>NC_141193.1:30330000-31580000 GCF_055505025.1 Bos grunniens
TCATGTGCAATTGAATTTGATTTTTTGACAAATTTTGACTATATTTTTCAACAATTTTCATCAGAGATGGTGATGTGTCATTTTCATTCCTTATAGTTTCCTTATCTAGCTTTGAAGTCAGAGTAATGTTGACTTCATAAAATAAATTGGGAGTATTTCCTCTTTTTTAATTTTTTGAAAGATCTTGAATAAGACTGGAGTTAATTCCTCTTTAAATGCTTGGTAGAATTTACCAGTGAAACCATCTTGCTTTTCTTATTTGGGACTTTTTTTTTTTAATTATTCATCCAATTCCCTTATTAGTCATTAGTCTATTCATATTTTATGTTTCTTCATGAGTCAGTGTCGTTAAGTTCTATATTTCTATGAATTTCTATCCATACTGAATATGAATGCATGCATCTTAGTTTAAAGAAAAATGATCTCAGGAGCAGGATAAAGGGAAAATCGTTTTAAATAAAACTGAAAAGAAAATACTGTAATCCTAAAAATCCGATACTTTAAAAATTGCATGTATCTTTATAATAATAAAAGTGGCAGGGTATAGTGTTGCTGTAATGTGTTGGGGCACTAGGGACTTTAATCTCTGTATTACCTTGGATGTGTCACATGTCTTCCCTGAATTTCTGTTTTCTCACAAATAAAATATTTTTGCTATGAGTATTAGATGAGATAATAAATGCAAAAATACATTATATACTGTGAAATGTGATCCAAATGTATAACACTTCAAAGTACTATGCTTTATCATCATCAGCTAGTATTTATCAATATAATTTCATTTTTAGATTCTAATGGCTATTTTGTCACTATTTAAAATCTCCATTATATATACTTTTTTGAGAAATTGTTAGTAATCTCTTAAGTAAATATTAAATATTTACTCTGTGATTTTAAGAGAGAACTTGGAAATAACTTCTAAGCTTTTATCATTTCCAATGATTTATGTTAATGAGAGTCATCATAGATAACATTAAAATGATAATCATAGTAGTTGTTCACATGTTTGTGTGGAGGGAATTGAAAATGCCAAGTAACTATTTGCAGAGTACCATCCACTCTACCACCTGTTAAGTCTGAGGGAAGATAAAAAAGAGGATAACTTATTCTACTATAGCTTCTTTATTTAGAATTGCATTTATTAAGTTGAAAGCACAGAAGTAGAAGATAGTTTATTTTTCCTGTATTTCTGAGGGATAAAGGATGGGAACATTTCTCTCTGGATCTATAGAGCACAGGAAAGGAGAGAGGCTTTTAATCTTCTATTCATGGATGTAAATCCAACACTAGGGCCGTTCTAAGAATTACTGGAATTCAATACCTGCTAAGTCACTTTACTTATATTTTCATCATCTTTATAGTTCCAAAGGAAAGGCAAAATGAAAGTTTAAAGACTTATGATTGTTTTCTTCAAACATTCTTCTCTCTTAAATCTTGGATGATTTTAAGTTGTTTTTGTTTTAATGTAGAAAGATATTCTCATGGACACTGTTTCTGTTCAGGACACAATGGTGGACACGGAACGTAGCACCAAGGCACTGAACTGTCAATGGAGGGGATGATGTGATTAGATAAAAAATTACACATGTTGGTTTCAACCTACTAGAGGAAAATATAGAATTTAGAGCTCATGATTTAATCATATCTAATTTGGAAAAAATGCATGAGGAAATTTTTCTACGATAAAACATTGAGGATGAAGCAATCTTCAAAACATTTCTCCGTCTTCATTTTCTTTTTTTTGTTTTGTTTTGTTTTGCTTTGTTTTACTTTTTTTTTAATTTTATTTTATTTTTAAACTTTACATAATTGTATTAGTTTTGCCAAATATCAAAATGAATCCGCCACAGGTATGCATGTGTTCCCCATCCTGAACCCTTTTCTAATCTTAGGGATGCAGGTGTTTACATATCATATTGTGACAGAGAGATAGAATCGGTAGATCAAGAGATAGGAAATTATTTTAAATTTTAAATTGGCAACATCTTTATCAAGTCCCTCTTCATTTTCAGACAATACTTAATTCTCACGGTGTGGTGAGGGATATACTATATAGTCAAATAATGTCTTGCTTTATTGGGCAAAGGGTTTTTTTCTAACTTCATGTTGCCATATGACTCCTCTAGAGGTCACAGATACAGGAATAAATGGATCCTAGCACTGCTCACATCAAGGACTATGAAGTTTCAAATAAGTTTTGCTATTTAAACAGGTACAAGATAAAAAAAAATCTTTATAATGCTGTATATATATATATATATATATATATATATGTATATATATACTACTGTGCTTAGTGTCAGTCATGTCCAACTCTTTGCAACCCCATGGACTGTAGCCCACCAGGCTCCTCTGTCAATGGGATCCTCCAGGCAAGAATACTGGAGTGGGTTGCCATGCCCTCCTCCAGGGAGTCTTCCCAACCGAGGGATCAAACCCAGGTCTCTGGCATTGCAGGCAGATTCTTTACCTTGTGAGCCCCCAGGGAAGACTACTAGAAACATAATATAAGCTTTAATAATATGATAGCCATATTGTTTATGGAAAAAATAGAGAAAATATAAAGCAGTATTAGCAAGCTTGTGAGATAGGAACTCTAGTCAGATAGAGTTCACAGGTATAATGTCAAATACTATAAAGATATAGACTCAGCTCAGGGTTTTTTTTTTGTCATGATACCTATCCTGACGCCTCCATTCATCCCTTGCTGCTCCTGCTGCTGCTAAGTCGCTTCAGTCGTGTCCGACTCTGTGCGACCCCATAGACGGCAGCCCACCAGGCTCCCCCATCCCTGGGATCTCCAGGCAAGAACACTGGAGAGGGTTGCCATTTCCTTCTCCAATGTATGAAAGTGAAAAGTGAAGAGGGATGGTATGGGGAGGGAGGAGGGAGGAGGGTTCAGGATGGGGAACACATGTATACCTGTGGCGGATTCATTTTGATATTTGGCAAAACTAATACAATTTGTAAAGTTTAAATATAAAATAAATTTTTAAAAAAACAGCCAGTATAAAGGAATGGCTCTCCTTCAGCATTCCAACGGCACTGACACTTCTATTACAGTATTTCAAATAATTTATTGAACAAAATTTTCTCATGTTGTTCTTCAATTCACTTGTCAGCCCTGAGAAAAAAGTCAACTGACACTCAGGAAGCCAATCTAGAGCTCCTGATATGAGTATCTTCACAAAGACCTAGATTTCCTATGTGCAGTCTACCTGTTATATAAATATTACCGGTCCCTTAAGTGTAGTCAGGTTCCAATTACTTTGTTCTAACAGATTCACATAAGTATTAGAAAACATAATACAACCAAAAATGAGTGGAAAGAAAGGAAGAATGAAAGAGAGATAGAAAAGAAGGAAGAAAAAATAAGGAAAAGAGGGAAGGAGGGACAGAGAAAGTAGGAAGGGAACATGCAAAAGTCAAGAAAGCCAGATAGGAAGAAAATACGACTCTAGGAAAAGCAGCATATAGCAGAAAAACTTAGATCTACAGAGAAAATAATGAATAAAATTATAAAATAAATAAAACAAGTACCATGTATGAAAAATAGAAATTTATTATGCAATATTAACCCCAGAACATTATCATGTTCTATAATTTTTGTTGCTTAAACACTTCACAAACTTTCAACATAGACTGGGAGTGCAAATGGAAATGATAACAGAGAAGAGAATGGTTATATCCCCAAAGTATTTGCCCATCTATAGGATGATATCTAAAATCTTGCAAATAGAATTTGAATGTGTTCAACCAGGGAGGATTTAATTTAATTTTGAATTAGGCAGAATATATTTATATAGGCATCCTAGCAGGACAATCTGCATGCAACATTCTAGCTTTGATAGACAGCTGCAGTTTTATTAGAGGAAAGGTTACAAACCTAGTTCTAATTCTGTACAGAATTAGATACTATAGGACAGAAATCTGTTCATATAATGGAGAAGCTGTTTAACAGACCTGGGAGAGAAAAGTGTTTCAGGACCACTAATCTTTCCCCTGCTGGTACTGCTAAGTCACTTCAGTGGTGTCTGACTCTGTGCGACCCCATAGATGAATCTTTCCCCTAAAAATGACTAAAACAAAGACAAGAAAAAAACAGAAGACTTTTCTTATATTCTGATTTGAAGGAGAAGTTGATGTTTCAAAATCTTAATAGTTCTATGCTGCTTTATTATACTGCATGTAGGGGCTTGCCTGGTGGCTCAGACAGTAGAAGACCCGGGTTCTATCCCTGAGTTGGTAAGATCCCCTAGAGAAAGGAATGGCAACCCACTCCAGTACTCTAGCCTGGAGAATTCCATGGACAGAGGAGAGTGTGGTCTTCTGCAACGAGTTGTATATAACTGAGAAATTGATACTTTCGCTTTTTTCACTGGTAAGATTATCTACAACTAAAATAGGCTCCTCATTTGCATTTGGGCTGGAATAAGCTCAGAACTGCCAAGCAGAAGTGGCTACAACTTCCTCCCATAAACAAAGTGGAAATGATGCTCATCATAGAATAATAATGATTCCTGACACTGGTTTAACCCACAGAAATCTCAGGATTGTTTGTTAAATAAGTTGTTCCAAAAGATGAAATGAATAGACCAACTAAGAAAAATAAATGACAAACATAACAGATACACAATTTAAGCCACCATATTAGAAAGCTTGGTCCCTGTATCTGTCATACCCAGAACCCCTGACAGAGGTGAGGTGTTTGTGTCCTTAAGAGCCGGCACTGCATGTCACCTATGTATGCTGCTGCTGCGGCTAAGTCGCTTCAGTCGTGTCCAACTCTGTGCGACCCCATACACGGCAGCCCACCAGGCTCCCCCGTCCCTGGGATTCTCCAGGCAAGAACACTGGAGTGGGTTGCCATTTCCTTCTCCAATGCATGAAAGTGAAAAGTGAAAGTGAAGTCGCTCAGTCGTGTCCGACCCTCAGCGACCCCATGGACTGCAGCCTTCCAGGCTCCTCCGTCCATGGGATTTTCCAGGCAAGAGTACTGGAGTAGGGTGCCATTGCCTTCTCCGCACCTATGTATAAGGTGAATCTTTCTTCCAGCCTTCAATAAAGGAAACTGCAGGCTAAGAATACTTGCTCTGTAGAAAGACTCAAATCTATACCTATAGAGAATTATCGGGTATTGAGTCTAAGTCTGTATTTAACCCAAACAACATAGAAACTAGTACAGACAACTGGTCAGTGAGGGAAGTTATACTAGGATGACTGATAAAATTCTCAATTAAGTCCACTTCACAATAGTCCTCTTTGGAGCCAAAAACCATTTATATTTATATTCCCATTTACTGAATAAATACTACCTAAATTAGGTTTTATTAAATTTTATTTGAAGTATAATATAGTTATAGAGGAGTGTACATATTAAAGCACATAGTTTGATGAATTTTAACAACCAAGACATCATAAAAAACAATGTGATAGCAAACTTCAGGAATTCCCTTTGAGTCTCCTTCTAATTATTTCTTCTTCCTTTAACAACCACTTTCCTCACCTAAAACAGCATCAGTTAGCTTTGCCTGCTTTTGTATTTTTTGAAAATGGAATCATAAAATATGTACTCTTTGGGGATTGCTTCTTTCACTGAATAATGTTTGTGAGGCTCATCCATCTTTATAATGTATTGTAAATGATCCACCCTCATTCTCATTTCAGTACATATCTCCCATGTATGAATATGCCACATATGCATTATACAATAGATGGGCATTAAGCAGCTTCCAGATTGGTGCTATTGTAAGTAGTGCAGCAATGAACATTTTTGCGCTTTTCTTTTGATGACATTTCTAGGAGTAGAATTGCTGGATCGTATGGTATAATAAATGTGTTCCATTTTAGGATACATTGTGCAACTATTTACACATTGGTTATATTATCCTAATGTAAACTTCCATTGGTCATGTATGAACATCTGACTGTTCCATATTATCGACTATTATGTTCCATAGTAGGACTTTTCATTTTAGTTGTTCTTGTACTGGTATATCAGTTTTATTTGAATTTGCACTTTTCTGGTGATTAATGAAATTGAGGGCCTTTCATACATTTATTGTTAATTTGACATCTATTTTGCAAAATGTCTTTTCAAATTCTTTAAGAGTGTGTGAGCTCAGTCATGTCTGACTCTTCTGTGAACCTGTAGAGTTTGGACTGTAGCCCCCAGGCTTCTCTGTCCATGGAATTTTCCAGACCGGAATTGTGGAGTGAGTTGCCATTCTCCTCCTCCAGGGGATCTTCCCAACTCAGTGGCCAAACTCTTATCTCCTGCATCTCCTGCACTGGCAAGAGGATTCTTTACCATTAGCGCCACCTGATGCTGCTGCTGCTAAGTCGCTTCAGTCGTGTCCGACTCAGCGACCCCATGGACTGCAGCCTACCAGGCTCCTCTGCCCATGGGATTTTCCAGGCAAGAGTACTGGAGTGGGTTGCCATTGTCTTCTCTGTTAGCACCACCTGGGAAGCCCCATTTTCCAATTCTTTACCAATTTTAAAATTCAGTTCAGTTCAGTCCCTCAGTCCTGTCCAACTCTTTGAGACCTCATGGACTGCAACACACCAGGCTTCCCTGTCCATCACCAACTTCCAGAGCTTGCTCAAACTCATATTCATCAGGTTGATGATGCCATCCAACCATCTCATCCTCTGTAATGACCTTCTCCTTTGCCTTTAATCTTTCCCAGCATCAGGGTCTTCTCTAAGGAATCAGTTCTTTGCATCAGGTGGCCAAAGTATTGGAGCTTCAGTTTTAGCATCAGTCCTTCCAAAGAATTACATTTTGTTTTTTATACATCTTGTGAATACACACAAGATCATCTTCTATTACAACAGAAGGAGGGTATACAGGTATATTATTATTACAATAATCAGGATAGGGTAACCCAGTATTTGGATGTTGGTCAGCTTCTTTATCGGAGAAGTCAATGGCACCCCACTCCAATACTCTTGCCTGGAAAATCCCATGGATGGATAAGCCTGGTGGACTGTAGTCCATGGGGTCGCTAAGAGTTGGACACGACTGAGCATCTTCACTTTCACTTTTTACTTTCATGCATTGGAGAAGGAAATGGCAACCCACTCCAGTGTTCTTGCCTAGAGAATCCCAGGGATGGCGGAGCCTTGTGGGCTGCCGTGTATGGGGTCTCACAGAGTCGGACACGACTGACGCGACTTAGCAGCAGCAGCAGCAGCTTCTTTATCTACTGAGTTCTTGGTTCACTCAAACAGCTGATGAAAAAAAGCAGCCAGTTGGTAGGGATTAGAATTCAAACATGTCTCAACAACATGGACTCTCTCTCACCAAGGCTGATTCAATACTGTAACTGATTCACAGCTAATTTGCTACCCCAAAATGACCAATATATAATATATGTGTGAGGCTATGCAAAACACTATATCCCTACATTGTGTGTGTATGTGTATGTGTATGTGTGTGTGTGTGTGTGAGCCACTCCAACACAGAAGGCTTGTTGCTACCTGGAGCTTTGTCTAGGAAACAACAAGTAGGATTCCTTCTTTAGACCCCATCAATAACTTTCTCACCATCTCTTCTCCACTATCTCTCTTTTCAGGGAATGGAACATTGGCAGTAGAGGAAGACTTACTATCAGCTCATATGTTTCTCTAAAACCTATTGCCTAGAATTTCCAAAGATCTCAGAGGCTTAAAACCAAAATAGATGATTATATTTCCTTTCTGACAAATTTTATTAATTAGCTGAAGCAGTGGTCATGGGATTGACAAATTCATGACTGGAGGAAAGATACAAATATCAGGGAAAAATATTAAATACCTATAAATGTATTCTGCCTAAGACATACAGTTTTTTAAAAATTTTACCTGAGTAAACTTGAACATTTTTTAAAATCTCCTTGAGCTTCATTTAGCTCATCTTGGATGGAGAGCCACAGGGCCCATGACAGCAATGTCTTAGAATTGTCATGATTATTAAGTGGCATGCCTAAAAGTAATTCAGCATAGCAACCATCTCCTTTTAAATATTGTCCAACACATTTTTACTATGTCTAAGCCATGTACTTTTACTTTTTATTTTATTTATTTATTTTTTAATTTAAATTTATTTATTTTCATTGGAGGCTAATTACTTTACAATATTGTATTGGTTTTGCCATACATCACCATGAATCCTCCACGGGTGTACACGTATTCCCCATCCTGAAC
Source organism: Bos grunniens (assembly GCF_055505025.1). Classification (NCBI taxonomy): domain Eukaryota; kingdom Metazoa; phylum Chordata; class Mammalia; order Artiodactyla; family Bovidae; genus Bos; species Bos grunniens. The sequence continues at coordinate 30,338,191 of NC_141193.1, forward strand.
CCCCTTCCCACCTCCCTCTCTGTACCATCCCTCTGGGTCATCCCAGTGCACCAGCCCCAAGCATCCTGTATCCTGCATCGAACCTGCACTGGTGATTCATTTCTTATATGATATTATACATGTTTCAATGCCATTCTCCCAAATCATCCCACCCTCTCCCTCTCCCACAGAGTCCAAAAGACTGTTCTATACATCAGTGTCTCTTTTGCTGTCTTGTATACAGGGTTATTGTTACCATCTTTCTAAATTCCATATATATGCATTAGCAAACTGTATTGGTGTTTTTCTTTCTGGCTTACTTCACTCTGTATAATAGGCTCCAGTTTCATCCACCTCATTAGAACTGATTCAAATGTACTCTTTTTAATGGTTGAGTAATACTCCATTGTGTATATGTACCACTGCTTTCTTATCCATTCATCTGTTGATGGACATCTAGGTTGCTTCCATGTCCTGGCTATTATAAACAGTGCTACGATGAACATTGGGGTGCATGTGTCTCTTTCAATTCTGGTTTCCTCGGTGTGTATGCCCAGCAGTGGGATTGCTGGATCATAAGGCAGTTCTATTTCGAGTTTTTTAAGGAATCTCCACACTGTTCTCCATAGTGGCTATACTAGTTTGCATTCCCACCAACAGTGTAAGATGGTTCCCTTTTCTCGTGTACTTTTATTCAAATGATTTATAAAGACACTTAAGAAGAGGGAAACTCTGTGAACTTTCCCTACAGTGGTTCTCAAACTCTTAGTGCTACCGTCAGTGTACTTGGAACATTGGCATCCCAACAGTAATTTCAGAAAACATCTTAACAATAACTCAAGTTCTTAAAGACCTTCAAAAGTGGGACTGCCAGCTACCACACCTAAAGAACTAACTAAATTGACAGCATCCCCAAGGAGAAAGAGCCAGGTTAATGTTCTCTGCCAGGAATCTTTGCCCCTGCATTTCAAAACTCAGTGGAGGTCACAGATGTGACAGCCTTGCAGGGACCGCCAAGGCTTCCTAATGTTGCAAGAGCCCCCGCTGTCCCGTCATGTCACATGCCAGAAATAAAAGCTTTCCCTTGTGCGCTTACTCAGCAAAGCTCTGCGGCCTTTGAATTTCATATGTAAGAAGTGACAAGTGCAACAATGCGTGTACAGTCGCTTGAAGACCAAAACTGTTCTTGAAATCTTAAGAGCTCACAATTGTAAAATCTGAGTACAAAGGGGCCCCAAAATTTCAAGTTTCTTTTGTTATGCATTATTGCTGAATATATAAATAATTTTAATGCTGCCTACGGTATGTGTGTGTTTTCACAAGAGTGCACGTGCATGGTTGAATGTCAAGGATGTTTTGTGTTTATGTACCTGCTATGACCACTGAACATTCAGAATGGAGAATTACACAACTTTTGGGATGGGGAAACCTTTCGAGATCATCTATTCAAGCTCCATATTTAAAAGTGTGACTAGACAACAGTGATGCAAAATGTTATCAACAAAGCAAGCACACAAAGTTAGTATAAATACATTCTGCTTAAAAGTGAGTGAAGTTGCTCAGTCGTGTCCGACTCTTTGTGGCCCCATTGACTGTAGCCTACCAGGCCCCTCTGTCCATGGGATTTTCCAGGCAAGAATACTGGAGTGGGTTGTCATGTCCTTCTTCAGGAGATCTTCCTGACCCAGGCATTGAACCTGGGTCTCCCACATTGTAGGTAGACTCTTTACCATCTGAGCCACCAGGGAAGTCCTTTCTAGATATAATATCAGTAGTGGTGGTGTCTCAGATGGTAAAGAATCCACCTGCAATGTGAGAGACCTGGGTTAGATCCCTGGGTTGGGAAGATCCCTTGGAGGAGGGCATGGCAACCCACTCCAGTATTCTTGCCTGAAGAATTCCCATGGACAGAGGAGCTTGGAGGGCTACAGTCCATGGGGTCACAAAGAGGTGGACACGATTGAGCAACTAAGCACACAGCACAGGGGCGTTCTATTCCTTCTGCCTCCTGCTTGTTGTCATTCACTACAACATTATCTCTATACACACACACACACAAATAAAGTGCATGTCCCATATATGCCTTGATAGTTTTACTTCTGAAGTTTTGTTTTTTTTTAATGTTTTTGTCTCTGAATGGAATAATCTCCTTTCTTTAAATCATTCATTTACAGTAATTAATAACTTTCAATGAGCCATATGTTGGAGCAACCCCTCAAGACATTTTGAAGAATAAATCATATCCAAAGTGGTATTTTGTTATGTTAGAAGAAAAGCCATCTCTGCTCTGAAATTCATATGGTATTTGTCTTTCTCTCTCTGACTTACTTAGTATTAGGCTTTAAAGTAATATATTCACTTAGGATCAGGTTTCCCTGGTGGCTCAGATGGTAAAGAATCCACCTGCAATTCAGGAGACCTGCGTTTGATTCCTGGGTCGGGAAGATCCACTGGAGAAGGGATAGGCTACCCAATCCACTGTTCTTGGGCTTCCTTTGTGGCTCACCTGGTAAAGAATCTGTCTGAAATGCAGGAGACCTGGGTTCGATCCCTGGGTTGGGAAGATCCCCTGGAGAAGGGAAAGGCTACCCACCCCAGTATTCTAGCCTGGAGAATGCCATGGACTGCATAGTCTATGGGGTCACAAAGAGTCAAACACAACTGAGTGACTTTCACTAACTTCTCTCTGACTTACTTCATTTAGGATTATAATCTCCGGGTTTATCAATGTTGCTACAAATGGCATTATTTCATCCTTTTTAATGGCTGAGTAATATTCCATTATATATATGTACCACATCTTCTTCATCTTATCATCTATTGATAGATATTTAGGTTGCTTCCATAAACATTGTAAACAGTGCTGCAATGAACACTGGGGTGCATGCATCGTTTAGGATCATGTTTTTGTTTGTTTGTTTGCTTTCCAGATATTTACTCAGGAATGGGATTGCAGAATCATATGGTAGCTCTATTTTTAGTTAGTTAATGAAACTTCACACTGTTATCCATAGTGGCTATACCAATTTACATTCCCATCAACAGTGAAGGAGTGTTCTCTTTTTCTACACGTTCTCCAGAATCTATTTGTAGGTTATTTGACAATGGCCATTCTGACTGGTATTAGGTGATATTTGACTGTAGGTTTGATTTCCATTTCTTTAATAATTAGCAATGTTCAGCATCTTTTCATGTGCCTATTGGCCATCTGTATGTCTTCTTTGAAGAAATATCTATTTAGGTTTTCTGCCCATTTTTTGATTAGGGCTAGAACAGTGGGGGCAAATGGGGAGTGATTACTACTTGCCAAGGGGTTTCTTTTGCACAAGGTGAAAGAATCTAGAATTAGATTCTGATAAATGTTGCACAACTCTGTGAATATATTAAAACTGTACACTTAAAATGGATGAACTGTGTGGTTTATAAATTATCTCAAGATTTTATTTTAAGATTGCTAAGTGCTAATGAGAAACATAAAATGAGGAAAAGGTTTGGCAGTAACAGGAAGGTGGGAGGGGGAACAGTTACAGATAGGATGGGGAGCCCTCATTGAGGTGACATTTTTAAGACTTGAAAAGAGAGTGGGCCAGGCTACCATCTGCAGGAGGAATATTTCAGGCAGAGGGAAGAGCAAGTGCAAGACCTCGAGGCAAGCCATGTGTCTGGTGTGTTTGGGGACCAGCCTGTCTGCTGATGGCCAGGGCTATCTTCCCACTCTGGTGGCTGTTTGGCCTGAGGCATCCTAGCACTGGAGCCTACAGGTGGTTGGGCAGGGCTGGGCCTTTGGGATGTGGGGAGGGAATGATGGCCTCTAGGAGGGCTCACACAAATGAGTACTTGCCAGAGCTGCTGCTGCCCATGTCTCTGTCCCAGCAATGAGACAAGCCAGCCCTGCCTCTGCAGGAGTCCCTCCAATACTAACAGGTAGGGCTGGCACTGTCTCTTATGAGGTCACTGCTTTTTTCTCCCTGGGTCCTCATGTGCACAGGGCCTTATAGGAGCCCTTCAAGAATGAAATTTTTGTTTCCCCCACTCCAGTGGAATCCTTGCCATCAAATCCCCTATATTTCAAAGCCAGATTACCTGGGGGCTTCTTCTCTTGTAGTCAGAACCCCAGACTGGGAAGCTCGACATGGGATTCAGGACTTTCACTCCTGTGAGAAAACTTCGGTGGTATAATTGTTTTCAAGTTTGTGGACCACTCACCCAGTAGGTATGGGATTTTATTGTGATTGTGTCCTTCCTCCCATCTTGCAATGCTTCTTCTTTGTTTTCGGACTTAGGGTATCCTTTTTCAGTAGGTTCCTATGGTTTATTTTGTCAGTCAGCATTTAGTTGTGACTTTGAAATTTTTGTAAGAAACGGTGAGCTTATGTCCTTCTACTCCACTGTCTTGCCACCAAATCCTCATTAGAATATTTCTTATCTCCCCATTACAAACAGGCATGTACATAAAGAATCTTGCTTGATATTCAAAGCCCTCTGCTATCTCATCCCACCCTAAATACCCCCGGATATAAGAAAAACCTATATTGCAATGAAAAGTCATACAGTTCCCAACTGTGGGGCAATAAGCATCACCCAGGAGATAATCACATTCCTTGTGGACTTTGTCTTATTTCTTTGAAATTTTCAGAATTTTTGAATATGTGAACACGTGTCTGTATGTAATTTAATTATGGTAATAAAACTAGTTAGAGGAAAAGTAGTGTTCTGATGATTTCATGTCGCTAAAATAGAAGGCGATGCGTAGGGCTTGCGGTTGAAATGGTCAGAACATATGGATTCAAGATCAAAGTCAATGTTCTCTGATTTTGAGTTTAGTCATTATCCATAGCAAAGCTTTTGAAATTTTCTTTTCTTTTTTCTTCAGATTGTGGAGTAATAATAATATAGGATATAAAAGATTAGAAAATGTGGTGTAAATGAGGGTTGTTTCTTTTATTTTTAAAGTACTATCAAAGGAAATGAAGACAGACATACTTCTTATGAAGTTGAAGCAACTAGAAAATGACCAGTTTATACGTAATTTTGTTGGTGGCAAGGATATTTCATTTTCTTTTTATGTTTTACTTTTATGATCAGAAATACCAATCATGTAATCTCCAGCTGCTTTTTACCACAGAGAATTTACCTATTATAATAAAAAGCAGCAAACACATTTGTTTCTTTTCATACACCATTAAATTATCCAATGTTTTCATGAATTTTTCTAAAAAGTAAAATGTGAAAGTTGCTCAGTCCTTATCAACTCTTTGAGACTCCATGGACTATATACAGTCTGTGTAATTCTCCAGGCCAGAATACTGGAGTGGGTAGCCTTTCCCTTCGCCATGGGATCTTCCCAACCCAGGGATTGAACTGAGGTCTCCTGCACTGCAGGCAGATTCTTTACCAGTTGAGCCATGAGGGAAGCCCAAAATATACCAAAGTTTAGCCAAAAAAATTATCAGTTCCTACCCTATTAAAAGTACTTATATTTTTAAATACATTTCTGTAAAATGCATTTACACAAGGATTTTAGAATATTCTATGGCACTGTATCATGCCAAACAAAACTGTATGTGATTGTTGCTACTTTAATTTATTTAAGTAAATCCCTGAATATTTAATACCATTAAATATCATTTACTACTGATTAAAAGAGATGCTTATGATCTTGAGGAGATAAGATCCTTGGAAAATGGTGATAAACTGTGGAATTGTTAGTACTGAGAAATGTGATTGAATTCATTTTTTTCATTTAAATGCCATTCTTCCCTTTTTTCCAAACATGTATTCACTTAAAGCAGTTAGTTATTAATTCCAGGTCCTATGCAAACTTCAGTGTGCTCATATCATTTAATTATCTCAACATTCATAATGTGTAGATATTATTTTTATTCCCAGCTTGTGACTAAAGATTTTTTTTTCTTTTTAATATAAATTTATTTATTTTAATTGGAGGCTAATTACTTTACAATATCGTATTGGTTTTGCCATACATCAACATGAATCCGCCACGGGTATACACGTGTTCCCCATCCTGAACCCCCTCCCACCTCCCTCCCCGTACCATCCCTCTGGGTCATCCCAGTGCACCAGCCCCAAGCATCCTGTATCATGCATCCAACCTGGACTGGCGATTCATTTCTTATATGATATTACACATGTTTCAATGCCATTCTCCCAAATCATCCCCCACCTCCCTCTCCCACAGAGTCCAGGTTCTTTACCACCAGTGCCCCCTGGGAAGCCCCATACAGTTTGCTGAGTTTTGACAAATTTATACCCTCTTTTAACCCACACCTCCATCAAGATATAGAACAATTCTTCCCCCTCAAAAAATTTCTTGTGCCCTATGTCTTCTCCCAGTTGGTATCCCCCCATACCCCTTCACCATAGTTCTTTATTTTTGGCATAAATAGGCTCTACCTGTTCTAAAGATTTTGAAAAACAAATATAAGAAATCATTTTCCCTTGGTCTCAATTCAAACAAAGAGAGAGAGAACATTCTTTAGCTTACTTTGCTTTCTAATTTAAGCCTCAATGTTCTTCAGTCATCCATCCATTTCCTACATTCACCATGAAGCATTTCTTGATCATACCATGCCAGTACTTTAAAAATACATGCTTAGGAAATGGATGCCATTACCCAATTCCTAAAATTTTTCACATATGGAGGTCTTATAGGCTGAGTATAAAATAAGCACTTAGTGTATTTGAACACAACAGTATTCTGAAACAGTGTGATGTTTCATAATCAATAAAAAGTCTAGTTATTTAAACTCAACATTATTTAAAATTCAAAACTTGAATCTAGATGCATGATCTGACCCAATTTAGATTTTATGTGGATAAACTAACAGATAAACCAAGAGTCTATTCAGGTCTATCATTAAGTGAAAATCCAAATGAAATTGACTACCTCTGTTCTTATACTGAATAGAATCCTTCATAACTGACTTTTCTTACAAATCAATATTCTCCATATCCTCTGAATCAGGTACTGATCAATAACTAGCTACCCTTTACGTGTCTAAAATACTAATGCAATTTGTTCACCAAGAGTCAACTGAATAAACACCAGTTGTCCTAATTCTCAGACTATTTCTCTTACCATCTTTCACTGCTAATAACATCACTACGTATATCCTGACTGTAAAGACTCAGTCCTTTAATTAATGTAAAATACATAGCTGTATTTAATTAAAACATACAAACAAAAATTATATAAATCATAGGTGTATGATTTTGAATGTTTATCATGTATTACAATACATATTTTTAAATGATCAATTTTATCTGTTTTTGTTGATAATACTGAAATAATTTTTAATGCATTCAAAAGAGCTTTCAAGTTTCAGAAATGAATAATATGAAGACAATATTTGGCATTGCCCTTTATGCAAATTATATCATATTTAACTGAATTTTTTCTAATTAGAACCAATCCCTCAAGTCCAAAAAAATAATGCTATAAATTTTTATTAGAATATCAAACATAAAATGCATATTGAAACATAATAAATGTATATCAAAATATAATAAATGTTTTCAAGAAGTAGCATAGTAGAATGTTGAATGGAAAAGAACTCAGAGTTTATCCCTACAATGCCACTGCTTTGCTTGACAAATTAGTAGAGGAGCCTCAGTAAACTTATCTGTTACAGATATTATATAGGCAAAATTATTTCAGTACTCACTCTCAACTCTATTTTTTTCCAAAAATCTACCCACCTTAAAAAAAAGTGACAGTGCTAAGATTTTTCCATATTACTGATAATGAATTTTACTAATCTATAAAAGAGTGCAACGACTTTCTCTTTATTTCATAATGTTTATGATCAGAATTCTGCTGACGAATAACCTCAATATCTCTCAGTATATGTACGTGTACTGAAATAACTTCAGGACAAATAGTTTTTAAAAAGCAGATTATCAAGACAAATGTTACAGATGTTTTATTGCACTAAGATTTATTTGCAGGGTGAATGTTCTACTCATCTTTAATAATGTGATGGTAATTAAGCTTGGACTGTGTCTGTTTAGTTGGATATTTTTCTATTCATTTGTTTATCATATTTGTCACATCTGAACTCTTAGTTTAAGACCATATTTAACAGAATTCTAACTACTGCACTTAGTAGTAATGATAGTGTTAATTGCTCAGGCATGTCCAGCTCTTTGGGACACCATGGACTGTAGATTGCCAGGCTCCTCTGACCATGGGATTCTCCAGGCAAGAATACTGGAGTGAGTAGCCATTTTCGTCTCCAGGGGAGCTTCTCGACACAAGAATTAAACTCGGTCTCCTACACTGGAGGCAGATTCTTTACTGTCTGAGCCACCAGGGAAGCCCTTATTCTAATAGGTACCTTAGTATCTCAGTAGAAGCTGAAGTATATAATGTTAATTTGTTTGTCTCCATATAGTTCAGCTTTTCTATAATTAGGTAAACCAAATTTCTATAGAATCTATATATATTTTCACATTTGTGTAACTTTCTCTTGCATTCACTAAACTTAATCAGCAAATAAGAAAACAATTCAGTTAATAATTTCAGCAATTTTGTCTTGTATACTTATTTTAATTTAATAAAAGTCACATCAATCTTTAAATATAAATCATTAATAAAATCCTAACAATAAACATTGCAAAGTAAGTGGCGTTGCAAGTGGAATGGCAAAACTGCCTTCTTTTAAAAGTTGACAAGGAACATCAACTTTGTAATACTGAAAAATCTTCTTATTCTCAACTTTCTATCGGAGTATGTAAAAAAAATTAAAATTAGAGGTTACTATTAAACAATATCGGGCTTTTATCACCTATTTCCTTTCTGTTTTAAAAGGTAAATCAATTATTTGTATGAGATAAAACTTCATTTGAATTGATATCTCACAAAATTGAAGAAAATGGTTTAATCATTTTAGTGATAAAACTAACATCTCTTTAATGAAAATCATAGTATTTATATACTAGAAAAAATTTTCAAATTTAGTTCAGCAGTACACTTTTGTAAAGTTTTAAATAACCATGGTATTATTTTATTTTAAATAAAAGATTCCTAGAATTACAGCTACATGGGAATCTATGAAAAGGGGTTCTGCTGCTGCTGCTGCTGCGTCACTTCACTTGTGTCCGACTGTGTGTGACCCCAGAGACAGCAGCCCACCAGGCTTCCCCGTCCCTGGGATTCTCCAGGCAATAACACTGGAGTGGGTTGCCATTTCCTTCTCCAATGCATGAAAGTGAAAAGTGAAAGTGAAGTTGCTCAGTCGTGTCAGACTCTTAGCGACCCTATGGACTGCAGCCTACCAAGCTCCTCCATCCATGGGATTTTCCAGGCAAGAGTACTGGAGTGGGGTGCCATAGCCTTTTCCGAAGAGGTTCTGAGACTGAGAAATAAAAACATTTCAAATTGTGTTTTGTTTTGTTTTTTTCAGAGTCGTCAAAGGCTTACCAGAGCATTAGAGCTCAATAAATGATTACAGCTTTGTAAGTATTCAGAGTTTATGAGACCACTGTGGACCTCACTGTTCTCAAGACTTTCGTTTTCCTACATCCTGAAACTGGTCATAGGATGCTTCTTGGTGCACAGTGAACTACCAGGTCAGTGTCCTTTCAAATTTTGAAGAAAACAAACAAACAACGCTAAGACAATATTAGTCACTGATACATTCTTAGGGACTATGATTGTTATGAGTGGAATAAAGATGTTAAAAAATAATAATCCAAAGGATGGCAATCTTGAATCTTAAAACTCCTGATAACAATAGATTCTATATTTTTTAAAATGTTTTCCACTTACATTTTTATTTGCTCAATTCAATAAATAAAGCATTTGAGTACAATAAAAGCAATTTTTGTTTTGCTTTTCTTCATATATCTTAAATTGTATAGGACATCCATTTTATTTTCACTGAAATGAGCTAATTTTCAACATCGTTTAATAAAACCACACTTTCCTTTGTAGAATTCAAGTATCCAGAATATTTTTGTTTTCCAAATCTAACTGAAGATGTAAATAGTCTTAATGATATCAGTAGTAAGACCTATCACTGAAAATATCTGTGGCTCACTGAAATTTATTCAAAAGCTTAACAGCATGTCCTACTAGCAACAGTGATTAAACAATGACATTATATTTTAACTTTTCTTAACATTTTCCCCTTTACACTCATAAAAGCAGATAGCACTGTTACATAGTGTTATATCAAATGTGTGTATTTTTATTGATTTATTTATTTTTAATTTTCACAAATAATCTATTTTTGAAAATTCAGTTCAGTTCAGATCAGTTGCTCATTCATGTATGACACTTAGGGACCCCATGGACACAACAGGCCTCCCTGTCCATCACCAAACCCTGGAGCTTGCTTAAACTCATATCCATCAAGTGAGTGATGCCATCCAACCATCCCATCCTCTATCATCCCCTTCTCCCGCCTCCAATCTTTCCCAGCATCAGAGTCTTTTCAAATGAGTCAGTTCTTTGTATCAGATGGCTAAAGTATTGGAGCTTCAGCTTCAGAATCAGTCCTTCCAATGAATATTTGGGACTGATTTTCTTTAGGATGGACTGGTTGGATCACCTGGCAGTCCCAGGGACTCTCAAGAGTTTTCTCCAATACCAAGCTGCAAAAGCATCAGTTCTGCAGTGCTCAGCTTTCTTTATGGTCCAACTCTCACATCCATACAAGACTATTGAAAAAACCATAGCTTTGATTAGATGGACCTTTGTCGGCAAAGTAATGTCTCTGTTTTTTAATATGCTGTCTAGCTTTTCTTCCAAGGAGCAAGTGTCTTTTAATTTCATGGCCGCAGTCACCATTTGCAATGATTCTAGAGCCCCCCAAAATAAAGTCTGTCATTGTTTCCCCATCCATTTGCTGTGAAGTGATGGGACCAGATGCCATGATCCTAGTTTTTTTGAATGAGTTGTAAGCCACTCTCCTCTTTCACTTTCATCAAGAGGCTCTTCAGTTCCTCTTTGCTTTCTGCCATAAGGGTGGTGTCATTTGCGTATCTGAGGTTATTGAAGGGCTTCCCTGTGGCTCAGAGGTTAAAGCTTCTGCCTCAAATGCGGGAGACCCAGGTTCGATCCCTGGGTCGGGAAGATCCCCTGGAGAAGGAAATGGTAACCCACTCCAGTATTCTTGCCTGGAGAATCCCATGGACGGAGAAGCCTGGTAGGCTACAGTCCATGGGGTTTCTCCTGGCAATTTTGATTCCAGCTTGTGCTTCATCTGGCCCATCATTTCACATGATATACTCTGCATATAAGTTAAATAAGCAGGGTGACGATATACAGACTTGACGTACTCCTTTCGCTATTTGGAACCCGTCTGTTTTTCCATGTTCGCTTCTAACTGTTCCTTCTTGACCTGCATAAAGATGTCTCAGGAGGCAGGTAAGGTGGTCTGTTATTCCCATCTCTTTGAGAATTTTCTACTTTTTGTTGTAATCCATACAGTCAAAGGCATTGTCATAGTCAATAAAGCTGAAATAGATGTTTTTCTGGAACTCTCCTGCTTTATGATGATCCAGTGGATGTTTACAACTTGATCTCTGGTTCCTCTGCCTTTTGTAAATTCAGTTTTGACATCTGAAGTTCTTGATTCATGTACCATTGAAGCCTGGCTTGGAGAATTTTGAGCATTACTTTGCTATCATGTGAAAGAAAGTGAAAGTGAAGTCGCTCAGTCGTGTCCGACTCTCTATGACCCCATGGACTATAGCCTACCATGCTCCTCTGTCCATGGCATTTTCCAGGCAAGAGTACTGGAATAGGTTGCCATTTCCTTGTCCAGAGGATCTTCACGATCCAGGGATCGAACCTGGGTCTCCCGCATTGTAGGCAGATGCTTTACCGTTTCAGCCACCAGGCAAGTCTGCTAGCACGTGAGATGAGTGGAATTTAGTGGTGGTTTGAACATTCTTTGGCTTTGTCTTTCTTTGGGATTGGGATAAAAACTGACCTTTCCCAGGCCTGTGGCCACTGCTGAGTTTTCCAAATTTGCTGGCATATTGAGTGCAGCACTTTAACAGCAGCATCTTTCAGGACTTAAAATAGCTCGGCTGGAATTTCATCACCTCCACTAGTTTTGTTCCTAGTGGTGTTTCCTAAGGCCCACTTGACTTCACATTCCAGGATGTCTGGCTCTAAGTGAGTGTCACACCATCATGGTTATCTGGGTCATTAAGATCTTTTTTGTATAGTTCTTCTGTGTATTTTTGCCACCTTTTCTTAATATTTTCTGCTTCTGTTAGGTCCATACTGTTTCTGTCCTTTATTGTGCCAATCTTTGCATGAAATTTTCCCTTGATATCTCTAATTTTCTTGAAGAGATCTCTAGTCTTTCCCATTATATTATTTCCCTCTATTTCTTTGCACTGATAACTGAGGAGGGTTTTCTTATCTCTTGTTGCTGTTCTTTGGAACTCTGTATTCAGATGGGTATAACCTTTCTTTTCTCCTTTGGCCTTAGCTTCTCTTCTTTTCTCAAATATTTGTAAGGCCTCCTCAGACAACCATTTGGCCTTTTTGAATTTCTTTTTCTTGGGAATGGTCTTGATCATTGCCTCTTTTACAATGTCACCAACCTCCATCCATATTTCTTCAGGCCTTCTGTCTATCAGATTTAATCCCTTGAATCTATTTGTCACTTCCAGTTTATAATCATAAGGGATTTTATTTACATCATACCTGAATGGCCTGGTGGTTTAGACCATTCAGGTATGAAATTTTTCAAAGGGTAAGCCAAAAATCATCTGGAGGTTATGCAAATATTCCCATGAGGATAAATTTTAATGTCTTTTTGCTTGAAACATTTCTGAATGGAAGTAGTCACTGAGAAATGGACACACTAAGGAATCTCAGAACCTTTTATCCCACAATTAAATCCATCGTCTAATCTAGAAAACAATAAGAACATTTTTAAAAGTTTCTTTTAGTAAAAACTATTCATATCATTTTTTTCTCTGCCTCAGTAAATGAATATTTACAATATATTGCAAAAAAATTACTTTGACATTATCACCTATAATAATGTATTATAAATTGTTACCTAGGCTAGTTTTTATAAGAAACATTTTAAATATTAAAACTTCAGAAAAAAATAATCTCATGATTTTTTTCAGTTTTATAAATATTTGGAAAACATACGAGTCTTTGGTATTAAAATAAACAAACACAAAACTCACTTTATTTTCCAATCTACTTTTCAAGATCCAAAGTGTATAGAACTGGATGCTATGAGGTCAAAGGAAAGGAAAAGAAAAAAAATGTGGTGGCCAAATATAATATATGACATAATTACATTCAGACTCATATGGTAACATAAAGCCATTTTTGAGAACTATTTTGGCCATGTAAACTTACTGCTCAATATAAATCTTAGAAAGCTGATATATTCTTTGAGGACTGCCAAAAAGCTACATTACTTTGCCAACAAAGGTCCAACTAGTCAAATCTATGGTTTTTCCAGTAGTCATGTATGGATGTGAGAGTTGGACCATAAAGAATGCTGAGCACTGAAGAACTGATGCTTTTGAACTGTGGTGTTGGAGAAGACTCTTGAGAGTCCCTTGGACTGCAAGGAGATCAAACCAGTCAATCCTAAAGGAAATCAGCCCTGAATATTCATTGGAATGACTGATGTTGAAGCTGAAATGCCAGTATTTTAACCACCTGATGGGAAGAACTCACTCACTGGAAAAGACTCTGATGCTGGGGAGGATTGAAGGCAGGAGGAGAAGGGAATGACAGAGGGTGAGATGGTTGGATGGCATCACTGACTTGATGGAGACAGTTTGAGTAAGCTCTGGGAGTTGGTGATGGACAGGGAAGCCTGGCATGCTGTAGTCCATGGGGCAGGCCACAAAGAGTCAGACATGACTGAAAGGTTGAACTGAGTTGAACTGAAAAAGCTACATGCCAGGCACTATGATAGTCATTCTATAATTGTATCATGTTCACTATCTTTATTTTAATACACACAGAAGCTCTAAAAGATGAATGCTACAGTTGCACTATTGTATTGATGAGGATTCTATGATATGAAATATAAATTAATTATTCCAAGATAACACATTTAATAAATGGTAGAACCCTGGTCAGCCTATCTCCAAAATTTTTATTCATCATCAGCTTATATGACCTGCTAAAGTGACTCACATGAAGAAGATCCCTCATGGTCTATGCACATAATCATGTGCTTCAAAGTACTCGTAGTGCTTATCTCATGCAATGTTCCAAAAACATGCTTGAACAGCACCCACTGTCCACCTACAAATACACGCTTCCAAGGATAGAATTTAGGGGTCACAATTTAATCCATAGCAGATGCCAGTCAGGGAATTTCTAGCCCTGGGGAGAAGGATATTTAAAGGGCAACACAAATGACTTTTTGCAGCAGAGGGAGTGGCATCTCTTCAGTGCAGCATAAAATGGCAAAACATATGGAACTCTCTTAAGCCAAATCTGGGGAAACATATACTATTACCTTTTTGGGATTTTAGCTTACTCTTTAAACTATAAAATAAATCTCCATGAGGAGTTGGAAAAATTTCAATTTGATACTCACCCTTATCTAGACAATTGGGAAAATCTACAAGATGATGTCAGAACTAGGAATAGAGCCCTAGTATCCAAACTTTTGGAATCTCTCTGTCAAATCATGTAGCTAATTCTGGCAATGCTATTTAAGAAAAGTAACTTGAGTTCAAGAACATTTACATTTGACAAACTCAAACCAAGAGAACACGAAGCAACTAACAATGCCTTCAGATACTGGAAACTGCTCTGTGGAAGAAAAATGAGAGTCGACTTGTGTTGTCTAGAGGGTAGAATGAAGATCATTTGGTGGGAGTCACTAGGAACATATTTTTTAAAGTCTGTTTTAACAATTATATTATTCATTAAGTTAATGCTTTGCACTATAAGAATGGGAGCAACATGTATGCAGAGGAACAAACAAGTTGAACAGCAAATTAGAGAAAAAAATAAAGCACACAGGGAGAAATCAAACACTGATTAGATATTTGAACTATATGAACTTCAAAGTTTCTTCAAACTCTGAAAGCTAATATTCTGTAATAAAGAAGATTATTGTAGTTTAATTCAGTATGAATGAAAGACACTGATATACAGACTCATTTAGATACTAAAGAGAAAGTGAGATGATATTATTCAGTAATTTTTCAGCTCATAATTGAGAATGCAAAGCCACTCAACTAGTAGGCAAAGCTACTACTGTGCCCATATTCAAAATTATCTCTTGAATCCTAATGAAATATTAAAATAATATTATTTTAATTGTCCCTCCTTAAGCATGGAGAGTAAAACTTATAGCATACACATTTAGAGTTCAGATACTGAGTATTTTATTTTATTTATAACAACATAAGTATATTTATTTAGCAAAGATTTTAAAATAAGATACTGAGTATTTTAACATCTTTCAAGAATCCAATATATCTGTTAATAGTCAACAAGTTCTAAATATATTTTGACTTATTAAACTTGCTTCTATAACTAAAACAAAGCAGTTTATTAAAAACAATTCAAGCTGCAATTTTATGACCAAGTTGCAGAATGAAAAAAGGCAATCTGATAAAGTACTACTCTTCTCCCCTAAGCCACTCAAACCTACATACCTGTAATAAGAGAAAGAGGAAGAGACCAGGAGCTACCAGGAGCTGAGGAGATGAGAGAGCCAGAGTTGGTTCTACCAGGACACCACCCAAGCCTATATCTCAGACTGCCCCTGAATAAAGTCTTTGAAGATATTAGTGCCCTTGAGTCATTGTCCTTGAGGAGCCATTACCACTGAATCCATTCTGACTTGCAGTATCTGAGAACAAAGTCCTTCCTAACAAGTTATCCTTAAAGCCAAGGACAGGAAAAGGGAGAGATGGGCTAAGTTAATGTTACTTTCTTCTTTTTTCATGTCCCCAAATATATTATACCTTTATTTTTCCTTTTAGGTAACTGACAAAGAGTATCCCATCAAAATATGAGGTGTATTAGGGAATATTGAAATAGGTGAAGTTCAATTTACTCAAGTTCTTATTGAATCTGTTCTAAAATACAACTTAACTTTCTATGTTTTTCATTAAAGAACAAACACAAGTTCTGTGATAGCCATTACTAAGTCTATTCCATTAACATTTTAAAACATTATTTTTGTTGATATTTAAGTAAGAACCAGGAACAGACTGCTCCCCCAAATAGACTGTCTTATAAGTGTCTATAACACTTAAAAGTAACATCAGCTCATACACTATCAGATATTCAATATTCTTACAAAGTTGCAAAACAATATATGCTGCTGCTGCTGCTAAGTCACTTCAGTCATGTCCGACTCTGTGAGACCCCATAGACGGCAGCCCACCAGGCTCCCCTGTCCCTGGAATTTCCAGGCAAGAACACTGGAGTGGGTTGCCATTTCCTTCTCCAATGCATGAAAGTGAAAAGTGAAAGTGAAGTCACTCAGTCATGTCTGACCCTTAGTGACCTCATGGACTGAAGCCTACCAGGCTTCTCCGTCCATGGGATTTTCCAGGCAAGAGTACTAGAGTGGGTTGCCATTGCCTTCTCTGAAAACAATATACATTGATGCTTAAATTCCTATATGTGGATATTTGGAAACAATTATTAGAAATCCAACGTGTCATTTCTTTATGTAAATTACATTTTCCCACAGTATCAATATTTTTATGTTAATAAAATACATATGGCTGTCATTTCTAAATAATAAAAAATATTGTTTTGTAGGGGAAAAGCCCCTAATTTTCCCAATAAAAGAAGTATATACATTCATTTATACACAGGCAACTTCCAAATTTCATGCTGAATTATTGTCTTGAAACTAGCTTAACCACATGAGTATAAGCCAGGCTTTGTAGTTCCTCAACCTTTTTAAAAATTGTGACTAATTATACAAAATAAGGTTTCTCTTATGCCTGTTATTAGAAACTAAATAATTTTAGGATACATTTGTAATTCACAGAGGAAAATATGAAGAATAAAAAAGGTAAAAAAATTACTGAGTAGATGCCTGATTGATCAAAACATCCAAAATATGGATAATATATCCTAATATGAGAATATATGAATAGGCATATAGATATATGAATATAAGTATGATGTAATCAAACTAATAAATTTTACATGAAGTGCATGGGAAATTGCTCTAACAGGGCAATGAACATTTAAGTAAATATTCAATAAATTAGAGTTGCTTAAAAGCAGAATAAGAAAATAACCATTGTTTTCCATGGGGATTTATTGGGAGAGAACTTCTGCTTGATGGGAAGTAGGAGACAGAACAAAACACAAAAGTAACAGATTTTGTACATTAGCAAGTTTAAATAGGCTGAATTATAAACAGTCTAAATGAAGATGTTCCTCAAAGCAATGCATTTTACAGTTCAAAATCTATTTCAAGATGCTTAATAAGATTTCATTTAATCTGTGCTCTTTTGAAACTGTTCACCAGGCAAAAAAGAAAATCTGTCACCTTTTGTTTGGCCAGCTTCAAATCTTATTTTTCCTACTGATAAAAAATAAAATTTATATGGCCTAGTTTATTTCATATGTTTATTTAAACTATTCTGTTACTTTATTAGGACATCAAGGAACTGAAATATTTTATTTATAAAAAGGAACAAAGTCAAATGGGTGAGTTATTCAGGGTTCACTACTGAGATCAAAAGTATATTTCAATCTACCAAGGATAAAATGTGTATTTCAATCTACCAAGAAATTATGATGTCATATAGTCCTACAAAATTCAGCACTAGTATATTTTAATTATTTTCAGTGACTCTATTATAGAAAAACCCAACACATAGGTGAGTAAATTACAGAGCATATAATTTTACTGCAGTTTAAAAGCCTATGTTGTTATGAGAGACAGTAAATTCAAGATGACTTCTTGTTTCAGTACCTTATCATCATAATAATCTTTAAAATTATTATTATAGTCAAAATAATAATGGTATTGAAAACAATTTATAGAATACTTTCACACATGTTATTATCAATTGATCCTCACAACAACCTTTTGGGCAAGAAAGGAAAAGCATTACTTTTACCATTTTATAGATGACAAAACTAAAGCACAAGAATTATTAAGTTGGTCACAGTCATTCACCTAAATAAGTAATATTTATTCACTATATCAGGCTTCCCTTATGGCTCAGCTGGTAAAGAATGCACCTGCAATGCAGGAGACCTGGGTGCAATCTCTGGGTTGGCAAGATCCCCTGGAGAAGGGAAAGGCTACCCACTCCAGTATTCTGGCCTAGAGAATGCCATAGACTGTATAGTCCATGGGGCTGCAAAGAGTCGGGCACTACTGACTTTCACTTACACTTTCATTCATAAGATCACATGGCCCTAGAGTCATGGTCTGGGACTTGCAATTGTTATAGTTAATTACACATTCAATTATAAGTAAAATCATAATATGACTAAATATACCAAGGAAATATTTACAAGTAATTGAAACACAAGCTGGAATCAAGATTGCCGGGAGAAATATCAATGACCTCAGATATGCAGATGACACCACCCTTATGGCAGAAAGTGAAGATGAACTCAAAAGCCTCTTGATGAAAGTGAAACTGGAGAGTGAAAAAGTTGGCTTAAAGCTCAACATTCAGAAAATGAAGATCATGGCATCCGGTCCCATCACTTCATGGGAAATAGATGGGGAAACAGTGGAAACAGTGTCAGACTTTATTTTTCTGAGCTCCAAAATTACTGCAGATGGTGACTGCAGCCATGAAATTAAAAGATGCTTACTCCTTGGAAGGAAAGTTATGACCAACCTAGATAGCATATTCAAAAGCAGAGACATTACTTTGCC
Source organism: Bos grunniens (assembly GCF_055505025.1). Taxonomy (NCBI): domain Eukaryota; kingdom Metazoa; phylum Chordata; class Mammalia; order Artiodactyla; family Bovidae; genus Bos; species Bos grunniens. The sequence goes on from NC_141193.1 coordinate 30,357,027, forward strand.
AACAAAGGTCCGGCTAGTCAAGGCTATGGTTTTTCCTGGGGTCATGTATGGATGTGAAAGTTGGACTGAGCACCAAGGAATTGATGCTTTTGAGCTGTGGTGTTGGAGAAGACTCTTGAGAGTCCCTTGGACTGCAAGGAGATCCAACCAATCCATTCTGAAGGAGATCAGCCCTGGGATTTCTTTAGAAGGAATGATGCTGAAGCTGAAACTCCAGTACTTTGGCCACCTCATGAGGAGAGTTGACTCATTGGAAAAGACTCTGATGCTGGGAGGGATTGGGGACAGGAGGAGAAAGGGACAACAGAGGATGAGATGGCTGGATGGCATCACCAACTTGATGGATGTGAGTCTGAGTGAACTCTGGGGGTTGGTGATGGACAGGGAGGCCTGGCGTGCTGCGATTCATGGGGTCGCAAAGAGTCAGACATGACTGAGCGACTGAACTGAAATGAACTGAACATCTATCTCAAGCAAGAGAAACATGGGTTAAATTTGTATCTTTTTCTTGAGTTGATGGTATTTTAGCTGATAAAAGTATATAGGACTGAGTCACTTTCTTCACTTGTCATGATTCATGTTTCTCTTCTAAAGATATCTACCGTGAACATATAGAGTATACTTCTTGAATTAATATTATTCCCTAGAATAATTCTGCTTCAAGATTATAAATGCTACTTCCACTCCAAGTAACATCAGGCCTATAAATTATTATTATTATTCAGTCTTATAGCCTAAGTGCAAATCTTTATCTGCTCATTATTTTTTTTTTATTTCTGCTTTTTACACTGCTTCCTAATTCATTTATATCTGGTTTTTGTGCTGTCTTCTTTAGTTTTAAGTTCTCTTTGCACTGCTCTACTATCTAATGTTTCCTAAGTTTTATCAGTCCCTGTTACGTATTTTGGAGAAGGCAATGGCACCCCACTCCAGTACTCTTGCCTGGAAACTCCCATGGATAGAGGAGCCTGGTAGGCTGCAGTCCATGGTGTCCCTAAGAGTCAGATACGACTGAGCAACTTCACTTTGATTTTTCACTTCCATGCATTGGAGAAGGATATGGCAACCCACTCCAGCAATCTTGCCTGGAGAATCCCAGGGATGGGGGAGCCTGATGGGCTGCCGTCTATGGGGCTGCACAGAGTCGGACACAACTGAAGTGACTTAGAAGTTATGTATTTTATATTTTTTCATCTAATTTTTTCAACAATATTTCATCTTCATTCTCTATGTCATCCTGTCTTCCTGAATTCCCCTTGGCTGTGATTCAATATCTTTTCTCTTCCAAGTCACATGACTCAAAAAAGATTAGTGCATCTTTTCTCACTTGGTGTCAGTCATCAGCCCAATGTAATTTTGCTTTCTATTCTGGTATTTTATGTCACTAATGACTTCCCAATTACCAAATCAGATAGACAGTTTATGGACTTTGTCTTTCTGCCACTCAGCTAAATTTAAATAAATTTAGGTAGATGTATACAGTGATGTATTATGAAAGCATTAAAAAGAATAAACTAATTTTCTGTTTTGGTATGAAAAGGCAGTTTTACCTGTGGAAATAGAATCTCAGATGTACTTTTCAGCTATGTTGTAAACTACTACTTAAGCTAAAATGTTTAAAATGAGCCATATACAATTTCTTTCCCTATAGACATTTTGTTATGGGACTATTGTCCAGTATTTATAAGATCATGACAATAATAAAGCAAAATCTACTCTTCCTGGAAATAACACGTTGGACTTCTTTCACAATTACTGCCCTAGATGGCCACTGAGCTCAACTTGACTTTAATGTGCTGTACTGTAATTAACTCAGGCAAAAATACTGAATGACAGTGAGTAGGAAGTGTTACACAGCCAAATCTCAAGGCTATAAATTATACAAGAAAGCTAAATCTTGCCTCGAGCAGCAGTCTTTGGTAGAAGGCATACTGTTCAACATCCAGAAATGAACAAATTGTTATTCTGTTAATTATGAGTGTTTAAAGTTCAAAACTTTTATTAGCTTATTTTTAAAGCAACTATGTGAAGACTAGTAGGTTGGATTATTCCTGGTTTTGGACGTGTATCTAAGATACAGTTGAAAATAACAGTTTCCACCATGTCTTCTAGCTTTAAAATGCTCTGAGTATGATTATTTCTGCTTAAGTTTCAGTGGCAAAGGAAGAATCAGATTGAGACTGCTGCTGCTATGTCACTTCAGTCATGTCCAACTCTGTGTGACCCCATAGACGGCAGCCCACCAGGATCCCCCGTCCCTGGGATTCTCCAGGCAAAAACACTGGAGTGGGTTGCCATTTCCTTCTCCAATGCATGAAAATGAAAAGTGAAAGTGAAGTCGCTCAGTCGTGTCTGACTCTTAGCGACCCCATGGACTGCTCCGTCCATGGGATTCTCCAGGCAAAAATACTGGAGTGGGTTGCCACTTCCTTCTCCAATGCATGAAAGTGAAAAGTGAAAGTGAAGTCGCTCAGTCGTGTCTGACTCTTAGCGACCCCATGGACTGCAGCCTACCAGGCTCCTCCGTCCATGGGATTTTCCAGGCAAGAGTACTGGAGTGGGGTGCCAGATTGAGACTAGATACCTGCAAAGAAACTAAAAAAAAAAAAAAAAAAAATGCATTGCAGTAATAAAATCTGTTATTTCTTACATGCCTAAATGTGTTAAGTTAAAGAAACAGTGTCTTTATTACTATGTAGCTACCATTATGCCTAGTTCAGTGAGCAGCTTTTCAAAAACCATTTGCTGGTTGCCTCTAAGTCCCCTTCTGATCTTACCATTTGATTCTCCATCTCTCTAGGCTCAGAACATAATCAGGTAGACACATACAAGAGAGTAGAAAACAGAATAGTATATTAAGGGTATTTACATTTATACTGTTTTGTTTTAAAAGCATTCTAGAGGCATCATAAAAAACCAAAAATCAAAAGGAAAAAAAACAATTTGCACTTCCCTGCAAATCAACTTTTTATATCTTTACTCCATTTCAGTTTTTTATATATGCATCAACAAATTTGCATATCCATAATCATAGGTTGTATATAATTTTTATTCTTTATGGAATGTATCTTAACCTGAAATATTTGAAGGTGTGTTGTGTATTGCAACCTTAAACATTTACAAAGAAATTAGCTGAATAAGTGTACTTTATCGAGGAAATTAAAAATTAAATTGATAGATTACTTTGAAATGTAAATAAACAAACAAATGTTGAGGTGAGTTGCAAACAATGGTTTTAAAGTTTAAATCAGTTCAGTTCAGTTCAGTCACCCAGTCGTGTCCAACTCTTTGTGACCCCATGAACTGCAGCACGCCAGGCCTCCCTGTCCATCACCAACTCGCAGAGTTTACTCAAACTCCTGTCCATTGATTCAGTGATGCCATCCAACCATCTCATCCTCTGTCATCCCCTTCTCCTCCTGCCTTCAATCTTTCCCAGCATCAGGGTCTTTTCAAATAAGTCAGTTCTTTGCATCAGATGGCCAAAATATTAGAGTTTCAGCTTCAGCATCAGTTGTTCCAATATTCAGGACTGATCTCCTTTAGGATGGACTGGTTGGATCTCCTTACAGTCCAAGGGACTCTCAAGAGTCTTCTCCAACACCACACTTCAAAAGCATCAATTCTTGGTGCTCAGCTTTCTTTATAGTCCAGCTCTCACATGCATACATGACTACTGGAAAAACCATAGCCTTGACTAGACGGACCTTTGTTGACAAAGCAATGTCTCTGCTTTTGAATATGCTGTCTAGGTTGGTCATAACTTTTCTTCCAAGGAGTAAGCATATTTTTCTTTCATGGCTGCAATCATCATCCGCGGTGATTTTGAAGCCCAGAAAAATAAAGTCTGCTACTGTTTCTACTGTTTCTCCATCTATTTGCCATGAAGTGATGGGACTGAATGCCATGACCTTTGTTCTCTAAATGTTGAGCTTTAAGCCAACTTTTTCACTCTCCTCTTTAACTTTCATCAAGAGGCTCTTTAATTCTTCTTCACTCTCTGCCATAAGGGTGGTGCCATCTGCATATCTGTGTTTCTATAACACTATAATACCAAACAATATATCTATAATGTCAAAAACAATGAAATACTTAGGAATAAGCTTAATCAAAGAGGTGAAAGATCTCTACACTGATAATTATAAGACAGCAGTAAAAATAATTGGGAGAGACAGGAATAAATGGAATGATACCCCATGTTCACAAATTAGAAGAATTGATATTGTTAAAATGTTCACATAACCCAAAGCTACCTATAGATGCAACACAAACTCTACCAAAAGGCCAATGATGACTTTTTATAGAAGTAGAAAAAAAAATCCTAAAATGTTTATAGGACCACAAAACCCCCAAATAACCAAAGAAATCCTAAGAAAGAATGAAGGAGGAAACATCACCCTCCCTGATTTGGTACTGAAAACATATGGATGTTCTTTTCTGATTTATTTATTCTCTTCAAGGGAAGGAGACATGGGAGTGCATGTTGAAAGTTTGAAGAGTCAAGATGTGTGAAATAAATGTCTAAGAGAGTAGGAGAATGAATTCACCAGCTTATGTAAGTAGAATAGGTGGCATCTACTGAAGGCTCATATGGTTATAAATTTAAATTGAGAACAGTTTTTAGCTTGCTTATTTTTCTGTATTGATGGGGAAAGAGTGATGAAACAGCAGTACTGAACTCAGATTGGAGGTATGTTAGATGAATTCTCAGACAAAAATAGAGGCAACAGGGACAGTGACAATTAACTTATTGAAGATAAAGCAGGAAAAGAGTAGAAAAAGAATACAAGATAGATGATAGGCAGTGGAAAGACTAACAGATAGGATATGCCAGTGAGGCGAATTTTATTTGAAGTTGGGGTATTAAAATGAGTGAAATGGAAAAAGAGTAGGCAGTCAATGGAAAGGGTGATGCTTTAAGAAGTTTGGAAGATGTGAAATTACTAGAATGAAGAAGATAAAGCCATGGTGATGTTAGGAAGGGAATTGAGGGTTGCAGGAGATAGAGCCTAGAGTTACAGGAATGGCACCCCACTCCAGTACTTTTGCCTGGAAAATCCCATGGACGGAAGGGCCTGGTGGGCTGCAGTCCATGGGGTCGCTAGGAGTCAGACACGACTAAGCGACTTCACTTTTATTTTTTCACTTTCATGCATTGGAGAAGGAAATGGCAACCCACTCCAGTGTTCTTGCCTGGAGAATCCTGGGAACGGGGGAGTCTGGTGGTCTGCTGTCTATGGGGTCACACAGAGCCGGACATGACTGAGGTGACTTAGCAGCAGTAGCAGTAGCAGCAGAGAACTGGAGGGGGAGAGAGAGAGGAGAGAGACAGAGAGAACATTATTGGGAAATGAAGGAGGATATAAAAGATTCTAGGAACAAGGTATGATAAAGGTGATATAACCTGATGTAATTAGCTTCAAATGAGGATGGCAGGGAGGAAGGAGTAACAGTCATATGCAAATATAAGATTTAGCTGGCATATTCTCTAGATTGAAATGTAAAGTTGTACTAGTATGTGATGCAGTGTCCCCAGAGGACATCCGGTTTTCTATTAGGGTGAGAAAGGAGAAATTCAGACAGGGCATTAGGAAAGAAGCAACTTTGCTGAAGCCATATTATGAATTCTAGGGATCATAAATAAAAAGTTGGGGTAATCAGGAAGATACCACCAGAAAGAGTTTACAGAGATGAATGAAACATAAACTATGAGTGTTGGATATTCTGTGATTACTGAGGTTAGCCTTGTACATCACCATGGCCTTATCTTCTGTATTCTAGTAATTGCACATCTTCCAAACTTCTTAAAGCATCACCCTTTCCATTGACTGTCTACTCTTTTTCCATTTCACTCATTTTAATAACCCAACTTCAAATAAAAATTGCCTCACTGGCATATCCTATCTGTTAGTATTTCCACTGCCTATCATCTATCTTTTATTCTTTTCCTACTCTTTTATTATACCTGTTAACAGGTATAAGACAGGGAGAATTCATCCTGAAAGTCTCTTAGAAGAGGTCAATGATCCATTTTAATTATAACCTCCTTCCTGGAACTGGTATCTTAGATTGTGATGGTCATTTGCATAGTATGAGTAGAAAGAAAAGGAAATCCTGCCAAAATTTGCAGTGCTGTATAGGTTCCCTTTTTAAACCTGCCAACTACAATGTCAGTGCCAAGCAATTACACTATTTCTCAAAGGTGGGAAATTATAATATAGTTGCTAAATTTACAATTTTGTGTATATTTTGAGATAGTTGATGGAGAGAGTTTGAAATGGTCTTCTGTTAAACAACAGGATTCCTTTTAAGCATATTTTTATGTAGGTGTTTTAAAATAATATGATGAAATGCTTAAAATGATAAACATTTCAGGTATGTGTCTGTCCTATAATTCAATCTCTTATTTCTTGATGAGGAAAAATGTAAAATAGTTTCTTTTCTATTTTCATTTATTGTTTTTCTTCCTCATCATTGGAATCAGGTATAAATAGATAAAATCACATGTTATCTAAAACTAAAAACCTAAAAACACTTATAACATTGTATATCAGTTCAGTTCAGTTCAGTCACTCAGTTGTGTCTGACTCTTTGAGACCCCATGAACTGCAGCACGCCAGGCCTCCCTGTCTATCACCAACTCCCGGAGTTCACTCAAACTCACGTCCATCGAGTCGGGGATGCCATCCAGCCATCTCATCTTCTGTCGTCCCCTTCTCCTCCTGCTCCCAATCCCTCATTGTATATAGTAAAACTTAAAAGATCTATACATAACATAGCATGCATATATTAGATCAGATGTTCTGAAAATGTAGTCCATGGATCACCCTTATCAGAACCAACCAGGGTTTTTACTTAACATATAGATGTTTTTAACTGTTAAAGTACTTCCTGAATCATATTCTCAATGAATGGGATTCTAAAAGACTATCTATCTCTCTATATTTCTATATATTTATAAAATGGTATATGTATAGATAGATACTCACACATATACACCAAGCAGGAATATACATACCCACTAAAATATGATAACCATTCCAGTTTCAGGGACAGTAGGCTATGGAAGATGAAGAGACCACACATTTATATTGACAATTATCAGGGACTATTGCTTTGACTAGGATCCTAGATAACAAAGACTTTTTTCATTTTTACTATATTCTCTGTTAAGTAATATTTTAAACTGGGTTCCCAACAAGAAGAACACCCTAGACTCAGAGACTCAAAAAAAAAAAATTGAGTACAAATAGTTTATTTTAAAAATGAAGGAAATGTTATTTGGGGTGGTGATTTTGTACCATGGCAACTGTGGTTCCCACCATACCTTCCATGTATGGTCCCAGGTTAAAGTTTGCTGCAAGATAAAAGTGCACAAGACTGGGAAGCAAGAGTGAAGGAGCAGCTATCATGCTCAGGAGGCCAGCAGAGAACGCCAGGCATTTGTGTGGCTCCACCAAGTTTCAGTGATCTATTGGGTCACTTGGGTAGTGAGTGGCAGCAGCTAGGTTTGCACCTCCTGCTGATCCCACGATATCTCTTCTCTAGCCTTTCAGAATGTGGGATACATCTTGAATGTATACAGTTGTGTGGTAAATAGCTCCAGCTTTTTCTGTGAATCATCTGTGCCAGTAAGGTCAGAGAGACAAACATGGGTTCCAGTCTGTATTCATGGATTCCACACTCCATCTCTTTCCCTCTCGTGACATCAAACTTCATTTCACGACTTCCAGGCCTTGCTGACATAGTGCAACTTCAGGTCCCCAAGTAAAGCAGAGGCAATAACCTTCCTTATATTGTTTTCCCAGCTCTCACAACTTTGTAAATTCTAATCACTATAATAGATTCTTTCTTTGATTTCACTCATAGTGATTCTACTTTTTTCATCAAACCATATTTTATGAGACAGGGAAGGGAAGAAAACCGGTCAAGAGGGAATGATCAAACATGTTGCTACTCTAGTCGATGAGATCTCAACCCTACTGGAGACCCTGGGAGTCAATATAGAACACATCTTATTAAGGTTATTCCACTCTAGCAGAGAAAGAGCTCCTGAAATGTTTAGCCACCTACTCTGTCAATCACAGGTTCACAGCAGCTTTCAAGGAATAATTCTCCAGAACTTCTGATCTATTACATCTACAAGCAAGCAGCCTCAGGTGGCTAGATAAGCCCTCCAGCAAAGAGATACTACTGCTGGAAGATGGAGATTGGATGACCTGAGCAGGATACTGGTGGCCAAAAAGTGGTGTGGGTCACTGAAAGAATAATTTATGAGCACTTTATAAGAACTGATGTTTTTATCCTCACAACAACTCAACAAGGTATTCAGTATTGTTTGAAAGGAAAAATGAAAGTGTTAATCCCTTAGTCGTGTCCAACTCTCTGCAGCCCCGTGTACTATAACCCACCAGGCTCCTCTGTCCACTGAATTCTCTAGGCAAGAATACTGGAGTAGGTTGCCATTCCCTTCTCCAGGTGATCTTCCCAAACCAGGGATGGAACCCGGATCTCCTGCACTTCGGTCAGATTCTTTACTGTCTGAGCCACCAGGGAAGCCCCTCAGTATGATTTATATTTGCCTTATACATTAACAAAAAAGACGTTTGGACTGCTTAGACAAATTTCTCAAAAGTCACAGAGGTGATAAGGGAAGGAGTTAGAATGTAAACCCAGATGTAAATGATTTCAAAGTGTGTATTATTAACCATTACGATTGCTGCCAAATCTAATTTCCAATATGAAATTTTAGCAAGTTTGTCAAATGCATTGCTAATTCATTTTGATATTTGGCAAAACTAATACAATTATGTAAAGTTTAAAAATAAAATAAAATTAGAGAAGAAAAAAAAATAAAAATAAAAATAAAAATATAATTGTATCTTTATACTAGCAGAAAATAATAGCAATATGAAGATGAAATTAATTACTTTTTAAAAGTAATTTAAAAGCTGAAAAACACAATGTACTTAAGAATAAATTATCAAAAATAATATGAAACCTTTGGACTGAAAACTACAGCATACTAAGAGAAATGAAAGATCTAAATAAAGATAGTAATGTTGTTCACATGACAATTCTTCACAAATAGACCAATAGATTCAATTTAATCCAAATCAAATTGCAGTAGGATGCTATGTAGAAACTAACAGGGTGATTCTAAAACTTATATGGAAATACAAATATTTTAGAAGAACCAAAACAATTTAAAAAAACAACACAACTTGGAACTTGCACCTAATTTTAAGGCTTACTAAAGAGATACACAAACTAAGACAGTGTGGATGTGGCATCAGTATAGACTTATAAGTCTATGGAAGAATAATGGTTGTGATTCAGTCTCTAAGTCATGTCCGACTCTTTGTGACCCCTGGATTATAGGCCTCCAGGCTCCTCTGTCCATGTAGTTCTCCAGGCAAGAATACTGGCATAGGTTGTCATTTCCTTCTCCAGGGATCTTTCCTACACAGTGATCAAACCCAGGTCTCTGGCATTGCAGGTGGATTCTCTACCAATTGAGCCACTAGGGAAGCTCTATGGAAGAATAGAGATTCCAAAAATAGACTTACATACACACTGTCAAATAATTTCCAGCAAACGAACCAAGGCAACATAATGCAGTAAAGAAAGGCTTTTTCCAATATGGTACTGAAACAACTACATATCCATATTTTTAAAAAATAACCATCAATTCTTCTCTCATACTATCTGAAAAACATGTTTAAAATTATAGTTCTAAGTATAAAAATTAAAACTGTAAAACCTCTAGAGAAAAAAAAAGATAAAATCTCTGTGATTTTGGCAAAAGTAAAGATATTTTAGACAGGACAAACAGAAAGCATGAATTAAAAAGAATAAGTTTAATCATTTTTAAATTAAACAAATTACTCTTTCAAAATCACCATGGGGAAATAAGAGAGAGTCTAGGAACACATATTCACAAATCACTTATTTGACAAGTGACTTCCATAGGAATATCTATATCCTTGTACAACTTTTGCCACTCAATGACAGAAACAACAACCAAATGTAAAAGGTGCAATATATGTGAACACTTTTCAATTGAAAATACATGAATAAAACTCTTGACACATAAAAAAAGTTATACCAAGTTAGTAATAATTATGGAAATGCAAATCGAAACTCCTGACTGAAAATATCAACTCTTTATTAAAATATGAAGCAATGGAATAATCATGCAGTTGGTGGAAATGTAAAATGATATCACTAGTTTCTTAAATATTTACAATATATCTATTCTAAGTTTGGTAAGAGAAATGAGAATATATGCGTAAACAAAGGTGTGTTTTCATATTCTTTGAAGTTTTATTTCCATTCTTTGAAGCTATTTCCAGCTAACCTGGAAATAAATCAAGTATCTAATAAGAGGTGAATGAATGAAATCACCTTGATGTATTTATGCAATTTGATACTAGTCAGCAATAAAGTTACAAGGTACCCATACAAACTGAAACATAGACAAACCTTAAAATTATGATGCAGTGTGGAAAAGGTCAGATCCAAACAAACAGACACCATACAATTCCACTTATAAACAAAAACTTTAAAAATAAAAACTAATACATGGTGATAAAATAATGACAGAGCTTGCCTGTGGATGGATTAAGAGCTGACTGCAAAGTGTAATGAGGAATCTTTTGTGGATGATAAAAGTGTTCTGCATATTGATTGCAACTGTAGTTCCACAGGTACACACAATGTCAAAGCTCACCATAATGTGCATTGTAAATAGATGCGGTTTGTTATACAAAATTTATATCAGAATCAAGTTGATAAAAAAAAACTTATTCAATACTCAGTCAATGATACGCTTAATTTTAAGTCACCCAAATTAGTCTTCAAATAGCCAAGGTCTTTTGGGAGTCCCTATTTTAAATGGTAACAATACAGCATTACCTGGGATCAGCCAGGTCTAACCTATTTAGAATCATGCTGAGTTATTTGGATTTTTTGTTGCTGTTGTTGTTGAGCTGTTGTTATTGTTTAGTCGCTCAGTTGTATCTGACTCTTTGCGACCCCATGGCTGTAGGAATTTTAAAATATATTTTAGATAGTAAATTCTTATCAGATATATGGTTTACAAAATATTTTCTCTCATTTTGTAAGTTGTCTTCTGACTCTTTTAATTTTTTTTTTTCCTGTACAGAAACTTTCTAGACTGATGCAATTTCATCTGTCTATCTTTGTTTCTGTTGCTCGTGCTTTTGGTTTTGTGTTCAAGAAATCATTGACGAGACTGATGTCATGAAGCTTTTCCCTCTGTTTTCTTCCAGGAGTTTTACAGGTCGGGGTGTCACATTTAAGTCTTTAATTAATTTTAGGTTGATTTTGTGTATGATATGGGAGTTGACTTCATTACCTTACATGTTGATAACAAGTTTTTCCAACACTCTTTGTTGAAAAGACTATTCTTCCCCCATGTGCATTCCTGGAACACTTGACAAAGATCAACAGACCACATGTGTGGGGGTATTTCTATGAGCTCTGTTCTGTTCCACTAATCTATATGTCAGGTTTTATACTGATTCTATATTATTTTTATTATCACAGCTTTGTAACATATTTTGAACCAGGAAGTATGATGCCGCAAAACCACAAAAAGTTATCACCTCACTACTGTTCTTGTTCAGTTGCTAAGCCATGTCCAAGTCTGCGACCACATGGACTGCAGCACGCCAGGCTTCCCTGTCCTTCACTATCTCCCCGAGTTTGCTCAAACTCATGTCCATTGAGTTGGTGATGTTATCCAACCATCTCATCCTCTGTAGCTCACTTCTCCTCCCACCCTCAATCTTTCCCAGCATGAGGGTCTTTTCCAAAGATTTAGGTCTTCACATCAGGTGGCCAAAGTATTGGAGCTTCAGTTTCAATATCATTCGTTCCAATGAACATTCAGGATTGATTTCCTTAGGATTGAACTGGTTTGATATCCTTGCTGTCCAAGGGCCTCTCAAGAGTCTTTTCAACACTGCAGGTTGAAAGCATTAATTCTTTGCCACTAAGCCTTACTCACAGTCCAATTCTCACATACGTACATGACTACTGGAAGAACCATAGCTTTGCCCATACGGACCTTTGTTGGCAAAGTAATGTCTCTGCTTTTTAATACACTGTCTAGGTTTGTCATAGCTTGTCTTCAAAGGAGCAAATGTCTTTTAATTTCATGGCTGCAGTCAACATCCACAATTACTTTGGAGCACAAGAAAATAAAATCTGTCACATTGCCAATTTTTCCCCATCTGTTTCTCATGAAGTGATGGGACCAGTTGCCATGATCTTAGTTTTTTGAATGTTGAGTTTTAAGCCAGTTTTTTCACTCTCCTCATTCACCCTCATCAAGAGGCTCTTTAGTTCCTCTTTGCTTTCTGCCATTAGAGTGGTATCATCTGCATATCTGAAGTTGCTGACATTTCTCCTGGCAATCTTTATTCAAGCTTGTGAATTTTCAAGCCCAGCATTTTTCATGATGTACTCTGCATATAAGTTAAATAAGCAGGGTGATGATATGCTTGACATACTCCTTTCTGAAATTGGAACCAGTGCATTGTTCTGTTGCTTCTTGTCCTGCATACAGGTTCCTCAGGAGACAGATTAGGTGGTCTGGTATTTCCATCTCTTTGAAACAGTTTGTTGTGATCTACATAGTCAAAGACGTTATTGTAGTTAATGAAGCAGAAGTAGATGTATTTTCTGGAACTCCCTTGCTTTTTCTATGATCCAACAGATGTTGGTAATTTGATCTCTGGTTCCTCTGCCTTTTCAAAATCCAGCTTATATATATGGAAGTTCTCAGTTCATGTACTGTTGAAGCCTAGCTTGAAGGATTTTGAGCATTACCTTGCTAGCACGTGAAATGAGCACAATTGTACAGTAGTTTGAACATTCTTTGGCATTACCTTTCTTTGGGATTGGAATTCAAACTGTTAGAATAATTATTATTAAAATAAAGACAAATGTTGGTGAAGAAATTGAGATTCTTTGCATACTGTTCATGGAAATGTAAAATTGTTCATGCTAAATGAGACATACTAAGAATTCAGCCAGTGATTATTAATAAATCAATGAAGTAGTTTAAAAAAAGAAATGCAAAATTGTGCAGCAATTATGGAAAATAGTGTGAAGTTTTGGAAAAAATTAAAAATAGAAGTACCATCAATCTCACTTCAGTCCAAAATAACTAAAATCCAGAGATAGCTGCACTGATTACAGAATTATTCAAAGTAGCTAAGAATTGGAAACAAACAATAGATGTCCATTGATGGATGAGTAGATAAAGAAAATGTGGTACATAAGTACATGGACTATTCATTCAGCCTTAACATGAAGAAAATCTTGTTTATGTGACAACACAGATGAACCTGGAAAACATTATGCTAAGTGAAAGAAACCAGGCACAGAAGGAAAAATACCATATGAATCAATGTGTATAAAGTAAGTGAAGAAGTAATAGAAGCAGAGAATGGAAAGATGGTTTCTAGGTTCTAGAGTTAGGGGAAAACAGGCATTGATGTTCCACTGGTATAAAGTTTCAGTTATGCAAAATGAATAAATTTGAGAGTTCTACAGTAAACAATAGTGTGTTGTTATTGTTTAGTTGCTAAGTTGTGTCCGACTCATTTGCTACCTCGTGGACTGCAGCCCACCAGGCTCCTCTGTCCGTGGGATTTCCCAGGCAAGAATACTGGAGTGGGTTGTCATTTCCTCCTCCAGAGGATCTTCCCCAACGAGGGATTGAGACTACATCTCCTGCATGGGCAGGAGTTCTTTACCTCTGAGCCACCAGGGAAGTCCAAACAATATTGAACTGTACACTTAAAATTTTGTAAATAAATTATAGCTTATGTGAAATGTCTTTGCTATAAAATCAACCAATCAATCTCTTGAATGACAGTTTAAAATATTATGTTGCATGTTGATAGTAAAAAGAATAATATCCAAGTCTAATTATTTACTGTATCACAAAAAAAGACAAAGGAAACAAATAAAACATCTCTCCAGCACCTGCCTAAATAAGAGCCTGACAATAGAAAACAGGGACATTTCACAGTGTTGCACCAAAACAACACAATTACATTTGCTGCACTGTTAATTGATACCTATGTAATTACAATTATTCATACCAGGGTTACCGAAGTTAATAAATACTTGTTAATTGCCAAAGGTAATTTTTCACATTCTGCCTGGCAGTAACTTGCCCTGAGGCAGAATTTTTGCAGCTTTAAAAGATCTGCAGTAAAGAGCTGCTAAGCATGTCATTTCACTCATAATTGATTTTCTCCCATTCATTTTCACAACCTTTCAGGTAGAAGAAACACTGGCTAACAAATTCACAGCACCATAGGTAGAGATCTTTTCATACTATCAGTTGTGGTGCTGACATCCTATTGGGCTCCACCTAAATAATTGTGTGTACAAAGTTTTATGTGTAATCAGCTCCAGTTTCATCCACCTCAAGTGAGTGATTCAAATGTATTCTTTTTAATGGCTTAGTAATACTCCATTGTGTATATGTACCACAGCTTTCTTATCCATTCATCTGCTGATGGACACTAGGTTGCTTCTATGTCCTGGAAGCACTATTATAAACAGTGCTGCAATGAACATTGGAGCCGATTACACAGAGTGAAGTAAGCCAGAAAGAAAAACACCAATACAGTATACTAACACATATATATGGAATTTAGAAAGATGGTAATGACAGCAAAAGAGACACAGATGTATAGAATAGTCTTTTGGACTCTGTGGGAGAGGGAGGGGGGATGATTTGAGAGAACGGCATTGAAACATGTATAATATCATATAAGAAATGAATTGCCAGTCCAGGTTCGATGCCAGATACAGGAAGCTTGGAGCTGGTGCACTGGGATGACCCAGAGGGACGGTATGGGGAGGGAGGTGGGAGGGGGGTTCAGGATTGGGAACATGTGTACACCCATGGTGGATTCATGTTGATGTATGGCAAAACCAATACAATATTGTAAAGTAATTAGCCTCTAATTAAAATAATAAATTTAAATTAAAAAAAAGTCTTATGTATCTATGTAAGCAAATACAACTTTTCCCAAAGCACGACAATTACTGAATTTTAGGTTCTACTTAAATAGTACTGATTACTTGCTAAACTATTCAGCATATTTAAAGCAATAATTTCTGAATGTTCTCTTAGCTTTTTCGAAGAGTGTAAATTAGAGAATTACGGATTTTAACACACTACTTCATCCTTTAACTTTGTGTTTGCTGCTCTGTTAGGTCACATCACAGCTATAGACAGTAGTAAAGAATGGAAGTAATTATGAAAGATTACAGGTTTTTATCTACATATATATGTAAAATTTACATGCAACTATTAAACATTTACTTTGTACATGGTATGGAGTTCATTTAAAAGAGAGTTAAGACATGGTTTCTTCTCCAAGATGTTCTTATATTCTATTATGGCTTGTTAGTTCATTCAGATTCTTTGATGAACAGAAATCAAGGCACAATTATATGTGCAAGAGATTTATTGGGGGCTTTGGGGAAATAAAGAAGAGAATACATGAAAAGGCATCTAGAATGTTCAAACCAGCATATAATTCTGACACTTTGAAGAATAGGGGAATGAAAAAGATTCAGTTAGGAAGTGTCTCAGACTTCAGCTCAGTTGTGAGAAAGTTTGATTAGGTAAATAGAGAGTCTACGTGTCAGAGCTGCTTGTCAGATGAATCATGTATCTTACAGGAATGCTCCAGAATAGTATTTCTACCACATGCATGCGTGCTAAGTCATTTCAGTCGTGTCCAACTCTTTGCGGCCCTATAAACTGTAGCCCACCAGACTCCTCTGTCCATGGGATTCTCCAGGAAAGAATACTGGAGTGGGTTGCCATGCCCTCCTCCAGGAGATCTTCTCAACCCAGGGATGGAACTCGCTTCTATTACCTCTTCTGCATTGGCAGGTGGGTTCTTTACTACTAGAGCTACCTATGAAGCCCATCTCTACCACAGTAAGTCCTGGCACAAATGCCATCCTAAATTTTCATGAAATCTGTTGGAACTATCAGCCAACAACACACCTCACAGTAGACTTAAGCAGTGCATTTTCATGACTACATGTCACTACTTGTAGAGCATAAATCATCTTCATCATGCAGTCAGCAAACAGCCTCTATATATAATCCCTACTGGGTTATTTGTCTAAGGGGAAAACTTAGACAAGGGAGGGTAAAGAGAAATTGCACAAATGTAGTTTCCATCACTACAGCTGGTTTTGGGAACAGCTAGTACTCATCCTTTCCAGTTGATGGATTCTAAATCAGAAAATTGTCAAAGGATCATAACTTTGTACTGGGGCTACTAACCTTTAAGTCTTCTGCCTTATCATTCTTCTCCTTTTCTGTTTGTAGACCATATTAGTCATCAGTCTCCATAGAAACAGACCAATAGGAGATGATAGGTAGATAAAAATGTTTATTATAGAAATTGATTCCTGTGGTTCTGGAGGTGATACATCTCTTGATCTACTGATTGCTAAAATAGGAAATTTAATTCAGATGACCATTATATGTACTACTGTGGGCAAGAATCCCTTAGAAGAAATGGAGTGACCTTCAGAGTCAACAAAGGAATCCAAAATGCAGTACTTGGATGCAACCTTAAAAATCACAGAATGACCTGTTTGTTTCCAAGAGAAACAATTCAATATCACAGCAATCCAAGTCTATGCCCCAACCAGGAATGCTGAAAAAGCTGAAGTTGAACAATTCTCTGAAGACCTATAAGACTTTCTAGAACTAACATCCAAAAAAGATGTCCTTTTCATTATAGGGGACTGGAATGCAAAAGTAGGAAGTCAAGACAAAAACAGGCAGATTTGGCCTTGGAGTACAGAACGAAGCAGGGCAAAGGCTAATAGAGTTTTGCCAAGAGAACGCACTGGTCATAGCAAACACCCTCTTCCAACAACACAAGAGAAGACTGTACACATGGACATCCCCAGATGGTCAATACTGAAATCAGACTGATTATATTCTTTGTAGCCAAAGATTCAGAAGCTCTATACAGTCAGCAAAAGCAATATTGAGAGCTGACTGTGGCTCAAATCATGAACTCCTTATTGCCAAATTCAGACTTAAATTGAAGAAAATAGGGAAAACCACTAGACCATTCAGGTATGATCTAAATCAAATCCCTTATGATTATACAGTGGAAGTGACAAATAGATTCAAGGGATTAGATCTGATAGACAGATTGCCTGAAGAACTATGGATGGAGGTTACTGACATGATACAGGAGGCAGTAATTAAGACCATCCCCAAGAAAAAGAAATGCAAAAAGGCAAAATAGTTGCCTGAGGAGGCCTTACAAATAGCTATGAAAAGAAGAGAAGCTAAATCCAAAGGAAAAAAGGAAAGATATACCCATCTGAATGCAGAGTTCCAAAGAATAGCAAGGGGAGATAAGCCTTCCTCAGTGATCAATGCAAAGCAATAGAGGAAAACAATAGAATGGCAAAAATTAGAGATCTCTTCAGGAAAATCAGAGATACCATGGGAACATTTCATGCAAATATGGGCACAATAAGGACAGAAATGCTATGGACCATTATGTTATGGACCATAACAGAAGCAGAAGATATTAAGAAGAGGTGGCAACAATACACGGAGGAACAATACAAAAAAGATCTTCATGATGCATATAACCACGATGGTGTCATCATTCACCTAGAGCCAGACATCCTGGAATGTGAAGTCAAGGGGGCCTTAGGAAGCATCACTACAAACAAAGCTAGTGGAGGTGGTAGAATCCCAGATGAGTTATTTCAAATCCTAAGAGATAATGTTGTTGAAGTGATATACTGAATATGCCAGCAAATTTGGAAAACTCAGCAGTGGCCACAGGACTGGAAAAGGTCAGTTTTCATTCCTATCCCAAAGAAAGGCATAGCCAAATAAAGTTCAAACTACCACACAATTGCACTCATCTCATATGCTAGCAAAGAAATGCTCAAAATTTTCCAGGCTAGGCTTCATAAGTATGTGAACTGTGAACTTCAAGATGTTCAAGCTAGATTTAGAAAAGGCAGAGGAACCAGATATCAAATTGCTGACATCCTTTGGATTATCAAAAAGCAACACAATACTTGAAAAAAACATCTATTGCTGCATTATTGATTACACCAAAGCCTTTGACTGTGTAGATCACAACAAAATGTGGATAATTCTTGAAGATATGGGAATACCAGACCACCTTACCTGTCTGCTGGGAAATCTGTGTGTAGGCCAAGAAGCAACAGATAGACCTGGACATGGAACAATAGACTGGTTCCATATTGGGAAAGGAGTACATCAAGGCAGTATATTGTCACCCTGCTTATTTAACTTATGTGCAGAATACATCATGTGAAATGCCAAGCTGGATGAAGCAAGAGCTGGAATCAAGATTTCTGGAAGAAATATCAATAACCTCAGATAAGCAGATGATACCACCCTTATAGTAGAAACTGACAAGAAAATAAAGAGCTTCTTGATGAAAGTGAAAGAGGAGAGTGAAAAAGTTGGCTTAAAACTCAACATTCAGAAAACTAAGATCATGGCATCCAGTCACCTCACTTCATGGCAAATAGATGGGTAAACAATGGAAACAGTGACAGACTTTATTTTCTTGGGCTCAAAAATCACTGCAGATGGTGACTGCAGCCATGAAATTAAAAGACACTTGCTCCTTGGAAGAAAAGCTATGACCAACCTAGACAGCACATTAAAAAGCAGAGACATTACTTTCCTGACAAAAGCCTATCTAGTCAAAGCTATGGTTTTCCAGTAGTCATGTACAGATGTGAGATTTGGACTATAAAGAAAGCTGAGCTCTGAAGACTTGTTGCTTTTGAACTGTGGTGTTGGAGAAAACTCTTGAGAGTTCCTTGGACTGCAAGGAGGTCAAACCAGTCAATCCTAAAGAGAATCAGTCCTGAATATTCATTGGAAGGACTGATGCTGAAGCTGAAACTCCAATACTTTGGCCACCTGAAGCAAAGAACTGACTCATTGGAAAAGACCTTGACGCTGGGAAAGATTAGAGGTGGGAGGAGAAGGGGACGACTGTGAATGAGATGGTTAGATGACATCACCGACTCGATGGACATGAGTTTGAGGGAGCTCCGGGGTTTGGTATTGAAAAAGGTAGCCTGGTGTACTGCAGTCCATGGTGTTGCAAAGAATGGGACATGACTGAATAACTTAACTGAACTGACCTGAGGAGATGGATGTCTCCGCTCAAGCAGTAAGAGAGCAAATGTATCCTTCCTTTATATTTTTGTTCTATTCAAATCCTCAGCAGATTGGATAATGCCCACTTACAATGAGGTGGGTCATCCTCTTTCCTCTTCAACTCAAATATAATCTATTCTGAAAACAATCAGAAATGTAGTTTTACCAACTATCTGGGTATCCCTGAGCCAAGCAATTTGATGCATAAATTAAACAATCACACAGATGTTAAGTAGGACCTTTGTTGGCTGCTCATCTATTTTGCCTCCAGGGAGAACATGCTCTATTAATCATTTCCACAATTCCCTATAGATCAAGCTCCCTTTGCTTCCTTTTTAATATTGCTAATGATTGAGGTCTTCAGACTTCTGGATGTTAGGTGACCTCAATTACATGGGGTCCCATAATTTTATTAGATATTCATGAGTCCAACTGTGTACCATTTCTCCTGTTGTCAGCAGTTGTCTACACCAGAGAGTTATTACTGAACTTTTTGTGAAGCTGAGTCCCCTCTCAGCAGAGTATTTCCAGTAGCTTTGGTGAAGGCTGTGTCCTCTGGGTGCTTCCAAGGAACATAATACTCTGGTGGGCTTTTTATTTCACAGAGTATACTCATTCCAGCATTTCCACTTTATTCTCTTTATTTTTAGAGTGTGTGCCAAGGCAATTTATTTTATTTATTTTTTTATATATATGTTTTTTTATTTTTTAATTTTATTTTATTTTTAAACTTTACAATATTGTATTGGTTTTGCCAAATATCGAAATGAATCCACCACAGGTATACATGTGTTCCCCATCCTGAACCCTCCTCCCTCCTCCCTCCCCATACCATCCCTCTGGGTCATCCCAGTGCACCAGCCCCAAGCATCCTGTATCCTGCATCGAACCTGGGCTGGAGACTCTTTCCATATATGATATTATACGTATTTCAATGCCATTCTCCCAAATCATCCCACCCTCTCCCTCTCCCACAGAGTCCAAAAGACTGTTCTATACATCCGTGTCTCTTTTGCTGTCTTGTATACAGGGTTATTGTTACCATCTTTCTAAATTCCATATATATGCATTAGTATACTGCATTGCTGTTTTTCTTTCTGGCTTACTTCACTCTGTATAATAGGCTCCAGTTTCATCCACCTCATTAGAACTGATTCAAATGTATTCTTTTTAATGGCTGAGTAATACTCCATTGTGTATATGTACCACTGTTTTCTTATCCATTCATCTGTTGATGGACATCTAGGTTGCTTCGGTGTCCTGGCTATTATAAACAGTGCTGCGATGAACATTGGGGTACACGTGTCTCTTTCAATTCTGGTTTCCTCAGCGTGTATGCCCAGCAGTGGGATTGCTGGATCATAAGGCAGTTCTATTTCCAGTTTTTTAAGGCATCTCCACACTGTTCTCCATAGTGGCTGTACTAGTTTGCATTCCCACCAACAGTGTAAGAGGGTTCCCTTTTCTCCACACCCTCTCCAGCATTTATTGCTTGTAGACTTTTGGATCGCAGCCATTCTGACTGGCGTGAAATGGCACCTCATAGTGGTTTTGATTTGCATTTCTCTGATAATGAGTGATGTTGAGCATCTTTTCATGTGTTTGTTAGCCTTCTGTGTGTCTTCTTTGGAGAACCTGAACGGCTTGGACCTGGGAGGTACAAGCAGCCCAGGGCCGGCCACAGATGGTTCCCGGTGGAGCAACCTAGAGCCTGAGCAGTGTGGGCAGGCAGGCTACACGCACTGTGAGCAGGGGCAGGCTCACTGTGGCTGAGGCACTGCGAGCACACGCCAGTGTTATTTGTTTGCAGTGTCCCTCCCTCCGCACAGCCCGACTGAACAAGTGAGCCTAAAAAAAAAAGTGTCCACCACCGTCCCCTTTGTGTCAGGGCGGAAACTAGACACTGAAGAGACCAGCAAACAGAAGAAGCTATAACAGAGGGAACCTCCTTGGAAGCTACAGGCAATAGATTAAACCCTGTGGTTAATACCGACTACATAGGAAGGGGCCTATAGATCTTGAGAAATATAAGTCGGACCAAGGAACTAGCCGAAAATGAACTGACCCCACAATACTCACAACAAAACCAGAGAAAGTCCTAGATATATTTTTACGATCATTCTTTCTTTTTCTTTAATTAAAAAAAAAATTTAAGTCCTCTATTATTCCTTTAATTTTCACTTTTATAACCAATTATTACTTTGCAAAAAAAAAAGACCCTATTTTTTTAAAGCAAACTTCATATATATATATTTTTTATAATTTTTGTGACCTTGTTTTTTTTTTTTTTTTTTTCCTTCTTTTCTTTAACATTGTATTTTTGAAGTTCCAATCTCTACTCTAGATTTTTAATTTTAGCTTTTTGGTATTTGTTATCAATTTTGTACCTATATATTTTTTTATAATTTTTGTGACTTTTTTTTCTTTTTTTCTCTTTCTCTTCTTCTTTTATATAACATTGTATATCTGAAATTCCAAACTCTACTCTAGATTTTTAATTTATGCTTTTTGGTATTTGTTATCAATTTTGTACCTATATTTTCTTTATAATTTTTGTGACTTTGTTTTTGTTTGTTTGGTTTTTTCCTCTCTTTCTTTTCCTTCTTCTTTTCTTTAACATTGTATTTTTGAAATTCCAAACTCTACTCTAGATTTTTAATTTTTGCTTTTATGTATTTGTTACCAATTTTGTACCTTTAAGAACCCAATCTTCAGGACCCATTTTTCACTAGGGAGTGAGATTACTGGCTTGAGTGCTCTCTCTCCCTTTGGACTCTCCTTTTTCTCCACCAGGTCGCCTGTGTCTCCTCCCTAAACCCTCTCTACTCTACCCAACTCTGTGAATTTCTGTGTGTTCCAGACGGTGGAGAACACTTAGGGAACTGATTACTGGCTGGATCTGTCTCCCTCCTTTTCATTCCCCCCTTTTATCCTCCTGGCCACCTCTGTCTCCTTCCTCCTTCTTCTCTTCTCTGTATAACACCGTGAACATCTCTGAATGGTCCAGTTGTGGAGTGCACATAAGGAAGTGATTACTGGCTAGCCCACTCTCTCCTCTATTGATTCTACCTCATCTCATTTGGGTCACCTCTAACTCCCTCCTCCCTCTTCTCTTCTCCATGTAATGCCAAGGCAATTTAGAAATTACTTCTTTCATTATTTTCCAGATTTCCAGGCTTCTAAGAGTCACACAAGGAGTGATTTGCTCCTTGCTTTCATTTTCAGGACCACCTTGTTAGTTAGCGATGTTGATGTCCACATCGTATTTACAGTTGTGGAAACCTAGGCTTTGAGAGACAAGCAACTAGCTTCCCAGCATGCAGTTGACTTGAAGTCGTTAGTAAAATGCAGACCTATCTAGCTCCAAAATCCATATAAAAATAATAAAAAAAATTAATAAAAGAACAATTTGACTCCATTTTGTGTCTTTTTTTTGCTAAATCCTATATCTTACACAAAATATATATCTTATATATATGGACAATAAATCCTCTATATATGCACAAAAGTCAATGGATTTCTGTTCATTCTGATCAGCTTGGTCATATACCCTTAACATCACATCATTAGAGTATTCTTACATCCTTAGAGTATTGTTTTGGCTCTGTCCAAACATGCACATTAATTGCTTCAGTTTCTTTACTGTATAATGTGTTTCTTCCCTCATTAGGCTCAGTATGTTCCTGTTGAGATTTAACTCAAGTTATTAGTCTAGTCACAGGATAGGAGATCTGAGTAGCTTCCAAGGAGACACCTGCTGCTCTGCAGTAGCAAGACTTCTGCAGCCCCTTCCAGCAGAGGAGTACGAGCTTGCACTAGGGAAGTGTGGCTATCCTCTCTGAGATCTGAAGAAGATCAGCAGAGCTAAGTTCTTCAAGGATCCCGCCTAGATACCCCCATTCACATTTCAGGGTCCCAGTTTTGCTAATTAGGATCCTAGACTTAAAAGCTCTACCTTTCTTGGGCATTTTTATGTCTCTAAAGCTCTGGAAATCTGTCAGTTTAGCTTCTGTTCAGCTGTTCTGGCTTTTCCAGTTCAGGAGATAAAGATGTCTTTAAGCTATCAAAGAATATCTCTGATCTACATATAAGCCCTAACTACTCGTTAATGACCTCAGTCTCTGATTAAAACCACTTAGCAGTAATCAGCCAACTCTGCTGGTTTTGTATGCATCGTTTCCCCTTATATATTTTCAATTCTTGTATTATCAAATGTGCCAGGGGGGATTCCCCAGGTCACCAGCAGTGATAATTGGGCTGTCACCCTGTGCTTTACTGAATGACTCAGGATGGTGCCTTCTGGGAGGTGGTGAGGGAGCCAGACTCCAAACCTATTCTTGTTGCATGCTTCCTGCTGCTATTTCTGGCTCCATTTGTTTTACTGTAGGTCCTCTGAAAAGTAGATAACAAGATTATACATGAGAACATATACTGGGAGAAAAGCCTAGGGAGAGTAAAGGGGTTGGGTGGGTAGTATAAGAAATCGGGAAAGCTTTCATACCACACTGCAGTGCTGACAACTATGAAAAAAGAGCAGGTAGGGGAGGACTGGTTAGGAAGAATCCCAGTCTATAATCCAGTCCCAAGTAGATTTTGAAGAGGGAAAAGTGTATTCTCAAGCCAAGCTTTCCCTTCAGAAGCATCCTTCATCCTAAAAGAATGGATCTCTATTATTGCTTATGCTATGCTCAACCTCAGTTCAGTTCAGTTCAGTGGCTCAGTCGTGTCCGACTCTTTGCGACCCCATGAATCACAGCACGCCAGGCCTCCCTGTCCATCACCATCTCCCGGAGTTCACTCAGACTCATGTCCATCGAGTCAGTGATGATATCCAGCCATTTCATCCTCTGTCGACCTCTTCTCCTCCTGCCCCCAGTCCCTCCCAGCATCAGAGTTTTTTCCAATGAGTCAACTCTTCGCATGAGGTGGCCAAAGTACTGGACTTTCAGCTTTAGCATCATTCCTCCCAAAGAAATCCCAGGGCTGAACTCTTTCAGAATGGACTGGTTGGATCTCCTTACAGTCCGAGGGACTCTTAAGAGTCTTCTCCAGCACCAGAGTTCAAAAACATCAATTCTTTGGCATTCAGCCTTCTTCACAGCCCAACTCTCACAGCATATTAAAGCAGATATTACATTGCCAACAAAGACCTATCTAGTCAAACCTATAGATTTTCCAGTAGTCATGTATGGATGTGAGAGTTGGTCTATAAAGAAAGCTGAGCCCAGAAAAATTGATGCTTTTGAACTGCAATGTTGGAGAAGATTCTTGAGGGTCCCTTGAACAGCAAGGAGATCAAACCAGTCCATCCAAAAGGAAATCAGTCCTGAATATTCATTGGAAGGACTGATGCTGAAGCTGAAACTCCAATACTTTTGGCCACCTGATGTGAAGAAGTGACTCACTGGAAAAGACCCTGATGCTGGGAAAGATTGAAGGTGGGAGGAGAAGGGGACAACAGAGGATGAGATGGTTGGATGGCATCACCAACTCAATGGACATGAGTCTGAGTAAACTCCGGGAGTGGTGATGGACAGGGAAGCCTGGCGTACTGCAGTCCATGGGGACACAAAGAGTTGACACGATTGAGCAACTAAAGTGAACTGGTGCTATGCTCAGTCAATGTTTGGAAGCCACTTGTGGGAGGTATAGTCCTGGTTTGAATGTGGTGTAAATCTAGAAGGACAGGTGCTGAAGCTGTCAGTCAAATATGTTCTTTACAAGAGAAGAGTGGTTTGTTTTCCTGATGTCCACATAGAGGAAATGATTTATGTAAATATAAACTCAAATACAGTGTAAAGTGATAAGAACTCCAAACTAAATAGGGATGAAATGACCTGGCAGTTTAGAAAAGTATGAATTATTTGAGGAAAGGAGAGTAGACAGGTCTGGAAGGAGATGATGTCTACAGAATTTATCATGAGGTAGTGGGAACTAGTAATCGGGACTTGGTGGTGGTGGTTTAGTTGCTAAGTCATGTCCAACTCTTGTGAACCATGGACTGTAGCCTGCTAGGTTCCTTTGTCCACGGGATTCTCCAGGCAAGAATGCTAGAATGGGTTGCCATTTCCTTCTCTAGGGAATCTTCCCAACTCAGGAATCAAACCTGGGCCTCCTGCACTGCAGGCAGATTCTTTATGGACTGAGCCTTAGAGAATATGAAAAGGATTGAGGTTGGATTTTGTGGCACAAAGTAAAAGGGCATTCTGCTCAGATGGAACAGTTGAAGCAAAACAATAGCTTCTTTGGGAAATGTCCAGCAATAGGATTTGAGCTATGTGAAATGGAGTTACTTTGCCAACAAAGGTTCGTCTAGTCAAGACTATGGTTTTTCCTGTGGTCATGTATGCATGTGAGAGTTGGACTGTGAAGAAGGCTGAGCGCTGAAGAATTGATGCTTTTGAACTGTGGTGTTGGAGAAGACTCTTGAGAGTCCCTTGGACTGCAAGGAGATCCAACCAGTCCATTCTAAAGGACATCAGGCCTGGGATTTCTTTGGAAGGAATGATGCTAAAGCTGAAACTCCAGTACTTTGGCCACCTCATGCGAAGAGTTGACTCATTGGAAAAGACTCTGATGCTGGGAGGGATTGGGGGCAGGAGGAGAAGGGGATGACAGAGGATGAGATGGCTGGATGGCATCACTGACTCGATGGACGTGAGTCTGAGTGAACTCTGGGAGTTGGTGATGGACAAGGAGGCCTGGCGTGCTGCTATTCATGGGGTTGCAAAGAGTCGGACAAGACTGAGCGACTGATCTGATCTGATCTGATATACATGGAAAGACTGTCATGAGTAATGATGTAATGATGCAGACGTTCAGTCGTGTCTAACTCTTTGCAACCCCGTGGACTGTACCCTGCCAGGCTCCTCTGTCCATGGGATTTCCCAGGCAAGAATACTGGAGTGAGTGGCCATTTCCTTCTCCAGGGGATCTTCCCAACACAGGAATCAAACCCACATCTCTGCAGTAGCATTTGTTGTCTATTCTCCATTCTGGGCTCTGAAATCACTTCTTACAGAATGCAATCATGTTAATTTATGATGTTTTTTATTTTCTTTTAACTACTGTGCACTCAAGATAAGAAATCTGATTATGACTTTTAAACTCTTGTATACAAGACAATGCTAACAAAGAATAAAGTTCATTAAATATATGCTGAGTTAACAACTGATTACACACTAATAGAGATAAATAACTTTGGATACTAGGCCCATAAATTTGTCCTTTTTTGTTGTTGTTACAACTGTTTTTTTTTTTCCTCTTGTGAGTCAGGCCAACAACGAATCAAACTCATTGAAATAAAAAGTACTTTAAATAATTATTCATAATATTTGTATTTCTAGTAACAAACAAAAAAACCCTCATTTTAATTTTAGCTCACTCTTCCCATTACTGTGCTGTTTTTTTTTTTTTTAATTACTACTTAGTTGCCTCTTATTATTTGAATTAAAATGTTTTATTTTTTTCTGATTGTAAATATAATATATAGAATAAAATTAAATCATCATAATGCCACAACTGAGAGTTCACCACAGTTAATATTTTGATAGTTTATACCAATGTTCTATTTAAATATTACTTAATTTTTATTTAATAGGATTTAATTGACTCCAGAGCAACTTTCACTATATTTTAAAAATATGGTGTAAGAGGAGAGGTAAAAGAGGGTTCCAAACATTGTGGATATAATCCAGTATCTATTATTGCTTTGCCCCAAATAAACAATATGATTCCTCCCTTTTAATAAAGACATAAATTCTTATATTTTCTGTATTCATATTTATTACACAGGCTTGGAAACACAAGTGATGCCCAAATTATAGCATCTTTTTCTAATTCTTACTCTTGATTTTTCAAATTTCATTAACTTTATTATAAATTCTTTATTCATTTTCAAAAGGTTTGATTACATACTTTAATGGATCTCACCATATGTTTGTCCAGGGCTCTTCCTAGAGCAGACCTGTGATAGTATGCAAGTGGGCAAGACAGACACTCAGGAAGTAGTCATATTATTAAAAAATATTTATTTTATTACACAGTCTACACATTATTAAAAGCTTCTGTTTTCAGGATTATTTTCAACTTAGAGGACTCAGTCACAAAAGTACAGTTTCAGCTGTTAAAGACTTATAATAAATAGAAGCACTGATTAATCTCTGCTTCTATATGGATTTGATCTGCATGTTAATATTTAGTGAGTCTTCAAATCTGCCATTAAAGCAACATCATTTAAATTGAGGACTTCAAGAGGCTCTTGGCTTTTTGTGGTTAGTCCATTGAGAGGAAACATAATTAACATAACTGTGGAACATAATTTCCTAAAGTACTATTACAAGGGTACAAGGCATTTGAGCTTATGAAGCTACATATGTTTGCGTCAGAAGGCTCATTATCTAATCCAATAAATGCAAAAAAGAAAATGATGTTTCAGAAGTTTTTTCAAAACTAAATTTGAACATTAGAGAATCTTGAGCTTTAGAATTAAAAGGGATCTTGGAAATATTCTAGTATTTGATATCAAATGAGTTTCTCAAGTAACAAATCTACTTTGCTATCAGATGTCACATGAATTTTATTTTAACAGTTTTAGCTGATACTGGTTTCAGTGACACAAATACTGGACAGTCATACCTTGCTATCTTGAGGGATGTCAAAACTGACAGGTACTGAAGTCCTCTCTGTACAATTGTGTTGGGAAGTCAACCTTCCATATCCATGAGTTCTGGCCCTTATTTATCCATTATCTACAACTGTACAATGAAAGTCATTTTTATGCATTTTTGAATCATGCTACTCCAAATCTAAGTTATTACCTTGACTTAGCGACTGAACTGAACTGAACCACTTGTTTAAAAAAAAATAGATTAGCTATGCTGGTTCATTAATTTATTTATTCAGAGATCTCACATAAAGTTCATACAAATGGTTTTAAGAATCCAAAGGGGGTTGTATTGTCAAATTTGTGGTTCCATAGATTACAGCATTTGCTTAATTTCTTTTAGGCGGCTAAGTAGCAGGTGGGCATCTCTTGGCTCTGACATGTTTCATATTCTCCATGGTTTATTAAATGCCAACATATTTTATAAAAAACTGCATTTCCCCTTTCATTCAATACCATGGAGACAATGTTTTTGGCCTAAAAACCAAACCCTTAAATCTAGCTTAGTGTTCCCTAATCATATATCTTCAGACTTTTTCACCCTTGGCTATGTACTTTCTACTTACACAGAATGAAAATCATTTTCCATTGAAAAGATAAAAATAACATTGGAGTTTAATAATACTTATTTTTCTGTTATCTGTAAAAATTCTTAGCTCAAACAATAAATTTTTTTTCATGGTCTAAGCAGTTATTTAATGTTATTGGACATTGTGAGCTTTAATTCTAAAGTTATATAATACTCTCTAATTATTATTGGATTTTTAAGTGTATTAATAAGAGATAATTCTTCCCTGTGTACCTGAATAATCAGTGATATCTTAATTCATCTTTTCATGGAATTAAGTTCAAGTCACATATTGAGTTATAAGACATGTTACTTTTTCCCAGTAAGAATTGCCATAACTTTTATTTGGGTATATTCCCTCATAGCTCAGTGGGTAAAGAATCAGCCTCCAGTACAGGAGACCAGAGTTCAGTCCCTGGGTGGAAGATGGCAACCCACTCCAGTATCCTGGCCTGGAGAATTCCATGGACAGAGGAACCTGGTGGGCTGCAGTCCATGGGGTTGCAAAGAGTCAGGCAGGACTGAGCAACTAACACTTAAGACTTAAAAGTAACACAAAGAACCCTCCTATACCCTTTATTCAGATGCATTAATTGATCCATTGCTCTATTATTTCAGTTCTCTTTGCTCTAGATCAGTTGATATTAAATTGCAGATATTGTGAATCTTATACATAAAGATTTTACTATTTACTTCTACAGCTATAATAATCAAAGCAAGATATTAACATTGATATTTCTATTATCTAGTCTACACTCTGTATTTGCAATGATTAATTTTAAGTATCAAGCTGACTGGTCATGGAGTGCCTAGATTAAACATCACTGCTGGGTGTGTTTATGAGGGTATTTCTGGATGAGATTAACATTGTAATCAGTGACCTCAGTAAAGTAGATTGTCCTCATCTGTGTGGATAGGCATCATCTGATCTCTTGAGGGCCTGAACGGAACAAACAAGGAGCAAATCACTCCTTTTATACTTGTATGACTGCTTGATACAGAATGTCTCATCTCATTTTCTCTGGACCTCAGACTGGGATTAACATAATTGGCTGCTCTGATTCTCAGGAATATATCTATACAGTTGACACTTGAATAGCAGTTTGAACTGTGTGGGACTTCAGTTCGGTTCAGTTCAATCACTGAGTTGTGTTACTTTTCGATAAATGCTACAGAGGTACTACATTATTTGTGGTTGGTTGAATGTGTGCATGCACAATTGTGGACATGGAGCAGGGAGTATAAAATTATACTCAAGATTTTCAACATTTTTCAAGGATGTATTAAAATATTTTTTTTTCAAGTTATATTTGAATTTTTATCAGTTGTTCCAATAATATTCTCCATGGCTCTTTTTCTTTCCCAATCTACAATCCAGTTTAGGATCATATGCTAAATTTAGTTATGGTTCTTTAGCATCCTTTAATATGTAATGTGTTTGCATTCTTTATCTTGATATTTTTCAGCACCTTGTTATATTGGCAAACCCATATCAGTTATTTGAGAGATCATCAGTTATTTGGTAGATTGTTCTCAATTTAAGGTTGTCTTTTGTTTGTTATAAACAGATGAATCTGATGCATTTTTAGCAAAAACACCAGAAGTGATACTAACTCTTTCTTAGTATATCACATTAGAAAACACAGGATATTGGTTCAACCCATTGTTGGTGACATCAACTTGAATCACTTGGTTAAGCGGTGTCCACAAGATTTCTCCACTCTAAAGTTATTATTTTTTCTCTTTGTAATTAGTGAGTTAATTATAGAGACAATTAGAGCCAGGGTAAATAAATATCTAGTTCCTCATCAATTTTTTGCTCATAATTTTAACAGACATTTATGATTCCTGTCTGAAGCAATTATTTCTATGATGGTTGCCAAACTGATATTTTCTAGTGTTATTCAGACCAGATCAGTCGCTCAGTCGTGTGCGACTCTTTGCGACCCCATGAATCGCAGCACGCCAGGCCTCCCTGTCCATCACCAACTCCCGGAGTTCACTCAGACTCACATCCATTGAGTCAGTGATGCAATCCAGCCATCTCATCTTCTGTCGTCCCCTTCTTCTCCTGCCCTCAATCCCTCCCAGCATCAGAGTCTTTTCCAATGAGTCAACTCTTCGCATGAGGTGGCCAAAATACTGGAGTTTCAGCTTTAGCATCATTCCTTCCAAAGAAATCCCAGGGCTGATGTCCTTTAGAATGGACTGGTTGGATCTCCTTGCAGTCCAAGGGACTCTCAAGAGTCTTCTCCAACACCACAGTTCAAAAGCA
Source organism: Bos grunniens (assembly GCF_055505025.1). NCBI lineage: Eukaryota > Metazoa > Chordata > Mammalia > Artiodactyla > Bovidae > Bos > Bos grunniens. Next base: position 30,387,802 of record NC_141193.1, read on the forward strand.
TCAATTCTTCGGCGCTCAGCCTTCTTCACAGTCCAACTCTCACATGCATACATGACCACAGGAAAAACCATAGCCTTGACTAGACGAACCTTTGTTGGCAAAGTAATGTCTCTGCTCTTGAATATGCTATCTAGTGTTATTAATTTGTATTATATTGCAACTCACAGCTCTTTCTTTCTTTCTAGCATTGTAAACACATGTGTTCATATTTTATTCACTGGGGTTATCTTAAATTAATTTTAATGGTCAAATTACCCCAGATTTGGCCAGTGAGAATCCTGTGTCTTTATGTCTATGCATGTAATTTTTTGAGCACTGTTTTAATTTGTAACTCAACAAGATATTCCAAGCTCATTTTTACTTCCCCTGTTCCAGCCTTGGAACCAACCATTTTTTTCAAAGGATCTCTGATGTCTTTAGGATGATATTTAGAAATCAGTATCTGGCCTCCTAAGTATTTTTTACCTGCATTAAATTAATTCAGAATTATTTTACAGCTAAGAATAATTTTACAGCTAAGTTAATTGAAAAATATACAGGTATTTTTCCAAAGTCATGAAAATAGTAAATGGCATATAAAGTATGTGAATATTCAATGCCTGTTCAGGTGGTTACCCTTTTAAATAATAGCTGTTTCTAATGTATTTCACAGTAAAGTTTAACCATTTATTCAAATGGGCTTTATTACACACAAAGCACTCTTAAAACAACTAGAGATATAGCAATGGATAAACTGGATAAAAATATCTGTGTTCATGGAACTTATTTTCCAATGAGAAAAGTAATCAATAAGAAAGAAAAAGTTTAGTATGTAGTATATCAGATGGTGAAAATTTCTTTTTTTTTTTAATTTATTACATAATTTCATTTATTTTTTAAAGTAAATGCTTCATTTCTCTTTTATTATATAATAGACTCCCTTTTAAATCAAGACTACCCACCCAACATGTCTCCCTAAAAGCACATTTGTTAATCTTTTTTCTCTCTCTCTTTTTTTCTTTCTTTTTTTTTTTAAATTTTCTTTTATTTTTAAACTTTACAATATTGTATTAGTTTTGCCAAATATCGAAATGAATCCACCACAGGTATACCTGCGTTCCCCATCCTGAACCCTCCTCCCTCCTCCCTCCCCTACCCTCCCTCTGGGTCGTCCCAGTGCACCAGCCCCAAGCATCCAGTATCGTGCATCGAACCTGGACTGGCAACTCGTTTCATACATGATATTATACATGTTTCAATGCTATTCTCCCAAATCTCCCCACCCTCTCCCTCTCCCACAGAGTCCATAAGACTGATCTATACATCGGTGTCTCTTTTGCTGTCTCGTACACAGGGTTATTGTTACCATCTTTCTAAATTCCATATATATGTGTTAGTATACTGTATTGGTGTTTTTCTTTCTGGCTTACTTCACTCTGTATAACAGGTTCCAGTTTCATCCACCTCATTAGAACTGATTCAAATGTATTCTTTTTAATGGCTGAGTAATACTCCATTGTGTATATGTACCACTGCTTTCTTATCCATTCATCTGCTGATGGGCATCTAGGTTGCTTCCATGTCCTGGCTATTATAAACAGTGCTGCGATGAACATTGGGGTACACATGTCTCTTTCCATTCTGGTTTCCTCAGTGTGTATGCCCAGCAGTGGAATTGCTGGATCATAAGGCAGTTCTATTTCCAGTTTTTTAAGGAATCTCCACACTGTTCTCCATAGTGGCTGTACTAGTTTGCATTCCCACCAACAGTGTAAGAGGGTTCCCTTTTCTCCACACCCTCTCCAGCATTTATTGCTTGTAGACTTTTGGATCGCAGCCATTCTGACTGGCGTGAAATGGTACCTCATAGTGGTTTTGATTTGCATTTCTCTGATAATGAGTGATGTTGAGCATCTTTTCAGGTGTTTGTTAGCCATCTGTATGTCTTCTTTGGAGAAATGTCTATTTAGTTCTTTGGCCCATTTTTTGATTGGGTCATTTATTTTTCTGGAATTGAGCTGTAGGAGTTGCTTGTATATTTTTGAGATTAGTTGTTTGTCAGTTGCTTCATTTGCTATTATTTTCTCCCATTCTGAAGGCTGTCTTTTCACCTTGCTAATAGTTTCCTTTGATGTGCAGAAGCTTTTAAGGTTAATTAGGTCCCATTTGTTTATTTTTGCTTTTATTTCCAATATTCTGGGAGGTGGGTCATAGAGGATCCTGCTGTGATGTATGTCAGAGAGTGTTTTGCCTATGTTCTCCTCTAGGAGTTTTATAGTTTCTGGTCTTACATTTAGATCTTTAATCCATTTTGAGTTTATTTTTGTGTAAGGTGTTAGAAAGTGTTCTAGTTTCATTCTTTTACAAGTGGTTGACCAGTTTTCCCAGCACCACTTGTTAAAGAGATTGTCTTCAATCCATTGTATATTCTTGCCTCCTTTGTCAAAGATAAGGTGTCCATATGTGCGTGGATTTATCTCTGGGCTTTCTATTTTGTTCCATTGATCAATATTTCTGTCTTTGTGCCAGTACCATACTGTCTTGATAACTGTGGCTTTGTAATAGAGTCTGAAGTCAGGTAGGTTGATTCCTCCAGTTCCATTTTTCTTTCTCAAGATCGCTTTGGCTATTCGAGGTTTTTTGTATTTCCATACAAATTGTGAAATTATTTGTTCTAGCTCTGTGAAGAATACCGTTGGTAGCTTGATAGGGATTGCATTGAATCTATAAATTGCTTTGGGTAGTATACTCATTTTCACTATATTGATTCTTCCAATCCATGAACATGGTATATTTCTCCATCTATTAGTGTCCTCTTTGATTTCTTTCACCAGTGTTTTATAGTTTTCTGTATATAGGTCTTTAGTTTCTTTAGGTAGATACATTCCTAAGTATTTTATTCTTTCCGTTGCAATGGTGAATGGAATTGTTTCCTTAATTTCTCTTTCTGTTTTCTCATTATTAGTGTATAGGAATGCAAGGGATTTCTGTGTGTTGATTTTATATCCTGCAACTTTACTATAATCATTGATTAGTTCTAGTAATTTTCTGGTGGAGTCTTTAGGGTTTTCTATGTAAAGGATCATGTCATCTGCAAACAGTGAGAGTTTTACTTCTTCTTTTCCAATTTGGATTCTTTTTATTTCTTTTTCTGCTCTGATTGCTGTGGCCAAAACTTCCAAAACTATGTTGAATAGTAATGGTGAAAGTGGGCACCCTTGTCTTGTTCCTGACTTTAGAGGAAATGCTTTCAATTTTTCACCATTGAGGATAATGTTTGCTGTGGGTTTGTCATATATAGCTTTTATTATGTTGAGGTATGTTCCTTCTATTCCTGCTTTCTGGAGAGTTCTTATCATAAATGGATATTGAATTTTGTCAAAGGCTTTCTCTGCATCTATTGAGATAATCATGTTTTTTATTTTTCAATTTGTTAATGTGGTGTATTACATTGATTGATTTGCAGATATTGAAGAATCCTTTCATCCCTGGGATAAATAAGAAAGATTATAAAGGATGCTAGATTGAAAGTCAAACAGATGGTTCTATAATTTTAAATAAATTCATCTAGGAAGGTGTCACCAAGAAGGTTCTAATTACATAGACCTTTAGCTGGTAAGGGAGATATCATGTGGATATTTGGGTCTAGAGCATTTCTGCCAGAGAGAGTATGTGCTAGGCACTGACATAGGAACATGCTTCATATGTGTGAGAAACATTGTGACTGGAGTGATACGGGAAAGAAAGAGCATGCTAAAACATCAGGTTGGAAATGTCCTTGTGCTTCTCTCAAGAAAAAGAATAAACTTTTACACATATAAGAAAGCAAAACTATAAATAAAAATTGAATGAACTCTGCTCAGTATTCTGTAATAATCTAAATGAGAAAATAAATTTGAAAAAGAATAGATACATGTATACTGTGAAGGTCACCCAGTCATGTCTGACCCTTTGTGGACCCACGGACTGTACAGTCCATGGAATTCTCCAGGTCAGAATACTGGAGTGGGTAGCCTTTCCCTTCTCCAGGAGATCTTCCCAACACAGGGATGAAACCCAGGTCTCCCACACTGCAGGCAGATTCTTTACCAGCTGAGCCACAAGGGAAGCCCAGATACATGTATATGTATAACTGAATCACTTTGCTGTACACCTGAAATTAATGCAATACTCGTAATCAACTATACTCCAATATTAATAAAAGTAAATAAACAAAAAAGCAAATGAGTACAGTTTGCACAGTTTACAAAATTCTAAAAATAAAATTTTAGAAACCAAAATAAAACTTAAGATGCACCCATATTAAGGATATGAAAGCATCAAAGAACGTGCACAGGCCCTTGTGCGTGGTGGTTATTCAGTGTGAATTTTGGCCATGAAATTTTTGAGAGAATAAAATGGGTACACATAGTTAATATTAGCATCTGAGTAGACCAGAAGTTAGCACTAAAACATAAGGGAAAATATAACAGAAGATTAAAAGTATTTCTTTGATAAAATTAGCATAGATATTTTTAGCAAATGTTATATAAATAATTTACCTTCATTAAAAAATCTTACAGTATGCAATAGAATTAAGGGGAAATAAGATTAAAATTTTACCACATGCTAATCTTATCTTATATACTCTTTTTCCTTCTATGTGTGTGTGTATGTGTCTGTGGGTGTCTCCTAATGTGATCAACAAAATGTCCTGGGTAAATTTTCATAATAAAAATATTTATTATTGTTTATTTTACTAGGATTCATATATATCTTTAATAGCTAGTTATGGCAGTAAGTGAAGAGGAACTAAAAAGCCTCTTGATGAAAGTGAAAGAGGAGAGTGAAAAAGTTGGCTTAAAGCTCAACATTCAGAAAACTAAGATCATGGCATCTGGTCCCATCACTTCATGGCAAACAGATGGGGAAAGAGTGGAAACAGTGTCAGACTTTATTTTTCTGGGCTCCAAAATCACTGCAGATGGTGATTGCAGCCATGAAATTAAAAGACGCTTACTCCTTGGAAGGAAGGTTATGACCAACCTAGATAGCATATTCAAGAGCAGAGACATTCCTTTGTCAACAAAGGTCCATCTAGTCAAGGCTATGGTTTTTCCAGTAGTCATGTATGAATGTGAGAGTTGGACTGTGAAGAAAGCTGAGGACCAAAGAATTGATGCTTTTGAACTGCGGTGTTGGAGAAGACTCTTGAGAGTCCCTTGGACTGCAAGGAGATCCAACCAGTCCATTCTGAAGGAGATCAGCCCTGGGATTTCTTTGGAAGGAATGATGCTAAAGCTGAAACTCCAGTACCTTGGCTACCTCATGTGAAGAGTTGACTCATTGGAAAAGACTCTGATGCTGGGAGGGATTGAGGGCAGGAGAAGAAGGGGACAACAGAGGATGAGATTGTTGGATGGCATCACCGACTCGATGGATGTGAGTTTAAGTGAACTCCGGGAGTTGGTGTTGGACAGGGAGGCCTGGCGTGCTGCAGTTCATGGGGTTGCAGAGTCGGATACGACTGAGTGACTGAACTGAACTGAACTGAACTGAAAAGATCTTATGAGATATGAAAAATTAAGTTCTGTACCTTTAGATCATTTGGAGGAGGTAGTGTGTCTTTACAGCACCTTGTAAGAAGATATGAATACAAATCTATGGTAAACTTTTATGAACAAGACATATTAGAGGCTGGAAGTGAGATGGAGGCCAGACAGAGGAAAATACACTGACAGTATTGTAGGAGGCTAGATCCTTGGTTTGAAAGATGGCTTCTTCAAAACCCCTGTTTCCTGGTACTCTGTCACACAAATCAAAAGGTTTTGTTAATATGCAGCTCTAAACAATTTGAGACATAACGTGACATAAAACACATAAATTGTCCTAAAACCCATGAAAATCTAAAATAATATATAAATTTGGAGGATACTTATTTGCTTAAGGAACAATAAATAAAAGGTACCAAGTTCAAGGTCTAGGCTGCAAGTTTAAATTTCTCAAGAATGTGAACATAGATGACTAAGAATATAAGCCCAAACTATACAGTAGTTTTAATGGTAGATGCTTCCTCATAATATTTTTATCCTGGTGAGGTTTATTTTTTTAATCTTTGGGATAAGAGGCTAAGAGTGGGCTATTGTTGTTCAGTTATGTCCATCTGTTTGAGACCCAATGGACAGTATCCTGCCAGTCTCCTTTGTCCATTGGATTTCCCAGGCAAGAATACTGGCGTGGGTTGACATTTCCTCCTCAAGAGGATTTTCCTGACCCAGGGATTGAACCCATGTCTCCTGCATTGGTAGGAGACTACCTATGCACTCCCCTACCGGGGAAGCCCTATTTTAATCTTTACTAAATTCATTTATTCAACATACATTAATTACCACAGTTCTAGACCCTGGGGGTATATCAAAACAAAGCATGCTTTTTTGTTCTCACAGGGTTTACAACATGGTGTGATTTTGCAAGTGTAATTCAGGAATAGAGGGTACAAGAAGGTGGAGTAATACAATAAACAATATATGAAAAATAAAACACAAATAAAATATAAATAATTGGCAGGTGCAAAATGATATCTCATTATACTGGGTTTTTATTTCTGTGGGTATTTCCAGTGCGCATCTCCTGCTTTTAACTATAATTGAATAAAGACTATTCTTTCTTATCTCTTTGTCAGTTCTAAAGATGCACTCAGGAAGACTATTACATGATCTATCATTTTATCAAGTCAGCAATTCAAATCTAACTCAGATTTTATTTCTTTTCAAAAGAAATAAAGCACAGCTCTGTTTCACTAGAAATTATCTCCTCTTGGAATTGTCTCATACACTGAGACTTTTGTAATATGTTAAGATTTTATCCAAGAATCAAGAGTACATTTATATTTCTGATGACCTATGGACTGTAGCCTGTCAGGCTCCTCTGTCCATGGGCATTTCCAGGCAAGAATACCAGAGTGGGTTGCTGTGCCCTCCTCCCGGGGATCTTCCTAACCCAGGAATCAAACCCATATCTCCAGCATCTACTGCATTACAGGCAGATCCTTTACCCACTGAGCCACCTGGGAAAGCCCCTTTCTGATATTACCTGAAAGCATTTTTTCCCTTAGTGCAATTTTTTTCCCCTGATTTCTTCAATGATATGTCCAATTTTTTGCCTATTAAACATGACATTTTTTATATAAGCTTACTTTTCATTAAATTATCTGGTTTTTATGGTCGAGATGCTTTGTCAAGTATAGTTAAGTCATGAATATTATCCAAAATTAAATTATATCCCAGAAGCCTACTCTTCTTATATTAGGGAACTCATGAACCTAATAAAATAATTACAAGCTTATTTATTATGGCTTCATCTATGCTTATTTACCCCTTTCTCCTCATCATTGCCTATATTGCATCTGAACTTAAATTGCTGTGCTAAAGAAATTTTAATGGGGTCTGTCCGTAAAAGTTCAATGCCTAGTTTTTTCATATCTCATTTGCTAAATAAAGCTGCTTTGTATGCCAAATTAAAAATTCAGATTAAAAAGCAAACAAAAACAAAACAATTCCTAGATGCCATATTAGCAGTAGATAAGAAAGTTTATTAACTAATAATTATTAAATGTCAGTATGGCCCAGATATTGTTAAACATTACAGGACCCATCCCATGTAGTCCTTGTGTGATTTTACTATTTATTGTCTGTAGTAAGCTTGTTTAGTTCACTTCACTCAGTCGTCTCCGACTCTTAGCGACCCCATGGACTGCAGCACTCCAGGCTTCCCTGTCCACCACCAACTCCCGGTGTTTATTCAAACTCAGGCCCTTTGAGTTGGTGATGCCATCCATCCATCTCATCCTCTGTCATCCCCTTCTCCTCCTGCCTTCAATCTTTCCCAGCATCAGGGTCTTTTCCAATGAGTCAGCTCTTCGCACGAGGTGGCCAAAGTACTGGACTTTCAGCTTCAGCATCAGTCCTTCCAATGAATATTCAGGACTGATTTCCTTTAGGATGGACTGGTTGGATCTCCTTGCAGTCCAAGGGACTCTCAAGAGTCTTCTCCAACACCACAGTTCAAAAGCATCAATTCTTCGGCGCTCAGCTTTCTTTATAGTCCAACTCTCACATCCATACATGACCACTGGAGAAACCATAGCCTTAACTAGACGAACCTTTGTTGGCAAAGTTATGTCTCTGCTTTTTAATATGCTGTCTAGTTTGGTTATAACTTTCCTTCCAAGGAGTAAGTGTCTTTTAATTTCATGGCTGCAGTCACAATCTGCAGTGATTTTGGAGCCCAAAAAAGTAAAGTCTGCCACTGTTTCCACGGTTTCTCCATCTATTTGCCATGAAGTGATGGGACTGATGCCATGATCTTTGTCTTCTGAATACTGAGCTTTAATAAGCTTGGGGTGACAGCAATTACTATAATATATTTTATAGGATTGAAACTTCTAATTCATGATTTGCCAGGCTCTTGCTATGCTCTCTTTAATTGGAGCTATACATTTCTTTTTTTTTTTGAAATAAATGCATTTTCAAACTTAGTGGTTTTGTATGGAAATTCTTATTTACACAGAACTGAATTACCAGATTCTTAATAAGGGAAATATATGTGTCATGCCCATGCTACTGGTATGTCAAGGGTTGGTAGTATATCATCATAGTCACTTAAAGACTCAGATATATGGAAGCCCATGTGTGCTTCCAAAACCACCTCAATATAGGAAAAGTATAAAACAAATCACCATCTGACTCACAAAGTTTTCTTCCTGGAAAGGACATTTGTCAATTGCATCAACATTTTATTGGCAACTGCAGCTAACATGGTCATGCCTGATTTTAAAAGGGGATGATGAGAGACATTGCTATCATGTCTCCAAACAGAGATAGCTGTAAATATTTGGTGAACATCTCTACTATCACATGCATAAGGCTTATTTTATAAATATCTGTTGTCTCATTGTGTTGTACAATTTCAATAAAACACATTTAAAATGACACTATCTTTCAAAATGGTTCAAGATCTTACATTCAAATGGATTTTTGTAAAACATCTTATGGTAAGTGAAAGAAAAACATCACATTAAAAATTCAGCTGACAAACTGAAATCTAATACTTTTCATTTTTATGTTAAACAGTGTAATTTATCTGCATGGATTAGTTTCTAATTCATATTTGATTTTACAACCTCTTCTGTGTATCAATGAGTTATCTCCCCTTAAATTACTATATACTACAAAAAATATAATTCTAACATATCAAACACATAAAATTTTAAAATAACTGATCCTCCAAAATTTATAATCAACATAACAGTACTTTTTTCCCAATATACTTTCTTCCAGATTTTCATCAAGGAACAAAATATATATTTTTAAAAGATAGAATATTATCAAAGATTCAACTTGTATTTGCTTTATTTTCTTATATATACTATATTTTTGTTAGCATTATGCTTAACTGATTCTTCATATGGAGACACAATAATTTATTTAATCAATGTTTAAATGTTGCTTACAAAAATTTATTAGGTAAGTAGCACTAAAATAATTACAAAGTAGGTTATGCTTTTGGACTTTTCTTTTATTCTGAGGGATGGAATCACAGCATAATTCAAAGATGACCACAAATCATAGATTATGATTTACCTAATTCTATGCATCTATAATCCATAAAGCCTTGACAGATGAATAAATAATTTAAATCTTCCCATATAAATGAGTAGGATATAATACCTCTTGTAATCTATTTTTCTCTTGTAATCTACCCCCAGAAATTGCATCTCCTATTTCAATATCTGTTTGTTTTTATTAGATTCAGGACATTTTAATAAAATGTTTAGAAACACTTTAATCTCTATAAAAATAGATACATGACAAAATTATGTCTTTTTTTTTTTTTTTGGACAGGTAATAGGATTCTGATAGGCTTAACATGAGCATTCAACATTCTTAAAGACACTTGAATTAGTAAAACATTTTAAATAATTGAAACAGTTGCAATTTTTTAGTTTATCTATTCATCAGTTATTCATTTAATAAACATTTTTGAGCATTTAATGTGTCAGACTCTATATGAATCATTGTAGACAAAAAGTAAATTATACGAAGTTCATATCACTACAGTGTTCTTTCCTGGAGAATCCCAGCGACGGGGGAGCCTGCTGGGCTGCCGTCTATGGGGTCGCACAGAGTTGGACACGACTGAAGCGACTCAGCAGCAGCAGCAGCATATTGTGGAGAGGAAGTAATAAGAGGAAAAAGTTCACAATTTCCAGTCAGTAGTGTGGGTGTGGAAAAGCACTGAATTCTGAAAAACAGTTTCCAGCTATGTAGCTATAGTAGCCACTAACCACACATGCTATATAAATGTAAATTCAAGTAAATTAAACTTAAGTAAAATTTAAAATGCAATGATTCAGTAACACTAAACACAATTCAAGCACTCAATAAACACATGTGGCTAGGGTCTATTGTATTGTCAGTGAAGACTGCAGAACATTTCCAGTAATCATGTATGGATGTGCTGCTGCTAAGTTGCTTCAGTCGTGTCCGACTCTGTGCGACCCCATAGATGGCAGCCCACCAGGCTCCCCCATCCCTGGGATTCTCCAGGCAAGAACACTGGAGTGGGTTGCCATTTCCTTCTCCAATGCGTGAAAGTGAAGTTGCTCAGTCGTGTCCGACTCTTAGCGACCCTATGGACTGCAGCCCACCAGGCTCCTCCATCCATGGGATTTTCCAGGCAAGAGTACTGGAATGGGGTGCTATGGATGTGAGAACTGGACTATAAAGAAAACTCAGCGACAAAAACTCATGCTTTTGAACTGTGGTGTTGTAGAAGACTCTTGAGAGTCCCTTGGACTGAAAGGAGATCAAGCCAGTCCATCCTACAGAAAATCAGTGCTGAATATCCATTGGAAGGACTGATGCTGAAGCTGAAGCTCCAATACTTTGGTCACCTGATGCGAAGAACTGACTCATTGGAAAAGACCGTGATTCTGGGAAGGGTTGAAGGCAGGAGGAGAAGGGGGCAACAGAGGATAAGATGGTTGGATGGCATCACAGACTCAATGGACATGCATTTCAGCATGCTCCAGGAGTTAGTGATGGACAGGGAAACCTGGCGTGCTGCAGTCCATGGGGTCGCAAAGAGTTGGACACAACTGAGTGACTGAACTAAACAGATCTGAAACACTTCTATTCTGTGTATGGTCTAAAATATAAGTCATGTTGGAATGAGGCTAGGTTGATACTTACTCCCATATCTGCTTTCCTTAACTGTTGATGGAAAGAGAGGGAGTTCATAAAATTGAGTAAACACTAATTCTTTTTCTTTCTTTTATTTTTTTCTTTTGATTTTCTTAATTTATCTAAATTTAACAATGTATTGGATAAAGCTGAATAAATTGGTAATTTTAAATTGCATTATTCTGTCTCACTAGATGTGAAGATTTCTACTCCTTTTGGAAACAAATTTGATTTAGGTAATCTCTAGAATGTAAATGTGTACTAAGTGGCTTCAGTGGTGTTCGACTCTTTGTGACCCCATGGACCCTGCAAGGTCCTCTATCCACGGGATTCTCCAGGCAAGTATACTGGAGTGGGTTGCTATGCCTCCACCCTCATGCAGGCAATCTTCCTGACCCAGGAATCAAGCTCTTATGTCACTTGCACTGGCAGGTGGGTTGTTCACCATTAGTGCCACCCGGGAAGCTCAGTCTCTAGAGTGGACTTTAGATATTTCAGATGTGGAATGCAAAATAACCTTCCAGGCAAGGCTTTGGGGGAAATCAGGAAAATCCGTATTATTTTCAGTAAAGTAAATCTATCTGTCCTCTTGCACTGGAGCGCCTTTTCCTCAGAGACTGCTCAGTTCCATTCAGTTGCTCAGTCATGTTCAACTCTTTGCGACCCCATGGACTGCAGCATGCCAGGCTTCCCTGTCTATCACCCAACTCCCACAGCTTGCTCAAACTCATGTCCATTGCGTCGATGATGACATCCAACCATCTCATTCTCTGTTGTCCCCTTCTCCTGCCCTCAATCTTTCCCAGCATCAGGGTCTTTTCCAATGAGTCAGTTCTTCACATCAGTTCAGTTGAGTTGCTCAGTTGTGTCCCATTCTTTGCGACCCCATGAATTGCAGCACGCCAGGCCTCCCTGTCCATCACCAACTCCTGGAGTTCACCGAGACCCACGAACACTGAGTCAGTGATGCCATCCAGCCATCTCATCCTCTGTTGTCCTCTTCTCCTCCTGCCCCCAATCCCTCCCAGCATCGGAGTCTTTTCCAATGAGTCAACTCCACATGAGGTGGCCAAAGTAATGGAGTTTCAGCTTTAGCATCATTCCTTCCAAAGATGCCAGGGCTGATCTCCTTCACAATGGACTGATTGGATCTCCTTGCAGTCCAAGGGACTCGAAACAGTCTTCTCCAACACCACAGTTCAAAAGCATCAATTCCTCGGCACTAAGCCTTCTTCACAGTCCAACTCTCACATCCATACAAGACCACAGAAAAAACCATATCCTTGACTAGATGGACCTTTGTTGGCAAAGTAATGTCTCTGCTTTTGAATGTGCTATCTAAGTTGGTCAAAACTTGCCTTTCAAGGAGTAAGCGTCTCTTAATTTCATGACTGCAGTCACCATCTACAGTGATTTTGGAGCCCGGAAAAATAAAGTCTGACACTGTTTCCACTGTTTCCCCATCTATTTCCCATGAAGTGATGGGACTGGATGCCATGATCTTCGTTTTCTGAATGTTGAGCTTTAAGCCAACTTTTTCACTTTCCACTTTCACTTTCATCAAGAGGCTTTTGAGTTCCCCTTCACTTTCTGCCATAAGGGTGGTGTCATCTGCATATCTGAGGTGATTGAGATTTCTCCCGGCAATCTTGATTCCAGCTTGTGTTTCTTCCAGTCCAGCGTTTCTCATGATGTACTCTGCATATAAGTTAAATAAACAGGGTGACAATATACAGCCTTGATGTACTCCTTTTCCTATTTGGAACCAGTCTGTTGTTCCATGTCCAGTTCTAACTGTTGCTTCCTGACCTGCATACAGATTTCTCAAGAGGCAGATCAGGTGGTCTGGTCTTCCCATCTCTTTCAGAATTTTCCACAGTTTATTGTGATCCACACAGTCAAAGGTTTTGGCATAGTCAATAAAGCAGAAATAGATGTTTTTCTGGAACTCTCTTGCTTTTTCCATGATCCAGCAGATGTTGGCAATTTGATCTCTTGTTCCTCTGCCTTTTCTAAAACCAGCTTGAACATCAGGAAGTTCACGGTTCACATATTGCTGAAGCCTGGCTTGGAGAATTTTGAGTATCACTTTACTAGCATGTGAGATGAGTGCAATTGTGTGGTAGTTTGAGCATTCTTTGGCATTGCCTTTCTTTGGGATTGGAAGGAAAACTGACCTTTTCCAGTCCTCTGGCCACTGCTGAGTTTTCCAAATTTGCTGGCATATTGAATGCAGCACTTTCACAGCATCATCTTTCAGGATTTGAAATAGCTCAACTGGAATTCCATCCCCTCCACTAGCTTTGTTCATAGTGATGCTTTCTAAGGCCCACTTGACTTCTTATTCCAGGATGTCTGGCTCTAGGTGAGTGATCACACCATCGTGATTGTCTGGGTCATGAACAACTTTTTTGTACAGTTCTTCTGTGTATTCTTACCACCTCTTCTTAATATCTTCTGCTTCTGTTAGGTCAATACCATTTCTGTCCTTTATCGAGCCCATCTTTGCATGGAATATCCCCTTGGTATCTCTAATTTTCTTGAAGAGATCTCTACTCTTTCCCATTCTGTTGTTTTCCTCTATTTCTTTGCACAAGTCACTGAGGAAAGCTTTCTTATCTCTTCTTGCTATTCTTTGGAACTCTGCATTCAGATGCTTATATCTTTCCTTTTCTCCTTTGCTTTTTGCTTCTCTTCTTTTCACAGCTATCAGGTGGCCATAGTATTGGAGCTTCAGCTTCAGCATCAGTCCTTCCAATGAATATTCAGGACTGATTTCCTTTAGGATTGACTGGTTGGATATCCTTGCAGTCCAAGGGACTCTCAAGAGTCTTCTCCAACACTGCATTTCAAAAGTATCAATTCTTCAGTGCTCAGCTTTCTTTATAGTCCAACTCCCACATTCATACATGACTACTGGAAAAAAACATAGCTTTGACTAGATGGATCTTTGTTGGCAAAGTCATGTCTCTGCTTTTTAATATGCTGTCTAGGTTGGTCATAGCTTTTCTTCCAAGGAGCAAGCAAGCAAGCAGAGACTTCTCAGCTCTGTGTTATTCAAGCACACATCAAACCTAAACAAGCATTTATTCATCCAGAACACAGTGAGGAAGCTTAGGAGTGTTAGTTCAATGGAAACAAGACCCTGGTATGAGTAGTTATTTGGTCCTTCAAAGGCAAGCTGCTTTGAAGGCTTCCAATAACCAAGGCAAAGAAGGTAAACTTAAGGCTTTTATTCTCAATCTGTCTTGCATTTCCTCTGTAAAATCATCATTTCAGTCTTAATATTATGCCACAACATAGTAGTTGATATGTTCCAATGTGTATCAATGGGAGATGAATTTTGAAATGACAAAAAGAAAAAAAATATGTAAAAAGAAAGGAGTTGGAAAGAGTTGAAGAGGAAAGAGGTCAAATTTGTTGGTTTGAACACAATATGGACTACTGAAGCTCTATTATTCTGTAGTTCAACCACATGTACAACATATCATCTCAATGATGATAGAAATTTGGGATGTACAATGTCTAGGGCTTAATTGTCAAAACTGTCAATGAGTGGAAATGGGTGACAGTAGCTTTCTTGATGACTTCAACAAAGAAGGATTGATTCTACCACAGTAAAATTCATGATAAGAACTTCAGAAGAGCTTTGGTTGTTATGGGTTGTTTGTCTTAAGCAGGTGGAAAAGTACTACAGTAGCTGTGTACAGATGTGAGAGTTGGACCATAAAGAAGGCTGAGTGGTGCCGGAGAGAACTCTTGAGAGTCCCTTGGACTGCAAGCAGATCAAACCAGTCAATCTTAAAGGAAATCAACTCTAAATATTCATTGGAAGGACTTATGCTGAAGTTCCAATATTTTGGCCACCTGATGCAAAGAGCCAACTCATTGGAAAAGACCCTGATGCCAGGAAAGATTGAAGGTGACAGGAGAAGGAAGAAATAGAGGATAAGATGGTTAGATAGCCTCACTGACTCACTGGACATAAATCTGAGCAAACTCCAGGAGACAGTGCAGGACAGAGGAGCCTGGTATGCTGCAGGCCATGCAGTAGCAAAGAGTTGGACAATACTTAGCAACTGAGCAACAACACAAAAATTACTGTCTTAAAATTAGTAATAAGGAGCCTGAAATTTGCAGATAATGTCTCTAGACTTCTACAACTTTGAGATATGAGAGAGAAAAGTGCTCTCATTTTAAAGGAACATAAAAAGTCTGTCTTAAGGGAAAAGTGCCCCTTTCAAGGAGAAAAGTGCCCCTCTCCCTAGAGGATGCATTTGTAGTTGAGGATTGAGGCAAGCAGGTAGAGATTACATATGATAAGAGGAGGGAATGTAGACAGCATTACTGCAAATGATAAATTCGCTGAGAACTATGGAGGGAGAGTTGAGAGCTGTTCAGTTCAGTTCAGTTCAGTCACTCAGTCGTGTCTGACTCTTTGCGACCCCATGAATTGCAGTACGCCAGGCCTCCTTGTCCATCACCAACTCCTGGAGTTCACTCAAACTCACATCCATTGAGTCGGTGATGACATCCAGCCATCTCATCCTCTGTCGTCCCCTTCTCCTCCTGCCCCCAATCCCTCTCAGCATCAGAGTCTTTTCCAATGAGTCAACGCTTCACATGAGGTGGCCAAAGTACTGGAGTTTCAGCTTTAGCATCATTCCTTCCAAAGAACACCCAGGGCTGATGTCCTTTAGAATGGACTGGTTGGATCTCCTTGCTGTCCAAGGGACTCTCAAGAGTCTTCTCCAACACCACAGTTCAAAAGCATCAATTCTTAGGTGCTCAGCTTTTATAGTCCAACTCTCATATCCATAAATGACTATATACTGGAAAAACCAAAGCTTTGATTAGAGGGACCTTTGTTGGCAAAGTAATGTCTCTGTTCTTTAATATGCTGTCTAGGTTGGACAGAACTTTTCTTTTCTTTTATTCTAAATCTGTCTTGCATACAAGGATCAGGCGTCTTTAATTTCATGGTTGCAGTTACCATCTGCAGTGTTTGTGGAGCCAAAAAATAATAAAGTCTGTCATTGTTTCCACTGTTTCCCCATCCATTTGCCATGAAGTAATGGGATAGAATGCCATGATCTCAGTTTTCTGAATGTTGAGCTTTAAGCCAACTTTTTCACTCTCTTCTTTCACTTACATCAAGACTCTCTTTAGTTCTTCTTCATTTTCTGCCATGAAGGCGGTGTCATCTGCATATCTGAGGTTATTGATATTTGTCCTGGCAATTTTGATTCCAGCCTGTGCTTCATTCTGTCCTGAGATCTGTTAGAAGACTCTAAAAATCAAAGACAGAGTTGGGTAGAGTAGAGAAGGGTTAGGGAGGAGACACAGGCAACCTGGTGGAAAAAAAGGAGAGTCTGAAGGGGGAGAGAGCAGTCAAGCCAGTAATCTTGCTCCCTAGTAAAAAATGGGTACTGATGATTGGGTTCTTAAAGGTGGGCCAAAGAACTAAATAGGCATTTCTCCAAAGAAGACATACAGATGGCTAACAAACACATGAAAAGATGCTCAACATCACTCACTATCAGAGAAATGCAAATCAAAACCACTATGAGGTACCATTTCATGCCAGTCAGAATGGCTGCAATCCAAAAATCTACAAGCAATAAATGCTGGAGAGAGTGTGGAGAAAAGGGAACCCTCTTACACTGTTGGTGGGAATGCAAACTAGTACAGCCACTATGGAGAACAGTGTGGAGATTCCTTAAAAAACTGGAAATAGAACTGCCTTATGATCCAGCAATCCCACTGCTGGGCATACACACTGAGGAAACCAGAATTGAAAGGGACATGTGTACCCCAATGTTCATCGCAGCACTGTTTATAATAGCCAGGACATGGAAACAACCTAGATGTCCATCAGCAGATGAATGGATAAGAAAGCAGTGGTACATATACACAATGGAGTATTACTCAGCCATTAAAAAGAATACATTTGAATCAGTTCTAATGAGGTGGATGAAACTGGATCCTATTATACAGAGTTAAGTAAGCCAGAAAGAAAAACACCAATACAGTATACTAACGCATATATATGGAATTTAGAAAGATGGTAACAATAACCCTGTATACGAGACAGCAAAAGAGATACTGATATATAGAACAGTCTTTTGGACTCTGTGGGAGAGGGAGAGGGTGGGATGATTTGGGAGAATGGCATTGAAATACGTATAATATCATATATGAAACAAGTCACCAGTCCAGGTTCGATGCACGATACTGGATGCTTGGGGCTGGTGCACTGGGACGACCCAGAGGGATGGTATGGGGAGGGAGGAAGGAGGAGGGTTCAGGATGGGGAACACATGTATACCTGTGGCAGATTCATTTTTATATATGGCAAAACCAATACAATATTGTAAAGTTTAAAAATAAAATAAAATTAAAAAAAAATAAAAATCAAAGACAGGACAGAGAGCAATAGACATAAGGAACATGACTTGGCCAAAAGGAACTGCATTTGCTCAGTGACAAGGATGGTAGAATGAGACATTGGTGGGAAGGATTGAATCTTCTAAAGCTTGATTACATCCAGGGAGTAGGTGGAACATGGAGAAATCAGTAGAAAGAAATCTTTGCTCAGCGTTCAAAATGACTGTTACTGAGTTGTTTGAGCATATGCTAAAACAACAACATCAACAACAATCACTTTTCATAAATTGCTAGTGGACCAAAATCTTTGGGTTCTTAAATTTTCAGCTTTTTAAAATAGCAACCATCCATTTATTTAGGTGGCTCAAAATTTTCCATAGTGGACTATCAAATTTTACCCTTGAGGTTATGGGACTCAACTCAGTCAACAGTTTTGAGGACCCTGTCATCTTTGGACAAACACTTTAGAAAGCTGATGTGCCATGAGTAAGTTGAGAAAAATTTAATGAATGCCCTCTGTCAAAATTCTTCTTCTAGTTGTTGATGTAGAAGATAAAACCTCTTTAAGCACGGAGCTAACAGTCCAGTGATAAAACAGTTAAGACAAGAAACAACAAATTAAAATTAATTTTAAGTGTCCCACTAAGATTTATGAAATCCAATGAAAATATACTGTAGGACAAGCTGGCCTAATCAGAGTGAGGGCAGTGAGTGTCTGGGGCGCGTAGAGAGAGAAGAGAGGGAAGTTTTTTATACAGAAATACAATTTCAGCTGAGAACTAAAAGGAAACTGGTGTGAATCAAACAGAAAGGAAGGAAACAAAGTATATTTAAGGCAAAGAAAATTGCATGTCAAGGCTCTCAGGCAAGGAAAAAAAGAAGAAAACAACAACAATAAAAAAAAAAAAAACCACTTGGGTTATTTGAATAACCTGAAAAAAGGCAAGTGTGCCTGGAACATTGTAAACTAGAGAAAGTGTGACACTAATGTAACCAGTTTCTAAGGCAATGCTTTTTGTCTTCCTTTGCCTGCACATGGACACTCTCTGGAGCAGTGGTCATATTATTTCCTTGCAGACTAGGTACCTCTGTCTTCTCTAGCTCAGTGTACTCAGCCCATCTCACATTTGTTTTCTGCGTCCCTCATCTTGCAGTGTTCACATAGAAAGGCTCATATTTTCACTCATCTCATTGTCCTGACTACATCTGGTTTCCCACTCACAACTGTCCCAGAGGGTTTCCGTCATGTCTTATATTTTAATGTATTACATTCAGCATCTGGTGCACACATCTGGCTCAAAACAGTAGGTTTTTAAATAATGCTGGCTGAATTTGTGAGTTGCCACTAGCAACAGGTCTTAGGCATACACAATATGCCTTTGATTATTTTCTCAACATATACGTATGAGCACCATCTCCATGTTGGACACCAATTTTTTTTTCGTTTTGTTTTGTTTTTACATTATCACTGTTTTTAATTTCAAATATCCAGAAGAGATTCTTTTTTAATGTTTATTTTATATTGGCATATAGTTGATTTACAATGTTGTATTAGTTTCAGGTATACTGCAAAGGGATTTAATTATGCATATGCATATATCAACTATTTTCCCATATAAGGGCTTCCCTTGTGGCTCAGAGAGTAAAGAATCCACCTGCAATACAGGAGAACAGGGTTCAATCTCTCAGTTGGGAAGATCCTCTGGAGAAGAGAATGGCAACCCTCTCCAGTATTCTTGCCTGGAGAACTGCATGGACAGAGGATCCTGGTGGGCTAGTATAGCCCATGGGGTTGTAAAGGGTTGGACATGACTGGGTGACTGACACACACTCACCTTCCCATATAGGTTTTTACAGAGTATTGAGTAGAGTTTCTTAATGGCACCCCACTTCAGTACTCTTGCTTGGAAAATCCCATGGATGGAGGAGCCTGGTAGACTGCAGTCCGTGGGGTCGCTAGGAGTTGGACACAACTGAGCGACTTCACTTTCACTTTTCACTTTCATGCATTGGAGAAGGAAATGGCAACCCACTCCAGTGTTCTCGCCTGGAGAGTCCCAGGGATGGGGGAGCCTGGTGGGCTGCAGTCTCTGGGGTCGCACAGAGTCGGACATGACTGAAGCGACTTAGCAGCAGCAGCAGCAGCAGCAGCTCCTTGTTGAACCACCAATACACAATGGAATAATTCTCAGTCATAAAAATTAATGAATTATTGCCATTTTTGATAATTTGGTTAGACTTACAGTACCACTTAACTTATAAGTGGAATATATATAAAACAAAAGACAAATGAACACATATAACAAAGCAGAACAGACTCATAGATACAGAGAATAAATAGGTGGTGGCCAGAGGGGAAGAGAGTGGGCAATGACTGAAATAGATGAGCAAGATTAGGAGGTACAAACTTCCAGTTACAAAAAAAATGAGTAACGGGAATGAAATATACCCAATTAAATTGCTGTATCTTTGCACAGTGACATATGTTAACTAGACACAGCATGGTGATTGTTTTGAAGTGTATAGAAACCACTATGTTGTATACCTGGAAAGAACATAGTGTTGTCGATCAACTATATTTCAATTAAACAATATATGTTGACACTTGGAGAAAGTGCATCAAAATGCTAATGATGGTTATCTCTAGGGGTAGAAATTACAGATTGTTAATTTTTACTTTATGCTCTTATGTTTTTCTAGTTGTCTGCAATGCATACATATTGCTTATAAAATTAGAAAAAAGCAACAAATGTTATTAAAAATGAAAACCCTAAAGACTCCACCAGAAAATTACTAGAACTAATCAATGATTATAGTAAAGTTGCAGGATATAAAATCAACACACAGAAATCCCTTGCATTCCTATACACTAATAATGAGAAAACAGAAAGAGAAATTAAGGAAACAATTCCATTCACTATTGCAACGAAAAGAATAAAATACTTAGGAATATATCTACCTAAAGAAACTAAAGACCTATATATAGAAAACTATAAAACACTGGTGAAAGAAATCAAAGAGGACACTAATAGATGGAGAAATATACCATGTTCATGGATTGGAAGAATCAATATAGTGAAAATGAGTATACTACCCAAAGCAATTTATAGATTCAATGCAATCCCTATCAAGCTACCAACAGTATTCTTCACAGAGCTAGAACAAATAATTTCACAATTTGTATGGAAATACAAAAAACCTCGAATAGCCAAAGCGATCTTGAGAAAGAAAAATGGAACTGGAGGAATCAACCTACCTGACTTCAGGCTCTACTACAAAGCCACAGTTATCAAGACAGTATGGTACTGGCACAAAGACAGAAATATTGATCAATGGAACAAAATAGAAAGCCCAGAGATAAATCCACGCACATATGGACACCTTATCTTTGACAAAGGAGGCAAGAATATACAATGGATTAAAGACAATTGCTTTAACAAGTGGTGCTGGGAAATCTGGTCAACCACTTGTAAAAGAATGAAACTAGAACACTTTCTAACACCATATACAAAAATAAACTCAAAATGGATTAAAGATCTCAATGTAAGACCAGAAACTATAAAACTCCTAGAGGAGAACATAGGCAAAACACTCTCCGACATACATCACAGCAGGATCCTCTATGACCCACCTCCCAGAATATTGGAAATAAAAGCAAAAATAAACAAATGGGACCTAATTAACCTTAAAAGCTTCTGCACATCAAAGGAAACTATTAGCAAGGTGAAAAGACAGCCTTCAGAATGGGAGAAAATAATAGCAAATGAAGCAACTGACAAACAACTAATCTCAAAAATATACAAGCAACTCCTACAGCTCAATTCCAGAAAACTAAATGACCCAATCAAAAAATGGGCCAAAGATCTAAATAGACATTTCTCCAAAGAAGACATACAGATGGCTAACAAACACATGAAAAGATGCTCAACATCACTTATTATCAGAGAAATGCAAATCAAAACCACTATGAGATACCATTTCACACCAGTCAGAATGGCTGCGATCCAAACGTCTACAAATAATAAATGCTGGAGAGGGTGTGGAGAAAAGGGAACCCTCTTACACTGTTGGTGGGAATGCAAACTAGTACAGCCACTATGGAGAACAGTGTGGAGATTCCTTAAAAAACTGGAAATAGAACTGCCTTATGATCCAGCAATCCCACTGCTGGGCATACACACTGAGGAAACCAGAAGGGAAAGAGACACGTGTACCCCAATGTTCATCGCAGCACTGTTTGTAATAGCCAGGACATGGAAACAACCTAGATGTCCATCAGCAGATGAATGGATAAGAAAGCAGTGGTACATATACACAATGGAGTATTACTCAGCCATTAAAAAGAATACATTTGAATCAGTTCTAATGAGGTGGATGAAACTGGAGCCTATTATACAGAGTGAAGTAAGCCAGAAGGACAAACACCAATACAGTATACTAACGCATATATATGGAATTTAGAAAGATGGTAACGATAACCCTGTATACGAGACAGCAAAAGAGACACTGATGTATAGAACAGGCTTATGGACTCTGTGGGAGAGGGAGAGGGTGGGAAGATTTGGGAGAATGGCATTGTAACATGTGAAATGTCATGTATGAAACGAGATGCCAGTCCAGGTTCAATGCACGATGCTGGATGCTTGGGGCTGGTGCACTGGGATGACCCAGAGGGATGGTATGGGGAGGGAGGAGGGAGGAGGGTTCAGGATGGGGAACACATGTATAATTTTTTTTAAATTAAAATTGAATAAAAAATAAATAAATAAAAAAAAATTAAAAAAAAATAAAGTAAAATGGGATCAACACTTAAAAAGAATGTTGTTAAAAGTAAAAAAAAAAATGAAAATAAATAAGTAAATAAAGATTTAAAGAAAAAGAAGGAAATAATGATTTGCAGTAGTTACTGAGTACCATGACTTTGCACATTGCTTCCTTCTTAACAGCTCCTGATGTCATGAGATAGCATAACACTAATAGGAATGCAGAGTGCAGAAACGAGAGAGCAAGAGGTCATTGAGTTGCTTCCTCTTTAGTGAAAGATCTCAAGTGTCACCCCCCAGATATCACAGTGGGTGAAGTTTGGGATTCAAGATTGGCCTTTGGGGATGTCCTTTGTGATTGGAGAGTTAACTACAATAACTAAAATAACAGGTTTTCTGCCCACTCAAGAACTCAAGAGGACTATGAGAAGCAGGCTTTTGTCATATTTCTGTAACAGGAAATAATTTTATCTCAGAAAATTTGAGGTGAAAAGCAGTTGTTGCTCCTATGTTCACATAATCACCTTACCTTCAGAATTTCTAAAGCAAATGTTTGAACCCTTCTATATGTTTGAAATCTTACAGTTTGTCACTGCATGTGGAATGCCTCAGACCTAATGCTTAATATGCTAAAAACAGTGAATGGTTCTGCTTTCCCTGGGTCCATATATGGACACAATTGATCAGGGTCATTACATTTAGGTCACTAAGGCAAATATTTCCATAGGATGTTTACTCCTCCCTCCATTAAGCCTAGTTCCTCAGAACTCTTGGAGTTAACAGATACATTTTTAACTTGACATTGATCTTGAACCAGGTACTACTGAACTTGTAGTTTTAGAGGAACTAAAAAGCCTCTTGAGGAAAGTGTAAGTGGAGAGTGAAAAAGCTGGCTTAAACTCAACATTCAGAAAATGAAGATCATGGCATCTGGTCCCATCACTTCATGGGAAATAGATGGGGAAACAGTGGAAATAGTGTCAGACTTTATTTTTTGGGGTTCCAAAATCACTGCAGATGGTGACTGCAGCCATGAAATTAAAAGACGCTTACTCCTTGGGAGGAAAGTTATGACCAACCTCGATAGCATATTCAAAAGCAGAGACATTACTTTGCCAACAAAAGTCCATTTAGTCAAGGTTATGGTTTTTCCTGTGGTCATGTATGGATGTGAGAGTTGGACTGTGAAGAAGACTGAGGACCAAAGAACTGATGCTTTTGAACTGTGGTGTTGGAGAAGACTCTTGAGAGTCCCTTGGACTGCAAGGAGATCCAACCAGTCCATTCTGAAGGAGGTCAGCCCTGGGATTTCTTTGGAAGGAATGATGCTAAAGCTGAAACTCCAGTACTTTGGCCACCTCATGCGAAGAGTTGACTCATTGGAAAAGACTCTGATGCTGGGAGGGATTGGGGGCAGGAGGAGAAGGGGACGACAAAGGATGAGATGGCTGGATGGCATCTCTGACTCGATGGATGTGAGTCTAGGTGAACTCCGGGAGTTGGTGATGTACAGGGAGGCCTGGCGTGCTGCGATTCATGGGTCACAGAGTCGGACACGACTGAGCAACTGAACTGAACTGAACTTGAATGTAAATGTGGCATGAAAAAAAGTATATATATATGTAGCTAAGAATTAAAAATCATACAATGATATTCAAATGTCAGTGAAGCTTCACCTCTTTCATGGCTGATTTTACTCAGGTTACTTTAGGGTGTTTACCTAGGTTGATATTTGGCTATCAATTTTGTAATTTCCTTTGTTCTTTTGAGATTTATCTCCTGGCTTTCATCGTGCCAGGACCTGGCAACTACTTCTTATCTACTTATTCATTCATTCATGAAATAAATATTGTGTTTCCCGTGTTACTGGTACTTGATACACCAGTGGACACCAGTGGAGAAACAGGAATCCTTATCCTCAAGAGGCTCACTTATGTTGATTTTTATTTTGTTTAAAATTTTTATGATATATTATTTCATTCCATGTCCTATTCAAAATGAGGCCTTTCTCCTATATTTTTTCTGTTTTTTCCTCTGATTCCTTCTATCTGTCAGTAGTATCTAGAATTTACTGACCTGGATACTTAGATACCCATTTTCCATCTCTATTTGCACATCACACAATCTATTGCTTTACAAGGTCCTCTGAATAATTGGCCACCTGTGCACAAAACAATTTCTAGAAAAAAAGCATATACAAAAACCAAAACCTTGTTTACTCATTTTCAAATTCGTTTTTGAAATGCTTTTAGAAAAATCTCCATTAAATCTTACACTTCTTTTGGCATGCTGTAGCATTTCTATTTGTTACAATGATGTCAAGATCCCATAATGATCCCTCTTCAGTAAAAATGCAAAAGTGTTGCATGTTCTCAGAAACATTATTCTGTTTGATTCCAAATTAAGGAGATAAAGAATCTTTATGAAAATTATATGTTCTAGTTGTCAATCCTAGAGTACTGTATTCCAAGTACAGTTATCAGGCAGTGGAATAATAAAGAAGCAATACACAAAGAAATGGAGATATAAAAGGACACATAACTACTGAAAGTTAAAAAAAAGGAATAATAAGAATTATACTTCTAATTTTAATTGAGCAAGTAACTGTTGTTTTGAATGAAGAACTAAAATTAAAAATATTTTTAATATTAGAATTATGGCTTGTTTTTATTAAAAACTATTCATGAGTTCTTACATTTAAACATCACATACTAAATATTTTCTTTTGTGAACCTAATATTTTTGTGTGCAGTGAAGCTGCCAGACTTCCAAAGTCTGCAACACGCACATAAATGAAACAAGCAGAGAACACATTTTGTGACTTTTATTACCAATGAAGAATGATTTAGGAAGTTGCTAGAAAGTTGTGTGTGTGTATGCCAAGTCACTTCAGTTGTGTCTAACTCTTTGTGACCCCATGGACTGAAGCCCACCACGTTCCTCTGTCCGTGAGAATTATCCAGGCAATAATACTGGAGTGGGTTGCCATGCCCTCCTCCAGGGGATCTTCCAGAACCAGGGATCCATTCAGCATGTCTTAGATCTCCTACATTGGCACGAAGGTTCTTTACCACTAGTGCCACCTGGGTTAAGTTTCTATAAATTGATGGGGAATGATATTTCACTGTTTTCAGTCAAGGATGAAGTTTTTCCCCTC
Organism: Bos grunniens; assembly: GCF_055505025.1. Classification (NCBI taxonomy): domain Eukaryota; kingdom Metazoa; phylum Chordata; class Mammalia; order Artiodactyla; family Bovidae; genus Bos; species Bos grunniens. The sequence goes on from NC_141193.1 coordinate 30,413,310, forward strand.
TTGGATGAAGAAGGCTGTATGTGAAAGCCAAAGTATCAAATTTATTAAATAATGGAACAGAGAATGAAGTAGTGGTCAGAAAGAAACAGAATGAATTTCCTGGTGGAGGATGCACTGATTTAAAGAGGAAGACAACATTTGTTAAGTAACGTAAAGAAATCAAAATGAGGTTAAGCCTAGCAATCAAGGGTAGAACAGAAAGAATTATAACAGAAGACTGACCCTTAAGCTTCACATGCTTCTGTACAATGCCTGAGAGTGTTTAGTAGATTGTCTCAACCTGATGAGAAGGAAAGTTTTATTACCATTTTAACAATATTTTATAATATATAGATTTAAAATATATCATACATATGTACACATACCCAAACACATACATGCATGATGCTAAATTATTATTCCATTAGTATTGTCAATTAGAGTATAAGTAAAATGATCTAGGTATTATAGACACATAGACCTATTTTGGAGGTAGTGAAATACACCAATGCAATATTCTCAGATTGTAAAAAACCTGGTGGATGAAGGTGACAATCTATTTATTATTGTTTATTATTATGTATTAGAAAATATATTATCCAGACTAAAACCTAAATGCCAGTTTGTCAATGCAAATTGAATATTACCAAGCACCATATTTAGCACACTATATGATTATCAATTGGTGCTACTTAAGCTAACTCATGAGGAATTCATCTCAACTATCAAGCTACATTTAACAAATTTGAGATTATGTGAAACTCAGGCAAACTTTAAAACTTCAGGGTATTTTCTAATTGTATAAGCCATGTGATTTTAGTGAAATTATTTGAATTATTCTGAGACAATATTCTCTTCTTTATAATAACTGCCTGCCTCACAAGATTTTCCTAGGTGTAACTTTGTTCAGTTCAGTTCAGTCACTCAGTCGTGTCAGACTCTTTGCGACCCCATGAACCACAACATGCCAGGCCTCCCTGTGCATCACCAACGCCTAGGGTCCACCCAAACCCATGTCCATCGAGTCAGTGATGCCATCCAACCATCTCATCCTCTGTCGTCCCCTTCTTCTCCTGCCCTCAATCCCTCCCAGCATCAGGGTCTTTTCAAATGAGTCAGTTCTTCGCACCAGGTGGCCAAAGTATTGGCGTTTCAGCTTCAGCATCAGTCCTTCCAATGTTAGTTTTTATGAAAATATCTTGTCAACGTTAAAACAGAATAAACATTAAAATTTTGGTAACAACATATTTCAAAGATATTTTATATTTTTGTTTCACCTTCATGTATAACGTGATATATATTTTACCATTCAAAACAAGTATTTTTTTTCTTAAACTCTCGTCAACTGTGGTAGGAAGCAGTCCAATGAGAATATTTGTATACTAGACTTAAAATCTCCAAACAATATTTAAAATATCTTATTTGTAAAGATTCACTTTTTTTCCTTTTAAATTATTTCTCATCTATGTAAAGTTATACATAATAAAAAGTTTCCAAACTGAGTATGATATAGATTTCAGGTGAGCCACAAATGGGTTGGTGGGCCATGAAATATCAATGTTTATAAATTTTTACAGTAAGACCAGAAACTATAAAACTCCTAGAGGAGAACATAGGCAAAACACTCTCTGACATACATCACAGCAGGATCCTCTATGACCCACCTCCCAGAATATTGGAAATAAAAGCAAAAATAAACAAATGGGACCTAATTAACCTTAAAAGCTTCTGCACAACAAAGGAAACTATAAGCAAGGTGAAAAGACAGCCTTCAGAATGGGAGAAAATAATAGCAAATGAAGCAACTGACAAACAACTAATCTCAAAAATATACAAGCAACTCCTACAGCTCAACTCCAGAAAAATAAATGACCCAGTCAAAAAATGGGCCAAAGAACTAAATAGACATTTCTCCAAAGAGGACATACAGATGGGGAACAAACACATGAAAAGATGCTCAACGTCACTCATTATCAGAGAAATGCAAATCAAAACCACTATGAGGTACCATTTCATGCCAGTCAGAATGGCTGTGATCCAAAAGTCTACAAGCAATAAATGCTGGAGAGGGTGTGGAGAAAAGGGAACCCTCTTACACTGTTGGTGGGAATGCAAACTAGTACAGCCACTACGGAGAACAGTGTGGAGATTCCTTAAAAAACTGGAAATAGAAATTCAAAAATATTTTAACAACCATTCAAAGTTTTACAACAATTGTAATAACACTTGTTTGGCTTGTTCTGTAAAATGACTACATTTAATCATCTTTTCCTTCTCTGGGCATAAAAGATTTAATACACAGCCCGAGCAGTTAGATTTTTCTTTTCTAGGATCACACAGCACCCAAACTTGACACTATTCTTCAAACACTAAGAAAGTGTGATTGTCATTTTAGATATGTTAGAAAGCAAAGTTTTATATTTTTCTTGCAGGTGTAAAAGATTTAGTGCTTATTTTTGTCTAAGTAATTCTAAATTTGTCACAATACATTTGTAAACAGTTTACATATATGACATATCTCTCTCAATAGCACTGGCAGTAGTATTTGTTATCACACACTTCTATACAAACTATAACTGATTATAGTGACTGATTTTTTGGTATTTGATGTTAACAATTAATGAATTTATTTTTCATGATGGATTTATGCTATGCATTACTACCTGTTTCCCAAAATACCAAACAGTGCTTATTTGTAAAAATACTAATCGAAAAATTTTCAACTTAATCATTTATAAAAGGGGAACTTTGTATCTCCAGAAAATTACTTCTTCAAAGTGTTTATGTTTACATGAGTATACAACTTATACTTTTGTTACTTAGTCGCTAAGTTGTGTCTGACTCTTTTGCGACCCCATGGACTGTAGCCCACCAAGTTCCTCTGTCCATGGGATTCTCCAGGCAAGAATACTGGAGTGGATTGCCATTTCCTTCTCCAGGGGATCTTCCTGATCCAGGGATCGAACCTATGTCTCCTGCATTAGCAGTGGATTCTTTACCACTGGGTCACCAAGGAAGCCCATAATTTATATTATTTAAAAATAATTATAGAATTAAATGAAAATTAATATAAAATGTTTCCTATACTGCACACCAGAATAAACAGTATTATATGTGAGGGCTATCTCAAATTTAATATATATTCTTCAGTATATTTCACTTTCATAGTCTAAGGGTTTTATCTGTCTGAAAAAGTTAAATAATGCAATGGCGCCAACTAGATCACCAATATTTGATGGGGAAAAAAAAAAAAGTTGAACTCATTTCAGCTCATTTGTTTTTTTTAATTCAGATTAAGAAAAACTATGCTTCTATGAGATCATTTACTGCATTTTCAGATCAAGATCAAGAAGCTTTTTGGAAAATACTGCAATCAACAGTTAAATTCAAAATGTCTCACATAGATGCAAAATTGTTTATTTTCCCAGCTGACTTGCAATTTTCAATGCTATGTTTCACACCAATTCATCAAAGAAATAAAACATTTACTACTGAAAGAAACTCTTATAACATGAAATGACAACATGCCAGATGACATAAAGACAACGCAAACCCAGAAGATTATTAGATTTAAAAAAATATTTATTGCATATAGGACAAATTTGCAGATGCTAGTCCCTATGCACAGTTGATAGTACTAGATGGAATATTTGATGAAAAAATATCTGAAAGAAATGTATTTGTACAGTAGAAATATGTAAAAAAAAAAAAAACTTCAATTATTGAATACTTAAAAAAATGATATTCTGGAAACTAGCACGAGTATTTGTAATGACGGTGTTCCTACAATGAGAGAAGGGAGACATGTTTATCTCTGCAATAAGAAAACACTGAGATGCAAATAAAACATGGCTTTAGTCACAGAGATGCTGGAATGCTAGGTCCATGAATCAAAGTAAATTGGATGTGGTCAAACAGGAGATGGCAAGTGTGAACCATGACACTTTAGAAGTTAGAAAACTAAAATGGACAGCCATGGGAAAATTTAATTCATGTGAATATTATATCTACTACTGTGGTCAAGAATCCCTTAGAACAAATGGAGTAGCCCTCACAGTCAATAAGAGTCTGAAGTGCAGTGCCTGGGTGCAATCTCAAAAATGACAGAATGATCTCTGTTTGTTTCCAAGGCAAACCATTCAATATCACAGTAATTCAAGTCTCCGCCCCAACCAGTAAAGCTGAAGAAGCTGAAGTCGAATGGTTCTAAGAAGACCTACAAGACCTTGTATAACTAACACCCCCAAAAGATGTTTTCATCATAGGGGACTGGAATTCAAAAGTAGGAAGTCAAGAGAGACCTGAGTAAGTGGCAAGTCTGACCTTGGACTACAGAATGAAGCAGGGCAAAGGCTAACAGAGTTTTGCTAAGAGAACGCACTGGTCATAGCAAACACCCTCTTCCAACAATACAACAGACAACTCTACACATGGACCAGATGGTGGATACCAAAATCAGATTGATTATATTATTTGCAGCCGAAGATGGAGAAGCTCTATACAGTTAGTAAAAACAAGACCAGGTGCTGACTGTGGCTTGGATCATGAATTCCTTATTGCAAAATTCAGAATTAAATTGAAGAAAATAGGGAAATCCACTAAGCCATTCAGGTATGACCTAAATCTAATCCTTTGTGGATTATACAGTGGAAGTGACAAATAGATTCAATGGATTAGATCTGGTAGCCAGAGTGTCTGAAGAACTATGGATGGAGTTTCCTAACACAGTACAGGATGCAGTGACAAAAACTATCCCCCAAAAAAAGAAATCAAAGAAGGCAAAATGGTTGTCTGTGGAGGCCTTACAAATAGCTGAGAAAAGAAGAAAAGTTAAAGGCAAAGGAGAAAGGGAAAGATATATCCAACTGAATGCAGAGATCCAGAGAAGAGCAAGGAACGATAAGAAAGTCTTCTTAAGTGAACAATGCCAAGAAATAGAGGAAAAAAACAGAAAGGGAAAGACTAAAGATCTTTTCAAGAAAATTGGAAAAACCAAGGGAATATTTCATGCAAAGATGGGTACAATAAAGGACAGAAATCGTATGGACCTAACAGAAGTGGAAGAGATTAAGAAGAGGTGGCAAGAATAAACACAAAAACTATTTTTAAAAAATGGTCTTTATTTCCCGAATAATCACAATGGTGTGGTGGCTCACCTACAGCCAGACATCATAGAGTGTGAAATAAAGTGGGCCTTAGGAAATTTTACTACAAACAAAGCTAGTGGAGGTGATGGAACTCCAACTGAGCTATTTCAAATCCTAGATGATGATGCTATTAAAGTGCTGTATTCAATATGCCAGCAGATTTGGAAAACTCAGCAGGGGCCACAGGGCTGGAAATGTTAAGTTTTCATTCCAATCCCAAAGAAGGGCAATGCCAAAGAATGTCCAAAGTACCATACACTTGTGATCACTTCATATGCTAGCAAAATAATGCTCAAAATCCTCCAAGCTAGGCTTCAACAGTACGTGAACTGAGAACTTGAAGATGGGCAAGCTGGATTTAGAAATGGAAGAGGAACCAGTGGTCAAGTTGCCAGCATCTGTTGAATCATGGATAAAACAAGGGAATTTCAGAAAAACATGAAATTCTGCTTTATTGACTACACTAAAGTCTTTGACTGTGTGGCTCACAACAGACTGTGGAAAATTCTTCAAGTGGGAGATACCAGATCACCTTACCTGCCTCCTGAGAAAACTATATAAAGGTCAAGAAGCAACAGTTAGAACCAGACATGCAACAACTGATTGATTGGTTCAAAATTGGGAAAAGTATGATAAGGGTGTATTGTCACCCTGCTTATTTAGCTTATATGCAGAGTGTTGCTGCTGCTGCTGCTGCTACGTTGCTTCAGTCGTGTCCGACTCTGTGCGACCCCATAGACCGCAGCCCACCAGGCTCCCCCGTCCCTGGGATTCTCCTGGCAAGAACACAGGAGTGGGTTGCCATTTCCTTCTCCAATGCATGAAAGTGAAAAGTGAAAGTAAAGTCGCTCAGTCATGCCCCACTCTTCAGGACTCCATGGACTGCAGCCTACCAGGCTCCTCCATCCATGGGATTTTCCAGGCAAGAGTACTTGAATGGGTTGCCGTTGCAGAGTATATCATGTGAAATGTTGGGCTGGATGACTCACAAGCTGGAATCGAGATTACCAAGAGAACTATCACTAACTTCAGATAGGCCAGTACTAACCTAATGGCAGAAAGTGAAGAGGAACTAAAGAACCGCTTGATGAAAGTAAAAGAAAAGAGTGAAAAAGCTGGCTTAAAACTCAGCATTTAAAAAACTAAGATCATGGCATCCAGTCCCATCACTTCATGGCAAATAGATGGGGGGAAGTGGAAGCAGAGACAGACTTTATTTTCTTGGGCTCCAAAATCATTCACAGGTGGAACTACACTCCTGCCAGTGTAGGAGACATAAGAGACACAGATTCAACCCCTGGGTAAGGAAGATCCCCTGGAGAAGAAATTGGCAACCCACCCCAGTATTCCTGCCTGGAGAATCCCATGGACAGAAAAGCCTGGCAGCCTACAGTCCATAGAGTCACAAACAGTCACACGCGGCTGAAGTGACTTAGCACACACAGCACAGGATCACTCCAGACAATGACTGCAGCCATCACGTTAAAAGATGTTTGCTACTTGGAAGAAAAGTTATGACAAACCTAAAAGTGTTTTAAAAGCAGAGACGTCACTTTGCTGACAATGGTCCCTATGCTGAAAGCTATTGTTTTTCCAGCAGTCATGTAAGGATGTGAGAGCTGGACCTAAAAGAAACCTGAGTGCCAAAGAATTGATGCTTTCAAATTGTGGGGCAGGAGAAGACTCTTGAGGGTCCTTTGGATAGCAAGGAGATCAAACCAGTCAATCCTAAAGGAAATCAACCCTGAATAGTCGTTGGAAGGACAGACACTGAAGTTGAAGCTCCAGTACTTTGGCCACTTGATGTAAAGAGCCACCTCATTGGAAAAGACTCTCATGCTGGGAAAGACTGAAGGAAGGAGGAGGAGGGATCAACAGAGAATGAGATGCTTAGATGGCATCACCAAATTAATGAACATGTATTTGAGCAAACTAAAGGAGATAGTGAAGGACAGGGAAGCCTGGCTTGCTTCAGCTCATGGGGTCGTAAAGAGCCAGAAAGGACTTAAGGACTAAACAGCAAAAGGTAACAACGCAGTATTGGGCTCTTATCAAAACTGTTAAGAAGGTAGATCTCATGTTAAGTGTTGTTACAGTAAGAAATCAAAAACAAAGGTGCATGAGGACAATTTAGGAGGTGACTGATTTTGGTTTGGTTTTACTTTGATTGTGTTTTATGGTTGTAAAATCAGATCCCCCTTAAACCAAGTCCCTCTGCTGAATTTATGATTAACATCTGTGTCTAAAACAATCTGTCCCTTTCTTGTCTAATACCTATTCTCCTCAAGATTGAGTCATATCAAAGAAAAGGGGGTATTGAAACCAAGCAGGACCCATTGGATCTCCTATGCACAAATGTCTCTGTGCCCCCTATTCCTTATTTATAGGAAATAGGCTTCATTCAGCCTCCATGAACTTCCTTGGGCTCCAAAGGGTAAGTTCATACAGCTGCTAATCAGGGAAAGGAGGTGATCTAGAGACAAGGGAGGGGAGCAGTTAAGAAACAACAGTGCCATCTTGGGGCAGAGTTCTAGATCCTCCCCAAGAGCTATACATAAAAATATAGAGCGCGTATGCAGAACTAAAAGCTCAGCAAGTGGAAGATGTTAACTACTTGACTGATGCCTTTGGACTATGGTGCTGGAGAAAACTCTTGAGAGTTCCTTGGACTGCAAGATCAAATCAGTCAATCCTAAAGGAAATCAATACTGAATATTTATTGGAAGAACTGATGCTGAAGCTCCAATAATTTAGCCACCTAATGCGAAGAGCCAACTCATTGTAAAAGACCCTGATGCTGGGAAAGATTGAAGGCAGGAGAAGAAGGAGATGACAGAAGAGGAGATGGTTGGACATGACTCAATGGACATGAGTTTGAACAAATTCCAGGAAATAGTGAAGTACAGGGAAGCATGGCCTGCTGCAGTCCAAGGGGTCACAAAGAGTTGAAGACGGCTGAGTGACTAAACAACAATAATAACTATTTGATGGTGAGTTTTCTGGAGTAGGAAATGGTGACCAACTCCAGTATTCTTGTCAGGAAAATCCCAAGGACAGAGGAGCCTGGTGAGCCATAGTCCATGGAATCAAAAAAGTCTGACAGGATTGAGCAGCTGAGCATACAGGCACACATATAAGCAAATTGAATAGTGTACAAGTGCTCCTGTTTGTCCATTAAATCATCTTGTGAAAAGGATGAGGTGTATTTTCACTAATATGAATATATTTAAGGTGAGATGACTTAGTATATAGATGGGTGGAATTTACAGAAAATCACTTTGTGTCCCTGGGGGAAGCTTCCAAAGGTTGTAAGAGGGATTAGCAGTTCCACTAATAAGGGTATGGAGAAATGCAGGAGCCCTGGGAGCAGGTCAAAGGAATAGACCATTGTCAATCTAAGCAGTCCTGAAGGAGATATAAATGAGAAAGTTTTATGAGATTGCATAGGGGTGATCTGGGAAATAACTTCAGAAAAAATGAAGGGATGGAGCCAAAGAAAAAACAATACCCATTTGTGGATGTGACTGGTGATAGAAGCAAGGTCCAATGCTGTAAAGAGCAATATTGCATAGGAACCTGGAATGTCAGGTCCATGAATCAAGGCAAATTAGGAGTGGTCAAACAGGAGACGGCAAGAGTGAACATCGACATTCTAGGAATCAGCGAACTAAAATGGACTGAATGGGTGAATTTAACTCAGATAACCATTATATCTACTACTGTGGGCAGGAATCCCTTAGAAGAAATGGAGTAGCCATCATGGTCACTGCATCACTGCATCACTCCATCAAGTCCGAAATTCAGTACTTGGATGCAATCTCAAAAATGACAGAATGATCTCTGTTCATTTCTAAGGCAAACCATTCAATATCACTGTGATCCAAGCCTATGCCCCAACCAATAATGCTGAAGAAGCTGAAGCTGAATTTTAATGGTTCAATGAAGACCTACAAAACCTTTTAGAAGTAACACCCCCAAAAGATGTCCTTTTCATTATAAGGGACTAGAATTCAAAAGTAGGAAGTCAAGAAACATCTGGAGTAACAGGCAAATTTGGCCTTGGAATATGGAATGAAGCAGGGCAAAGGCTAATAGGGCTTTGCCAAGAGAATGCACTGGTCATAGCAAACATCCTCTTCCAACAAGACAAGAGAAGACTCTACACATGGAAATCACCAGATGGTCAACACCAAAATCAGATTGATTATATTCTTTGCAGCCAAAGATGGAGAAGCTTTATATAGTCAGCAAAAACAAAACCGGGAGCTGACTATGCCTCAGATCATGAACTCCTTATTGCCAAATTCAGACTTAAATTGAAGAAAGTAGGGAAAACCACTAGACCATTCAGGTATGACCTAAATCAAATCCCTTATGATTATACAGTGGAAGTGAGAAATAGATTTAAGGGACTAGATCTGATAGACAGATTGCCTGATGAACTATGGATGGAGGTTTGTGACATTGTACAGGAGACAGGGATCAAGACCATCCCCAAGAAAAAGAAATGTAAAAAAGCAAAATGGCTCTCTGAGGAAGCCTTACAAATAGCCGTGAAAAGAAGAGAAGAGAAAAGCAAAGGTAAAAAGGAAACATATTCCAATTTGAATGCAGAGTTCCAAAGAATAGCAAGGAGAAATAAAGCCTTCCTCAGTGATCAATGCAAAGAAATAGAGGAAAACAACAGAATGGGAAAGACTAGAGATCTCTTCAAGAAAATTAGAGATACCAAGGGACATTTCATGCAAAACAGGCTCAATAAAGGACAGAAATGGTATGGACCTAACAGAAGCAGAAGATATTAAGAGGAGGCAAGAATACACAGAAGAACTGTACAAAAAAGATCTTCATGACCTACATAATCACGATGGTGTGATCACTCACCTAGAGCCAGATATCCTGGAATGTGAAGTCAAGTGGGCCTTAGAAAGTGGAGGTGATGGAATTCCAGTTGAGCTATTTCAAATCCTGAAAGATGATGCTGTGAAAGTGCTGCACTCAATATGCCAGCAAATTTGGAAAACTCAGCAGTGGCCATAGGACTGGAAAAGGTCAGTTTTCCTTCCAATCCCAAAGAAAGGCAATGCCAAAGAATGCTCAGACTACCGCACAATTGCACTCATCTCACATGCTAGTAAAGTAATGCTCAAAATTAAAAGATGCTTACTCCTTGGAAGGAAAGTTATGACCAACCTAGACAGCATATTAAAAAGCAGAGACATTACTTTGCCAATAAAGGTCAATCTAGTCAAGGCTATGGTTTTTCCAGTAGTCATGTATGCATGTGAGAGTTGGACTGTGAAGAAAGCTGAGTGCCAAATAATTGATGCTTTTGAACTGTGATGCTGGATAAGAATCTTGAGAGTCCCTTGGCCTGCAAGGAGATCCAGCCAGTCCACCCTAAAGGAGACCAGTCCTGTATGTTCATTGGAAGGACTGATGCTGAGGCTGAAACTCCAATATTTAGCCCATCTCATGCAAAGAGTTGACTCATTGGAAAAGACTCTGATGCTGGGAGGGATTGGAGGTAGGAGGAGAAGGAGACGACAAAGGATGAGATGGCTGGATATCATCACCGAATCTATGCACATGAGTTTGGGTGAACTCCGGATTTGGTGATGGAAAGGGAGGCCTGGCATGCTGCAATTAATGGGGTTGCAGAGTCAGACACGACTGAGCGACCGAACTGAACTGAACTGATCTGGCATAGCATTGGTATGTTGTGAATTAAAACAAAAGTGGTTCCAAACATGAATGTCAAAATAACCATCACATGGATTAATGCTTGCACTAGCAGGCATCAGTTTTGAAATCAATTTCCTTTTCATTTGGCAGCACTGTGTAGTGGCTGCCAAGCTGAATGGCAAAAGGATGGTTACTATCTCCCCAACAAAGCCAAAGGTCTATGGACTATAACCTGCCAGGCTTCTCTGTCCACGCAATTCTCCACATAAGAATATTGGAGTGATTTGCCATTTCCTCCTCCAAGGGATATTCGTGACCCAGAGATCGAACCCGCATCTCTTGTGTCTCCTGCACTGGCAGGAAGATTCTTTACCAACTATACCACCTGGGAAGCTGTTTACCTTACAGCACAAATACACAAACTTCTTGAAACCCTTGAGGAAGCACATGCTGGATAAGAAATCTAGCAGACTCTGCTCTTAAGGGTAATTTTATTTCTTTCTTCAACTGCACTACCATTTTTGAATAGTGCAATCCCCAATACCAAAATGTGGAAAATTCAGGGTATTCCCTGGCAGTCTGCTGGTTGGGACTCCACACTTTCACTGTTGTGGACCCAGGGTTCAATCTCTGGCATGGGATCTAAGATACTGAAAGCCATGTGGTATGGCCAAAAAAAAAAAAAAGTGGAAAATTCAGATACAAAATAGAAATAAGAAGGAATGCTGCAAGCACATTCTCCTTATAAACTCCTTCTCTCCAAGAAAAATGGAGTAATAGGACCTAGTTACATGTTATCAATGTTTGCCTTTATTTTTTGCAAAGATTTTTGTGTATTAAAATATATATAACCATAAAAAGTAAATCTGAGTAATGAACTTTATAATTGGGTAATTTTTTCACCATTATGCATACTAAAGCTGTTAAGTAACCTCTGTTGATATTACTACTTTAAAAAACAAACATGTACAGGTAGATATTTAAATCTGACAGATCCCCCCTTGACACAAACTGTCATAAAGTTAAAGGAAAACTCTATTTTAAAAAGCAAAAATAGCTAAATCAGATATGGAAACAAAATACTAAAAAAAAAAAAGCAAAGAAAAACTAAAAATTATACTCCTGATCCCACAAAGATATACACAGGTATGGAATCTTATAGCCTTTTCCAGATCATTAAGATTAAAAAATAAAAAGTATTATTAGTAATACTATTTTTATTAGGGTTTTATGAACATAAATTATATTGAAATTAATCATAATTAATAGTTTTGAAGCAAAGGTTGAATAACATGAGGTGAACATTTTAACTTTTCCCAAGTTACATTTTTAAGTTTAGGGACCTTCACATATATTTCTAAGATTTTTACTGTAGTTACTGAACATTTACTACAGAAACACCAACTTTCATGAATATCCCTGTATTCCCAACTGCTTCTTTTAGATAAACTTCTGCATTCAATTTTTGAACACTGTTGTATAATCTCTGGATAGTTACATAGCCATCCTTAAGAATTTTCAGCTTTGAAGATTAACATCCCATGAGAAAAGTTAACAGATAAGCCCCACATTCAGATCAGTCATTTTATTCAAACTCTCCATGGCTTGTATTGTGACGGAGAATCAAAATCGCAACTGAAGCCTGCTATATAACACGTTTAAGAGGAGGGAAAGAAGAAACACATTTTTTTATCAGTGTTTTCTGACAGAGAGGTGAGTCAGAAGCACTCCAGGTGGCAATAACAGTATAGGCTGGTTAAAGTAAAGCCTGGGCCCACAAAAAGGTTAATTACATACTTTATTTACCTAAAATAGAGGAAGGGGACAAAAACAGGTACAGTATGGATTTGGGGGAGATGATGACAACAATAATGCTACCTGCAGAAAATATGAATTAATGAGGGTGCTGGTGTCAACCTAAATCCTAACCAGTGGAAATGTCTGATTTCTTATACTTTGGGAATAAATAAGTAGAAATAGAATATTTTAATTTTGCTTCCTTAGATATCAGCACATGCACATCCAGTTTGGAAACCACGAGATTACAGAAAACAAACAGTTGTTCTTCAGGCATTAGCATATTCTTACATCTGACTATTGACTGCTGCTGCTAAGTCACTTCAGTCGTGTCTGACTGTGCAACCCCATAGATGGCAGCCCACCAGGCTCCCCCGTCCCTGGGATTCTCCAGGCAAGAACACTGGAGTGGGTTGCCATTTCCTTCTCCAATGCATGAAAGTGAAAAGTGAAAGTGAAATCGTTCAGTCGCGTCCAACTCCTAGCGACCCCATGGACTTCAGCCTACCAGGCTCCTCCGTCCATGGGATTTTCCAGGCAAGAGTACTGGAGTGGGGTGCCATTGCCTTCTCTGGACTATTGACTAGATATATTTTATTTCAGTTTGTCATTACAAACAAGACTGACAATAACTGAATAGTAATAGAAAACTTTTTTGTAATTCACTTAATAATTATAATGCTTAGGATAATTCCAAGGTTTCAGATGACTTTGATCTGTTTTTAGCAGCTATAGTTAGATTTTTTAATATTTAAATGTGCATGGCAGTTAAAAGGCAGGGGAAAATTTAATATACTGGAGCTGTGCCTAGGTTCTAATGATTCACTTCACAGCATTTGGTCTTAGTTTATTCATGGTTTTCTTAGTAAACTTTGCAGGGTTTCAGTAGCTTATTTTTTATATTTATAATGCCTGTCATTTAGTCAATAATTCAAATATATCTTTTCAATGACTGAATTAATACAATAAAGTAGAGGAGTTAGATGATCATTAGAATCACTTTCAACACAAATATATCCTAATACTAAATATTCCTTCACATAGCAAAGTAATTCAGTTTATTGTCTTATACTAGGAAAACAACATTTATATATATATATGTATATATACATATATATATACATACATACACATATCACAGTATAACAGAAAAGAGTTTTAAAGATACACATCTCCTCACTAGAAACATTTAAAATAAATTAAATGTACTGAAAATGAAAATTCTATAAAGGCTTGTATTTTAGAAAAGACTTCTCTAAAAAATATGCTTCATCTTAAGATATTATCAACAAATACAAAAAGTCAAAAAACACCAAATTTCAGATATCATCTTAAAAATCCTCATCATATTCTACATAATTTCTGATTCACTTTCCCTGGGAGGATTTTTTTTTTTAAACAAAAATTCAGTAAAACTCTTGGAGAAAATATGGATCGCTTTACAAAATTAAAATTTTCAAATTTAGTTCTAGGTGAGTACAAATGATAGCTCTATTTTCAAACTAAATACTTTGTTTTAAATAATTTAAAAAAATATTTCACATGTAGTTTTAAGTTTTAAAATAAATATAAGAAAATTCTGTAAATTAGCTAATTTCATAACTAAATTTATGAAAAATCTATAGGTCGCTTACACTATTAGTTGACCCTTGCACAACAAAGATTTGAGCTGCATTTTTTGTGTTGTGCTGTGTGCTCAGTCGTGTCTGACTCTGTGCGACCCGATGAACTGTAGCCCACCAGGCTCCTCCAACCAAGGGTTTTCCAGGCAAGAATACTGGAGTGTGTTGCCATTTTCTCCTTCAGGGGAATCTTCCCAACCTAGAAATCAAATCCTTGTCTCCTCTGTCTCCTGCAAGCGGATTTGTTTACCACTGAGACTCCTGGGAAGCCCCTAGAGGTGCATGTTCAGTTCAGTTCAGTCGCTCAGTCGTGTCCGACTCTTTGCGACCCCATGAACCGCAGCACGCCAGGCCTCCCTGTCCATCACCAACTCCCGGGGTCCACCCAAACCCATGTCTATCGAGTCGGTGATGCCATCCAACCATCTCATCCTCTATCGTCCCCTTCTCCTCCTGCTCTCAATCTTTCCCAACATCAGGGTCTTTTCAAATGAGCCAGCTCTTCTCATCAGGTGGCCAAAGTATTAGAGTTTCAGCTTCAATATCAGTCCCTCCAATGACCCAGGACTGATATCCTTTAGGATAGACTGGTTGGATCTCCTTGCAGTCCAAGGGACTCTCAAGAGTCTTCTCCAACACCACAGTTCAAAAGCATCAATTCTTCAGTGCTCAGCTTTCTTCACAGTCCAACTCTCACATCCATACATGACCACTGGAGAAACCATAGTCATAGACAGTCATAGACAGACCTCTGTTGTCAAAGTAACATCTCTGCTTTTTAATATGCTGTCTAGGTTGGTCATAACTTTCCTTCCAAGGAGTAAGCATCTTTTAATTTCATGGCTGGAATCACCATTGCAGTGATTTTGGAGCCCAGAAAAATTAAGTCAGCCACTGTTTCCACTGTTTCCCCATCTATTTCCCATGAAGTGATGGGACCAGATGCCATGATCTTCGTTTTCTGAATGTTGAGCTTTAAGCCAACTTTTTCACCTCCTCTTTCGCTTTCATCAAAAGGCTCTTTAGTTCTTCTTCACTTTCTGCCATAAGGGTGGTGTCGTCTGCATATCTGAGGTTATTGATATTTTTCCCCGAGATGTGGGTTTTTGGTTTTTGTTTTCTTTTTTTAATTGAATCCTATATGCTAAGCCAAGAAGAGGGTGCCGTCTGTACAGTCTCATGCAGTCTCTTTTCGACTGCAGTGATTATCTGTGCACCTAACCCAGGCTTCTGTGCACATCAAACTGTACTTTCCCAATTTTTTCTTGTGGGGAGTGGGCTCTTCACTCTGATTTATTTGACACTTTCTTCCTTGAGTACTGTCTTTCTTTTTTTTTTTCTATCTAGAAATAGCAAGAGTTTTTTAGGGCAGAATGTTTTATGTGTTCATGATAGAATTAAATGTGACTTCTTTAAGAAAGAAAAAAATGAATATAATTAAAAAAAAAAAAAAAAAACCTCTAAGTAATTTCAATAGATTTTGGAATGTCAGTAGGGAAATCACTAGATAGTAAATTCAGCTAAAAAGGTTTGCTTTGTTCAGAAACAGAAGTGAGAGAAGAAACAATTTTTAAAAGATATTTGTTAAAATAAAAGGTTAATCACCCATAAAAGGAAAACAGAGTAGAATTGTAAATTTGAAAACAAACAACTGTAACTGAACTCAAAATTAAACAAAAAGAGGAAGACAAGACAAGCAGGGAATTATAATTAAGATAGGACTAATATCAAGTACATGTTTGTTCATAAGAAATACCTTGTTTAAAAAGTCAAGGACACATAACACAGAGACCTGAGGCATCCTTAATAGGTCCCTTTACGTTTTCCTTCCATCTAATGTATCATCATGCTTAGAATATTCAATACACCTAAACATGTGTAATTCTTTCTATACCTATTTCTATAACTCTTCTCTAAGATCTTCAGCACTGCTGAAATAGCCTTATCTAACTAGCTTCCATCAAAGGTGACCAGGCGTTTATGGGTGCAGCTTCCCACACAGAATCTTTTTCAAATTGTATCACTGAAACTTTATAACATGTTTAAATATGAAACTAAATTTGAACACTGAACTATAAAATGCTGACTCATCTTGCTTATACTTTAAAACCTAGCTGCTGCTGCTGCGTCGCTTCAGTCGTGTCCGACTCTGTGCGACCCCATAGACGGCAGCCCACCAGGCTCCCCCATCCCTGGGATTCTCCAGGCAAGAACACTGGAGTGGGTTGCCATTTCCTTCTCCAATGCAGGAAAGTGAAAAGTGAAAGTGAAGTCATTCAGTCATGTCCGACTCTTAGCGACCCACTAGACTGTAGCCCACCAGGCTCCTCTGTCCATGGGATTTTCCAGGCAAGAGTACTGGAGTAGGGTGCAACTGTCTTCTCCTAGAGAACTTAACAAATGCAAAGAACAATCTTATGATCAAAGCAAGTCCTGTCAATGGTTGACATCTGTTTGCATCATTCAGCTTGCACAGAGGTGGGGTCTTTTTCTGGGGACTGCAATTAAGACACATAGAAAAAAAAAAAAAGACACATAGAAATAACTGAACAGTAAGAACAACAGTATAGAACCATTGATTTCTAAAAAAAAAAATTCTTTAATGTCTTATTATATAATACATCCTTTTCCCATTAGGTGTTCAATACCTCTCTTAATATTTAATAGAAGCATTAACCTTTAGTGCTTAGGAGAGGCACTTTTAATTCTTAGCATAAACTCTTCCCTGGTAACAGGTTGGCAACAACGGCAGTCCTAAACCTCCAAGTGTAACTAAATCTTTCCTATAACCTAGCTTTATTTCTCTGCGATATGAAATCTAAAACTTACATTAAGGAGGCTCTTGCTTTTTCTTGTTGTTGTTGCTGTTCCATTGCTCAGTCGTGTCCAACTCTTTGTGATGGATATTTCCATCACTTTGCTCCTGAAGGAAATCTCTCAAACTCTCCAATAAACATTTCAGTTCAGTTCAGTGCAGTTCCATTACTCAGTCATGTCCGACTCTTTGCAACCCCATGGACTGAAGCACATCAGACTTCCCTGTCCATCACCAACACCCAGAGCTTACTTAAATTTATGCCCATCGAGTCAGTGATGCCATCCAACCACCTCATCCTCTGCCACCCCCTTCTCCTTTTGCCTTCAATCTTTCCCAGCATCAGGGTGTTTTTCCAGTGAGTCGGCTCTTCACATCAGGTGGCAAAAATATTGGAACTTCAGTTTTTTATTTTTTTACCAATATGGTTTTATTGTGTGTATGTAAAAACTCTTGCAAGCATGCTTTATGGTAACTTCTCTGCTGGTTTGAATTCATGTCAAACTTATCAAAGAGCTCTTTGAAATGAAAAATTGAACCATGGGAGCTGCCTGCATACAGTGAATGAAAATAAAATAGTTCTCATGTGGCAAAACATGCTCCATAATAATCTCAGGTATACTCTAATACTGCATTTAAAGAAATCGAGATTCCTACATTTATCATTCATCCTTTGCAGAGGGTTTACTTAGGAAGGCAATGGACAATAAGGTTGAGAAGAAAGGCTGGTGTCACATGAGGAGATCATTTCAAACTCATTCCATCTGCTGGGGTTATACAGACAGAATCACTAACTATATTTCCTCTGCCAACAGATTTAGTTTCTTGTTTTTTTTTTTGTTTGTTTGTTTTTTGTTTTTAAGGCAATTTAGACCTTTTTCCTAATTATCTAATTAATTTTGTATTTTCCTCATGGAAAATTTTCCTCTTAAGTCACCATATTACCTTTCCATTATAAGCAAATGGAAATGGATTCAGGGGCTACTCAGTGAATACCTACCTATAAGAATGATAAAGAAGTATGTTTAAGGATAAAAATGAGTGTGAGGAAATTTGTTTTAATGTACGCAGTACAGAAATGGAAGAAAAAACTGCATTTGTTCTATTTCCAGTTTTTTAAGGAATCTCCAAACTGTTCTCCATAGTGGCTGTACTAGTTTGCATTCCCACCAACAATGTAAGAGGGTTCCCTTTTCTCCACACCCTCTCCAGCATTTATTATTTGTAGACTTTTGGATTGCAGCCATTCTGACTGGCATGAAATGGTACCTTATAGTGGTTTTGATTTGCATTTCTCTAATAATGAGTGATGTTGAGCATCTTTTCATGTGTTTGTTAGCCATCTGTATGTCTTCTTTGGAGAAATGCCTATTTAGCTCCTTGGCCCATTTTTTGATTGGGTCATTTATTTTTCTGGAATTGAGCTGTAGGAGTTGCTTGTATATTTTTGAGATTAGTTGTTTGTCAGTTGCTTCATTTGCTATTATTTTCTCCCATTCTGAAGGCTGCCTTTTCACCTTGCTAATAGTTTCCTTTGTTGTGCAGAAGCTTTTAAGTTTAATTAGGTCCCATTTGTTTATTTTTGCTTTTATTTCCAATATTCTGGGAGGTGGGTCATAGAGGATCCTGCTGTGATGTATGTCAGAGAGTGTTTTGCCTATGTTCTCCTCTAGGAGTTTTATAGTTTCTGGTCTTACATTTAGATCTTTAATCCATTTTGAGTTTATTTGTGTATAGTGTTAGAAAGTGTTCTAGTTTCATTCTTTTCCCACTGCTGGGCATACACACCGAGGAAACCAGAATTGAAAGAGACACGTGTACCCCAATGTTCATCGCAGCACTGTTTATAATAGCCAGGACATGGAAGCAACCTAGATGTCCATCAGCAGATGAATGGATAAGAAAGCTGTGGTACATATACACAATGGAGTATTACTCAGCCATTAAAAAGAATACATTTGAATCAGTTCTAATGAGGTGGATGAAACTGGAGCCTATTATACAGAGTGAAGTAAGCCAGAAAGAAAAACACCAATACAGTATACTAACGCATATATATGGAAAAAAGAGACACTGATGTATAGAACAGTCTTTTGGACTCTGTGGGAGAGGGAGAGGGTGGGATGATTTGGAAGAATGGCATTGAAACATGTATAATATCATTTATGAAATGAGTTGCCAGTCCAGGTTCGATGCACGATACTGGATGCTTGGGGCTAGCGCACTGGGATGACCCAGAGGGATGGTATGGGGAGGAAGGAGGGAGGAGGTTTCAAGATGGGGAACACATGTATACCTTTGGCGGATTCATTTTGATATATGGCAAAACCAATACAATATTGTAAAGTTAAAAAATAAAATTAAATTAAAAAAAAAACTGCATTTGCTATCTGCTCAAATTCTTCTGGTAAAGTCTTGAAAGAATAATATTTATATCATTTCTGGTCTTTTACTACAATTATCATGAATGCTTATTCATCAGTTCCTTGGGTTCAAGGTTTAACAAATATAATGAACAGAATTGTACCAACAGAGCAAACCACAGTTAACAATCTACTATGTATTTCTGAGCCAATTAAACCTCCCTCTTGTGTTAAGAAAATAACAGAATATAGGGAATGCACGGTAGAAAAAAACTGAACTCTTGTCTTCCCCAGAGAAATTCTCTTATTTAAAGGTCTTCAAGTAGAGATTTGACTTCTAATCAGGTACAAAAATTATGACTTCTGTGAACCAATTCAAGGGGCAATATTTCAGTCTTTCTCTTGTAACTATTCAATAATCAATACTTATCTACTAGACATAGCCATAAAATTGAATCCTCTAATACTGTAACAGACATAAAATTCTAATTATTCATTTTGTGCCATTTTTTTAGGATTGAAGATCTTACAAGAATGACTTGAGTCAAAGAAATTAGTCATAACCACAGGGTTGTTTAAAAATAATAAAAATTAAGTAAATATTAAAAAAAAAAAACAGAAAATACGGCCAGAAGAATTTACAAATACATGTTATTCTTTCAAGTCATATTTTTAAAGATCGTAATAGAACTGATTTAAAAATTTGTCAATTTTTTTAAAGAATAAAATCTGAAAATAAAACATTGATATGCTGGGGTTTTCTATTTCATTAATTCTTTTTAAGTACCTTATGTACTCATTTGAAATCTCTTTTTAAAGACCTAAAGAAGAGTTGGAAGCAGTCTTTGCCTTAGATTCTCCCAAGACAAGGCTCTCAGGTAAGAAGCCCAGCAACCTTGCTGTTACAGATGAGGTTTCCTAGCAACTCTCATCCACCACCTGAATCTGCCTAAATGCATCAGTTCCAAGAGCCACTAGCCTGTGTCAGTTACTAAGACAGAAAATGAAGACAAAGATGAAGACATTAGAGAAATACCCCATAGAGTAGAAGTGTGTTCAGATATTGAAAGGCAAAACTGCTGTAAAATATCTCTCCTTAAATCTTTTTCTTTCAGAAACATCTGTGCACAAAGACCTTGAAAGAGAAAACATTATCATTACAAAACTCATAAGAATTTCTGGACTAAAAGCAAGAACCTGTGATCTTTTTATACTGCATCTTGGCAACCTCTGAAGAGACAAAGGAAATTTTGTTTTTGTTTGTTTCTTTTAAAATCCAGCTTTTGTTTATTATAGATGCTTTGAGAAAAATGATTTCTGGAATCATTAATGTACAGATTTAACTAATATTTATATCTCTAAGGAGAAACTATTTAGTTTGTGGGTTACACAGTCACTTGATCTCTTTCCTTCGTGAAGATTTTAAATTATCCATTGACACCACTAACCAGTAAAGATGGCAGATTAGGGGAAATTCAGTTCAGTTCAGTTGCTCAGTTGTGTCCAACTCTTTACGATCCCATGGACTGCAGCATGCCGGGCTTTGCTATCCATCACCAACACCTGGAGCTTGCTCAAACTCATGTCCATCACGTCAGTGATGCCATCCAACCATCTCATCCCTGTCATCCCCTTCTCTTCCTGCCCTCAATCTTCCCCAGCATCAGGATCTTGTCCAATGAGTCAATTCTTCACATCAGGTGGCCAAAGTATTGGAGCTTCAGCTTCAGCATCAGTCCTTCCAATGAATATTCACAACTGATTTCCTTTAGGATTGGCTGGTTTGATCTCACTGCAGTCCAAGAGACTCTCATGAGTCTTCTCCAACACCACAGTTCAAAAGCATCAATTCTTTGGTGCTCAGTTTTCTTTATGGTCCAACTCTCACATCCACACGTGACTACTGGAGAAACCGTAGATTTGACTAGAAGAACCTTTGTCGACAAAGCAATGTCTCTGCTTTTTAATATGCTTACTAGGTTGGTAGTAGCTTTTCTTTCAAGGAGCAAGTGTCTTTATTTCATGGCTGCAATCACCATTTGCAGTGATTCTGGAACCCAAGAAAATAAAGTTGGTCACTGTTTCCATAAGGGAAATTTCTAAAAAGAAAATTAAGTGAAGTGAAAACCAGTCACAGACCAAATCCAAACATAGACTTCATCCATAAAATGTAGTTTAGAAGAGATATTCTCCAGGTTCTTTCCAGCCATCTTTCACTGTTTCAGCTACTATAATGTCTCATTTCACATTTTTTAGTAGTATTTGTTGCTTATGCTACTAACTCTCAAACTAAAAGATAGTCTCCACTTAGAGATAATAAATAAATAAATGCTGTAAAACACCTCTATCCTAACTGCTGGCAGTTTCTGCTATCCTCAAACTTCCTTGGCTTACAGATGCATCATTTCTGTCTTCACTTTTATGTTTACATGAATTTTAATTTTGTGTCTGTGGGTTTCAAATATCAGTCTCTCTCTTACTAGGATTCCATTCAATAGATTTAGAGCCATAAATCAAGGATGATCTCATCTCAAGATTCTTAACTTAATTGCACCTGCAGAGACCCTATTTTCAACTAAGGTCACATTCACAGGTACAAGGGGTTAAGACATGGACATACATGTTTGGGATTAGACAATTCAACTTACTACAATACAATTTTCTTAATTTTTTAGAAATACAAAGAAAACTATCAGATTATAAACTTCATATTGATAACTTAGTGTCTTAAATACTCTTGTCTTGCTTTAACATATGTGTGTGTGTGTGTGTGTGTGTGTGTATGTGTGTGTATAAAAGCATCAGGTCCTGTTAAACAGATAATACATTTTTCTACTATGACTCCAATATAATAATACAGAGAATGCTGTCTATAATCATCATGTCTTATGAAATGATATCTTATACTTAAAAATCTTTAAGAGAGCAGTCCTGAATACTTAATTCTGATAAGGGGAATTTTTATAATAATCTAAAGCTGCCTTTTTCCTATGATGATACAGTTTGTTTTGAGGCATATGAAATTCTCCATTGTGAATTAATAAAAACATATCTGTATTGTTATCACTACTTCTATGGTTGATGGAATGAGGCAAGCGAGGCAAGATAAATCTAAATCTTTTTATATACATAGTTCATTTCATTTGCTTTATAAGTTCATTATCATTACCCCCATTTTGGAGGAAACTCTAGTATATAGAAATTGGCTCAAAATTTCAAAAACTGTGATGTGAATGCTAAGGAACAAGATATTTTATTTTTATCTTTTAAATTGGGTGTTGCTATATTATTGGCTATTTATTTAAACTGCTGTAAAGCCATTACCAATAGTGATACATCTTGGTATGAATGTGGTCATAAATGTGAACATAATTCTGAAGTTTCCTATTCCTGAGTACATTAAAAAATATCTAGATTATATTATGAAAATGAAATTTCAGAGTGAAATACATTTTTATAGTTAAATTTAAAAATTAACAAACTTTATCTATGGACCTTGTTGGGGATCTGCTGGTCTACTTTTGTGGCCCCTAAGGGTCATTTCATGGTTTAACTGGGGATCAAAAATTATTTCAGCTACCTTTAGCAAAATACAAAATAAGGATACTGCATATTGTTATACACATTTTATTGTTCTTTGAAAGGAAAAAAATATGCATTGTGTCTAGTTATATTAATTAGTAGCTCATTGAAAGTTGCCAAATAAAAATATAGAACTGAAGGATGAAATCTTAAGATATAGCACTTACTGGCATTTATTTAAATGTGGCATGTATGCATTTTACATATTGTAACTTATGAAATCTTTAGAACTACTTACAAGGTAAGTGCTGAAAGCAAATTCATCTCAAGTTTACATATGAGGAAGTGAGGACACTGGAAATATTTATACTTTTCCCAAGATCAAACAGCAAGTGACAAATCCAGGCTATACACTCAGGTAACACAAGTCCAGAGTTAGTGCTCTTGCCATTAACAAACATACTATACTGCTTCATTGCATGACCACTAAAAAGCTGAGCGCAGAGTCATCCAGAATGAGGATTATATTCCCAGCCACCCCTTGTATCTTTATTGTGGCCACAAGAATGAGTTCTGGTCAATATGATGTAAGTGGAAGTCTTAATTTTGCCCTTCTTCTGCTATGCTTTCTAGAATGTGAAAGATACATCCTGGATTATGAGAATGGAAGCCAACCCCAGGAATGATAGAGAAGAGCCTATGGCCTCAGGTTACATACCTTAGATATTTACAAAAGAAATAAACACATTTGTGTGTTAGCAGACCTTGTTGTTGCCATTTATTTGCTAAGTTGTGTCTGACTGCCCTGTTAATTTCGCTCATCGTTTCTGCAGTCAAAATTAATTTTATCTGACACAGGTAGCTACATTATCACTTATTTGGCAAATGAGAAAGACTGTATTCAGAGAGTTGAACTGACTGAGGTCATTCTGCTGATAGATATGCCCCTGTCTCTAAATCCTGAGATAATAACACATATGGGCCTCTATATGTTTCCATTCTATACCATAAAGAACAAAGAGGTAAAGAATAAAGAAAAGCATGTTTCTGGTGGATGTGGTGATTTTATATACTAACATTTTCTTTTTCCTGAATTACCCAGTAAATATGTTAGTTATTTGGTTTATTGTACTATAACATTATTTAGAAAAGCAAATATTTTATATGCATTATTTTTTATATCTACTTCACAATTGGAATGAATTATAGTCCAACTTAAAGTAAAGCCATACTTTATATTAGTGAATATATTTAATACTATTTCATGTAAACACAATGTTTCAGACTTATAACAATGAATTCACTCTTAAATATGTTTTACTCATTATTCAAACTTTCAAATAATTTAGTGCTTTATAAATTGGATTTCCAATGTAATGCTTTAAACATTAATAATCATTTACATGATAATATAATTCAAACCCTTTTTAGCAATCTCTATGAAATTCCTTCTATTCATTACTGCTCTCAAAATCTCTATAGAATATTATATTCTGCTCATCTGTTCATATTCTTATAGGCATCTTATAATAGTTCTGCTGCAGAAGAACTGCACCTGCATTCTTTGGTGTATTTAAAAACCAGGCCAAGTCTTCTTTGTACCTGAAGTATCTTTTGCCATCCATCACTAAGTCACCATTACTGTATGACTCAAAAGAAAAAGAAATTAAAACAAAAATGCTCCTCTAGAGAGCTTCTTTGCTGTTGATACCACTGATTAAAAGGAAATACTGATTAAGAGCATAAAGTGAAAGTCGCTTAGTCATGTCCGACTCTTTGCAACCCCATGGACTATACAGTCCATGGAATTCTCCAGGCTAGAATACTGGAGTGGGTAGCCTTTCCCTTCTCTAGGGGATCTTCCCAACCCAGGGATCAAACCCAGGTTTCCCGCATTGCAGGCAGATTCTTTACCAGCTGAGTCATAAGGGAAGCCCAGGAATACTGGAGTGGGTAGCCTATCCCTTCTCCAGTGGATCTTCCCAATCTAGGAATCAAAACGGGGTCTCCTGCATTGCAGGTGGATTCTTTACCAACTGAGCTATGAGGGAAGCCCAAGAGCATAAAGTACACTTAAATTGTTCTATGTTTAAGATCAACATTTTTAGCTCTGTGGCCTTGGGCAAAGTCATAAGATACTCTAAGCCTTATTTTCTTCACTTGAAAAATATTGATTACAGAATAATTCATTGTATAGGATTGCAATATGTGGATTAAATGAGAAAAGGCATTCAAAGTTCTTAGTCCACTGTCTAAGTATCACCAAAGAATATCATTTAGTGGTGATCATTTAGTATCACCAAAGAATCTAAAAACAGAGGCCCAGGAAACAGACAAATGAGAATATGAAGAAGTAAAAGGAAAGTCTGAGAAACATGCAAAATGGAAAATCCAAGCTCACAATCTCTGTGATTGAACCACTCATCCAGGTGTGGGTTATATCAGACCACTTTGGGAGAGCAGTCTTCAGAATGAGACTAGGATTTGACTGATTGTGTCAAAGTATTTCTGCTTACATTGCTAAGGGAGAGCTTGGAAGGCT
This sequence comes from Bos grunniens, assembly GCF_055505025.1. Classification (NCBI taxonomy): domain Eukaryota; kingdom Metazoa; phylum Chordata; class Mammalia; order Artiodactyla; family Bovidae; genus Bos; species Bos grunniens. The sequence goes on from NC_141193.1 coordinate 30,438,782, forward strand.
GAATGACACACATATAGAAAGCTAAGAGAATCAGAGGTGAGAATGACAATCATATCTTGTTTTTGGATAGAAATGAAGAAGTGAAGGGAGCAGGATGACTTCTCAGATGCAAAGGTCAACAGAAGTAGTTGGGGAGGCCTTCACAGTGAGCTTGCCTAAGGGAAACAATATAAAATGCACCCAGAACTTTCTCTTTTAGCAGCACAACTAAGAAGTTAAACTTTGATATGAATTTTTTAAAAAGAGAATGTCTGAGTTATACCACAAAGCCCGCTAGGTTGCCTTAACCTCAGGTACCAGGGAGGATGATAAAGAAACCTGCTTTGCTACATAAATAATTAAAATACAATATGATAACTGCTGAAATAACATGTTTAAATCACATACATAAAAATTTCACCAAAGTTATTAAAACTAGAGATAGAGAAACTTTCAAGATATAGATGCTTTGAGTTTGGGTCTTGGTATAGAAAAGGGGGCAGGCATCTAGGCAGATAAATAGCATGTGTAAAGACTAAGAGGAGAGAATCACAAGCAAGTGTAAGTCGAAGGAAGGTGTTTTGTGGGAAGAGAAGGAAGCAATCCACTGGGAATGGGAATAATATGGTATAGTCATTTCTGATTTTAAAAGACTTGGTACCAGAATACTGTAATGAACTTGGCCTAAAAAAATGTGAGAAATGAAAATGTTTTAAAGCTAAGAAAAGTTATCTTGTAAACAAGTGTTTTAGAAAGGCATTAACCTGAGCAACTGAACTAGAATTAACCTTGTAGAAAGTATTTAAATTGCACTGGGACATAAAGCACCATGAGTAGTAAAACCAACAAAAATTAAAAACAAAAATACGTGGTTTTGTCCCTAGGCTTATCAGAGAAAATTACTACAACTTGCTGGCTAAAGACAAAGGGAATTTATTTTCTCATAGTGTTGTAAATTAGATGTCCGAAATCAAGGTGCCCATGGGGCCATGTTCCCTATGAAGGAAGAATCCTTTCCTGCATCTTCCAATTTCAGCTAGCACACAGCAATCCTTGGCATTCTTTGGCATTACTCCATTCTCTGCCTGGGCTTCCTTGGTTGCTCAGACAGAAAAGAATCTACCTGCAATGCAGAAGACCCAGGTTCAATCCCTGGATCTGGAAGATCCCCTCGAGAAGGGAATGGCAACCCACTGTAGTATTTTTGCCCGGGAAATCTCATGGACAGAGAAGCCTGGTGGGCTACAGTCCATGGTTTTGCAAAGAGTTGAACACACTGAGCGACCAACACATTCTCTGCCTAGATCTTCATGTGTCCTTTTCCCCATGTCTAGATTGGTGTATTGTCACCTTCTATAAGAACACTAGTCATATGGAAATTAAGACTCACCCTAATCCATTATGACTTCCTCTTAATTTGATTACATCTGCAAAGTTCCTATTTCCAAGTAGGGTCACATTCTGAGGTTCTGGGTGGACAAAAATTTGGGGGAATCCATCTTCTGTTCCTCTCAAAAATCAAATCTATCCCACATGCAAAATGGATTCTCCCCATCTCAGCATCTCCAAAGGTCTAAACTCATACCAGCACTAACTCTAATTCCAAAATCTCATCTAAATATCAACTCAAAATATTCCAAATCTCATTATCCAAATTATCAAAGTCTGGTATGCTTATCAAATTTCATTTGCATTTCACAAAAGAACTATTATTGCTAATTGTCATTGTAATTATACAACTTAAATGGTAAGATTAGCACTGGTTACCCTGGTATCTCAGGGCTTCCCTCCTAGCTCAGCCAGTAAAGAATCCCCCTGCAATGCAGGAGACCTGGGTTCAATCCTGGGTTGGGAAGATCCCCTGGAGAAGGAAATGGCAACTCACTCCAGGATGCTTGCCTGGAGAATTGCCTGGCAGGCTACAGTCCATGGGGTCACAACAGTTGGACATAACTTAGCAACTAAACCACTACCACCCTGGTAGTTCAATGAAAAAGAATCCACCTGCAATGCAGGAGACACAGGTTCAATCTGGGTTGAGAAGAGCCCATGGAAGAAGGCATGGCACCCACTCCAATATTCTTGCCTGGAGAATCCCAGGGACAGAGGAGCCTGGCAGACTATAGCTCAATGGGGTCAAAAAGAGTGAGACATGACTGAAGCTACTGAGCATGTACACATGAAAGAAGATTAATGAAACATGTTGCAAGAAAATAAGAGTTTTAGTGAGTGATCTATAGAGTTTTAGTAAGTGCAAGGAGATCCAACCAGTCCATCCTAAAGGAAATCAGTCCTGAATATTCACTGGAAGGACTGATGCCAAAGCTGAAACTCCAATACATTGGCCTTCTGATGCAAAGAACTCATTTGAAAAGACCCTGATGCTGGGAAAGATTGAAGGCAGGAAGAGAATGGGAGGACAGAGGATGAGCTAGTTGGATGGCATCACCAGCTCAATAGATGTGAGTTTGTGTAAACTCCAGGAGTTGGCAACGGACAGGGAGGCCTGGCGTGCTGCAGTCTATGGGGTCACAAAGAGTCGGACACGACTGAGCAACCAAACTGAACTGAGTGATCTATATGTTCAGTGGAAACAAAAAGGTTAGACATCAAAGGGCATTTACTGTATGATTCCATTTAAACGAAGCTCAGAATTAGCAGCACTTATTTCTGATGACAGAAGTCAGAATAATAACACGGAAGGGGCAAGAGACATAAGGGAAACTTCAGGAGTGAAGGAATTGTTCTATATCTTGAGTTAGTTAAGGGTTATAGAGGCACACACATATATAAAAATATATCAAGCTATACACTTAAGATTTATGCATTTTAATTAATTACAAAATAGTAGAAAAGATGTTTTATTTTTCCCATGTGAACACTCTCTGGAATGCTTTAAACAGACCTAATAAATCAGAGGCACTTAAAAATTTGTTAAGTAAGCATAGGAAATGCAAGTAAAAAAGACTCAGAGAAATTCATAACAATCTAGAACAAAATTCTCCTTTGAATTTTTTCACACAGAATTTATTTCCCTCAGAGAATACAAGATGCATATGATTTAAGATAACACCAGAGCATGATTCATTACAATCAAATTTAAAGCAAGGACCATTTATTGTAGTTAAATATACATTTATATTTTAAATGTATTTTAATTTAGTCATACATATGACTTTAGAAAAAGATTTTCATCTTATCTGAATTTTTATAAATATACAAACTTTCTGCAGTGCGTGCATGTGTGCTAAGTCACTTCGGTCATATCTGACTCTTTGCGACCCCATGGACTGTAGCCCACCAGGCTCCTCTGTCCATGGGATTCTCCAGGCAAGAGTACTGGATTGGGTTGCCATGCCTTCCTCCAGGGGATCTTCCTGACCCAGGGATCGAACCTGCATCCCTTTCATCTCCTGCATTGGCAAGCAGGTTCTTTACTACTAGTGCCACCTGTGAAGCCATGTGACTTAAAAAAATTTTTTTTTCTAGTTATCTGGATTTTTATAAACCCACAAACTTTCTGTAATAATATCATTAAAATGAAAGGAGCTTCAGTCTGCATACTAGCACTATATTTCTCAACCATTATACAAATGAGAACAAAAAAATCTCAAAACATCTAATAGACTTTACAGTTAAATAATAGGGTGTAAATCTGACATCAGAGTCTGAACTTTTCTGGGGTTTTGTTTTGTTTTAGCAGCTTCATTGAAGTATAACTGATAGACAAATGTGTGTGTTAGTTGCTTAGCCATGTCCGACTCCTTGCCATCCCATGGACTGTAGCTGGACAGGCTCCTATGTCCATGGAATTCTCTAGGCAAGAATACTGGAGTGGGCTGCCATTCCCTTCTGCAGGGAATCTTCCTGACCCAGGGATTGAACCCAAGTCTCCCACATTGCAGGCAGATTTTTTACACGGTGAGCCACCAAGAGGCCATCTACACAAAAGTTTCAACTCTGATATTAAACAAGACTGAATAAAAAGCTGGGCCTGGATATAATGGTAAAGTTCTCTCAATTAGGTTATGCAAAGGCAAAAACATTTAAACATCAATGCATTTATACATCAATTTATAAAAACTAATATTTTTAATAGAGTGCAATGTGCTGGATATGAGCAAACAAGGAAGTCTTTCATGTTTCCTATTCTAGAATATTTGGGAAGCTGCCTACTGTATCTAGTTCAGCAAAAATATTGATGTTTCACTTGATAAGCAAGCTATTGTACCAAATCAAAAATGGAAAATACATTCTGTATCCTAACAATATATTTTTCAAAAATTGTATTAACATAAACATTATTTTTAAAGGTTTTATATATATCATAATTCCCCTGTTATACTCTGGGTTATTCCCCTGTTTCCAGATGCATAATTTTCTAGTCAACAGAAAACACAAAACTGATTTATTTAAAGTATTTGTTCTTTAATATACAAATAATGATACATATTTAATGTGTACCATTATATGTTTGGGCATATGCAAACACTCAGGATATTTTCACCATCATCAATAGAACCTAAAGCTATTAACTTTATGTTTTATCATTTTTTGAAACTGAATTGCTAACTAAATCATTCAGATGAAGGATGTTGAAAGTTTGACCTAGGAAATTGAGATTAATTCATAGATCAAATCTGTAGGTCACATTCAACTTATATACCAAAACAAAAGAGCAAAACAAAACATTTCATAAACTGCAATAGACTCCCTTATCCAGGTAGTTTTGCTTTCCTCAGTTTTAGTTACTATAGTCAACTACAGTCTTTAAATAAAAACTTCCAGAAATAAATAACTCACACATTTTAATCTGAGCATCATTTGAGTAGTGTGATAGAATCTCAAGTCATTCCACTCTGTCCTGCCCAGGACACGATTCATCTCTAAGACACCCTTACACAGTGACTTAGTAGCCTTTTTGTTTATCAAATCCACTGGATCAGCTGTCAAAGTATTGCAATGCTTGTGTTCAAGTAAACTTTATTTTACCTCATAATTGTCCCAAAGACCAAAAGCAGTGCTGCTGGCATTCAGATGAGCCAAAGACCTTAAAATGCTTCCTTTACGTCAAAAGGTGAAAGTTCCTGAATTAATAAGGAAAATGAAAAATTGTATGCTGAAAGTTGCTAAAATCTATTGTAAGAACAAGTCTTCTATCTGTTACATTGCAAAGAAGGAAAAAGAAATCCATATAATCCAAAAATTACAGCCACAGTGAATGGTGAATGCTTAATCAAGATGGAAAAGGTGTGCCATTTGTATAAGAAGATATTTTCAGAGAAAGGGAAAGAGACCATATTCACCTAACTTTTATTAGAATACGTTGTTATAACTGTTGTATTTTTATTACTAGCTATTATTGGTAACCTGTTACTGTACCTAAATTATAAATAGCATTTTATCATAGGTGTGTAGAGTTTAGGGAAAACAGAGAATTCAGTACTATCTGAGGCTTCAGGCATTTACGGGGGGTCTTGGAAGGTATCCCCTGTGGATAAGAGGGAAGAACCTCCCTGGTGGCTCAGACAGGAAAGAATCTGCCCACAATATGGTAGAGTGGGGTTCGATTCTTGGGTAAGAAAGATCCCCTGGACAGGGGATGGCAATCACCCCAGTGTTCTTGCCTGGAGAATTTCATGGACAGAGGAGCCTGGTGGGTTACAGTCCATGGGTTCTTCAAAGAGTTGGCCACAACCAAGCAACTAACACTTTGACTTTACCTATGTGTTTAATATAGTTAAATCTAGCTTTTAAAAAAAGCACTGTTTGTTAAATGAGTTATTCAGTAATCAGTTCAGTTCAGTCGCTCAGTCATGTCTGACTTTTTGAGACCCCCAATGGACTGCAGCACCACAGCCTTCCCTGTCCATCACCAAATCCCGGAGGTTACTCAAACTCATGTCCATCGAGTCATGATGCCATCTAACCATCTTATCCTCTGTTGTCCTGTTCTCCTCCCACTTTCAATTCTTTCCCAGCATCAGTGTCTTTTCAAATGAATCAGTTTTTCGCATCAGGTGGCCAAAGTATTGGAATTTCATTACAGCATCAGTCCTTCCAATGAATATTCAGGACTGATTTCCTTTAGAATTGGCTGGTTGGATCTCCTTGCAGTCCAAGGGACTCTCAAGAGTCTTCTCCAATGTCACAGATCAAAAGCATCAATTCTTCAGTGCTCAGCTTTCCTTGTAGTCCAACTCTTATATTCATACATGACTACTGGAAAAACCATAGCTTTGCCTAGACAGACCTTTGTTGGCAAAGCAGTATCTCTGCTTTTTAATATGCTGTCTAGGTTGGTCATAACTTTTCTTCCAAGGAATAAGCATCTTTTAATTTTGTGGCTGCAGTCACCATCTGCAATGATTTTGGAGCCACCAAAAATAAAGTCTGTCACTGTTTCCATTGTTTCCCCATTTATATACCATGAAGTGATGGGACCAGATGCGATGATCTTAGTTTTCTTAATGTTGAACTTTAAGCATACCTTTTTCACTCTCCTCTTTCACTTTCATGAAGAGGCTCTTTAGTTCTTTGCTTTCTGCCATAAGGGTGGTGTCATCTGCATATCTGAGGTTATTGATATTTTTCCTGGCAGTCTTGATTCCAGCTTGTGCTTCATCCAGCCTGGCATTTCTCATGATGTACTCTGCATATAATTTAAATAAGCAGGGTAACAATATACAGCCTTGAGGTACTCCTTTCCCTATTTCCCAATCTTCAGTAATATTTTTGCATAAAAATATTCATTTTAACTAAAAAAATGTGCAAACACAAATCTGCAAAACAAACAAACAGAAAAAGGAAAGGGTTTTACCAATTGATGAAATCAATAGTAATTTAGAAAATGCCTGTGTATCAGTGTAGACATTTTTTTAGTTTTATTTTTTAGAGTATAAAACAATTTCCAGAAGACAGTGAATCAATCATGCCCTCCATGACCACAAAGGATGAAAGCAAATGTTAAACAATTGAAAAAAATTCAGTATGAAATTGTGTTAAAAATATTTCTCTCCACCTCATTAGAACTGATTCAAATGTATTCTTTTTAATGGCTGAGTAATACTCCATTGTGTATATGTACCACAGCTTTCTTATCCATTCATCTGCTGATGGACATCTAGGTTGCTTCCATGTCTTGGCTATTATAAACAGTGCTGCGATGAACATTGGGGTACACGTGTCTCTTTCCCTTCTGGTTTCCTCAGTGTGTATGCCTAGCAGTGGGGTTGCTGGATCATAAGGCAGTTCTATTTCCAGTTTTTTAAGGAATCTCCACACTGTTCTCCATAGTGGCTGTACTAGTTTGCATTCCCACCAACAGTGTAGGAGGGTTCCCTTTTCTCCACACCCTCTCCAGCATTTATTATTTGTAGACTTTTGGATCTCAGCCATTCTGACTGGTGTGAAATGGTACCTCATAGTGGTTTTGATTTGCATTTCTCTGATAATGAGTGATGTTGAGCATCTTTTCATGTGTTTGTTAGCCATCTGTATGTCTTTTTTGGAGAAATGTCTATTATACAGAGTGAAGTAAGCCAGAAGGAAAAACATAAATACAGTATACTAACGCATATATATGGAATTTAGAAAGATGGTAACAATAACCCGGTGTACGAGACAGCAAAAGAGACACTGATGTATAGAACAGTCTTATGGACTCTGTGGGAGAGGGAGAGGGTGGGAAGATTTGGGAGAATGGCAATGAAACATGTAAAATATCATGTAGGAAACGAGTTGCCAGTCCAGGTTCGATGCATGATGCTGGATGCTTGGGGCTGGTGCACTGGGACGGCCCAGAGGGATGGTATGGGGAGGGAGGAGGGAGGAGGGTTCGGGATGGGGAACACATGTATACCTGTGGCGGATTCATTTTGATATTTGGCAAAACTAATACAATTATGTAAAGTTTAAAAATAAAATAAAATTGGAAGAATAAAAAAAAAAAAAATTTCTCTCTTTAAGAATATCATCAGGCAGCATTTGTGAAAATGAGAAAACATTATATGATTTTTCCTACCCCCTGTCACTGCATACTTATTTTAAAATATTAGGGATATTTTCCCTCTGAATAGATTCTGTGAGACTTCTAAATATCACTTCTTATAATATTTACAAAGTGAAAAGGTAAAAGATAAAACAATCCAAGTCCTCACATGATGTCAGTAAGTACTTTAGGGCTTTCAAAAAGATGTATTCCCTTGTAGAATATCACATAATCATGGTTGGCAGCTTGTTTATTGTGAATGCAATAACTTGAGTAATCTAACAATCAAGGATTCAGGATAATAAGCTTTGAGAGGGTCATATAGAAAAAAGGCTTAATGTCATTTAGTTAAAAGTCTGAAACAAGGATACGCTTCTGTTTTCATCATTTCAGAGCTTATTTATTCCCAGGGAGTTCTTTTCTAACTTGATTTATTCTCTTTACTTTGTATAAGATTCTATAGCAACATGAGTTATGTTAGATGATAGTTTCAGTTCTCTTTGTTCTTCAGTTGGATTCAAAATTTAATAGATGTAGTTCAATATTGCCTTTGTCAATTCCTGTTTGAATTCAGTCATCATCTAAGAATCAATCCCCCAAGTACAAAACACGTGGTAATCCCCTCAATGTGAAGGTTACGATACACTCAGTATTGATAACTATAACAAAAATAGAAAAGGTCTATAAACTAGTTCTCAAGCTTCAACACGCAACAGAGTACCTAAAGAGCTTGATTGTTAATTCTGGTTTTTCCAAAATTCCATCTGTATCTCCTGTTTTGTTTTTAATCATTTCTGGTATCACTTGGAGCAGTTAGGGTCCTCTGAGAAGGACCCATGCTAAAATGAAATTCAAGGTACAGTAGAGGAATTGGAGGAGATGTCTGATAAAGATGAAAGGAAAGGAGTCAGAAAAGTGGGTAAATCTTTCAGGCCAAGAGATGTAAGTTTTACTTCGAGAAAGAGTTAGAAAGAAAGAACATATGATATAAAGAGTGCCGGACTGCAGCACAGTTCTAAGAATGCTTTGGCATGACTGATGCTAGGCGCAAAGTTACCTGTTAAAGGAGCTCGTAAAGGAGGAAATACAGCTCCTGCAGTACACCTACTCTACTCTGTCACTGGCTAGAAGCTGCTTTGCGCAAAAATGGGGGGCTGATTAATCATGTTCAATGCAGAAGGAGAGCTGAGTGTGACATTTTCATAGCACACATAGCTTGTCAAAACACAAATTTCTGGGCTCTACCCTTAACAGTTTCTGACTTAGGAAGTTTGGGGGTGGGTCAGAGAATTTACATTTCTAACAAGTTGCATATGCTACTGATCTAGCAACTAAATGCTAGTCTATATATAAAACAGCATTTGTTGGTTCATTTTCCTCTTTCATATTCAAGTGGGAGATAACATATGTGCTAAAATTAACTCTTTTGATACACAGAGTTTTTGCAGAACTTTATTTAGTAATATACTGAATAGTTCAGTGAGTGTTAATTTGAAAAACTGAATAAATGCTGCTATATGAAACTGTTTTAAAAGCACTTTGCTAGTACAAAAGAAAACCCCTGGGATTCCTTTACTGCTTTGTCTTATTACCTCAGCTGAGAAAATCTAACTTTTCTTTCTTTTATTTTAATAGTGAACAGCCTGTATATTAAAACAATACATCGAAAATAATATATATAGGGACCAAGGTTATGGAGTGAGAGTATGGTTGGGAAAAGGGGATTTATTTATAATGCAAATTTACTAAAGATGCAGACACAAATTTCAATGTATCAAGAGCAGGTGATTAAAAATTTTTTTTTTTCTCAACAATTCACTTGCAATAGGAATACACAAATTTCTCCTGAGTTTTTTCTTATGTAAAATCATTGTTTGGACAAGAATTATGGGAAATAATTTACATAATAAGAACTAGATAATAATACTTTGCAGAACTAGATAATAATTTGCATAATCAGAACTAGTTCTAGATAATTATATCTAGAATTTTGGTAATAGGCAAAATTACTTTTCTTGGTAAATGAGAGGCAAGAAAAAATGAGATCTAGGAACCTGGGCAAGAATGAGAAGTGGAAATGAAACTTACTAAAACCTATGACTTCTGAGGCAACAATGGTAGTCACTGATAGTCAACAGATGGTCAGATTTGTCTTATTGTTGAAAACAAAGAGAATATTAGAGGAAGAGTGAAATCCATTCCCTGTAGCAGTGAGACAATCACATACTAGGCCAATTAGAGAGATGAATACAGCAATGAAATCACTGAACTGAAAACTTAATGGGGGAAAAGGGTCCAATGTCCTAAGTATGTGCATTTGATGCTATTAATAAACAAATGAGACAGTAAACAGTGTCACTAATAGCAGAGACAGAAACTTAGCTCATAGACATAGACAGGGCTCTTAAAATTTGACTTTACTAGAAGCAAGTACCTAAGAAAACACTGAGTAAATCCTACAGATAATAATGGTCATAAAACTAGAAGAGAACATAGAAAGACAAGAACAAGGCAGATACAAATTATGCTCAAAGAAGAGATGAAGTGTCCACCAAAAATGACTGCTTTAGTTACACAGTTTAAGAAAACTCAGCACTTAGTGTGTGTGTGTGTGTGTGTGTGTGTGTGTGTGTGTGAATAAGGTTTCAAAAGTATCTTCAAAATAAATTGCATATATCCTACAAGTCATAACATATAAGTTTGGATATTAAATGGTACATATGGTACATAATGGATATTAAACTTTTCCTGTGGAACATAAGCACAACCAGCCTATGTTTTGGTTTTTTCACAAAGTTAAAGTGAACAAAGAAGGGATGTTTACTTATGGCTTTTCCTGTCCAAGTTTGCATCTAAGCTCATTCATTAACAATAACAAAAAAAGGAAAAATGATACTTTATATATAGATAAATGTAATAAATTCAACTAGACTCCTATAACAAAGTTTCTGCAGACTAAAATGTAAGAAAGTAAATGAAAAATAATTGAGCATTGCTTGTAGAAGTTAATTTTACTGTGATTCAATATAGATGTATATACTTCACATAGTTTCCTTAAGCCTAACTAACAATACAGTTCTATACCATGTCTAAATTATTTTTTAGTTATTTCTCTACAGGAGTTGGTAAAAATATTAATTATAGTACCAGAGGGATGGGTTTTTATCACTTTCTTATAATCCAGGCTCCACTGTTAATATGAATGTTAACCCTTCATATATTGATGTTTATTGCTAATTGTTGAAAAAATTAAGTGTTATACTATTGGGCTGTATATTTAGGCTTCAAATATAGAACATATGTGAACTCAATTTCTAAAAAGATTTTGCCTTAAATCAACAATATAGAAAAAATGCCTGGGGACAACTATTTGAGAATGGTGCTTACACTCTGACATTAAGAGGAGACATTACATTTTTCTTAATATGTTTTTATCCTTCCTAAAAAGTAACTTCATCTTCTGTGCCCTTGTTCCTGTCCATATTCCTCATCTTTTGTTCCATGGTGGTAACTAGAGGAATAGGGTAGGGAAAGATAGTGAAGTTTATACTTGACTAATTTTTGTAGCAGGAATAAACCAAATTGCATGTGAACTCTAAATTATTTCCAAAGAGGCAGTCATAGACACTATGGAACAGAAGTATATATTTTTTGGGTTGTTACTATTTCAAACTGATTTGCCTTTAAGTACTGCTACAGATAGAATGTTTGTATATATCCCATGCACCTTAAATTCTTGAATTTAAGATTAATTTTTGATTAAATCTTAAGATTAAGATTAAAAAGGAAGAATTATTATAATATAATACTGAAAGTGCTTCCTACCCTCTGTACTTTATTGTAGTCTCAATGTACATGTCATCAGTTCAGTTCAGTTCAGTCACTCAGTCATGTCCGACTATTTGTGACCCCATGAATCGCAGGACGTCAGGCCTCCCTGTCCACCACCAACTCCTGGACTGCACCCAGATTCATGTCCATCGAGTCACTGATGCCATCCAGCCATCTCATCCTCTGTTGTCCCCTTCTACTCCTGCCCCCAAACCCTCCCAGCATCAGAGTCTTTTCCAATGAGTCAACTCTTCGCATGAGGTGGCCAAAGTACTGGAGTTTTGGCTTTAGCATCATTCCTTCCAAAGAAATCCCAGGGCTGATCTCCTTCAGAATGGACTGGTTGGGTCTCCTTGCAGGCCAAGGGACTCTCAAGAGTCTTCTCCAACACCACAGCTCAAAAGCATAAATTCTTCAGCGCTCAGCCTTCTTCACAGTCCAACTCTCGCATCCATACATGACCACAGGAAAAAACCATAGCCTTGACTAGACGGACCTTTGTCGGCAAAGTAATGTCTCTGCTTTTGAATATGCTATCTAGCTTGGTCATAATTTTCCTTCCAAGGAGTAAACGTCTTTTAATTTCATGGCTACAGTCACCATCTGTAGTGATTTTGGAGCCCCCCAAAATAAAGTCTGACACTGTTTCCACTGTTTCCCCATCTATTTCCCATGAAGTGATGGGACCAGATGCCATGATCTTCATTTTCTGAATGTTGAGCTTTAAGCCAACATTTTCACTCTCCACTTTCATTTTCATCAAGAGGCTTTTGAGTTCCTCTTCACTTTCTGCCATAAGGGTGGTGTCATCTGCATATCTGAGGTTATTGATATTTCTCCCAGCCATCTTGATCCCAGCTTGTGCTTCCTCCAGCCCAGCGTTTTTCATGATGTACTCTGCATATAAGTTAAATAAGCAGGGTGACAATATACAGCCTTGACGTACTCCTTTTCCTATTTGGAACCAGTCTGTTGTTCCATGTCCAGTTCTAACTGTTGCTTCCTGATCTGCATACAAGTTTCTCAAGAGGCAGATCAGGTGGTCTGGTATTCCCATCTTTTTCAGAATTTTCCACAGTTTATTGTGATCCACACAGTCAAAGGCTTTGGCATAGTCAATAAAGCAGAAATAGATGTTTTTCTGGGATTCTCTTGCTTTTTCCATGATCCAGCAGATGTTGGCAATTTGATTTGGGGTTCTTCTGCCTTTTCTAAAATCAGCTTGAACATCAGGAAGTTCATGGTTCACATATTGCTGCAGCCTGGCTTGGAGAATTTTGAGCATTACTTTACTAGCGTGTGAGATGAGTGCAATTGTGTGGTAGTTTGAGCATTCTTTGGCATTGCCTTTCTTTGGGATTGGAAGGAAAACTGACCTTTTCCAGTCCTCTGGCCACTGCTGAGTTTTCCAAATTTGCTGGCATATTGAGTGCAGCACTTTCACAGCATCATCTTTCAGGATTTGGAATAGCTCAACTGGAATTCCATCACCTCCACTAGCTTTGTTCGTAGTGATGCTTTCTAAGGCCCACTTGACTTCACATTCCAGGATGTCTGGCTCTAGATGAGTGATCACACCATCGTGATTATCTGGGTCGTGAAGATCTTTTTTGTACAGTTCTTCTGTGTATTCTTGCCATCTCTTCTTAATATCTTCTGCTTCTGTTAGGTCCATAACATTTCTGTTCTTTATCGAGCCCATCTTTGCATGAAATATTCCCTTGGTATCTCTAATTTTCTTGAAGAGATCTCTAGTCTTTCCCATTCTGTTGTTTTCCTCTATTTCTTTGCATTGATCACTGAAGAAGGCTTTCTTATCTCTTCTTGTTATTCTTTGGAACTCTGCATTCAGATGTTTATATCTTTCCTTCTTTCCTTTGGTTTTCGCTTCTCTTCTTTTCACAGCTATTTGTAAGGCCTCCTCAGACAGCCATTTTGCTTTTTTGCATTTCTTTTCTATGGGAATGTTCTTGATCCCTGTCTCCTGTACAATGTCACGAACCTCATTCCATAGTTCATCAGGCACTCTATCTATCAGATCTAGGCCCTTCAATCTATTTCTCACTTCCACTGTATAATCATAAAGGATTTGATTAAGGTCATACCTGAATGGTCTAGTGGTTTCCCTACTTTCTTCAATTTAAGTCTGAATTTGGCAATAAGGAGTTCATGATCTGAGCCACAGTCAGCTCCTTGTCTTGTTTTTGCTGACTGTATAGAGCTTCTCCATCTTTGGCTGCAAAGAATATGATCAATCTGATTTTGGTGTTGACCATCTGGTGATGTCCATGTATAGAGTCTTCTCTTTTGTTGTTGGGAGAGGGTGTTTGTTATGACCAGTGCATTTTCTTGGCAAAACTCTATTAGTCTTTGCCCTGCTTCATTCCGTAGTCCAAGGCCAAATTTGCCTGTTACTCCAGGTGTTTCTTGACTTCCTACTTTTGCATTCTAGTCCCCTTTAATGAAAAAGACACCTTTTTTGGGTGTTAGTTCTAATAGGTCTTGTAGGTCTTCATAGAACCGTTCAACTTCAGCTTCTTCAGCATTACTGGTTGGGGCATAGACTTGGATTACTGTGATATTGAATGGTTTGCCTTGGAAACGAACAGAAATCATTCTGTCGTTTTTGAGATTGCATCCAAGTACTGCATTTCAGATTTTTGTTGACCATGATGGCTACTCCATTTCTTCTGAGGGATTCCTGCCTGCAGTAGTAGATATAATGGTCATCTGAGTTAAATTCACCCATTCCAGTCCATTTTAGTTCTCTGATTCCTAGAATGCCGACATTCACTCTTGCCATCTCTTATTTGACCACTTCCAATTTGCCTGATTCATGGACCTGACATTCCAGGTTCTTATGCAATATTGCTCTTTACAGCATCGGACCTTGCTTCTATCACCAGTCACATCCACAGCTGGGTATTGTTTTTGCTTTGGCTCCATCCCTTCATTCTTTCTGGAGTTATTTCCCCACTGATCTCCAGTAGCATATTGGGCCCCTAATGACCTGGGGAGTTCCTCTTTCAGTATCCTATCATTTTGCCTTTTAATACTGTTCATGGGGTTCTCAAGGCAAGAATACTCAAGTGGTTTGCCATTCCCTTCTCCAGTGGACCACATTCTGTCAGATCTCTCCACCATGACCCGCCCATCTTGGGTTGCCCCATGGGCATGGCTTAGTTCCATTGAGTTAGACAAGGCTGTGGTCCTAGTGTGATTAAATTGACTAGTTTTCTGTGATTATGGTTTCAGTGTGTTTGCCCTCTGATGCCCTCTTGAAACACTTACCATCCTACTTTGGTTTCTTTTACCTTGGGTGTGGGGTATCTCTTCATGGCTGCTCCGGCAAAGCGCAGCTGCTGCTCCTTACCTTGGATGAGGGGTATCTCCTCACTGCCGCCCTTCCTGACCTTCAACATGGGATAGCTCCTCTAGGCCCTCCTGTGCCCGGGCAACCACGGCTCCTTGGGCATGGGGTAGCTCCTCCCGGCCGCCGCCCCTGACCTCGGATGTGGGGTAGCTCCTCTCTGGCGCCCCTCACCCTGACCTCAGACGTGGGGTAGCTCCTCTCCACCCTTCCTTCGCCGTTGCAGCCTGGCACTCTCGGCTGCTGCCCCTGACCTCAGACATGGGGTAACTCCTCTTGGCCGCTGCCCTTCGGGCATGGGGTCCTCCGGGCTTCTGCCCCTTATCTCGGACTTAGGGTAGCTCCTCTCGGCCGTGCTTCATGCGCCAGTCGCAGCCGCCTGTGCTTCGTGCGCCGGTTGGGGACATAATTTACAAGAGTGTTTTTATCAAAAAGTAGTGTACAACATCTACAAAAACTTACAAAATCAAGTAAATTAAAAGCCTTCATTTGAATATGATATGCAAACACACTTAAATCTTACCTCATATTAGAATACGATTTGAAAAAGAAATTGGACAAATTCATAATTTGCTAGTTTAATTATTTTTTCAGTTTTATTGAGGTTTAGTTGACAAAATTGTACTATATTTAAAGTGTACAGTGTGATGATTCATTATATGTGAACACTGTGAAAGAAGTCTCACAACTGAGTTAACATATCCATCACAACCATCATCATCTCACATAATTACTATTTTTGGTAAGAATATTTAGGATGTACTCTGTTTAATTATACAATACAGTATTATCAATTATAGTCACCATACTATACCTTAGAACCTTAGAATTTATATATTTATTGAAAAGACTACCCTTTTTCCATTGGATATTCTTGAAAGTTAATTAGCCACATAGGCGTTGGCATAATCAGTCTATTTTAAAACAACCTTTTAATTATTTGAACTTTTCCCTGGAATGCACCCTTTTATTGCCCGTACACATAAAATTTGAGATTTACAACACTGTATTACGAGTGTCTCATTCAGTGGGTTACATAAATGAACTGCATTTGAACCTTATAACGTGTAATCATTTTTACACTACCACACAACAAAATTAGTGTACATACATACACACATATGTTAAACATTTACTTTTAATTATTTGTTGCATTTGTATCTCCCTTCACAATTTATAGATAGTCCTAGAAATCTATTCATATGTTTCTAACTCATTATTTTCACTAGCTACATAATATTGTATAAGTTGGACAGATGGTAATTTAGTCAATTATTTTCTATTGGTGCATCTACACATTTTTTTTACCCATCTTCCTGCACTGTGGTCTTTCAAACATAAAATCTGCACTCTATCCCTGAGCCAAAAAAACTTACAGGACACAGAACCCTATCTGTTTCACCTTCACCTACCTCTTTGCCTCACAGATTCCCATATATTTTTGTACATCTGGAATTACACGTATATACCACACAGACAGACATATGCACCCTTTATTTCATATCAGAAATTAGCTCATTTGTCATTTCTTTAGGAATCCTTCCTTTGATTTTTTTCTAAGCAGATTTCTTTTTACCACAGTGAAATGCTCCAGGGCACAATGCATTAGTTTGCTGCATTTCTTATTTTTATATTACATTAATTTGTGATTTTTGTAATTGTCAACTTTTTTAAAAAATAAAATAAAAAAATTAAAAAAGTCATTTCTTGGGGGGATTACAGAATTAGAACATGGAGACAACGGTTGAACTTTGCAAACATAGTAAATATCACGGTTTGTGGGGAAATTTTATGCTATGTCAATTATTCCTCAAGATGACTGTTACTAAAACTCATTCAATAATATGCTAAAAGTAAAAAAAAAAAATAATATCCTTGTATACAGAGATATTTTTTCTGATTTTTAGTTTTATATTCCTCATCTCTTCAAATCTCTAACAATGCATTTATCATAAAAGCATTTCAGCTCGGTAGCTCAGTCGTGTACAGGGGTCTCTTTGAGACACCCCCCCCCACACACACACACACACACTGCAGCACCCAGGCCTCCCTGTCCATCACCAACTCCCGGAGCTTACTCAAATCCGTGTCCATTGGGTCAGTGATGCCATCCAACCATCTCATCCTCTGTCGTCCCCTTCTCCTCCTGCCTTCAATCTTTCCCAGCATCAGGGTCTTTTCAAATGAGTCAGTTCTTCACATCAGGTGGCCAAAGTATTGGAGTTTCAGCTTCAGCATCAGTCCTTCCAATGAATATTCAGGACTGATTGCCTTTAGGATTGACTGGTTGGATCTCTTTGCAATCCAAGAGACTTTCAATCGTCTTTTCCAACACCAAAGTTCAAAAGCATGAATTCTTCGGCACTCAGCTTTCTTTATAATCCAACTCTTGTGTCCATTCATGACTACTGGAAAAACCATAGCTTTGAATAGATCAACCTTTGTCGGTAAAGTAATGTGACGTCTCTGCTTTTTAATATGCTGTCTAGTTTGGTCATAGCTATTTTTCAAAGGAGCAAGCATCTTTTAATTTCATGGCTGCAGTCACCATCTGCAGTGATTTTGGAGCCCCCCAAAAATAAATTATGTCACTGTTTCCATTGTTTCCCCATCTATTTGTCATGAAGTGATGGGGCTACATGCCATGATCTTTGTTTTCTGAATTTTGAGTTTTAAACCAACTTTCAAGCCAATGACATTTAATGTATTTAATTAATAAATAAAATAGGCATAGTGAGTATATTAAATGAAAAGTTTAAATGATACTGTCATAATTTAATGCATAATTAATATTTGAAGAAAAATTGGAAGAGACAGAACAAATATGAGTAGTTTTCAATATCTTAAACATTTGAAATTTCTAAATATAAACTGAATTTTGAAGTATCTTAATAATAAGCAAAAGGAGACCCATGGGATAAAGTATATTAGTTCTTTACACTAATTAGTATGAAATTTCTTACACAGAACTTTAATCTAAAAAGAATGTTCCTATCTAAGGCTTAATATAAGCAATAATTTTCCAAAAATTGAATTTTTATCATCCCTCTTTTGAATTTAATATCTCTTAGGAAAAATGAGAATAATCATAATTGCAAACAATCATGTAGGCTTACTGTGTGTTAGTTGCTCAGTCATGTCCAACTCTTTGCAACCCCATGGACAGTAGCCCACCAGGCTTATCTGTCTATGGAATTTTCCAGGCAAGAATACTGCAGGGATTGCCGTTCTGTTCTCCAAGGCTTACTACACACTTGGTAATTTTCTAAGTGTTTTATATACATTATATTACAAGCTCCTTATGTAGCTCAACTCACAACAAGTCTGTGATTTTGATGTTAGTGAACATGATCTTAAGGCACATAGAAATTAAGTAGCCTAGAACTAGCAAAGTGAAGAAGGCAAAATGTTTAACCTTTCATTTAATGAAATAAAAACAATCAATAATAAGAAATAGCTAACAAAGAAAAAATCAAAGAGGATCTTCACTTGGTTTGGGTTTTATTTCTAATCTCCTCTCTACATATTTATTTTTCTTTTAAGCAATTCATTTTCAATTGTCTATTGCTGAGTAACAGACCTACAAAAAACTTAATGGTATAAGTACCAATATAATTCTGTGGAATGAATGTGTTTAGCTGAGTGGTTCTGTTCCACATGACATCAGATGGGGTTACTGATTCAGATGCATCCAGCTGATGCATGGGCTAGTTTGAAAGATCTAAGAAGGTCTGAGTACAGTGCTCTTCCACTGGGCATCTCCTCACAGTGAAATTGGCTTCCTTGCAGCATAAGATCTCAGGGTAGGTGAACATTCTATACAGCAGCTGGTTTCAGAAGACAGAAAGAGAAGCTGCCAGTACTAGTACAGGTTGAGCTTGGACTAGAAGGTCACTTTTACAAATTCTGTTAGATAAAACATATCACAAGACCAGCTGAGTTTCAAGGGAAGGGAGAACAGACGCTGCCACTTGAAGAGAAGGTCAGAAACTAGTTGTTGGGAGGGAAAGAATTATTGGTGACTAACATCAGGGACTCTAACACAGACTCATATCCGTGTTTTATTATTCTTTTTTCAAATATTTATTTTTCCAGTCTGCTGTGGCTGCACTGGAAATAGAATGTGAAAAAAAGTAAAAGGAAATAATAGAAGTATAGGGAAGGCAATATAAGCCAAATATTAGTATCTTAGTTTGGAATTTGAACTAGCTCTGAAGTTTCCTGATTTTTCTTTAGGTTTACACAAGGGCAAGAGAGACCAAACAGCTGGAGCAAAGGACCAGGGGGAAGAGAGAGGAATGTGGTTTTGGAGGACTCCTTGTAAGTCAAAAAGGCTCAAAAAAAAAAAAAAAAAAAAAACAAAAAACAAAACCCAGCACTTGATGAGTGCATTTAGTGTAAGATTAGAAAGAAAAGAAGAGACAAAAAGTGAAGGACTTTAAACGACAATCTGAGGCTCAAACTTCTTGCCCAGGGTCAGCCTTGGGATCACTCACTCTTTTAAACTCAGCAGAGACAATATAAACAGGGGAGAATTAAGAAGTTATTTTGACTCTCTCAGAGATGTCCAACTCCTGTCAAATGCTTGATCTGTTTTTGAACACATAGTTTCCTGGTCTTGAAATTCGATGACAAATTATTTGAACTAGCATGATCTTGATAGCGCCAAATGAATTATTTCAATGTAAAATGTCTTAGAAAAGCGTTATTCTTAGGGAAAAAAAAAAGAAAAACATTTAAATGATCCTCCTTAGAATTACAAAGTAAAAGAGAACCATGAAAAAATACATCTGACTGAAGCCTAATTTCTACTACATGAGCTTAGCCGGGCACAGGCACACACAGTCCGTCTATGCCTGAATAATGGCAGCAATACAATATCACTAAAAGCCATGTGTCTGTTGTTAGGCTCTTGGTGACTGTAACACCAAAACTGCATTTTCCAACCTCACAAATAAAAAATTCCTTTCAGTTGTTTAACAAAGGGAGAGGAAAGGTAGAGACACAGTTCTGCATGTGCAGTTTTTCCCCACAAATTCACCAATCAAGGCAGATACTTCTGGGAGAAGGAAAGTAATAAGGAGATGAAGACAGAAGCCAGGAATATTATGTTAATTGATGACAAGATCCATGGCAGAAAACATTAGAATAAATAAAAACTCCTTAGCAAATTCAAGTAAAAGAAAAATGTTAA
Organism: Bos grunniens; assembly: GCF_055505025.1. Classification (NCBI taxonomy): domain Eukaryota; kingdom Metazoa; phylum Chordata; class Mammalia; order Artiodactyla; family Bovidae; genus Bos; species Bos grunniens. Next base: position 30,459,146 of record NC_141193.1, read on the forward strand.
AAATTGTTTTAAAAACATAAGCTATGTCTATAAGATTTCTCAGCTTTGGGACTACTGATACTTCAGACCAGATAACCATATTTGCCACCCTCATTTCCTTTTGGTTAGCAGAGGATGAGATAGTTGGATAGCATCACCAACTCAATGGATATGAATTTGAACAAAGTCCAGGAGATGGTGAAGGACAGGGAAGCCTAGCATGCTGCAGCCCATGGGGTCACAAAGAGTCAGACATGACTTAGCGAATGAACAGCAACTACAACAACCATATTTTCTGGGGAAATCCTGGTATGACAAGATGTTTAGCAGCATCACTGACTTCTACCCACTAGATAAAATAGCTACTCCTAGTCATAGCAAATCACAAATGTTTCTAGATATTGCCAGATATCCCTTGGAGGTGAAATAGACCTTGGTGGAAAAACATAGGTCTAAATGATGAAATATTGTAAAGGCATCACAGTGATATTTAGGAAAACTTTCTAATAATATGAGGAAATAGTCAACATACGAAATAGAAAAAGTAGGATATATTCAGTCAATCTCTAACATAATTTTGGCTTTACTTTCTTCACAGTATTCATTACTGATTACTGATATTTCATCAGCAGGATGTGATGTACATGAGACCAAATTACCATCTGTCTTGATCACAGCTATATCCCTAGAACATAGGAAATATGTTATATACATTATATCTTTGATTTCCTAAATCAGTATATATGTATGATTTCTTAATTTTGGTTAACATTTCAACTGACTTGAATAAATTAAGTAGATATTAGAACAGGTCTATAAATTATATATATAATATGTATAATTTATATCACTTTATTGAGATATGATTGACACAAAGGTTGTGCATATTTAATATGTACAACTTGATAAGTTTCAAGATTATGCATTCATTAAACCATAACCACAATTTATGCCATAAACATGTTTATCACCTCTAAAACTTTTTTCTAACTCTCTTATTTATTATTAAGAATGATTTATTGCTCTACATCAAACAGAAACAAAGAAAATAAGAGGGAGGAAAAATTCCAGGAATGAAGTCTCAGAATAATGGAAGAACATTTTCTAAAGAAGAGCCACAAGTCTATCGCTGAGCAGGAACTGGTCCATCAAGGTAAGGGCGAAATCTTCACATCCAAGGCAATCACACGTACACACACACCCTAAAAGCTTGAAGATGAGGGAACAAACAAAAAAATTACATTAAAAGAACAAGAACCTGACTTATCTGATTTTTTATCAATAGTATCACATAATAGACAACAACAAAAACAGCAAAACACTAGCTTTTATGTTTTGAGAGACGATGACTTGAACCTAGATCTTGATAACCATATGTACTAACAGCTAGTATCAATACTTATACTATCGCATAATGTGCCAGGCAATTTTCTAAGAGCTCTACATGTACTATCTGATTTAAATACCATCATATTTCCTGTCTTAGATGAAGACTTGAGTACAGAGGGGATAAGTGACTTTCCCAAGGTCACCAAGTGGCAGGGCTAGGATTTGAATACCAGCCTCTGGTGTGATAGCTTTTACTGCTAATCATTTATCAGTTCTACTCCATGATATCCATTTGGAACGGGACAGCAAAAAAAAAAAAAAAAAAAAAAAAACTGGATGCCGATTCAAGGACTCAAAACATTTTCTTATACATCTTTTTTTGGAGGAAAGAAATAGTAGTTCAGTAAGTAATATCAAATCAAAAAGGATCCAACAATGAGAAAAAATGTTAGAAAATAATATTCTAACAAGGGGATGAGTTCATGAACATCACAGTAATAGCTGTGGAACTTGTCTAGATATCAAATGGGGCCATATTTGTGCTGGAGGTTAGAATGTTCCAAGAAGAGTGGTTTGCAAACAAAAGTATGTGACTATTAGCTTGATTAAGAGAATAAGTTATCTCAGATATATAACACAGATATTCATTATTTTAAAAAGTAGGATAAAGCCCACTTGGTCATGGTGTATGATCTTTTTAATGTGCTGTTGGATTCTGATTGCTAGAATTTTATTAAGGATTTTTGCATCTATGTTCATCAGTGATATTGGCCTGTAGTTTTCTTTTCTTTTTTTTTCACAGAGCTAGGACAAATAATTTCACAATTTGTATGGAAATACAGAAAAAAAAAAAAAAAAAAAAAAACTCAAATAGCCAAAGCAATCTTGAGAAAGAAGAATGGAACTGGAGGAATCAACCTGCCTGACTTCAGGCTCTACTACAAAACCACAGTCATCAAGATAGTATGGTACTGGCACAAAGAGAGAAATATAGGTCAATGGAATAAAATAGAAAGCCCAGAGATAAACCCATGCACCTATGGACACCTTATCTTTGACAAAGCAGGCAAGAATATACAATGGAGAAAAGATAATCTCTTTAACAAGTGGTGCTGGGAAAACTGGTCAACCACTTGTAAAAGAATGAAACTAGAACACTTTATAACACCATACACAAAAATAAACTCAAAATGGATTAAAGATCTAAACATAAGACCAGAAACTATAAAACTCTTAGAGGAGAACATAGGCAAAACACTCTCAGACATACATCACAGCAGGATCCTCTATGACCCACCTCCCAGAATATTGGAAATAAAAGCAAAAATAAACAAATGGGATCTAATTAAAATTAAAAGCTTATGCACAACAAAAGAAACTATAAGCAAGGTGAAAAGACAGTCTTCAGAATGGGAGAAAATAACAGCAAATGAAGCAACTGACAAACAACTAATCTCAAAAATATACAAGCAACTCCTACAGCTCAACTCCAGAAAAATAAACGACCCAATCAAAAAATGGGCCAAAGAACTAAATAGACATTTCTCCAAAGAAGACATACAGATGGCTAACAAACACATGAAAAGATGCTCAACATCACTCATTATCAGAGAAATGCAAATCAAAACCACTATGAGGTACCATTTCATGCCAGTCAGAATGGCTGCGATCCAAAAGTCTACAAACAATAAATGCTGGAGAGGATGTGGAGAAAAGGGAACCCTCTTACACTGTTGGTGGGAATGCAAACTAGTACAGTCACTATGGAGAACAGTGTGGAGATTCCTTAAAAAACTGGAAATAGAACTGCCTTATGATACAGCAATCCCACTGCTGGGCATACACACTGAGGAAACCAGAAGGGAAAGAGACACATGTACCCCAATGTTCATCACAGCACTGTTTATAATAGCCAGGACATGGAAGCAACCTGGATGTCCATCAGCAGATGAATGGATAAGAAAGCTGTGGTACCTATACACAATGGAGTATTACTCAGCCATTAAAAAGAATACATTTGAATCAGTTCTAATGAGGTGGATGAAACTGGAGCCTATTATACAGAGTGAAGTAAGCCAGAAAGAAAAACACCAATACAGTATACTAATGCATATATATGGAATTTAGAAAGATGGCAATGACAACCCTGTATGCGAGACAGCAAAAGAGACACAGATGTATAGAATAGTCTTTTGGATTCTGTCTGGGGGTGGGGGGAGGGGATGATTTGGGAGAATGGCATTGAAATATGTATAATATCATATAAGAAACGAATCGCCAGTCCAGGTTTGATGCAGGATAGAGGAAGCTTTGGGCTGGTGCACTGGGATGACCCAGAGGGATGGTATGGGGAGGGATGTGGGAGGGGGGTTCAGGATGGGGAGCACGTGTACACCCGTGGCAGATGCATGTTGATGTATGGCAAAACCAATACAATATTGTAAAGTAAAAAAAATAATAATAAAATAAAATTAAAAAGTAGGAGAATAAAAAGAAGCTTTCAGAAAAATAAATTCAAACAAAATGATGATCTATGTAAGAATATCTGGATTCAATTACTAAGTAAACTAAAATTTACTATGAGTCTTAACAATTGATGAAGTTTAAGAAACAATGATTAATTATTTTGAGTGGTTCAGGTTAGCAATGTAGATTAATATTTCTTTCAAAAGATTCCAATAGGAGTACATCGTTCTGTAGTGAATTAGAATTATATTGCTACTCATTGCCTTATTTCAATCTGTAGATTTAACTTGTAGACAAATCATAGCTGATTCAATTATAGTTGTAAGTTAATGTGTATGCTAAAAAGACTGCAAAAGCAATGCTATAACTGATAGCAATTAAGAAATAGAAGGGGGAGATGAGGTAGAGGAAATTGTAGGGAAACTAATATTGTCAAATTACATGAAATGAAATGTATATGTACATGTATTTTATATATATATATAAATATATATATATATACACACACACACACACATTTGTTTCTACTATGGTACATAATATATATACAAGTTCATTTCTACTATGGTACATATACTACATATGCATATCTATATGTATATATATATATAAATAAAATAGTGTGTGTGAAGAGACATTTAATTTTGATTGAAGAAAAGATATTCTCTTAAAGTTATAAATATAACCAATAAGAAAATTAATATTGCAATTAAAAATGGATAAATGAGTGGGAGGGTTCATGGCTATAAGTGGGCTCATTTTTCATCTTTTATCAGAGTACATTTATAGACACTGATTGATTTTGAGATATCAAAAATAAAGACTATAATCACATGAGAATTATATTATTAGAATTATTAGTCATAAGAAGAAAGTTAAAAATAAAGGAAATGATTTAAAATGTCTGGATGAAGTCTTTGTGAGAAGGTAGAAGAGGACAATTTAGTAGTTATGTTTTTCTATTTTGCATAAAATATATTATGCATGTATACAATCATTGCTCAAATATTTTTAACTGAAATATTAATTTACTTACACTTTCAGGTAAAAATTTTTCCACCAAAAATGGAAAGAATGAAGTATTGAATAGGTCTTTGGGATAATCTACAGCACTCATTCTTATGACAAGAGCTGCTGCTACTGGCTAGCCACAAAGCATAGACAATTATGTAATACCTAAGAAGCCTATGCTAATCAATACACATAATATGATTAAAACCTTATACAGCAACATTTCTTCTTTTCAAAGCCATTCTGTATAATCCAATCCATTGATTAAACAACATACATATGTACCATACTTTAATCTTTTCCAGAAGATAGAAAATTATCATTAATATTTGGAATTCATGTTTAGGTACTCATTGTAAATAGCTGATAGTATTTGCCTCAAATACTTTAAAATATTCTTATTTCTGAAGTACTACATATTTATCACAAATTACTTTCACTAAATGTATTAACCTTATTTTAATTCTCAAGTGATTTTTTTTTTTAACAAATAATGATTTTATATAACTATATATTGAAAAGGCTGCTTATGTTTTTCCAGGTTGCCACAGCCCAAAGATCATATATACACAACTCTGGATTTCCAAGTTGAAGAGCTGATTATATTTGGCTCATTTTATTTTGAAGAAATTATATTTTATATGTAGCCCATTTGGTTTTGATGCGTTAAATTTTGAGTTATTTTAAATATACACATTGCATTTATACTTATTATTTCTTAAAATATAATGGCAACCAGTTTAATAAGCATTACTATTCATAGAGAATAGGCCTTGAATTTTAATCCTCTATAAGGACACTATATTTAAAGGCTTAATGTTATTTTGGGAGTTCGAAAGGCATACACTGAATAAGGAACACTTTAGACTTCACAGGTGTTCAGTACAAACGCTGATAAATAGACGCCATTTTGGAATGCCTGGCGATTTGCTGCCTACTTTGCTGAGCTAAAATGGAGCAAAAAAGAAAAATAGTTCCTATTGGTCATTGGTTAGCAAAATAACATAAATCGATTATTTCAGTGGCACATGGCTTCATCGAAACTTAGGAAGTGTCAAAAACCTTTTTAAAATATCTGAAAAGATTTTCAACTGCTGAGAAATTACATCTGGGACTTAAAGAAGCCAGTATAATCAAAATACTATATATCCATATCTTGGTGACAAACTGAAAATTAAATTTTCCTTCCAAAGAATTGCTCAAGAATGTTAAGCCATCAAATCAGCAAATTTTTTTCTAGCATGGATTTTCACTGAATAACTCCATGCTTGATTCTATCACTGCTTTTTTCTCCTCATTATCTATTAATAATAGTATAACAGATTTATGGGAAACCCATAGCAAGCAGGTAAGGACACAGGAGAAGTGGCACAAAGCAAATTCAATTTATTTTTATTGTTCTATTGTGCATTTTATTTTGGGTATAATGTTCATGTGTCTAATCATGGTTTCATAACCACGTTTCATTAAAAATTTTAGAAGTTCTGTGTTGACATCTGAGAGCAACTTATAGCTGAGGGCCTGATAGTATTAATAGTTATTAGAGCCATCTGCTCCTTGAGCATGTCTGATGATTTGTTATACTGACAAAAGATATGTTAATCTTTTATGATGATTTGTTATACTGACAAAGATCTATTAATGCTGGACTGATTTTGAAGCTGAAATTCCAATACTTTGGCCACCTGATGTGAAGAGCTGACTTATTTGAAAAGACTCTGATTCTGGGAAAGCCTGAGGGCAGGAGGAGAAGGGGACGACAGAGGATGAGATGGTTGGATGGCATCACCAACTCAACGGACATGGGTTTGGGGAGACTCCAGCAGTTGGTGATGGACAGGGAGGCCTGGCGTGCTGCGGTTCATGAGGTTGCAAAGAGTCGGACATGACTGAGCGACTTAACTGATACTGAAGGCAACATGAAAGTTATTATGAAGTTAAAATAAAATCTCACATACTTTATATAGCAAAACAGAAGAAAGAACAATAATATCTTTTCCCTTCCTATTAGACAAAAGATTGTATCTTGTGATGGTCTATCTGTACATCTATCAAGAGATCTCTGAGCTAATTCTGAAGATATATTCTTACATATCTTGAAGTGATTTGTCCTAAAACTTGGCAACATCTCTACAATGGGGAAACTGTTGATAGGCTTAATCCTTAGAGAGATTTATCTGTATTCCAAAGATTGACATGTGGGCTCTGATTCACTGTGACTCCTAGGAAACTCTTAAGAAAGGAAGAAGGGGAAACGGCCTCCCTTCCCTCTAAAAATGAAGGATGTCACTTTTATTTATTCTTATATCTAGCTTTTACTATATGGACCTTTGTCAGCAAAGTGTTGTCTCTGCTTTTTAATACACTCTCTAGGTTTGTCGTAGTGTTTCTTTCAAGGAGAAGTTTTTCTTTGAATTTCATGACTGCAGTCATCATCTGCACTGATTTCCAGGCCCAAGAAAATAAAGCCCATCACTGTTTCCATTGTCTTCCTATCTATGTGCCATGAAGTGATGGGACCAGATGCGATGGTCTTAGTTTTTTAAATAAGTTTAAGTCAGCTTTTTCACTCTCCTCTTTCATCTTCATCAAAAGGCTTTTTAGTTCCTCTTTGCTTTCTGCCATAAGGGTGGTGTCATCTGCATATCTGAGATTATTGATATATTTCTCCCAGCAATCTTGGCTGATTCCAATTGTGCTTCATCTAGCCTGGCATTTCACATGATGGACTCTGAATATAAGTTAAATAGGAGTCTTGACAATATAGTCTTGACATACTCCTTTCCCAATTTTGAACTAGCCCACTGTTCCATGTCCAGTTCTAACTGTTGCTTCTTGACCTGGATACAGGTTTCTCAGGAGGCAGGTAAGGTGGTCTGGTATTCCCATCTCTTGAAGAATTTTCCACAGTTCATTCTAGTGGCAGCTTAACTGATACCCCTCATCCAAGGGAAATCTAGTTCTGGGTCATCTGCAAATTCATTTCAGTATTGCTGATTTATAAGTATGTCTGTTATTTAGATTTTATATAGAATTATTTCTTACATTTTGCCAGCTGTCTTACTGAATTAATTAGTTAAATAAAATCCTTAACACAGGTTTATTTTATATCTGCCTGAGTTAGATTTTTTTAATTATGTTTAACAATATTATCAAGTTGTCATTGTTATTCAGTTGCTCTTTAAGACCCCAGGGACTGCAGCACGTCAGGCTTCCCTGTCCTTCACCATCTCCCAGAGTTTGCTTAAACCCATGTCCATTGAGTTGGTGATTCGATCCAATCATCTCATCCTGTGTCACCCCCTTCTCCTCCTGCCCTCAATCTTTCCCAGCATCAGGGTCTTTTCCAATGAGTTGGTTCTTTCCACATCAGGTGGCCAAAGTATTGGAGCTTCAGATTCAGCATCAGTCCTTCCAACGATTTACTTAATTTTTTGAGGGTTTTTTATTTTTTGCTAAACATTCAAGAAAAATAAATTCTATTTTTAAATTGGACATGATTATTTTACAAGTATATTTATAAATAATATTTTTCAAAAATGATCAGATTTGTATTCCAGGGGCAGAAAATCATTCAGAAGAAATTTTATTCTTAAATTAACAGAATACAAAAGTGTTGGTTATTGACAGCAATAAGAATTTAATATAAATTATTAAGTCGCCCAATATTTCTGTTGGAGAAAAAAACTAGGTCCAAGACAAAATCAACAATGAATGTTTAGTCCTAAAGTGTTGCAAGGGAATTCATGTCTCATTGCTTTTACTTTAAGAGGGTTTCACTGGCATTATAGAGGAGAGCAACTTATAAAGTGTAAAAAAGAGAAAGGCTGAGACAATCTCTGTTTGACAAGCAGTTCTATTAAGTGGGTCTGTTAAAATTTAGGAGATATTTTACTTGGTCTTAGAGTACATTGTAAGTCCTGGGGTCCTTTCAGAGGTGCAAGAGAGGAGTTGGGAACACTTTAATAGAAAAGGGCATGTTTATAATTAAGGACTGAGGGTTTTCTCGAATGGCCGTATACTAAAACAAGTGGAGGTCTATGTGAAGTTTTCAGTGGTCAAACTGTCCAGACTGGCTGCAAGGGGTACTACCATGGAAAGCGATTTCTCTATCTCCGTAGGGTTTTCTCCTTTTTTAAAAAGCCACATTTCCTTCTGCTAATGCAATTTAGTTAATTGATAAATATGCTACCTTTGTTGTTGCTTTGCTTTATACATTACTGTTTACATTTTAATAAATTTATATCCTGTGTCTTCCCAAACAGATATGCTCCTAAAGTGCAAATATAGAGTCTTCAACATTTTATATGATCAAGAGTAGATACTGAAAACTTGGCTGCTAATGAAGTTGTAAAGTCCCTTCAGAGTGTGCATGTGCCTGGAGCTCAACCCATTAAATATTTTAAAAATCAATACATGTTGTTTTTTTCTTTATTATGTTACTTTTGTATTATTTATTTCAAATGTAACCTTTAGTTCACCCATATTGATGCTATTTAAAGCAAACAATTTCATTTGTTTAGTTCTAAGTAGGGATTAACTAATGTATAAAGTAAGATTTTATATTAATTCCTAGGTCTGATATAACCAGTCTTCCAATAACGCCTGGTGCTCTCTGCACAAATACCTTTAGCTCTATAACAGACTTTTCAAAACCCCTGAAGATTCTGATATAAAAGGTAAAATCAGAAGACAAAACCATATGCATAACAAATAGTGATTAAATGCCCAAGTTTAGGGTACCACTGTGTGTGTGTGTTTATCATAGGAGGATACAACAGAGAAAAATGATCCATTAAATTAAAGTGGCTACAAATTTGGAAAAATTCTGTACACGCAGAAATGAAAATAAACCTGTCAGAAATAATACATGGACCAAAAATCTGCATGAAAACATAATCACACATTTTTAAAGTATACACCTCAAAGAGCACAGGTTCAAGGGGAGAGAGAGCAACAGAGGTTGTATGATGTGAATGCTTATTGCCTCTTCATAACCACAAACTGTGGTTCTTAACCTGGAAACATGCATATGATTATTGTTTGCCTCGGAAAAGCCATAAACATCAGGAGAAGGAAATGATCCAAAAAATGTGGCATGTTCACTCTAAGGGGTAAACCGGAAATAACAATGAACTGTGAGTATTGATTTAATGTCTACTCATCATTAAACAAGATGCCTGTGGACTTGTAATTACTGGTTTAGAAGGGCAGCAGTGATACATACGAATCTCTAATACTGGAAACTTAAGTTTTTGCATTAACATTTGTCTCAGGGACCACAGTATCTGTACATCATCAATATAAAAAGTTATACTCAGAGATTGTCCACATGTGCACTCTAAAAAAAGACTACACTGTGTTCAGAGCAGTCAAGAAATACTTAAAAAAAGATAGCACAAAAGAAGAGGAAGATATAGGCTTTATTATGGCAACATGGAAAAGACTGATATTCTGAAAAGTTACATGGGTTAGTCACTTTCTAGAAAACATATCTTTGACAAAACACTATGACTAGCAATGGATTTTTCTAATTCGTTTTTCCAGTGGTCATGTAAGGATGTGAGAGTTGGACTGTGAAGAAAGCTGAGCACCGAAGAATTGATGCTTTTGAACTGTGGTGTTGGAGAAGACTCTTGAGAGTCCCTTGGACTGCAAGGAGATCCAACCAGTCCATTCTGAAGGAGATCAGCCCTGGGATTTTTTTTTTAAATTTTTTAATTTAATTTTATTTTTAAACTTTACATAATTGTATTAGTTTTGCCAAATATCGAGATGAATCCGCCACAGGTATACATGTGTTCCCCATCCTGAACCCTCTTCCCTCCTCCCTCCCCATACCATCCCTCTGGGTCGTCCCAGTGCACTAGCCCCAAGCATCCAGTATCGTGCATCGAACCTGGACTGGCAACTCGTTTCTTACATGATATTTTACATGTTTCAATGTCATTCTCCCAAATCTTCCCACCCTCTCCCTCTCCCACAGAGTCCATAAGACTGTTCTATACATCCGTGTCTCTTGCTGTCTCGTACACCGGGTTATTGTTACCATCTTTCTAAATTCCATATATATGCGTTAGTATACTGTATTTATGTTTTTCCTTCTGGCTTACTTCACTCTGTATAATAGGCTCCAGTTTCATCCACCTCATTAGAACTGATTCAAATGTATTCTTTTTAATGGCTGAGTAAAACTCCATTGTGTGTATGTACCACTGCTTTCTTATCCATTCATCTGCTGATGGACATCTAGGTTGCTTCCATGTCCTGGCTATTATAAACAGTGCTGCGATGAACATTGGGGTACACGTGTCTCTTTCCCTTCTGGTTTCCTCAGTGTGTATGCCCAGCAGTGGGATTGCTGGATCATAAGGCAGTTCTATTTCCAGTTTTTTAAGGAATCTCCACACTGTTCTCCATAGTGGCTGTACTAGTTTGCATTCCCACCAACAGTGTAAGAGGGTTCCCTTTTCTCCACACCCTCTCCAGCATTTATTATTTGTAGACTTTTGGATTGCAGCCATTCTGACTGGTGTGAAATGGTACCTCATAGGGTTTTGATTTGCATTTCTCTGATAATGAGTGATGTTGAGCATCTTTTCATGTGTTTGTTAGCCATCTGTATGTCTTCTTTGGAGAAATGTCTATTTAGTTCTTTGGCCCATTTTTTGATTGGGTCGTTTATTTTTCTGGAGTTGAGCTGTAGGAGTTGCTTGTATATTTTTGAGATTAGTTGTTTGTCAGTTGCTTCATTTGCTATTATTTTCTCCCATTCTGAAGGCTGTCTTTTCACCTTGCTAATAGTTTCCTTTGATGTGCAGAAGCTTTTAAGGTTAATTAGGTCCCATTTGTTTATTTTTGATTTTATTTCCAATATTCTGGGAGGTGGGTCATAGAGAATCCTGCTGTGATGTATGTCAGAGAGTGTTTTGCCTATGTTCTCCTCTAGGAGTTTTATAGTTTCTGGTCTTACGTTTAGATCTTTAATCCATTTTGAGTTTATTTTTGTGTATGGTGTTAGAAAGTGTTCTAGTTTCATTCTTTTACAAGTGGTTGACCAGATTTCCCAGCACCACTTGTTAAAGAGATTGTCTTTAATCCATTGTATATTCTTGCCTCCTTTGTCAAAGATAAGGTGTCCATATGTGCGTGGATTTATCTCTGGGCTTTCTATTTTATTCCATTGATCTATATTTCTGTCTTTGTGCCAGTACCATACTGTCTTGATAACTGTGGCTTTGTAGTAGAGCCTGAAGTCAGGTAGGTTGATTCCTCCAATTCCATTCTTCTTTCTCAAGATCGCTTTGGCTATTCGAGGTTTTTTTGTATTTCCATACAAATTGTGAAATTATTTGTTCTAGCTCTGTGAAGAATACTGTTGGTAGCTTGATAGGGATTGCATTGAATCTATAAATTGCTTTGGGTAGTATACTCATTTTCATTATATTGATTCTTCCAATCCATGAACATGGTATATTTCTCCATCTATTAGTGTCCTCTTTGATTTCTTTCACCAGTGTTTTATAGTTTTCTATATATAGGTCTTTCGTTTCTTTAGGTAGATATATTCCTAAGTATTTTATTCTTTCCATTGCAATGGTGAATGGAATTGTTTCCTTAATTTCTCTTTCTGTTTTCTCATTATTAGTGTATAGGAATGCAAGGGATTTCTGTGTGTTGATTTTATATCCTGCAACTTTACTATACTCATTGATTATTTCTAGTAATTTTCTGGTGGAATCTTTAGGGTTTTCTATGTCCAGGGTTAGTAGAAGGAAAGAAATCTTAAAAATTAGAGCAGAAATAAATGCAAAAGAAACAAAAGAGACCATAGCAAAAATCAACAAAACCAAAAGCTGCTTCTTTGAAAGGATAAATAAAATTGACAAACCATTAGCCAGACTCATCAAGAAACAAGGGAGAAAAATCAAATCAACAAAATTAGAAACGAAAATGGAGAGATCACAACAGACAACACAGAAATACAAAGGATCATAGGAGACTACTATCAACAATTATATGCCAATAAAATGGACAACGTGGAAGAAATGGACAAATTCTTAGAAAAGTACAACTTTTCAAAACTTGACCAGGAAGAAATAGAAAATCTTAACAGACCCATCACAAGCACGGAAATTGAAACTGTAATCAAAAATCTTCCAGCAAACAAAAGCCCCGGTCCAGACGGCTTCACAGCTGAATTCTACCAAAAATTTAGAGAATAGCTAATACCTATCCTGCTCAAACTCTTCCAAAAAATTGCAGAGGAAGGTAAACTTCCAAACTCATTCTATGAGGCCACCATCACCCTAATACCAAAACCTGACAAAGATCCCACAAAAAAAGAAAACTACAGGCCAATATCACTGATGAACATAGATGCAAAAATCCTTAACAAAATTCTAGCAATCAGAATCCAACAACACATTAAAAAGATCATACACCATGATCAAGTGGGCTTTATCCCAGGGATGCAAGGATTCTTCAATATCCGCAAATCAATCAATGTAATACACCACATTAACAAATTGAAAAATAAAAACCATATGATTATCTCAATAGATGCAGAGAAAGCCTTTGACAAAATTCAACATCCATTTATGATAAGAACTCTCCAGAAAGCAGGAATAGAAGGAACATACCTCAACATAATAAAAGCTATATATGACAAACCCACAGCAAACATTATCCTCAATGGTGAAAAATTGAAAGCATTTCCTCTAAAGTCAGGAACAAGACAAGGGTGCCCACTTTCACCATTACTATTCAACATAGTTTTGGAAGTTTTGGCCACAGCAATCAGAGCAGAAAAAGAAATAAAAGGAATCCAAATTGGAAAAGAAGAAGTAAAACTCTCACTATTTGCAGATGACATGAGCCCTGGGATTTCTTTGGAAGGAATGATGCTAAAGCTGAAACTCCAGTACTTTGGCCACCTCATGCGAAGAGTTGACTCATTGGAAAAGACTCTGATGCTGGGAGGGATTGGGGGCAGGAGGAGAAGGGGACAACAGAGGATGAGATGGCTGGATGGCATCACTGACTTGATGGACGTGAGTCTGAGTGAACTCTGAGAGTTGGTGATGGACAGGGAGGCCTGGCGTGCTGCAGTTCATGGAGTCTTGAAGAGTCGGACACGACTGAATGACTGAACTGAACTGAATGCATTTCAGTCTAGTTAATAGATTAGGTAAACAGAATAATGGTCTGTATGTGTTGAATAGTATGGATTATGCTTAATAAAGAATCATCATTATCCTCAAAACTTAAAATAAAAATGCTGAACTTCTAGATTTTTAAAATCTTATCTTATACAATATGGCCCAGACAGTAAAAGAATCTGCATGCAATTTGGGAGACCTAGGTTCAATACTTGGGTTGGGAACATCCCCTGGAGGAGGGCATCTTAACCCACTCCAGTATTCTTGCCTGGAGAATCCCCATGGACAGAAGAGCCTGGCCAGCTACAGTCCATGGGTTCAAAAAGAGTTGGACACGACTGAGCAACTAAGCACAGCACAGCACACAATAATATTGACTCTCCATGAAGAAAGAAAGAGAAAAAATATTGTAAATGAGTTGATACTACAGTGTGGCAAGTGCTCTGGAAATACATCCTTGTTTGTATTTTTACTTAATACTAATTGCAATCTTTATAGTGCATAGTCAACTGACATTTTTACATGTAGTTGAAAACTAAATGTAGTTTATGCAAGTTAGTAAGTAAAGTAGCTATAATTCATATTTATACTTCTAAAGTTCATGGATACTGCCATGGTATCATGTCACAGTTGAAAACAATCATTTGTAACTATTTGCTATTCAAATACTACCCTATTAAACATTTCTTCATACCACAACACAGCTAACTCAACAGAGGACAGTGGCTACAAATTAATCATATTTAATTCTACCAGCTATTGCACAATGTGCTTGTCCATAACAAATCCCTATTTTTAAATGAATTCTAGAGAAGAGATAATTGTTGCAAAAGTACAAATGAAACTCTGTGCTTAATGCCAAAAAGAGAAAGGAATTGTGTCAGTTCTATCTCTTTTGATTTTCTCCCTTATACTGTTGAGTTTGGAAATCTCTACATTCGAGAAGATTCTACATTTTCTAGAACCCTTTTAAGGCAGCATTCCAAGACACAGTGCACCAATTATAAGCCAACTTGACAAGCAGAAGCCTAATGTTTCCTGTAGCAATGGCAGGCACCTTTGACTTTCTCAGACCCAAGATGTAACACTAGGTTCTGGGTTTTAATTATAAATCTCATTTTTTTCATTGTTTCAGCTGTGAACCTTGTGAACAGTTTCCTGATCTATGGCAGAAACAACTTTCAGCTTCTATTGCCAGGTCTGTGAGGTAGGAGTGAGATTTCTTGACCACTTTTCCAGCCCTTTCAGTTCTTTTTTAAGCAGCTCATTCCCTGGGTATGATCTCTTAATGCCTAAACATTCTGAAGATGTTTCTATTTACATGACTGAACTCTGGCTAATAGAAGAAACAATAAAAATGACAAATGCAATGGTTTTTCCTGGTGAGATTTCACTTAGAGACACCACTATGCATTCACATATAGGAAGAAACTTCTAGAGATAGAAACACATAATGATATGTTTATTTATTTAGTGGGACTCATCAGCTGAGAAATGTTCCCTTCCTGCATCCTGAGGTAGGTCTCAATCTTTCTCCCCAGTAGGCAGAATTATATAAATTTAACACCACCCACACTGATTTCCTATCAGGGATACAAAGCCTAACAGTGCTTTCTAGAGTCTCCATCAATTCCTCAGCAGATCTTTCTTTTAAGAGGTGGGAAATGGATTATGCTGTCAACTACAAGATTTCTGATTGTCCTGATCAGATAATTCCCATATTTTAAGATTTATTTAAATAATTCATTATCTCCTCTTATTATTACTAGTATTACTATTTTTGATAACTATTAATCATTAATTCAAGGGATTGGGTATTATTTATTATTAGCAGGGGTTGCTGTAGCTCATTTTTAAGTTTTAAAGATCTTTTACTAAACAAAATATTTTACTTATAAAAGTAAATTTAAAGTGCCGTTTTCTCTCTTTAGGGTAATGTTTGATATTCTGATTTAATATTGCAGAACTCTGTACTCTATTCTCATTTTATTGGGGAGGAAGGTGATTGGGAACAGGTCCGGAATTAGAAAAAAAAAAAAAATGCAGACATCTAACAATGTATATACTTCAGAGGAAAAAGGCACTTTGCTACTAAAATAGCTGATGAAAGTTGTTCTCTGGAACTGAATAAGCTCTGACAGTTAATGGAAATAATTTGCTAGTGAAATGAATTATTTCATGGATATAGGAAGTTGGAAATATTGGTGTCATAGAGGTGAACATTTAAAATTACTCTATCTTTATACTAGAAAATAGCAATTTAAAATCTAAAAAAAATATCATTTCCGTACAGCTTAAAAAAGTCATGCTCAATTCCCAATACAGGTCATATGGGGGTGGGGCAAGAGCATAATCAACTAGAATCCCCTTTATATATTCAAGTATCCAGACAACTAGAGCTCACTTAGTCATTGTTCTTGTTCAATTGCTAAGTTGTGTCCGACTCTTTGCAGCCCCATGAACTCTCCAGCATGACAGGATATCCTGTTCTTCACTATGTCCTGAAATTTGCTCAAACTCATGTCCATTGAGACAGTGATGCCATCCAACCATCTCATTTTCCATTGCCCCTTCTTCTCCTGCCCTCAATCCTTCCCAGCATCAGGATCTTTTCCAATGAGTCAGTTCTTTTCATCAGGTGACCAAATTATTGGAGCTTCAGCATTAGTCCTTCCAATGAATATTCAGGATTGATTTCCTTTAGAATTGACTAGGTTGATCTCCTTGTGGTCCAAGCAACTCTCGTGAGTCTTCTCCAGCACAATTTAAAAGCATCAATTCTTCAGGGCTCAGCCTTCTTTATGGTTCAGCTCTCAAATCTATACATGACTACTGGAAAAACACAGCTTTGACTATATGGACCTTTGTTGGCAAAGTGCTGCACTGCTTTTTAATATGCTGTGAAGGTTTGCCATAGCTTTTTCCCCAAAGAGCAGGTGTCTTTAATTTTGTGGCTGCAGTCACCATCCACAGTGGTTTTGGAGCCCAAGAAAATAGTCTGGCACTGTTTCCATTTTTTCCTCATCTATTTTCCATGAAGTGATGGGACCCAGATATCATGACCTCAGTTTCCTTAATGTTGAGTTTTAAGCCAGTTTTCTCACTCTTCTCTTTTCACCCTCATCGAGAGGTCTTTAGCTTCTCTTAGCTTTCTGCCATTGGGGTGGTGTCATTTGCATATCCGAAGTTGCTTGTATTTCTCTTGGCAATCTTGATTTCAGCATGTGAGTCATCCAGCCCAGCATTTCACATGATGTACTCTGCACCACTGTTCCACGTCCAGTTCTAACTGATGCTTCTTGGCCTTCATACAAGCATCTCAGTGGACAAGTAAGGTAGTCGGTATTACCATCTCTCTAAGAATTTTCTACAGTTTATTGTGATCCATATAGTGAAAGGCTTTAGCATAGTCAATAGAACAGTAGTAGGTGTCTTTTTTTTTTTAATTCCCTTGTGTTTTCTAGGATCCAATGGCATTGGCAATTTGGTCTCTGTACCCTCTGTCTTTTTGAAATCCAGCTTGTACATCTACAAGTTTTTGATTCATGTATTGTTGAAGCCTAGCTTGAAGGATTTTGAGCATGATCTTGCTAGAATGTGGGCTTCCTTTATGGCTCAGCTGGCAAAGAATCCTTCCACAATGCAGGAGAGTTGGGTTCAATCCCTGGATTGGGAAGATCCCCTAAAGAAGGAAAAGGCTATCCACTCCAGTATTCTGGCCCAGAGAATTCCATGGAATGTATAGTCTATAGGGTCTCAAAGAGTCGGACATGACTGAAGCACTTTCACTTCACTTGCTAGCATGTGTAATGAGTGCAGTTGTGCAGTAGCCTGACCGTTCTTTGACATTGCCTTTCTTCGGGATTGGAACTAAAACTGACCTTTTCTAGTCTTCTGCAATATTGAATGCAGCACTTTATTTTTTTTTTATTTTATTTTTAAACTTTACAATATTGTATTAGTTTTGCCAAATATCGAAATGAATCTGCCAAAGGTATACCTGTGTTCCTCATCTTGAACCCTCCTCCCTCCTCCCTCCCCATATCCTCCCTCTGGGTCGTCCCAGTGCACCAGCCCCAAGCATCCAGTATCGTGCATCGAACCTGGACTGGCGACTTGTTTCATACATGATATTATACATGTTTCAGTGCCATTCTCCCAAATCTCCCCAC
This sequence comes from Bos grunniens, assembly GCF_055505025.1. Classification (NCBI taxonomy): domain Eukaryota; kingdom Metazoa; phylum Chordata; class Mammalia; order Artiodactyla; family Bovidae; genus Bos; species Bos grunniens. The sequence continues at coordinate 30,477,264 of NC_141193.1, forward strand.
CCTCTCCCTCTCCCACAGAGTCCATAAGACTGATCTATACATCAGTGTCTCTTTTGCTGTCTCGTACACAGGGTTATTGTTACCATCTTTCTAAATTCCATATATATGCATTAGTATACTGTATTGGTGTTTTTCTTTCTGGCTTACTTCACTCTGTATAATAGGCTCCAGTTTCATCCACCTCATTAGAGCCAATTCAAATGTATTCTTTTTAATGGCTGAGTAATACTCCATTGTGTATATGTACCACTGCTTTCTTATCCATTCATCTGCTGATGGACATCTAGGTTGCTTCCATGTCCTGGCTATTATAAACAGTGCTGCGATGAACATTGGGGTACACGTGTCTCTTTCCATTCTGGTTTCCTCAGTGTGTATGCCCAGCAGTGGGATTGCTGGATCATAAGGCAGTTCTATTTCCAGTTTTTTAAGGAATCTCCAAACTGTTCTCCATAGTGACTGTACTAGTTTGCATTCCCACCAACAGTGTAAGAGGGTTCCCTTTTCTCCACACCCTCTCCAGCATTTATTGCTTGTAGACTTTTGGATTGCAGCCATTCTGACTGGCATGAAATGGTACCTCATAGTGGTTTTGATTTGCATTTCGTCTTTTAGAATTTGAAATAGCTCAGCTGGAATTCCATCAACTGCACAAGCTTTGTTCATAGTAAGGCTTCCTAAGGACCCACTTGACTTTACACTCCAGGATGTTTGTTTGACTCTAGATGAGTGATCACACCATTGTGGTTATCTGGGTCATTAAGACCTTTTGCCTGTGAGTGTCTGAGGATGTCCTGTGGAGGCCTGGATTGGCAGTGGCCTGTTGTGGAAACAGGGATACTGGCAGCACCAGTACTGGAAGGCAATTGTTGGCATCAGTCTTTTTTGGATGTCACCAGTAGCACTACCATAGAGCCTGCAGACTCCAGGATTGAGTCATCTTAGGCCAAACAACTAGCAAGGAGGGAGCATAGCCCCACCCACCAGCAGACAGTTGGACTAAAGATTTACTGAGCATTGCTCTGCTCACCAGAGCAAGACAGTCAGTCCCTCCCATCAAGAAGCAAGAACTATAATCCCACAGCCTCCAGAATGAAAAACACAACCACAGAAAGCTAACTAAAATGATCACAGCCTTGTATAACTCAAGGAAGTTATGAGCCATCCCATGCCATGTATGGCCACCCAAAACCAATGGGTCATGGAGGACAGTTCTGACAAAATAATGTCTACTGGAGAAGGCAATGGCAAACCACTTCAGTATTCTTGCCTCAAGAACCCCATGAAAACAATGAAAAGGCAAAAAAAAGAAATGACACTGGAAAATGAGCCCCCTAGGTCAGTAAGTGTTCAATATGCTGCTGAGGAAAAGTGAGGGGAGAAACAGCTTTAGAAGAGGCTGAGCCAAAGTGGAAATGATGTCCAGTTGCGGATGTGTGTGGTGGTGAAAGTAAAGCCCGATGCTGTAAAGAACAATATAGCATAGGAACATGGAATGTTACATCCATGAATCAAGATAAATTGGATGTGGTCAAGTGGAGATGACAAGAGTGAACACCAACATTTTAGGAACTAGGGTACTAACAGGATGGGAATGGCTGAATTTAATTCAGATGATCATTGTATCTACTACTGAGGTACTACAGCTATGAATAGAATGGCAATTTGAGTTACTGAAATAGATTCCAATCCTGGAAGCACATCTGAGTTATTAGGTGAACATTTAAAATTAAATGCAAATATCTGAACTCAGGTCTAATGAATCTTAACACGTAAGGAACAGATTGCAAGCATAGGTATTGCTAATAAACTCCCTGAGTTTATTAGATTCTGATCTATCTGGTTTATAAACAATATTTAAGAACCATGGGATTCATTTTTTTAAAAGACACATACACAACCAAAGCCTTTAGTTAGGTAAATAAGCTATAAAGAACAAATCATATTAAAAGTGCCTCCATTCATTACAGAATCCAAAACTGTTAAGATGAACATAAAATTCAGTTTCTTCATTCTGACCTGGTTCTCTATTATTATTTGGCAAAGGGATTTGAATTACATATCTCAGGGAAAACAAGAACTATACTTTTATTCTTGCAATTAGATTGTCATTCCAACATCCAGTAAAAAAAAAGAAAAAAGAAAAAAAATTACTGTGGAACTCCTAGAGACCAGGCATTATCCTCTTGAACTCCTTGACATCCTAGAGTTATCGCTTTTAAAATTATGGTCCTTACTTTTAGTAAAGTAAAAAGTCACTCAGTCGTGTCCGACTCTTTGCGACCCCATGGACTATAGCCTATCAGGCTCCTCCATCCATGGGATTCTCCAGGTAAGGATACTGGAGTGGGTTGCCATTTCCTTCTCCAGGGCAGAAGTTACTGCTGCTGCTAAGTCACTTCAATCGTGTCCGACTCTGTGCGACCCCATAGACGGCAGCCCACCAGGCTCCCCCTTCCCTGGGATTCTCCAGGCAAGAATACTGGAGTGTGTTGCCATTTCCTTCTCCAATGCATGAAAGTGAAAAGTGAAAGTGAAGTCGCTCAGTCGTGTCCGACCCTCAGTGACCCCATGGACTGTAGCCAACCAGGCTCCTCCATCCATGGGATTTTCCAGGCAAGAGTACTGGAGTGGGGTGCCATTGCCTTCTCCCCTTACTTTTAAACTCCCCCTATACGTATCCCTTTTCTTGGCACTAAGCCTATGAAGGATCAATTGCCCCAAATAATCTATCTGACCCCCAAATTCTTCTTTCAATGATAGAACATATTTGTGGAGAACAACATACACACAGGCAAGTGTCCTGACTTTCTGAGAACATGTGACCTGAGACATAATCATTTCACAAAGACAATAGCTGCTCTCAGCCTTGATTTATTATTGAATCTCCTTCACTTTAATGAATCTGGGAAAATCAATTCCAGATTCTTTGCAGTCAAGGGTATTTATGAGAAAAAATTCAGAAGCATGCCAAACCCAGAGATGCTAAATAGAGTGAAGAGCATTGGAAATGGCTTGGTTTAGCTCCTAGAGGGGGAAAAAAAAAATGAGGATGTATGTAACGTAACATAAAAGACTGTTGTTGTTTAGTCACTAAGTCTTGTCTGATTGTTTTGCCAGCCCATGGACTGCAGCCTGCCAGGCTCCTCTGTCCATGGCATTTTTTCAGGCAAGAATACCAGAGAGGATAGCCATTTCCTCCTCCAGGGGATCTTCCTGAGCCAGGGATTGAACCTGAGTCTCCTGGGTAGGCAGGTTCTTTACCACTGAGCAACCAGGGAAGCCCAACATATAAGATGCTCCTCTGTAAATGTGGTGAGTACTTCTCATTTAACCATCTCTGCCTCAAGGGGCATCCTTCAAAATCTGCATATAGAAAAAGGATATCTAGCTAATATCTGTCACCCTACATAGTTCGGTGAAAGAAAAAACAAAACTCTTGAGATGAGAATTTTTGAAATCTTCTTCCTTACCACCTCTGGCAACCACATCTGCTCCCTGTGCCCATGAGCTTGGTTGTACAGCTGAAACTAATTAAAGTTATATAAATTATATTTCAATAAAAATGAATTTAAAGACAAAGTAAGAAAAAAAAATAAAGACAAAGTAAGAATAGTTGCCAACGGTGACTGCAGCCATGAAATCAGAAGATGACTGCTTCTTGGCAGGAAAGCAAAGATAAATCTAGACAGTGTTGAAAAGCAGAGGCATTACTCTGCTGACAAAGGTCCTTACAGTCAAGGTTATGGTCTTCTCAGTGGTCATGTACAATTGTGAGAGCTCAACCATAAAGAAGGCAGAGCACCAAAGAATTGATGCCTTCGAACTGTGGTGCTAGAGAAGACTCCCAATATTTCCGTGGACAGCAAGATCAAACCAGTCAATCTTAAGGGAAATCAACCCTGATTACTAGTTTGAAGGACTGATGCTGAAGCTGAAGTTCCAGTATTTTGGTTATCTAACACAAACTGCCGAACCATTAGAAAAATCCCTGATGCTGGGAAAGATTAAGGGCAGGAGAAGGAAACAACAGAGGATGAGATGGCTGGGTGGCATCACCAATGCAATGGGGCATGAACTTGGGCAAATTTTAGGAAGATGGTGAGAGACAGGGATGGCTAGCATGCTGCAGTTCATGGGGTCGCAAAGAGTCAGAGACAGGACTTAGCAACTGAGCAACAACAAGGACTGGGCTTACAAGATTTGTATTTGTGCTAACATAGCTGTATCTATGGGCTTCCCTAGTAGCTCAGCTAGTAAAGAATTTGCCTGCAATGCAGGAGACCCCAGTTCGATTCTTGGGTCAGAAAGATCCCCTGGAGAAGGGAATGGCTACCCACTGCAGTATTCTGGCCTGGAGAATTCTATGGAGATAGGAGCCTGGCAGGCTATAGTCCATGAGGTTGCAAAGAGCTGGACATGAATGAGTGACTTTTACTTCACTTCACTTCAGTTGTGTCTATTTTTCAGTTCTATCCACTTAAGTAACAAGATGAAAATAGGAGAATCAAACATCAACATTATTCAGTCTGAAACTGACTGAGTTAATAATATTGGAGAGAGGTTCTTTGTTTCATCAACACTTTTTTTCCACATCAGGTATAAGAAATCCACACTGATGTCAAATAAGCTTCAAGTTACATGTCAATGTAAAATGACTGGTAGCAGCTACATGAAAGAATCTGCTGAGAAAGAAACTGAGTTCAGAATTAGCAAAAAACAGAGCCCTGCAAGACTGTGTATGTCTGCCTGTGACAGTGAACGGGGATGGTGGTACCTGGAATGCATTCATGCCAGCAAGCCTGCAGTATCACATTGTATTCTAATTATCTTTTTACATCTTATGGCTCTGCCCATAGAAAATTTTGTTGATTAACAATTATATTGTCTTCATCTTTATATCAGCACTTACATAGTTCCTGGCCCACAAAAGACATCAGTAATACATGGAAGTGAAAATGATCGCTTTTCTCTTCTTTTGCCAGGAAAGGTCAAATCTCTGTGTGTGTGTTGACTGAACTATCCCTCCTGATCGTGCCAGTGTCCATATGAATCTAACAGTCTTCGTAAAGAAGTTAAAACAAAAATAGAGATGTGTAAACGTTTGGTTGGAAGTATATTAAATAACTATTCATCATAGGTGTGAATTATTATTCAGTGAGAATAATTTGGTATTACTCAGTGAGATTGACGATTATCTATCTCAGAGATCACCTGATATCCAGAAGATTTTACTTGAATCCAGACAACTTTTTCTTTTTTCAAGCATTTACATATCAATCAAACATTTACTGGCAACTCTGTTATAAAAAGAGACTTTGGGAAAACATAAATAAATTTATGTCAGGTTTTATGTGACTAAGAACTATGCAGCCCATCATTGGGGAATAGAGCATCCATAAAGAGATAAAGAAATGCTATAGAAAAGTAAAATGAGTCATCCATTAGTGGTTTGGCTGCTAAACCTGATACCCATGTCTACAGCTGTGGCCCTGCTCAACCACACCTCCATCCAGTCATAACCAAGTCAACAACTACTTGCCAGATTTCTCTTCACTCTGCCATTTTTGTTTGTACCACTGCCCACTTCTGCACTATCTCCAGTAGCTTCTTTAAGAGAATACCCCTCTTCTCAGCCTTCAGTCCTTTCAATTCACATTCTCCGAGAGAGTCATATTGCTTAAATCACCCAATTCATTCTGTTTTTATTTCAATCAAAGATTCTTAATAGTCATTCATTTTGCTTAAGAACGATTTCTCTCAGCAATAACTTTTGCCATCTGGTCTCAGCCTCCTGACCTGTCTTATGCTTAGCAACTCTCTCCTTTGTTCTATGAACCTCAAACACCTTGTCTTTGTCATAACTAGAGATACTGTTCTGTAAGTTCAGAAATATACTATTCTTCATCTTTATGTATTTATCAAATAAGTTGAACACTGTATGCTATGAATCTGGGAAAGGCATAGTAAAATTTAACAAACTGAAAAAAATTGGAAATACTTTTTAATAAAAATGGTATCATTGGAATGCAGTAGAAAGACATTTATTTGGCCTTATTATGGTATCCCAGGAATCATCTCATTTATCTTTTCTGATACTTTCACAGGGAGAGGCAATTATACCTACAATGGAATTATCTACAAAAGTTATTTATCTGAAATCAAATATCATTAAGTGGCAAAGCCAGAACTTAAATTCAGATCTCTAGGATTTGTTCTACTATCCTATGCAATGTCCAATATTTTAACTGTATCCAAAAGGAAAATAAGAGCTTTATAAGAATTTTTAGGCAAGAAATAAAATAATAGACCTAAGTTTTAGTTTGGCAACAGTGTGCATGAGTTAATTAAAGAGAGAACAGACTGAATGTCATGAAAGTAATATAATAAAAACTTATGCCATAATCAAGAAGGAAATATGCTAGGATACAATGAGAAAAAGGGATACATGCATCTATATATCATATATATATATATATATATATATATATATATATATATATAGGGTCGGGGAAGAATTCACAGGCAAATTTCAAGGTATTAAAAAGACAAATGTAAGGTTTCCTAGGTTAGGAAAAGTGCTACAAAAACAATCCAATTTCTGGCCATGCTGTGCTAACCCATTTAGGTAACTAATAAAAGGAAATAAAATGTGTTGTTTCTAGGATCATCAGTTGAGAACAGCCTCCCAGCAAATTAAAAGGAAATGCAAGACTAAAAAGTAAAAAGTATGATTAAGTTTGCCAAGATGCTCCAAAAAGTAACCTTGAAGTACATTGCTAGGAGACTGTTATTAAGGGGATCAAAACTAGATGCTCTTTTAGGAAAAAGATTCACAAATCTGCTCTGATTGTTGAAAACATCTAAAGATCAACTTATTAAGACAGCCATCCTCTTTTGAGTTTAAGCATTGTTTTAATGGGAAAGTGGTTATTAAAATAGGCTGATCGTTAGCATAGACTTTCAAAAATTGGAATATAATTACTTTAGCATAGATGGTTTTATAAAAATAAGACATGCAAAACTAAGAAAGAGATTACTCAGTCTGACAGTTATAATTATGTATTTTACAAAAATGATAGCAAAGAGGAGGCACAATGATCAATAGATTCAAGCAAGGTTAAAAGGACAGAAAACAATACTAACAAAAAGACTGTGTGCTATCTTTAGCAGGGTCAACTGTAAAGTGAAAGTGTTAGTTGCCCAGGCATGTCTGACTCTTTGTGACTCTTTGTGACCCCATGGCAGGTAACTGTCAGACTCCTCTGTCCATGGAATTCTCCAGGCAAGAATACTGGAGTAGGTGGCTGTTCCCTTCCCCAAGGGATCTTTGTGACCCAAGGATCGAGCCCAGGTCTCCTGTATTTCAGGCAGACTCTTCACTGTCTGAGCCAGCAGGGAAGCCCAACATTATGGTATTATGGCATCTGATAGAAATTGTAACTCAATTTTACCTCCCAGGCTCCTTTAGCCATGGGATTCTCCAGGCAAGAATACAAGAGTGGGTCGCCATTTCTTTCTCCAGGGGATATTCCTGACCCAGGGATCAAACCCGGGTGTCCTGCATTGCAGGCAGATTCTTCACTGACTGAGCTATGAGGGAAGCCTTCAATTTTACACTCACAGAAGTAATTCATAAAAATTTTTCAACGTTTTAGAAAGAGTGGTGTTAATATCAGGTAATTGTATACATGAATGGTAGTTTCATAGGACAGGCAAGATACACATATTTGTATACAAAAGCAGAAAAAGATATACATAGAAAATTCATTTTAGAATTTGCTCTGAGAACAGAAATTTAGGAATAACCTGAATGTCCAGAACTGAGAGTCTAGCTAAGAATATCACATTGCCTGGGTGAAATTTTAAGTAGGCAATTAAACAATCAGAAGAAAAAAATATATATGAATTTGAGGTGCTATCCAATGTAACCACCAATGAGTGACATGTGATTATTTAAATTTATTGAAAAAAAGTTATATTGGACAATCCTGGTCCCGAAGGAAATGAATGGGAATTTGCAAACAATATCTGTATATAATGGGAATGTTCACCTATTTTTTTCTTCTGATTTTAATTTGCATAATGCATGCTACTCATAATTCATGATTTAAGTATTTCATTACATAAAAGCATGAAAAACTGTATAGAAAATTATAAATTTATTTTGGATAGAAGTCCACTTCTATCTTTAGTTATTCAAACACCATTTTGTCTTATTCTACTGTCCTATGGATTTATGTATTCTTAGTAGCCAAAATCGGAGAAGGCAATGGCACCCCACTCCAGTACTCTTGCTTGGAAAATCCCATGGATGGAGGAGCCTGGTAGGTTGTAGTCCATGGGGTCGCTAAGACTCGGACACGACTGAGCGTCTTCCCTTTCACTTTTCACTTTCATGCATTGGAGAAGGAAATGGCAACCCACTCCAGTGTTCTTGCCTAGAGAATCCCAGGGACCGCAGAGCCTGGTCGGCTTCCGTCTATGGGGTCGCACAGAGTTGGACACGACTGAAGCGACTTAGCAGCAGCAGCAGTAGCCAAAATACTGTCACACATAGTGCACACAGAAGTTGCTCACAAATGGTTTCATCAATAGTTTTATGATTGAAACATGTGGGTATTGGAGCCAAATCACCAGGTTTAAGCTCAGAATTGCCACTGACTGGCTAGGTAATTTTGAACAGGTTTCTTTCATATTGAGTGACTTGGCTTTCTCATCAGTAAAATGTGTTAATAACAGAAAAAATATTTACTTGCACTATGAGGATGCTGCTGCTGCTAAGTCGCTTTAGTCGTGTTCGACTCTGTGCGACCCCATAGATGGCAGCCCACCAGGCTCCCCTGTCCCTGGGATTCTCCAGGGAAGAATACTGGAGTGGGTTGCCATTTCCTTTAACGTATGTGAAATATTTATCTGAGCGTCCAAAGCAGAATGAGTGCTTAGGAAAAGTTAATTACTATTAGGAAGAGAGAAGTTGATCTGTTATTGTTTCTCCTGTAATTTAAGCAGACTTTGCATCTTATTCATTGCTGTGCCTTCCATTTCTAGCACATGGATTAGAGACTGACACCTAACTGATGATCCAATATTTACGTATTGACTCATTTAATCAATCTATGATATAAAGATTAACTTTTGTGTTTTTGTTAAAAAAGCTTTATAAGTGAATTTAGCGGCTTAGAGGTTAAAGCATCCGCCTGGAATGCGGGAGACCGGGGTTCAATCCCTGGGTCAGGAAGATCCCCTGGAGAAGGAAAATGGCAACCCACTCCAGTACTCTTGCTTGGAGAATCCCATTGAGGGAGGAGCCTGGTAGGCTACAGTCCATGGGGTGGCAAAGAGTTGGACACGACTGAGCGACTTCACTTTCACTTTCATAGTGCCAAATATAAGTCAGGCTTTATGCTAAAAGATGAACTTATAATGAGTCCCCATTCTAGAGGACTTAAAAGCTTGAAGAGAAAGAGGACAAATAAATAGAAAATGAAAGTACATGGTAAGGAGTTTTTGTTAGAGGACAGTGTAAGCAGTTATGAGAGCTCAGAAGAGAGGAACTAACTCAGCCTAGGAGAGGGAAGGTTTCACAGAGAAAGAGATTCTGCTTTGGTGTTTAGGGCCAATGAATAGATGTTCTTATCATTCAAATTTTGCAAGCACAGGAAGAAAAACAATGATCTGAGGCTGTGGGGAGCCTCTATGCTCATGTTGAATGTGGGTGCCTCTGAAGCATACAAATGAACACAATTTATGAATTAATGCAATTAATTTATGAATTAATGCAATTTATGAATTAAAGCAATTAATGAACACAAATGGCTCTACATTTTGAGAAGTGCCTGTAAAGGAGAAAAAAGACAGTGATATGATTAAAAAATTGGACATAAGAGTGAATACTTACTAAGAAATATGAAAGAAATAACAGCATATTATTAAGTATAAAGATCTGGCAACTAGCAAATAATTACAAAATCCACCCCCCCACCAAATAATGTAACCAAAGCATTTACTTAATTGTCTCACCTCTATAACTCTGTTTGATTTACATTTTTAGTTGTATACTAGTAGTCCCCCTCTTCTATAACCCACCTAGTAACCCACCTTTCTACAGAGAGAACCAAAAGATAATTCAGACTTCCAGCTGGTAGTTGATTGAAATGTAAGTTTTTAATATAATGGTTTAGAAAAATTTCTTTCAGCTTCACAACCCCTTATTGAAAACTTGTCTATAATTTTCTCTGTAATTTTTACTCTGGTTATGTTTCTTACTAAAGGAAAAATGTTATGAAAAATCTGATCTTCTCATCTCACTTGGCATGGTCCCTGTTCAGCTGAGCCAGGACTCTCCTGCTTTCCTTCTCCTTCCTGAGCTTCTAGAGCATCAGGAGATAGTGGTAGAGGCATAAAATATGGAAATATGGAAAAGTGGCTATGAAGACTGGGCCTTAATGCCTTCTAAACAGAGGGTAGAGCAATGTCTAGGATAAGCCTTTTTCTTGAGTGCAATTATAGGGTTCAGAGAATTGAGAAGATCCAGTAAGGCAGGTCTTTTACTCAAGAAGGGGAGAGATTGAGTGGGAAGGGTTATAGGGGACATAATGATGGAAGTCTATTAGCCTCACCGATGATACAGGATTAGCATGGAGAAAAAGGGCCACTCCAAATTGGGGTATGTTCTATGAATTGGTTATTTGTTTTTCATTCTGCTGCTAAGTCACTTCAGTCATGTCCGACTCTGTGCGACCCCATAGATGGCAGCCCACCAGGCTCCCCCGTCCCTGGGATTCTCCAGGCAAGAACACTGGAGTGGGTTGCCATTTCCTTCTCCAATGCATGAAAATGAAAAGTGAAAGTGAAGTCGCTCAGTCATGTCCAACCCTCAGCGACCCCATGGACTGCAGCCTACCAGGCTCCTCCGTCCATGGGATTTTCCAGGCAAGAAAACCCCACTGGAGTGGGGTGCCATTGCCTTCTCCGGTTTTTCTTTCTATAAAGGGTTAAACAGTAAATATGTTTGGCTCTGTGCTCCACATGGTCTTTGTTGCAACTACTCAACTCAGCCAGCAAGAAAACAGCATAGCCAGTAAATAAATGAGTAGATATGGTTGTGTTTCAATAAGACTTCATTTATAAAAATAAGCAGCCAATGGGTTTGGTCCAAGGTCATAATTTGCTAATCTCTGCTTTAGCCTATCATTGGAATTTGAAGACTTAATAGGAGTTTCACCAAGAAAAAGTCCTCCAGCTGTCTTTGGAGTTAGAATAGGGAGGGCTACTCATATGTAAAACAAAATTCTGTGATAAAAACAGTTTACAAGTTCCTTTTGGAGAAAGCAACAGATTAAACTGCTCATACAGTAGCCAAATGGAAATTTACAGAAGCAAAAGTTGTACATTTTAAGTGAATGTCACAGACAACAAATGTTACAGAGAAGGATAAAAGATTATTTCATATTGAGTGGTCAGAGAAAACTTCATGGAGGAGATGAAGCTTTAACAATCTTTTAAATCACAAACAGCATTTTTGTAAATGTATAAAGTGGGAAAGTATTTTAAATGTGAAAAAAAAAAAAATTAGAGAAAAGATGTGAAGGTTAGAATCTAGGGGATCAAATACCATTACTTCAAGGACATAAAAAAAATGGCCATTGAATGTAGCCAGTGTTTATGAGGAAATAGTCTTCTAAACTACAGTTATACATGAAATAGAATCTGTTAAACTTTTATCTTCAGGCCAAGTAGAAATAAAAGGAGAATGATTCCGCCTCCTTGATGATCTATTCCACGGACACTGTAATTTACAGAAGCAGAAGAAATAAATACAAAGTCACACTTCCGTGTAATAAATCCACCTGGACTATGTTGGCTATGAAAGTTATCACTTTTCTGTAGAGCATGAGATTTGTAGCCTCAATCCCCTAGGACATCCTGCAAAACAGAGACAATTCAGCACATCCCTTGAGGAATTGCAATGATAAAGAAGCAGAAAAATGTAATATGCTTTGCCTTCTGGATGCCTAGCTAGATTACAAAATAAAAATCTGGGAGTTGAATTAGCTCCATTATCTGCATTTTCAAGCTGTTCACAAAGAGTGGGTTGAATGATATAGATTTGCACATTTAGTGCAATAGTATTAAAAAAGGAATGAAAGTTAGCTATTTGAATAAGTAGTGAATATGTTCTTTCAAAACATAATTTCCCACTAGAAAACAAAAATATTAAGAATAGCTTCTTTGGACAAGAAATAACAAAGTAAGTGCCAAAATGATCTATGTTCTACAGACACTCATATTCTATTACATTATCTGCAAGTCTTCACTAGTAAGTCTTATTTGCTTTCCCCATTCATTTTAGCTCTATGAATGCTTAAGTAGAAAATGGATCTCAAAGGTAAAGAATCTGTGTGGTCTTATCAGGAGTTTGATGGATATTGGACTTCTCTCTAAGGGCTAAATTTTTAAATATGTAATTGCTCCTTAGCCCAAATTAATCTATGTAAATCAAACTGCAGTTGGATCTCTCTTCCACTCTTCTTACTCTGACTCTTAGAAAGAAGAGAACTAAAAAAAAGGAGGACTTCATATTTCTACAACATAACCCCTTTACCACAGTTTACTTTTCAGCTACAAAAGTAAATTTCAGTACCTAGTATTAAATGTAACCTTTCTTGATGGTTACTTTTTATTAAGCATATATCTGCAAAGAGTAATTTTTGTATATTATGTTTTCTTCTTATAAAAATTGCAACTAAATATTATTTACACTTATTATGTCAGATATTTGGTTATTGTTTTATGCATTAACTTTTTTGATTGACATAACAACCTTATGAACTAGATATTATATTCTGAACTTTATTAAACTGAAGCACAGTTTCACCAATTCAAATCTAATCCATTCTGACACAACACTGTATGTTCTTAAACACCAAGTTATTACCTGTTTCAGTTCAGTTCAGTTCAGTTGCTCATTAATTGTTTGCTGCTGCTGCTGCTGCTAAGTCGCTTCGTTCGTGTCCGACTCTGTGCAACACCATAGACGGCAGCCCACCAGGCTCCCCAGTCCCTGGGATTCTCTAGGCAAGAATACTGGAGTTGTATATAAATAAGATGTTTACTAGAAACACAGCAAATGTTAATTAAATTCAATATTTAAATAGATTTAAAATTATAATGGAGACTCAGTTCCTTGTAAGAAGTAATTTAATTTTTTTAAAAAAGTTTAGCAAAATACTTCATCTGCTTCTCCAAAGAAAACTAGTATTTACCCAATAAATATTTACTAATTAGCAGCTATATTTACATCATCCTGTATTAGGGAGCTTTGAATAACATGATTGATGAAGGAATGAGACCTGAAGAACTTAAGAGATCCTATGAATAATCTCCAAGAGGGGCAGGATCTCCCTGAATCTGCAGACATAATTTTGAGTATATATATATATACACACTCAAAATATATATATAATATATATATATATTATATATATATATATATATTTCTAAGTTGGGAGTTCATGGCTTTCATCCCATTTACAAAGTATCACTGATAGTCCTAATTTAATTACCACTGTCTTTGGAAAAATGAAACAAGGGAGTCCACTTTTGAGCAGGCCAGTTAGGACTTCCAACCTAAGTGAGAAGATCCCACACACCCCAAAGAACTTATTTTAATCATCATTAACATAAGGTGGAAGATTCAAATTCTACTGCAGTCCCAGAACTCTCACTGTATACATGAGGATACTAGAACTTGAGTACAGTCACCTATCTAACTTATTCTACCTTGGTTGTTGTTTAGTCACTAAGTCATGTCTGACTCTTTGTGACCCCATGGACTGTATCCCTCCTGGCTTCCCTGTCTGTGGAATTTTCTAAGCAATAATACTAGAGTGGGTTGGCATTTCCTTCCCCAGAAGATCTTCCTGAGCCAGGGATCAAACCCACTTCTCCTGCATTGGCAGGCAGCTTCTTTGCCACTGAGCCACCTTGGAGACACAACTAATTCAGCAACTACATTACCAGGAATGATGGAGTGACAGAAAAAACAGTAGATAAACAAAGTGGCACTGATGACAGTGACCCACCTAGCCTTGTGACAAAAATTGTTTCATGGTTAAAAAAAAAAACTTCCTAATGGATGCTTAATGTTGATAAAAAATTGGAATTTTAATGTCTTTATATTTTAACTCATTAAATGAATCCCCCATTCATCCCTAAGTATAGCTCAGTTCAGTTCAGTTGCTCAGTCATGTCTGACTCTTTGTGAACCCATGGACTGCAGCACATCAGGCTTCCTTATCCATCACCAGCTCCCAGAGCTTGATCAAACTCATGTCCATTGAGTCGGTGATGCCATCCAACCATCTCACCCTCTCTCATCTCCTTCTTCTCCTGCCTTCAATCTTTCCCAGCATATACACTAGATACGGCAGTTTTAAGGCATGACAAAGTTGCTGTCTTTGACATTTTCTTTTTTAAGATATAAATTATTCCATCATTTGTCATCTTTGTCATGTTTATTTAGTGTAGGAGTAACAGCATGGGTGAACAAGTTTTCAGAAAAAAACATTGCTGGAGTTTCAGTCTACATACTTAAGGAATGAAAGAGGAGCATCTTGACAATGCTATTTGAAAGCCAGGCTACCTAGATTTCACTTTCAGGTCTATATCTGTCCATCCAATCAAGCTTTCCTCTTTATATATATATATATATTTTTTAACCTAAAAGTAAGGTGGAGCTAGTGGTAAAGAATCCACCTGCCAGTGCAGGAAACGAAAGACACACAGGTTCTGTCCTTGGGATGGGAAAATTTCCTGGAGAAGGAAATGGCAACCTACTCTAGTATTCTTGTCTGGACAGAGAAGCCTGGGAGGATACAGTCCAAGGGGCTGCAAAGAGTTGAACATGACTGGGTGACTGAACACACAAAGTATTCTAGAAGCAGCAGTGGTGTGAAGCTTAGTCTAAAAGTAGGCAAATATCTTTGAGGCAATTTTTTTCCTTCCATAGCTTGGGATGTCTCATTAGCAGAATTAAATCCCCAGCTTAATAGAGTTATTTGGCATTATTGAAATACATAGAACATTTCATATGACAGATGTTTGTGAGCACTTAATTTAGTAGGTTGTTAATTCTAATTCTACTTAGCATGTGATACCTTAATAAATGAAGCCTTTTGAAGAAAAATAAAAATATCAAGTATTGCTTTCCCTTGTAAGGAAAATTATTCCCATTTATGTTAAACACTAATTTACAGCTATATGAAAATTAAAAATGTATACAAATCAATCACTCATTAAAAGGCTTCAGTATCTCTTTAGTCAGTAGGAAAATGACCAAGTTATTATAATGAGATATAAGGCCCTAGAACCCATGCTTTGGAGGGTAGTGTTCCAGCTGTCCTCTGGGCACATCATTACCCAACAGGTAATCTGTATGGTTGGGGAATACGTTGTATATGACTGTGAAGTGCTGGAAGTCACTGAGTCACGGGATCTGAAAGCACGGACACAGGCCTTTATGGTACAGGGTGGACCTGGGTTTGACAAAAGAAAGGTAAACTACAAGAAAACCTCTCGTCTTTCTGGATTATTTTAGTGAAGAAATTCAAGAAGTCTGAGATTGCTAAATGAGACCCTGGGTTGTCAGACTACTGTGAAAATATATATGCTATGTACTTAACAGCTTAATTCATAACTTATGAGATTTAGACATGTGGTATATGAGCAATCATGGGTCTCTTTGACTGTGTATGATTTAAAGACACCCCATCTTTTCAACACTGCCACCCTCACTGAAATATGAATTGGAAATACCATTTATTATACATAGCATTTTGCTTCATATCTTTCTACTTGGGCATTTACTTGTGTGTATGGTTTCCTTCCTCTGTTCTGTGCCCAAACTCCACTCTAATTTGTCTAATAAATGAATTCATCTCTTAAGAGACAGATAAAATGTCATCTCTCTGGTAAGTCCTTTACTAATGTCTCTGTTCTGCTCTCGCTATTCCAGTTGATCCTTGAGAAATTCTTTCTCATTGATCCTACTTATATCTTCACCTATAAAGCTCTATTGGAGAAGGCAATGGCACCCCACTCCAGTACTCTTGCCTGGAAAATCCCATGGATGGAGGAGCCTGGTAGGCTGCAGTCCATGGGGTCGCACAGAGTCGGGCACAACTGAGAGACTTCACTTTCAGTTTTCACTTTCATGCACTGGAGAAGGAAATGGCAACCCACTCCAGTGTTCTTGCCTGGAGAATCCCAGAGACAGAGGAGCCTAGTGGGCTGCCATCTATGGGGTCGCACAGAGTCGGACACGACTGAAGCGACTTAGCAGTATAAAGCTCTATGGACTTCCTTGGCTCAGACAGTAAAAGAATTGGCCTGCAATGCAGGAGACCCAGGTTCAATCCCTGGGTTGGAAAGATCCCCTGGTGAAGGAAATGGCTACTCACTCCAGTATTCTTGCCTGAAGAATTCCATGGACAGAGGAGCTGGGCAGGCTACAATCTATTGGGTCACAAAGTGTTGGACATGACTGAATGACTAACACACACACACACACACACACACTCTTAAGGCTCTATTCCTGTTGCTAATTGTTAAAGATAACTATTCCTCTGAGATCTCTTTTAGAACAGCCAAATCTAGCTCTTGTTCTACATTCTCAGCTCTATAAGTATTTCAACTTTATGTACCAAACACAATTCACAGGCATCAGGAATTGTTAGGACACAGAGAATTAAAAACCAGCACCCAGTGCAGAGATAGTGAAGAGTCAAGGGAAGGATTATTATTAACGTCTGTAAATTGAGCCCAATGCCTGATATTCACTTGCTATATATACTTAGTTCATTTATATCTATGCAATTAAAGCACTGTATATTCTTTGTAATCATATACTTCTATAATCTTTATAATAATCCTGGTGATAAATCACAAGGCAAAATCATAAAATGAGGGTTGAGGTGGAAATATATAATACAAATGCAATAGAGTAATATTTATTTCATGGCTACTAAATAATGTCTTTGGGATTGGAATGAAAACTGACCTTTTCCAGTCCTGTGGCCACTGCTGAGTTTTCCAAATATGCTGACATATTGAGTGCAGCACTTTCACAGCATCATCTTTCAGGATTTGAAATAGCTCAACTGGAATTCCATCACCTCCACTAGCTTTGTTCATAGTGATGCTTCATAAGTCCAACTTGACATCACACTCCAGGATGTCTGGCTCTAGGTGAGTGATCACACCATCATGATTGTCTGGGTTGTGAAGATTTTTTTGTACAGTTCTTCTGTATATTCTTGCCACCTCTTCTTAATATCTTCTGCTTCTGTTAGATCAATACCATTTCTGCCCTTTATTGAGCCCATCTTTGCATTAAATGTTCCCTTGGTATCTCTAATTTTCTTGAAGAGATCTCTAGTCTTTCCCATTCTGTTGTTTTCCTCTATTTCTTTGAATTGATCACCGAGGAAGGCTTTCTTATCTCTCCTTGCTATTCTTTGGAACTCTGCATTCAAATGGGTATGTCTTATCTTTTCTCCTTTGCTTTTCACTTCTCTTCTTTTCTCAGCTATTTGTAAGGCCTCCTCAGACAGCCATTTTGCTTTTTTGCATTACTATTTCTTGGGGACGGTCTTGATCCTTGTCTCTTGTACAATGTCATGAAACCTCTGTCCACAGTTCATTAGGCACTCTGTCTATCAGATCTAGTCCCTTAAATCTATTTCTCACTTCCACTGTATAATCATAAGGGATTTGATTTAGGTCATATCTGAATGGTCAAGTAGTTTTCCCCCACTTTCTTCAATTTCAGTCTGAATTTGGCAATAAGGAGTTCATGAACCGAGCCACAGTCAGCTCCCAGTCTTGTTTTTGCTGACTGTATAGAGCTTCTCCATCTTTGGCTGCAAAGAATATAATCAATCTGATTTTGGTGTTGACCATCTGGTGATGCCCATGTATAGAGTCTTCTCTTGTGTTGTTGGAAGAGGATATTTGCTAGGCAATGACAAAGAATGCTCAAACTACTGCACAATTGCACTCATCTCACACGCTAGCAAAGTAATGCTCAAAATTCTCCAAGCCAGGCTTCAGCAATATGTGAAGCGTGAACTTCCAGATGTTCAAGCTGGTTGTAGAAAAGGCAGAGGAACCACAGATCAAATTGCCAACATCCGCTGGATCATCGAAAAAGCAAGAGAGTCCAAAAAAACCACATCTATTTCTGCTTTATTGACTATGCCAAAGCCTTTGACTATGTGGATCACAGTAAACTGTGGAAAAGTATTCAAGAGATGGGAATACAAGACCACCTGACCTGCCTCCTGAGAAACCTGTATGCAGGTCAGGAAGAAACAGTCAGAAATGGACACGGACCAACAGACTGTTTCCAAATAGGAAAAGGAGTACGTCAAGGCTGTATGCTGTCACCCTGCTTATTTAACTTATATGCAGAGTACATCATGAGAAACGCCGGGCTGGAAGAAGCACAAGCTGGAATCAAGACAGCTGGGAGAAATATCAATAACCTCATATATGCAGAGGACACCACCCTTATGGAAGAAAGTAAAGAAGAACTAAAGAGCCTCTTGATGAAAGTGGAAGAGGAGAGTGAAAAAGCTGAATTAAAGCTCAACATTCATAAAACTAAGAAAATGGCATCTGGTCCCATCACTTCATGGGAAATAGATGAGGAAACAGTGGAAACAGTGAGAGACTTTATTTTGGGAGGCTCCAACATCACTGCAGATGGTGATTGCAGCCAAGAAATTAAAAGATGCTTACTCCTTGGAAGGAAAGTTATGACCAACCTAATTCAGTTCAGTTCAGTCTCTCAGTCATGTCCAACTCTTTGCGACCCCATGAACCACAGCACGCCAGGCCTCCCTGTCCATCACCAATGGCCAGAGTCTACCCAAACCCATGTCCATTGAGTTGGTGATGCCATTCAACCATCTCATCCTCTGTCATCCCCTTCTCCTCCTGATGTCAATCTTTTCCAGCATCAGGGTCTTTTCAAATGAGCTTTAAGACTAACCTAGACAGCATATTAAAAAGCAGAGATATCAGCGTCCAGCCCCGGTTGGATCCAGGGATTTCCTCGGGAGGACGGCGTTGGCGATTAAAGGATAGATAAAAGGAAAAAGACTGAGGTGAACTAACTGGCTTATGCGGAAAGCCAATAAAACCTGTGACATCAAGTTTGCTTTGACCACGGAGGCTGCAGGCGCCCTCTCAAATAGCAGAAGGTGCCCCACCTTAGGCACCTTCTTGAGAGGGTCTTAGAAGCCCAGGCAAGTAAGTGGTTTCAGAGAGCCCCCACGCTCCAATCAGTCACCCTGAAGGAAGAACAGAAGAAAAGGAGAGAAAAGAAAGCAAGAAAGAATGACACAGGGAGACTAAGCTTTGAGCAAGGCCTGTAGTTTTATTTTCAAAGGGAGCTTATATACCTTAAGTTGTGCATAAAGGATAATAGGGAGTGTAAATTCATGCAAAGTCAGCAGTCTTTGATCCTTATCAAGACCAGGCTTTCTTTTCTGCAAACTTATCATATACAAATGGTTTAGGTGATTTACACCATCTTCTGACCAGAAGGCCTGTTAATATTTTATGACTCTGATAAGGGTTTGTCAACCATAAGACTTATTTTCTCTAAGAGTAATTATTTTAAAGTTTGGCGCCATCCTCCGAAGGTGTTAGATAAAGTTGCATTCCTATAGGGCAGAGGTGCAGTGGGTTTACAACAAGGAAAGAATTTATTACCTTAAGAGTCTAAAGTTGGTAGCACCAAGATCACTACTTATTTTTTTTTTTCTATATACCAACTATATTAATACACTTCCAAGGATACAATACAGGGGATGTGGAAACTTGGCAGCAAGCATTGGCTCAACAATGAAATCTTCTACTAGTTCTATTCTAACAATTTCTAACTCTCTGAGAGGCTCCATACTATTTGAATATCTTAAGCTTCCCGTGCCTCTCACGGTTGGGAGACTGTAAACAATCATATGTGTAGCTGTAGGAGTCCGGGTAAACCTGTCAAGCAAGGCAGAGAGCCATCTGAGGGGTTTGGATTGAAACACTCCTATCATGCCCAGGAGGCTATTTAACTAGAGCTCTAAGTTGATTTCCTTCAGAGAAAAGGTTGTCGGGGATAGCCCCCTGTTAATGTCAGAGGAGTTGGTGAAAGTCGTAAAATAGTAAAACAGACAGATTCTGGTTTTGGGGTAGATGCTCAGGCAGATCCAGGGGGTGCCCCTCGAGCCCTGACTCGCCTTGCCTATCAGGGCTCTCCTGCATGACCTTGTCATGGGTGGGAACTCCTGTGCTGGCTCCCGGCACAGAGACATTACTTTGTCAACAAAGGTCAGTCTATTCAAGGCTATGGTTTTTCCAGTAGTCATGTATGGATGTGAGAGTTGGATTATAAAGACAGCTGAGTCCTGAAGAACTGATGCTTTTGAACTGTGGTGTTGGAGAAGACTCTTGAGAGTCTCTTGGACTGCAGGAGTTCCAACTAATCCATCCTAAAGGAGATCAGTCCTGGGTGTTCATTGGAAGGACTGATGTTGAAGCTGAAATTCCAATACTTTGGCCATCTGATGTGAAGAGCTGACTCACTTGAAAAGACCCTGATGCTGGGAAAGATTGAGGGCAGGAGAAGAAGGGGACGACAGAGGATGAGATGGTTGAATGGCATCACCAACTCAATGGACATGAGTTTGAGTAATCTGGGAGTTGGTGATGGACCGGGAGGCCTGGCACGCTGTGGTTCATGGGGTCGCAAAGAGTTGGATACGACTGAGTGACTGAACTGAACTGAACTAAAATAATGTCTAAAACTTTATTAATGGAAGAGTGTTGTTTACCTTGCACTGAAAAGTTGTATATTTTCTTTTGAAAACCTTCAAATTTATTACTTCATACTCATCCATTATATCATAAGCAGGCTTAGATAGATCAAGTAGAAATAAGTTGTTCACTCAATTATATATAGTGTTCCTGGAAGAAATAATGTTGCAAATTACAAAAAGTATTTTCCATATAATCTAAGATAACACCTAATACATGAGCTTTTAACTGATATGACAATGTATGGATTTTTAATCCTCTCTAAATGGTAAATCTACAGTGCACAAATTTCTCAAGTGCACAGAAATAAGACAACACAGTTCCAATCAAAGAAATACACTTAGTATACTGCATTATTCTTTTATTTTTTCCCCTTTTTCATTTGATCCCAATATAAAAAGTGAGTAAATAGACAATGATACTTATATAATTATGTTGTAAAATTAGGGAGAGGTGGCTGACCTGAACAAAAGTAAGGTGGCTACACTTCACTAAAAGTGCTGATATAGTCATATATGTAAGGCTGTAATAATATGAATATCGAGAGCAATCATGAAATCTATGAAAAGCAATATATTCATCAATTACAATAGAATGCTAAAAAAAATTCAAGTAAATCACAAGAAGGAAAGTAAAAGAATCAGTTCAATGAGAAATAGAGGGCAAAGTAAAGTACATAATAAAATGTAACATATCGATAATTATTTGTAAATTATCTAAAAACACCAAGAACAAGTTAGAGATTCATAGAATGGATAAAAAAGATTACCCAGCTCTATGCTGTCTGTAGGAACCTACTTCAGTAAAGACATAAACATTTGAAAGAACACAAATTTAAAAAAAAGATATATAGTTCAAATAATAATTTAGAAGTCTACACTAATATTATGTACATGGATTTCAAACATATAAAATTACTAGGAACAAAAGGGACACTAGATAATGATAGAATAATTAATATATCAAGAAGATACAGCACTCCTATATATGTATACATCAGTTTCAAAATAATAAAACAAAAATGTAAAGATGAGAAAGAGGTACTAGATAAATCCAGATTTATTGGTAGATACTTCAAAACCTGCCTCTAATAATTGGTAGGGCAATTAGACAGAAAATAAGAGTGGTTTATATATATATATAAGTGGTTTATATACATATAAGTGGTTTATATATATATATATAAAAGTGGTTTATATATATAAGTATATATATATAAACATATATATAAGTGGTTTATATATATATATATATATAAGTGGTTGATATATATATATATATACATATGTATATATATGAGTGGTTTATATATTTATACATATATATATATATATATATATATAACACCATCAGACAGGATGGCATTTATTGAATAGTCCAACAAACATCAGTGTTCTCTCATTCTTCTTTGCTATGCACCCTCCATGAAATTACATAATCACCAACTGTTTTATGTCACTACTGTCTTCTGTTCTAGAAATTCATATAAAAATTTCACACAATATGCTATCTTTTGATCCAGTCTTTACCTCAGCACACTATTTTCATTCAATAAAATGTTTTAGAGATGCAATTATGTCATTGCAAATTGTGATATCTTATTTTTATTAAGGCGTGATATTCCACTGTGTGAACATGCCTCAATTTGTGTGTACACTCATCTAATGATGG
This sequence comes from Bos grunniens, assembly GCF_055505025.1. NCBI lineage: Eukaryota > Metazoa > Chordata > Mammalia > Artiodactyla > Bovidae > Bos > Bos grunniens. Next base: position 30,499,809 of record NC_141193.1, read on the forward strand.
AAATGCAGTTTGTTTCCAATGTTAGGTTGTTACAAATAAAGTGGTTGTATGTATTTTATAAAAAATATTTTTGTGGATATATGTCTTTGTTTCTTCTAGGTAAGAATTGCTGGGTATTATGATCAATGTATATTTAATTCTCAAAGAACCTCTTTTTCCCCAAGAGGCAGTATGATTTTGCACTCTTATGAACTGATGCTTTTTGAATTGTGGTGCTGGAGAAGATTCTTTGAGAGTCCCTTGGACAGCAAGCAGATCAAATCAATCCTAAAGGAAATCAACCCTGAAAATTAATGAGAAGGCCTGATACTGAAGCTGAAGCGCCAATACTTTGGCCACCTGAGGTGAAGAACTGACCCACTGGAAAGACCCTGACTCTGGGAAAGATTGAGGGCAGGAGGGGAAGGGGGCAACACAGGATGAGATGAATGATAATATCACCGACTTAATGGATATGAGTTTGAGCAAACTCTGAGAGATAGTGAAGGACAGGGAAGATTTGCATGCTGCAGTTCATGGGATCACAAATACTTAGACATGACTTAGTGACTAAACAACAAGAATAGCATATTAGAAAATTCAGCCCCTTTATATTCTTGCTAATATTTGGTATTGATCTTTTCAATGTGGTTTGAATTTGCATTTTCCCAATGACTAATTGTTTTATTATTCATTTATGCAATAATCTTTTTTTGTTTTGATTGGTGTATTTATCTTTTCAGGATCACTGAGCTGTAAATTTTTTGTATTCTGGATACAAAGAATTTGTAAGCTACACATAATGCAAGTATTTTTTATCAGTGACTTTCTTTTTATTTTTTTACAATTGCATTTGAAGATTTTTTTTAATGAAATAAGTTCTCAATCATGTTTCTTATATAATTATTATTTTTGTTTGCTAAAAAACATTTGCCTAAGTCAAAGTCATAAAATTTTGCCATATATACTCTTAGGAATTTTATAATTTTAATTTTATATTATGCTTCTGATAGATTTGGAATTATATTCTGTGTACAGTATGAGATAGAGCTCAAGCTTCATTTCTTCCACATGGACATATATCCAAGAGCTATTTATTATAAAGGACTTTATTTTCTCAATTTAATTACCATGGAATTGTGCAGTAAAAAATTAGTCATGTTCAAAAAACAAAACAAAGTTTGGCCTTATCCAACTCCTCGAAGGTGATCTCTAAACTCATGGAATGTTCTACCTGATAACAGCAGCTTTGTTTACCTGGGATCCTTGGGTTATACCTGACAGTCTACACTAAAAATGCATTTTATAATGATAACTTTGGACCATGTAGCATCATCTGGACCTCTGGGGGTACTGAAGACTAAGGGCAGTCACAGAGGTGGTCTGTCATGCATATTTCACTGGTGCCAATACAATTCTAGGACATCATGGATTAAGTAAGCTTCTGTATTTGACAGTACTCCGTTCTGGGAGAAACACTGTGTAAATGACTCCATTGAAGGAAAACAATGGGAAGCTTGCACCTAGAACTCTTCTGGAACCTGCAATATGTATCTTTACACACTGAGATTTTAATGTGTATATTTCCATTGTAATAAAGTATAATTGTGAGTTTAACAACTTCACTGAGCTCTATGAGTTCTTCTAACAAATTATTAATTCTGAATATAATCTTGGGGACCTGTCAGACTGCAGGTACTTTGCTGAAAATTAATTGACTATGTATGTGATCAATTGAACTCAATTTTTTCATTCTGTATTTGTCTACTTTTAGCTCACAATCTTAATCACTGTTGGTTTATGTTGGATTTCAATATCATTAACTATAAACCTTAAATTTTTGCCCTTAGATTTTTTGTTTTGCCTATTTGAATTATTTTTTTAATTTCTGTATACATTATAGAATCAGTCTTTCATTTTCTATTAAAAATCCTGCTGATAATTTGAATAAGATGGTGTAAAATCTAAGACTAACTTGGAGACAACTGACACCTTAAAAATGATAAACTTTCTAATTCATGAACATGGGTATCTGTCATTTACTTAGTCTTCTTTATGTTTTTTTATCACTATATTTTCACCTCTTGACATTTTCTAAATATCTATCTTTCCATAGCATCTGTTCCCCAGCACAAAAGCTGCCACGCCTGCTTTAGAAGTATAGGGATATCATGCCTTTCTTCTGAGGATGAAAGGGAGGCTCAGTCCTCAGGCTAAGGAAGGATCAGAACCACTGACCAGACAAGCTAGACCTCTGTCCAAACCTGAAATAATTTCTCAGTATCACAGCTATGCCAACTCTCTGGGAATCATTAAATATTAAATTTTAGTAAGGGAAAAAAATAAATGAAGGGAGACAGGGAAAAGAAAAAAGAAAGAAGTTCAATATAAAATGTTTTCTATGTTGAAAAGTGAAAGTGTTAGTTGCTCAGTCATGTCAGACTCTTTGCAACATCACAGATTGCAGCCCACCAAGCTCCTCTGTCCATGGAATTCCCCAGGCAGGAATACTGGAGTAGGTAGCCATTCCTTTCCCCAAGGGATCTTCCCGATTCAGGGATCAACCCCGGTTCTCCTGCATTGCAGGCAGATTCTTTACCACTTGACTAACCAGGAAAACCCTTTCTATGTTAGATTACTATAATCTTTTGGAGAACAAAGACTGTGTATTTTATTAGTCTGTGCTCCATACAGTCCCTCTCCCCTCCCCAACACACACTGTAAACACTTCATGGTTATTAAATAAAATCTGAATAAAATCCCTATTTTAGTTGTGACTTTTGTTTGTGTCCTCTATTTGTCATATACCAGGTTATTTTTTTAATATTCAATATTTAAAAGATAAAATGCTATATTCATAACTTTGATTCATGTAACATTTTAATATGAGTTGGAGCCATATAGATTAAAAATAGAGGAAGCAGCTTTAATTTTATACTTTTTTAAACAGTATATGGCTTTCCAGATTTTACTTAAATGCTAAAAAAGAGCAAGAATTAACTGTTAAAAACACATCTACTTGAAAAAAAACAGTTTATATTGATAGCACTTACAAAAAAATTTAAGGGTTCACCACATATTTTCAACTGATTTTTAAATAAAAACAGGTATATTTCAAAAATGTTTTATATTGTCAACTTTTTAAATCTTCATAACACATTTTTTCCCTTTACTCTGCTGCAGCAAAAGTTATTTTTTCATCTTTATAATGTCAGGTTATTTTTAACAGATACAGGCAATTCTGCTAACTATAAGGAGAAGGCAATGGCAACCCACTCCAGTACTCTTGCCTGGAAAATCCCATGGGCGGAGGAGCCTGGTAGGCTGCAGTCCACGGAGTCGCTAAGAGTTGGACACGACTGAGTGACTTCACTTTCACTTTTCACTTTCATGCATTGGAGAAGGAAATGACAACCCATTCCAGTGTCCTTGCCTGGAGAATCCCAGGGATGGGGGAGCCTGGTGGGCTGCCGTCTATGGGGTTGCACAGAGTTGGACACAACTGAAGCAACTTAACAGCAGCAGCAGCTAATTATAAAATTATAGCAGCTAACTATAAAATTAGTCTCCTGACATCTTCAGATTCTGTTCATAATGTATGAAATCTCATTAAGGCTGGTTAAAAAACAAAAAAACACCCTCAAAGTCTACATAGTAAATGTCAAATAAATATCAAATTTATGGCCTTTGTGTGCTCTTAGCTTGAACATTTGTTAAAAGATTAATAAATGTATAAAAAATTATCAAATACACTAGGAAGAAAATAATCTAGTAGAAATTATTCTCATTACTTGTTTAACTGACTATTCTTTTGAATAACAGAATGTGGAGGGAAAGATCATAGGATATGGCTTTATGTGTTTGTTGTCTTTATACACTTCTGGTAACATAAGTAAAATATTCAATAAGAGGATCTTTGTGTTACAGGGTGATGTTAAGTGGGAAGCATCTTCACAGAAGGGACACTAAAAACAGGTAGACAATATTATTTGGCCTGTTGAAATCCACCACCCAAAACTGATATAATTGGCACATTTATGTGCATATATTGGCACATTTATGCAGCTATGGAGGTTATGCATAGGTCCAATGGCATGGGTTTCTACTTATGAAGGTAGTTTTAGCTCTTGTTACTACTGCCAGCAACAGAACTTAACCTAAGCTCTTAATATAGTGTGATCCTTTGAAAAAATCAGCTGCACACTTGATGCTAAATTCACTTCATCTGACCCCTTCTACCCTTAAAGAGGCTAACATTCATTCTGACAGAGATGGGCACACGATCTAAATATATGTTTGACTTTGATATCAACCAGAACGATCACCTAAGGGCTTAGGGGATGTCTGATCCATCGATATGAGATCACATATCACATTATATGAAACCACAGGAACCACAAAAAATAGCAAAGAATACACAAAAGTAGGTAGATGATCATGGTATTTACTGCTCATATCATATATTCCAGAACCTAGAGTATGCCAAGGTTAAAAACTTCTCTGAATGCCTTTTGGAGGCAAAGCTAAAGAATTAGGTTAGTGTCAATACTTGGCTAGGGTGCTTCGCTATCTATCCTTAAGGATTCAGTGAACAACTTAAATCAACTTGAATTTTATGCAGTGCTGTATTGCCAATAAATAGAATATGCAGTATAGGAACCCAGGGTGGACAGGAGTGGCCCCACATACCCTTAACCTCACTGACTTATTTGGGGATTTTTGTTCTTTCTGTTTCTGCAACTCTGGGTTCTATAGATTTCAAGGTCCTATTTCCCAAAAAGGAAATATATTATTTCCAGGAGAAAAACAAAAGAGACCCACTGAGTCAAAAGCTATGGCTGTGGCTTCAACACTCTAGGGTTCTTAAGCCAGTGATCCAGCAGGTAAGAAGAGGAATTGTTCTCTTGGCAAGGAGGTAGGGACACTGTTACACACTGTAGGCTGGGAAGAATATGTATTGGCACCCAGTTGATTCATTTGGATGCATTTTGGTATGCCCTAGCTCACTTTTTTGGAGAAGGCAATGGCACCCCACTCCAGCACTCTTGCCTGGAAAATCCCATGGATGGAGGACCCTGGTGGGCCGCAGTCCATGGGGTCGCTAAGAGTCGGACAAGGCTCAGCAACTTCACTTTCACTTTTCACTTTCATGCATTGGAGAAGGAAATGGCAACCTACTCCAGTGTTCTTGCCTGGAGAATCCCAGGGACAGGGGAGCCTGGTGGGCTGCTGTCTATGGGGTCGCACAGAGTCGGACACGACTGAAGAGACTTAGTAGTAGTAGTAGTAGTAGCTCACTTTTTATGGTAAATGACAAGAGAAGCAAGTATGGCTTAACAAAAAAGAGTCATGGTGATAAGGAGTTTGGGTCTCTAATACATGACTCTGTGACACCTAAGCCACAAAACCACCAGAGGCGATAGACGAGCTGAGTATACAGTACAGGGACATGACTTCACTGTCCTTTGTATGTCCAGTCCAGCTGCAGTGAAAGGGCCAGCAGTCTCTCTAACCTTGTATCTTCTAAGTTTCTCCCAGGAAAGCAGGCTCACTGGATTCTTGGAGGAGTTGTTTTCACTGTGTAAAAAAGTAGATTTTAACGACTCAAAAGTTTACAGGGTTAGATACTAATATCTCCTTCTCATATTTCTTTTCAGAAATGCACAGCTCTAATCTTGGCTGCTGGAAATGCAGCTGAACAAGCTTCAGTTCTGACTCCACTTGAAGAATCACCTCAAAGGGAGAGAGCTGTTCTGTTCAAGAACATATCCCTTGCTGGGAAGAATGCATTCAGCGGCTACTGGATGTGGGAATATCAAGTTCTGGGCCCTTTGCCTCAACTCAGGATATCTCTAAAGGCTTGTCTCAGCTTTAGACTTCTTTATAAAATAAATTGAGTTCTCCAAAGAAAGGGCATTGTGGCCCAACTTCTCTGTCCAATTCTGTCCCCACTTTCCTTCTACCAGCAATGATCCCAAGGGTGTTCCCTAATAAACTTACTGTTTGCTAATCTGCATATCAAAATCTACTTCTGAAGAAGCCCCAAATAAAACATGACTCATAGATGCAAAGATGCTAGTTTAAGCTAAACTAATCAAACTGATAAAATGTTGTTCATTTGATTTGTTTATGTGAGTATATAACAAAATATATCATAAATAAAACTTTTAAAATATGCTTTCTGATTCATATGTGTGCTATTTGAATTATAATCTAAAGGCTTGATTAAACCAAGATTCTAAATCAAATAGACTCTGAAAGACACTCTGTTGTAACTCTATAGGCTATACATAGGCTCAAACAAAGTATATTTTAAGACTACCTGATTTATTCACTCATTTAATGATATAAGCATTTAAATGAAAATCTATTTTTAATAATAAAATGTATCAACTAGTTTATAACACTGAGGTTTATGATAATCTTTTTTATTGAAAACCTGATGGATTTTAATAATAAAAGATAAATAATGAAGACATAACTTCAGAAAATGTGATACTATAAATTAACAGCATTGGAAAAACCCTATTGACCTAGCTTTGCTACAACAACCCCATTTTACACTAAGACTAATTAAAATAAAACTTAAATTGCTTTATTCTAGTTACAGCAAGATCCCTGTAAACATTTACAAAGTAGCAGTCTTTCAAGAGTTTATAAAAGCTGCATAATATATTCTATTGGTAAAAATAGACATAAACATCTGCAGTCAAATAAGTTTTGAAATAAGGAAATACTAAACCGCATCTTGAAAATCAAATTAATATATTAGGCCGTTTAAAGAAGAAACCAATAAAATATTCTTAACTGTTACCAGAGATTTGGCCAATTTAATTGGCATTAATTCAGTCATTTGGCTCATCCATTTATACTTCTATAAACCATAAGTACGTATTGTGAAATACTGGTTCAAAGATACACTCCTTTTATTCCTGTTAAATTACCATTCATGAGCTTCTGCTATGTATAAGGAAGACTGGCTACAAAAGGAAAGAGAGACGTAAGTTTTCACCCATCTAGAACTTGATTCAAGGGGAGAAATCAAAAGATAAACAATCAAGTAAAATACATGCAATAGATGTTCAGTTCAGTTGTTCAGTTGCATTCGACTCTTTAGCCGTATCTGACTCGTTGCAATAGATATTAAATAGTTTTTTAAAAAGTAACAACAAATGTATTAACATATAAGCAATAATATAGGGTAAACTAATAGATATTTATTAAATCATGATTCCAACCTTCATATATTTACTTAGTGTAATTGCATTTCTTTTTTTTTTCCTAGTGCAATGGGTTGGGGACCTGCAGCCTCTATTGGACTGAGGTGCAGAGTCCACTCTGAGTCCAGCTTTTATTCCTTTTTTTTTCCATTTATCTTTTATTTTTTATTTTTTATCTTAGTTTTATTTATTTATTTACTTTACAATATTGTATTGATTTTGCCATACATTGACATGAATCCGCCATGGGTGTACCTGTGTTCCCCATCCTGAACCCTCCTCCCACCTCCCACTGCATCCCAATCTTCTGGGTCATCCCAGTGCACCAGCTCTGAGCACCCTGTAGCATGCATCAAACTTAGACTAGTGATTCGTTTCACATGTGATAATTACATGCTTCAATGCCATTCTCCTATATCATCCCGTCCTCGCTCTCTCCAACCTTTCAGAATTTTTAGTCATTTAATTTTATTTAGACTGACAGTAGCTTAGAGATTTTTGAGGTGTTTTACTTCTTGTGAGCATGAAATAATAGTAGAATATCAGTTTAGCAACATGAAAAGATGACAGGAAAAAATCTCAGAAGGATGAACAACATCCATGATCAGTTTCATGAGTACAGAAAAGTTTTTTTTTTTTTTTTTGCTCTCAGAAGTTCAATCTATGGTGATGCTCTTTGGCTTTGGTTTTGGCTTGGGTAAAATATGAATTTTAATTCTCAGTCATTTGTCCTCCTGTTGCAACATATATTTGGCATACCTTCAGAATTGAGTGTTGGCTAAATTCCATCTTTTAGAAGCTGCTATGCTTCTGCCTTCTCAGTAATGAGAACACTGTAATTCATGCATTCTTTTATACAGGTTATAAAAAGCTCAATCAGATTAAAAGCCTGATTCCAAAAATAACATTAACTCCTCTGAATAAAAATTTATATTATCAATTTTTCACTGATATTATTGCCTAATTTCTTTTATTTTTTTTTAATTATGAGGTATTTCAATTATCACTAAGCACATGGGTATAATATTATTTTCATTATGCTTTCTGTCAGCCAAATGTAAATGCTTTTATCTTAGAAAGTAGGAAGCAGACTTTTGTAGATCAGTGATTACCAACAGTAATCTCCACAATGTGTAAGACTTTCCACAAGCGTATCTGCAAGCAGCTTTTGGCAGGAAAGAGCTCTGTGCACAAGCCCTCCCTTCGTCTTGTCATAAACTTAAGGCAACACTGTGCCCTACGCATCTCTAGCCCTAGCTCATATTTCAAATCTTTCAATCACACAATACCTTGCCTAAGATGTTGGTCCTTTCCATAGATTAAAAAAGTAGAAACGAAGACTAAGTAATTAACAGATGACTAGATCTCTTCTCTAGACTCCCCTTCAGTAATCTCACAAACTGAGTGAACAAGGTACATTTAAAGAGAAATCTCATGAAGTTGACCAGCCTGGATGTAGTAGGGGACGGCAACAACCAAATTTTTCCTAAAGGAGATTTTAGACTAAGCAAAATTAAAGACAGTGCTTTGGCCAAGGCAACTTAAATGATTCAACTATTAATACTTTTGTTCACTGGATTTTAATTATTCCATTAGTAGGCTTTATCAACCAAGGGGACTGGACAGTTGTTTCATTTGAAGATTCCTAAGTTTAGCCATTGGGATCTGAGAATCCATGGTTCTGATAGTTTACTGCTTAGATTTATGGGCAAGAGTGCAAAAAATCTGTTCAGCTAGAGCAGTCAATTCATGGGATCTCAGAGTAATCCATGTTAAAGAATATTGTACTTAAGTCATCCTGTAATCCTGCCATAGAGATAGAATTAAATACACTAGCAGTTTTATTTTTCAGGTCCTTAATTTTTTTTTTCCAAAATGGCCTTAATAGTTATGTATATGTTCATCAGGCCATCATCCAGATGCATTGTTGAATATCATATCAGTCAATACATTTAGGAAGAGAATGGGAATTTGTGGAGATCTTTAGACAACTTTTGTGCATCTGCTTGCCCGCTTATGCCTACTCTAAAAAATCATCAGGAGGACCTTTTCAATCAACAGCTTCCATTCATTCACTAGCCATAACCCTCCTATAAGCAGATGTATTAATTGACATAGGAATGTCAAATGTGCCCTGAGTGGGTCAGCAATTTTGGATAATTGTGGGTGACTTCAGTCCAATGCAATAGACATTTAAAAGGAAAGATGTATGTTTGAAACAAAATGAGCTGGAGAACTCGACAGCATCTGCCCAGTGGCAGAGCCTTGAAAAACAGACATGACATAACTGAGTCTTCACCAAGGTGAAGGAATCTCTTCCCAGAAAAAGCTGGCAACAGAGGATATCAAATGAAGGCTTGGAACCTCAACCGACATAGGAGGTTCTGAACTGAGAGCACTTACCTTGTAATCCAAGACTGATGAGGAAGCAACAGAGTACAAAGGACTCCTGTAGGTGCTTTGCTTGCATTAGAGACAGAGATGAGTCCCACTTCTGATGTCACATAATGTTGAACAAAAATCAACAGGAGGCTGGAGAGGACAAAGAGACTTATTTGAGGTCTTAGGAATTGCAATCCAGGGAACATAGATCTAGGTAAAACTGAAAGAGTGTTTCAGGAAAAAGAGTCAGGGGCTTATAAAGGCCAAAGCTTCGAGGTTGTTAAATCTGTCTTGCAAGAATTATGACTGGCTCTGAAGCAGAAAAGAAACATTTATTCTTAAGAGATAGCCTGCTGGAGTTATGTAGAATAAGAGCCCAACAACAGAAGCAGAAGATAAGAAGAGCTGACAAGAATACACAGAAGAACGGTACAAAAAAGATCTTCACGACCCAGATAAGCACAATGGCATGATCACTCACCTAGAGACAGACACCTTGGAATGTGAAGTCAAGTGGGCTTTAGGAAGCATCACTATGAACAAAGCTAGTGGAGGTGACGGAATTCCAATCAAGCTATTTCAAATCCTGAAAGATGATGCTGTGAAAGTGCTGTGCTCAATATGCCAGCAAATTTGGAAAACTCAGCCATGGCCACAGGACTGGAAAAGGTCAGTTTTCTTTCTTTTTTTTTTTTTTATTTTATTTTATTTTTAAACTTTACATAATTGTATTAGTTTTGCCAAATATCAAAATGAATCCGCCACAGGTATACATGTGTTCCCCATCCTGAACCCTCCTCCATCCTCCCTCCCCATACCATCCCTCTGGGTCGTCCCAGTGCACTAGCCCCAAGCATCCAGTATCGTGTATCGAACCTGGACTGGCAACTCATTTCTTACATGATATTTTACATGTTTCAATGTCATTCTCCCAAATCTTCCCACCCTCTCCCTCTCCCACAGAGTCCATAAGACTGTTCTATACATCAGTGTCTCTTTTGCTGTCTCGTACACCAGGTTATTGTTACCATCTTTCTAAATTCCATATATATGCGTTAGTATACTGTATTTATGTTTTTCCTTCTGGCTTACTTCACTCTGTATAATAGGCTCCAGTTTCATCCACCTCATTAGAACTGATTCAAATGTATTCTTTTTAATGGCTGAGTAATACTCCATTGTGTATATGTACCACAGCTTTCTTATCCATTCATCTGCTGATGGACATCTAGGTTGCTTCCATGTCCTGGCTATTATAAACAGTGCTGCAATGAACATTGGGGTACACGTGTCTCTTTCCCTTCTAGTTTCCTCAGTGTGTATGCCCAGCAGTGGGATTGCTGGATCATAAGGCAGTTCTATTTCCAGTTTTTTAAGGAATCTCCACACTGTTCTCCATAATGGCTGTACTAGTTTGCATTCCCACCAACAGTGTAAGAAGGTTCCCTTTTCTCCACACCCTCTCCAGCATTTATTATTTGTAGACTTTTGGATCGCAGCCATTCTGACTGGTGTGAAATGATACCTCATAGTGGTTTTGATTTGCATTTCTCTGATAATGAGTGATGTTGAGCATCTTTTCATGTGTTTGTTAGCCATCTTTGACAAAGGAGGCAAGAATATACAATGGATTAAAGACAATCTCTTTAACAAGTGGTGCTGGGAAAACTGGTCAACCACTTGTAAAAGAATGAAACTAGACCACTTTCTAACACCATACACAAAAATAAACTCAAAATGGATTAAAGATCTAAACGTAAGACCAGAAACTATAAAACTCCTAGAGGAGAACATAGGCAAAACACTCTCTGACATACATCACAGCAGGATCCTCTGTGACCCACCTCCAAGAATATTGGAAATAAAATCAAAAATAAACAAATGGGACCTAATTAACCTTAAAAGCTCTGTACATCAAAGGAAACTATTAGCAAGGTGAAAAGACAGCCTTCAGAATGGGAGAAAATAATAGCAAATGAAGCAACTGACAAACAACTAATCTCAAAAATATACAAGCAACTCCTACAGCTCAACTCCAGAAAAATAAACGACCCAATCAAAAAATGGGCCAAGGTCAGTTTTCATTCCAATCCCAAAGAAAGGCATTTAATTAGAATGCCAAAGAATGCTCAAACTACTGCACAATTGCACTCATCTCACACGCTAGTAAAGTAATGCTCAAAATTCTCCAAGACAGGCTTCAGCAATATGTGAACTGTGAACTTCCAGATGTTCAAGCTGGTGCTAGAAAAGGCAGAGGAACCACAGATCAAATTGCCAACATCCACTGGATCATTGAAGAAGCAAGTGAGTTCCAGAAAAAACATCTGTTTCTGCTTTATTGACTAAGCCAAAGCTTTTGACTGTGTGGATCACAATAAACTGCAGAAAATTCTGAAAGAGATGGGAATACCAGACCACCTGACCTGCCTCCTGAGAAACCTGTATGCAGGTCAGGAAGCAACAGTCAGAACTGGACATGGAACAACAGATTGGTTCCAAAGGAAAAGAAGTACGTCAAGGATGTATGTTGTCACCCTGCTAATTTAACTTATATGCAGAGTACCTCATGAGAAACGCCGGGCTGGAGGAAGCACAAGCTGGGATCAAGACAGCCAGGAGAAACATCAATAACCTCAGATACGCAGATAACACCACCCTTATGGCAGAAAGTGAAGAAGAACTAAAGAGACTCTTGATGAAAGTGAAAGAAGAGAATGAAAAATTTGGCTTAAAGCTCAACATTCAGGAAACTAAGATCATGGCATCCGGTCCCATCGCTTCATGGCAAATGAGATGGGGAAACAGTGGAAACAGTGGCTGACTTTATTTTTCTGGGCTCCAAAATCACTGCAGATGGTGATTGCAGCCATGAAATTAAAAGTCGCTTACTTCTTGGGAGGAAAGTTATGGCCAACCTAGACAGCATATTAAAAAGCAGAGACATTACTTTCCACAAAGTTCCATCCAGTCAAGGCTATGGTTTTTCCAGTGGTCATGTATGGATGTGAGAGTTGGACTATAAAGAAAGCTGAGCGCCAAAGAATTGATGCTTTTGAACTGTGGCATTGGAGAAGACTCTTGAGAGTCCCTTGGGCTGCAAGGAGATCCAACCAGTTCATCCTAAAGGAGATCAGTCCTGGGTGTTCATTGGTAGGACTGATGCTGAAGCTGAAACTCCAATACTTTGGCCACCTGATGCAAAGAGCTGACTCATTGGAAAAGACCCTGATGCTTGGAAGGATTGAAGGCAGTAGGAGAAGGGGATGACAGGATGAGATGGCTAGATGGCATCACCAACTCAATGGACATGAGTTTGGGTGGACTCTGGGAGTTGGTGATGGACAGGGTGGCCTGGCGTGCTGTGGTTCATGGGGTTGCAAAGAGTCAGACACGACTGAGCGACTGAAATGAACTGAACTGAAGGATTTTAAGTTTCTTGGACACTGTGCTGGTGTTCTGGATGCCTGTACTAAGACAGTAAGTGGTCAAAGTTTAGATTCCATCGGGGCTGAAATGAGTACAAGTCATGCTCCTTCAATGGCTTCCCTGCTCCATTTCTGAGAGTTCTCTTAGCAGTTCCAAATCCATGTTGATTTCCCTTTCATGTAACTTGTACTGGGCTTTTAAAAATGTTTCCTATCTTTGCCATTTCTTAAAAGTAATCAGCCTGATATAATCTATTTGCTAAAGAGACATATTTTAGGGTAACAGATTCTGTTTCTTTTCAAGATTAAATATGGAAATCATTTCAAAAATATTTTATGTTTATCTTAATTTTATGTATATAAATATATGTATATATACAAACACACATATACATTTAGATTTCAACTAAAGACATAGCTATAAAAAAGAAACAGACACTTTATATTTTTGATCTGGTTGACCTTCTTTATCCGTATTTCCTGTAGAATGTATTTTTCTCTTAAAAAGCAATAATAGTACAATGATCATTCATCAATTTATATGTCCCCAGTGTTGGCAGAAACTAAAAAATAAAAATATTTCTCTGTCATAGATTGAAAGTCTCATAGATCGAACACCCTTAGAGGCAATAGTTCCATGGACAGTGCCAATTTATAGTTGAGAGGTTCTATGCACTTACAACTTTAGATTTTGACTATCCTCTGGCAGACAACTGCTTATAATGACCAATTTTGAAGAAATAAACTTTTATGTAAAATATTTTATATGCTTGCTAATTAAAAGTTGGACTTATGGGTATTTTCTAAAGCTGAAAGTCTTACACTTTCAGGCGGACAAAATTTGCCATCCCAAAATGTGTCTCTTTGGCTTGAGGATTATTTTAGGCTGATTGATTTGAAGAAACAAAAGGCTTAGGGAGATCTTTCACCTTCTTAACAGCCTAAAATAATTTAGATAAAAGGTCTGTTCCAAGAACTATCACCACAGATAACTAGAGTATAATATGAACTATGTGCTGTAGACTGGGGGAAACTGAGTAAAGCCTGATGGATCCTCCGTGTTTTATATGGCCCAGTAAACAATGATTTACCAACCATTTGCTCTTTTTCACCTTCCTACAAATTTCCTTTCTTCCCTTTTAATTCCCAAATCCTTATCCATTTCTCCTTCTCTCAGATGGCATATAAGCTTCAATTGCCCAACTTGTCTTTGAGCCCTATATTCTTAGGTCACCCTCACAAGTACATAATTAAATTTTACTTTCTCCTGTTAATCTGTCTCATGTCAATTTAAGTTTTACACCTGCCAGAAGAACTCTGAAGGATAGAGGAAAGTTTTCTTTCCTCTCCCACAAACTCAATTCTTCCCCAGAACATCCTTCCATTTGTTATCATATAACTATCTTTTCTATGATTATTAGAATAAAAAAATGAAAGTGTATTGTAAGTAAGATTAGGATTAGTATTAAACAGTTTAAAAAAAAAAAACAGTTTTGTTTCTTTGGAGTCTTTAGATAGGATAGAAGACTCTGAAAAATTAGAGGAATGATTCCCTTTTTTTTTTCATGTATTCTTTTTACAGACACTTTCTCTTTCCTGATTGAAGTAATATATTAGATGAGGCAGGCAAAAAATTATTTTTGATTGTAGTTTTGTTCTTTCCTACTATATAGAGGAAAAGTGGTATCTGTAAGATAGAGTGTGCACATGCCCAAGATTCTCTACAAGATCCATTCCTCACTTAAATAGATCACATGTGCAGGACAATTAAGAGAATATTCAAAGCAATTATATCCAAGTTCATAGGAGCCAGATCAAAACTTAAAGAAAATACAGCTGAGCAAAACCAAACACATTTAGCAACGATCATAAGTTAAAAGTCAGTGCACCTATTGGTACATTCAGCATTGGTAATTATATACACAAGTATCTACTCTGTACCAATGAGTATCTGCTTATGGATGAAGATACCCTGGTTAAAGGAAGGGAAATTGCAGAGAAATAACACCTGCCACTGAAGTTTTAGCTTGTAAATTAACACAAAATAAGCCTTTTAAAAATTTCTGCCTAAATATAGCTACTATGACCTAGAAAGTCCCCTACATTAAAATCTAAGTAGAAATAGCTAACCACATGTATTAGTGAATACCTATTGTGTATATCTGAGTGGGTATATACATACATACATAGACATCCATATACATAAGGCTCTCTTAGGGACAACATCATGATATACATCTTAAGAAAGTAACATTAGAAAGCTGGTCTTAAGAAAGTAACATTGATAGAAATATAGAGATCAGTTTGTAATTAAAAGTAAATAGTTAAACAGAGGTTTTGGTAAAAGATCTAAATGGAAAGGAGGGGATTTAAAGTTAGACAATTTATGTTTCAGTGCCAATAAATTTGGCAATAATGAAGGACACATTCCTTAACCTCCCTGATTAACAGTTTCCTCATCTATATGAAATAGCTAGTGCTACCACGTCCATGAAAGTCTACTGGGCAGGACAATATGTGAGTGAAGATCTTTGGAATGCATGAGAGACACAAGTACTGCCTGATATGCCAATATCGATTTTTACTCCATCTCTGGCTAGGCAAACAAGCCATTGTATAGATGAGAACTCAGATCTTTGCCAAGGTGAGTGGTGAGCTCAGTCATATTGTTGTCTGTCTTCTTCACCTTGCCCAGCTACTCACTACTGTGAAAACTACATGAAATCAGTAACCTTCATTTTATTTATTGATAAGAACCAATAATTTGACACATAGTACGTGACCAATGTTATTTCTTATACGAATGGATGGGAACATTAGCATGCTCAAGAGGGTTCCTAGTTACCAGAGTAGGCAGATATAAGAAGTAAATACAAAATTATAGAGATCTATTTTGTAACTATGATTGTAGGTTTTATTTGTTTTATAGAATGATTAGATGCTACATATAAACCCAGGACCAATATGACTGTCTACTCAGGAGTCTGCCAAGAAAAAAAATTGAAGCTATTGCTGAGATAAGATAAATCTTAAGAGACTGAGTAATAAGAGTGAATTCTCAGAGCAAGTTCTTGAGAAAGTATTTTAACTGTTCTGAGCATGTTTACTAGTCAAGGCCTGAGAAAGCATCCCAGTTATTCTCTATGCAGCCAGACTCAACAGAGATTATTGGATAAACTAAATATAATAAAAGATGAAAAGTAATTAGATGACTGAAATGGTTATATACCATTGTTATAGTATAATTTCTATAGTATAAACTGCAAACTGTCATAATTCAGAAAAGGCCTAGCATTTTGGTTAGTTGGTTCTGATTGAAGTAAAAGACAAAAAGTAGAGTACTAATTAACAAAGGTTTCAGTTCAGTTCAGTTCAGTCACTCAGTTGTGTCAGACTCTTTGCGAATACATGAACCACAGCACGCCAGGCCTCCCTGTTCATCACTAACTCCCCGAGTCCACCCAAACCCATGTCCATTGAGTTAGTGATGCCATCCAACCATCTCATCTTCTGTCATCCCCTTCTCCTCCTGCCCTCAATCTTTCCCAGCATCAGGGTCTTTTCCAATGAGTCAGTTCTTTGCATCAGGTGGCCAAAGTATTGGAGTTTAAGCTTCAACATCAGTCCCTCCAATGAACACCCAGGACTGATCTTCTTTAGGATGGACTGATTGGATCTCCTTGCAGCCCAAGGGACTCTCAAGAGTCTTCTCCAACACCACAGTTCAAAAGCATCAATTTTTCAGCACTCAGCTTTCTTTACAGTCCAACTCTCACATCCATACATGACCACGGGAAAAAACAACCTTGACTAGACAGACCTTTGTTGACAAAGTAATGTCGCTCCCTTTTAATACACTGTCTAGGTTGGTCATAACTTTCCTTCCAAGGAGTAAGTGTCTTTTAATTTCATGGCTGCAATCACCATTGCAGTGATTTTGGAGCCCAGAAAAATAAAGTCAGCCACTGTTTCCACTGTTTCCCCATCTATTTGACATGAAGTGATGGGATCGGATGCCATGATCTTAGTTTTCTGAATGTTGAGCTTTAAGCCAACTTTTTCACTCTCCTCTTTCACTTTCATCAAGAGCCTCTTTAGTTCTTCACTTTCTGCCATAACAGTGGTATCATCTGCATATCTGAGGTTACTGCTTGGATGAAGACAAAAGCCAGGGTATGTCTGATCATTTGTAGGAGACAGAGTTGAAGAAGATAATGGCACCCCACTCCAGTATTCCTGGATGCATTTTGGTATGCCCTAGCTCAATTTTTTGGAGAAGGCAATGGCAGCCCACTCCAGCACTCTTGCCTGGAAAATCCCATGGACGGAGGACCCTGGTGGGCCGCAGTCCATGGGGTCGCTAAGAGTCGGACAAGGCTCAGCAACTTCACTTTGACTTTTCACTTTCATGCATTGGAGAAGGAAATGGCAACCTACTCCAGTGTTCTTGTCTGGAGAATCCCAGGGATGGGGGAGCCTGGTGGGCTGCCGTCTACGGGGTTGCACAGAGTTGGACACGACTGAAGTGACTTAGCAGTAGCAGCAGCAGAACAAGATGGCAGAGGAGTAGGTGGACATGGAATACATCTCTCTCCATAATACATCAGGAATACACCTTCAGACACAGAAGTGCATGCAGAATACCAGCTGAGAGTAGACAGGAGTACCTGACAAGTGGAACATAATATACAGAACCAAACAAAACGTGGTAGGATGAAGGAACCAGGGGGATAAACAGGAGTGTTAGTAGGACTGGACCTGCCCTCAGTGGTGGGGGAACTGAAGCAGGCGTCCAATCCCCACATAGGAGCAACTGTCTGAGTCAGAGGAGAAACATTTAAGGCTGAGAGTGAAACAGCTGACTTGTGACAGCCTAAATGGAATGAAAATCAGACAGTCCTTGAGGCAGCCATACATATCCCAGGCAGGGACTCAGGTTCCCTAGAAGGCAGAATGGCTTGGGAGCTGGAGTTTACGGATTGTGAAGCAATCCCAGGGTGAGGGCTGCTGTTGACTGTGGAGAGATGGATAGAGGGGATGTGATGGAGAAGATTGTGGGGGGAAATGCCTGTGGAGGAAAGCCAGACAGCCATGGAAGCAAGGTTATACTGCTGAGTCACATGTAGGGGGTGGAGTCATCACCATACTATCCTCTCTCACCTGACATGCCAGCATCTGCAGCTGAATGACAGAGGGGCTGGCCCATCAAACACCCGACACACTGAGCTACAGAGCAGGACCCACCCAGGGTGCCCTTCGAAGTGACTGATGCACTGAACTACAGAGTAGGACCATAGCCAAAGAATGAAAAGAACTGAGGATAGTCTCAGAGACCTCTGGGACAATAGCAAACGCACCAACATTTGAATCACAGGGGTCCCAGAAGAAGAAGAGAAAAAGAAAGGGTTTGAGAAAATTTTTGAAGAGATTATAGTTGAAATTTTCTTTCAGCAGAAATTCTACAGGCCTATATTGACAGGATATATTTAAAGTACTGAAAGAAAAAAATGTACAAGCAAGATAATTGTACTCATCAAGAATCTCATTCAAAATTGATGGAGAAATAAAAAGCTTTTCAGACAGGCAAAAGTTAAGACAATTCAGCTTTACAACACCAAACCAGCTTTACAACAAATGTTAAAGAGATTTATATAGTCAAGAAATACAAGAGAAGAAAACAGATCTACAAAATCAACCCCAAACAATTAAACATGGCAATAGGAACATATATATCAGTAAATACTTTAAATATAAGTGGATTGAATGATCCAACCAAAGACACAGACTGGCTGAATGGATACAAAAACAAGACCAATATATATGCTGTCTCCAAGAAACCCACTTCAGACCTAAAGACACATATAGACTGAAAGTGAGAGGATAGAAAAATATATTCCAAGCAAATGGGAAGCAAATGAAAGCTGGGGTAGCAATCCTCGTATCAGACAAAATAGACCTTAAAGAATATTACAAGAGATAAGGAAGGATAGTACATAATAATCAAGGGATCAATCCAAGAGGAAGACATAACAATTGTAAATGTCTATGCACTCAGCATAGGAGCACCTCAATATATAAGACAAACACTAACAGACATAAAAGGAGAAATTGACAGTAACATAATAGTAGTAGGAGACTTTAACAACCCACTCACACCAATGGACAGATCATCAAAACAAAAAATAAGGAAACATAAGTCTTAAATTATACATTAAATGAGATGGATCTCATTGATATCTTCAGGACATTGAATCAAAATGCAGAAGAATACACCTTCTCAAGCGCACATGGAACATTCTACAGGATAGACTACATCTTGGATCACAAATTGAACCTCAGTAAATTTAAGAAAATTGAAATCATATCAAGCATCTTCTCTGACCACAGTGCTATGAGACTAGATATCAATTACAAGAAAAAGAAAACTGTAAGAAACACAAACACATGGGGATTAAACAACATGTTTCTAAATAACCAACAGGTCACTGAAGAAACTAAAAGGGAAATCAAAAATTACTAGAAAAAAAATGACAATGAAAATACAACAACTCAAAACCTATGTGATGCAGCAAAAGCAATTCTAAGAGGGAAGTTTTTAGCAATATAATCCTACCTCAAGAAACAAGAAAAACACTGAATAGACAACCTAACTTTACACCTAAAACAACTGCAAAAAGAAGAACAAAAAACCCCAAAAATTAGTAGAAGGAAAGAAATCATAAATATCTTAGCAGAAATAAATGAAAGAAATGATAGTAAAGATTAATAAACCTAAAAGCTGGTTCTTTGAGAAGATAAACAAAATTGACAAGCCTTTAGACAGACTCATTGAGAAACAAAGACAAGAATCAAATCAACAAAATTAGAAATGAAAAGGAGAGGTTACAACAGACAATGCAGAAATACAAAGGATTATAAGACACTATTATGAACAACTATATGGCAATAAAATGGATAACCTAGAAGAAATGGATAGATTCTTTAAAAAGTTCAATCTTTCAAGACTGAACCAGGAAGAAACAGAAATTATGAACAACCCAATTACAAGCACTGAAATTGAAGCTGTGATCAAAAATCTCCCAAAAAACAAAAGCCTAGGACCAGATGGCTTCACAGGAGAATTATATCAAACATTTAAAGAAGAGCTAATGACTATCCTTCTAAAACTCTTTCAAAAAATTGCAGAGGAGGGACCACTTCCAAGCTCATTCTCTGAGGCCACCATCACCCTGATACCAAAACCAGGCAAACACAACACAAAAAAAGAAGACTACAGGCCAATATCACTGATGAACATAGATGCAAAAATCCTCAACAAATTTTTGCAAACAGAATTCAGCAACACATCAAAAAGCTCATACACCATGATCAAGTTGGGTTTATTCTAGGAATGCAAGGATTCTTCAATATATGCAAATTAATGTGATATAACATATTAACAAATTGAAAGATAAAAATCATATGATCATCTCATTAGATGCAGAAAAAGCCTCTGACAAAATTCAGCACTCATTTATGATTAAAACTCTTCAAAAAATGGCATAGACGGAACCTACCTCAACATAGTAAAGGCCATATATGATAAGCTTACAGAAAACATTATTTTCAATGGTGAAAAACTGAAAGCATTCCCCCTAAGCTCGGGAATAAAACAAGGGTGTCCACTTTTACCACTATTATTCAACATAGTTCTGAAGTCCTAGGTATGGCAATCAGAGAAGAAAAAGAAATAAAAGAAATTCATATTGGAAAAGAAGAGGTACAGCTCTCACTGTTAGTAGATTTCATGATATTGTACAAAGAAAACCCCAAAGACAGTGTCAGAAAATTACTAGAGCTAATCAGTGAATTTAGCAAAGTTGCAGGATACAAAATCAGTACAAATAAATCACTTGCATTTCTACACACTAACAATGAAAAATCAGAAAGAAAAATTAAGGAATCAATAAAAGAAAAGAATTATATATCTAGGAATAAACTCACCTAAGGAGACAAAAGAACACAGAAAATTATAAGACACTAATGAAAGAAATCAAAGACACATAGACAGATGCAGAAATATTCAATGTTTCTGGGTAGGAAGACTCGATATTGTGAAAATGACTATACTACCTACAGATTCAATGTGATGCCTATCAAATTACCAATGGAGTTTTTTCACAGAACTAGAACAAAAAATTTCACAGTACATATGGAAACACAAAAGACCCCTAATAGTCAAAGCAGTCTTGAAAAAGAAGAATGGAGCTGGAGGAATCAACCTTCCTGACTTCAGATTATATTACAAAGCTACAGTCATCAAGACATGGTACTGGCACAAAAACAGAAATATAGACCAGTGGAACAAGATAGAAAGTCCAGCAATAACCCATGTACCTATGGGTACCTTATTTTTGACAAAGAATGCAAGAATATACAATGGGCAACGACAGCCTCTTCAATAAGTGTTCCTGGGAAAACTGGGCAGCTACATGTAAAAGAATGAAATTAGAACACTTCCTAACACCATACACAAAGATAAACTCAAAATGGATTAAACACCTAAATGTAAGACCAAAAACTATAAAACTCTTAGAGTAAAACAGGGAGAACACTCAACGACATAAATCAAAGCAAGATCCTCTACAAACCACCTGCTAGAGTAATGGAAATAAAAACAAAAGTAAACAAGTGGGACCTGATTAGACTGAAAAGCTTTTGCACAGCAAAGGAATCTATAAGCAAGGTGAAAAGACAACTCTTAGAATGGGAGAAAAAAAAATAGCAACTGAAGCAACTGACAAAGGATTAATTTTCAAAGCATATACGCAGCTCATACAACTCAAGGCCAGAAAAACAAACCAAATCAAAAAGTGGGGAAAAGACCTAAACAGACATTTCTCCAAGGAAGAAATTCAGATGGCTAACAAACACATGAAAAGATGCTCAACATTGCTCATTATTAGAGAAATGCAAATCAAAACTACAATGAGATATCACCCCACACTGGTCAGAATGGCCCTCATCAAAAAGTCTATAAACAATAAATGCTGGAGATGGTGTGGAGAAAAGGGAATGCTCTTGCACTGTTGATGGGAATGTAAATTGATACAGCCACAATGGAAGATAGTATGGAGATTCCTTTAAAAACTAGGAATAAAATCACCATATGACCCAGCAATCCCACTCCTAGGCATATACTCTGAGGAAACCAAAGTTGAAAAAGACACATGTATCTCATTATTCATTGCAGCACTATTTACAGTAGCTAGAACATGGAAGCAACCTAGATGTCCATTAACAGATGAATGGATAAAGAAGTGGTGGTATATATACACAATGGAATATTACTCAGCCATAAAAAGGGAATGCATTTGAGTCAGTTCTGATGAGGTGGATGAACCTAGAACCTATTATACACAGTGAAGGGAGTCAGAAAGTGAAAGATAAATATCATATTCTAATACATATATACGGAATCTAGAAAAATGGTACTAAAGAACTTATTTGCAGGGCAACAATGGAGAAACAGACATACAGAATAGACTTATGCACACGGTG
This sequence comes from Bos grunniens, assembly GCF_055505025.1. NCBI lineage: Eukaryota > Metazoa > Chordata > Mammalia > Artiodactyla > Bovidae > Bos > Bos grunniens. The sequence continues at coordinate 30,522,358 of NC_141193.1, forward strand.
AGAGGGGAGGAGAAGGTGAGATGTATGGAAAGAGTAACATGGAAATTTACATTACCATATGTAAACTAGATAGCCAATGGGAATTTGCTGTATGCCTCAGGAAACTCAAACAGGGGCTCTGTATCAATCTAGAGGGGTGGGATGAGAGGGAGGTTAAAAAAGGAGGGGATATATGTATACCTATGGCTGATTCATGTTGAGGTTTGATAAAAAAAACAGCAAAATTCTGTAAAGCAAGTATCCTTCAATAAAAAAATAAATTAAAAAGAAAAAAATATAGAGAGCTCAGATTGAGATTAGCACAGAAAGAGGAGAATAAAAAGAAAGTAAAATTAGTTATATAGCAAAATCTGCAAAATTTTCAGTATCTTCCACTTGAATTTGTCATGAAGCCTTTATGGTCTGACATTAAAGTTTGTTTTTTTCTTTAATTTAAATTTATTTATTTTAATTAGAGGCTAATTACTTTACAATATTGTATTGGTTTTGCCATACATCAACATGAATCCACTAGACTATGATGTGAAATTTATATTATTAATATCTGGTAAAATTATTAAAATATTCTTGAATAAATAATCTGAGAATTAAAAAAAAAAAAAACATTTGACAAAGCAAGATAATGCTATATGTTGTGGATATACTGGAAATAACATTGACCAGGTACCACAAAGTCAAAAGTGTCAGCAGTAGTATAATTAGGCATGGCAGCATTAGCACCCAGGGAGCCATTGAGGATCATTGATCAAAGAATAAAATGATAAAAAACAATGTTAAGCAAAGTTTAATGATTGATGGTATCTAGTGGATAGATGATGTAGGGAACAGAGCTTTAGACGAGTAAGGTGTAAAGGTAGAGAGTTTTGCTGTTCTACACATCACTAATTCAATCACAATGAAAGCAATGGTTAAAAAAAAAAAGTAAAGGCATAGTGAAAATAGACAGATTGAAGAAAATATCAATAGTTGTGATATGTGACTGAATACTCTTTTTGTCTAAATCAAAATACAATAAATTTCCACTAAAGAGGAGGAAAATTAGGAGAGCTAATAACTTATGTGCTTATCATCGTCAAGGTAATACACTTTATTTTTCTGAATTTATCATATCATTTAATAACCACATCAGGTCTATGAGTTTCACCATTTTCCTGTTACAGATAAAAAGTCAGGCTCAGAGAGTTTGGACCATTAAGTCATTGTCTAATACAAAAAAAAAAAAAAAAGAGAGAGAGAGAGCCAGGATTCAAGTCTTTGTCTGTCTAATTTTAAAGCCCATATTTTTCTCTAATACCTTGCTACAAAGTACCTTTCACTATCAAAGACTAATGTAAAGACCTTAGGGGAAATAATAGTCGAGTTTTGAAAAAAAGTACTGTCAAGAAAGAACAGGAAAATTTGCATATTTAAAATTATTAACACATAAACTCATGTTTAAAAAAGTGGTAATTAGAATGTGCATACATATAAAATATACATATTAATAAATGGTTGGCTAGAATTAATAATTCACCATACAGTGGTTGAGTCCTTTTGGCTAGACTAATAATAAAATTGAGACAAATTAACAGGTGTAAATAAAATTTAATTTGTGCATGCTGTATCTCACAGAAATGGGACCTAAAAAGCAGCCAAAGCAAGCAGCTTTCACAATTATTAGCCAAAGAAACAATACATAAGAGAGGAGTGGACAGGAAAAAGAAATTTAGGTTTTGCATACATAATTATAAAGAATTTAAACCGAGTTTGGGCTGGAGATAATAACAAGGTTTTATATAGGCTTCTGGTTCAAATTCCCTATCTGTCAATAAGGATCTCCTCTTACCTCAGTCACACTCAGATATAATGTTTTACAAGCTATGTGAGTATCATTTAGTCCAGTCAAGTTGACACATAAAATTAACCATCACACGGAAGTTACATGAAAAGGTCAGAGAATGCATTAACCCACCCACATGAATACAATTTAAGACTCTTCTCCTAGGAGAGAGTTTAATGGAATTAGAGAACTTCAAACTAGGTTGATAAATTGATACACTATTTAAATTTTTGTTTCGGGAATAAGAGTCAGCAGAATATGTCATTTAAACTAAAGCTGGTGGGGGAAACAGTATTTTTAACTTTTCAGAACTACATTCTATGTCTTCCAATTCTTGCAAATATGACTAATGTTCAGTTTTTATATTGCATATGTTGTATTGTCTCACACCATTTGTCTTTAAATAATCTTACAAAGAATGCTCATCTTGAATATAGGTTTTACTTTTTTTTTTTTAAACTGTCTCCCAAAGGGGAAAAAAAAATGCAAGAAGGCAAAACTGTTATCTGAGGAGGCCTTACAAATAGCTGAAAAAGAAGAGAAGTGAAAGGCAAAGGATAAAAGGAAAGATATACCCAACTGAATGCAAAGTTCCAAAAAATAGCAAGGAGAGATAAGAAACCTTCTTAAGTGAACAGTGCAAAAAAATAGAGGAAAACAATAGAGTGGGAAAGAATAGAGATCTCTTCAAGAAAATTAGAGATACCAAGGGAAAATTTCACACAAAGATGGGTACAATAAAGGACAGAAACAGCAAGTGTCTAACAAAAGCAGAAGAGATTAAGAAGACGTAGCAAGAATACACAGAACTATAAAAAAAGGTCCTAATTAATGATCTGGATAACCATGAGGGTGCGGTCACTAACCTAGAGCCAGAAGTCCTGGAGTGTGAAGTCAAGCAGGCCTTAAGAAGCACAACAAAACTAGTGGAGGTGATTGAATTCCAGCTGTGATATTTCAAACCATAGAAGATGACGCTGTTAAAGGGCTGCAATCAATACGCCAACAAATATGAAAAACTCAACAATGGCCACAGGCCAAGAACAGGTCAGTTTTCATTCCAATCTCAAAGAAGGGCAATGCCAAAGAATATTCAAATTACCAGATAATTGCACTCATTTCACATGCTAGCAAGGTAATGTTCAAAATCCTTCAAGCTAGGCTTCAACAGTACATGAACTGAGAACTTCCAAATGTACAAACTAGATTTAGAAAAGGCAGAGGAACTGGAGGTCAAATTGCCAACATCCACTGGATCCTAGGAAAAACAAGGGGATTATCCCTCCCCGCAAAAAATCTACTTCTGCTTCATTGATTACACTAAAGCCTGTGATTGTGTGGATCACAACAAACTGTGGAAAATTCTTAAAGAGTTGGGAATACTAGACTACCTTACCTGCCTCCTGTGAAACCTGTTTGAGGGTCAAGAAGCAACAGTCAGAACCAGACATAGAATAATGGACTGGTTCAAAATTAGGAAAGGAGTATGGCAAGGCTGTATATTGTCACTCCATTTATTTAACTTGTGTGCAGAGTACATCATGCGAGATGCTGGGATGAAGCATAGCTAGAATAAAGACTGCTGGGAAAAATATAAAAAACCTGAAATATGCAGATGATATCGTCCTTATGGCAGGAAGCAAAGAAATATTAAAGAGCCTTCTAATGTAAGTGAAAGATGACCGTGAAAAAGCTGGCTTAAAACCCAACATAACCCAACATTCAAAAAACAAAGATCATGGCATCCAGTCCCATCACTCAGTGGAGACAGTGAAAAATTTTATTTTCTTGGGTTCCAAAATCACTGTAGACAGTGACTGCAGCCAAAAAATTAAAAGACACTTTCTCCTAGGAAGAAAAGCTATGACCAACCTAGACAGCATATTAAAAAGCAGAGACATTATTTTGCCAACAAATGTCCATCTAGTCAAAGCTATGGTTTTTCATGTATGGATGTGAGAGTTGGACTATACAGAAAGCTGAGCACTGAAGAATCGATGCTTTTGAACTGTGGTGTTGGAGAAGACTCTTGAGAGTCCCTTGGACTGCAAGGAGATCCAACCAGTCAACCCAAAAGGAAATCAGTTCTGAATATTCTTTGGAAGGACTGATGATGAAGCTGAAGCTCCAATACTTTGGCCATCTGGTATGAAGAGATGATTCACTGGAAAAGACAGTGATGCTGAGAAAGATTGACTGCAGGAGGAGAAGTGGGTGACAGAAAATAAGATAGTTGAATGGCATCATCAAGCCAGTGGACATGAGTTTGAGCAAGCTTCAGGAGATGGTAAAGGTTAGGGAAGCTTGGCATGCTGCAGTTCATGGGGTTGCAAAGAGTTGGACGTGACTTAGCAACTGAACATCAACTATTGGGAAAGAGAAAAAAAAAAGTAAAATACTGAATCATTTATTTAATTTCTTTACATGATTTTAAAATCTATGAGTTTATCATAAATGACCATGTATCCTTTCTTTCAGGACTGATGTTTCATCTGAATAATTCTGCAGCTAAAGTGGCATTAAAATAAGCTATATGATAAACAACAGTATTAAATAATCTTTGAAGGGTTCTGAAATCAACTCTTAAACCTCCTGGGACATTGGGCCTAGCATTATTGGTTTCCTCTTCCCTGAGTCAATGGATAAAAATAAATTAGTTTTTTAACAAGTCTGAGACTTTACTAATGGCTGCTTGATCAAAACTTAAAAATGTATCTGGTTGCCACAGGGTTAGTTCATGTATTAACACATTCTTTTCATTAATCAAATGAGAAAATAAAGTTTTGACCTCTCCAATTAAATTTTGAACCAAGTGATCTTAAATAAGTAACATCTATCCTGTGACCTTGAGAAAAAATTGAAAAATAAAAATATATCTCTATGTCAGAACAATTAAATTTTTCTCAGATTTGGATCCTAATGATAATAAACTGTAAGATTCAAAAGTTTGAAAATAAAGATTCTACAATTAAATAAATGTCTTACTTTTGACAATTAACATACAGCAAAATATTTGACTCTAAGCTGTATAAAGACATAATGGGGTACATATATATATATGTGTGTGTGTGTGTGTGGATATATATATATATATATATATATATATATATATATATATGTATCTGTTGTCATTCAGTTGCTAAGTCCTGTCTGACTCTTTGAGACTCCATACACCAGCCTCCTCTGTCCTCCACTATCTCCTGGAATTTGCTCAAATTCATGTCCATTGAGTCAGTGATGCTATCTAACCATCTCATCCTATGCTGCCCCCTCTCCTTTTGCATTCAATCTTACCCTGCATATATATATACACACATTATGTGCACACACATACATATATATATATTATATATATACATACACACACTCACACATATATACAGCATATACTTATACATACATATATACAGCATATATATACACACATATATGTATATTTAAACACACACATATTATATGGAGCTTCCCTGGTGACTCAGAAGGTAGAGAATCCACCTGCAATGTGGGAGACCCAGGTTCAATCCCTGCAATGGGAAGATCCCCTGGATAAGGGAATGGCAACCCACTCCTGTATTCTTGCCTGGAAAATCCATGGACAGAGGAGCCTGGCAGGCTACAGTCCATGGAGTCACACAGAGTCAGACACGATTGAGTGACTAAACATGCACACATACATGTTATATATAGATAGATACAGACGTAGATTTATATATAGATATATTTTTAAATCATAGTTTCTTAGTGCTAAAAAAGTAAAATAAAGTTCTAGTCCACTCTCATTTTACATAAGCAGTAATCTAAGCCCAGATGACAAAAATACCCAAATCTTGATCTTCCCCTGGGATACCACATCCGCTTGCAAATTTTACACACCCTTCTTTTATTTTTCTTCCCCACCATTCTTAAGGTATCGACTAGACTGTATAGGACTTTTAGAAAATTTAAGAGTTAGTCACTGTTATATCCCACTCTTTGCAATCCCATGGACAGTAGCCCGCCAGGCTCCTCTGTTCATGGAACTCTCCAGGCAAGAATCCTGGAGTGGGTTGCTATTCCCTTCTCCAGGGGATCTTCCTGACCCAGGGATCAAACTCAGGTCTTCTGCAATGCAAGCAGATTCTTTACCTTCTGAGCCATCAGGGAAGCACCAGGAAATTTAAGAGTGCCTGCTAACTGCCGAGGCATTAGAGAAATTTTCACCAAACCTACTCTTCTAGTGGTTGCAGAGAAAAAGGACATTTTTGTGAAGAAAATGCTCCCTCTGTTTCCTCCCAGCTGATAAGCTTTTCCCTGAACACAAGGTTAGTCAGCATAGACTAATTAGGATTCCAGATCCCATCTGCACCTCAAGCAAAGGTCTCTGCAGGGTGTGCAAGAAGCTCAACCATCTAGGGTTACTCTGCCTTTTGTTGCTGTTGTCCTTATTACACTGCATGTAAACTATAAGTTTCTTTTCAAACCCTTTCATATACACAACCCAACTTTCTGCTTGTTTTTCTAACAATGGTAATTTTTCCCTTAGAGTAATTCTTCTCCCTCACACTATTATTTTCTAATTAACCCTTTTTATTTACTATGGTACTTTTCTCGTGCTATTCTCTTTTCCATTTATCAACATTCAATTAATTTTCAAATGGTTGTATCTAAATCATTGCTATAACTTTTATTTATTCTTTAGCTTTATAAAGATATCTACTTATACTTAATAAAACTATTATGCCAAATATATACATTACACTAAGAAGCATTTTTTAACAGTGCTGTTACTTTAAGGTATCTTGAAATCTCTTGTATCCATTTCACTGTACCTAAGACTCAAATTATCTTTTTTCTTATTCCTGAGCACACAGCCATATTCCATCTACAATCCCCTTAGTAGCAGAGTGTGGCCATGTGACTGAGCTCTAGCCAACAGTTACAAGGAAACTGATCAACTCATTTTCAGCTCTGGCTGGCCAAAACCCCAACTTATACTATTCTTTCCTCATTTACTTATGTAATACTGATTAATATTTCAAAACTACAGTCCACTTAAAGTGGTAACATTAGAAATGGAAATCACCCACTAACTGAAGAAGAACCACTCCATTGTGAGAAAAAATAAATCTACAATATTTAAGCCAGAAGATATTTCAAGATAATTTTTTATAGGTATTAACTAACACATGACCATTACTTTAAATTATAAAAGAGAACAAATATCTTGCCTTGAAAAACAAGCAGAAACTTCTTAAATAACAATAGATTTGAAATTACATATTCATGAAGTTTTTATTTGGATGAATATTTCTGTTTTCTATATAAATATATGTGTTTCTGTATTTGTGAACATATACATATCCAATATTTTATATATATATATATCAATATATATTTTGCATCATATACATGTTTTCTTCATCTATATGTAATTTAATAAAATGTCTCAGTAAAAGGAACAAATAGAGAGAAAAAGCAACATACAAGCATTCAAACACTGAGAAAACGTGGTTATATTAGATATGGAAGAAAGAAGGGAATGTTTTATCAGATTTTATATTAGATTTGGATTTTTAAGCTATTAAATTCTAACAAATGTTTATAGAAATAATGTAAATAAATTTAGCAAGTAAGAAATGAGGTGATTAATGTACTATCAAACTAAAAAGTATTTCATGTTATTATGAAACTCTAAAAGATGAACTTTTCTTAAAGTACTGGATTGAGTGTCAAAGTTAGTCCTTTGTGGTCAGTCCTCTGCTTTATTGACTATGCCAAAGCGTTTCACTGTGTGGATCACAACAAACTGTGGGATTTCTTAGAGAGATGGGAATACCAGACTACCTGACCTGCCTCCTGAGAAATCTGTATGCAGGTCAAGAAGCAACAGGTAGAACTGGACATGGAACAACAGATTAGTTCCAAATTGGGAAAAGAGTATGTCAAGGCTATATATTGTCATCCTGCTTATTTAACTTATATGCAATGTATATCATGTGAAATGCTGGATGGATGAAGCACTAGCTGGAATCAAGATTGCCAGGAGAAATATCAATCACCTCAGATATGCAGATGACACCACCCTTATGGCAGAAAATGAAGAAGAACTAAAGAGCCTCTTGATGAAAGTGAAAGAAGAGAGTGAAAAAGCTGGCTTAAAACTCAACATTCAGAAAAGTAAGATCATGGCATCTGGTCCCATCACTTCATGGCAAACAGATGGGGAAACAATGGAAACAGTGACAGACTTTATTTTGGGGGGCTCCAAAATCACTGCAGATGGTGATTGCAGCTATGAAATTAAAAGACACTTACTCCTTGGAAGGAAAGCTATGACCAACCTAGACAGCATATTAAAAAGCAGAGACATTACTTTGTCAACAAAGGTCCATCTAGCCAAGGCTGTGGTTTTTCCAGTAGTCATGTATGGATGTAAGAGTTGGACTATAAAGAAAGCTGAGTGCCGAAGAATTGATGCTTTCAAGACTCTCAAGAGTCTTTTTCTTGAGACTGCAAAGAGATCCAACCAGTCAATCCTAAAGGAAATCAGTCCTGAATATTCACTGGAAGGACTGATGCTGAAGCTGAAACTCTAATACTTTAGCCACCTGATGTGAAGAGCTGACTCATTGGAAAAGACCCTGATGCTGGGAAAGATTGAAGGTGGGAAGAGAAGGTGACAACAGAGGATGAGATGGTTGGGCGGCATCACCAACTTGATGGACATGAATTTGAGTAAGTTCTGGGAATTGGTGATGGACAGGAAAGCCTGGCATGTAGCAGTCAATGGGGTCACAAAAAGTCAGACACAACTGAACGGCTGAACTGAGCTGAACTAGTTGTCAGTATCAGATCTTTTGTCTCAATCCATCTTTTCTACATTAGAGACTATTTTATTTACAAGTAAAAAGCATATAAACATTGTATAAGCCTACAAGTATGCTGCCCATTTGCCCTTTAACTTATGACTTTCAAAGAAAATTGGAATTCACTAGGATATCTTTATACCTTTTCTAAATTAGAGATAGAGAAGTCATGACTTTAAGAAAGCAGTTGGCAGTGAGACTATTAAATTGTGACTATTTAGAAAACATTTTAAGTTAAAAGCATGTTTATATATATATAAATGTCTAATAAATAATTTAAGACAATATTACTAATAATTCACAGTGTTGAATCATTTGAACTCAACTAGCAACCACTGCACATATAAGTCATTTATTTTCTCAAAAAATAACTTTTAAATGAGGGTATAACATCTCTATCTCTATCACATGAATTATGAGTGACATTTTAATCCAGTATTTTCAGTAATATGTTTCAAAAATCACATGCATCTTAGTAAATTATCTTATGGACATTCATTCAAAGCAAATGGAAAGTACTGAAACTTCAAGGTGACAAATTGCCATCTTCTGTTGTATTAAACCAGGAACCATTTCTCATTTTGAATATAAAAAATGACTCAAAGATAAGAAAGTTATAAGTTCTGAAGTTCAAATCTCAGGTAACTTTCAGAAGAGTACAGTGGACATGTACTTTAATATATCATTTAACAAGACATACACCTATTTTATGAAAATAAAATTGGTTCATTATTTGTCATTCGGGGTAGGATATTGCTTCAGATGAAAAATAGGGACTGATGCTTTCTTACACTCTTTGTAGTTTTCATCAATTTGGACAATAGTGTTTATGCTCTAAGTCAACAAGTTGGTTCCCAATGACAAGGATACCTAACACAGATTTTCCTTTAACTCATGTTAATGTTCATAAAGATAATGTCAATGAAATACAAGGGAATTAAACATCCCTTGGCTATCAAAGTGGAAACTCATACTAATGCTGCTGCTGCTGCTAAGTCACTTCAGTCGTGTCCGACTCTGTGTGACCCCATAGATGGCAACCCACCAGGCTCCCCCATTCCTGGGATTCTCCAGGCAAGAACACTGGAGTGGGTTGCTACAGAACAGTAAGTAAATGAACAGTTTATGATGTTTAATTTTACAGTATGTATTTTGACACAATGTTTTCTTTATTTTTACATTACCTATGATATTAGTTATAATTTGGTGTACTTATTAAGAATCAAGCATTTGGCTAAGAATTGCATGCAAATATTTGCAACCATTAGATGAGGGATGTAAGAAAATACTCAGTTGTAAAGCTTTTTATTTTTTAAAATAAATACTTACAATGTTTATCATATGCTGGGCACTGTTTAAGCATTTTATAAATACAAACTCAATCTTCATTACACCCTCCATGCACATACCATTATTACTCACATCTCGCAGATGGAAACTGAAGCAAAGAGAGATTAAGTAATTTGCCCAAACTTGTGCAACAATTACATAGCGGGGCAGAGGAACAAACCTAGTCTCTCTGCTTTAAACTAGAGATTAGAAGGGTTAAGACACTCAAAGCAGTTGTCAACTACAAGTTGGCACTTGCCAAGAGTACTGCCAAGGACTGAACAACAGCAACAAGGGCATCTGCCTTGTGCTGCTGCACCTGCTGACCCTCAACACGCTCTGAGGGGAATTCAGGGTGGAGAGTGAGGCACTCTGGGCTCCATGGAAGTTGGTGGAACAGGTCTTTAGATAGTTACATTTTTCAGGAACTGATCTCATGATCCCAATCCTTACATCTCTTCATATCTAGAAAGTCACTAAATCGCTTCATGGTGACTTCATCTTGTGACTAGCAGAAAACCTTTTGTAAAGTAAGCACTTGATTGTACTGAACTCCCCCTTCATCAAAATCTTATATATTGACCTTCCCCCACTGCCTCTTTGGAGTAGTCTCTCCAAGCTCTCTGAGGTGGTGTCTGACGGACCACAGTCCTCATTGTGCCTCAAATAAAACTTAGTTTGCAACTCTCAAGTTGTGCATCTTTTTTTAGTCGACAGAGTAAATACTAATAATTAATAGTAAGGAGTTTTAATCTGAGATCTACCTGTAAAACTGCCCTTAGAACCAGGTAAGAGAGTCCTTTTCTCTGATTCCTAAACTTCAGGGGGTCCTCTTCTGCCCCTCCTCTGTCCCCCTCTTTTCATGGAGAAGGAGGACACAGAAGGGAAAGGGACCCTTTCCAGCTCTTTCCATGCCCCCATTCCAGCACTTGAGCCGGCAATGCCTTGCAGATAATATTTGCAGCTGCTTCCCTCACCTGCTCAAGGCTCTCTCCCAACTCTGTCCTCCTGAAGTTGATCACACTTCCAGCGGTGCAACCTCAGGCCAAAAGAATTGCCAAGATGGCTTTTAAGAGCAGGCTGGGGAGTCTGCAATATGCTGCTGGGGTCATTCCTTTTCCAGGACAGAGCAGAGAATAAAGAAGAAATGGAGGGACTACTGTCTAGGGACTTGAAACCAGGTCTTTCAGTACCACAATATCCCTGGTTTCCAAGAATTTTAAACAAAAGCCTGGATGTCAGGTAATTAAGAAGGTATAATTGCCAAGGTTGAAGGGAAAGAATTTTATTTTCAACTCTCGTCTTATGCCATAAAATTTTGGAGGGTTGGTCTTTCCAGAAAAACACATTCCTATTCTTTCTGACAGTCTACTTATTTAAATCTAGTATGAAATGTATGGATGAAAATGGTAGAACACATAACCTTATTGCTAACATGAGAAAGGAAAGAAGTGTTTCCCCTTCTCCCTTCCACCATATTTCATTAATATTTTACTTGACAGATTTCTTTTAAAGTAATAATATACTGGGAAGTCCCAAAGCTGATAATACAGATATAAAATCATAATATAAAGAATGACGAAGTAATCCATCAGTCACTGAGCTGGTGGCATATCTAAAAGATGGTACCTAAAATGTAGTCAACTTCAGAGTTTCCATCCTTCCATCAGTGACCATCATTTTCTCAAACCCTCTGTTGAATGCAAGGAAACGATTAAGTTTCTTTGTCATTTTTTAAGTACTGACTATAAATATTTTGCTGTTGAAATACTCCATGGATATATATTTTTGCTTAATTATATTTTTAAAAGGAAGCTAAAGCTTTATTTTTCTTATTCTATCAGGCTACATATTGCTTTCATACACTGTTTCACAGTGAATAAACAGTGTTTTCCTTGTTCAAAAATGCTTAAGGGGGAAGAGACAAGATGAGGTATGGGATCAGGAAGTACAAACTACCATGTAAAAATAAATAAGTAACAAGGATATATTGTACAGCACAGGGAACATAGCTACTACTTTGTAGTAACTTTAAATTGGGTATAAGCTATATAAAACATTGAATCACCATGTGCTATACATCTGAAACTAATATTGAAGTAAACTGCACTTCAAAAAATGCTTCCAATTTTACACTAAACACAACTGCAAAAAACAATATTTGGACATTAGTTGGAAGATAATAAGCAATGAAAACAACTGTACAGAGACTAGCCAAAAAGAATAAGGAGAAAAAAGACAATCATAAAAGGTCAAAATTCCTTATAAAAGTAGAATTCCAAGAATCATTATTTTGAATTAAAATTTAAAATATTCTATTTTGAAAATTATGCTCTGAAAGTCCTAGTCATGCATGAATATAAACGATGTACTATACTGAGAGCCAACCAGTAGATAGACACTATGTGCTTCAGGAACAGGAAAAGAACACAGATAAAGTACAGAAACATATTGTGTTCCATTAGAAAAGTTTTCTGTGTGATTATTTTGAATAACTTTTTTTGCTCAAAGATTATTTTATGAAGGTAAAGTGGAAATATTTATCATATCTATTTAGCTCTCTTAAAAACATCTCCAATTCTATAGAGACCAAACTGGCCTCTGTTTCAGATTTCAACCTTTTTCTGAGCCAAATTCTACTTATTCACCATGCCATTGTTATATAATTCAGTTCAACTGTTTAGGCAGAGACCACTGTGCCGCTACGGAATGGCACCTGTCTTCCTAAATCTCAGTCTTTACAACTCATCCTTTGTGGTTGGACAGGAGATGTTTAATTCAAGATATAGTTTCTCCAAGCAACTCTAATTTTTAAACAATAAGAGATAATGAATATGCACTGCCACTTGGCACTGAATACAAAAATTTAAAAAAAAAAAGATAATTAGCAAACTAACACGAACAATCTGTAGGGGAAAGGAGAAAAGCAGTCTATCATTTCATGGCTTGCCCATGTAATTCCCAGAAGTGGGATGATCAGACAAATTCTATGGATTTTTCAGTTGCATGTCTTGTAAATATTGGCAAAAGACAAAACAGAACCACATATGTGGTCCGCTAGAAAACTGCATTGTTACTCAATGAAACGTTTAGGAAAACAGATGGCTGTAGAATTTTAGTCTGGATTTCAGAAAGCATTCTTATTTATATTGTATTGTGGTGTAAGCTGTGATTACACAATGCTAGAAATGTTTGAAATATTTCAACAAATGTGCTATTTGTTGGATAAAATGTTTTGACTAACTTCCTCCCTCAACCCATCACACGCACTGAGTCAAGGAATTTGGAACTTGAATCTCATCACAGCAATCTCTATCAGATGTGGTTAAACAGCTAATCAAAGGACCATTTTAGAAAAGTTTATTACGTTATGTGGTTAAAATAGCTTTTCTTCTTTCAGTATGAGCTCTTATACTTTACAGTAGCATAAACATGCATTGATGGTAACATTTAAAAGCCCTATGAATATCCTTGGGGAAAAAGAATAGTTAATGGTGTCATAATATTTTTTCCATCACTTTTATCAGAAATCATTTCAGATTTTTAGCTTCTAAAAAGCTTTTAGTTCATGTTGGGATTTGCTAAATCTAATTGGAATGAGCAAAATGAAATAAGTGAAATCCAGACATGTTTGAAAGAGTTATTTATTAAAAAGAAAAAAAGAAAGAGCTATTTATTAGGAAGAGAAATTTTTTTTAAAAAAAGGAAAGATATACAAAGCAGCACATTTCAAGAGTTTACAAAAAAAATCTTTTGTCTTTGTTGTGGTTGCTTAACGTATCCTTGGCATTTGGTTAATTCACAATGAAGATGGCATACTGATGAATATAAGATCTTCATATTGACAACATTCAACAAAAGATATGAAGATAAATATTCTACTGTTATTCTAATATTCTAAATATTTCAGTAGAGAGATTCTGTATGAAGTGCAAATGTGCATGAGAAACTATGTTGCTGGATACTGGAGACACAAAAATAAGTAGAACATGATTCCTTCCCTTTGATGAGCTGACAATTTACACTTTTGCAATGGTCTTATTTTGATAAATAAACAAATAAGGGACACATACTATTTTTATTAAATCATAAGGGTTGTGTTATATTAAAAATGTCTACATCATATGTCAGAGAGTCTATCCATGGACTGGCCCACTGATTTTAAGAATTTTAAGACTGATTTTAAGAACTTGTATAATCAATGTTATCATAAGTTAGCAATTATATCATAAAGTTAACAATTTTACCATAAGTTCTCATACTAGTGCACTAGCTACTCTGGGGTTCGTTTGATACCAACATCAAGACTGCAGAAGTAAACTATGATCAAAAAGTCTACAAATAACAAATGTTAGGATGTGGGGAAAAGGGAAAACTAGCAAACTGTTGATGGGAATGTAAATTGGTGCAGTCACTGTGGAAAACAGTATGTAGGCTCCTTAAAAAATCTAAAACTCAAACTACCATACATCCAGCAATTCCACTTCTGGGTACAGATCCAGAAAAAATAAAAACACTAATTCAAAAAGATACACCCCAAAGTCCACAGCAGCACTATTTACAATAGCCAAGTGCTCATTGTGGAAGCCAAGTGGAAGCAATGCAAGTGCTCATCAACAGAAAATTAAATTAAGAACTAGTATACATAAACAATGGAATACATCTCAGACACAACACAGGGAGAAATACTGCCATTTGCAGCAATGTGGATGGACGTGGAGAATAACATCCTTCATGATTAAGTTAGAGAAAGACAAAAACTATATGATATTAATTATATGGGGAATCTACAAAATAATACAAATCAATATATATACAAAACAGACACAGACTCACAGACAAGAAAACAAAGTTATGGTTACCAAAGAAGTGAAGGAAGAGAGGAGAGACAAATTAGGGTTGTGGGATAAATAGATATAAACTAATATGTATGAAATAAATGAGCAACAGGAATATACTGTATAGCATAGGGGATTATATCCATTATCTTATAATAATCTATACTGGAAAATAATCTACACAAATACAGAATCACTATGATGTATTCCTGAAACTAACACAATACTGTAAAACACTTGAATGACGTGAAAGTCACTCAGTTGTATCCAACTCTTGGTGAGCCCATGGACAGTAGCCGTCCAGGCTCCTCTGTCCATAGAATTCTCCAGGCAAGAATACTGGAGTGGGTAGCCATTCCCTTCTCCAGGGGATGTTCCCAACCCAGAGATTAATCCTGTAATATGGGAGACCCAGGTTCGATCCCTGTGTTGGGAAGATCCCCTGGAGAAGGGAATAGCTATCCACTCCAGTTTTCTTGCCTGGAGAATTCCATGGACAGAGGAGCCTGGCAGGTCCCAGTTTATGGGGTCGCAAAGAGTCAGACCCCATTGACTGAACACACTCTTTGTATGCAGCCATTTGAACTTCTGTTAATCGTATGCTCTGTGAGAATGATTGGAGAAGTGGGTCCTTAAGCCATGAGAGATCCTAGCTAAATGCCCAACAGGCAAATCCAAAGGATTTTGTGCCTTACTTAATTCACTTCAAATCTCATGATGTGATGAAATCTATGTCTCTTTATTGAAAAACATGTAAAAGCTAAGATTATGATTAAACTTTATATAGATGGAATATCTGATGGAGAGGTGGGTGAGAGCCTGAAGAAAATTGGAAATTGACAAAAAACATTTCGCAGTCATAAAGGTCTTGCAAAACACCCATCTTGGATGTTCTTCAAACTGTTAACTTTGTAGCTCAATCTAGCTCTGTGTAACTATACGTGATTTTCCCCCAGCTGCTTCGTGCTACTAAAATCACTACAAATATGCTGCTGCAGTTTAAAAGACAGAACATGTTAGTTTGAATTGCAATTTACATTTATTTATTTCTATATTTTAATCACTCTGTGAACCAAAATTGTCCCACACTAAGTATTTCAAGTAGGCAAGGCATTTAGAGCATTACTCTAAATACTCAAGTGTTTAGATATTAACTCTTAAATTAGGCAGACTTAGCCTTCCCTAATGCTGGCAGTGCGGGTAATTCTAACAAGACTTACTTTCTGGGAACTATCACCAATGTCTTGCCATTTAGGTTCCTCAGAACAGAGGCTGACTGAGTTAATGACCTTTTAAAATTTTTTTTAGATTTGTGTCAGTCATCAGTTCTTCGTGATTATCACTATAGGGACTATATTTTAAGCTTAATCATGTGGAACCTTTGAAGCTAAACGAGGGGACAGAAGGCGGCTGCCTTATTTCCCTCTGTGCATAGGGACTCAGAGCACAGAACAGTTCTCCAAATACATCTCTCTAACAGTGTGATTTCTACTCTCTTGATTCACTCACAGTTGAGAAATGGATAAGAGCTCAAGTGTTACGAAACAGGTTTTCCTTAGTTCTCTTTATAAAATATATACAGAGTCAGGCAACACATTCTGTTTTACTTTCATTCTTGCCACTAAAACATTCAAAATGGTGGCAAGAAGAATGCCATTCTAGCATATATGTTTGAAATCAAATCCAACTCTGACCTGAATTTCAAAATTTGCCTCAGTAGTAATCTTATTATACAGGTATTATATATAATTTAAAAACCAGAGAAAGCAAAGCTTTGAACTCATGGTAGAGTCAGATTTAGCAAATCCTAAAGAGAGAAATGAACTGAAGGGTGACATTCAAATAAATGGATTCTTGGCTAATTCAAGCACTGAAAGTGAGCTGACTCCCAGATTACTTAGTAAACAAGATACTCTTTGTAAGCTCTTGATGCTTGTGACATCATGTACATTTTTTTAAGGCAGTGTTTAAATTGATAAAATATCTTCAGAAAAAAAGATAATAAAACACAAAGCAAAAGCCATAAAATACATATTATTATTGTTCCTATAGTGTGTTCAAAATTTATTATAAGCTTATCTCCAATAAAATAAAGTATAAGGAAATGAGTAGATAAGCAGACATATAATTATCCATATAATTAGGACAACAGAAAGATATAATACAAAGTAACGGCATAGTGAATTGTAGATTATCAACAGAGTAATTCAACATAATCACTTATAAAGACCACAGACACAGGGCAAAGTTTTATTTATTTTAAAAGCATAAGTTTCATGCACATGTTGATTGCAACTATGGAAACTGCATGTACATGTGTGGGTCTGTTCACCTTGCCCCATGAACACATCAAAATACATGAATATGTAGAACAGCTCTTGCTGAAAACAACCTGGAGATGGACAGAAAGGCTCCTCTACAACCAAGGTTGTAAAGAAAGATCCACAGGGAGCAAGGTAGAAAGGCAGAAAAGTGATTGGGTCAGGACTCATGCCCTTACCAGGAGACACAGAAAAGGAGGGAGATATCATGGGCAGGGGGATTCTCCCTGGGGAGTGAGGGGTTCCAGCCATATGTTAGGAACCTCAGCCCTACGGTCTGATACCAGAACAATGAGTCCCCTTAGCTGGTTTGAAAACCAGTGACATTAACAGAAGGCTGGAAGAAACTGAGACTGCCTTTGAAGGATGCAAGCATGCAAGCACAGGCTTGCTGATACCACGCCACCCCTGAACAGTGAGAAGGAAGTTGATTGAAAAGTACCTGGGGGGCTCTGAACAGTTTACACGCTGACCACTGTGTGAAGAATAAACTGTAAAGGACTGTGGTAGACAGAATAATGCCTTGCCACATGCCACCTTATATTGCAAAAAAAAAAAAAAGGACTTTGAAGGTGTGATTGTATTAAGGATCTTGAGAGGAGATTAGACTGGATTATCCAGATGGGTTCAATGTCATCACCAGGGTCCTTAAAAGATGAAGGAAGGGAGGCCAGAGTCAGAGACATATCTGAAGGTGCTATGCTGATGGCTTTGAAGATGGAAGAGGGAGTCACAGCCAAATTTCCTAGAAGATGAAAAAGGCAAGAGGACAGATTCTCATCTAGAGTTTCAGGAGGGATTGTGTTCCTGCTGACTGCATGATTTTACCCAGTGAGACCCATTTTGACATTGCACCTCCAGAAATATAATAAAATCTGTACTGGTTTAAGCCACCACATTTGTGGTGATTTGCTGAAGCAGTTAAAGGAAAATAGCAAAGGGAGTAAAGATATAACTGGAGAGATAATTTGGGACTGACCCAAGAAAGAATGGGGACTTGAACTAAGATGCTAATAGAAGAGCTGGCACCAAATGACTCCATTATAGATGCTACATAGTGCTTTGAAGGAGAATTGTAATAATTTACAAATAGATTGAATGTCAGGTGCAAGGGAAAGATTAAGGTCAAGAATGAAGCCCAGGCTTTGGTCTGAGATACTCCAAGGGAGTTGCTGACATTTACTAAGATGGAGAAAACATGGGAAGAGGAAGAGGAAGGCCTCCAAGTGAGTCTGTCAAATATCCCACTGGCTATTCAAGTTGAATTTCTGGAGTAAAGACTGAGTTTGAAAGATAACTTTGTGAGTAACCACTTTTAAATAACATTTAAAGCCAGGCCATCGAGTCAGATCTTCAAATAGAGTGAAGAAGATAGAAAAGAGGTCTAAAACCTGAGCTCTAGGTCATTTCAACTTTCCAGATGGTAAAGCTAACAAGGAAATATCACAGGAAACTACAAAGACTATGAAGTAACAACAAATCTAGTGGGAGAAATGAAATAGATGAATATAATGAGAAACCTGGTGAAGGACAGAATTCAGGGAGAAGAAGTGGGAAATTCATGTAGCGAATGTTGATGAGAACTCAAAAAGGGAACAGAGAAAGGACTTCATTTTAGCAAAAATGCTTAGGCTATTTGGGGCCTTGACAACAGCACTTTCAGTAAAGTGTTAGGGGAATAAATCTGACTTGAGGAATTTGAGTAATTTTACTTGCTAATTTGAAAACCATGGACACATTTCCTAACCTCTGGAAATGCCAGTTTTCTCCTCTAAAACACGAGATAATAAGTCATATGCTATAAAGTTCTTGTAAAGATTAAATGATGTGCTTTTAAAGTGTCCCTTATAATTTCTGCCACATAGAAAAATGTTAGCTATTTTCTTTCCTTTTATGTTCCTCTCCTATATTCCAGTGAAATAAATATATTCATATTTATATATTTTATACAATGAATATGAAACAGACAAAATATGTGTGCAATATGAGTAAGATGTAAACATTCTCCATATCTTAACGCACTGATATGATTACATTACCTTCCATGTCTTGATTCATGGGAAGTCCAGTGACTGCTGATTTTCTGTAAATTTCTACAAATTCACATTCTCTGAATGACCACTGGCCTGATATATAACTGCTTCTCAATTAACTTAAGGATAGTCTTATTCCCTAGATTAATTTGCTCATCTGCCAATGATATAAAACCCCCCAAAATCATGTCTCAACATAAGAAAAAAAAGTTTAATTTAATAATCTTATAAAACAAAGACTAGTGAGTCCCAGCTAGTAAAGAAGAATAGCAATGCCACAGGGAAACCAAGGAAAGCAAATCCAGCTTCTACTTTTTCATTCAGGTAATTTGTTCTCAAGATTTTTACTTTATGGTTACTAAAAGGATGGTGTACTTCCAGAGCCATAGATTACCCACAGAAGAGAAAGAAGAGAGCAAAAGATATGAGAGATATGTCAGCTAATTTAATCCTTTTAAAACAGGGATCTTGAAAGCCCCAATAGGCAACTTTCAATTACATCTAATTGTTTAAACCTAAGCAAACTATCTTTGGTAGGTGGGCTTGAAGGATGAGTACTGTTTTTTTTCAGCCTCTGTATTAATAAAGGACAGAAAAGAAGTTGTGAAGGATGAGGCATATCAAATCCAGAGTTTGTGTCTCACTGATGGAGATGTCAACCCAGATATAAATAACAACAAACAAATACCCCTCAGACACAAGCAAAAACCCAACACTCAAATGAGCAAACACATCACAGATGAGCTAAGAGAGATGAAGATTTATGATGCAGAAATGCATACTATTTTCAAATTGATTATTAGAACTATCTTTATTTTTACAAACAGGAATTCTTCTGTTTGTCCTACACTTCAAAGCAAATGATCATAATGGAAACCAAGAGAGCAGTTTACTTTCATACTACTTCCAGTGAAAAAAATTGATTTACGATGCCAGTACAAAATATTAATTCAGTTCAGTTCAATTCAGTTCAGTCGCTCATTCATGTCCAACTCTTTGCGACCCCATGAATCGCAGCACACCAGGCCTCCCTGTCCATCACCAACTCCCGGAGTTCACTCAGACTCACGTCCATTGAGTCGGTGATGCCATCCAGCCATCTAATCCTCTGTTGTCCCCTTCTCCTCCTGCCCCCAATCCCTCCCAGATCAGGGTCTCTTCCAATGAGTCAACTCTTCGCATCAGGTGGCCAAAGTATTGGACTTTCAGCTTTAGCATAGTCCTTCCAAAGAACACCCAGGACTGATCTCGTTTAGAATGGACTGGCTGGATCTCCTTGCAGTCCAAGGAACTCTCAAGAGTGTTCTCCAACACCACAGTTCAAAACCATCAATTATTCGGTGCTCTCACATCCATACATGATGACTGGAAAAACCATACACTTGACTAGATGAATCTTTGTAGGCAAAGTAATATCTCTGCTTTTTAATATACTATCTAGATTGGTCATAACTTTCCTTCCAAGGAGTAAGTGTCTTTTAATTTCATGGCTGCAGTCACCATCTGCAGTGATTTTGGAGCCCAGAAAAATAAAGTCTGACACTGTTTCCACTCTTTCCCCATCTATTTCCCATGAAGTGATGGGACCAGATGCCATGATCCTCGTTTTCTGAATGTTGAGCTTTAAGCCAACTTTTTCACTCTCCTCTTTCACTTTCATCAAGAGGCTTTTTAGTTCTTCTTCACTTTCTGCCATAAGTGTGGTATTATCTGCATATCTGAGGTTATTGATATTTCTCCCAGCAATCTTTATTCCAGCTTGTGCTTCTTCCAGCCCAGTGTTTCTCATGATGTACTCTGCATATAAGTTAAATAAGCAGGGTGACAATATACAGCCTTGATGTACTCCTTTTCCTATTTGGAACCAGTCTGTTGTTCCATGTCCAGTTCTAACTGTTGCTTCCTGACCTGCATACAGGTTTCTCAGGAGGCAGGTCAGGTGGTCTGGTATTCCCATCTCTTTCAGAATTTTCCACAGTTTATTGTGATCCACACAGTCAAAGGCTTTGGGATAGTCAATAAAGCAGAAATAGATGTTTTTCTGGAACTCTCTTGCTTTTTTGATGATCCAACAGATGTTGGCAATTTGATTTCTGGTTCCTCTGCCTTTTCTAAAACCAGCTTGAACATCTGGAAGTTCACATGGACCACAGCCTTGTCTAATTCAATGAAAGTAAGCCATGCCGTGTGGGGCCACCCAAGATGGGCAGTCATGGTGGAGAGGTCTGACAGAATGTGGTCCACTGGAGAAGGGAATGGCAAACCACTTCAGTATTCTTTCCTTGAGAACCCCATGAACAGTATGAAAAGGCAAAATGATAGGATACTGAAAGATGTACTCCCCAGGTCAGTAGGTGCCCAATATGCTACTGGAGAGATAACTCCAGAAAGAATGAAGTGATAGAGCCAAAGCAGAAACAACATCCAGTTGTTGGATGGGTGGGTGATAGAAGCAAGGTCTGATGCTGTGAAGAGTAATATTGCATAGGAACCTGGAATGTTAGGTCCATGAATCAAGGCAAATTGGAAGTGGTCAAACAGGAGATGGCAAGAGTGAACATAGACATTCTAGGAATCAGCGAACTAAGATGGACTGGAATGGGTGAATTTAACTCAGATGACCATTATATCTACTACTGTGGGCAAGAATCCCTTAGAAGAAATGGAGTAGCCATCATGGTCAACAAAAGAGTTCAAAATGCAGTACTTGGATGCAATCTCATAAACGACAGAATGATCTCTGTTCGTTTCCAAGGCAAACCATTCAATATCACGGTGATCCTAGTCTATGCCCTGACCAGTAATACTGAAGAAGCTGAAGTTGAACGGTTCTATGAAGATCTATAAGACATTCTAGAACACCCCGAAATGATGCCCTTTTCATTATAGGGGACTGGAATGCAAAAGTAGGAAGTCTAGAAACACCTGGAGTTAACACGCAAATTTGGCCTTGGAGTACAGAATGAAGCAGGTCAAAAGCTAATAGAGTTCTGCCAAGAGAATGCACTGGTCATAGCAAACACCCTCTTCCAACAACACAAGTGAAGACTCTACACAAGGACATCACCAGATGGTCAACACCAAAATCAGATTGATTATATTCTTTGCAGCCAAAGATGGAGAAGCTCTATACAGTCAGCAAAAACAATACTAGGCATTGACTGTGGCTCAGAGCATGGACTCCTTATTGCCAAATTCAGAGTTAAATTGAAGAAAGTGGGAAAAACCCCTAGACCTTTCAAGTATGACCTAAATCAAATTGCTTATGACTATACAGTGGAAGTGAGAAATAGATTTAAGGAACTAGATCTGATAGACAGAGTGCCTGATGAATTATGGACGGAGGTTCATGACATTGTACAGGAGACAGGAGTCAAGACCATCCCAAAGAAAAAGAAATGCAAAAAAGCAAAATGGCTGTCTGAGGAGGCCTTACAAATAGCTGTGAAAAGAAGAGAAGCAAAAAGCAATGGAGATTAAGTAGTATTTGTTCCTAAAACCCTGTTTCTCCCTGATTACTTTTCTTGATAATTCTGGCCCCCACTGATCAGGTCAAATGATTCCTTTCCTGTTTTTAATCAGAAGCTATCGGTTTTAACAAGCAGAGATGTCCCTCTTACCTAAGAGCTGGGAGTCTGGGTTGAGAGACAGATATGAAAATCTTTTTTCTCTTCAGTACAGTCTCCTTCCAAGAACTGCCCAAGACATGGCTTCTGGGATGTCCTTATCCTATGTTACAGCCACCTCAAACAAGCTGCCAGCTGTCACTGACATTTCAAATGTAGGTCCAGTACCAGACAGTTCACTTTTTCACAGTCCACTTGACAATGTCAAAAACTTCTGTGATAATGAAATGGAAGTGATTATGAATGATATGACTTCTGACATGGCAGCTCCTTTAACTAAAGCCTTGAATCTCTCGCTCTTCCATACATACATTTTATAAATGTATATATATTTATATATACCTTTGTGATTTTCAAAATTAAATATATTTTCTTTTTCTAGACCTGGGGATTGTGTATTTAAATATACCTGGAAGCATATTTAAATTAATCAAGCTAATCTTCTTGAGTGAGATTTAGTATAATCTACACAGGTTCATCTTAGATTACTCAAGTTACTATGTTGAAATGGACTGCACGGTCTAGTGTTCTCTGGAGGCCTAGACTGAAGGTTTAATGCTTCTCAGTGAAGGAAGAATGACTGAAGGGTGTCTTTCCCCCCAAACCCCACAGGAGATTTTTGACAGTATTTGGAGACATTTTTGGTTGTCACCACTGGGCAGGTCAGGTGCCAGAGGCATTTAGTGAGTGGAGGCCAGGGTGGCTGCTAGACATCTTACAAATTACAGGATAGCCTCCACAACCAAGAACCATCCTGCCATAATATGGATAGTGTGGAGGTTGAGAAACCCTGCTCTAGAGGGATATTGTGTTTCTGGTAATTTGATTAAGAATCTTAGTTCTTGTGACTGCTGACTTTAAACCAATTGTTATACAAAGTGAAATACACATATATATGTGTGTATTATATACACACTGTATCTGACTCTTTGCAACCCCATGAACTGTAGCCCACCAGGATCCTCTGTCCATGGGGTTTCTCCAGGCAATATATATGTATATTTAATTTAGATATGTAAATTATCATATTACAGGTTTTGTTCTGCCATCTCATCTGATGCTGGCTTTTGTGAAGTCAAACATTCTCAAAGTAAACTAGCTTGGCCTTCTGCTTATACAATTAGATGTGTCTACCCTTTCTACCTTGCTGTCTGCCCTGGGGCTGATATATCAGTGAAATTCAGATTCTCCGTGAGTTTGGCCATTCAGAGCCCCAAGTGAAGACTGAAAAGAGAGACAGAAGTAAGGTCATATATTTTTTTTACTTAACTCCTTCTATAGCACATAATCTGTGTCCTTCTTTCAAAAGCCACTAATCTTCTCCACACCATTTTTCCCTTTGTGGAACTTTTTCTCCCATTTTAGAATTAGGTCTCCTAACTTCTCTACTGTCATAAGAAATCAGGATTATCAAACTATTCTGTATATTTTTCCTGCCCTGACACCAAGTTAGTTAGTTCAATTGCTCAGTCGTGTCCAACTCTTTGCAACCCCATGGACTGCAGCACACCAGGCTTCCCTGTCCATCACCAGCTCCTGGAGTTTACTCAAATTTATGTCCATCAAGTTGGTGATGCCATCCAATCATCTCATCCTCTGATGTCCTCTTCTCCTCCTGCCTTCAATTTTTCCCAGCATAGGGTCTTTTCCAATGAGTCAGCTCTTCCCATTAGGTGGCCAAAGTATTGGAGTTTCAGCATCAGTCCTTCTAATGAACATTCAGGACTTATTTCCTTTTGGATGGACTGGTTGAATTTCCTTGCTGTCCAAGGGACTCCCAAGAGTCTTCTCCAACACCACAATTCAAAAGCATCGATTCTTTGTCTCTCAGCTCTTTTTTTTTGGGGGGGGGGTATAAGATCCTTTATTGATGGTACACAACAAAGCAAGTTTCCCTAAGCCCCTCCCTTTCCTCAGGGCTTCAGGGATGGAAACCGTTTGGAGGTCAGGAGATTCTCAGTGTGGTGAGGATCGAGATGGGGCAAGGACTCCCCAGCAGCTGAGTATTCTCTCTTCCTCTCGTGCTCTTGCTGGGGCTGGGAGTCCAGGGACCTTACTCCATGGAGGCCATGTGGACCATGAGGTCCACCACCCTGTTGCTGTAGCCTAATTCATTGTCGTACCATGAAATGAACTTAATGAAGTGGTCACTGAGGGCAATACAAGCTCCAGCATCAAAGGTAAAGAGTAAGTGTCGCTGCTAAAGTCTCAGGAGACAACCTGGTCCTCAGTGTAGCCTAGAATGCCCTTGAGGGGGCCCTGCAATGCCTGCTTCACCACCTTGATCTTCACCATCTTGATCTCATTATACTTGGCAAGTTTCTTTAGGTGGCAGGTCAGATCCACAATGGACACCTTGGGGGTGGGGATGGAAGGCCACGCAGGGGAGATTCCCGTTGAACTCAGGGAGGACCTTGCCCATGGCCTTGGCAGCACCGGTAGAAGTAGGGATGATTTTCTGGGCAGCCCCTCGGCCATCACGCCATAGCATCCCAGAGGGCCCATCCACGGTCTTCTGGGTGGCGGTGATGACGTGGATGGTGGTCATGAGTCCCTCCACGATGCCAAAGTAGTTATGGATGACTTTTGCCAGGGTGGCCAAGCAGTTGGTGGTGCAGGAGGCATTGCTGACAATCTTGAGGGAGTTGTCATACCTCTTGTGGTTCACGCCCATCACAAACTTGGGGGGATCGGTAGAAGGTGCAGAGATGATGACCCTCTTGGTTTCCACCCTTCAAGTAAGCCCTAGCCTTCTCCATGGTAGTGAAGACACCAGTGGACTCCACCACATAGGCAGCACCAGCATCACCCCACTTGATGATGGCGGGATCTTGCTCCTGGAAAATGGTGATGGCCTTTCCATCAATGACGAGCTTCCCATTCTCTGCCTTGACTGTGTCGTGAAACTCGCCATGGATGGAATCATACTGGAACATGTAGACCATGTAGTGAAGGTCAATGAAGGGGGTCATTGATGGCGACGATGTCCACTTTGCCAGAGTTAAAAGCAGCCCTGGTGGCCAGGCGCCCAAACAGGCCAAATCCGTTCACTCCAACCTTCACCATCTTGTCTCAGAGATGTGGCTGGCACAGCACCAAAGATGCGGTTGTCTGTTGAATGGGTTGGTATAGAGAGCCTCAGCTTTCTTTACAGTCCAACTCTCACATCCATACATGACTACTGGCAAAACCATAGCTTTGACTAGATGGACCTTTATTGGCAAAGTAATGTCTCTGCTTTTTAATATGCTGTCAAGCTTGGTCATAGCTTTTCTTCCAAGGAGTGTGAGTCTTTTAATTTCATGGCTGCAGTCACCATCTGCAATGATTTTGGAGCCCCCCAAAATAAAGTCTGTCACTGTTTCCATTGTTTCCCCATCTATTTGCCATGAAGTGATGGGACCCGATGCCATGATCTTCGTCCTTTGAGTGTTGAGTTTTCAGCCCATTTTTTCACTTTCCTCTTGCACTTCATCAAGAGGCTCTTTAGCTCTTCTTTGCTTTCTGCCATAAGGGTGGTGTCATCTGCGTATCTGAGGTTTGAAATTTCTCATGCCGATCTTAATTCCAGCTTGTGCTTCATCCAGTCCTGCCACCAAATTTTAGTATAATTATTGTGTAAGTAAAAAGTCTTGAATTATTAACTCAAATGTATCATCTGTTTTCTGCTGCAGACCTAATTCTGTTTGGGGAGCATCTTTTGTGTTTGTTTAGTCTCTTGTGTTTATCTAGTACACAGTTGCCCCTTTATGTCATGGCTACCTGAATGTTTTAACATCACAAAAGAAGTAGCACCAAAGAGAAAAAATAAAAATACAAACAGTTCAAGCACAACAGAACACAAGCAACGATGGTGGATGAATTATAAGTTGTTAAACATAAATCTCAATTATCTTTGTTTATCAATATGTAAGAATTGACAATTATTCTCAAGTGAGATACTAAAATGGAACACAAACTAGCAACATGCCCTTGTGGCTAACTTAGTACTATCAGATTGTGCCTTCACTCTACCACATTCTTGCCACGTGTCTCCTCCACACCTTCACCTTCCTGCACCTGGTTTGCAGCAGTAGCTTCCTAGTTCATGACCCAATCTCTCAACACCAAACCATTGACCAAACCATTGCTACTCTAGAATGTCAGTTTGATCTTCCCTGCTCCTAAGTTTTAGTGTGTGTGTGTATGTGTGTGTGTGTGTGTGTGTTTTCACATTTTCCTACTGAACACTGCTTGAACTCCTTAATATTTTGCAACCTGACCTCAAACTTCCTTTACAACATCATCTTACATTCCCTTAGTAGTCTGCTCTACCAAATTTAGAAGTGATACATTTCCTTCACACCAATTTGAAAAAAACAATGTCTGAACATCAAAGTCTAAACATGGTTATCTGTTTTTAGTTCTTTTCAACTAAAAATTGTATTTTATTATTTTTATAAAAAGGTGGTTGACTTAGCTTGTAACTCAAACAAGCAAGTATGTGTTTTTTCTTGAGGCAACTATCATACTCTTATTTGCAATAGATGTGTTTTATGTATACTTCTGGTTTAATTGCCCCAAATATAAAAAGGAGTTAAGATTTAATGTAATAATTTCACTTCTTCTTCAGAGCAATTTAAGTGAAGAATATCCTGGCTATTAATAGACTTTGGTGCCACTATGCTGACTCAGGCTGTAGCACCAACAGTTCATCCGTTACTGTTTTTGCATCATCAGGGAAAATATGAGCACAGGAAAAAAGGACAAAAATATCTTAGTATTTCTAAGAAAATAGTCTTTGCTGACAAACCTATTAAAAGAATTTTAAAGACCCCCTAGGGCTCCATGGGCCACATTTTTATAACTGCTGCTGTAAACACTGAATTAAGGTCTTCACGCTGCTTCTGTCTTTCTCAGGAGCCCCAGGTTGTTGCTAATAGAAGACAAGAAATCATGAGTTGAAGAGAAGAAAGGTGCAATCTTGGAACTTATGTTCTGGTGTTCCATGTTTGCTCAGGGCTTCAGTCATGTGTCTCCAATCCTGTGTGTGCCCCTGGACCCTGACCAAGATGCAGCTTCTCTCTGGAACTTTTACTTCAAGCTTTCTAACTGTGTTTCCTTTAACATTTTTATGTGGCATATCAGAGTTTCCATCATATTGCTTATAGTTATTAGCTTGCAGGTCCTTTGGTAGAAAATGAGCTTCTGAAAAGTAGAAAGCATATTTTATTCATTTCAGCACCCATTGCCTAGGGTTGGTACATGGTAGATGTTTTTTAAAAAAGGAATGAAATAGTTTAGGGAAAGTGGGTTTTCTGGCTGTGGTTAAATTTTCATTGTAACAACTACTGATTGAAAAAAATAATGGTAGGCATCTTTTATAAAGGCTTACTATATTTCAAGCATGGTTCCAAGTGTTTTCTATATATTTCATTTAATCCTTATACATTTTTACACTCTTCAGTTATTATTCTCAGTTCCTCCCTATCTGTATTTTGTTGAAAAAGAAATTGGAGGTTAAAAGGACAAGCGATGTTTCCCCCTGAACTCACTCTACTAGCAATTATTGGAGTCAGTATTCAATCATATGATATTTATCTGAATGTTAGAGACTTCACATATAAGATACAAAGTGTGTTTTGGGGGGCTTTGCTGTGGACCTTATTGGTTTCTTTGATGGCAACATCATTGTGCATATTGATCTGAGAATATCAAGATCAGATAATTTTTTTGCCACCCAGGTAGGGCACTGCTAAATATAGTGTGTGCACAGATGGTGGAAATTTGGTTTCCATGATGTTTTTATGACTCTGATTTGTTTTTCTGTGACTTTTATTAAAATATATGTGTTTTCTTCTGATCCTATTAGCCCCTTAATGAAAAACAAATCTAAATTTGTTTTATGTAAGCCTGCCTTACTGCATTTAGCTCAGGGACCTTATACCCAAATGATCAATGGCCAAGCTGAGGAAAAGAAAAAACAGTTTAAAAAACAGAATCACTCTGGATTACTTTGAAATAGGGTCTCAGTGGGTTTCTCCTCTCCAGAGACTATGATGCTTTTATTCTCTAGACGCATTTACCTCCTGGTAGCAGAGTTCCCCAAACTAAACTTTGAGAGACAAATAAGCCAGGATTCCATATGTTGCTGCATGTAATGGAAAATATGCCTTCTTAATGATGGGGTTACCTGAATTCCTAATGCAGTAAACATTTTCCAGCAGGAAGATATTTATGCAGTCAGATTTTTTATTAGTGGAGTATATTTAGTAATCCTAGATTAAAATAGTTTGGGAATAAATATTTCCCTTAAGGTCAAAGTAAATTAGTTATCTCCTACTAGACTGCACAGGAAATTTCATTCTGGGCTACAGAATTCTTAGGGATGTTTGTATGTTTATCTGTTTTTGCTTTGTTTGTAAGCAGTATACACCCTCACTACAGTACTGAACTCCATGACGAAGTTCCTTCTCTGTATTCTAACCTGCTAAGATGAACATTCCTCCTATATTCACTTCATCCTTCTCAGCTCAGGCACTGTCATGGCGATATATTATCGAGACTGTATCTCATTTTTACCATCCCACACCTGTCAGGATGATCATCTTTAAAAAGTCTACAAATAACAAATTCTGGAGGGGGTATGGAGAAAAGGAAATCTTCCTACACTGTTGATAGGAATGTAAACTGGTGCAACTACTATAGAGAACATGAAGGTTCTTCAAAAAACTAAACATAGAGTTGCCTGTGATCCAGAAATTCTAGTCCTGGACATACATTCAGAGCAAACTCTAATTTGAAAAGATATATGCACCTCAATGTTCACAGAAGCAATATTTACAATAGCCAAGACATGGAAGCAACCTAAATGTTCATCACCAGATAAATGGAAAAATAAGATGTCATATACGTGTTTGTGCACGTGTGCACATGCTTATTTGCTCAGTTGTACTCAACTCTTTGCAATCCTTTAGACTGTAGCCCACCAGACTCCTCTGTCCATGGAACTTTTCAGGAAAGAATCTGGAGTGGGTTGCCATTTCCTTCTCCAAGGAAAGCTCCTGACCCAGGTATTGAACTCGCATCTCCTATATCTCCTGTGTTGCAGGCAGAGTCATTGGGGAAGCCTATACACATACATGAAAAGTTTTGTTTGTGCCCTCCAAGAGTCTGTTTCCCAGTCCTGTATAAGTTCTGGAGGCTGTATGGTGGGGTTGCAAAATTGCACTCATCTCACATGCTAGCAAAGTAATGCTCAAAATTTTCCAAGCCAGGCTGCAAAAGTATGTGAACCGTGAACTTCCAAATAGGCAAGCTGGATTTAGGAAAGGCAGAGGAACCAAATATCAAATTGCCAACATCTGTTGGATCATCAAAAAAGCAAGAGAGTTACAGAAAGACATCTACTTTTGCTATATTGACAATGCCACAGCCTTCGACTGTGTGGATCACAACAAACTGTGGAAAATTCTTCAATAAATGGGAATACCAGACCACCTGACCTGCCTCCTGAGAAATTTGTAAACAGGTCAAGAAGCAACAGAACTGTTCATGGAACAATAGACTGGTTCCAAATTGGGAAAGGAGTATGTCAAGACTGTATATTGTCACCCTGCTTATTTAACTTATATGCAGAGTACATCATGAGAAATGCCAGACTGGATGAAGCACAAGCTGGAATCAAGATTGCCAGGAGAAATATCAATAACCTCAGATAGGCAGATGACACCACCCTTATGGCAGAAAGTGAAGAACTAAAGAGCCTCTTGATGAAAGTGAAAGAGGAGAATGAAAAAGTTGGCTTAAAACTCAACATTCAGAAAACGAAGATCATGACATCCAGTCCTCACTTCATGGCAAATAGATGGGGAAACAGTGGAAACAGTGACAGACTTTATTTTCTGGGGCTCCAAAATCACTGTAATTTATGACTGCAGCCATGAAATTAAAAGATGCTTGCTCTTTGGAAGAAAAGTTATGACCAACCTAGACCGCATATTAAAAAGCAGAGACATTACTTTGCCAACAAAGGTCCATCTACTCAAAGTTATGGTTTTTCCAGCAGTCATGTTTGGATGTGAGAGTTGGACTATAAAGAAAGTTGAGCACCGTAGAATTGATGCTTTTGAACTGTGGTGTTAGAGAAGACTTTTGAGAGTCCCTTGGACAGCAAGGAGATCCAATCAATTCATCCTAAAGGAAATCAGCCCTGAATATTCATTGGAAGGACTGATGACGAAACAGAAACTCCATACTTTGGCCCCCTGATGCGAAGAGTTGACTCAAATGAAAAGACCCTGATGCTGGGAAAGATTGAGGGCAGGAGGAGAAGGGGCAATGGAGGATGAGCTTGTTGGATGGCATCACTGACTCAATGGACATGAGTCTGAGTAAACTCCAGGAGTTGGTGATGGACAGGGAAGCCTGGCCTGCTGCAGTCCATGGGGTTGCAAGGAAGTGGACACGACTGAGTAACTGAACTGAACTGAACTGAAATGAACTGATATCCATACACAAAGGCACACACACACACACACACATATGAGGGTACTACTCAGTCACGAAAATAAACGCAATAATGCCATTTGCAGCAACATAGATGGAACTAGAGATTATCATACTAAGTGAAGTTAAGTCAGGAAGGGAAGGACAGGGACTTCCCTGGTGGCTCAATGGTAAAGAATTTGTCTGCCAATGCTGGAGACATGGGTTTGATCCCTGATCTGGGAAGATCACACATGCCATGGAGCCACTAAGCTCTGGGACCCAGAAGCCACACCTACTGATGCCCACGTGCCCTAGAGCCGATGCTTTGTAACAGGAGAAGTCACCACTATAAGAAGACTGCACGTTGCAACTAGAGAGCAGCCCCCACTTCCTGCAACTAGAGAAAAGCCCATGCAGCAACGCAGCCCCAACACAGCCAAAAATAAATAAATAATTAAATACAAAAAATACAGTTTTAAAGAAAGACAATAACTTAAAAATGTTAAAGAAAAGACAAAACAAATATAACTTTACTTATATCTGTGTAATCTAAAATATGACACAAATGAATGTATCAATGAAATAGAAGCAGACTCATGCAGCAGACTTGCTGTTCTCAAGGGGAGGGGAGGAAGGGAGGGATGGATTGGGAGTTTGGGATTAGCAAATTTAAAATATTACACGTTGAATGGATAAATAATAAGGTCCTACTTATTACCACAGGGAATTATATTCAATATTCTGTGACAGACCATAATGGAAAAAATATATGAAAATAATATATATATATTAATATATGTATAACTGAATCACTTTCCTTTACAGCATAAATTAACACAACATTGTAAATCAACTGTACTTCAGTAAAATACATTTTAAAAAAAAGACAGTGTATCTCATTTTGTTTTCAAACCATTCAGTAGCTTTTTGACCATGGACAGGAAGACGCACATATTACATCATGATCTATGTAAAGACAGAATTTCACAAAGGGACTTTTCTTTTACAAAGTGTAACATACTTTGATATTCTCTTATATATTCTCTCTACAGGTCCATAAATTGATAATGTGTACATTTACAGGTCATAATCCTCAGTTTGAAAAAGATATTCAATTTCAAAGCAGTGGCTCTCAGAGAGTAGGAAAATTAAAGAAAAACTATGTAATACTAATGAATAAAAGCACACATTTGCTATAAGAAAACCAAGAGATCACTGGTTCTAACTTTTTGCCATGAATGAGGATCACCTGAAAGGTGTGTTAATACATTCACAAATTACTGGGCTCCATACCTGGAGATTTGATACAGTAGAGTGGTGAGCAATCTAATAATATGCATTTTAAATAAGTTCTCAGTAATGCTAATGTTGGTGGTTTGGGGTGGACCCTTTGAGAATCTAGGGGTTTTCACACTTTGAGTCTAGGAGGAAATCAAGGATTTCTTCCCACTGTTCATTTTTTTCTACCTGTCCTCAGAATTCTAAGGATGCCCCCTTGTGGCAAGTCAAGGAAAAAGTTAACAAGACAAGGCATCCAAAATAGCACTGATGAAAACAGTAGAAATAATTCTCAAATATAAGGGAATGACAGAGGAGGAGATGGTTGGATGGCATCACCAACTCCATGAACATGAGTTTCAGCAAAGTCTGGGAGATAGTGAAGGACAGGGAAGCCTGATGTGCTGTAGTCCATGGGGTTGCAGAGTTGGACACGACTGAGACTGAACAACAAAAACATCCCCTCCATCTCCTTCAGAAAGGAGAACAATGATTGTTGTAAATAGTAAAGCATGGGACTCAAAAGTCTAGAATTTAGAATCAGATGAACCTGGGTTCATGTTGGGAAAGCTACTTAACTTTTCTAATTCAAAGACTTCTCATTTACAAAGTAGCATAATGACAGCATTTCTTTTTCATTTCTTAATATTATTGTGAAAATTAAGTACATTAACATATAAAGACTGGAATATCCTGATTTACAGTTTAAGCTGTGAATAACTGTCATCTGGAGAAGGCTCTTGAGAGTCCCTTGGACAGCAAAGAGATCAAACCAGTCAATCCTAAAGGAAATCAACCTTGAATATTCATTGGAACTACTGATGCTGAAGCTGAAGCTCCAATGCTTTGGCCACCTGATGCAAAGAGCCAACTCACTGGAAAAGACCCTGATGCTGGGGAAAATGGAGGGCTAGAGGAGAAGAAGGTGACAGGAGATGAGACGGTTGGATGGCATCACTGACTCAATGGACATGAGTTTGAGTAAACTCCAGGAGGCAGTGAAGGACAGGGAGGCCTGGTGTGCTGCAGTTCATGGGGTCTCAAAGAGTTCCATACAACTTAGCGACTGCACAATAAAGAATAACAACTGTCCTCTAACATTCTCAAGTGTGACACTTGCACCCAACTCATACTCATATCCCCATTGTCAAGCCTTCCACCTAACACATTTTCCCCTAGATACATCCAGAAAGAAGCACCAAAGACCCAGTGTGAATTCAGAATTCCAATATGTCCATTGCTCCTGCAGGATTCTAAAAACCCTCCTACTACTTGAAGTCTGTTACTTCAGAACAAGCTATTGTGGTATACAAATCCCAGCTGCTGTCAAAGCAAAGACTGACTGGCATAGCTAATGACAATACCTCCCGCACGATCATCTGTTTATTGCTGCAGACATGTCTCATGTAGGTGGTTAGCCCTGAGTCCCATGTCTTGGAACCCGCTTGTGCTATCAATGCAGGTGTCCACCCCATCTGAGGTCCACAATTGGAACAACCTTCCTCTCAGTGCTGTGCTCAGCTTCAGATGCACAACAGTGAGATGGGCCCAAGTTGCCGGCACAGAGCTCTTTTTCCTTTATTGATGTAGAAGTGACATACAATATTATGTAAGTTACAGGTATACAATAAATAATGCATACTTTTTTAAAGATTACATTCCATTTATAGTTATTTAACATACTGGCTAAAATATTAACTATATTCTTTCATCTATGATATATCCTTGTAACTTATTTTATATATACTAGTTAGCCCTTTAGATGCAATCAATAATTTTCACACACCACAATTACATAAATTACAAATATCCAGACTTTAAAAATAAAGCTAAGGATTTCCCCAGTGGTCCCATGGCTAAGACCCCATGCTGCCAGTGAAGGTGACATAGGTTTGATCCCCGGCCAGGAAAATAAATTCCCATATGCCACAAGGAGAGACCCAAAAATAAAATTGAAAAATTGAAAAAAAATTAAAAGCCATAAAAAAACAAAGCAAAACTACCTGCTTTAGAAACATAAGTCACATTTCTTTGATTAGTAATGATTTGCCTATTTTTTTCACCATCTGAAAATAATGAAAGGAAATTAAAATGATCAATTTCTGCCCTAAGGAGCTCATTATATACTTGAGGATATAAATACATATGGAATTTCTTTGATCTAAAGATTTTTCTCACATTTGAATGTTTCTAAAACCTAGTGACATTTAAATGTAGTAATGTTCATTTCTGAAAGTAAAACTCTTTAATAAATCAGTGCCATTTTAATAACCTGTGCCATTTAGGAATCAAAACCAGGAAAATTAGAAACTAGCTATAATATAATACAAGAGGTTGTGTAAATGTCTCTCCAGATATTTTTAGGCTATACAGCTAACGGGAGTCAATTTTTAATAATAGAAACCTTGAGAATAAAAAACTGTAGATACTGACTTCTGTACACACACACACAATGTGCACAAATATCACTACCAATATTATCACCATCACTATTCATAGTTATTAATATAAATCTTACAGTATTTTAATGTGAAAGGTATCTATTCCTCCTCTCTAGGAACCAACAAACCTCCAAGCAATGTTAATAACTACAGAATACCACTCAAGTATCTCTAGTTTTGTCAAGAGAACACATTGGTCATAATAAACACTCTCTTCCAACAACATAAAAGAAGACTCTACACATGGACATCACCAGATGGTCAACACCAAAATCAGACTGATTATATTCTTTGCAGCCAAAGATGGAGAAGTTCTATACAGTCAGCAAAAACAAGACCAGGAGCTGACTGTGGCTCAGATCATGAACTCCTTATTGCCAAATTCACACTTAAATTGAAGAAAGTGGGGAAAACCACTAGATCATTCAGGTATGACCTAAATCAAATCCCTTACGATTATACAGTGGAAGTGCGAAATAGATTTAAGGGACTAGATCTGATAGACAGAGTGCCTGATGAACTATGGATGGAGGTTTGTGACATTGTACTGGAGACAGGGATCAAGATCATCCCCATGGAAAAGAAACAAAAAAAGGAAAGTGGATGGCTGAGAAGGCCTTACAAATAGCTGTGAAAAGAAGAGAAGCAAAAAACAAAGGAGAAAAGGAAAGATATAAGCATCTGAATGTAGAGTTCCAAAGAATAGCAAGGAGAGATAAGAAAGCCTTCCTCAGTAATCAATGCAAAGAAATAGAGGAAAACAACAGAATGGGAAAGACTGGAGATCTCTTCAAGAAAATTAGAGATACCAAGGGAACATTTCATGCAAAGATGGGCTCGATTAAGGACAGAAATGGTATGGACCTAACAGAAGCAGAAGATATTAAGAAGAGATGGCAAGAATACACAGAAGAACTGTACAAAAAAAGAGCTTCACAACCCAGATAATCATGATGGTGTGATCACTGACCTAGAGCCAGACATCCTGGAATGTGAAATCAAGTGGGCCTTAGAAAGCATCACTAAAAACAAAGCTAGTGGAGGTGATGGAATTCCAGTTGAGCTATTTCAAATCCTGAAAGATGATGCTGTGAAAAGTGCTTCACTCAATATGCCAGCAAATTTGCAAAACTCAGCAGTGGCCACAGGACTGGAAAAGGTCAGTTTTCATTCCAATCCCAAAGAAAGGCAATGCCAAAGATTGCTCAAACTACTGCACAATTGCACTCATTTCACACGCCAGTAAAGTAATGCTTAAAATTCTCCAAGCCAGGCTTCAGCAATATGTGAACCGTGAAATTCCTGATGTTCAAGCTGGTTTTAGAAAAGGCAGAGGAACCAGTAATCAAATTACCAACATTCGCTAGATCATCGAAAAAGCAAGAGAGTTCCAGAAAAACATCTATTTCTGCTTTATTGACTATGCCAAAGCCTTTGACTGTGTGCATCACAATAAACTGTGGAAAATTCTGAAAGAGATGGGAATACCAGACCACCTGACCTGCCTCTTGAGAAACCTGTATGCAAGTCAGGAAGCAACAGTTAGAACTGGACATGGAACAGACTGGTTCCAAATAGGAAAAGGAGTATGTCAAGGCTGTATATTGTCACCCTGCTTATTTAACTTATATGCAGAGTGGTACATCATGAGAAACGCTGGGCTGGAAGAAGCACAAGCTGGAATCAAGATTGCCAGGAGAAATATCAATCACCTCAGATATGCAGATGACACCACCCTTATGGCAGAAAGTGAAGAGGAACTCAAAAGCCTCTTGATGAAAGTGAAAGAGGAGAGTGAAAAAGTTGGGTTAAAGCTCAACATTCAGAAAATTAAGATCATGGCATCTGGTCCTATTACTTCATGGGAAATAGATGGGGAAACAGTGGAAACAGTGCCAGACTTTATTTTTGGGGGCTCCAAAATCACTGCAGATGGTGACTGCAGCCATGAAATTAAAAGACGCTTACTCCTTGGAAGGAAAGTTATGACCAACCTAGATAGTATATTGAAAAGCAGAGATATTACTTTGCCAACAAAGGTCCATCTAGTCAAGGCTATGGTTTTGCCAGTGGTCATGTATGCATGTGAGAGTTGGACTGTAAAGAAATCTGAGCACTGAAGAATCGATGCTTTTGAACTGTGGTGTTAGAGAAGACTCTTGAGAGTCCCTTGGACTGCAAGGAGATCCGACCAGTCCATCCTAAAGGAGATTAGTCCTGGGTGTTCATTGGAAGGACTGATGCTAAAGCTGAAACTTCAATACTTTGGGCACCTCATGCGAAGAGTTGACTCATTAGAAAAGACTCTGATGCTGGGAGGGATTGGGGGCAGGAGGAGAAGGGGACGACAGAGGATGAGATGTTTGGATGGCATCACCAACTTGATGGACATGAGTTTGAGTGAACTCTGGGAGTTGGTGATGGACAGGGAGGCCTGGCGTGCTGTGATTCATGGGGTCACAAAGAGTCGGACACGACTGAGCAACCGAACTGACTGAACTGATCTATAAATTGTAATATAAAATAATTCTCAGCAAAGCATCCATAAATTCCAACCTAAAATATTAAAGCATGTTAATAAAATACAAAACTTGCTTCTGCATTATTTTTAAAATGAATGTCTCTTTCTTGATACAAATAAATAGATGTGATGTGCAAAGTTTCAGACCTCAATTTTGACATTTTAATTGCAGGAGTGAGAATGAAAAAAAATATCTGTACATTTGGTTAGACTGGAAATGAAAAAACAAAACAAAACACAGCTTTCCTTAGCAGTTTACATTTTCCTAGGAAATGGTAGCAAAAAAATGAATGGTGTAGTCTGGAAAACATTGTCATTCTTGAGCAAAGGTCAGCCATCGACCTACTTATAATTACGCAGTCAAACTAAGTTCTGCAGTCAGACTGAAGCCTTCTGCATAATTTTAAATATCCACTTCCAAATGTTTACACAGTTTTAGAAATGCACAACGATGCTCTGAAATAGGTGCCCAGAATTTATCTGCACATTTTTGAAATCTGTGATATCAACCAGGAGAAAATAAAAGTTTGTAAGTAAAAAGATTTTTCTTTACAAAGTACCTTTTATTTCTGTCTCATTTAATAATATCACAATCACACTGTGTGGTGTTGTAAAAGTTTATGAATGGTGTTCTGTTTTCTATTGGGATATCTCATTTCAACATTGCTGTTATTTAGTTGCTAAGCCCTGTCAGAGTTCTTTAAGCCCCCATGGTCTATAGCCTACCAGGCTCCTCTGTTCATGGGATTTTTCACTGGAGTGAGTTGCCATTTCCTTCTCCAGGGGATCTTTCCAACTCAGGGATTAACCCATTCCTCTGGCTTCCCTGCTGGCTCAGACAATAAAGAATCTGCCTGAAATGCAGGAGACCCCAGTTCTATCCCTGGGTTGGGACGATCCCCTGGAGAAGGGAATGGCTACCTTTCAATATTCTTTGCTGAAGAATTCCATGGAGAGAGGATCTGGGAGGCTCCCACCTGGGAGGCCCTCATAGCTTTGTTACAGATACTCAGAGCAGAGCAAAAGATATAAATGGTATAAATAAAATGATTTGCTTATCTAAACATATGTACAAGAAAATTTCCATAAATAAAAATTATAAATGCCCAAAGAACACATATTGGAGAACGATTATCCTTTTACAAATAAACTCACTATATTTATTTAAATATCACATTCCTTGAATTCCCTTAAAATCTGATTTGTAACATTTTGATTTGCATAGAACTTCACAGGAACACACTTCATATGAAGCATGGTATTTCCATGTCCTTTCAAAACATCAAAGTTCATAGATGCTTTACAGATCTGTAAAGTAAGTTATCTTCTAGTCTGAATATGTTTATGTTACAGAAAAATGTGTCATTTATAGGGATGGAAATTTTACAGTAAGTATCTGTGAGATGAGTGAAATTTGGACCAAGAGATTTACAGACAATGTCCAGCCATGTAAACTGTACACCCGCAGCACTCATGCAATACTGCAGCTGGGGGCCCAATGGAGAGGAACAGAGGAGGCAGCCAGAGGGAACAGGAATCCTTGTCTTTTACACATTTGCGGCATGTCAGAGCATATATGGAATCCCAGGGGTGACACTCTCTGAGGGTTTCTTAATAAGGGATACTGCTGCTGCTGCTAAGTCAAATCAGTCGTGTCCGACTCTGTGCGGCCCCATAGATGGCAGCCCACCAGGTTCCCCCGTCCCTGGGATTCTCCCGGCAAGAACACTGGAGTGGGTTGCCATTTCCTTCTCCAATGCATGAAAGTAAAAAGTGAAAGTGAAGTCGCTCAGTCGTGTCTGACTCTTAGCGACAGAGATATTTAGCACTTCCATGTTGGCTCAGATGGTAAAGAACCTGCCTGCAATGCGGGAGACCTGGGTTCGATTCCTGGGTTGGAAAGATCTGAAGGAGGGCATGGCAACCCACTCCAGTATTCTTGCCTGGAGAATCCCCAGTAACAGAGGAGCCTGGCGGGCTACAGCTCATGAGGTCACAAAAAGTCAGATGTGACTGAGTGACTAAGCACAGAGATATTCACAAATAAGAACTGATTTTAATTGTATATGCCATACAAGCTTTGGCCAAAATTGAAGTTGATGTGAGGGAAGAGTGTGATTTCAGAGCACCCAAGACTTCTAATTACTTTGTGCTTCAATTTTCAAACTTAGGCCAGGATGGTGAAGTACCAGGAAAATGGACAAAGGGTAAGGAAGAGAGAACAAGGGTGGGGTGAGGGAGAGAGAGAGGGACAACAATGACTGATATTTCAGTACAACAACATAGACACAAAAAACGCTGCCTTGGGAGCCTCCTACAGAGAAATCAGCGTAGCTTCATGGAGACACCTTTAAATTCTTAATACAGCTATCTTTGAGCTTGTCTTTCTCTGCCTAAAGTCTGGTGAACAATGGAACGTGCAGGAGGACAGAGAAGTTGTGCACAATATGTCTGCCCCTGGCCTTGCTCCCTTGCTGCCACCTTTATCGTCATGATGCTGTGTGAGCACAGAATTATGGGAGACCCATGAGTTTCGTGACACTCAAAAGTCACTACAAGGTCAGCATGTTATATCTACTACTTGCTTCAAATCCAGAAAGAAAGCAGTGGTGTTCTAAGAAGCATGAATAACCAAGTAACCGGGTCATACTCTTTCCTACTCATCTCTTTTTCCTGTACTAGCCAATCAGTGATCTGGAAACGACGACAGAAAGAAAAAAGGGGGGAAACAGGGAAACTTGTACGTTGTTTCCCTTTCAGTCCTTTACTTAAGCTGAGAGTATTCGTAGGCTTTGCATCCATCAAGAGGATAAATAAGACCTTGGTAAAGTGTGTGCATTTCTGCTGCTATGATAAGAACAAAAGACATAGGCCACCAGGAGCTCTGAAACACAAATTGTGGAGTTTCAGTGATTCTGCAAGAGTTCAGTGTTATTTAAAACTTTTAAAAATAATTTTAAAACATTTTTTTTAAGTGAAAGTTGCTCAGTAGTGTCTGACTCGCAAGCCCATGGATTATACAGTCCGTGGAATTCTCCAGGCCAGGATACTGGAGTGGGTAGCTGTTCCCTTCTTCAGGGCATCTTCCCAACCCAGGGATCGAATCAAGGTCTCCCATATTGCAGGCAGCTTCTTTACCAGCTGAGCCAACAGGGGAACTTAAAAAATAAGGTTCTTATTTAAAGCCCTTAATATTTTAACATTAAAACATTTACAATTATAACTAAAGCATTTAAAAATCTAAATAAATATAAAACATTTTAACACTAACATTGTACAGTGCAAAGGTTAATAGTAAAATTTATGTTAATAAAGTTTCTTTTTTTCTTCAGTTAGAATACTATTAACTAATATTGGGTTTCCCAGGTGGTGTTAGTGGTAAAGAACCCTCCGGACAATGCAGGAGACATAAGAGACATGGGTTTGATCTCTGGATAGAGAAGATCACCGGTAGGAGGGCATGGCAACTCTTTCCAGTATTCTTACCTGGAGAATCCCATGCACAGAGGAGCCTGGTGGGCTACAGTCCACAGTGTCGCAAAGAGACAGACACAATTGAGCAACTTAGCAAGTAACCATCTAATAATTAAAACCCGCCATGACAGGTAGAGAAAGAGAGTGGATACTGAAGAAAGGAAAACATCATATTTGAGTACCATTAACAGCATAGTTTTGCTGCCGTGTGAACAAGGAGGCTTACATTTCCATTTTGCACTGACCTCTGCAATGGATGTAGCCAAGCCAGTGTCACAGTTAATAAAAAAAAATCTTAAGGGAAGAGGAGAGGGTATTTTTCTTGTATCAGCAGAGACAATAGAGTGCTATGTTGTAACCAGAATCCCTTACAAGAGAGTCTCTCTTATGACTTGGTTATTGTAGGAAATCTCTGCACACTCTCACACGTGGGCTCCCCAGATACGGTCCTCCTGTTTGCCACATAACCTTCTTCATCTCTCACTGACATTAATTAGCCTAACAAATTTTCCTATCTTACTGCAGGAGTACCCTTTGTGAATGTCATCGCTGCTTTAGTCCCAGGTCTGAACAGACAGTTTATCCTACAACACGCTATTCGTTTGACTCAAATCATTATTGTCAGTTTCATGTGAAGTTCTGGCTTGAGTTCTGCTGGAAAGGAGGTATGAAATCATCCAGAGGACAGGGATACGAGTTCCATACCCATTTGTCTCATCCAGGTTCAGATTGAGGTCAACAAATCAGGAAACAGATGCATCACCCATTTGCTGTATACTCTACTTAAACTTTTAAGTAGAGCATATTTTGTTGTCATAATCACAATCAAAAATCTTAAATATGTATCCTTGACCACAGAAGGCAATCAGAGAAATGAGATGAGTTTCGAAGTCTTCCATGGGTTGGAAGCAAGACTGCACCATTTACTTGACAAGTTAATCACCCTCTGAATATATTTTCTCACTGATAGTGAATCAATTATATTAATATATTATTTTTCTCACAGAAAACAGAAAATTATAACCAAAGCAGACAATCAGTAGTAAAGGGGGAAAAATGATTAGCTGCTATGTTTGCCATTCATTTGGCAATTGAGACTATGAATTTCTTTCCCGCGTTTAGGAATACTCTTCCTCATGAAACAAAGTCCTCTATCAAAAATATAAAATGCTAGATATTTAATCTCCTGACCTCTCCAGCAGTAAGACTAATCGGCATAACCCTGGGTACTCTAATCACAGGCATTCAGCTCCAACTTGAGTAATATGCTGGTGATGCAAAGTATTGAGGACCGTCCAGAAGCTCTTCTGCTGAAGCTGGCATGAGTTAAAGCAGATTGCAGAAGCATCAGGGGTGACCTTTCCAAAGGCAGATGGAATAAGCTCCTGTGTCCTTTCCCAGGGGAAACAATGCTAGTGTTTGTGCCAGGGCAGCACGGCACCATAATTTATAATACTGGTCCTCTGCTTTGGTGCTACTTCTCTCCTAAAGATTCTAAGAGCTGTCTGGTAACTTCTGAATATATTTTCTGCTTCTATTAGCTAGACTTGTTTTCTGTTGCTTGAACTAATGACCCAGATTGATGCAGCAGATGATGAATCTATTCATAAATTCCAACATTGCTTGACAAATGATGCAGGGATAAGTAATATTTCACTCTAAGTGAGGATTTCTATAATCTAGAATCTTATTGATGACTACACTCTGGAGAAATACAATGGATGTTTATTTCATACTATGTTAGAGAAATAACTACAGAATTTGAAACGTGCAAGATTACTTTCAAAGGAATAAGGTAGCTCAAGGGAAAGAGTGTCCTTTAAGTGTGTGTGAATTATATAAAAATCTTTATACAATATGGCATTATTATTGCTGAAAGAGGTAAAAGTTCCAGGGCCAAGTTCATAGAAGATTCTCAGTAAGTCAAGGCTTTTTAACTTGATTTTATTAAGTGCAGTATAAGGAACTGTCATACGTATTTTCTTGGCACCTCACTTGCTGGACAAGAAGGCTGATATTTCTGATGATCTTTACAAAGATACCAGGGAATTACATATCTGAAACTCTCTGATGCTTGTGACCCCCCACTCTCCTTTACTCAAGATAATATATGTAATAAGAGTCAAAGAGGAATTAAAAGGGTATTTGGATTTTAGAAACAAGAATTCACACATCTCTCTTAATCACGGTAAACTCACTAACTCCTTTGGTGGTAGAAAGAAATCCAATTACTACCAGCCTTGGGCATCCTAGCTTTTTCACTGGATTTATTTAACTTCCTTACTTGACCTTGCTCTGGTATCTATTCCTCTTTCTGGAGATTCTCTGAAACTGTTTGGTTTGTCTCTTTTTTTTTTTTAATTAAATTTATTTATTTTAATTAGAGGCCAATTACTTTACAATATTACACAAATGTACCTCTTGGACTGTATGTAAAACACTGTTTTCCCTTTTTTTATAACTATTGAGATTAAAATGATTTAAAATGACATATTTTTTTTTTCTATTTGGACCTCAGAGTTTTTCCTCCTCCTAACCCATCTCTGTCTCCCCTAAGCTGCTTCCAGATATCAATCTACCAGTCAAGGTCTCAACTCTCTACAAGGAACAAGAAGGGAACTAGATCCCATACTTATCAATGAAAATTTTTCATCTGCAAGAAACATGATCTTCAACTAAAACAGATCTAACAAAATAAATGCTATGTAAC
Source organism: Bos grunniens (assembly GCF_055505025.1). Taxonomy (NCBI): domain Eukaryota; kingdom Metazoa; phylum Chordata; class Mammalia; order Artiodactyla; family Bovidae; genus Bos; species Bos grunniens. Next base: position 30,566,062 of record NC_141193.1, read on the forward strand.
TCAATGAGAAATATGCATTAGAAAGCGTTAGCTTTGGTACAGTCACTTAGCATATCATGAATAACTCAGAGGCATCACACTTTTTCATGATGTCCAAAGAAGACTGTCAATATCTTTCTTCACGGTGCCAATATTTCAACTATATCTCCCACCATTACATTCTCACAGGAGAGCATCCCAAATAGGAAAGAAGGGAGCAGGGATTAAATAGCTTTCCATTTTTACCAAGAAAGGACTTTTTTTTTCTTTAAGAATATCCTTAGAGATCTCCCTTTATCTCACTGTGTGACTCATCCTGTCTATAAAAATGAATGGTAAACAAAAGCTTTATTCTGTGAGTAACAAAGGAAGTGTTAAATATGATTTGGATACGGAGTCAACAGTGGGTATGGTACCATGGATTTTATCAAGGTATAGAGAAGCAACATCTTGCAAAAGTCTCAGCTTTAAAATCCAAAGTTCAGGACTATAATTCAGATTTCAGTAAGCAGGTTATATTTATTGTGACTAAGGCATAAACTGTACTATTCAGTCATAAAGGTGGAACCCTTTAGTGTCTGTGATGAATGTCTTTAGTTCTATCTCCTTTCATTGTATTGAGCATGCTGTCGTGAGCATGATGTAAGGTAGATATGACTGCAACAGCAGTGGAGCTGAGACATCCACATGCAGGAGATGAATCATACCAGTGCCTTTTTCTGTAGGATTTTGGATCACGGCAAGTGAAGGAGTGAAAACAGCATGTAAAGACAGAGGAGCCCAAGGCAGATGTGAACCTTGCTTTGTTTGAGCCACTCTGCCCCAAGAGACTATGGAGATGCAATCCACAGTGATACATGTTAAAGAAAAGAAGAGGGATTCGCTGAAAACTATTCTGACTGCACCATAAAAAGTGCTTCCTACTTGCTGGTATACCTTCTAAAATAAAGGGCTCTATATCAGACATTTAAAACAGAATTTGTCACAGCATAAAAAGGCCTCAGTCAATATCCATGGTGCATAGTTTGTAATTATCTGTGCCAATAGACTAGGCTGGACCAAAACAATTCCTATACACTAGAATCTTGTTTGTAACCTTTTACTCTTTTGTCATATTATCTGTTCCAGAAAACTATCATGAACTTGACTCATCAACCTTCTATCTTTAAGAAGGGAATTTAAAAAACATCAATGTAAAATGGCCCTGCAATGTAAGTAGCAACCTATTGTAGGGAATATAAGTGTAGCAGTACTAATAAAACATAAGGAAATCTTTCACTGACTTTATTTTCATGACTGGATGAAATAGCCAATAATAATATTGATTATTTCTTTTTCACTTCATGCTAAGGACCTTACTTATTATGTATTATTTTTGATGATTATAAAAACCCTGTCTCAAAAATAATGGAACTAGCTTAATTCACTCAAGCTATGCAACTAGTGAGATATGGAACTGGTCTTAAAATCCTAGGATTGTCTTATTTCTAATAGGTTGTTATAGAAACCATCATGTCTCATAATACCTGCTTTACTTTGAAACAATTACAGATAGATGTTTTCTTCTCAGGATGCCAGACATAAGAAAGTAAAAAGGGAGAGGACTGCAAAGAGTTACCGCTACTCTCCTAAGTAAAGGTCAAAGAAAAGACTAAGAATAAGGCTGATAAAATATTGCCTATATAGCAGTTATAGAAGTCATGATTCTCCAGAAAAAAAAAATAGAATAAATAGGATGTGTGTGTATGGGTGTCTAATAGGTATAGATATAGATACAGATATGGACATAGATAAAGATATAGAGGGATATGAATGTATTTTTTAAGGCAGTGTCTCACAGAATTGTAGAGACTGGCAAATTTGAAATCTGCAAGGCAGCCAGGTAGGCTAGAAACCCAAGGAAGAGGCGATGTTGTAACTTGAGTCTAAAGGCAGTATGTAGGCTGAATTTCTTTTTTCTCAATGACTTTAATCTCTTCTAATAACTTTCAACTGATTGAATGAGGTTCACATAATGGAAAGTAATCTACTTTACTCAAATGTCCATTGATTTAAGTATCAATTGTATCTAAATTAATATCTTCACCATGATATCTAGACTGGTGTCTTACCCAAAATTGGATACATCACTGACTCAGTGGACATGAGTCTGAGCAAACTCCAGGAGATACTGAAGCACAGGGAAGCCTGGCATGGTGCAGTCCACGGGGTCACAGTCAGACATGCCTTAGGGACTGAACGACAGCAACAAGGGTACTAGAGCCTATCCAAACTGCTCGTCAAATCAGGGAAGCGACAGTTGAAAATGCTACCCAGAACAGTGAGAAAACTTATACTGGGACAAATGATCACTTAATGCTTTCATTGGCTACTAATTTTTAATATGTTAATTCTATATACATTATATATAATTGACATTATTAATAATCTTTCATAACACTAATTTTTATCATTATATTCAATAATATCACTTTCCTTCAATAAAGTTAACGCACAGAAACATTCAAGCAATACTAATTAAACAAGCATCAAACATCTAATACAAGCCATGTGATGTGCCAAGTCCTGGGGATAAAAGGAGAAAAAAGGACTTTAATTCTGTTCTCCAAAAGCTAAGAGTCTAATGAAGGGAGCAGAGAAACAATAAAAAGCATAATTAGATAATTAGATAAAATAATTAAATCTTCTTTTCACTACTAGTTTCAGTGTCAAAGCCAGGGTTATTACAATTATTAAAGCTGGATTAAGTCACCCTGGTCTTATAGGCTGATAAAGGTGAGCTATATAACTTCAAGAATATGTCTTTTTGTCATGAATAATTTTTCAGCATAAATAGGAATGTTAACAAATTTTCAAATCAGTAATAACTTGTTAGAAATGCAATATATGCACATTAAGGCTAAAAAAGTATATATTGCAGCTTACAGATTTTATAGTTTCAATAAAACTTATTCTACTAATTTTGGATTTACATTAAAGTTCTAAACATCCAAACGCCAAATAGGGACTAAACAAAAATGTGGAAAGGACTCTGCTCAGAGGATTAACTTAAAGTTATTGGTTGTTCCCAGAATCAGTGAGAAAGTGGGTAGTTTTGACTTAGACCTGAATTCAAGAGTCTGCTTTGTCACTATCAGCTGTGACCTTAAGGAAAGTTACTTATGCTGCCAAGTCCTAACCTATTTTTCCTGGTAATAAAATCAACTGATTGTTGGGAGTTGTTGTAAAGATTAAATATGATTACACATGTGTGGATCACAATAAACTGTGGAAAATTCTGAAAGAGATGGGAATACCAGACGACCTGACCTGCCTCTTGAGAAACCTATATGCAGGTCAGGAAGCAACAGTTAGAACTGGACATGGAACAGACTGGTTCCAAATAGGAAAAGGAGTACGTCAAGGCTGTATATTGTCACCCTGCTTATGTAACTTATATGCAGAGTACATCATGAGAAACGCTGGGCTGGAAGAAGCACAAGCTGGAATCAAGATTGCCAGGAGAAATATCAATCACCTCAGATATGCAGGTGACACCACCCTTATGGCAGAAAGTGAAGAGGAACTCAAAAGCCTCTTGATGAAAGTGAAAGAGGAGAGTGAAAAAGTTGGGTTAAAGCTCAACATTCAGAAAATTAAGATCATGGCATCTGGTCCTATTACTTCATGGGAAATAGATGGGGAAACAGTGGAAACAGTGTCAGATATTATTTTTGGGGGCTCCAAAATCACTGCAGATGGTGACTGCAGCCATGAAATTAAAAGACGCTTACTCCTTGGAAGGAAAGTTATGATCAACCTAGATAGCATATTCAAAAACAGAGACATTACTTTGCCAACAAAGGTCCATCTAGTCAAGGCTATGGTTTTTCCAGTAGTCATGTACGGATGTGAGAGTTGGGACTGTGAAGAAGGCTGAGCACCGAAGAATTGATGCTTTTGAACTGTGGTGTTGGAGAAGACTCTTGAGAGTCCCTTGGACTGCATGGAGATCCAACCAGTCCATTCTAAAGGAGATCAGTCCTGGGTATTCTTTGGAAGGAATAATGGTAAAGCTGAAACTCCAGTACTTTGGCCACCTCGTGCGAAGAGTTGACTCATTGGAAAAGACTCTGATGCTGGGAAGGATTGGGGTTAGGAGGAGAAGGGGACGACAGAGGACGAGATGGCTGGATGGCATCACCATGCCATTGATGGACATGAGTTTGAGTGAACTCTGGGAGTTGGTGATGGACAGGGAGGCCTGGTGTGCTGCAATTCATGGGGTCGCAAAGAGTCGGACACAACTGAGCGACTGAACTGAACTGAACACATATGAAACTGCCAAGCAGCACTTGATAGTATAATGTTCTTAGAAAGGGCTATTTCCTTATTTGTATTAGATTTGAAACTTAGGATAACACAGGAAAACAGCTCACAGGAGAATAGCTCATGAGACTGCCCATTATATTTTGCATCATTTATATTTTTACGTTGGTATAAAATTGCTAACATGATGTGAAATAAAAAGGTTTTTCTGCACCTGCATCGTTGCTGCTGATAGACACACAGACACACACATATACATGCTCTTTGTGTGAAACACAGCATACACTTCTATATTAAGAACTTATTATCATTTAGAAACTCCTACAATGAAATCTTTCTCACACTAAAGGCTGTCTCACATTACTCAAAAGCAAAGAACACTTGAAATGCACTGGTTTGTACAGGGATAACCAATAGGCTTAGCAGTTGTCAAAAATACCAGACTAACAAGGTGAAGAGGGCAAAGAGACATGAATTGTGAGGCTGACCTCTGTTCTTGTAATTCTCTGACTATTTCATTTCTCCAGCTAATGGACTTAAGAAGACATTTGCCTCAGTATATTTCGTGTCCTCTGAAACTATTCAGTGACAAATATGCTTTCCATACCTTTGGCTTTATTCTGGAGAGCAAAATAAATTTTGATGAATGTTTCTTAGAACACCATATAAGAAAGGAGAGTCAGAGACTAAATATCAAACTTGAGGCTTTTTAGCTTAGATCACAAAACTTTAGAGATGAATGATATCTATTAGACCAAGCTTCTCTGTCTTTTCTTTTCCCCCTTTATAATAAACAGTTGTTTATTTCATGGCATTCGGAGTATGTTTATACAAGAAAAATATTAAGAAAATTTTTGAAATTTATATCATTCTAGCTTTTAGACTAACAGAGTATTTGAATGTAAGCTGGTCACTAATCTTCTTTTTTTATTTTAATTTATTTTAATTGGAGGATAATTTCTTTACAATATTGTGGTGGTTTTTGACATTGACATGATTCAAGTTTCTCTTTGTAAAAATGCAGTGACTGAATTATTCAGAAAACTTTATTGTCAGAGAGGCAGCTTTCTTTTCCTTAATTTATAATTATAACATTATATATTTACATTAAGGAACATTATAAAAATAATTGTTTTGTGGAGTAGAAAGTATTAGAAGAAGGTAAAAAAGTTTTTTTTTTTTTTAATAAGGTACATTATTGTGCTTTCCTATATAGTATTTTATCATTACACAGACAAATGTCTCCTACATTTAGGAGTTAAAGTGAAAGAAAGTGAAGTCGCTCAGTCATGTCCGACTCTTTGAGACACCATGGACTGTAACCTACCAGGCTCCCCAGTCCATGGAATTTTGCAGGCAAGAGTACTGGAGTGGGTAGCCATTTCCTTCTCCAGGGGATCTTCCCGATCCAGGCATTGAACCCGGGTCTCCCACATTGCAGGCAGATGCTTTACCGTCTGAGCCACCAGGGAAGCCCCAAGGAATTAAACTTCTTTTTAATCTTATGACACAAAAATGTTAGTAAAGTAATAAACAAGTGTTAAATCAGATTTATATTTTTAAGTCCCAAGGTTGTAAATGTCCTAAGCAAAAGTGTGCATCATTAAATTATCTTCTAATAGATGCAAAGATGCTTTTAAGATACTGCTTTAATTTTATATATTGGCTTGTTAAATTTAATTATGAAATATTTGAATTATATAAATGAATACAGTGTGTGTGTATATATATATAAAGCAAATTACACATGTAACACTTAGCTATGTAAAGTAACAAATATATAAAATAAGTTATACATAACTAATAGTAATATAAACACTTGCGAGTACACTAAGTTTTTCCTGAGGTTTTTACCTTTTTGCTGCTGTTGTTTAGAACACACTCGTTTGTTTCCTCATTTTGCTTGACTCTGTGTCGTTCTGTACATTTGGTAAGACAGCCACCTCTTCCAGTCTTAAAGGAGAGGCTTCATGGAGACGATAAATCGTCTCCTTCAGCCTTGTTCACAGGCTATCTCTCATATCTTTGCAATTGTCCAAGCAGCCTATTTAATTTTGAGTGTGGCTCAGTAGTTGAGAGCTGTGTGAACATCTGCTGGTGTTCCAGAAGGGAAGATTTCAGTCTTGATTCAGGCCAATTGGAAGCCCGACCCAGGAGGCAGCAGCTTTGAGAGCACGTGGATATAGATATTCCTGCCGGACTACCACCTGTGCCAGAGATGGAGCACTGTCCCCTAGTGGCAACTGCAAAAACAGGGCACAAGACGTAAAACTGGGAACCAGACAAGACCCGCCACCAAGCTGAAAACCAGGCACCAAGCGGAACACCGGGTGCCGGACATGCGTACAAGCCACCTTGGGGAGATATTGACACCCTGGAAGCACTCAAAGATGGCCGCCAGCCCGTCTGGCTGTCCTGCTGAGATCATCGCAGCGGGTCCTCAGGTGGCTGTTAAATCAGTCGCCTGCCTTCAGGCCGACACTCCACGGCAGGCGAAGGAGACTCAGGCACACAAAGCCTGGGCTCACTCTGATCTGATGCGTCCACGCTGGGCCCGGGAGGGTGAGTCCTCGCGCAGGAGCCTGTCAGAATCTTCTCAGATTGCGACAGGTGTGTGGGTCTTGTGGGCACAAGTTCCAGTGGCTTTCAAAAGCCAATATTTTGGAGGGCCTGTTTCTCAGATGTAGATCTTAAAAGCTGGGTTGCCTGATGTGCTGTTTAAACCCTTCCGTCCTCAGGGAGAAGCTCCGATGGTGTGTCCTGTTCCTACTGTGGGGCCGTGGGTGTCCAGCCAGGCGTGGGATTTCTGGTGAGATCCGGCCTCTTCCATGTTCTTCCCAGTGGGCCTGCTGTCCGTTGCTCAGTGCAAGGTGTTGCTGAGCCAGTTTGTACGTGTTTTTTGTTTGTTTTCAGAGAAAGTTGTGGGATATGTAACTGTAGGTTTGGAGTATGTGGGGAAATATACAAGATGGCGCCAGTCAGGTACTCTGGTCCAGCCCTCTCACCCCATGTTCTGTAAACAATGACTTTGCCAATTATGTAACAGCTGAGATCACTTATACCTGGTGAGGAGGTACTTGCTTGGTCTCGGACTGCTTTGTGTCGTATGCCATAAAAGCTTCACCTGGTAAAGCCCTGAAGGGTTGTGTGTGTTTATTGTAATCTCTGGTGCTTCTGCTGCTGCGCCAGCCAGGAGAGAATAAACCCATTTGCAGATCCTAGGGTTCCTGGCATTTTCTCCCAGCCTTTTAGCTTGTTCCTTGCCTGCTGTGGGTTCAGGGAACAGTGGGCACAGTGAGATACAGTGAGACATTTGGCGCTGTGAACAGGATCAGCAATACAGAGTGTTTTTGGGAGGTGGTGAATTCAAGACTCCCTTACCATCTCTGTTGAACTTAAACTTGGCTAACGTAAGAAATAATATTCTTCTAGGAGGCTCCTCAGTCAATCTCCGCTTCTTCTGTCTCCCATTCAAGAAGTAGCTGGTTTCTTGAATTTGCTTTTTATTATTACTTTTTATCATTCCTTTGACTATTTGAAACAGGTTTATCACGTGTAGATGTCCATAAAAACCGAATATCTTTGAATTTTTCATGTCTTAAAATCTTCATAGAAATGCATATACAGTGTATATATTTCTCTGTATCTTACTTTCTTTATTTAACATTATCCAATAATCTGCACTGGTAAAGAATATGCCTGCAATTCAAGAGACCCCAGTTCAATTCGTAGGTCAGGAAGATCCCCTGGAGAAGGGATAAGCTACCCACTCCAGGGGTAGCAAAGAGTCGGACCCAACTGAGTGACTTTCACTTTCACCAGTATTCTTGGGCTTCCCTGGTGGCTCAAATGGTAAAGAATCTGCCTGTAATGAGGGAGACCTGGGTTCCATACCTGGGTTAGGAAGATCCCCTGGAGGAGGGCATGGCCATCTACCTCAGTATTCTTGCCTGGAGAATCCTCACGGACAGAGCAGACTGGTGGTCTACAGTCAATGGAATTGCTAAGTTGGACACAACTGAGTGACTAAGCACAGAACAATAATCTATAAGATGCCTCTTATGTGTGTTCTATGACATAAAAATATAAGTTGGTCACAGCCACTCTCAAACTATATTTGCCATCCAGAAAAAGTAATTTATGAACAATATTTTTTCTACCTGAGCCAAATAAGGTGTATCAAAATACTTAGTTTTTGATTTCCACTTTCTCTGTTCATGATCAGTTTCGTAGCCTGAGATTCACAACAGTAAATGTTAATTTTGAATCTAAAGATGGCATCCCTTCCTTCTCAGGCCCAACTGTAAAATAGTATCTTTATTTACCGCCCAGGTATTTTGAATAATAATTCTGACTATGATTTATCAGCAAGAATAACAATACTAGAGAATTTGAAATTAAAACAAAAGGGCATGAATACCTGTGGGAGGTGCTGGGTTGATGGGAGAATCCAAGTAGAGTATGTTAAGATGCTATCCAATTTGAAAATGTTATACTTAGTTTTGTGTAACTTAGATCAGTGATTTTATTTCTTCCAAATTTTAGAATAACTTTATCCATACATATTGCATGTATCAATATATAGAAGATGACAATATTTAGGACCATTTCTAAACAAATTGAAAGGAGTTTTTTGTTGTTGTTGTTGTTGTTGTTTTTTAAAGGGATAGATAATAGAAAAAAATGAGCTGTAGTAGTCACTAAAATCCTCTAGGTTTGCATGGCACCACATTGACTGAATTCCATTACTATTTATGTTATGTTCTAACAGTCACTACTCCACAAGAATGCATTCATATTCTGATTGCCTTTTATTATTTTTTATTGGAGTATAATTGCTTTACAGTGTTGTATTAGTTTCTGCTGTACAATGAAGTGAATCAGCTATATGTATACATATATCCCCTCTCTTTTGAAACTCCTTTCCCGCCCCGATCCCACCGATCTAGGTCGTCACAGCACTGAGCTGAGCTTCCTATGAGCTTCCTGTGCTATATAGCAGGTTCTCAGAAGCCATCTACTTACGTATGGTAGTGTGTGTGTGTGTGTGTGTGTATATATATATATATATATATATAAATCCCAATCTATTTCATCCCACCATTCTCTTTCCCCTCTGTGTCCACATATTTGTTCTCTATGTCTGTGTCTCTATCCCTACTCTGGAAATAGGTGCATCTGTACCATTTTTCTTGGGCTTCCCAGGTGGCACTAGTGGTAAAGAACACTTCTCCCAATGTAGGAGACATGAGAGACATGGGATCGATCCCCTGGTGAGAAAGATCCCCTGGAGAAAGATATGGCAATGCACTCCAGTATTCTTGCCAGGATAGCCCCATGGACAGAGGAGCCTGGCAGGCTGCAGCCCTTGGGGTTGCAAAGAGTTGAACATGACTGACCACATACCATTTTTCTAGATTCCACACATATGCATTAATATATGATATTTGTTTTTCTCTTTCTGACTTACTCCATACTGTATGACAGACTCTAGGTCCATCCACATCTCTAAAAATGACCTAATTTTGTTCCTTTTTATGGATGAGTAATATTCCATGGTATGTGTGTAATACATCTTTATCTATTCATCTGTCATTGGATATTTAGGTTATTTCCATTAGATGCTAGGCACTGTTCTTAGAGCAGCACATAAGAAATAATGAAGAAGACAGAGGGAGTCATTGTTTGCCTTTGTCAAAAACTAAGCAGACACTGCCTTATGTGGATTTCATTGAGAAAGACATTTTTAGACTTCATAAGAAGTGAAGTTGCTCAGTTGTGTACAACTCTTTGTGATCCCATTGACTGATCTTCTGTCCATGGCATTTTCCAGTCAAGAGTACTGGAGTGGGTTGCCATTTCCTTTGCAAGGGGATCTTCCTGACCTGGGGATTGAACCCAGGTCTCCCACATTGCAGGAAGATGCTTTATCCTCTGAGCCACCAGGGAAGCCTTTTTCAGGCTTAGTCTACCTAAAAATAAAAGAGCCTAGTCTAGAGTTAGATCTTAAAGCCCTGAAACTTCACCATGGAAGGTAAACTACTAATGTGGCATTCCTTAGAATTATATTCTTAAAAACTTATGCCTGATTTATAAGCAAAGAATGCCCTCTCAGGGACGGAGGGACACTTTCTACAGTGGAAGGCTGCTCCTAGAAGAACTTATTCACTCTTGTCCTGAATAATTCAGCACAGACTCAAAAACTGAATACCAACAACTTATTAAAAAAGAGGAATGTTACAATTAACCAGGATGACCTTCCTTTGATGTTCCTAATTATATTAAAACTCTTCACACATCTGGTTTAAATGTAATTTCATTATGATTGCATACTGTGTAGGGCAAGCATATGCAGTTTTGAATCACTGGACTGTACTTTACCTTTCATTTTCCTATCCAGAGTTCCCATAATTGTCTTAGCTTTTCCAATTTATTGGACATTTATGTAATCTCAGACATGTGCTCTCTCAACACTGGAGGCTCCCCTCTGCGCTTGAAAACATGATAGACAGCAAAATGAACTGAAGATAAAAAGGAGACACTCTGTATTTAAAGTTTGCCATAAGAGGCCAGTGAGCCATTGGAGGCACTAAAGATATAGGGTTCAATAATAAGGATAATTCTATAACATAAATCCCATTCAACAGAGCCAGGCGAATCCAGAGTTTGGCAAGACGAAATTATTACATCTGTAGTCCATCAGGTCAGTTCAGGGTATGAGAACATGATTAAGAAGGTAAGTTCCATTTTGAAACCAGCAAGTCTGGGAAGATTCCAGACAGGTAGACAAACTCTGAAAAAGAGGACCACAGTTCTAGACACAGACTCCAAATAAAGTTCTCTGAACTACTTCTTCCAGTAATAACACCTTTTTTAAGATCTACTATTTTTAAATACTGACTAATTGTGCTACTGTCATCAACCACTATTGTAAGCATCAACTTAAGATGATGGTACTTTTTTAAGATCCTAGAATATGTCAGTCACCACAAGACTCACATACCATATTCTGTTCTTCTTAATCTGTAGAGGTAGTTCACCGAGTATATATTATAATTGCAACTTTACAGAGAAATAAACTTGTTTACTTTGTTTAATTGACTTCATATCATTCTGATTTTATCTCAAAATGGTAACAGCTTAGGCTTGAAGAAAATACATTCTTATATACACAAAATGTTATTGCCTCATGTGCTGAATGTCTAATTTTCTATACAGTTTCCTCCACCTCATGCATCAATGTCTGTCATATTATGTTTTTATTCATGGCAATAGGTATTTTATGAAATTATTTTTAAATTGTGGTCTATTTCTCTTACAAGAATGTTGTGTCCTTGAGGACAGAGAATATGTTTGATTTGTTGCTACATGTCAGAGCCTAGACGGTGCTTGGCACTTAGTTAACATTTAAGAAGTATTTGTTGAATGAATGGACAAAAGAATATATTGAATAATAATCTGGTAAGTGGTCAAGCCAAGATGCAAGCAAATTTAGATTTCCTTGAATGGCCAATGCTTATTTGTCCTTTTATTTTCTTTCTACTACATTTCACATTTTCCGGCCTCTTATGGTTATCAAGCTATACACATTGTGACATTAAAGACCCCAATAATTAAAGAGTTTTGTCTGTTTGAAACAAACCCAGACCTCCATGTGTGTGTGAGAGGATTGCCATGAGTTTTCATGTCTATCACACAGTCATAACATCTGGACAGATTTGATTCTTGAAAGAAAATGTATACTCTCTTTGAGATTTATTAGGGGCTTTCCCAGTGGCTCAGACGGTAAAGAATTTGCCTGCAGTGCATGAGACCTGGGTTTGATCCCTGGGTTGGGAAGATCCCCTGGAGAAGGGAATGTCTACCCACTTTAGTATTCTTGCCTGGAGAATTCCATGGATAGAGGAGCCTGGCAGGCTACAGATCATGGGGTTGCAAAGAATTGAACATGACTGAGCAACTAACAGATTGTAACCCAGATTAAATAATGCTAGACTCACAGAGGGTATGTCAGTCTCCCCATCAGCATATCAATCACAATAATTCTTGAGAACTCCAAGGTGGGAGCTGAACTCAACTACCACAAAGTATAACATGTGGTTTTAGTCAACTATGCCATTAATATCAACTGAAATGGTTAAGTCATTTTAAACATAAATAACATAAGTGTAGGTGGCATTAAATAATAATCTTTATGTACTGGTGTTTTGAATGTATTACAGCTTGCAGAAACTGTTTGAAATCAATGTATCCACTTATATGTTCATTCCTTTCATAAATATTTATTGAGCACCTATTATGTACTTTTTACAACACTGAGAACAGTGTTCACTTGCAAGTGCCAAATGTCAGAGAGAATGCTAATTAATTCATATAATAGATTAATCAAACTGTCCAAACAAATATTATTTAACTTTCTGCCTAATCTGGAAATAAAATCAACATCTATAGTCTGTGCTCCATATCCACAGATTCTACATTTTATATGCAGTCTGTTGGATGCATGGATATAGAACCTGGTATATGGAGGGCAGACTGTACTATGTTATTTTATAAAAGCCATTTAAACATCCCAGGATTTTGGTATCCATGGAAGTCTGGAACCATTCCCATGTGGATACTGTGAGCCAACTGTATATTAATGTTATTCTTGCTCTGTGAATTTTGGCAATTCTTAAGAGAAGGTATCATTTGTGTCTGACACACTAATTTTGTCCCATGACAATATCTACAAGACTTACCAAAGTTTCTCCACCTCAGATTTGCTTGCTTATACATTCTTCATTTCTTCACAAAGTAGGACTTAAAACAGATTTCCTATTTTCTGGGCTCAGGCTATGCATTTAAGTCATCACTGCTTGCTCAACTTCAGTAAGATCTTTTGTGTATAGAACAGACCTAGGAATGTGAATAAGAATTGGTAAGCCTTGTTGATCTCTACATTATTTCTTATTATCCCATTTCATCTACTCTTGAAAATGTATTCTCTGAGATCTTTAATTGTCGCATCCCACCAATCTAGTTATTTGAGCTTGATCACAAAATCATTTTTACTTCTACCCCCTCCAATAACCTTCATATTAAAAAATCTGTCATTAAAATGTATCTCAAGTCCTGTCCTTTATCAGCCTCCTGAATGCTCACTCATTCTTTCTAGGAATGTCCTGAAGCAAGGGATCCAAGAGTCTTCATGACCTGGCTCTAACCGAAGTTTTCACTCTCCTCTTTTGGTACTTTCCTATGACTCCTCCGTCCAGACCCCACCCCAGCGTTCACACACACACATGCATACACATACGTGCACACACACACATACTTTGTGCTTCTCTTTGCATTCATTTTCCCATCTCCTTAACTCCATGGCTATTTTTCTTTTCTTAGGCTCTGTCTGATGAATTCCTGTTCATGCCCTTAGCCTGGTACCCTGATATAGGTGCCTATTCTCATGAGACATTTTCTAAAATAAGAGGCTTTGTGCCAATCTGTGTATTTGCCTATTACAATAGTTGCCACATTTATTGTGATCATCTTTTCCCTTTGGCCTCTTTTATGACACAGACAATGTGATTTTCTTCATTGTGACACTATAATACTTAGAAGAACTTGTGTATATCTGATAAATATCTCATGATTGAATTAGACTGTAACAGCAAGATGCTGTAATTTCCTCAAATAGATACTCTTCAGGTAATTAAATGTGAGATTCATTTTAATTTTAGTGCTATCACGAAAAACAATGAAGATATGCTATAATTTTATGCATATGGCTTATTTTTTTATTTCTTATTAGTGTGCCAGGGTGAAAATTAAAGTATTTTAGGGAGTATTTTATTACAGAAATACCAATTTTGTTAACAAAGATGAAAGTTAACCTTCTGATTACCTTGTTACTTACTTAGAAGTTAAGTGCCTAAAGAATGCTTACTTCCAGGTGCAATATACTATTTTAAAATCTCTGTGATAATCATGTAAAGAGAAATTTTAGTTCCGGGAAGGTCAGATGAATCAGATCAATGGATGGAGTCACATTGCATGCCATAAGAATTTTATGGGCTTGAATTTGCAATTCCAATATGCAAAGTATTGTAAAATTATAAATTAACAAAGCACCCTAGACGAAATACCAAAGAAACTAGGAATGATTTTGAGCTCCAGGAATATTATGAATTTATGTTCTTTAGTTTATGTGCATATAACTCACTAGAGAGATATAGCAGGTTTGACTCCACAGTCTGCATATTTTGTGTGCCAAATGATGTTTGGACATTGAGGGTAACGACAGCAGTTACCGTTGCCTACTGTTAAATCCACTGCAGGTCTGCTTTCCTTCACATAAAAATGAATCCTGTTACTCTCCTGTTTGCAATTGTTCAATGCATCCTAAGACATAAATGAAAACTCCTCAGGTGGTATAGGAGGCTTTTCAAAAACCAGCTCCTGTTAACTAAAATGATAATCCTGGCACTCTCCATCTCAGCCGTATTCTCCTGCTTGCAGTGCCACAATTAGCTGTGACTGCAGACCTCCATTTGTTTACATGCTATTATACCTGCCTGACCTTGCTTGTCTGCTCAGCAAATCAAATCTCATTCTGAAGTCTACTCCCTGACATCACCTATGCTACTGTATTTATGGAGAAGGGCATGGCAACCCACTCCAGTACTGTTGCTTGGAGAATCCCATGGACAGAGGAGTCTGGTGGGCTGCAGTCCATAGGGTCCCACAGAATCAGACATGACTGAAGCAACTTAGCATGCACTCATGCATTGTACTTATTTTAACATTCCATTGTAATGGTAATCATTATCTTTCATTTGAATATTACATTTTTAACAAGCACATACTACATGCTTCCTGCTACCCTATAAACAAGGGATAGAGTAATGAACAAAAACACTTGTCATCTCTATCTCTGGATGGATATAGATGAGTGTGAAAGTCAATCAGTATGAAAGCAATGATACTACAGATGGTCCTGGACTTACTATGTTTCAGCTTACAATTTTTTTCACTTAACAGTGGTACAAAAGTGATACACATTCAGTAGAAACTGAACTTCAAATTTTGAGCTTTTCTCAGGTTAGTAATATATGATACGATGTTCTCTGGTGATGCTTAATAGCAATAGGAGCCTCACCTCAGTCAGCCACGAAAACAACTGATACACATATTCTGTACCCGTTCAGCCATTCTGTTTTTCACTTTTAGTACAGTATTCAATAAGTGATATGAGATATTCGATACTTTATTATAAAATAGGCTTGGTGTTAGATGTTCTTTCCCAACTGTAGTTAATGTGATTATTCTGAGAATGTTTAAGATAAGCTATGCTAAGCTTTGCTGTTCAGTAGGTTGCTGCTGCTGCTGCTGCTGCTGCTGCTGCTAAGTCGCTTCAGTCATGTCCAACTCTGTGCGGCAGCCCACCAGGCTCCCCCGTCCCTGGGATTCTCCAGGCAAGAACACTGGAGTGGGTTGCCATTTCCCACTCCAATGCATGAAAGTCAAAAGTGAAAGTGAAGTCGCTCAGTCGTATCCAACTCTTTGCGACCCCGTGGACTGGGGTCAGTAGGTTAGATGTATTAAATATATTTTTGACTCACAACATTCTTAACCTTCAATAGATTTATCAGGATATAACATCATTACAATTGAAGAAAATCTGTAACACAACAGAGGAGGTTGATATGAGATTATAAAGCAAGGAAACTAAACCAAATGAGAGATTAAAGTCTTCTCTATGGAAATGATGTTTAAGTTGAAACCTGAAGTTAAAGTAACTCATATAGAGACTTAATGGATAAAATACAATTTTCCTCAATATACTATGTATTTCCTGATATTTGTGAAAAAAACTAGTATAACGTATTTATTAAAATTTACCTCTTAATGAAAAATTGAAAAGTATGCTTTTAATTTGAGGATTTATGGTCTTATAAAGATAATTCAACTTTACTGTGGGTTGGATGTGGGTCCTCTCTAAATTCATATGTTGATTGAGAAGAATGAGAAATGAGAAAAATGATCTGTGAACAGACATACTAATATAATGATTTTCTATACTTTAAATTTATGGTAAACTTAGTTCCAGACTCTAACAAAAGGCCTATTTGAGCATTATAGAATGTTCAGAGGGAAGTAGTTTAAAAATATGTATAAAGATAAACTTTAAGACTGAGATGGAGAAAAAAGACATCTTGAGGAAACTTTGTCTTTGACCTTTCTCTTTGGAGGGAAAGTTGTTAAGTCAAGAAGGACAGCATTTTGAATATATAAATATACACCCAAGGGAAATGGCAAAAAGGAAACTAGAAACTGTAAAATTTTTATTTGATGGCCTTTTTTTTTTCCTATTCCTACTTTTCCAGAATAAAAAGCATTGCCTTAATTAAGGCAACTATTCCATCCAAATATGAATTATTCTAGACTGGTCATAACCATGAAAGAAATATTTCCTGATTTGGCATAACTTGAACACATTTAATAAACTTTCAATTTTTTAACATATTTAGTTTTATAAAAATATATATTTTGCCACCCTGCCAGAGATACAGATCAATCAGTGATTAAATTAATTAAACTACCGTTATGCTTAAATGCAGTGACTCAAAGGCAATTTGAAACTGTAGCAAATAATTGCTTTGAGCAAGGCTGCTTGTGTTTAACACAGAAAGAATCTCTACTTACAACAAGGATGCATATTAATAATTATAAGTCCTTGACTTAATACCTGGACCTTAGCACATATAGGAATTCAAGTTTTGTTTTGTTTTGTTTTTAATAAAAATGTAGGTGAGAGCATCCTATCCTAGGGGTGGCTAGTGGTCCATTGCTAAACTCTAATTCTGCTTTCTGTAATGAATGCCTGTGCTCATTTCACTCCATGACATTTAACTGCAATCTATGTGAGTTTTTTCCATCTCCTTTCTCTTGTTTGCCATATCTGTAGTAGATATTGGGGAATATATCCTCCTTGGGAAGCAGTGTAGTGTTCTCAGACTACTTATTGATTAAAGAAAAATAGTGACTCAAGAGTATGTTAAGCCTACATGAATCTCTCCCGAGTTTTTAGTGTAATAGTTTCTTTGGCACTTGAAACTTAGTTTGACACTTAAAACATTTTTTAAAAAATTGTTTTCTTTGCCTTTTTATCTTATAATTCTCTCTTTTTCTCTGTTTTTGGGGGATACTTTAATAAGACTAGCATCTGTTGTATAGCTACCACCTTTACTTTGACCTTTTCCCTGAGATACTTCAACTCTGAGGTCTTTGTTTCTCTCTGCTTGGTCCTCTACAAGGGGCTCTTAAAAGTCCTCATGGCAGGGTGACTAGCTTCTCCCAGAACAGGCTGTCCAACAGAAAAAGGCAGAGGTTGCTTTTATGTATATGAGCTAGCCTTGGGAGTCACACACAATGTTTCTGCCATTTGCCATTACTGACACAGAGCTACCCTCAATTTAATAGGGGAAGGACCACAAATAATGTGAATTCCAGGGGCATGAATAATTGGGGGCCAGCTCAGAGGGGGGTTTTCATAAGGACTGATTTTTATTCTGAAAGGTTCCTTGACAAGGACACTCCAGACATAGCCACTCTCTGACTTGGTGGTTCAGCTTCAGGAACACTGGCTGAGAATGTCTGCAGTAGAGTGAATTTCATTACCAAGTGTGGGTGACTGTGGCTTGTGCAGGGTCAAATGCTAGTGTCCCTACGTCAGCAGTGAGGAGAATGTTAGCACTGGGGAATTAGTCATGAGAATGTGCCTCAAGGTGGCAGAAAAAAGTAGTGACTGGAGGTTGCTATGAGGAATCTGGAATTTGGAGGATGGAGGAAGTGGGGAGAGGATGGGTGACTCCTTACTTTCCACCTAAACGGAAGCTGATTTTTTGATACCTTATTCATTTTATAGCCAACACAAAGGAATTCTAAGACTGCACATATTGAAAATCTTTTAATTTATTTTAGACCTGCCATATCAGGCTTTTCATCAAGGATCTCGGTTTAATAAAGCAAAAAATATCATGGTAAAGTTCTATATCCTCTTGATTTTTTGCTTATTATAGTGCAGTGTTACATAGTAAAGCCTTTACTATGCAATACTCATAGAATTCATGCAGTGAATGTTACTTATGTATAAAATAACAGGAGGTTACTTCATCCTTTTCTGCAATGAAACCTACTGAAGTCTTATGCATGACCTAAGTAGCAACTCTGATAATAGGACAAATAAATATATAGAATTTATTAATTTTATTATTTGCATTTAACCCCAGAAGTATTATCAATGTGCATTTTATGATGATGATAGAAAAGAGTATGTTTGGCTTCATGTTTACTTAACTACACATACCTTTGGGATTACAGTGGATTCTCCTGCGTAATCCCCCACACCAGATTCACATCTGCCACATCCATTTTGCCACTATGTTGCCCCAGAACATAGCCACAGGTTTGGGATATTAAAATATGTACACCTTGGAAGGGAGGGCATTAGCTTATCTAACTTACTGTTTTTTGTCTAAAATCATTCATTGAGGTAATCAGATAAAAAAATATTGCAAAAATATTTTAACACAACAAACACTGACACTAAAAGTAGAAAATAAAGCAAATATTACAACTTATTTAGCTTTTAATTTTTTTTGAAATGTCAACTTTTAATTTGTGTTGCTAAGAAGAGCTTATAAATAGAAGTCTTAAAAAAGTCCTCCGAGTAACCTTACCAACTAGAAGCAAAGCATGAAAAAATACTAAAGAAAATTGGCTCATTTATTACTTTTTTCAGAAAATATTTTTTCGAGTAAGCAAGTGGAAGACATTTGTCCCTTTTTTATTCAAAAGTTTGTTGGAACTTTACAGGTTTCAGTTGCTCAGGAAAACTCTCACTAGTAAACTGCTCTTTGTGTAATTTATTTCCTCAGTCAACAATGTTCATACATCTATAGACTCCACAACTCTTCACACTTGATTTTTAATTTTGATTGCTAAATTATCTGTTTCTCAAAGGTTTGGTACAAATTATAATTTGATAATTATGTTTTTGTTTAAGCTCACTAGAAGCAAACTCTCTTAAAATATATATGAGTATTATTTTCTTTTAGATTTTACATTCAAACATATGGTGAATGTGGTATTATCTAGCACAATAAAGGTCTTAACAATTATTAATATACTCCATGCTATGAAAGTGTCGGAACTCTACTTGAATTTACAGTGTATCTAAGTATTCTGTGTATATATAGATTGAAAACGTGCTTCACTTGAAGTCAAATTATAATATAGGCAGTTTATTATCTTCTCCTCGTCTCTGCTGTCTCTAATAAATTTACCTTAGAGTCCTCTGTATGATAAAGTATAAATGAACTCAGCTGCTTAAATGTACATTTGTCAGATATATTTGCATTTTAAAACAAGTAAAAAACTGTAGTTAGTGTGTCTTAGTGAGCCAAACAAGTACCTACTCAGTGATGTGTTAGAATGTAGGATTTTGATATTTTATCAAATGATTTTGATATTTTATCAAAGAACATTTACCTAGCCCAAGTTCACAAAGATTTTTCCCATTTTTGGTCATTTTTATAGTTATACATTTTTGTACAGAATAAGGATTCAGGTTCATTTTTTTCTAACCTAGGCGTATTCAAATTTTCCAGCATCCCTGGCAGTCCAGTTGTTAGGACTCCCCACTTCCACTGCTGGGGGATCCAATTTCAATCCCTGGTTGGGGAACTAAGATATTGCAAGCTGTATGATGTGGTCAAAAATAAAAGCATAAATAAAACAACAAACAACTACTTGATCAAATCAGATCAGTTGCTCAGTCGTGTCCGACTCTTTGTGACCCCATGAATCACAGCATGCCAGGCCTCCCTGTCCGTCACCAACTTCCGGAGTTCACTCAGACTCACGTCCATCACGTCAGTGATGCCATCCAGCCATCTCATCCTCTGTCGTCTCCTTCTCCTCTTGCCCCCAATCCCTCCCAGCATTAGAGTCTTTTCCAATGAGTCAACTCTTCGCATGAGGTGGCCAAAGTACTGGAGTTTCAGCTTTATCATCATTCCTTCCAAAGAAATCCCAGGGCTGATCTCCTTCAGAATGGACTGGTTGGATCTCCTTGCAGTCCAAGGGACTCTCAAGAGTCTTCTCCAGCACCACAGTTCAAAAGCATACTTCAGCACTCAGCCTTCTTCACAGTCCAACTCTCACATCCATACATGACCACAGGAAAAACCATAGCCTTGACTAGACAAACCTTTGTTGGCAAAGTAATGTCTCTGCTTTTGAATATGCTATCTAGGTTGGTCATAACTTTCCTTCCAAGGAGTAAGCGTCTTTTAATTTCATGATAGTATCTTTTAAAAATCATAATAAGTTGATAAATTTATCAAAATTAAAATTTCTAATTTTTGAAGGACAGTGTTAAGAAAAATAAAGGAAATGCAACAGATGGGGAGAAATATTTGCAAATCAAGTAACTGACAAAGTATTTGTATGAAAACAACTCTCAAAACTCAGTAACAGGAAAACAAACTGCTCAATAACATAAAAGCAAAGAAAAAAAATTTTATTACCTATTTCAAAGAAGCTATACATATAGCAAATAAGCACATGAAAATATACTACATATTTATTAGAAAATGGAGAAGCACAAATGAAGACAAAAGACAAAACTGACAAGACAAATATTGACAAGGATGCATAGATCTGAACTCTCATATGAAAGAAAAATGGTACAGTTCTTCTCAAAACTACTTCTTTATACAGTTAAGCACAAGCTTACTATGCTTCCAAGAAATTCCATTCTGAAATATTTACCTAATAGAATTAAAAATGTATATTAATACCAAAACATATATATGATGAAATCTAATTTAATATGTATAGCAGTTCTATTTATAATCACCATAAACTTGAAATAAGCCAAATGCTCTACTTAAAAGGTAGTACCTCAATACAATGGAATATGTTTGAACTATTTGAAGTATAACTTAGCATTC
Source organism: Bos grunniens (assembly GCF_055505025.1). Taxonomy (NCBI): domain Eukaryota; kingdom Metazoa; phylum Chordata; class Mammalia; order Artiodactyla; family Bovidae; genus Bos; species Bos grunniens. Next base: position 30,587,346 of record NC_141193.1, read on the forward strand.
AAAAGAAATAGACTTCTCATGCATGCAGTGACACAGATGGATCTCAAATAAGTTAAATCCAGAATCAAAAGGTTACTGTGTGTGTCCATTTATATGAATTTTTGGAGGAGCAAAATTGTAAGGACAGAAAATAGATCAGTGACTTCCTGCTTAGATGTGGGGATGAGGAATTGACTAAAAAGGGGATGCTTTAGGGAATTTGGGGGGAGGGGTGGTGGAATATTCTGTATCTTGTTTGTTGTGGTTATACTGCTGCTGCTACTGCTGTTGCTGCTAAGTCGCTTCAGTTGTGTCCGACTCTGTGCGACCCCATAGATGGCAGCCCACCAGGCTCTGCCGTCCCTGGGATTCTCCAGGCAAGAACACTGGAGTGGGTTGCCATTTCCCACTCCAATGCATGAAAGTGAAAAGTGAAAGTGAAGTCGCTGAGTCCTGTCCGACTCTTAGCAACCCCATGGCAATTGCATACAATTATCTTAATTCAAAGATCTAGACATTTAAAGAGTGAATTGCACTGTATGAAGAAAAATTGATGGAAAAATACTACATAGGCACCTCTGGAGATATTGATAGCGTAGTATCCCCTGCACATTCACTGCATAACTTCTATCCTATCTGATCCAAAGCAACCCTAGCCTAAAACTTCATGGGTCAAGGAGAATGGCACACTTCAGATAATGCTTATTACAGAATGATGGAAGAATCGAATGAAAAGACTTGGATGTCAGGTGTATGAAATGTAGTTCTACATATTTAAATAGTCATGAGAAGCTAAGCGGGGTGGCAGGGGATGGAACTGAAGTTGTTAAATTACATTGTTGTCTGAACTTACGTACATACCTTACATGTATATATCTTCTAAAGTATCTCAAACCTTACCTTCTCAGCTTGTCATGTTTTCTTTTTATTCATTACATGCTGAGTTACATATGCATCATTGCTTAGATTTGGCATTCATTCATTTGATTCTTAAAAACCTATTACATTTTTGTTTTCATTAAAAAAATAATTGAAAGATATTTGCTTTCCAGAATGTTGTGATTTTCTGTCATACGTCAACAGGAATCAGCCATAGGTACACCCTTGTCCCCTCCTTCCCGAACCTCCCCCCCATCTTCCTCCCCATCCCACCCTTCAGCCTGTCACACAGGCCCTGTTTGAGTTCCCTGAGTCACACAGCAAATTCCCATTGGCTATCACTTTTATATATGGTATTGTAAGTTTCCATGTTACATTTTAGTTTAAAGATTCAAATTCTACCCTGTCATCTGACATTCTGAGATTTGTAGGTTCCAAGCTTATGTTTATAGGAATCAGGGGCTCCATTCCAAGCACAAGTCACTTCTGCTTTTATTTGGCTGCTTTTAGCAAACTTGTGAGGTGGGTTATGGGCTCAGCTGAATACTTCACTTATTCATTTTTATTCAACTCAGCAAATCTCCTTTATGGATGTTCTTCTAAATGTGAACATGTATATATTTGACCAGTCTTCATTAGTCATTTTATTATTAATCCAAAAAAGTGTCCTCAGCTTTGGGTGGTAATTTTCAGTTTCACAACCGTCTTAAGACAAAGATATTTTCAATTGTAATCAGTGAGAGCAATTGGCAGAAACTGAGGTCTTGCATATTTCTGCTTCTTAATCACAGCAGAATGGACCTTTGAGAATTTTATTAGCACCTACAACAATCTTATTTCAGCAAAGACTGCTGCTTAGCATGTGTTGAACTGCAAAGAGTCAGTAGGAAAAACTGATAACAAGGTATACTGTTAAAGTCAATAAAGCTACATCATTTTATCCTTATAAATTAAAAATCTTTTCACTATCTATTACACAATGTTTTTACTTGCTTTTGTGTATAAGAAAAAGCAACTTTCTTTAAAACTGAGTAAATAGCATAATATTAGAATGTGTCTTTGTTCTTAAGTTATATGTAAAAGGAAAGCCAATGGAAAATGGCTTAACCAATGGAGGAAATTAACCCAAGTCACTTGCAGTTTTAGAAGCATGGTAGCCAGGAGCATCAGTTTGATTCAGCACCTTCAGCTAGTCTGCTGTACCTTTTTCAAGTGTCACCTTGCTCTTGTGTTTCTGTTAATGGCTGACATCAGCTCCAGAAACATGATTTTCTGTTTAGGTTGAACAAGATTGCAAGAATCTCATCCTCAAATATCAAATGAAAATACATGGTTTCAACCATGACTGAAAAGCTTATTCCTGAGACAGTCATTGTGGCTATCGATTGACATAAACTAGAGGTATGAGTCCTTAACTGAAGCTAGCACTAGAATTAGTTAGGGAGGTGGGACTTCATTGATTGGAAAGGCCCATAGATTTCCAATCCCTGTAACTAAGGCTAAGTTTGGTCCCACCAATCCTTACGCTAGTTATACTAAAATGAAGAAGGGTAGCTGAGTAGAAAAATTGTTTACCACATCACAAAGGACCTACATAGGTGGTGGGCAAAATGTTTTATTGATTTAATGAATTAATTTATTACAATAATGATCATTGTCATTTTGCCAGTTAGTAACAATATTGACAAAACTTTTCACTATTCAACTTCTATGTCCTCATTTTATAGAGTTGTTATGAAAACTGAAAAAGATAATACATGTAAAAGCCCTTCATCAATCAAAATATGCTATTTTTGAAATAATTTTTAAGAAGTACCCAGGCACTATTTTGTAAAAATAATTTGCAACATAGCAAGGCTTCAAATTGTGTTAAAATTGAAATATTCCCAAATACAAAGAGCTTACATTTTTAATGACAGAACCTTCAAACTGGAGCATCTGAAAGCCAGTGCAGGAAAATACCAAAAAAATATCTAAATTAGTTTGGAGAAGAAATTTTCTCTTTAAATACAAAGTGCAACAAAAATTCAAGAAATTGTATCTTTGTGGCAAGAACTACACTCTTCTTTTTGTTAGAAATAAATAATTGTGAAAGATGATCAAATAGAGAATTGCTTTAGAAAAACATATTAATAGAAAATTGTGTGAAATGAGTATACTTATTGTTTTAAGTATCTCTTTGCATATTTCTTTGCTTTTTGGAAGTAATTTTTCTTTAGCATCTAAATTCCCGATCTAGACTAAAAATTGGAAAATGTAAAGAAATCAAAAACAAACAAAATGCCCAACTCCTAAACTGACAAATTTGTCTCAGAGAATAGGCAAATCATCCTAAGTATCCTTTTTTTATTTTTTAAATTTATTTATTTTAGTTGAAGGGTAATTAAAATATTGTAGTGGTTTTGCCATACATTGACATGAATCAGCCATGGGTATACATGTGTTCCCCATCCTGAACCCCCCTCCTACCTCCTTCCCCATCCCATCCCTCTGGATCATCCCAGTGCACCAGCCCTGAGAAGCCCATCTCATGCATCGAACCTGGACTGGCAATCTGTTTCACTTTTAAGAATTATGCATTTTTACTCATCTTCCCTTTTAGAATTAATTTCAAAAATAGGAATAAAAGCACAGTGGATATGAACCATGATGTGAATAACAAATCATGATATTTTAGAATAAACAGACAATTTATTAGCTTGCTTATTCAGGGAGTTTTTCATAGGCAAATACAATCAAATATATTAAATATAAATAATTAAAAGTATGCTCACTTTGGTTTCTCATAATTTGATTTTTGTCTCTAATTTCATAGCTACACTGATTACCAGTAAAGAATAAACTTGATAAGAACAGGTAGTTCTTAGAACAATTCGAGAGCTTGATTAACTAGAGGATGGTAGAAGTTTTGTTTTGTTTTGTTTTTTCTTTGGACAATGAGATAATTGAGGCCACTGAGAATAACAAGAAAAACATGCTTTAACAGGCCAGGAAACACTGATGCAGGGCAAACGTACAGCTCATAGTATGGGAAGTCAATATTTTTGCCTTTTAAAAATTCAAAGTGCTTTAAATATCAAGTAAAGGAAGCCATATTACTTAGAACCATCTATTAGGCATGATGATTAAATCATAAAGAAAAGGACTGAATTCTACCCTAAATCACACTAACCATGTGAATTTGGGCAACTTATTGCTTAAGCTATATGCATTTCTGTTTTCTCACCTGAAAATGAAAAGTAATAAGACCTACCTCATAAACTGTCATGAAAATTTCATTATATAACATGTATATAATCTCCTAATGTAGGCCTTGGAGTATCACAGATGCTTACATAGATAGAAAAGTTTTATTATGTTAGATTTTTAAAAACTTAAGTAATGATATCATTTTGCTTAAAGTCAGAATTTCATTTTAAATAAAAAGACAAAAGAGAAAGGCCTTGGGATAGCTATATCACAGATTACTTTAGTGTGTGGAAAACCAATTTTATATTTTTAAACTTTTATTATGCATCAGGGCTCTGTGTGGTTATGGGATATTTGAGATGTGGTAAGAAAACAAACCTCATCCCTCAGGGAACTCACGGTCTAAACTATACACTAGAATTTTTGACTGTACTATTTAGTATAAATTGCTTTCACAGCAATTAACCAACCGGTTGATGGATATCTATGATTGAACCACTTCTGTACTGAAGATTGTTTTATTGACAGAATAATCAATATAGGAGATTCAGCGTGTTCTTCGAAACAGCTATAAAAGCTTTATTCATTATATGCTTAACGAGGGTTATTTGTTGGTATCTTTGACTGTATTTTCTATTCAAAGCGGGAAAAGATGCTAAACACAGAAGATGGTTTGTAACTGGTGAATCTTGACACAATCCAAGTCTTATTTATATTATAATAAATTTTCCATAAGATGTTATGGGAAAACCTAAATTAACGTTTTGGCCAACTCTCTATTAGAGCTAATTTTGCTCTGAAGATTTCTCATGTACAGATGTAGCTTTCACTGATGTTATTGTAACACCATCTTACGCTAGTGCCACATTTGAAATTGTTGCACGTGATTCAGTGGAGCTACAATTGTTCCTATTTTATTTCAAATCTATATGATGTTAATTTTCCAGAAGCAAAATATTACGATTTTTAAAATGAGGGCATATTTTACAATGAAATAAATCTGGGAAAACTAGATAATAATTGTAGTGTTATATAATACCAGATTGTTTACTGGCTGGCATTTTTTCTACTTTTTAGTGTGTGTATAAAATATATAATAATTCCCCTACATATCAATATTCTTTCCGTGCCTCAGTTACTCATTGTAAAATGGGAAAAATATTTACCCATTTCCCTCTTGAAAATTTTATAAAAATAAGATAAGCCTTTGCATTGACTCAATCTCAAATTAAGATGTTCCAGTCCAGTGCTCGTTTAAACCCTAATAGCTCTAGAAAAAAATATCCTGAAGTTTAGGTGGAGAGTGGCCCAGTAAACCAGAATTTATTTTTTTTCTCTTTTGTTTATCATTGGTTCCATCTCAATATAGTAAATAAAAGTCACCAATAATTTCTTCCAAAATTTTAAAAGTATTTACAATTGTAATTAGCTATATAAATCTTGGAGTGTATGAATGCTTTCAGTTAATGACCTAAGTTTACTTTTGTTCCATATTGATAAGTAATTTTGATAGTGCTATTTATTAGAATTCATCCTTTTCTGCTTATTTGAAACACAGCTTTTGTATATAAGTTTCCATTCAGAGATAGCTTTTTTTCTGGGCTCCCATTTTAGTTTCATCGCTTAATTTGTCTATTCTTGTGCTTGACTATATCATTTCAACTCTTCTAGCTTTATTATAATCCCTAATATCAATAGTTGGGCTTCCCAGGTAGTACAGTGGTAAAGAAGCTCCCTGCCAGTATAGGAGATGCAAGAGACACATGTTTGATCCCTGGGTCGGGAAAATCCCATGGATTAGGAAATGGCAACCCACTCCAGTATTCTTTCCTGGGAAATCCCAGGAACAGAGGAGCCTGGCAGGCTACAGTCCATGGGGTCACAAAGAGTTGTACATGACTGAAAAACTCTAAACACACTACAATAAGCAACAACTAAACACACAAACAATATCCACAGATAAGTCCTTTTGGTATCTTCTTTAAAATCAACTGACTTATTGGTGGACTTCTATACTCCTATGAGTGCTCTGACCAAGTAAGAATTTTAATTGGAATTCCACTGAACTCTGGATTAAATTGGGGGAAATTGGCTTTTTGTCACACTGAATCAACATGTGTATAAACATAATCTAGTTTTTAGCATCTTGTTTTGTGTCCTCTATTTCCATTTTTTACTTTTTCCCAAGTCTTTTGAATATATTTTTATTGACAAGGATACATTGGTTTCTTGGACATTAAGTAACAGCATATCATTCAAAACTTTTGTCTAGGTTTTGCTAGAAATTGTATTTTTCATGTTATATTTCCACATTTCAGCAAAAAGAGCATATTTGTTTTGAGACTTTGACTAATATTAATATATGCCAGAAATTGTTGACATTTAGATTTTTATAATGTATTTTAAATAAGTAATATCTATATTTGAAAAATAATAAAAATTATAAAAGACATAAAATGTTTTCCTCCTACATTGTCTTATAATACCAATATTATTATTATTCAAGTCTTGTGAGGCCAGCAGATTAGAAGAATATTGACATTAAAATGATTGCTACTCACAGGTCTCAGAGGGGATGGCATGCCACTCCACACATGGCCACATGGGGTAGCACCAAGGGATGCCAGAAAGCAAAGGAAGTGAAGGTTAAAGATTGACAAGAGCCTTTAAAGTGGTTTCAAAAGGAATAGGAGGGGAAGGGCAAATAGATTTAGGAGGGAAGCAAACACTCTTTTCCAACAACCCAAGAGACAACTCTACACATGGGAAAACCACTAGGCCCTTCAAATATGACCTAAATCAAATCATTTATAATTTTACAGTGGAGGTGATGAATAGATTCAAGGGATTAGCCCTGATAGACAGAGTGCCTGAAGAACTATAGACAGAGGTTCATAAGATTGTGTAGGAGGCAGTGACCAAAATTATCCCAAAGAAAAAGAAATGCAAGAAGGCAAAGTGGTTGTCTGAGGAGACTTTGCAAATACCTGAGAGAATAAGAGACATGAAAGACAAGGGGGAAAAGGAAAGATACACCCAACTGAATGCAGAGTTTCAGAGAATAGCTAGGAGAGATAAGAAGCCTTTCTTAAATGATTGATACAAAGAAATAGAGGGAAAATATAATAGAAAAGACTAAAGATCTCTTCAAGAAAACTGGAGATATGAAGGGGAAGTTTCATGCAAGGATGGGCACAATCAAATACAGAAATGGTAAGGGCGTAATAGAAGTAGATTAAGAAGTGGTGGCAAGAATACACAGGAGAGCTATGTAAAGAAAGCCTTAATGACCCAGATAACCACAGTGATGTGATCACTCACGTAAAGCCAGCCATCCTGGAGTGCGAAGTCAAATGGGTCTGAGGAGGCATTACTACAAACAAAGCTAGTGGAGCTTAGAGAATTCTGGCTGAGCTATTTCAAATCCCAAGAGATGATGCTGTTAAGGTGCTGCACTTGATAATGTCAACAAATTTGGGCTCAGCATTGGCCACAGGACTAGAAAAGGCCAGTTTTCATTTCAACCCCAAAGAAAGGCAATGCCAAAGAGTGTCAGACTGCCATACAGTTGCGCTTATTTCACATGCTAGCAAGGTAATGCTCAAAGTCCTTCAAGCTAAGCTTCAACATTACATGAATTGAGAAATTCTGGTTGTACAGACTCAATTTAGAAAAGATGGAGGAGCTAGAGATCAAATTGCCAACATTTGTTGGATCATGGACTTCTATAAAAAAAATCTACATCTGCTTCATTGACTACATAAAACTCTTTAATTGTGTGGATCACAACAAACTTTGGAAAATTCTTAAAGAGATGGGAACACCAGACCACCTTAATTATCTCTTGAGAAAACTGTATGCTGGTCAAGAAGCAACAGTTAGAACCAGACATGGAACAATGGACTGGTTCAAAATTGGGAAAGAAGTACAACAAGGCTGTGTATTGTCACCCTGCTTATTTAACTTCTATGCAGAGTACATCATGCAGAATGCCAGACTGGATGAAGCACAAGCTGCAATCAAGATTGCTGGGAGAAATATCAATAACCTCAGATATGCAGATAATACCACTCTAATGGCAGAAAGTGAAGAGGAGCTAAAGAGCCTCTTAATGAGGGTGAAAGAAGAGAGTGAAAAAGCTGGCTTAAAATTCAGCTTTAAAAAAAATCTAAGATCACAGCATCTGGTTCCATCACCTCATAACAGAAAGGGAAAAAGTGGAAGTAGTTACAGATTTTATTATTTTGGGCTCTAAAATCACTGTGGAAGGTGAATGCAGCCACAAAATTAGAAGACCCTTGCTCCTTGGAAGGAAAGATAAAAGTAGATAGCTTATCAAAAGCAGGCATCACTTTGCTGACAAAGGTCCATATAGTCAAAGCTATGGTTTTTCCAGTAGTCATGTATGGATGTGAGAGTTAGACCATAAAGAAGGCTGAGCGCAAAATGATTGATGCTTTGAAATTATGGTGCTGGAGAAGACTCTTGAGAGTCTCTTGGAGTGCAAGGAGATGAAAGCAATCCTAAAGGAAATCAACCCTGAATATTCATTGGAAGAACTATTGCTGAAGCTGAAGCTTCAATACTTTGGCCATCTGATGCAAAGACCTGACTCTGAAAAAATTCCTGATGCTGGGAAAGATTGAAGGCAAAAGGAGAAAAGGGTGGCAGAGGATGAGATGGGTAGACTGCACCACGAGTCAATGGTCATGAATTTGAGCAAATTCCAGGAAATTGTGAAGGATGGGGGAGCCTGGTGTGCTGCAGTACATGGGGTTGCAAAGAGTCAAACATGATTTAGCAATGAACAACAGCAAGTTTGAATAATTTTAGGGGTCTCTGGGATGAACTATTGTCCCTGGTTACCTGGTACTTTGTCCTAAGGTAATTAGAGCTGGAAAACTTCTGCCTGGAGTCTAAGAGTCTGTTAAAGTAGATGGTGAGGGTAAGACTTTGGATCGGTTGGTTTGCAGATGAAAGGAGTACTCTCAGATGAGTCATTTACTGTCTCTAGAAATTGGCTAGTCCTAGGAAAGGCAGCCTCTCCAGAATCTCCAGGGCTCCAGTTGTCAAAGGGACAGAAATACAGAAGATAAAAAGACATGGTTAATACTACATCTCCTTTCTCTAACAGACAGGTTCTTCCCAAGAAGCAGTGTTAATAAATTTATTTTCAGATATAATCTATGCATTTTCTAATATACATAATTGTGTGTTTGCAAAAAATAATTGCATCTTCTACTATAATGCATTTTAACTTTCATTAACTGTACATATAGGAAGTTTATTCTTATCTGTGCTTCCAATTTTTAACTTGTTTAACAGATTAGTTTTGCAGAATATCATTAGGTTGATACATTATGATTTATTTGATCATTCTTTTGAATAAGGACACAGTCTATCTTTTATTTTCACAAATAACACTACAGGAAATATTTTTGTTCATATGTAATTAACATATGTATGATTACTTATTGGAAACAATTTAAAAGTGCTAAATTAAAGGGGTATGCATTTAGAATTACAATATATACTGACAGATTTTCTCCATAGAGATCATATCAATTTGTACTCTCACCAACATTTGAGAAAGCCTGTTTCCCTCACTCTTAAGGTCACACTAGCAAACTGCTTACCAGAGTTTGTCATCTTGAGATAAACCATATTTTTCTTGAGATAAACCATATTTCCTGTGTCTGTGTACCTATATAAGCAAATATATATAAGCACATATGGTGATGGTGGTTTAGTCGCTAAGTCATGTCCAACTCTTGAGACCCTGTGGACTGTAGCCTGCCAAGGTCCTCTGTCCATGGGATTCTCCAAGCAAGAACACTGGAATGGGTTGTCATTTCCCTCTCTCTCTCTCTCTCTCTCTCTCTCTCTCTATATATATATATATATATATATATATATATATACACACACACACACAAACAATTTTAATATTTCATTTAAAGTTTTTGTAGTTATAGCAAATATATTTGCCTATTATACTCCCTTTTTCATATTCTCCCATCATGGTTTTGATATCAGTGCCCTACTGGTTTTATCAAATACTTTTAGGAATCTTCCCTCTTTTTACATTTTTTAAATTATATAATGGTTATTAGCTGTTTCTTGAATGTATGTTAGAAATTGCTTTAAAGGTTTCTGTGGCTTGCTTCTTGTCACAACATGTGGCTTTCATGAATCCCTGTGAGTTAGGATTTATGACTGTCACCCATGACTTTTTATTTTTTTCTATTTAGAAATTTTTCATGTGCTTTAGGGCTTCCCTAGGTGGCTCAGAGGGTAAAGAACCCACCTGCAATTCAGAAGACCCAGGTTCAATCCCTGGGTCAGGAAGATCCCCTAGAGAAGGGAATTGGCTACCCACTCCGGCATTCTTGCATGGAGAATTCCGTGGACAGAGGAGCCTGGCAGACTGCAGTCATGAGGTCGCAAAGAATCAGACAGGACCAAGCAACTAACACTTTGACTTTTATGTGATTTAAGTTTAAGACATTTTAATAATGCTGTAAGTCAAAGTTTAGAATTCCATGAGTTGTCCTTTTATTTTATTCACAAATGAAAAGAAATGGTTCCCAAATTAGAGAAATACCTTGCCCAAGAATAGATTATAATTTTCTGAATAAGTAAACTCGCAATCCCTCATTTGTTCACACACATATACACACTAGCAGTGTTACTAAAGATTTCTTAGTAGCATTAAGTTTAAGCATATTTTCTATGGAATCTTCTTTCATTTCTTTTCTTTTGTTAATGCATTGGTTTCTAAGAGATAGATTATGCAACTGAAGTAATCTGATTCTACCAGAAATATTTTGTTGTTGTTTAGTTGCTAAGTCATGTATGACTCTTTGAGAGACCCCATGGACTGTGTAGCCCACCAAGCTCCTTCTGTTCACGGAATTTCTAAGGCAACACAGGAGTGGTTTGCCATTTCCTTCTCCAAGGGATCTTCTTGACCCAGGAATCTAACCCGTAACTCTTACATTGGCAGGCAGGTTCTTTACCACTGAGTCACCTGGGAAGCTCATCAGAAATACTTTACAAGATAGCAAAGAACACACCACATCATAAGCAAGCATATTCTCACTAATGCATTAAAATTGTTTGTGATCCTGCCCTACCATCTTTGCTGTCTGACCTTATCCCACTCCACAGAAATTCAAGAGGAGAAACCCCCCTCCCCATAGGATGTTTAATCACCATCACCTCATATTTTCTTCAAGACTGAGTTTTCATTTTTTTAAGTGAAGAGATAAAGCATGCCCTACAGATGACTAACCACAGGAATGAGGGCTGTTACCCTTTATTTTAACACTCCCTTACCTAAGTAAATTGGCCTTCGCTTCATAACATGTCCATTGATACAATAACAGCTTAACCCAACAAAACTGTCACAGAGCTGAAAAAATATTTTAACTTGCAAAATATAAACATAGTTTTCCCAGTCACAGAACTTCATTATTAAAAAAAAAACAACTTTGTGTTTAAAAATAATTAAATTACCAGCATTTGTACTCTCGATATCAATTAGAAATAGTATGAGTCTATAAGGATGTAAATTATTCTTCTTTGATTTTTTATTCTTTTTACAGATAAAGAAATGAGACTTCTAGAGATTTATAGAGATACCATTTAGTGAAAGATTGCATTTTTTTGACTCTCTTGCTGGGCATTCCTCTGAGTTCATCAGACTTACATTATTAATATTGAGTAACAGGGTGTAAAGCAGGGTGCTTAGCTGCATTTATAACCAAACATCAGCTGAGAAAAATGTTCCCCTTTCTGACAGTTCTATCATGAGTATTACCTCTATACAACAAGAGAAACTGGAAGAATAGTGAGGATACATCAAATGTGATTAAACTCTATATTTGGATAACTTCACTTTTCACAGCTCATCCTAGAGTATGACACTGTATTTGTGGAAAGTCAATAGAAACAAATTCATATTTAATGTGACATGTCACAGTTTATTTTTGATGCTGAGATTATTTTCTTTAGACAGTGAGAATTCAGGAGGATGTAACAAGCAAACGCTATCCTTACTTTGGAATTTCAGTGGATTGAAGTGTGGTTAAACAGTGAGTTAATTAGGTAAGGAAACCAGAGATCATTAATGAATGCATTTGTAATACAGGAATTAAAAAAAAATTACACCAGTGACAGTCAAGTGCACTGACTTGGTTTAATTTTTAAGAGTTGAGAATCAAAAGTTTGGCAGCCAAATCCTGCCTTTATAAGGACGTTTTTCTGCCTACCATTGTTTTAAGGTGCCAAATTTCAAGGGCTGCTTGCAGGCTCCATTTAGGGGAAAGCACTTAATGCCCAAATTGGTTAATTGCATCCATTAATAATCAACAAATATAATACACAAACAAGAAAACTGGAAATGTATCCTCATCACTTTCTCCTTGGACCTCCTACAGTAGAAATGACATTATTATTTTAATAAGTGGAAATTAAATAATCTTTGCTGCTTCTCCATTTCTAGCAGCATAAATTTTCTTCTTTTGCAAAATTCATGACAAAGAGGAACTGCTTGGCTCCAGTACCAAAGGATACCACTTCAGTGACTTTTAACAAAGAAGGATTGGCTAGACTAGAATGAGTGGAAACATCTTAGGCTATTCAGACCCAATGAGCCATGAACCGTAATGTGCTGCCACTTTGCTATTAGATGACAAAAATCTCTTTTCCCTTTTTTTTTTTTTTTTTTAGTTTCTTTCAAAAGTTGTTTTTCCTTTCTGATGAATACATGTTTGCAAATTATTTAATAGTTTAAGTTAAAGCAAGTAAAACAATGAAGTATAATTTCTTACCCAATTGAACTCTTTATATATCATAAAATTGTGAGTTTTTTCAAACTGAAAGATATCTTCATAATTATCCAGCCCAAATACCTTGCTTAATGGAAACTAAGGCTTAGCAATAAAAAATGACTTTGCAGATTCAAACAGCTGGAACCTACAATCCTGCTGGTCATATACTGCGTTCTCCTATTCCCTGTCCATGCCTGTGTGTGTGCTAAGTCACTTCAGTCCCATCCAGCTCTATATGAACCTATAGACTGTATGTAGCCCACCAGGCTCCTCTGTCCTTGGGATTCTCCAGACAAGAATACTGGAGTGGGTTGCCATTTCCTTCTCCAGATGATCTTCCCGACCTAGGGATTGAACTTGCGTCTCTTATATCTCTTGTGTTGGCAGGCGATTTCTTTACCACTAGTGCCACCTGGGAAGGCCCTTCCCTGACCATATATGTGCTTTAATCTTTCCCTTTATAGCTGCATTATGCAGTTGCATACACATAGAGTCCATCCTATCTCTTCCCCCATCACTTTATAATGTGTGCCATTTCAAATGTCCTTTTTAATCAAAGCTTTTCTTACCTCTAGTCTAATCCTAGTAGGATATAATTCTCCTTCCTTTACATCCCCATGACTCTCTTTTATTTAACTTTCAGGATCTCAGATGCACTTACTTTTAGTATTGTTATTTGTTTCCTTACCTCAGTTCTTTTTCCCACACTCCTTAGGCTATACGTTGTTTGAAGGAAATTGTATTTAGTTTTGATGTTCTCTGTTATATTTAATGTAACATTTGACATTTTTAAAAATTAATTTATTTTTTATTGAAGGATAATTGCTTTAAAGAATTTTGCTGTTTTCTGTCAAACTTCAGCATGAATAAGCCATAAAACAATAAATAAATACACCTGGGAATTTTGAGGGGGTTTTGTTGCTTGTTTGTTTGCTGCAGCTCTATTTTAAGTCAGGACTGTGACTTCTGACTCTCAAAGCAATGTAGCTTTTTTCCCCTATTATACTGTATAGTAGGAAACAGGGAGAAGGCAATGGCACCCCACTCCAGTACTGTTGCCTGAAAAATCCCATGGATGGAGGAGCCTGGTAGGCTGCAGTCCATGGGGTCCCTAGGAGTCGGATACAACTGGGCGACTTTACTTTCACTTTCCACTTTCATGCATTGGAGAAGGAAATGGCAACCCACTCCAGTGTTCTTGCCTGGAGAATCCCACGGACAGAAAAGCCTGGTAGGCTGCAGTCCATGGGGTCGCACAGAGTCGGACACAACTGAAGCGACTTAGTAGCAGCAGCAGCAGCAGTAGGAAACACAACCAGACAAGACAAACAGGATTCATGACTGTTGAAATAGAAGAGAGAAACTGAACTCAATTCCTCCCTTGAAACAAGGGGTAGGAGAAGCACTGGGGAGACCTAGTGGAAAAGTGGGGATGTTAGTGAGGATTTTGGTAAAAAATGTGTTTAGGTTATCTATTTTCCTAAGTAGCTCCTATCTGACTTGGGTTTCCACAGTCCTACAGACTGAGAGATAGTTCTTTTTTTTTTTTTTTGAAAGTGAAAGTGAAGTCGCTCAGTCCTGTCAGACTCTTTGTGACCCCATGGGCAGTAGCCTGTACCAGGCTCCTCCATCCATGGGATTTTCTAGGCAAGAGTACTAGAGTGGGTTGCCATTTCCTTCTCCAGGGAATCTTCCCGACCCAGGAATCGAACCCAAGTCTGCCGCATTGTAGACAGACGCTTTACTATCTGAGCCACCAGGGAAGTCCTATAAAATGATATTTCAAAGAATGGCTCCCAGAACCTTGAGAAACACTTTCTTGTGTTTTAAAACTGGCAAGAGGCTGCGGAAAGTTTTACATTGCCAAGGAGAAGAGAAAGAATTTAAAGCTGCAAGTTTTCTAAAGTAAATGCTCCAAAAAAAGGGAAGTCTGTGGTTTCCAGTCTGCAAGTAACCTGTCTGAAGTTTAGTTAAGCTGAAGAAATGGTTGAGCCCAGTGATCACCATCAAGTGTATTATATTAAGTGTGATAATGTAATCAGTTTTGATGCAAGTAATGGAAAAATCATGGCAAAATGTCTTAGTTAGTAAAGCCATTTTATACCTTCATAAACAGAAGTTCCCAAACAGTCAGTGTGCATCCCAGATTGGTTAATAGAGCAGCCTAAGGATGTCAGTCAGACTGTTGATCTCTACCATGCTGCTCTGGTACAACCCCCATGCTGGCTAAGTCCTTCTCATGCTCACAAAATTAGAACAAAATTTTCAGAGCTTATTACAGTGGTAACAGTATATTCAAGATAAACAGTCTCTTAATCAATTTCTAGGAAAGATCCCCTTAGGGATTGACTAGAATTTGATCACATTATCCTTTCTAATAGGAACCTAGAAGGATGAATCATATAATCTCTTGATTATCTTACATTATTAAGATTTACTCCTGAATTCCTTGAAAAAGAGTGGATTTCAAATAAAAAAAGAAAGAAAAAATTTTCCTTTTTACAAGAAAGAACACAGAAATGATTTTTGGGTAAATAACCAACAATGTGAAGAGACGATACTAAAAAAAGTTATTAAAAGCTAAGACTCATTTATTGTGAGACTTGGGGAATACATATTGATCAAAGATTCATAGGTTCACTTATGCAAGATGAATAGGTCCTAGAGATCTAACCCACTATACAATATAGTACATGCAATTAGTAATCCTGCATTAATATACTTAAAAGTGTGCCAAAGGATAAATCTTATGCTAAATATTCTTTTTAAAAAAAGAAAGGAAGATGATAAGTTTAGGGCATTTAACTTATCAAAATGTATACATATGTGCAGCTTTTTTGTATGTCAATCATAGCTCATAATTTTTTTTTTCTATTGAGTTGTCTGGATCTGTTTAATTGATGTAGAATATCATTATGTATCTTCTGTCAAGCTCTTTGATGATTGTATATACTCCAAAATATCTTCATCCAATCTGTGGCTTGTTCTTTTTATGACTTTTTAAAAAATGAACTTAATGTTTACATAGACCAGTATTTTATGTTTCTATATATTAGTGCTTTTCTTATATGTTTAAGAAACTTTTGTCTACATCCAAATTTTGAAGCTATTCTATATTGTATTTTAAAAATGTTGGTTTGCTTTGTATTACCTACTTTTGATAAATTGGTTTAGATTTACAGTTCCTCTATTATTGATTTTTGCCTATGGCATTATATTAGTTTTATATGACTTATTAGACTGCCACAAGGACTGCATAATTGTATTGTCTTATGGTTCCAGAGGTTAGAAGTCTAAGTCTGATCTCACTGCACTGCAGAGTACAGCAGAGCTGCATTCCTTTCTGGAGGCTGCAGGGGAGAGACTCTCTTTTCTTTTCCATCTTCTAAAGTCTAACCTCCTGTATTTGTTCATGACCCCCTTCCATATTCAAAACCAACAAAGGCAAGTTGAGTTCTCCCCATATTACATCACTTTGACCTCTTCTCTCCCTTCCTCCACTTTTTTTCTTTTTTTAGTTTAATATTTTTTTCATTAAAGGTTAATTGCTTTACAGAATTGTGTTGGTTTCTTCCAGACTCTTCCTCCACTTTTAAAGACCTTTGTGATGACATTAGGTCCATTCAGATACTACAGGGTAATCTGTTTTAATGTCAGCTGATTAGCCACCTTAATTTCACCTGCAGCCTTAATTCCCTTTTGCTAAATCAGGCAATATATTCACATTTTCTAGAGAAGAAACATGGACATCTTTGGGGGACCATTTCCTGCCTCTCATAGGTTAAAAAAATAGAGTTTAAGTTCCATGTTTTTCCCATGTTGGTATTGGATTGACCTGTTATCACTTATTAAAGATTCACTGCATGGCTGTATGGAAAATTAAATGTTTGATTCTTTTTCTTAAACTTCTTTTCTGTTCCACTTCTCTATATTTGTGTTGAATCTGTCATCTTAATTATTTCTCTGTTTTTGTAAATATTAACTATTTGGATCTGGTGGTTCTATAGCTATTTTACTTAAAGATGGCCTTGGCTTATCTTGGTCTTTTGAATGATTAGAAATATTTTAGACTGACATTGTCAGTTTCCAAACATTTCTAGGATTTTTATTTGTGCTAAATTAAATTTGGGGAAAAACTGACATCCTTGTAATATTTATATATTTAGATCTTCCTTTCATTTCCTCCATAACATTTTGTATTTTTTCAGTGCAGGGTCTTCTAAGTTTTTGTGAGATTTATTCATAGCTGTTTGATCCTTTAGCGTGTGATTTTTAAACGTATCATTGTTTTTCAAATTTCCTTTTCTGTTTGATATTGATACATGAAATGCAATAAATTTATCTATATTGACCTTTTATTCAGTTACCTGATTATATTTATCTATCAGTTTGAATAACTGCTCTATGTACAGCCAAAACCTTGCTCTGCTTTTAAGTTTAGCTTAACTTTGTAGATATTTCAGTCCAGGAAGCATGAGTATCAAGCAAGTGTTATAACTGGACACCTTGACAATTGATTCTCTAATAATTTCAAGAAAAGCTCTGCTGCAGAGTCTGACTCTCACCAGCCCAGGTAGAGCCTGTATTCTCAGCCTCCTGTCAAAGCCCAGAATCAACGAATATTCCCCAGGAAAATCAGCCAGCAGAAGGTCAGCTGACCTCTCTGGTACATGTTCCTCTCCAGAACCTTAGCTCTTAGCATTTTAACTTAGTGTTTTAGCAACTCTCTGATTCTTTTAAACAGAAGAGTCTTCTCTTTTATCTGACCTCCCTGGTATTTTTCCTGGGCTGATCTCCATCTGAACTTACAGGCATATTGTGTGTTGGATTTTATCCAACATATGTATTTCATATATTACATATATTTCAATATATGTAAATATATTGAAAAGATTACAGAATTTTTCTTCCTAAAACTAGAGTTTCTAGTATTGTGGTGGTTTAGTCACTAAAGTCTTGTCCAACTCTTGCAACACCATGGACTGTAGCCTGCTAGATTCCTTTGTCCATGTGATTCTCCAGGCAAGAATACTGGAGTGGGTTGCCATTTCCTTCTCCAGGGTATCTTCCCAACCCAGGAATTGAACCCAGGTCTATTGCATTGCAGGCAGATTCTTTACCAACTCATCTGCAAGGGAATGACACTTCTCGGCCTTTTTCAAGTGTAGTATTATAATAAAATATATTTTATTACCTTTATAAACTTCTGGGAAAGACTGAAGGCAAGAGGAGAAGAGGGCGGTAGAGGATGAGATAGTAGTTAGCATCATTGACTCAAGGGACATGAATTTAAGCAAACTCTGGGAGATAGTGAAAGACATGGGGCTCACAGAGAGTTAGACACCACTTAGTAACTTACCAACAAACCCACTTTGATTATTTTTAATAATATTTATTATAGTTTTTTACATTTATTGGTTATTTTTTTTACTTACTTTTTAACTCAGAAGTTTAGTTTGCCAAGTTTTAGCCTTTGTTTAAAAACATAAATGTTCATACTTATAAATTTAACTATAAGCACCATTTTAGGCATACTTCAAAATATTAAAATACGTATTTTGTCTGCAGTGTTAAATATTTTTAGTATATATTTCAGTATCTATTTTAAATAATTCTTTTTGATCATAAGTTATTTGGAAGAGTGTTTATAATTTTAAAAACATATGAGTATTTAGGTATAATATTAATAATGAATTCAAATGTAATTAAATCATGGTTGAAAAAACAAGACATAAAGAATATAAACTCACTAAGTTTATTGAAAATGGTTATGATCTAATATTGTCCGTTTTTAGAAATATCCCTTTTATACTTGAAACAATATTCTAAATTTGGAATACAAATTTCTGTATACATCCAAATAAACTTTGCAAATAATTTCTATTTAAAGCTTCTATATCCTACTCTTTGTTATTCTTAGCTATTGATTGATTCTTCCTCTCTCAGACACTTTCATTTTAAAATTTGGTTTGTGAGTTTATGTTCTTTAAATAAGGAAATTATGTAAATGTAAGGTCTGTCTTTACACAGGAGGAGGAGACGACAGAGGATGAGATGGTTGGATGGCATCACCAACTTGATGGACGAGTTTGAGCAAGTTCTGGGAGTTGGTGATGGACAGGAAAGCCTGGCGTGCTGCAGTCTATAGGGCCACAAAGAGTTGGACACAGCTGAGTGACTGAACTGAACTGAACTGAAGGTTTGTCCGGATGATTTGTTTTTTCGCCCAGGCTTTAGACTGGTTTTGCCAGAAATTTTTAAACAGGTAACCTAGCCTGAGATTTTCAGTTAAATTCTTTGTGTGAGATTTCACATTCTTTTTCTCTATAGCAAATTACCTTTAAACAACAAATATTTATTATGATTTATCATCATGTGTGTTAGTCACTCAGTCGTGTCTGACTCTTTGTGACCCCGTGGACTATGTAGCCCACTAGACTCCTCTGTCCATAGAATTCTCTAGACAAGGATATTGGAATGGGTAGTCATTCCTTTCTCCAGAGGATCTTCCTGACCAGGGATTGAACTCAGGTTCCCTGCATTGCAGGCAGATTCTTTCTTTACCCTCTGAACCACTAGGGAAACCCAACAAATTACCTTTAAACAACAAATATTTATTATAATGTATCACCAAAACATTTGTACATTTTGAGATACCTGGTCTCTACTGTGGGTCAGGAATTCAAGAGTAACTTAGCTAGATCGTTTTGGCTCTAAGCCTTGGTCAAACGTTAGTCATCTGAAAACTTTAGTGGGACTGAAGGATCCTCTTTCAATATTGTTCACTCATACGGTTATTGGGAGAAGGCAACGGCACCCCACTCCAGTACTCTTGCCTGGAAAATCCCATGGACAGAGGAGCCTGGTAGGCTGCAGTCGATGAGGTCACTGCAAGTTGGACACAACTGAGTGGCTTTACTTTCAATTTTCACTTTCATGCATTGGAGAAGGAAATGGCAACCCATTCCAGTGTTCTTGCCTGGAGAATCTCAGGGACGGGGGAGCCTGGTGGGCTGCTGTCTATAGGGTTGCACAGAGTCAGACACGACTGGAGCGACTTAGCAGCAGCAGCAGCATACAATTATTGGCAGAAGGCCTTAAAGACCTTCTTGTTACTGCTGCTGCTGCTGCTGCTGCTGCTGCTGCTGCTAAGTTGCTTCGTTACTAGCAGATGTTTTAATTGTTTCCACATGAAGCTTTCCTTAAGACTTGTACGTATCCACAGAACAGGGCAGGGGATTCTCCCACAGTGAATGACTCAAAAGAGAGAACAAAGAGGAAGCTACAATTCCTTTTTAAGACACAGTCTCAAATGTCACAGATTGTATGTCTGCCATATTCTGACTCTTATGAATGAGTCAATAAGTACAATCCACATGCAAGGAAGGAAAATTATTTCCACTTTCTAAAGGAAAAAGTACCATAATTTGTGTATTTTAAAACCACCACAGTAATTTTTATAGAATTTACATGAAATGTAAATTCAATACTGGTGACTATTAGGGAAAGTATTGTTTAATGTATCTTAGGGAAATAACTTTTTTTCTTACTCATCTTCAGGGCTCAGACAATTTATCTGTTTCTCCCTCTTTAGAGTTGTATTTTGTTAGTTTGCTCTTTTCATTGAGACTTTCAAGGGTGAAGCTGTATAAGGGGATGTTGGTTTAAAATCTCCTTTATGTAAGCCCAAGGCAATGATCCCTTATCTCCACATAACCATTAAATGAAGTCATTTAGTCACTAAGATTGCCAATAGCTTAAAGCTCTCCAATGCACTCTCACTTTATAGGGTAGCCTCTGATTTCCCTTGCTTTCTTGTAAACACAACCATAAATTTAGAAATACGTTTACTATATATTATCCTGAATGCTTAGCGTTTTTGTTGTCAGCGGTTTTACAGGATAACCACTCTACTTCTAGAAATGGAAGTCTCTGAGAAGAGATTTATAGTGCAGATATTCACTAAATTTCAGTTGAAGTACTAGGTACCACAGATACACAGTAAATGTTTGACTACCTTTTGGCCATACTTTTCACTGATCAGTTCCATCTTTTCAAAATTATCTTTCTCTTCTTCTATTAATTCTCCTACCTTTGATGATTCATCTAATTCTTTGGTAGTTTCATACTTTCTGAGGGTGGCTGGGAATCAGGCTCTTGTTATCCCACTGCGTATCCACAAAGAATTTCAAGTTACCGTTTTTACCAAATCTTGTTCCCTTTTAAAAGAAATTCTTGCTAAAGCTATTAATGTAATATTTATGTAAGCTTGAATTTTAGCTAGCTATCAATCTGTCTTTCTAGTTTCTATCTTTCTGGTGATAAAATTTTGATCACCATTCAACAAAATAATTGTATTTTGCCCATATTTATTGGTTGTGGTGGTTTAGTCACTCCGTCATGTCTGATTCTTTGTGACCCCATAAACTGTAGCCCTTCAGGCTCCTCTGTCCATAGGATTTCCTTGGCAAGAATACTGGAGTGCATGGCCATTTCCTTCTCCAGGGGATCTTTCCGACCCAGGGGTCAAACCCCTGTCTTCTGCATTGGTAAGCAGAGTCCTTGCTGCTGACCCAACAGGGAGGTCCTGTTACACTTATTAGATTCTTTTAATATTCACAAAGCACTAAGTGATGCACTCAAGAAGAAAAAATATATGAAAGTAGTCTAGTTCTATTTTCACAGAGCTAAAATCATAAACATTAAAAGAAAACCACTATTGGTGACAAAATGCACTGTAATATATACTCAAAATGAGCGCTTTAGGGAATAAGAATGAAAATCAGGATCATTTATGTGTGTGTGTGAGTGAGTGTGTGTGTGTGTGTGTGTGTATATATATATATATATATTAGAGAAGGAAAGGGAAAATTAATAGAGAATGCTTTTTAAAACAGACTTTGAAAAAAAAAACAGACTTTGAATTAGGTCTTGAATGATAAAAAGAAATTCTTTAGTTGAAACTGAAGCTGGTGGTGGAGAGCAGGATGTTGTGAGAAGTGATGCAAAGGAAAAGACAATGAGGAAGACAGAGGGAGAGTCTCAGGAAGAAGATTAATAACAGTGAGAGCATGGAGACATGAGAGCTCAAGGAACATTCCGGTGACAGTACATGTTGAAGTGTCTGAAATATAGGATGCACAGTGGCAGGATTGAGCAATGACACAGAATGGTGGAAAAGGTTGAAATTTCATAGGGCTCTGAACAGCATGGTGTGGATTTAGCCCTTTATCCCTTGGGGAGTGGAATATAAATAAGGTGGTAAGAGATACGAGAATTTACGTGGTGAAGCCTTAAAATGCTAAAATATTCAGAACCTTTGTTAAATGTATGCATATTAGGGATTGGCTTTCCCAGACTCAAGTCACATTTTGACCAGTTAGAATAAATTTTCCTTGTTTTATTTATTTTTGTCACTTGTTTTTGACTGTTCTTAATACACCTGAACTGCTTTATGGATGCACAAAGTGTTAATATTTAACTTCTTAGAGTCTTTTTCTTCATGTGTCGAACAAAGAAAAAAACAGTAGAGAAGGAATAACAGTTATATCTACTTCATGTGGCTATTGCAAATCTAAGGTGACATAATGTGAAAGAACAAAGTTGGCACTGCATAATTTAAAACCGACCCTTATTACAAAGTAAACATTTGATGAATCGTTTACTTAAACTCTCATGAATTTGACCCAAAAATAAATCTTTTTCTTAAATAGCCTGGGTCTCTGTGATTGCTACCACCCCTACCAGGCTTAAGATAGCTTATAACATGACTCATTATGGAAGTTATTTTAGGCTGGATCCACATATTTCAGAGAAGAAATGATTCTATCAAATAAAATTGACACTGAGTCATATAAATCAAGATAATTTAAGTAAACACCTGCAGAATCCTCGGACCAATATAATTTATGAGTCTATATTGCAATCGTGTTTATGTTTTATGACCTTGTTTCCCCGGCCTTTGTCCATTAGATCAAGCAAGGACTCTGAGTTTCACTTTGTCAGTAAGTTTTTCTCTTTAGAAGATATAAACTAAAAGACCCAGAAAAAGACAGTTATGAGTTGAGACACTCACAAAAAAAAAATCTCTCTAGAAAGATGTACCAAAAAAATAAATAAATAAAACAAAGCCCAAATCTGTTTTATTTCCCATCACCCTGAGTTCTAGTTGCTAAGTATTTATTTACTTGAACTTCTTAAAATTCAATTCATAGAAATGTTATTTTCTATTAAATAAACTCTTGAAAAATCTGGAATTTTGACTGCTAAACTGAGCATATTTGATGTCTCTCTGAGCAGGATTATGAATCCCTATCAGGTTTCAGGAGTTTTCCAACCTCATGATGAAGTATCTGAAATATGATGCCTTAAACATATATCTCTCTGAGAGATAATGAATTCCTGTGAGATATACAACTGAATATGGTAAATGTCCCCTGAGTGGCTTCTCTGAGCATCAGTTTCCCTTGTAATTCTATCCTTCTTAGACCCAGCAGACTAAATTGACTAAGCAAAGAAGACAACATTCGGTTGATAAGAGGTAGTCTTATGACTCCATAGTTTTCCCCATGCCATGTAATACTCATCTTTTAGGGAAGCATGGGTTAAAACTCATACTTAAACTTTTAGTTGCTCTAGAGACCACATCAGAGTAGGCGATGGCACCCTACTCCAGTACTCTTGCCTGGAAAATCCCATGGCCGGAGGAACCTGGTAGGCTGCAGTCCATGGGGTCGCGAAGAGTCAGACACGACTGAAGCGACTTAGCAGCAGCAGCAGCAGCAGCAGCAGAGACCACATTGAAGGGAGAAACCAGCTTCTCATTAGGATCATTCTCATCCAAAGAGAACTTGAACTCTGAACCTTAGATCCACCTGGTCTCAGTTTCTTTCTTTGCCTCTTACCAATACTGAAACATTCAGATACATGAATTCTCTGTGACTCAGATTTTTCACCTTATAATGAAAACAAGGGCAGAACACTTGGCCTTTTTTTTCACAGTTGTATTTTCAGCACCTAGAATAGTATCCGATGCATAAAACTTCAATAATACTGAATGAATAAATGGACTATGTTAGGTTTAGTTTTAGGTTCAAATGAAGCAATGTGTGTAAGTTATCTTCTATCTGTAAAGTTTTGTCAAGTAAAAGGAAAAACCTACAAATTGCAAGTGCAAAGCATGACCAAAAAAAAAAAAAAATGACACCCGTTATAACTGGATAACATATCAAAACTGTAGCCTAGATAGCAGTAAATCTGCCTTTAGAATTGTAGAGGTCTTTAAACACAGGGTTTTAAAATCTGATATGCTTCTTCTAAATGTATTTTCCCTCAATATTGTTTTTGTTCTATCAGACAAAATTCTTCATGATGTAAGGTAGTTGGCTGCCTAATTCCAGACTCATATCCTTAAAGATGCATGATCCAAAAGGAGAAAAGCTGTTTTTTTTTTTTTTTTTTCCCTCCCAGTTTCAATTTTTAAAAAATGTTAGGGAACTGTTCTAATTGGGATGGGGAGGCACATTCCTATTATTTTAGGGAGGACAAACGTTCTTTGCAGAAAACAAAACAATAGCCATTAAAAATCACTTAATGCTTTACACATGCTAAATGTGTAATGAATTCTGGATACTACTACTATTGTTTACAATTTGGAAATGGGAGTCATAAAATGTCAGTTTTAATCCCATCATTTTAGAAAAGTGACTTCTGGAAATTGATATATCCCTCTGATTATCACATTCTTTAGTACAGATGGCAACAGTAGTTCACTGGGCTTTTGCCTTGATAAAAAAAATAAAATTTGGTTCTAGCATTTACCATGGTGCCCGGCCCATGGTTAATTGTCCATAATGCTGGTTCACTCATCTGTTCTCTCTATACAATTCTAGTGTTTTCACCCCAAGTCTGACATTACCTGTGAGGCCTCAGAAACTCACTAAACCTCTCTCTATCTTAATGTCCCCATCTTGTACTTACCTGTCAAACTTGATGACTAATTCCTTCCAGATAAAATTGTTTGAAGATGAAATGAAAGAGTATAAATGATAATGCTTTGAAAAGTTACATTTAATAGTCATACTAAAGGATTATAATCCATGAAAACAATTTTTTTTCACCATCTCAGTTTTAGAAACCTAATAATAACTCAGATACTGAATGGAAAAAAATAAACTAAAAAACACATTGTAATATCATGTAACTGGATACTATCTAGTTATAACTGAGGTAAACAACAGATTTCAATATTATTATATAAATTTTCAATGCTTCATAAATGAATGGTTATCATGATTAAAGCTATTTGGTGAAAAATTTGACTAAAAACAAGTTTGAAAAGAAAGAAATTGAAAATATTAGTCTCTCAATTGTATCTGACTCTGTGACTCCATGGACTGTACCCCTCTATGAAGATTCCTTCATGGAATCCTCCAGGCAAGAATACAGGAGCTGGTAGCCATTCCCTGGGATCTTTCTGACCCAGGGATCAAACCCGGGTTTTCTGCATTGCAGGCAGATTCTTTACTGTCTGAGCCACCAGGGAAGCCCAGAAATAAGTATAGATTAAGTATAAAAGTATACATTAGAGAAAACATACAGATGATACTTCTGTTCTCCTCAAGGAAACCTCTCCTGAAAATGAGGAGTGTTAGCAAGCTTTCAAGTCTAGCCAAGCTCTTCATTTATTTAGAAATCTATTTACATGATAGGTTCTTAACATCTTTCTTTTATAAAATATTACACATGCATCTTTGAAGAACTTCAGTCTATACTCATCATGCTGAGAAATAATCTCCTGTGGCATGAAAAGAACCTAGCTGTCACAATGGGGAGTCTCTAGAGATGAATTAATTAAATAGTAGTGGGGGGTAGGTGAGAAAACATGATTTTTTTTTTTTTTTGGTCAAAAGGAAGCTTCCAATTATACCCACAGGAACTAATACTTGTAAAGCCTGTAAAATTCTTAAAGTAAAATGATCAAGACCATATGTCGTGATGAAGTGTTATTAAGTGAGACTGTCAGAGAAGCTCTGGGATTTTGAGAATTTTCTGGAAGGTGAATGATCTGTTGAAGGACTCATTTGATGAGCAGTGAGACTTTGGAAAGGAAGTGGTATGTGATACTAGAATTTTATTGCCTAACTTGGTGAATCTGGAGTGAAAAATGAACTATCTACTTTGAATATTCTGAATGACTGATTTGGGGATATATTCTGCCAGTCAGTCATGCATGCCCACTCATCCACTGCCCCAACCCACATGCCATATGCACCCCTCTTTCCACTTTTTGTTAGTTGTGTTATTCTACCTGAAATCCATTTCATGTCTACTTCTCCCCCCTTTTATAAGTGACTTATCCTTCAAGACTTTATGCAGTTTTCCCACTTCCTCTGAGTCATCAAAGGACAGAAAGTATCTACAAAAGTCACAGATTCATTCTTTGCATTTCTTTTGCATTTATTTGACAACTTTCTTAGTCCTGTGTGGTTCACAATATTTTTAATGCTGTTTATCTTTTAAATTAAGGTTTTTATTTTGAAACGCTTGTGCATTCACATTCAGTTAAAATAATACAGAGAGATCCTGTGACCATTTATCTAATATTTTCCAAAGGTAATATTCTGTAAAAACTGTAGCATAATATCAAAACTCAAATACTGACATTGATGCAGTCATGACTCAGAATTCTATCACCACAAAAGTCTCTCATGTTTTCCTTTGTTAGTCATGCCCACTTTCCTCCTACAACCGATCCCCTTCTTAACTTCCAGGAACCACTTAACTGTTTTCCATTTCTATAATTTTGTCATTTCAGGAATGTTTTATTAATATAATCATATAATATGTAATCTTCTGGGATTTGCTTTTTTAATTCAATAATTTCTTTGAGATTCACCTAAGTTGTTGTTTGCATGGATGATTTGTTTCTTTATACCATTTCATGATATAGGTCTACCATAGTTTGTTTAATCATTCATCCATTGAAGAATATCTGGATTCTTACCAGTTTGGGGCTATTTGAATAAAGTTTCTTTAAACATTTGCGTGCATGTTTTCATAAGGACACAAGTGTTTATTTTATTTATCTGTGGTAAATGCCCAGGTGTACAGTTTCTGAGTTGTATGTTAGTTGCATGTTTCACTTTTGTTTTCTTTTAACAATTGCCAAACTGTTTTTCAAAGTGACAGGACCATTTGACATTCTTGCCAGCAATGTACAAGTGATCAGTTTCTCTACATCCTGCTAGCATTTGATTTTCATCAATTTCTAAGAAGTTTCATCCTTCTGATAGAATGTAGTAATATATTACATATATTACATATACTACATATATTACTAAATATAATTATGTTTTCATTTGAATTTCTCTAATGACTACTCATGCTGGACATTTTTTCATATGCTCATTTCCTGTTTAACTTTGAGGGTGAAATGTCTCTTCCTGTTTTGTTTTTTTCCCATTTCTGATTGTTTTATGTATGTATTTATTTTTTATTGTAGAGATTTGAGAGTTCTTTCAATTTTTAGTACTTGTCCTTTGTGGTGTACATAGTTTGCAAATATTTTCCTGCAGTCTGTAGCTCATCTTTTCATGATTTTTGCAGGGAATTTTACAGAGAAATACTTATATTAAAAATATTAAATAAAGTCCTTCTCATCAATTTGTTTCTTTTATGAATAACATACTATTGATGTAAAGGCTGAGAACTTAGCCTATCACTAAATCCTGAAGATTTCATCCTATATTTTTCCCCAGAGTTTTACAGATTATATTTTTAAGTGGAGAGCATTCTATACCTCCTAGTGGGAATAAATCTCCCAGCTTCCTGTTTGATCCTCTCTGACACTGCAGTGGTGAGATGTTTTGGAAACCTCCTAGTGAGCAGGTAAGACTACAAAGAAAGTCTAGGCTGCCTACTCAATCCTTCTAGGAAGGGCGGTGGTGAGCCACCACTTTTTTTGTGTGTGTGTGGCATTAAAGTAGATTAGAGAAGTTATTGTCCAGTCATTTTCTCTCTTGCTAGACTGACTCTTTCCTGATCTTGGCTAGAAAGAGCATACTTCTATTGGGCTATTTTTTGTGTGTGACTGTTGGTATTTTTACATTGCCAGCTTCCTCAGCTCCAAGTGTAGGATATTTGAGGCAAAAAAAGTACTCAGTGCACTCTCCAATCTTTTGTTACTTGTGTCATAATATCCCACCCTGTCTTCTCTCTACTTTTTGTAGTCTTCTTATATTCTTTTACATATAACTTCCAGGGTTTGGGGGGCTTCTCTGGTGGCTCAGATGGTAAAGCATCTCCCACTAATGCAGGAGACCCAGGTTTGATCCCTGGGTCAGGAAGATGCCCTGGAGAAGGAAATGGCAACCCACTCCAATATTCTTACCTGGAGAATTCCATGGAGAGAGGAGCCTGGTGGGGCTTACAGTCATGGGATCACAAAGAGTTGAACACAACTGAACGACAAACATTTTCCAGGGTTTTTGGTTGTACTTGGTAGGAGTAATAGAATAAACATATATCTTTTCTATTTTTCCAGGATCTTTCAGTGGTGGTTTAAACTTTATGTGTGTGTGTGTGTTCCATCTCCTAGGTATTACTTAGGTCTTTGAAATCTGATGTGTTGTTTCATAGCTCCTGAGTTCATTGTTGTGAGGGATGCTCTTGGTTTGATCATTGGTGATCCTCTGTAATAGCATCTTTGCTTGCAGACCATGAGTAGACATTTGACTCCATTTGGGCCATTGGAAGTCCTGAAAGATTTAAATAAAACACAAAGGTATATGGTAGGAAGATGAGTGCAGAGATTGACATAGAGGGATTAAGAAAGATAATATTGTTTCCATATCTTCACTTAAAGAGAACTTTAGAACTGAGCTGTATTCTCCCATGGGAGTGAAGAGAGTGGTCTCTGGAAAGAAAGAGAAGGAAACCAATGCACAGGGAAATCAGGGCAAGAGGCCCAGAGAGAGCTCACTGCCTAGGGTGCATGATGTCTTTAGATACTTGTTTCAAATTCTTCTCACAGTAGGCATATTTTCTACCTCATTTTTCATGTTCCTTGTTCCATCCTTCTCCTACTATAACTACACTGGGTTTCTTCTATTTGTGATCAAATAATAATAAATAATTCGAGATCTTATATAAATTGGATGCACATTTTTAAACTCTGTGGACGTATATTCCATAGCTTCTCCTACTTTGGCTTTGACGTCTTTTCTTTTTATCCTGGTTCTTTCTTAGTTTATGGACAATAGAAAGGTAGCAGCATTACAGGTAGAGGCTTAGTAGGAGAATACTTTCCTTTCCTTTCTTTACCTTTGTTGGACTTCCACCCTGAAGACTCACAAAGTTCATAATACTTACAAAATCCTGTCCACATCTGGAGTGACTAGAGTAAGGGTACATTAAAACCCACCCATTACTTGGAAGCAGTGGAAGATTGATGTTCATTCACTTTGACAATACATATCGAATTGCCCATTTATTATGAGTGCAGGGACATTATAGTCACTCTAGAGCTATGAAATATTTATATAGAAAAGCCTGACTCATAATTTTAAATAGATGCACCAAGAATGTTTTGAGGGCCTTATGACATTTGGAGTTTATCATTATTTACTTCATTTGGAGGAGGGAGGTTAAAGATATTTATTGGAAGTTACAAGAAAGGGTTCTTATTCCTGTAAGCATGGTGGTTCATGAATTGCTGGGGGAATTGCTCTTCTTCACACACAAGATTTGGTTAAATTATCAATAATAAGCTCATAAAGGTCTTGGTAAAATCCAGGATCTTCATTAATGTAAACCTAAGATATTTTCTTAAATAGGAAAATTCATTGCACAGAGATACTTTTAAAGCCAATTTAGAAAATTCTCTTTCTCTTACTCTTGTTTAAGTGAATCATATATCAGCAACAAAACCTCATAGGATCTTCAGTATATTAGTTAACTGTGATTTTGTTCCCTGCTGAAAATCACTTATATTTTAGGGCATATTAAGACTTGCTGAATGTTTGGAAAGGAGCTAGGAGGATGTCCTTAAATGAAGATGAGTGTCATTTATAATTTTCCTAATCATGATGACATGACATGGATCCCTTTTACTTTAATCTGATTTAGTTCACAAGATAAAGGACACAGAGGTTCAACTAACCAAACAACAATAATTTAGGAAGCAACAACTCTGTGCCCAGCATGATAAATGAATCCTTTCTATTCACTTTTCCCCCTAATTCTCACAAACACCAGTGAAAAAAAGAAAAGAGTGCTGGCCATTTCACATTTAATGAGGTTAAGCCATTTATCCAAAGTTGTGGACAGGAAACATCAGAGCCAGGTTCTCAACTCAGGTCCTGCTACAAAACTTGTATTAATCAATTCCTGTATTGTCTCTTTATGAGTGCCACAATTTTTTTTTTCTTTCCTCAACCCTTAGATGATTTCCATTCTCCACAAGAAGAGTTTTCCTAGGAGTCAATTAATAGTTCAAATTTCCAGTATTTCTCTTTAATTCACAGTATCCTTCTAGAATTTCCTAATTTCCTTTTAGAAAAAGAAATTAAAAGATTTATGAATGATAAGAATGTGACTTATTTATCTCATGAATTCAGCAAGGATAAGGAATTGTATTTCCTCAAACATTTCAGCCACTATGCAATTTAAAAAATTGACTCCATATATCCCTCCCTTATCTAGTCTATAATTTTCATTCATACATTCTGAACTTTAAAAAGGGGTATTCTTTATAATCCTTGTATTTTGCATGGTTAAAGTTAGTTGTTTTGCTTGGAATCTCACCACTTTGTTTTAGAGGAAATTTTAAATAAAGACAGTAAGGACTCATTCAATTCAATTGAACACATACCAAATTTGCAAACAGTTATCAATGTTGCCCAGCAAACATCAAGATATAGGCCCTGTCCTTTAAAAGAAAAAAAAAAAAAAACTCAATAGTTTATTGGAATGACAAACTATTATTTCAAGTGTTATCAATAAAAATCTATTGTGTTTCAAATGTGAAAAAGATCACATATGATATAGAAAGGTTGAGAGAGACCAAGCAGAAAGTCTCCATAGAGAAGTTATTTGAGATGGGACTTGGAAGATGAGTATGATGTCAGCCACAGTGAGAAGGTCCATAAGAGAAAATGAGATGCTCTTAAAAGAGGGATGACCATGAGGAGAAAGTACAGAAATAGGAAAGGCCACAGAATGAGGTATCAGGGACAGTAAATCTAGAGCAGATTACCAAGATGACTAATGTTAAGTCATGTTGAATGTCAGACTGAAGCTTGTGTATGTGTGTGTGTGTGTACACACATACACACACATATATTTATGGGGACTCTTGAGGAAAGTTTGAGTCATTACTTCTTTTTGTTTTGCTTGGAGAAATGGGATAGTCCAACCTGTGAACCTGTATGGCATAGTTAACCCAAACTGAGGTGATGAAGCATTCTCTAACCCAACCATAAAACATATCACTTGATACTGATTTAAGGGGAATAGAAAATCAGAGGAAAGAGCCAATGCCAGTTGTCTAGGAAATAGAAAGTACATGTCTACCTAAAGGTTTGACAAGAAAGGAAAGGGAAAGATCTGCTCTGGAGAGACTATAAAGTTAGAGCCTTTGGTCTTGACAAAGGATTATATGGAAGGGACAGAGAACATACATGCATTTATGGGTACCATAACAGCACAGTGAAAAGAAAACATGTTGAAGCTCTCTTTATTCTTAGGATTGCTCCTAAAATTAAGTTTTTATTACAATGAAATACATGATAGTAAAGAGTTTGGAATCTAATAGGACTCCAGGAATCGTTATACTGCCAAGTTTCAGAAAGACAGGGTGATTCATGATCCAAGGCTCTGCTAGAGGTCAAGATGTCTTGCAGTCCCTGCTGCATCAGGAGTTTCTTGATACTTAATTTAGGACTTTGCATTATCATTGCAGAGACCCTCTGATACTACATGTCTTGATTTACCTTTTTTTTTTTTTTTTCCGTTCCCACTAGTGATTCTCTCTCCAAAACTACATTTTGAATTCTAAAGTAAAGAAATATAATAGTCCTGATTTTTCACTCCTTCATGCCTGCTGTCACTTCTGTCTCACAGACCACCAGCCAGAAAGAACTGTCCAAATCATTTTTGACTGAGAATAGTAAAACCTCAAAAAATGATGATTTAAAGAAAGGAGAAGTTTATTTCCTCTAGGTGAAAGGAATTTGGAAGCAAAAGCTGCCTGAAAGATGTGTCAAGGAATATCTTTCTTAATGTGGCTCCTATTTCTGTTGTTGTTCGTTCACTCAGTCATGTCTGACTATTTGGGACTCCATGGACTGCAGCACACCAGGTTTCCCTGTCCTTCACAATCTCCTGGAGTTTGCTCAAACTTGTGTCCATTGATTCGGTGATACCATCCAACATATCATCCTCTGTTTCCCCCTTCTCCTCCTGCCCTCAATCTTTCCCAGCACCAGGGTATTTCACAGTGAGTCAGCTATTTACATCA
Organism: Bos grunniens; assembly: GCF_055505025.1. Taxonomy (NCBI): domain Eukaryota; kingdom Metazoa; phylum Chordata; class Mammalia; order Artiodactyla; family Bovidae; genus Bos; species Bos grunniens. The sequence continues at coordinate 30,619,746 of NC_141193.1, forward strand.
GGTGGCCAAAGTATTGGAGCTGCAGCCTCAACATCAGTCCTTCCAGTGAATAATCAGGGTTGATTTCCTTTAGGATTGACTGGTTTGATCTCCTTGCTGTCAAGGGAACTCTCAAGAGTCTTCTCCAACACCACAGTTCAAAAGCATCAGTTCTTCATTGTTCATCACTCTTTATGGTTCAACTCTCACATCCATGCATGACTACTGGAAAAATCATACCTTTTACTATAGGGGCCTTTGTTGGCAAAGTGACGTCTCTGCTTTTTAACATGCTGTCTAGGTTTATCATAGCTTTTCTTCCAAGGAGCAAGCATCTTTTAATTTCATGGCTGCAGTCACTATCTGCAGTGATTTCAAGCCCAAGAAAATAAAGCCTGTTTCCATTGCTTCCCCATCTATTTGCCATTAGGTGATGGGACCAGATGCCATGATCTTAGTTTTTTGAATCTTGAGTTTTAAGCCAGGTTTTTCAATCTCCTCTTTCACCTTCATGCAGAGGCTTTTTAATTCCTTTTCCCTTTCTGCCATTAGAGTGGTATCATCTGCACATCTGAGGTTATTGATATTTCTCCTGGCAATCTTGATTCCAGTTTGAGCTTCATCTAGCCCAGCATTTCACATGATGTACCCTGAATATAAATTGAATAAGCACCATGACAATGTACAGCCTTAAGATACTCCTTTCCCAATTTTAAACCAGTTTGTTGTTCCATGTCTGGTTCTAACTGTTGCTGAGGTTACATTAAAACTGACAGTTTGGCTGTTAAGTTTACATTCTATCCATCATGAGGAAGAAGGAAAGGGAAACCTTCATGACTAGAAGGAATTTCTTGCATTATTCATTCATCTTGTTCATTCATCTAGGCAGAGAGAAAGGTAATTGATATTGGGAGGCAAATTGTCTCTGGCTTAATATTTTAATAGATTTTTTTTTTACTGGGATGAATGAACTGCATGTTGGATCCGTTTCTTTACTTTAACCTTTGCTCCCCGTTGCTTTTGTTCACTAAAAGGATACTGTCTGCACATAATAACCTACCTTAGGGAACCCTACCCCTCTGCCTAAATGTTAAACCAAAGTGCCTTTGTTCAGGACCCTATCCACCTGTAGATGGCTGCAGGAAGGAAGAAATTAACACACTCCCTCCCCAGGATGGCCCTTCTAAGAGACACTTGCAAGAGTAATAGGCTTTTTACTTTACTCTATCACCTCCCCCCATCTCTGTTCTATGAAAGAACCTGGCACTGAGACACCAATAAGATGGTTATTTTGAGACATCAGTCTGCCATCTTTTCATTCTGCCAGCTTTCTAATTAAAGTCATATTCCTTGCCTCAACACCTCATCTCCAATTCATTGGCCTGCAGCATGGCCAGCAGAGCAAGCTTGGACTCAGTACTAAACTGGCTGATGGGTTAAATTCCCATCACTGGTTCAAGCTGCTGTGGTTGAGTCAAACTAGACTTCAGCCACCTAGAGACCTGCCGATGCTTCTGTCTCACCAAGGGCCTTTCAATTTTCCTTAGACAAAATCATGAGTAAAAGCAGCATTTTGATTGGTCTACCCAGGACAAGGAATTTGGGTAAAGAACAGGCGTGGAGTATGCTAAGTTTTTAGTGACAGGGAAATTGATGAGATCAATTCCATCCTCATTAAGTTTTTTTTTTTTTTTTTCTAATGGTGAGGCACAACTGTCCATAACTCTGTTTCTGCAGGCCAAATAAAATCATTACAAACTAGGCTATAATAAATATTATAATAGTAACTTGGAGTCTTTGCAATCATAGCCTAGTTCCCAAAGGGGACAGATGGCCTCTTATAGTATGTATAGGCACAGAATTGCTTTCACTTTCATTCCAGCCATAGGCTTTTCCTGCACTTTTACCTTTGAAATCATGCTTAAGAACAACTCTACACTTTGCAAATGGTGAATGACATTTGTATGGAGTTTTCAGTCTTGTTACTTTCCCTGCACACTTCTGCTTCACAAATAATATGACAGAGGTCAGGACCATGGCTCATCCATGCCCTCAAATGAGCTAAAAAGGATAGTGAGTTTCATGAGTCCAGAGGCAATTTCTTTTATTTTTTTTTCCTTATCAAGGGCTCCTGCCAGAGAGGCCAGATAGTCTACACAGCCTGAAGTGAGGAGGTACCAGTCTGTCTCACATTAAAATGTAGAAACATTATCCCCAGCCAGTGTTACACAAGAGGCTGCACCCAGAAAGACACAGAAGCTCTTGTAAGAAACTTCAAGATATCTTGGAAGATTTAACTTTTGATGATTTTTTTGTTTGGAGTCTATCTGCTAAGTCGCTTCAGTCGTGTCCAACTCTGTGCGACCCCATAGACGGCAGCCCACCAGGCTCCCCCGTCCCTGGGATTCTCCAGGCAAGAACACTGGAGTGGGTTGCCATTTCCTTCTCCTATTAGGATCCAAATTTTATACTGTTTGCATGTTTTACACACATATATGCACACGTCGCACATATACTCTCTCTCTCTCTTTCTCTTTCTCTCTCTCTCTCTCACTCACACACACACACACACACACAAACACACATACTTATCCTAACTTGTGAGTTAGGATAAGTATCTATTAAAATATTAAGCCAGAGACGATTTGCCTCCCAATATCAACTTTGTGAGTTAAGACAAATTCCACCCAGAATCCTATATGCAAAGCTCCACTTTCCCCTTACTGAATTTGCTCTGGCACTGCATTTCTTGGTATTGTTATCGCTGTGTAATCTTAGTATAACATATTGTTCTACTCATTCTGTAGCATGCATTTTCAACTATACATTAAAAATAGTGTCTCATACAAATTAATTTTTTGTCATGGTGGATTTTGTTTTTTACATGTTTGTTTATATTTAATTTCTAGACTCTTCATCCTTGTAGCTTTTGTATATAAAAAGAAAATAACTTTGGGTTAATTTAAACATGGTGATGTTGCAGTGCAGTTCATGGGGTCCAAGAATCAGACATGACTGAGTGACTGAACTGAACTGAAACAGGTTGTAATTCAGATTTGTTCTATAAGATGTATTGTAAGTAGTAACTGCTGGGTCAGCTAGACAGAGGAGTATGTTACTACTTGCAGCTATATCAAAATATCAGTTTTATTTGTTTTTTTTTTTCTCAAAATATCAGTTTTATGGTGTACCTATTTACTGTGTTTGGAAGTGAATATTTTATTATATTTAAAGAGTCACCTGAAAAGTGGTATAAATTTTCAAAAAAGCTCATGGAGAAATGCTATAGAGTAAGTCTGTAATGTATGTGGCTACTCTTAATATATATATATATAGCCCATGAACTGAAGAAGCAGTGGTTCCTGTCTCTACTACATCTCCCTCACCTCTTCTGGATTCCCCAGCAACAGCAGTAAATAATATGTAAGCTTCTGTCTTAGATTTCATTTTCTGGGAACCTGGACAATTATCTCCCTAGGACAACACAGGTAAAGAAAAAGACACAAATAGAAAGGTGTCCTCTAACGTTTCCCTTATCTGAGATAACTGGCTATCTTCCAGTCACCATTCATAAAAGCTCAACTGTCCTCTCTGTCTCCGGTGATTTATTAGAATCATTAGCTGTGCTTTTCTCTATGGCATGAGATTTGAATTTAGGGGAACTATCCAGGAGCCAGTGCTAATTTAGCCAGAAATTGTTGTTCAGTTGCGCCCAACTCTTTGTGACCCCATAGACTGTAGCTTGCCAGGCTTCCCTGTCCTTAAGTATTTCCTGGAGTTTGCTCAAACCCATGTCCATTGAGTAGGTGATGCCATCCAACCATCTCATCCTCTCTCGACCCCTTCTCCTCCTGCCTTCAATCTTTCCCACCATCAGGGTCTTCTCCAATGAGTCAGTTTTTGGCCCCATCAGGTGGCCAAAGTATTGGAGCTTCAGATTCTGCATCAATCCTTCCATTAAATATTCAGGGTTAATTTCCTTTAGGATTGACTGGTTTGATCTCTTTGCATTCCATGGGACTCAAGAGTCTTCTCCAATACCACAGCTCAAAAGCATCAATTCTTCAGCACTCAGCCTTTTTGATTGTCCAGCTCTCACATCCATACATGACTACTGGAAAAACCATAGCTTTGACTATACAGACCTTTGTCTGCAAGAAGAAAGAAGCAGTGATCCCACAAGAAACTAACCCAGACTTGCCCGTGAGTGTCCAGGAGTCTCCGGCAGAGGCATGGGTCCACAGTGGCCTGCTGCAGGATTGGGGTGTGCATTGGACCTTTTGAAAGAGGTCACCATTATCTTCATTACCTCCACCATAGTTTGGCCTCAGGTCAAACAACATGGAGGGAACACTGCCCCGCCCATCAACAGAAAGTTGGATTAAAGATTTACTGAGCATGGTATTTTGTCACCCTGCTTATTTAACTTATATGCAGAGTACATCATGCAAAATGCAAGGGTGTATGAAGCATAATTTGAAATCTAAACTGCGGGAAGAAATATCAATAATCTCAGATATGCAGATGACACCACGCTTATGGCAGAAAGCGAAGAACTAAAGAGCTTCTTGATGAAAGTGAAAGAGGAGAGTGAAAAAGTTTGCTTAGAATTCAACATTTAGAAAATGAAAACCATGGCATACGGTCCCATCTCTTTATGGAAAAATAGATGGGGAAACAGTGGAAACAGTGAGAGACTTTAATTTCTTGAGCTCCAAAATCACTGCAGATGGTGACTGCAGCCATGAAATTCAGACACTTGCTCCTTGGAAGAAAAGTTATGACCAACCTAAACAGCGTATTAAAAAGCAGAGATATTAGTTTGCCAACAAAGGTCTGTCTAGTCTAAGCTATGGTTTTTCCAGTAGTCATGTATGGATGTGAGAGTTGGAATATAAAGAAAGATAAGTGCAGAAGAATTGATGCTTTTGAACTGTGGTGTTGGAGAAGACGCTTTAGAATCCCTTGGACTGAAAGGATATCCAACCAGTCAATCCTAAAGGAAATCAGTCCTGAATATTCAATGGAAGGACTGATGCCAAAGCTGAAACTCCAGTACTTTGGCCACCTGATGTGAAGAACTGACTCATTTGAAAATACCCTGATGCTGGGAAAGATTGAAGGAAGGAGGAGAAGGGGTCAACAGGGGATGAGATGGTTGGATGGCATCACTGACTCGATGGACATTGAGTTAGAGTAAGCTCCTGGAGTTGTTGATGGACAGGGAGGCCTGTGGTGCTGTAGTACATGGGGTCGCAGAGTTGGACACAACTGAGCAACTGAACTGAATTGAACTTGTCGGCAAAGTAGTGCCTCTGCTTTTTAATACACTGTCTAGGTTGGTCATAGCTTTTCTTCCAAAGAGTGAGCATCTTTTAATTTCATGGCTGCAGCCACCATATGCAGTGATTTTGGAGCCCAAGAAATAGAAGCTCCTAATTAAATATTATCTCTATTTCATTTTTAACCTTCTTTAAAGTTGCCTCCTTTATTCCACCTTCTAAGAGCCAAATGGATCTGACATGGGCTGAATTTTCACTCATTCTCACTTAGTCATGACTAACCAAAAAAAATCTTCTCTGGGTATTAAAACTCTGAACAACCAAGTAAGACTCTATTTGGGTGGTATTCAAAGGATTTAACGATGGAGAGCATAAGCCTGCCCCTTCTGAAGCCATAGGCATACTTAGGAAGGATGTTTAGAGACATGAAAAAAAAGATTAAAATTTATTCATTCAACATTTTTTTTAGCTGCTTCCTATTTGCCAGGCTTTTAAGTGTCTGTAGTTCAATAGACACATAACATCAGCACTGCATGTGTATAAAAGTAGTGGTAGCTACAAAAGCTCAGGATTAGAAATAAAAAGGCACTGCTTTTTGATTAAAATCTGCCACTGACCTCGAGCAAATCAGCTGTCCACTCTGGGACCCTCATGTCTGATCCATAAAATAAGAATGTTGAGCTGCATAAAACCCATAAGTCTTCTCATCTAAAATAGAATAATACTAGTTCCTTTTTGTGATATTTTATTATTCCTTTGCAAAATGAGAAGATTTGTAGGGAAGACTTACTTCAGTGATGGTAAAAATATGTTTTTCAAATATATTAGTGCTATATAAATGCAAAGCAGTTGTGGGCGTGTTTAAATATGTTTAATGCTTTGCTGTTAGCTTTCATAAAGCCACTACAACATTTGAGCATCTGTTATATCTCTTGCTCTATATTTATGTAATAGGAAATTTTTTTTTAGAAAAGAACCCAGTTAATAAATATGTACTTCCTACAACTGGTCCAGAGCATTTGTTCATTTTTCCAGGAAAAATGATTGAAAAGTGAAAGTTAAAACCTACTGCTAAGTTTTAGGTTTTTTTAAGTTCATTTTTGAAAATATTTTTCTCTTCTTTTTCCTGCTGCCATAGTTGTGGTGAAATAAGACATTCTTTTCACTTTGCTGCAAGTGACTTTTTTTTTTTTTTTTTTTACTGTCCAGAAGCTTCTTTTTCTCTTGCTTCTGAAAAAGTTTGTATCTTTCTCGCTCTATATCTGTACTCTTGGTGTCAAGTGATTAGTGCTCTTGGAGGTTCTGTGCTGACTCTGCAGGGCATAATGAAATGAGCTGAAAATCCCTTGAACATTGAATTGTAGCTATTGAAAGTTCTTTTGAAGTGTCTTTAGGTTTTGTGCTAAGAATATTTGCTTTTTGCTGTAGCCTCCACTGCTAGAGTATCAGTGGTCAGACAGTTTCTTAACGTTTCTGAGTCTCAAAGATCTTACTAGAAATATTAAAAATCTAACTCTTGTTTTGGGGGATGTTAAGAAAAAGCAGTAAGTACCTAGTAGATCACCTAGAATGTTGCAGAGGATCCATAAATATAAACTTGTCTCCATCCCTCAGCATTTTCAATCCTCTTGTCATGTTTTTCACTTTTTATTATCACCTGTGAAGGAGAGAGCCATGTGCCAAACCCACATTTATCAATTTGTGTATTATCTGTTTATTCCACTAAGTCTCCAGTAACATAGATGTGTCTTGTTCATTGATACAGTTCCAGCTTCTCTGACAGTGTATACAGCAAAGTAGATTTTAGATGTTTATTTGTTAAAGATGAGATTGTCTGTATTTGTATTGTGGTTATGACTATTATCAAGATTTATTATAAAAAGTATTAAACAGTTAGAATTGACATGGACTTACACATAAACATGTATGGATATGAGAGATGGACTGTAAAGAAGGCTGGGCACCGAAGAATTGATGCTTTTAAACTGTGGTGTTGGAGAAGACTCTTGAGAGTCCCTTGGACTGCAAGGAGATCCAACCAGTCCATTCTGAAGGAGATCAGCCCTGGGATTTCTTTGGAAGGTATGATGCTAAAGCTGAAACTCCAGTACTTTGGCCACCTCATGCGAAGAGTTGACTCATTGGAAAAGACTCTGATGCTGGGAGGGATTGGGGGCAGGAGGAGAAGGGGACGACAGAGGATGAGATGGCTGGATGGTATCACTGACTGGATGGACGTGAGTCTGAGTGAACTCCGGGAGTTGGTGATGGACAGGGAGACCTGGCATGCTGCGATTCATGGGGTCGCAAAGAGTCGGACACGACTGAGCGACTGAACTGAACTGAACACATAAACCAAAAAAATAATGAGGCACCAAAAGGCCCTGTCAGTTCTTGTGTTCTCAGTGTTTCATACTAACTGGTATTATAATTTTAAGCCAGTTTCAGAGATGCTGTGTAGAGAAGAATCAAACTAAATAAAAAAGAAGAGGCAATAGTTTCTAGTTTTTCATTGCTCTTTCTCTGTAATTGTGTTGTTGTTCTACTGATGTATAAAGTATTGAATTACTGAATTTTAGAGCTGGCAGGGAGCATGCAACTCTCAAGCCATTAACATTTTCATCAATACTGAACCATTCACATATTGATTGAACACTTATGTCTAGTGGGAAAAAAACCTAGTCAGAGAATCCTGTCCTTTATCCAACTTTCCACTCAATTTCTATATCTTGTATTTGGTATTTTAAATAGCTCTTTCACCTGTTTGTGTCTCTAAATCCCTCTCATCATTGCCGTATATCACACTACCATGATATTTTGCTTGGCCTACTTAGACAGACTCCATATTTGACTCCCGTAAATAGGTTAAGTGTGCACCAATCTATACTGCACACTGCAATCCTAGTAATTTTCCAGATTTGGTCTAATATTTTCCATTTAACATCTTTCAGTGGCTTCCATTAGGATAAGGTAGTAGAGGACCTACGCAGTTGTCTGCAATCTGGATTTTTACTGTTAAGTCACACATCTCATCATTCTCCATGATCGTTTCTGATTCTCTGTGGTTTAGCCAACCTCATCTTTTTTGATTTCTTCAGCTAAGTGCGTTCTCTGTCATTTCTGCTGCATGTGGATGTCCTTTCTGGAACAATCCCCACATCCATCTCCATCCAACCAGTTTCCAGATGAACTTGTCACCTACATGTTATCTGTCTTTTCTGAGAGGTTTTAAGTTCCATCGTGTCTCTTATTTTCTCACCTCCTGTCTGTTTTTCTCTCTCCTTTTTATTCCTATTTCCCAGATGTTTCCTCAGTACCTGGTATATAGCTTTTAGTATTTTGGTTCATAAATATTTGTAGAATAAGTCATGTTTTCCTAAAGAAAGTTTTATATAATTTTTATAATTGTATTGAAATTTGTACTTCAATTCCAAGAAACTGAAAAAACACAAAAATAAAGATGATATTTAATGAGCAAAAATGACCTCCTAACATTCATTTATAGTAAATGTTAAATAGAAGCATCAAGTGCTGAACTAATTTAAGATACTGAGATCTGAACTATGCTGACAACTGAAGCAAGCTATATATGTTTAGAAAAAACAAGTATGCTTGAGAATAATATTAATATGAATATCAGGTTGGCCAAAAAGTTCATTTGGGTTTTTTATAGAATCTTGTAGAAAAACCAAGACAACAAAACCCAACCCAAGACTGCACATTTAAGGCATCTTCATAGAACTTCTATCATCCTATACAATCTGTATACAATAGAGGATATTTTGCCTCTCCTCCCACAAATTCATTATTTCAATAAATTTTAATTGAGTAACAAATATTTTTCTACCAGATATCATTCTAGGCAATGGAGGTAAAAAATCATGATCAAAAGAAAAAAAAAAGATCTTGCTATTATGAATTTAATATATTAATTTAGGAATATAATCAAGAAACTAAAAAACTAAATACATAATAGCTGACATGTGGATAAATAACAAAGGAAAATAGATCAGAGTAAATGTATCAGAAAAGACCTAGTCAAGTGAAACAAATCACATCAGTTTTGTAAAAAAGTAAATTTAATGTAAAGGATTAATAAATAGGTAGATATTCTTAATTACTGATAGTGATAAGGAGAAAATCTAAAGGGTAGCAAGAGGAGCTACAAAAAGCACCTGCTGCCTCTGGGGCTAAGGAAAAATCAAAATTTTGAGGAAGGACCCCACAAGATTGACATTAAGCCAACTGAAGAGGTGTCTACCTTCTGCTCAAGTGCATTGTCTGTTACCACAGTAAAGAGGAAAATTTCTGGAGGTCACCCAGGAACTGGAAGAACAACCCACCACCATGGAAAATGCAGTAAAGACTCTCCTGAACTTAACCACTGCAGAGAAAACAAAAATGTGAATAAAGAAAAAGTAGTCTTTTCTTCCTTTCTTCTGGCCTTCTCATTCCAGTGCTTCATATTGTCAGGACTCGACAAAAATCCATATGGAAAAAAGAAAAGCAGTACAGTTTTTAGCAATCATGTGCAGTAACAAGAAGTAGGTCGGAAAAGGATGGGTGTGAGATTAAGGCATTAAATTAGTAACTAGCCTGAGTCCCTGATAACATGGAATTTCAGCGAGGTTCTGCATGAAGTAAGGAATCCAGCTGAGGCTTAACTGGAGAAAAAGGATTGCAGGCAGAGAAAAATACAGTTTCAAAGAACCAGAAACTGGATCATATTTGACAGGTTTAAGGAAGAACTAGGAAGTCAGCATTGCTGGAAGATGAGTTCATAAAGAGAGGAAAGGAACAGAACATGGACAAGACAGACTTTTTTTTTTTTTTTCTTCCAATTTTATTTTATTTTTAAACTTTACATAATTGTATTAGTTTTGCCAAATATCAAAATGAATCTGCCACAGGTATACATGTGTTCCCCATCCCGAACCCCCCTCCCTCCTCCCTCCCCACACCATCCCTCCGGGCTGTCCCAGTGCACCAGCCCCAAGCATCCAGCATCATGCATCGAACCTGGACTGGCAACTCGCTTCCCACACGATACTTTACATGTTTCACTGCCATTCTCCCGAATCTTCCCACCCTCTCCCTCCCCCACAGAGTCCATAAGACTGTTCTATACATCAGTGTCTCTTTTGCTGTCTTGTACACCGGGTTATTGTTACCATCTTTCTAAATTCCATATATGTGCGTTAGTATACTGTATTTATGTTTTTCCTTCTGGCTTACTTCACTCAAGACAGACTCTTGCTTTGATTGAGGTTTAAACTGATCAGAGGTTTCTGATCAGCAGAATGATGTAATCGTAATTAACTTTTAAAGAATCATTTTAGCTTTTGTGTTGAAAAAGACTGTAGGTGTTATAAAGAGAATTCAGTTCATATCACTCAGTTTTGTCCAACTCTTTGGAACCCCATGGACTGCAGGATGCTAGGCTTCCCTGTCCATCACCAAATCCCGGAACTTGCTCAAACTTACGTCCATAGAGTCGGTGATGTCATCCAATCATCTCATCCTCTGTCGTCTCCTTCTCCTACCATCTTCAATCTTTCCCAGCATCAGGGTCTTTTCCAATAGGTTGGCTCTTTGCATCAGGTGGTCAAAATATAGGAGCTTTAGTTTCAGCATCAGTCCTTCCAATGAATATTCCAGACTGATTTCTTTTAGGATTGACTTATTTGATCTCCTTGCAGTCCAAGGGACTCTCAAGAGTCTTCTCCAACACCACAGTTCAGAAGCATCAGTTCTTCAGGGCTCAGTCTTCCTTATGGTCCATCTCTCACATCCATACATGAAAAAACATAGCTTTGACTATATGTACCTTTCTTGACAAAGAAATGTCTCTGCTTCTTAATATGCTATCTAGATATGTCATAGCTTTTCTTCCAAGGAGCAAGCATCTTTGAATTTCATGGCTGCAATCACCATCTGCAGTGGTTTTGGAGCCCCCCAAAATAAAGTCTCTCACTGTTTCCACTGTTTCCCCATGCCATGAGGTGATGGGACCTGTTGCCATGATCTTAGATTTTTCAGTTTTGAGTTTTAAGCCAACTTTTTCATTCTCCTCTTTCAGTTTCATCAAGAGTTTCTTTGGTTTCTCTTCACTTTCTACCAAATGGGTAGTGTCATCTGCATATCTGAGGTTATTGATATTTCTCCCAGCAGTCTTGATTCCAGCTTGTGCTTCATCCAGCCCAGCGTTTCTCATGATGTACTCTGCATATATGTTAAATAAGCAGGGTGACAGTAAACAGCACTGGCATACTCATTTCCCAATTTGGAACCAGTTGGTTGTTTCATGTCCAGTTCTAACTGCTGTTTCTTGACCTGCATACAGATTTCTCAGGAGGCAGGTAAGGTGATCTGGTATTTCTATATCTTTAAGACTGTCTGTTGTAATCCACACATAAAAGGCTTTGGCATAGTCAGTGAAGCAGAAGTAGATGTTTTTCTAGAGTTCTCTTGCTTTTTCTATGATCCAGCGGATGTTGGCAATTTGATCTCTGTTTCCTCTGCCTTTTCTGAATCCAGATTGAATATTTGGAAGTTCTTGGTACACGTCCTATTGAAGCCTATTGAAGAATGTTGAACATTACTTTGCTAGCATGTGAGATGAGTACAGTTGTGCGGTAATTTGAACATTCTTTAGCACTGACTTTCTTTGGGATTCAAAGGAAAACTGACCTTTTCCAGTCCTGTGGCTGACTGTGAGTTTTCCAAATTTGATGGCATATTGAGTGCAACACTTTCACAGCATCATCTTTAAGGATTTGAAATAGCTCAACTGGAATTCCATCACCTCCACTAGCTTCGTTCATAGTGATGCTCCCTAAGGCCCACTTGACATCACACTCCAGGATGTCTGGCTCTAGGTGAGTGATTACACCATCATGGTTATCTGGGTCATGAAGATCTATTTTGTATAGCTCTTCTGTGTATCCTTGCCACCTCTTCTTAATATCTTCTGCTTCTGTAAGGTCCTTTCCACTTCTGTCCTTTATCGAGCCCATCTTTGCGTGAAATGTTCACTTGGTATCTCTAATTTTTGGCAGAGATCTCTAGTCTTTCCCATTCTATTGTTTTCCTCTATTTCTTTGCTTTGATCGCTGAGGAAGGGTTTCTAATCTCTCCTTGCTCTTCTTTGGAACTCTGCATTCAGATGGATGTATCTTTTCTTGTCTCCTTTGTCTTTCACTTATTTTCTTATCTCAGCTATTTGTAAGGCCTCCTCAGATGACCATTTGTTTTTTTTGCATTTCTTTTTCTTGGAACTCTTTTTGATCACTGCCTCCTGTACAGTGTTAGGAACCTCCATCCATAGTTCTTCAGGCACTCTGTCAGATTTAATCCCTGGAATCTATTGCTCACTTCCACTTATAATCATAAGGGATTTGATTTAGGTCATACCTGAATGGTCTAGTGTTTTTCCCTACTTTCCTCACTTAAGTCTAAATTTGGGAATAAGGAGTGCGTGAAGCGAACTAGGGAGTAAAATAAACAAGTGTGAGAAATGAAGACAGCTTGGATTGAAGTGGTTTTAATGAGGTCATCAGAACCTGTTGAACTGAGGATGGAAGGGAAAGGTGGCAGAGTTCAGTGGTGAATATGTAAGGACATATGTGAGAGGAAGAGAGAATTATGACAACATTTTTCTTTTCTTTTCCTGCTGAAGGATAGAGATGTGGTGGCACTGTGATGTGGAAGCCAGTAAGAGTTGCAGTTTTGGAGTATGGAAACATCAGAAGTTCAGTTTTAGACATTTTAATTGTGTTATGCCTCTTTGACATCCAAATGAGGATGTTAAATAAATACTGGGATATACTGTGTGCAGAGGAGTGGTGGTCCAAGTTAGAGTCTATTTAATGTTATCGGCTCATAGACCTGGAGACTTTGTTATCTATGAGGTTAATATCACCTAAGGACCTACTGTAAACTTATTTATATTTTTTAAAGATTAATTTATTTTTGTTCATTTTTTCATGACTGTGCTGGTCTTTTTTCTTACTGCACACGGGCTTTCTCTAGTGACGAGTAGGGGCTATTTTCTAGTTGTGGTGTGTGGACTACTCATTGCAGTGGCTTCTTTTCTTGCAGCATGGACTCTAGTTGCACGGGCTTCAGTAGTTGTCTCATTTGGGCTCAATACTTGTGCTTCATGGGCTCTAAAACCACAGACTCAGTAGCTGTGGCACACAGGCTTAGTTGCTCCAAGGCATGGGGGATCTTTCTGGACCAGGGATTGAACCCATATCCCCTGCATTGGCAGGTGGATTCCCTATCACTGAGCCACCAGAGAAGCCTAAGTGTAAATTTTTAAATGGAAAAAGTTGGAGAGGAGGGACATGTTAATAGGTACAAGTTGGGGAAATGAGGAGAAACCAACAAAGAGTCTGAGACAGGTTGGTCAGTGAGGTCAGATGAGAACCAAGAAGCACCGATATTAGAGAAGCCAAGTACAACAGGTGTTAATGAAAAAATAATCATTTTGGTCAAAAGATTATTAGAAGAAAGGAAAAAAATAGGGAGGGACAGAAAGAGAAGTATAAAACATTGGATTAACATCACTTTTATGCCCACGTTTTTATTTTCTTTAGCTATAGTTTGAACTTTCCATATATCCAAGTAACAACCAATTAGATGCATTTTTTTTTCCTTGTACTAATGCAAACGGGTCACAGTCAAATTTTAAATGGTTGCGTGATTACTCAGCAAGAGACTGCATATTCCAACATCTTTTGCTTTGTGACTATGTACACCCCAAAGGATTTAATGTACGTGATGACTTTCTGTTTCAAGGTCAGGTTCATTCCTTCGTCTTTCCTGCTGTTTTGGAAGTCATAATAATTGAAGCAACCTTGAAATCCATGTGCTGAGGATAGGTGCTTACCAGCCCTGAGTTATTCACTTCTGTAAATTATGTGAGAGAAAAATAAACCTTTCTTATATTAATCCACTGTATTTTGTGGTCATTTTATTATAGTACCTTACATGTATCTCATCTAAATAACAATCTGTTCACTTCAAAAGTTTAATCTAAGAGAATAATGAAACATTATTCAAATGACTGCTAAAGGGAGATCAGAAATAAAGAGTTTATTGAAAACTGTCACCAAGGATCTAAATGAGATCAGCCCCTAGGCCCTAGCCCTGGTGAAGACTCATTGATTATTTTAAATATTCCCATCATCAGAGGCATCTAATAAATGTCTATATATTGTAATCTTGTATTCTTTCATATACTAAGGAGAATTGAATTAATTCAATGTCATTATACTTCATGGGGCTTCCTAGGTGGCTCAAGCGTAAAGAATCTGCCTGCAGTACAAGAGATGCAGGAGATGTAGGATCGATCCCCAGCTCAGGAAGCTCCCTTGGAGAAAGAAATAGCAACCCACTCCAGTATTCTTGCTCGGAGATTCTCATGGACAGAGGAGCCTGGCAAGCTACAGTCCATGGGAGCGCAAAAAGTCAGACAAGACTGAAGCAACTGAGCACACAGTACACACACGTCCTTTGCTCTTAGAAAAAGTCTTTAGAAATAAACTCCTACTTCCTTCTTAATTTCTTTGCTTTTGTTAGTGTATTTCAGTGTTAATATCATTAACATATGTATATATGTATACGTTAATATCATTAATATACGTATATATGTGACTGAATGATTTACAGTAAATCAGGGTACTGCTAAGTCTTAAGATAACAGCTTACTAGTGTTACTTTCTCTAGAAACAAAATTTAATTTGCTGAAGGAGTTAGGGAATAGATCTATTTGCATCATGACAGTTTTCAAATACAATTTCCTGTGTGAAATCTAGGTATTTCCTTTGAATGAGATAGCTAACATATATCAGAAAGAGTCCTCATTTTGCCTATAATGGGAAGATTTAGTTTTATAAGAAACTAAGTGATATTTTTAAGTTACCTCCAGGCTGAATCCCCCTAAATACATGAAGGTCTTAAATACGGCTCCAGATGTCAGGAAACATGATAGCTCCAGGTGATAGTATAGTGTGTGTTCTAAGCCATGACCCTGTTTCAACCACCTGATTGAATTAGTGTATTTGGATTCAGATCATGGGTCCCGCTTTTCACTATAGCTTTCAAACTCACTTAGGCAGGTTCTTTCTGAGAGAAACCAATACTGAGTTTCACAATACTGTATTGTGGCACGGTTGCAATATTATTCACATCTCATCTCTCTTGAAAATATCGTGCTATTTATCCCAAGATGCTGCTTGACCTTTGTTCAATTTGAGATCCCATTAGACTACAAATCCCTGGAGAAGGGAATGGCAATGCACTTCAGTATTCTTGCCTGGAAAATTCCATGGACAGCGGAGCCTAGCAGGCTATAGTCCTTGTGGTCACGAAGAGTCAGACACAAATGAGTGACTAACACTAACACGAGGCCACTTAAATAAGCTAACCTTTCATGAGTGATTCTCATATGGGAGATACTGCTTTAATTTCTTTACTAATTTAATCTTCACAACTCGATAAAGTATATACTATTATTAATGCCATGTTATTTACAAAATAAGACAAAGAGAAAAGGGCAAGGAATCTAACTCAAGGTTAAAGCTAATACCTTTTAGATCTAGGGTTTCATAGTTGACATGAGATTCTGGGATTTTAACTCCAACTTTGTATTGAGATTATAAAATAATCTAGAAACCCTTTGTTATCATTACAGTGTGTCCTTAGGTACTTGTAACTTACATAGGGACTTAGTTAAGATTGCCCTTGAAACTTCTAGAAAAGATTAAGAATTGTGTTCCCTGAATATAAACAGAGGTCTGGCGGATTAACAACACCTTGATTTTATTTGTCACCATTATGTGTTTTGCCTGAGAAGCCACTTTATGCTTTATTTCCCCAACTTTATAACAGAAGATCATGTATTTTCTTCGTGGGGCATCTTTCATCTAAGAATCTCAAAGGGCTCAACAAATGTTATCTCATTAACGATCTCATCATCTCTTTATCATGCAATCTGTCTCTAAAGTAGGTGGCAAATAATTGAAACTCAGATGTATTACTTGACTTATCCAAGGTCATAGACCTAACCCATCATAAACAACAAAGAAAAAAAATGTGTGGGTTAATTTGTATTCAGTGCTTTTGCTGCATAACCATCCAAGGTCTTTAATTGCTGTCTTGAAGCAGAGTTGCACATTTGATATGTCCTAAGATAAAAAGTTAGACCTTATGTCAACATCTCTCTCTTTAGTACAGTAATAATAGGGAAATGATGTTTATGTTTCTATGGTACCTGGTAACAGTTTGGTCACTTTTATTGCATTATATGATATTCCAGACATCCTGGGGGGTAAATGAGGTGAATATACTGATTTCCATTTTTCAAGGGAAAGCATTGAGAAAGAACATGTTGTGAAATACCAGTAAAGCTTCAGTGGATCCTTTGAGGAGCTTTATTGTTTAGAGATCATCCTGCAGATTTTTTTTTCCCCAAGTTGATCAACTTAGCCTTGGTTTCCAAACATCAACCTATAATTGGCGAAAAACAACCCATGGAATGGGATACTTTGGGCAGTTCTTGGCAGTAAAGAACAGTTTCCTCTGAAAGAAACAGTTGTGAGCCACTGCAACAGACATTGTCAGAAGAGAGGTGGATATGTGGGTTTACCCTTCATCACAGTGTTCATTGCAGTCAATAACATTCATTGGGCATGCACCTATGTCATGAACCTATGTCAGATACCTATGTCAGGTACTGAACTAAGGTCTTAAATGCATGATCTCACCCAATTTTTACAACTTTAAGAGGTGATTGGTATTATTATTATTGTTCTCATTTTACAGTTGATCAAGTTAAAAATATTTGCCTAAGACTATACAAGTATTACTTTTTACGCTCAACCACCATTGTGTTCTACTTACCTATGTCCAGGTTCCTGTCCCCAAGTGTTACAAATGTCTTAATTTCCCTTATATCTTCAATTCAAAGTTGATTTGGGGGCAGGTTAAATGAAACTAAGTGTGGCAGCAAATATAAAGAATGTTATATTCTGTCTGATGCATAGAATGTATTCAACAAATAGTAGTTCATTTATATCTTCATCTGTCTCAGATAAGGAGAAGGAAATGACAGCCCACTGCAGTATTCTTGCCTGGGAAATCCCATGAACAGAGAAGCCTGGCAGGCTACAGTCCATGGGGTCACAAAGAGTTGGACACAATTTAGCAACTGAATGCATGTCTCAGATAAATTGGTTTTAATTATGCCTACTTAGCACACAGCACTTCTCCTCTGAATAATATAATAAGATCTTCAAGATAACTTAAATAAAAACAATTATACTCTAGCAAATAAATTATTTAATCTGCATTTCTTACTACCTAAAACTACCAGATGACCTTTCATACCTGAAATATAATTCAGGGAGACAGTCTGAGAGCAGAAAGTCATCTCTCTACCACAACTCTGTCCCTACAGGGCAGCACCGAAATTATTGCAGCTTGTCTGTGCAGTGAACCTTGATTCGTTAGTCACTCTCTATTGTGCACCAAATGCTTTCATGTCACCTTGAGAAAAGAAATCTCTCTGTTATGATCAGAAGAATCTGAAATCCTTGACTAAAAGAAAGACAGAATTTCCTAAATAGAAATAGAAGATGAGGAGAGACCCATAGACTAATACATTCAAGTCAGAAAAGGAAAAAAACTAACAACAACAACAACAACAAAATTTAAGTTCCGTCTCTGATAGGAAATGCCACTCCTTCCCATTCCTTAACAATATACCTAGTATATCTGATACTTGATTAAAAGTGAATATGAAGCAATAGTGGTAATAAGACAGTAAATGGATATTCTTTGTTCTATATTGAAATCCCAGATACCTTATCAGCATCCAGTGTGAGCTCAGATGTCATTTACTTCATTGTGTTTCATTTTTCTATCATGTCTTGCTTGTTTTTCTTTGCTGCATAATTTGAGAGTATTGTAAAGACCAAATTTTATTATCCAATTACATTTTTATGCAATTGCAGCCAAAAAATTATGCAATCAGTTTCTTTAAAACAGGTACATTTTCTAGTGAATCCAGTTGATTTTGCAGTGAATGGCTGAGGTCTCATCATATTCATGTAGTTGTTTACTGGACAACCGTATTTCCATAGACATCATTAAAATGGAATACAATGAATGTAAATTTAAGAGGAATTGTCAAATGAAAAAGAGATACCTGAACTTAATGCAGACTTAAATATTACATGGGTTTTGCAGTTACTCTCACATTCAGAGGCTGAAGTGCTAAAAGTTGAAGACAAATGTGCCTGAGATAATTCCAGTGAAGCAACGCCTAAAAGTAATAGAAATCTCAATATTTCTAGGCAGAAAAAAAGAAAGAAAACACAACTAGAAGTTTAGGGAAACAATATGGGGAAGAAGTCTGGGGACCTGTTAACAGTGAATGTAGTGGATGTCTGCCATAAAAAGGTTGTCATAGCCAGCTACTGACAGTGGAGGGAAAACAGAAGGGGATTGGCAACGGATACCCTTTTGGATACCATAGAAGCCACAAAAGCCAAGTAAAATGAAAGCTCAAAGTGGTCTGAAAATACTTAATAGCTTGATGTGGTGTTTCAGGTGAACTGATGTGTTACGGATTTATATTCATGGTGGCTTTATACTTGCAGTAGCCTACCCTAAGCCAATATTGTGACCAGAGTATAGAATATGCTGAATAGGTGCATAGTGAGTGAGATGAATACCTACTTCTGAAACCAGGACATTGTGTCAGTCCCATTCAAATCCAACTGAGAGAAGACAGAGGTGATTTGACAAAGGAAATGTAATATTTACTTACAAAGGCAGGAGAATCAGCAGCAGAGCAAACAGGAAAAACAGCAAATATCCACTAAGACTGAACCTGATCCTAATTATATATATTCATGTGTATAGACAATATGCACTATATACAGTATATATATGTGTGTGTATATGTGTATTTGTGCGGACACTAAGTCCCCCACATAAAAGCATTTAAGTTTCAGACTTTGAAAGATGTGAATGTGTTCACATATCCAGCCTCATAAATTAGTTCATGTGTCTGGTATATACATTGTCATGTATGTACAACCTCTACAATTGGTTGTGCTTTTGTATACTTTCCTGTACAATACTGTGTAGAGCTTATGCATGTGTGCATGGGGCTTCCCTGATAGCTCAGTGGGTAAGGAATCTGCCTGTAATGCAGGAGACAAAGGCGACATAAGTTTGATCCCTGGGTTGGGAAGATCCCGTGGAGAAGAGAATGCCAACCCACTTCTTTTCTTGCCTGAAAAATCCCATGGAGAGAGGAGCCTGGTGGGCTACAGTCCAGTGGATCGCAAAGAGCTGGACATGACTGAGCAACTAAACATGCGCATACATGCACTATGTAGGGTGCAGTAGTACATATCTTTATTTTAAGGATGTCCAGAGGCAAACAAGGAAGCAGCAGTGATGTAGCTGATACTGCTGAGACGCACCAAGAGATGATGATGGGACAAAAGTGAAAGACATTGAGAGAGTGAAGCGAGGTGAAAAGATGGTAGATGTCACTCTTACTTATAACATAATTGAATCAATCGTCGGCATGATTCTAAAGAACACAGAATATATGAAGTTTGTTGTGCCAGTGTTTTCGACAATAGTATGGAAGACATGTGGAAGATAGAGAAGATGGAGAAACTTCTCAGTGTGTGGGTGTGGATGCAGGATTAGCATCAGTGTTGAGTCCCACTCAGCTTAATGCTGACTCAAGAGAAAGCTAAAAGCCTTTATGAAAACTTGAAGAAGATACATGGCAAAGAATCAGAGGGAGCATCTTTTAATTCCAGCCATAGCTGGCTTCATCGGATCAAGGCTAGAGCCAATCTTCACAACATAAAATTTAAGTGGTGAGGAAGTGAGCACAGATATATGTGCTGCCTGGGAATTTCCTGAAATGCTTCAAGAAATGATTGATGAAGGCATGTATTTACCTAAGCAGGTTTTTAATGTGGATGAGGCAGGACTGTACTGAAGAGCATGCCAGACCAAACTTAAATCAATAAAGAGGAAATGTTGATGCCGCACTATATGACATCGAAGGATAGGCTAACTCTGTTGTTTGGTGGCAATGTTTCTGGCAATACGAAGCTGAAGCCTCTCTTAGTTTATCGTTCAGAGAACCCAAGAGACCCTGAAAGTGTAACAAGGGCTCTGGGTTACACAGGCTACTTTCAGGAATAGCATTTCCACCACTTTATCTTGGAGGTAGAGAAATATTGCTTGGGGGAAGGACAACACATTCAACATATTTTGCTGCTCAACAATGCTCTGAGACACACCCTATTCATGGACAACCTTCATCCCAACATCAAAGTAATGCATCTGCCGCCAAATACTACATTGCTCATAAAAACCTATGGACCAAGGGGTTATGTTAAGTGACTTTCAAGAAATGTTATTTATGTCACACTTTTTGTCAGGGAGTAAAGGTGAGTGATGAATCAGAAACAACCTTGCAACAGTTTTGGAAAACCTATAACATCTACAATTCCTTGAAAACATTAACTTTGCTTGGTGTGAAGTTACAGCCATAGCCATGAATGGGTTTGGGAGAATCTTTGGTCATTTTTTGTTCACGATTTTCATGGGTTTGACAAGATGGATGAGGAGTTCAAAAAGGTCTTCGGTAACGTAATGATCCTCAGCAAGAAACCAGGGCTAGATCTGCAAGAGGACAACTTCATTGAACTTGCTGTACAACATGAAGAGCTTACAAATGAAGACCTAATGGAAACTGGAGGCCCAGAGAATGGATGAAGAGATACAAGAAATTTATATTACATCAGAAAATTTCTATTAGTTTTCTATTACATCAAAATTACTGAAAACCTGAAGGGATTCACAATGCAGGGAATGGCTAGGGGGCTTGCTTTATTTGAGGAGGCACTATTAGATTTTGAGGCACAGGACCCAAATGTAGAATGGTACGCAAAGACTGCAACCCAGTGCTACTGTGTCAAGTATTATGAGAAAATAGGAGCTACTATCCGGATATCATTGGATCATTTTTTCAAAAGGGTGGATAGAATTGAATTCATTAAGGAACCAGAACATGTGCCAGGCATGGTTGAAACTGCAGTTTGCCTTCCGTCTCCTATTGCCAATAGTCCTTCAGATCTACCACCTCCCGTCTCCTCTCCCTCCTCCAGTCAATAACTTTTCTGACTCTTCACCCAGTGCCAGCCTGTGTATGCCAGCTGTTGTAGTGTATTACTGTGCTTTTCAAGGTACTGTACTGTAAGATTAAAACTGTTTTCTTTATTCTGTGTGTTTGCTGTTTTTTAATGTATTATTTGTGTGAGAAGTATTCCATAGTGTAATACAATATAGCCAGCTGTGTTACTTGGGTATCTAGACTAACTCTGTTGGACTTAAGAACAAATTAGACTTAACAAATGTGCTCTCTGAATGACACTTGTTCATATGTAGGTGACTTACTGTAGACTTATATACTAATAAGTATCATATACACATTTACTTACTTCTTACTCAAAGAAGGTAGTAGAGCAACAAATATTTGGTGGTCATTATCCTTATATAAGATCACTTTCAGTTCGGTTTTAACATAAAATTTTCAGCTTTGATTTCAGTATCATGTACAGAGGCACATTGGGTATCTGATTTAGTAAAATGCAAGATTTTGCCAAGGTGACTGAGAATGATTATTATTTTTGGTGCGACTCTTTGGAATACACACCACAATCACTAGCAAAATGTATGGTTTAATTTTGGGGTTTGAAGAAAAGAAGCAAGAACAACTAAGAAAAATGTCTAACTTTTTAGAAACAGACAAATAAAGTATCATGTGTCGATAATTTCTTCAGTACTATTCTAATGCCATAGATTTTTAAAGAGACTGCATTTAAATAAAACCAAAGTAGTGCATTTTTATAAAAGTGAGAAGCAGACAGTTTTAACCACAGAGAATGGGGGAAAGTATGAACATCTTTACATGCATGTGTGCTCAGTCGTGTCTGACTCTTTGTGACCCCATGGACTATAGGCTGCCAGGCTGCTCTGTCCATGGGGCTTCATAGGCAGGAATACTGGAGTGGGTTGCCATTTCTTTCTTCAAGGGATCTTCCCAACCCAGGGATCGAACCCACTTCTCCTGCATCTCCTGCATCGCAGTCAGATTCCTTACCACCGAGACACCAGGGAAGACCACTAACATCTTTAAGGGCAGAGATAGTTTAAATATGAGAGAGCTCAATAAGTTAAAAGAAAACTTGTATATAGGTTGTTTATAACCAGTACTGTACTGTAGCAGACTATTATGTGGCATTTAGTGTGTTTGAATAGCATTAATTTAACTAATAAGCATCAAAATATGAGTAAGGATCTTAAGATGTATACTTAGTTTACACAGTGCTATATTTCAATCAATTGTGAAGATTAAGAAAAAATTAATCTGTTCATGGAGGAAGTATAAGGAAAGTTATTTTTAATTAAAAATTTTAAAAAATTGAAAATGAGAAAGCCTGAGTTCACATTCTCCATGACCATTAGTGACTTTGGGCTATTTACAAGTTTCCAATTTTCCTGTCTCTAAAATAGATAAATTGAGTTGGAATCCAAGTGCTGATTCTTGTTAACTGTATGATTGTGGATAAGCTATATACATTTCTGAGCTCAGCTTTTATATCTATATACTGGAGATAAGAATGTCTACTCCACAGAATTGCAGTGAGATTAGATGGATTCATATTCTTAAAAAGCACTTAGTAAATATTCATACATTCTGTGGAAGTTAATACTTCTTGTTAAAGAATATATTGTATCCTTGATAAAAATTACCGAATGAATTTTAAAAGTGTTTTTGCAGTTTTAAAATGCTAAAAACTCAATAGAATTTAGCAAGTAGTAGGTTAAATTCTGTACCCAAAATAAATTATAATATTAAAAAATGCAAACACATATCAGGTCATATCTCAGATTGATATTATATATTGGATAATCTCTTGGATCATAAGAAATTATTTTAAAGTGTAGCAACATAAAACAGAGTCAGTTTTTGTTGGTAAGGAATGTGAAAGTAGTTCAAGTGACTAGTTCTGCTAAATTCTGCTCATGGTTTTTCATTAGTTTGCATTTGAGTTTTTAGCCAGAGTGCATCATCTCAAGAGTTAACTGAGATACAGGAAAAACAGAAATGACTTACCATTACTTTCTAACATTTCATTGGCTCCAGATGTTTACCAGCACTATGTGGGATAGAATGAATTATGTTCTTAAAGAGAAGGAAAGAATCACAGAACCTTCTCTAAGCTATGATTTCAAAAGCTTGATTAGAACCATTCAAAAGGAAATTTTGCTTTCTCTTTCAAAAAATGTATACAATCGCTTAGTAATTTCATATTTACATTCATTGAAGTTCCTCTGAAATATTCAGATAATCAATAATTGACTAGCAAAATTGACTAGAATACTATTAATAAATATTGTTGAATGTATGGATAGATGTGTGGATGGATTAATCGGTGGTTGAGTGGATGATGTCTTTGTGAGTGTTTTATTACATATAAAAATGACTATCAAAATTAAACCTATTTTATAAGTAAATTTTATTTAAAGTGAAATACACAGGTCTTAAGTGTAAAATTTTATGATTATGCCACAGAAACCTGATAAATGTGTTAAATGTTAAAAGTTTGATGAGCTTTGGAATATTGAACACCGTTGTAACCAACATCTTTACATCCTTCATTGGTAACAGTTGTCCTGATTTTTATCACCATAGATTGTTTGTCCCTATTGTTGAACTTAATATGAAATAAATTATTATGAACTTTTTAATATGTGGTTTCTTTGGTTATAACTGTGATTTTTTATATAGTTCCGTGTATTCTTCCCACCTCTTCTTAATATCTTCTACTTCTGTTAGGTCCAAACCATTTCTGTCCTTTATTGTGCCCATCGTGGCATGAAATGTTCCCTTGGTAACTCTAATTTTCTTGAAGAGATCTCTAGTCTTTCCCATTCTCTTATTTTCCCTCTATTTCTTTGCATTGATCGCTGAGGAAGGCTTTCTTATCTCTTGTTGCTATTTTTTTGAGCTCTGCATTCAAATGGGTATATCTTTCCTTTTCTCCTTTGCTTGTAGCATCTTTTCTTTTCTCAGCTATTTGTAAGGCCTCCGCAGATGACGTTTTGCCTTTTTGCACTTTCTTTGACTGTGTGGATCACAACAAACTGTGGAAAATTCTTCAAGAGATGGGAATACCAGACCACCTGACCTGCCTCCTGAGAAATCTATATGCAGGTCAAGAAGCAACAGTTGGAACTGGACATGGAACAACAGACTGGTTCCTAATTGGGAAAGGAGTACCTCAAGGCTGTGTATTGTCACCCTGCTTATTTAACTTATATGCAGAGAACATCATAGGAAATGCTGGGCTGGAAGAAGCACAAGCTGGAATCAAGATTTCTGGGAATGCAAATGACACCACCCTTATGGCAGAAAGTGAAGAACTAAAGAGCCTCTTGTCGCACAGAGTCAGACACGACTGAAGTGACTTAGCAGCAGCAGCAGCAGCAGTTGATTATATTCAGCAAATATTGTATATTCTAACTGATGTTTTGTGTATTTGTTTATAGATTATTGGAATAGTTTCTTGAAATATCTATCTGTATCTTTAGTTATTTTTTTCTCCATTGGGTCCCTTCTCTTTTCTTCTTTTATTTAAAATTTTTGTTTGTAAGTATATACACAATTAAAATTATAACATTTTTCCAATGTTTCAACTTTTTATCAGTATGAATTGTACCTCTTTATCTCTAGTAATAGTCTATTGTCATGAAACATATCTATTATGATTTCAATCACTCAAGCTTACTTATGCAATTATTTTTCTTTCTTTCTTTCTTTAGTCTTTATATTTTAAAAAATTGTGGGCAACCTTTAGTTGGATATTTATCTGATCTGATACTTTCTTATTTTTAACTGATGCTCTTTTCATTTAATTTTAATTGTTAATATAGTTGATGTCTACTGTTTTACTATTTGCTTTCCGTTTCTCACATCTAAATTATTGTTCCTCTGTTCTTTCATGCTTGCCTCCTTTTGACTTAATCTTTCTTTTATATCATTGTTCTGTTTCTGTACTTTGGAATACTTAATGCATGTATTTGCACTTTGTTTTCTGGTTACTTTAGTAAACATTATGCATTCATATTTGTTATATTCTACTTAAAATCAATGTTTCACAACTTCCTATAACAGCACAAAGATCATTCCGTTAGTATAATTATTCTACCATCTCTGCCCTTTGTCTCATTGTTGCCATATGTTAATTTTACATATTCAAGCCACAGAATATAATGTTACTGGTTTTTATTTTTTCCTTAAAAAATAAGAGAAACTGTAGCCTTTAGTATTCACCTAAATATGTGCTAGTAACTGACCTCCTCATTCTTTCTTATTAATTTGCATTTTCATATTATTTTTCTTCAAACTTACCAGAGTGTTTTATTATGTGTGATAGAGCAGATTTTCTTTTAAGAATTCTTCAAGGTTTATTCAGTTGAAGATGTCTTTTTTTTCCCCTCAATTTTTAAGGCTATTTTTGCTGAATATGAAATTCTAGGTTGACAGAATTTTTACAACATTTTTATAGATGTCTTCTCCACCCTATTGTTTCTATTGAGAATATGTCATGAATATTGAGATTACTTTGAATATGATGCTCCTGTTTAAGATTTTCTCTTTTTCTTTTCATTTCAGCAATTGAGTATGACATATCTAAGTGTCATTCTCTTTGGATTTATCCTGCAAAAGTTTGGCAGAACTTCTTGAAAATGTAAAGGTATGTTTTTTAAAACACATTTAGCATTTCGGTAATTTAAAAAATATAATCCATGTGCCCTAATCTTTTAGCTCTCTGAAACTCCAAATATATGTTTATTAGACAACCTGATATGATGTCACAATTCACTAAATATTTTTTCAGACATTTCTTCAATTCTCTTTTTCCTTCAGTTAGGATTAATTCTATTTATGTGTCTTCAATTTTACTAATATTTATTTTTCAGTATTAAACACTTTTTAAAAAGCTTGTATTTTTATATCATATATTTTTAATTCTAGGATTTTAATTTGTTTCTTTTTTATACTCCAAATTTCTCTCTCATCCTTGTCTATTAATTTCAAAATCTGTGTTGTTTTGGGGTTTTGTTTCCCCTAGTTACTGTTATTTTTGAATGTGAGTGCTTGTACATGTTTCTTGATGTATCCAGTAATTCAGTTGAATGCTTGGCATTGTACTGAACACACAGTAGACATTCCAGATCGTGTCATCTTCCTTTAATGGATGTTAACGGGTGTTGAATTTTCCTCTCTAAACAGTTAAGTTACTGGTGTAAAGATACAGTACTGTCAGATTTTTATGATTAAACGTTATCAGTTTTGTCATTAGTTCTCAGATACATCTTTTATACCAAGGTATGACACCACCCTTATGGCAGAAAGTGAAGAGGAACTAAAAAGCCTCTTGATGAAAGTGAAAATGGAGAGTGAAAAAGTTGGCTTAAAGCTCAACATTCAGAAAACAAAGATCATGGCATCCAGTCTCATCACTTCATGGGAAATAGATGGGGAAACAGTGGAAACAGTGTCAGACTTTATTTTTCTGAGCTCCAAAATCACTACAGATGGTGACTGCAGCCATGAAATTAAAAGACGCTTACTCCTTGGAAGGAAAGTTATGACCAACCTAGATAGCATATTCAAAAGCAGAGACATTACTTTGCCAACAAAGGTTCGTCTAGTCAAGGCTATGGTTTTTCCTGTGGTCATGTACGGATGTGAGAGTTGGACTGTGAAGAACGCTGAGCGCGGAAGAATTGATGCTTTTGAACTGTGGTGTTGGAGAAGACTGTTGAGAGTCCCTTGGACTGCAAGGAGATCCAACCAGTCCATTCTGAAGGAGATCAGCCCTGGAATTTCTTTGGAAGGAATGATGATAAAGCTGAAACTACAGTACTTTGGCCACCTCGTGCGAAGAGTTGACTCATTGGAAAAGACTCTGATGCTGGGAGGGATTGGGGGCAAAAGGAGAAGGGGACGACAGAGGATGAGATGGCTGGATGGCATCACTGACTCGATGGACGTGAGTCTGAGTGAACTCCGGGAGTTGGTGATGGACAGGGAGGCCTGGCGTGCTGCGATTCATGGGGTGGCAAAGAGTCAGATACGACTGAGCGACTGATCTAATCTGATGACTCTTACTCCAAAATTCTGGAATTTCAACTGAATGTTTGGTGTGTTTGTAAAGTGCTGTTAGGGCTTGCCAGTCTGACTGGATGAGAATTCCAGTATCTCACAATAGTTAGGGACTTGGGTGTCTGTATTCCATACACACTGCAAATGCAAGATAGCAGAACTTGATCTTTCAGAGTCTGGTCTGCATTTATAAAGCCCAGTCCTTGGCCAAGAATCTATAGTAAATCCCCATCTAGTATTCTAGAGACTTTAGCAAAGCTGCTGCTTCTCTGATACTATTTCCCATAAAGCCTAAGTACTTTAGCAGATCAAAACTCTGCCTCCTCGTCTCAGTAAGACTATTGTTTCTCTTGTTCCCCACCCTCCTTGCTGTAGTAGTTAAAATGTTCCTCTTGAGAAATCTGGTGTGAGCATGGACTTACTTTCTATGATCTTGCTTTTCCTATTTCTTGGTGCTTGAAATAGTCATTTCATTTTTTTTCAAATATTATATTTGTTTGTAGTAGGAGGACAAGTCTTATACCAATTATCCCTTCATGCCTGGAAGCATAATTCTCATTAATTATATTTTGAGTTAAATATAATGTTGGATGAGAGGATGCTTTGAAAACCATATGTCCAATATTACATAGAGTGAGCATGGAAAAATTATGTCTTAGAAATCTTGGTTTAATAGTGGTTCTATAATGAAAGATTGTCATAGAAGAAAGACTAAATTGGGTCTTAAATTTATCTGTTAAGAAATTTAGTGAGATAGCCAAATGTGGGTAGCAAAAGGAAATAAGATATGCCATTGATTTTTGAAAGTTATCATTGATTTAACTGACAGTAAATGGATCTGTTCAGCAGGGGAAAGTTATTTGTAAAATGCAAAATATGCATTTGTATAGTGCAAAATATGAAAATACTGTTTTTAAAAACAATGTAAAGTTTATACATTAAAGCATTGCTGTTCTCATTACAAAAGAGTTTATGAAAAGATTCATTGAGGGCTCAGTACTCTGGTGAATTCCCATTATAACTGACAAATGCAGAATTATAATTTATTTCCTTCATTTGGATAAAAGAAAGCAGAGCAACCATTTTATTGTTGTATTTATCTATTTCTTCAAGAAAGAGGTACTTAACAATAAACATAGTCCCAGAGTAACTCACGTGCATGGTGATATTAAAGAAGAGGAGACAGGGTTGTTTTCAGGGCAACAAGTATAAGGTAGATAAGATCCCTGAGTCTTTTCTTTCCTGGGAAAGTCCTACTCCAGGGCTCTTGCACAGACTTACCATTGTTGAGAATCAGCAGAAATAACAAGAAAGTGGTGAATTCAGTGGATCAAAGGCATTCAGTATGCATGACTGGCTCAGAACTCTAGTTCTTCTAGAGTATAAAATTTGATCTTTTTTTTCTGTCTTATGTTTATTGTTATTGTTTTATTTTTGTATAAAATAAAGACAGTTGTATTAACCTTCTACTTCTCTCTTTGGGAAAAAAAAAAAGGATAATCAGCCTTAGTAAATTTCCTTTGGATAGTTTTCATTAGCAACAATAAAACAGTAAGTATGAAAATTGTAAGCATATTTCCAATGAGCCAATAAGACTTTTTTTTTTAGGAGTTTTAATTGCTGGGCTGATAGCAGTTAAAATTTTTAGGTCTTTAAGTTGCTAGGGTGACAGATAAAATTAGTGATTGACTTAGTAAATGAAAATACAATTTTTACAATATCTTCATCTTTTTTAGCACTGAGAAAAGTGAGAGTGCCTCTTTCTTATTTTTATTAGACTTATAGTGTAGTGAGGAACAGAAATATGTAATTACTAAGTAACATTGTAAGTACAATATCATGGCAATCTGTCAAACACCATAACACAGTAAAAAGGAAGGCCTTATCAAGTTTGTGGTGACAGATGGATTAAGGACAACATACCAAAAATAGGTAGTAGCCTTGGTGATTCTCAAATAATACAAAGAAGTTGTAGTCACCCCTCAGTAACTATGGGGAAGTATTGGTTCCAGGATACCCATAGATACCGAAATCTTGGCATGCTCAAATCCCATATAATTAATGGCATAGTATTTGCATATAACCTATGCACATCCCCCAGCATACTTTAAATCATCTCTAGGTTAGTTATAATACCTAATACAAGGTAAAGTGAAAGTGGAATTGCTCAGCCGTGTCCAACTCTTTGCAACCCCGTGGACTGTAGCCCACTAGGCTCCTCCATCCATGGGATTCTCCAGGCAAGAATACCGGAGTGGGTTGCCATTTCCTTCTCCAGGGGATCTTCCCAACCCAGGGATTGAACCCAGGTCTCCTGCATTGCAGTCAGACACTTTAACCTCTCAGCCACCAGGGAAGCAATACAAGGTAAATGGCATCTAAATAGTTGTAAATATAATATAAATGCTATGTAAACAGTTGCCAATGCACAGTAAATTCAAGTTTTGCTTTTGAAAATTTCTTTTTCAAATATTTCCCATCCACATTTGGTTGAATCTGCAGATTTAGAACTCATAGATATGGAGGGCTGACTGTAGAGGTAAGGTGAGTGAGAGAACATTTCTGGAAGAAGGAATAATGTGAAAAATTGTTAAGTTAAATCAAAGAAAACTCCTGTTGTTCTGTTAGTAATAAAACATGGAAGTTAAAGAAAGCACAGAGAAGACATATATTGAAAATATTATTAAGAGTAAACCCCTAGGATCTTTAAGGCAATAAAAAATATTTACAGCTTTGATATATTATACTGGGGAAATGCATATGAGGGAAATACACCTGTGAGTAAAGAACATACTTCAGAATCAAAAGATGATGAACCCTAAATAAAGCCCTAGTAACAACTTCCCAGGCGGCACAGTGTAAAGAATCTGTCTCACAGTGCAGGAAACACAAGAGACAGAGGAGGTTCCCACTGGGTCAGGAAGATCCCCTGGAGGAGGAGGAAATGGCAACCCACTCCAATATTCTTGCCTGAAAAATTCTGTGGATAGAGGAGTCTGGTGGGCTGCAGTCCGTGGGGTCGCAAAAAGTTGAATATGACTGAATACACAGCACAGAGAGTAACAGGTTTAACATGCAGTTTGGTGATTGTTGTAAAGGAATACTTAGGAAGTAAAATTTATAGGATTTGTTGATTGACCAAATGTGGAATAAGTGATTTGGGTGACTGAATTTATGGATATATGAAAGAATAAACTGAAAGATGATCAGACAGAGAGAAGAAGAACAGAAGTTCATTGCAATTGAGTTTGACTTTGAGGTACCCAAGGGAAATCTATGTAGAGCTCAGTGAAGAAATCTAACTTAGAGATTAACTATATTGGCGATAGTAAAACAAAAACAAACAAACAAAGAAAAAAGAGTAAGTTCATTATGGAAAGAAAAATGTTGAATTTTAAAAGAGAAGGAATAAGGATGAAACTCTAGGGGGTGTTGGAGTTTAGAATCTAAAAGTAGAAAAGAAAATGCAGAAATGATGAAAACATTACTCTGAGAGAGGAAAAAACAGCAGCATAATTAAATGGGAGGAAATAATAACCTTTATAATGAATGACGCTAAGACAGCTAGATATCCATATGCAAAGAATAAGTTGGATCCCTATATCTTATTGTATATAAAAACTGGCTCCAAATGCATCAAAGCTAGAACAATAAAACTCTTTGAAGAAAATACAGACATAAATCTTTATGATCTTGAGTGAAGTAAAACCTTCTTAGATACCAAGAGCACAAATAACAGAAGAAAAAAATAACACTGATTGGACTTCATGAGAATTGAAAGCTTTTTTGCTGAAAATGATAACCATAAATAAAATAGAAAGATAACCCATGGATCGGGAGGAAACATTTTCAAATCATACATATAGTAAAGAAATTGTTATCTAGAATGTATAAAGAAGTCTTATAATTCAGAAATAAATCAAAATTGGCAAAGAATTTAAATAAACATATCTCCAAAAATTGCATATGAGTAACCAATAAGCCAATGAAGAGATGCTCTGTATGATTAACAGTCGGGTAAACACAAATCAAAACCACAAGGAAATACCACTTTATACCCATAAGAATGGCTGTAATAATATTAAAAATAAATTAATTAAAAATACCAAGTGCTGGCAAGGATTGACATCTTCCTGTATTACTGGTGGGACTGTACAATGATACAGCTATTTTGGAAAGCAGTTTGGCAATTTCTTAAAAAATTGAACATAGTATTATTATATGACCCAGGAACTCCTCTTCTAGGTGTATACCCAAGGGAATGGAACACAGATGTTCACTGTGGACCCTTTATATGATGGTGATAGCATATAAGCAAAACATGAAATCAACGTTAATGCGCATCAGTTGATGAATGGATAAATACACAGTGGTGTATCTGTAAAGTGGAGCATTACTCAGCAGTAAAATATAATGAAGTACTGATACAAGCTACAGCACAGGTAAACCTTGAAGTGATATTAAGGAAATCAGTTACATAAGACCACATACAGTATGATTCAGTTTATATGAAATGTCAAGAATTAGGCACATCCATAATGATGGTATTCTTGCTTGAAGAATTCCATGGACAAAGAGCTGAACATGACCAAGCGACTAACACACACACACACACATACACACATACACACACACACACACACACACACAGTGATGGTAATTAGAGGTTGCCAAGGATGGGAGAAAAAGAGAGGAGGGAGGGGTGGAGTGACTGCTGGAGGTACAGGGTTTATTTTGGGAGTGGTGAAACGTTCTGGAAATAGATAATAGCAGTGCTTTCATAAACTTGCCATTATATTTAAAACTCTGATTTATATGCTTCATTTTTATTTATTTGGCTGCACTGAGTCTTAGATTCAGCATGCAGGATCTTTGATCTTTGTTGCAGCATGCAGACTCTTAGCTGTGGCATGTGGTATCTAGCTTGCTGACCAGGGATCAAACCCAGGGCCCCCAGCCTTGGGAGTGTGGAGTCTTAGCCACCAGACCATTGTGAAAGTTCCTATAAACTTTAAAATAGTGTTTTGGGTGCCAGAATTAATTCACAATAAAACTGTTTAGAAAAATAGCCTTTGTGTCTCCCAATTCCAGCATTTCCCAGATACCAGCCTTTCAGTGTAAACACATGGGCTTTCTTCATGTCTTTTATCCAGACTTGGAATAGTTACTACAAATTGTTGAGTTCACAGTTAATTGGGACTGAACATAGGGGCAAGTGGTTTCAGCTAAATCAATTTCCTATCTGCACTACTACATTTTTAACATTCGTATAGCAACTCTCTGAAGCCATAAAATCAATTCTGGATTTGAGTTTCCTATGACAGTCTGGACAGAATGTCATGGGTGATGGAGACTTATGGTCTTGGAATTCCCTAAGAATAAATGTCTTCTGCTAGGAGGCAGGCCTATCCTGGAATTTAGAATATAACATTTCAGTCCTCTAAGTCTGCAGGAATTTCCGCAATCTCACTTATGTTCACTGTCCAAGATGTGCTTGACTGATGCTTCTATGCCCTTATAAGTTGGATGTCTTTTTTATGCTTACAGAAAATGCATAAAGGTCAACAAACCTTGAGGCATGTTATTGATTTTCAAAACAGTGGCACACCCTAACTATGAGACATTGTCTAAACAAAGTTCATTCTGGTACTTTCTTTTCTTGGTTGACAGTCTACAATAGTCTGATTGCTTTTTTATGTTGAACATTTAGTGATTTAATTTAGTAATATAAATTAAGGTGGGGAAATCTTATGTAAGTGTATTGAAAAAAGGAAACCTTTTTCTCAAGAAAACAAATGTTTTAAGGTGATGCAGACTGAATTTGAATGCCATCTCCACTGTATTTTACTGAGTAAAGTGAAGTCGCTCAGTCATGTCCGACTCTGCGACCCCATGGACTGTAGCCTACCAGGTTCCACCATCCATGGGATTTTCCAGGCAAGAATACTGGAGTGGGTTGTGATATCCTTCTCCAGGAGATCTTCCCGACCCAGGGATTGAACTTGGGTCTCCCACATGGTAGGCATGGTAGGCATTGTAGTCAGATGCTTTACCGTCTGAGCCGTGAGCAAATTAACCACTCAGTTACCTCAACTGCAAAAGAGAATAGAAATGACTACTACACTTGATTCCAATAATTAATATATAGTAATTTCAAACTTGATAGGTAAACAAAAATATGCTGTACAAATATAGGTATTATTCCCCAGTACACCTATATAATAAGCAGTCATATGTCTTTATTGAGTATACAACTCAAATGATCACTTTCCAAACTGAGTAGCAAATCTATTGTTAGATAATTCTGGCAGGAGTAAACTGAAATGCTTATTTTCCTTTGGAGTCAGAATTCTGTTTTAGGAAAGTGTAATGCAATCTTTCTTTGTAAATGACATGCAATTCACAAGCGAGTTGATTTGTATATGCCTAGTTATATCTGTTGTAGATCTTACTATGGCCCAAGAGGGTGGTATCCAGTTTGCAAAAGTTATTATTCATCTGTTTTATTGGCCTGGGGTTTTAAAGCAATATCTGTTCTATATGACTGTTTTAACTTCAAACCCATTAGAAACAAAAACAAAAATAGTTCAGTAAATTGGAAAGTTAATTCTTTAAATTTGTATCCTCTTTAAAATAAAGCTTTATAACAAATGCATTTTTCCTACAAATAGTATCTTCAAAAAATAGACTAAAGGGGATGCTTCATATGAATTTTATCGTAAATGGCTAGTCCCTGAAAAAAAATGGAATATAGGCTGAACCATCTGTATGGGAATTCCTGGAGAACATCTGACCTTTGCCCTCTAGGGTCTTTGGTGCATGTCAGCAGTTACTGAACATCAACTTTGTGTTAATCACTGAATTTGTTATGCTAGGTATGATAGTCCAGGCAACAGTAGAATTTGCTTAAGATTTAGAAGAACACAGTTTTTAAAATTCTGATCTTAATGAGATATTTCCTCAGCTCTATAATAGGAATTATTTGTATTTCTCTAGATTGGCTCTTGTAGCAATCAAATGAAATAATATATGCAGTAGTTCTTTTTAAACATTTATTTAACAAGGATATCCTGCTGGAATATATATATATATATATATGTATATGTGTATATATGTATATGTGTATATGTATATAAATATATATATATATGTATATGTATGTATGTGTATATATATATATATATATAGCTAGTGGTAACGGAGAAGGCGATGGCACCCCACTCCAGTACTCTTGCCTGGAAAATCCCACAGACGGAGGAGCCGGTAGGCTGCAGTCCATGGGGTCGCAAAGAGTCAGACACGACTGAGCGAGTTCCTTTTCACTTTTCACTTGGATGCATTGGAGAAGGAAATGGCAACCCACTCCAGTGTTCTTGCCTGGAGAATCCCAGGGAGGGGGAGCCTGATGGGCTGCCGTCTATGGGGTTGCACAGAGTCGGACACAACTGAAGCGACTTAGCAGCAGCAGCAGTGGTAAAGAACCCGCCTGCCATGCCAATGCAGAAGATGTAAGAGATGTGGGTTTGATCCCGGGTTGGGAAGATCCCCTGGAAGAGGGCATGGAAACCCACTCCAGTGTTCTGGACTGGAGAATATCTGGACAGAGGAGCCTGGCGGGCTACAGTCCATAGGGTCCCAAAGAGTTGGACAGGACTTGAAGAGACTTAGCAGGCATACATATTCTCTGCTGGAGTACACATAAGCACACACACACACACCATGTTACAAATATCCTAGAACTGAACATCTCTTAGATAAAGTTGGCTCTATTTTCTAGGTTACTTGCAAAATGTTATTTTGTATTAGAGTTCTGTTATTTCATTTCCCTTATTAATTTTTCAAAATAAAGCTTAGTAAATATCAGGTGTTCATTATAGAAAATTTGGAAAATATGCGGGGGGGGCGGTGGGGAAGACAGATAAAACCTTCTGCCTTCCAGTACTACCACTCCGAGTTAATTACCGTTAATATTTTGATGACTTCTTTAGTTATAGTTCCTCACCTGAAGACAAGCCACCCTTTAGGTGTGTGCAACTGGGGCACCACGAGCTGCAACCCCACTGCCAGCTGGTGGTACAAATAGATTAACTGAAATTATAGGAAAATCAGAAATCTTCAAAACACAGAAGCCACAGACATCTTAAGTGTCCGGAAACCTCTTCCCAGTCCACGTTTTGCGGACTAAGAAGCTCGCAATAGCGATAGGGGCTCAGGGTGCATTTCTGGACGCTCTTCACTCCTCCTGTCCTTCCATTCGCATCCGACGAGTCATTACGCATTTGTAATTCGAGTTAACGTTTTAAACACTCTCTCCCTCCGGAGCACCGTTTTTCCAAACACGCTTTAACCAGGTGGGGGGACTTGCCTGTGACTCTGAGCCTCTGAGAATCTTCCCCAGTGCATTCTGGCTCACCTCCTGCCGCGGATGCAGGTTCAGTTACTGGCAGACTAGGTTTCTCCCCTGGCCCCTGCCCCGCACCTCCCCATCCTCTGGGCAAGCGGGAATAAAAGACCAGCTCCCGGGGCCCGGGACGTGCAGCCGAGTGAGCGCAGCCCGTTGCCCGAGCGCGCGGGGCCATCGCCGGGCACCCCTCCCGCCCCGCGCGCCGCCTGCGGCGCGGGTGACAGCGCGCCCTCCGGGCTCGGGAGCGGCGGCGCCGAACAATCCGGGGCAGGGCTCGCCTCGCTGGTGACATCACTCCCGAAGATACTCCCCGCTCTCAGCGCCTGCCTTCGCGAGGCGGCCGTCCGTTTGTCGGTTTACTTCCGTCCGCTGCTGGAGAGGGCTCAGAGCCGGGGACAGAGCCGGGCACCGAGGAGGAGCGACGGGACCTGGAGGAGGAAGCGGGGGAGCGGAGGCAGCGAGGAAAGGAGGACCCCGGCAGGTGACAAGCATGAAATTCAGCCCAGCGCACTACTTGCTGCCTCTCCTGCCGGCGCTGGTCCTCGGCACCAGGTGAGTCCGGGAGCGTGAGTGACCCGAGGCGAGGGGCGCTGCCGGCAGGTCACCGGTGAGGGCCAAGGACAGACACCTCGGCCGTTTGCATCTCCCGCCTAAGTTGGGCGGAGGGCTTGGTGGGAGGTCTCTATAATTCCGACTCTGAAATTCTTCTGGGGAAGTGGAACCCTTTTCTAGTTATCCGAGTCCTTAAAGAAATTCTCGTATTCCTCCCAGTGAGGAGACCGAGTATTCCTTTCAAAGACGCGTTTCCCTCCAGCCCTAGTGATAGCCGACAGATAACACGCGGATAGGAGACCACATAAAGAAGGGAATTCGATAGACAAGGAGAGGGTTGTCACCAAGCAGTGTCTCTGTACGTTGGAGCTGTCTCAATAGCCACAGAGATGACCTCCACCCCTCAGTATGTCTGATTTTAAGGCACAGGAAAAAAATGACAAATCTTAGGAAATGGTTAGCCATGTACAAAAGTTCCTGGACTTGTGAAATAGCCTGTTTTAACATCTCGAGTGGGCTGACTGCTCTTGGCTGTCCTGTGAGCAGGTCTAATTAAAGAGCACACAGGCGATTAAAAGTTAGAAGACACTCTCAGAGTGCTGATGCAAGGACCCTAGTCAGAAACAATTAAGTAGTGTATTCCATTACTGGCCATAGATGGGACATTAAGTCCAAGCACAGAGGAGCTATTTTTAGTGAAGGTTTAAAATGCAGTGATTGAAAAGAGTTTTGTGACTCCCCACTGTTGATCAAGTCCCAAAGTTGGTGATAGGTTTGCATTCTTCTTCCACAAGGGCAAAACAAAGGTGGACTGTTTCATTGCCCAGGACTGAGCCTTTATTCTGCATGGCCTGAACATCATATTGGCAGCAGTCTCTCTGCCTTGGCCACTATAAAATAAAATGACCCACACAGGATGAGAATCTTTTCAAATCTATGTGAATGGAAACATTATCTGGTTATGTGTCTGGTGGATAATAAAGAGAGGAAATAGGATTATATCTAATTCTGAAATTGAGAAGTATAAAGGAAAGTCATTATCTGTGAAAAATCAGGGCAGTGAAATTCTTGATTCCACTTCTAGTGGACACACCCTCTATCAGGCTCTTGTACCCCAACTTTCTTCTGAGTGTGAGGACTGTTTGATGTAGCCCCAAGAGTTGAAAAACTTAGTCTTTGCTTGCAAACAAAACCCAGGTAACTTTCCTAGGCTAAAATGCAATATAAATCGGATGCTTTATTTTCTTTTAGGGTTGCTCATTACTGGAATTCACAAAATGCAGATGGTTTTAAAATCACTGCCTTCCGATACTATAATAACTTGTTCCAGTTACAGAGCCCATTTTAATGTTTGTGTCTAGGTCTAAACAATTCAGTGCAAATCATGCATAACAGTTATTTTTTAAAGTGTCCTGCCACTTTGAACTCTTGTGTTATGGTTTAGTAATTACTTGTGGATTCTTCTAGAGAAAGCAAATTCTCCAAGTTTGGGGCACTTGAGTAGGTGCTTGTCAATATATTCAGAAAATTATAAATATTTAAACAATGGAAATTCTGCCCACAATGATTTTTAAGTACAGTGAATCCTTAGTGTTCCAAAAGTACATTTGCTTTTTAAGGACACTATAAGTTAAGTGACTCAGAAAACTCTATAGTCTCTAGCTTCCAAAGTTTTAATGTTAGTTACATAATGCAAAAACAAAGAGCCATCGGCTTATAAAACTTAATTATTATAAAGAAAAATTTTTTAAATAGTCAGTGCACATTTTACAGCAAAAACTGAATGAGCTGTCCCTAGCTTACTTTATTTTTTTTTTTTTCCTAGCTTGCTTTAGATAGGAAATATCTGCAGTGTTTATGGTATGTGAAAACTGACCAGTCTTCTTTAAATTTTCCCTCTTGCCCACTCAACAAAAAAAACACACTGGGCCTAAAAGAGTAAAACTTTTCCTAATGGGCGGTATGTCTTATTATTGTGATTAGTCTGTAACAATTAATCTTACGGGATACCCAGATTACTTTGTGAAAATCAGAGAACTTGACAATGAATTTGGAACTATCAATATGTCATTTTGCCAAGAAGAGCTTATGATTTCAGTGGACTCTAGCAGAAGCCTATTCTCTTTGTAATAATTAAGAGTTCTTGTAGGCATTCAGTTAATGTGTGGGTTAGAACCTGAGCTGAACAGGTTTGCAAGAATAATTGCATTAGTCGAGATGAGCTTATTGTCCTGCTGAGAAAAAAACTGTTGTAGTTAAGCTATGGCCACCTGTGAGAGTGGGTTTTCTAGCCAAAGACTTCTGGCTAACTTCATTTCTTGTCAGTGGTCCTGTACGTGAAGCCAAAGGCATTTCACCTGCTTCAGTCGTGTTGAATGTATTAGCAGAGGGTGGCAGTTTCAAGATTTTCCTATATCTTTGGGGTATTATCACTTGTCTTTTATTATTAAGTTCTTTTCAAAGTATTAAAAATGTAGATCTGAGACTTTTGATGTGTATTTGTTTCAACATCTCTTTTCTGGGTATAGCTCTTGCTGTTATCCTTCCAATAGGGCTAAATTCATTTCTGTTTTAAGGTAAAGGGATGTGTTCACTAAAGCAAATGCTGCAATTAGAGAAGGATGGTTATAATAGTATAATAGTATTCTACCCACAGGGATGAAAACTCTAAAGCAGTTCTGCCTTTTAAATATGAATTTTTGAATAGCTTTCTGTTTTTGTTTGTTTCTTATGCCTGTATTTTCTGTGGCAACTTAGATGCTGAAGCACAAAAAAATTCATCGTTTTCACCATAGGGAACATTTATGCCCCTCAGTCAGAGCTACTTAATTTGTCCTGTGTGTGTACATGCTAAGTCACTTCAGTTGTGTCCAGCTGTCTGTGACCCTATGGAGTGTAGCCCGCCAGGCTCCTCTGTCCATGGGATTCTTCAGGCGAGAATACTAGAGTGGGTTGTCATGCCTCTTCCAGGGATCAAACTCATGCCTCTTATGTGTCCTGCATGGGCAGGTGGGTTCTTTACCACTAGCACCCACCCTGGAAGCCCAGTTTGTCCTGAAAGAAAGCTAAATGTTCACCTTCAACAGTAGCCAAGAACTGTTCTCTGTTTTACAGCTAAACCTCATAGATTTAAAAAGAGCTGTTTAATTTTCTAGCATATTGTCTCTCCTGTTTATAAAGTACATATAAATTTTTTTAATGAGTTAAAGTTATGAATAATGTAGCTAATGCATAAAGCCATTTAACCTATGCACAAATAAATGTGATCAAAGAAAGCAAATATATCTTCGGAGTAGATTGACTATACTTTTTCAACAGCCTTGTTCTGTAGAAGCATTAAATGCTATTCGAAGGCAGCCAGCAATTCACTTCAGAAAGAAGCAATATAGGTATAGAAAGGAATAGTAGGGTGAAAAAAGTCTTTAGAAGTTCTTGGTGAAAGGGACCCATGGAGTGCTGGAGAAGGCTCATACTTTATTCTGCTGAACCTCTTGTTCCTTTCTGCTGTGATTCTGCTCTTAATACCTTTGGCTTTAAATGACTTAATGGGGAGAGAACATGGCAGGGAGGAGGGAAGGTTTACTGACTTCTGGTGGTTTTCCATCAAGCAAGAACTTTAAGCAGATGCTCGGTTATAGTTCTCCCAACAGGAGTCACCTTAGAGGTGTGTCCTGGGCCCTCTGACCAGCAGTCATACCACGTGTTTATTTTGGAATCTATTATTAGATGGTACTACATATCGAGGATGCCCCAGGCTCCTATTTGCTCCACCCTTAATCTAACCAAGTTGATGGATAGGATAAAGGAAAGATGAGTTATAGTAATAACCCAATAAGCACCAAAATATTTTATTTTTAAACAAAATAAATTTGATAATGGTAGGAGTCTTACTATAACTCCCCCACATTGATCTGTGGAAGTATATATATTCTTTGTCCCAAGCCCTGAATACAGCAAGTCTTACACTCTACCCACCTTTGTATGACCCAGCATAAATGTCTTGGCAGAAATTGCTCCATTCTGTGTAACTGCATTAGAGAAATGTATTTTCTAGGCTAAGAGGATATTAACAAAAATGTGTTGACTTTTTAAATTCCTTTTGTGCATCTTAATTGCCTGTTTCCTATAGCAGTTTTTTTTTTAAATGACTTATTTGGGGACTATCTTTGTGCATTAAATTTTATTTATAACCAGCGAAAGAGACTTCTCAAATTGAAGTGATGGTACAATTGTCCCAGACAAAACTCTATATAATTGAAAGAGAGAACTTGATCTACCCACCAGGAAGCAAAAATCATGGCAACCATTGGCAGGGCTATATGGATGTAATGAAATTATGCTTTTCATGTATGTTATGAGAGTGTTGGTATGTGGTTGGGTGAATGGGTGCCTATTTTTGACTGACTTCTAGAAGAAAATCTTTTTTTAATAAATAGTGCTAAATAAGTTAAGTACCCTTCTTAAGGAGATAATGTTTAATATTAAACTTTCTTCTCTAGAAAACCCCAAAAAAATCCATTTAAACTTATCTTCATATATTAACATTCAGAGATCTTTTCATTATCACACATCAAAAGTTAGTTAGTTGTTACATAAGGCATCAAGGCAATTAAATAATAAATTAGTTACAAATACATATACCTAGAATCTAGTTATGTTCATAAATATTTATAAATAAAGTTGTATAAATATTAACAATATTTTAAACAAAGGTTCAAGTGTGAACAGAGGAAAGAACAAATAATGCCAATTAAGCAGTATTAGAAATAACTTTTGCTGATGATAACGAAAGAAAAAGTATTTTGTAATCGACTTTAACAGCTGTAAAAAGAGAAGTGAAAAACAAAGGAGAAAAGGAAAAATATACCCATTTGAATGCAGAGTTCCAAAGAATAGCAAGGAGAGATAAAAAAAGCCTTCTTCAGCAATCAAAACAAAGAAATAGAAAAACAATAGAATGGGAAAAACTAGAGATCTCTTCAAGAAAATTAGAGATACCAAGGGAACATTTCATGCAAAGATGGGCTCAATAAAGGACAGAAATGGTATGGACCTAACAGAAGCAGAGATATTAAGAAAAGGTGGCAAGAATACACAGAAGAACTGTACAAAAAAGAGCTTCACGACCAAGATAATCACAATGGTGTGATCACTCACCTAGAGCCAGACATCCTGGACTGCAATGTCAAGTGGGCCTTAGGAAATATCACTATGAACAAAGCTAGTAGAGGTGTGGAATTCCAGTTGAGCTATTTCAAATCCTAAAAGATGATGCTGTGAAAGTGCTGCACTCAATATGCCAGCAAATTTGGAAAACTCAGTAGTGGCCACAGGACTGGAAAAGGTCAGTTTTCATTCGAATCCCAAAAAAAGGCAATGCCAAAGGATGCTCAAACTACCACACAATTGCACTCATCTCACAGGCTAATAAAGTAATGCTCAAAATTCTCCAAGCCAGGCTTCAGCAGTATGTGAACCGTGAACCTCCAGATGTTCAAGCTGGTTTTAGAAAAGGCAGAGGAATCAGGAGATCAAATTGCCATCATCCACTGGATCATCAAAAAAGCAAGAGAGTTCCAGAAAAACATCTATTTCCACTTTATTGGCTATCCCAAAGTCTTTCGACTGTTTGGATCATAATAAACTGTGGAAAATTCTGAAAGAGGTGGGAATACCAGACCAGCTGACGTTTCTTTTGAGAAACCTGTATGCAGGTCAGGAAGCAACAGTTCGAACTGGACATGGAACAGACTGGTTCCAAATAGGAAAAGGAGTACGTCAAGGCTGTATATTGTCACCTTGCTTATTTAACGTACATGCAGAGTACATCATGAGAAATGCTGAGCTGGATGAAACACAAGCTGGAATCAAGATTGGGGGAGAAATATCAATCACCTCAGATAACACTACTCTTATGGCAGAAAGTGAAGAACTACTAAAGAGCCTCTTGATGAAAGTGAAAGAGGATAGTGAAAAAGTTGGCTTAAAGCTCAACATTCAGAAAACAAAGATCATGGCATCTGGTCCCATCACTTTATGGGAAATAGATGGGGAAACAGTGGAAACAGTGGTTGACTTTATTTTTCTGGGCTCTAAAATCACTGTAGATAGTGACTGCAGCCATGAAATTAAAAAAACACTTACTCCTTGGAAAGAAAGTTATGACCAACCTAGACAGCATATTCAAAAGCAGAGACATTACTTTGCCAACAAAGGTCCGTCTAGTCAAGGCTATGGTTTTTCCAGTAGTCACATATGGATGTGAGAGTTGGACTACAAAGAAAGCTGAGCACTGAAGAATTGATGCTTTTGAACTGTGGTGTTGGAGAAGACTCTTGAGAGTCCCTTGGACTGCAAGGAGAACCAACCAGTCCATCCTAAAGGAGATCAGCCCTGGGTGTTCATTGGAAGGACTGATGTTAAAGCTGAAACTCCAATACTTTGGCCGCCTGATGCCAGGCCAGCTGACTCATTTGAAAAGACCCTGATGATGGGAAAGATTGAAGGCAGGAGGAGAAGGGATTGGCAGAGGAAGAGATGGTTGGATGGCATCGCCGACTCAATGGACATGAGTTTGGGTAAACTCCAGGGGTTGATGATGTATATGGAGGCCTGGTGTGCTGCGGTTCATGGGGTCACAAAGAGTCAGACACGACTGAGTGACTGTACTGAACTGAGGTGAATTGACTTTAATATTGCTCAACATTTGCTAGTTGTGTGATGTTAGATAAATTGCTTATCCTCTTTTTGCAGTTTCCTCATGTAGAAAATAAGAGGGGGCTGTGGTAAAGACTGAGTACACCTAAAAAAAAAGTTTATCATATTTCCTGGAACGTAAAAGTGCTTAACAGATTTAGCCCATGCAGGTAGTACTATATGGTTAATATTTTCATGAAATTTTTGTTTCTGTGATTGATCTGGACAAAGCAGAATAAATGAAAACTTGGCTGCAAATCAGTTGGAAGACACAAAATTCACTAGAGTGACAGTTATCATGCAAAAGAAAGAAAAGTTTGCCAAAAAAGAGGGGAAGCAGGAGAAATAATGAGGATTACCTGGTAACTCTCCTTGCTCTTTAAAATATGTTTTGACGGCCAAGTGCTGTGGACTTTCATGAACATCATGAAAAATTGTGACATTTACTTTTACCATGTAGAATATAATTGAGCACAAAAGTACATACTTAGATATTTAACTTATATAGCTACAAGTAAATTAAATTGCATTTTAAGTGCATACATTTTTAAGTCAATACCGTGAGCATAAGCATCAATGAATAAAAAAGGATGTGTTCAAGCTGCATAGGCAAGATTGGTATAAAGGTTTCTACAGCTTTATTTTCTACTTGTTAATCAATTTCATCATGCATCAGCAAGCTCTATAAAGTATAGACATTTAGGAAAATTATGGAAAGAAAATGTATATTTTTTTCTACTATTGACAACAGTTTGAGAACTGTTAATATAGAAAAAGCTTAACTACTATATGTCTTAAGAAACAACACATAAAAGGGACTTTATATTAAACCAGCTTTGGAAACAGCTCTAGAGATCGTGTGCTCTCAACTAGCATGCATATATTTATCACAAACTCTTCATAGTTGTACCATGGAATTCTGATCATTAAATGAAAACAATGTATATATTTCTGCCATAGATTACTCTGTGTGCATGCATATGTGTCTGTGTATGTCAGTTGAGTGGATCATAGAACAGGGTATAATTTGCTGCTAAGGGTAAAGAAAAGGCATAGATCATGTTAAATCTGCATCAGAAAAGGGCATGTGTTTACTGGGACATTTAGAAATGTCGCTTCATGTTTATAAGATACAAAAAACAAAATATCAAAAGTAAACCATTTTATTCAGACACAAGCTAAAGTTCAACCAAATAAACGCTGTGCTCTGAAAATGCTTTCATAAACACTAGGAGACATCATTATACTATAGGTAGTGATTGCATTGCAATTATGTCTGACTTGTTTGGTGTTGCTTTCGAGTGTTTTAATCTCTTTGAGTGTACTTTAAAGAGTCTGTTATCGGGA
The DNA here is from genome assembly GCF_055505025.1 of Bos grunniens. Lineage (NCBI taxonomy): Eukaryota > Metazoa > Chordata > Mammalia > Artiodactyla > Bovidae > Bos > Bos grunniens. The sequence goes on from NC_141193.1 coordinate 30,664,291, forward strand.
AGCGTGCTGTGAATGTAAGGTTGTATTCTCATCAAAAGCCCGTCATATTAGAAGTGAGAAAACCAAGGTCCAGGATGACTGAGACCAGAGGAAACCAAAACAAGAACCCAGAACTTTCTGCACTGCTTCTCTCTTCTATCATATGACCACTCTCCACATCATCTCTTCTGTAAGTAAGCCGCATTGGTATAATTGCTGCCTACCTTATATCCAGAACTATTCTAGTTATTGTAGAGTATAAAGTAATTTAAGTTCTCTGACCAGATAGAATCATGACAGAACAACAGGCTATATTCAAAGGGAATTACAATAATGAATTGGACACCATTTGTTCACCTGTATTCAGCTGTTTTTTTGAAGAATGAGTTGGCTTTAAAAAGATCCCAGGGCATTTTCAAAACCCGAAGCAGCATTACAAATGAGTTCTCACATTTGTACAGAGTTTACCTTATAAGAGACACACCAATAATGGTTCCTCTTGGCTTTTGACTTCTATTGTAAGGGAATATTTTTTGTACCTTTGGAATCTTCTCTTTGAAACTCTTTTCTTTAAGTGTATTTCCTAGATTTGCTTACATATTCCTTTCCTATTAAACCTATACTGCAACTGTGTGGTATTGTTCAATGAGTAGCATACTGAACTATCTTAGTTCCTAAATATGTTCATGTCTAGCTTTAATTTATGGTGACATTACATTTTGTTTGGTTTATATATCTCTATACTTTCATCATAGCCTGTCAACAATTTATAGTTAGTAACATTTTTTAGGGTGAAGTGGTAATAGATTTTATTCTACACATGCGTATCATTAACTTGCTTCCTTTGGATATATTTCTTAACTATTCTGAGACTTAACTTTCTCATCTATAAAATGGGAAATAATAATGCCCAACATTTAATGCCATTAGGATTGAAGAAAGGATATTTAAGTTCTATTTCAGTGCATACACATCGTTATATTTTTGGTCCTTCAAGAAATCCTAAAGCATGTTAGCTATTACTATGTGTAGAAATTAAAATTTAGTGTAGTGTGTTGATTTTTATATTAGATACCTCAAGAAGTCAAAATTTAATATTTTATTAAAAATCAAAGTAAATCATTCCCCTAAGTGAATTTCAAAGTTCTTGACTGACACAGCCAAAATAATAAACTCATAGTTTATTCCTGATATGATTCGTCTAGGGGTAGGGTCTGGAGAAAATTGAACTCAGTGAAAATGCTCCTTAGGAGAACATGGAACAAAAAGCATGCAATGGCCTGCGCCTTCTAAAGTAGTCCTTTCGGCTGAGCTAAGGTATCGACAAAGACTAATGCAGATTCCGGGCCAGCCTTTGTCTCATGTCCCTATAGATGATGTGACTTTCTGTGACTTGCTCCTGTTTATCATCAAAAGAGTTTCTAGTTGCACATCCTTCAGACTGTTCAACACACAACTCTGAGCTTCTAAAAACACTTACCCAGTGAGAGTTTGAGGTTAATGAGGTAGAGATTACAGAAAGTGTTTGTGGGATCCTATGTGTTAAATCCAAAGAACATAGAACAACAAACAGACTCTGAGTCAGCCATACTAGCCACATGAGTTTAGAAATGTCAGTTAACATCCCTTTGGGCTTCCCTTGTGGCTCAGATGGTAAAGAATCTGCCTGCAGTGCGGGAGACCCTGGGTCGGGAAGATCCCCTGGAGAAGAGCAGGGCTACCCACTCCAGTATTTTTGTCTAGAGAATTCCATGGCCAGAGGAACCTGGCAGGCTGCAGTCCGTGGAATCGCAGAGAGTCAGACACGACTGAATGACTAACACAGCCACATTTTTCTCATCAATGAAGAGGCGATAACATTGCCTTTCTCATAGATTTGTCAAGAAGATCAAATAAACTAACGTACATAAAATGTAATGTCTAGCACAGAGAAATACAACTCAATATATTACTAGTTTTACATCATTTGATTGAAAGGATCAGAGAGATTTTATTTTACCCTAACAGAATGTACTTGCATGTCAGAAAGAGCAGTCTTTAATAAAAACTTACACTTGGTGTAGGTAAGACAAAAGTTTTGTTGTTCAGTCACTAAGGCACGTCTGACTTTTTGTGAACCCATGGACTGTAGCACTCCAGGTTTCTCTGTCCTTCATTATTTCATAGAGTTTGCTCAAACTCATGTCCATTGTGTCAATGATGTCATCCTACCATCTCAAAAGTGTTGGTGAACAAATTTTGGAACTCAGCCGCATCCTCCCTTAGTATAGATAAAAACAAGCAAACAAACAAATACACCTGAATGGAGAATGCATTTCCCCAGCTCATGTGGATGATTTGAGGCCAATGTGAAAGTCAATTCTAAATCACCCTAATCAGTTCCAGTTAGGAACACTGATTTAAACATGTACAACACCCTCAAGAAAAATAGTATAGAAAATGAGTATGATGATCTAGCTTCTGTTCTGAATTTGACAGCTCCAAATTGTGTTGTTAATAATGTTGCTAATCTAGTTAAATGTTACATATAGTTATTGAAATTATATTACTGTATCACACAAATGCCTTTAAAGAAAGTTCATTTTTCAAGTTTAAGATGGCAGGATCAAAAGATATATCTTAAAGTAGGACAGCATAAATACAAACAAGCCTTTGGACAAGTTGAGGATTCTCAATTTTAAAATTAAGCAGTCTCACAGTGGGGTACGGTTAGTCTTGATCTGGTGGAGAAGGGCTGGGACGTCAGAAGGAAATGAGAACCCTAATACCTAGGGCACTTTGAATGCATGAGCCGAGATGGTAGGAGTAGAAGAGAAAGTCTGGAATCATGAGCTTTCCTCTTTTTTTTGCTTTCTGTCATTTTCTTTTTAACTTTGTCTTCCCTTATGCTAGCAGTCATTCAGTGCAGGCCTTTGCAGTAAATTAAGTCCTTAGTATTAGACAGGAAAGGTGGGGCTGGGAGGTGGAGGGGGGATCCTTTGAATTATAAAGGAAATAAGGAAACGCATGAAAAATTGAAGTGGCATGTTGGCAAGAAGCAGATATGGTTGAGTAAGCTTTATAATGTTGAGAACATCTTCAGATGCCACAAAGTGAGATGTGAGCTCATTCTCCAAAGAAAAGTTCATAGAAAAATGTTCGTATAAAAATGGAGGCAGACTTTTTTTCTGCCACTACAATTTAGAAAACTATTGAATCCCTTATCTAGGTCTTTATTTAATTTGGTATTGTATACAACCTTTGAATCACAGATTCAGCCAGTAATGTTGAGGACTAATCATTGCCCTGCAGTATGCCAGATGCTTACTCTCTGTCACTCAGCCCTTACATTCTTGTAACACATTATACCTGAACCTGTTTTATCACTACAGAGGAGGAGTTTTGGGCAAATTAAACACTTAGTCCATATTTTCCTAGATCTTAGCTCATCATTTCTGAGAATCATTTTATGAATGAAACTATAGCAATACCCATAATGTCTAATCTCTGTATAAATTCACACTGAAGAAAAAAATAACTTAAAAATAAGAATTGCTGAAACTAAACTGCACTGGCAAGTACCTGCAAGTTTGCATGATGTGGGACAGGCTACATTGAAAACATTCTTAAAGGAGCCAAATAAATTTGTTAGTTTTAAACTCAATAAATTGGAACCATCATTATAAGTACACAATTTGCAAGTTAATTTCAGTACTTCTATGTAGAAAACATATATGTGTCAGACCAATATTTCTCGAAGTACACTCCTCAGTGTACCTAAGTCAGAATCCCTAGGGACACATTAAAAAGTCTACTTCCTCGTTCCTACTGCAGACAGATTAGATTTTCTGAGGAAAGGGCCAAGGAATTTTCATTTGAATGTGGAATTTGGGTGCTTTCTATGCACAGGAATATTTGAAAACCAATATTTGAAACTGTAGCATCTACAACACTGGTATCTTGCACGTTTGCTTAACATGGACATTGTAGCTAAAGTCACAAAGATGGAAAGACAGTGCTGCTTTGACAAAAACCACACCTATTTTCACATGTAGGTAAATAAATTTAATAGATGAGTATCTTGTCACATACCAGGCTGCATTTATCAGTCAAGTTACATGAAAATAATTCTCTGCCTCCTGTGCTTTTCTACAGAGGACTGAGAAGATGCTCAAATAAACTGAATGATATAAAACTATATGAAATGGATTTATCAAGGGGTAACTCTATTTAGAAAGTACTTGACAGTAAGGTGAAATCTTATAGATAACAATGAAAAGAATGAAAACTTACCTCAACATCCTTCTTCACGTTCGTCAGTTCAAGGTATACGATAAAGAGGCGATGAAAACTAAGATCTGCACGTGAAGCTATATAAATGCCTGTTGTTCTTCTACTTGGGGCAGGAAATTTGACTTTTTAGACCAAGTAGGAATAATATTTAGCCTGATAAAAATGTTGATCTCCCTCACCTTCATTAGCATCAGTTGCTTTTGACTGATGTGGAAAATCAAATTGATTCAATTAATTTTATGTATTAAATAGAATATAGAACTGTGTCATCCATACTGTCTTAGTTCTCATCTTCTCTGCAGTATTAGTTCTTCTGGAGTAATAAAGAAATTGAAAGATGATTTGATAATAGTGAAGAGCTAACAGATCATATCTTAAACTAGGTTAATCCTCACAGAAGACTTACTTGTGAAGTGGTTGCTATTATTGCTTCCCTTTTATATCTGTGGAAACTAAGGCACTGCAGGGATTAGACTACTAGTCCTCGGCTATAAAGTTGTAAGTGAAAGTGAAAAGTGAAAGTGTTAGTCGCTCCCTCCTGTTCGTCTGTGGCTCAGATGGTAAAAAATCTGCCTGCAGCTCAGGAGGCCTGAGTTCCATCCCTGGGTCAGGAAGATCCCCTGAATAAATAAATGGCAACCCACTCCAGTATTCTTGCCTGGAGAATTCCACGGACAGAGGAGCCTGGAGGCCTATAGTCCATGGGGTTCACAAAGAGTCGGACACAGCTGAGTGACTAACACTTTCCACTTCCTGTCTGACTCTGCAACCTCATGGACTATAGCCCGCTAGGCTCCCAGGTGCTGTTGCGCTTAGTCGCTCAGCCCTGTCCGACTCTGTGACCCCCGTGGACTGTAGCCTGCCAAGCTTCTCTGTCTATGGGGATTCTTCTGCTTTGCAAGTGTATTCTTTAGCAACTGAGCTACCAGATAAGCCCCAGGCTCCCAGGTGAAATGAAAGTCACTTAGTCATGACCGACTCTTTGCAACCCCATCGACTATACAGTCAGTTCATGGAATTCCCCAGGCCAGAATACTGGAGTGGGTAGCCTTTCCCTTCCCCAGGGGATATTCCCAAACCAGGGTTCAAACTTAGGTCTCCCACATTGCAGGCAGATTCTTTACCAGCTGAGCCACAAGGGAAGCCCTAGGGTCCTAGGTAGTGGAGCCTGAAGTCAAACACCCAATAGCCCTTTAGCCCATCACTGTGCTGTGGCGCCTCCTAGCGTGTAACGTACAACACTGGAATGACCCTAAATCTGCAATAGCCTCCTGTGTTCTGATTTACACATTGAGAAGTTATAAATATGTGACTTCCTCTCATGCTCTAAGCTCACAAGTAAATATGACAAAAGAGCCTTTCTTTATAGTTCTTGCAAAAACATTTCATTTTATTGTATTTTTATTGTGAAAGAAAAATAATCGTGTATTTGTATAATACTGTCTTTATTTGTGGATGTCGTTTTTCAGAGTCACACCAGCGACTTGTAGTGTCCTACTGTTTGGCTCCAGATGGCTTCCAGGCTTCAACTGTGGAGCTTAGAAACCTATGGTGGGAATCACACTGACCTGCCCTAACCGAAGCTTAGCCCTTTCTACCTGTGCGATCCTGGGGAAGTTGTCTTACTGCCTGGAGTCATAATTTAATTTTTTAAATGATAATAGTAGTTAAAGGTTATTGTTAGATTTCTATGTGTAAGAACTGTACTACACATCTCTGTAGGATTACTTTAATTAATGCTCCTTTGTACTTCATAAAAGTACTTTATAGATGACGACATTGAGGATTAGAGAAGTTAATATATCTAAAATCACAAAATTACTAAGGTAGAGGTGAAATTTGAGCCAGTGATTTAATAGGCATAGCTTCAAAGTCTGGGTCTTATACAGTGAACATTAACACTAAAATCTATGATGTCAGGCATTTGGAAGGTAGTTCAGAAACAAAGGATCTGCTGAGAATCACATGGGACTAGAGTGTGTATCCACATACGTGCAATGTGTATTCATGACCCAAGATATCTGGTGCACACGAACCTTCACAATACCCCATGTCATGAATAGCGAATAGTGTCATGAATAGTGTCATTTTTTTTTCTTTTACAAAAAAAGAGAAAGTCTGTTAAAAATAACAGACTTATTGTTTGAACTCAATCTATGTTAAATAATAATAGTGATAATAATGGCAGTCAGATTTTCCCTAGGAAGTTAAACAGTGCTGCCGTTTTACTGGAACTGCACTTCCACTGATAGTCAGAAGATGGCACTGCGAAGTGTGAAGTATAGTACAGTTATCTCTGTTCTAGATTTAAGCCACTTGGACTGACACGTCTGAAAATTGATGTCTAAAATAATTTGGCTTCATTTCATACCAAAATAATTACCAAAGAGATATATGTATCTATACTCATGCACATATACTTTATAGTCTATATCATATATGTATGCATGTTATTTAACAGTTTGCGGGGGGAACTTATTCTTGAAAATATACTTTGTTTGTAAATCAAACAAAGCTTGATCCCATTCATCATTACAGTGACTCCTACATGTCTTGTGCCTCCTAAGCGGAATTGGCCCTGAAATTTTAATAATGTGCCCATTTCCCCTATGTGCCCTTACTTAAAAGAATCTTCAAGGACAGACTTGGAAAGACATTACGTAAGGGAGACAAGCGTGTCTGACATTTTTATAGTACTTAAATTCGAATTTTTATACATGCTCATATCTTTTCACATTATCCTGTGTAGCAATTAGTAATGACTCCTTTTTATAGATGAAGAGACTGTTAGTAATGTCAGGTAGGTGGCCCAGAGCCAGGGCTGAGTTTCACTTTCACAACACCAACCTTAGCTCGGAACCTAGAAAGCTGGAGTGTACAGGAGGGAGAGTTGCTTTGTCTTGGTTTGCTTTGGCTCCTGTAACAGAACAGCATAGATCGGGTAACTCAGGCCACAGATGTTTCCTGCTTACAGTTCTAGAGGCTGAGAAGCCAAAAATTAACATATTGAAATATTCGGTGTCTAATGAGAGCACTTTTCCTGGTCTGTGGACTGTGGTCTTCTCTTTGTAGCCCTCCATGGTGGATCAGGCAGGAGCACTGTCTGTGTATCTGCTTATAAGAGCACGATGGACTCTACCCTCATCATATAATTACTTCCCAAAGGCCCTACCTCTTAATTCCGTCCCTGTGAGGATTAGGGTTTCAACATATGAATTTTGGAGGAACACAGACATATATCCGTAACATAGCTATTGAAAGATGAAGCAAATGCTATCAGCCTGGTAATATTAAAGGAAGTGGCCCATATGCAATATTTGACATGTTTGGTCATACATGATTTTCACCCTGTATTAACTGAGTACCTTTTTTAAGTCAGTGTGAGTACCTACCTCTTTAATCAGTTGAGATTCAATTTCTTGGTATGTATCAGAAAATTCCAAGTAGTAGTGGCTTAAGCAAAATAGAAGTTCCATCTTCCTGTCATCTAGGATATACTTCGAGGAGGAAATGCAGGGCTAGTTGATTCTCATGGACAGGAAGCAGGCCTGCCTTGTAAATTTTCTGGACCTGGAGTATGCTTACCTTCATCAGCTCATACCCCCATCAAAGATATATATATAATGTTTTGTTACTGTTGATATAAAGATGACATATTAGTACTATATATACTTAAGCCTAAAAGTTCACTTATTTTTTTTTTAAACAATTTTAAAATGTTTATGGTCTCCCATAAGTGTCATGAAGTGTCATGTGCCTACTGAGCCTAATGGACCTGTTGGCCCTGTCAGCGGGACCCAGGCTCCTTCAGCTCTCTGCTCTCTGAGCCTGGCCTTTATGATCCAAGAGCACTTAGGTCATCCTTTTGAATAGCAGCATGGTATAGGGGCACACCATCCTCCTTTTCCAAATATTCCTCATTTGCTAGCCATAGTAGAATAGTTATGCTTCCTTGGTGTCTCAAAGTCTAAAGAATCTGCCTGCAATGCAGGAGACCCGGGTTTGATCCCTGGGTCAAGAAGATCCCCTGGAGAAGGGAATAGCAACCCACTCCAGCAGTCTTGCTTGGAGAATTCCATGGACAGAGGGGCCTGGTGGACTACAGTCCATGGGTTTGCAAAGAGTCAGAAATGACTAAGCAACCAACACTAACTACCCAGTTAAAAGGTAGGCTGAGACTTGCAGTCCCTTTGCCTCAGTGATATAGTCAGGTGTAAATCAGTTTTTTTCTTACTAGGAGACAAATGGAAAATGAATATTGGAAGCTCTGTCATATTCACTTTATCTTCTTTCCTGTTTGCTTCTCAAATTCTCTGCTAGGTAAATGGTTCCCATTGCTCTAAAATGTTTTCCTATTTTGAGTACAACAGAGTAGAAGATGGGCATCTCTCACTAGAAATTAAAATCAAAGCAAAACAGATGATGGTAAATTTTCTCTTTAGGTTTATAGGTAAGGTAAAAGCTTACATCACTGGAATTTTGGCTAAGAGATGGGAACCAAACTAGGGAATAATTTGAGCTTAAAATAGAGGTATTTATAATTAATTATTTTTATGTGACTCCTAAATATTTACTAACAAAATAATGTCAGTAAATGGTCCAGACTTAAACTTAGTGCATCTGTTCTGAAGGTGACCACTTTAAAGGCAAGGTTCACATGTATTTTATGGCTTCGTATTGTGCTTTACACGTAACAAATACTCAAATATGTGCTTGACTCTTTGCCTCGTTGTTTTTCCTTGTACTTGGTTTTTTGTGGATGGAAAGAATATGATATAGATTATTTTAAAATATTAAAGTCAATCATGCTATTTTTTTTTTTTTTTTAGGAAATTTTGTCTACCACTTAGCTTAACCTCCAAACCACGTTGTGAACGTATTCAGCTAGCATCATCATTTATTTATGTTTGTATCTTAAATTATCATAGGCTACCATTTTTTCAAAGTCTCCACCTTTTCCTCAGGGGAAAGAAAAAGAGGGTTGAAATTAATTTTTCGTACAGTTTTGTGTAATGGGAAGATGGATACCATGGTTACGGCAACAGAGTGATTGAAATAGTGGATCTTGGATACTAAGCTGAGTAAGGAAAGAGGTTAAGCCAAGATGGTGTTGGAAGCAAAGGAAGAGGTTACGGGGCTAGATGTTTCCACAGGGTTACTGAACCATGTTGTGGTAGGTACAGGCTGAAAAACCAAATTGTGATGGCAGCCAAATATAAGTAGTATTAACATTAAGAACCTTCCTCGCATCATAACATTTAAGATCTCAGTGGGTCTTCTCTGTTGCAGCTCTTACTTTTATGAATGTATAAACTGAGGTTCCTAGATACCAAATGACTTATCAAAAGTGCTACAACTATTTAATGGTACAGTCAAGACAAAGGAGGCTAAAGCTAATGTTTTATTGCCAATATAGCATCAATCTTTCATAAAACATCAGAATTTGATCATAATAAAGCTGTCTAATAATATATAAATTAATAATGATTTTTTTTTCCATTTCAAATGTCTCAAATGTCTAACACAAACACAAATGTTAAGGAAGCCACAGTGACTTTGAGTTCCTATTTGGTTTCTTTCTAACATTTACCACAAAGTTCAACATTAATTTATATATAGTAAATAGAGCTTGTCTTGTCAAAATGAGTCTTTTAATGAAAGTTGTATTTACTGACATGCCAATTAACCAAAAATGAAGTCACTTTTGCCTGCTTTGAATTCACAAAAGACTTGATTTGATCATGTCTGAACTGGAAGCATCTATACAAGAAAGAGGTGTTGCATGGAGGAGCCAATTATGACTCCATGTTGGATCTCTTACTTTAAACTTTGCTTCCTGTTGTTTTTGTTCATGAAAAGGATACTGTTTATATGTAATGGCCTGCCTCAGGAACCCTGCCCCTCTGCCTGAATATTAAACCGAAGGTGCCTTCATTCAGGATCCTGTCCACTTGTGGATGCCCAAAGGAAGAGAGAAATTAACACACCCTCTGGCCAAGGCTTCCCTGGTGGCTCAGCTGGTAAAGAATCTGCCTGCAATGCAGGAGATCCTGGTTCGATTCCTGGGTTGGGAAGATTCCCTGGAGAAGGGAAAGGCTACCGACTCCAGTATTCTGGCCTGGAGAAGTCCATGGAAGGTATAGTCCGTGGGATCACAAAGAGTTGGACATGACTGAGCGACTTGCACCTTCACTTTCACTGCACTCTCCACGGCTGTCTATTCCAGGTTATATTTGTGAGATTAATGGGCTTTTTACGTTGTTTTCTCACCTCCCGTGCACCCCCCTCCACCATCTTTGCTGTATAAAAGAAACTGGCGTCCAGACACTGACAAAATGGTTATTTTGAGACATTAGCCTGGCATGTTTCCATCAGTTGGCTTTCTGAATAAAGTCACACTCCTTGCCTCAGTACCTCATCTCTTGAATTTATTGTCCTGTCATACAATGAACAAAGCAAGCTTGGACTCGATAACAGAAAGTCTATACAGAGTCATAAGATAATTAGTCATGATCCTGTAGTAATCATTGGTAACATTTTATTTTTATAATCAATGTAGCAAGTAAGAGAAAGAAATGAATGAGATTTGTCCCAGGCCAACAGCTGTGTTTTAAAGTACTTTAAGATATTTGGAAAACATAAATTTATCAGTAGCTGCTCTAAATTATGTTCAGCTTTGACTGCTTAAAGAATTGGAAGTGTAAAGATTATTTTTTTTAAATATACTCAAGACCTGTATACCACAAAACAGCGTTTCATCTGTGACTTGTCTCTATCCATCAACCCTTACAGCTATAGTAAGTTGCAGGGCCAAGATTTGGACCCTAGACTCTGACTCCAAAGCTTAGATTGTACCATGAAAAATCAGTCCATGAATCCCATTTGTCCTAAGCAAAAGCTAAATTGCGGTAGAAATGGGTCAGTTGTTCTTTCAGGAAATCAACAGCTTTTGTCTACCCATAACCTTTCAAACAAGGAATGTAGTGAGTGTTTATCCCAAAGAAGTGATGCAAGGGTGATAGGCTGGGAAAATAAGAGTTGCTAGACAGAATGCTAAGTGGAGGGCAAAGTGAGAATGGAACCGATTTAGTGTGCTGATGTTTTCAAGTGTAGTACATTCTGCATGCATAGTCAGGATTCTCTGTTGTAATAAGAAGTGCATCAGGAAAAAGCAAAACAAACAAACAAAAATGACCTTTGGAAAACAATGTTTTAAAGATGAGTGATGAGCACAGAGACCGTAAACAGATGCCCACTGTGCATCACTGGCGTTGAAGTAGAGTTTGTGGAAGAGGAGACTGGATTATCAGGGGTGGGGGAAATGCAGTTTGTGACTGTTTTTTGTTTTGTTTTGTTTTCTTCTTGCTATAAAAAGAACATACAAGACAAACTGGCAGAAAAAGGGACATAAATAGTTGATGGTGATGAGTCCCTTATTCCTCATTCATAGTGAAACTGAGAGTACTGTAACACAAGAAGAATGGATTCAGAATAAGTGAGTTTGCCTCATAGCTGAGTGACCCTAAACAAATAAAACAGTCTCTACATCTCAGGAGAACTGAGAATGGGGTAGCAGAATGTGGAATTGAAGGAGACCAAATGTCCAAACAGAAGAGTCCCACTGCTGGGAATAGAGAGGAGAGAGTTGTAGAAGGTGTCACAGAACTAAATGACTCTTCTGTGGTTTTCAACACTTAAATGTATCCAGGAAAAATGCTGTTTTAGAAAATAAATCTCAGGAAGAAAACTGCTATGTATAAAGGCACTATAATTAATAATAATAATAATTTCAAAGTGATAGCTTCTAAGAAGAGTTGTAAAAAGTGAGTGAAAATAGATGGGCCATTTGCCCATCTTCCATACTTAAATATCTTAGGGTTATATAAATTTCAATGAAAATTGTCACATAAGTGAATTTTATGTGACTTGTGTACTCAAGCAAATTTTACATTAAGAATTTATATATAAATAATGTATTATAACTAAGGTATTATCACTATCCACAAATGCATTTTATAATTTTCAAATAGATTCAGATACTTCATTGGAGTCACAAATGAATGAGATAGATCTGCCTTTGAGCAGGCACTACACACACACACACACACACACACACACACATGCATACACAGACACATACTCATACACACATGTGCCCATGTGTGACTTTATTTTGGGGGGCTCCAAAATCACTGCAGATGGTGATTGCAGCCATGAAATTAAAAGACGCTTACTCCTTGGAAGGAAAGTTATGACCAACCTAGATAGCATATTCAAAAGCAGAGACATTACTTTGCCAACAAAGGTCCATCTAGTCAAGGCTATGGTTTTTCCAGTGGTCATGTATGGATGTGAAAGTTGGACTGTGAAGAAAGCTGAGTGCCGAAGAATTGATGCTTTTGAACTGTGGTGTTGGAGAAGACTCTTGAGAGTCCCTTGGACTGCATGGAGATCCAACCAGTCCATTCTAAAGGAGATCAGTTCTGGATGTTCTTTGGAAGGACTGATGCTAAAGCTGAAACTCCAATACTTTGGCCACCTGATGCAAAGAGTTGGCTGATTGGAAAAGACTCTGATGCTGGGAGGGATTGGGGGCAGGAGGAGAAGGGGACCACAGAGGATGAGATGGCTGAATGGCCTCACCGACTCGATGGACATGAGTTTGGGTGAACTCCGGGAGTTGGTGATGGACAGGGAAGCCTGGCACGCTGTGATTCATGGGGTCGCAAAGAGTCAGACATGACTGAGTGACTGAACTGAACTGAACTGTGCTCCATCCTCCACCCTGTATAAAATTATAAAGTAACTATATGGTCTTTCCTGTGTTGAGGTGAGAAATCAATTGGCAGAAATTTTTCATGATTAATTTCCAAACTCCATAAGAGAAGGAGAATATTAGAATGTAGGAAGCAAGAAAAATGACATAGAGAGTCTTACGTTCTAGGGAGTTGACAGGATATCAGTTTGGTCTGATAGCCAGCCTCCCAGCATGGGAAATATTCATATGAAAATATAACTATTGTAATGAATTTAGAGGCTGCAGTAGACCTTGGTGCCTAGTCTAGCTTCACTAGGGGTGCCATTTGCCTATTGCTTTTCATGGTACCAATTGCTTTTGGTGGTACTGACAGCTTACGAATAACCTAAAAAATAACAGAAAAATGGCCTTGATGAGATTTTCACCTAATTATATGCTTTATTCATCCTCTCTTTCAACACCTTTTCTCATCCCTAACCTGCACTAATGGAGTCTGTCTGTCTATCCCTATCAATTTTCTCCCCTATTTCACTCCCACCCCATGCCTATTTAGACTTCCTCTCCCTCCATTGTTCCCAGCCTCGGGTGCCCTATCCTCAATCACCACGGTTAGCAACCATGTGGGTCTACCTCTGTGGTGCAATGCATGCTCCAAGCTTCCATGGGAACCATGAGAAGCTGTGTTCTTCTGGTACCACTTATTTGCTGAACATTTTTGTTCTCACCTTCTTTTGAAAGTACTCACTCATTGAGATACATCAGTTGTCCAAAGGAGGCCTTGTAGGCTTTACTTTTGGGGTAACTGACCTAAGATAGAGACTGATCCACCTGGGTTTAAATCCTAGTCTTCCACATTGCTAGTTATGTGACCTTGAATGAGCTGTTGAAAATTCTTTATGATAATGTGTTTCATTTGAATTGGAAAAATAACCAATCTGGAAGTCCTGTTGTGAAGATTAACAGATTTAAAACACCTGGCACTTATATATACTTAATGTATGCTATTTTTCTTACCATTCAATTATGGAAATTAATGCAAAACCTAAAGCTATTTTTGTGAAGTGTGAGTAGTTTTTCTGTGAATATGAAATTCTGCGACCCCCAAATTCTCTATATGACTTCTTTTCAGGGCTTGATAATTTCTTGTTACCATGTATATTATTTTTTCTTGTAATCCTCCCTACAAAATACATGATTGTTTAAATTTACCTTTCAGTGTTCTATGTTGAACCATATAAATGAAATATTTGAAAAAAATCAGTTGCCTGTCCAAAGAATTATTGCTAGTGTTTAAAGATTCTATATAGTTTTCATGTAGAAATTTTATCCTGTGTATTCAATCTCACTTATTTTTTCTTACATATGTATTCACTCTGAAAATTTCAATGTGAGCACATCAATCACTTGTGTAAGTTTGTGTGTGTGTATTAGTCACTCAATCACATCTGACTCTTTGTGACCCCATGGACCCCACATGACCCCATGGTAGCCTACCAGGCTCCTCTATCCATGGAATTCTCCAGGCAAGAATAATGGAGTGCATTGTCCTTCCCTTCTCTAGGGGATCTTCCCAACCTAGGGATCGAGCCCAGATCTGCTTTGGAGGCAGATTCTTTACCATCTGATCTACCAGGAAAACCCTAAGTTTAGTTATTTGAGCCAATTTCTATTTTTTCTTTTAAATCCATTAAGAAGGTTGAATTCATCAGTTGCTATAATGTAGTTAAAAGAATGTTTTATCTTGACTTATTGAAAAATGACTTTATGTTGCTGCTCAAAGTTATTTTCATGTTGCATCTGAAGAAAGAAAAAATCCTTTGGTATTTAATATTTATGATATACTAGAAGCTCTGTTTAATTACATCAAAATCCTGCCTTTTATCACTGAGAAAGTAATTTCCCTCCCATAAAGAAACCCTTTATTTTGGGGCTTTTTAAATGACATATTCCAGGAATTGTTTTTGAAATGTGGGCTACTTAGCACTTTGTATCCATGAAGGGTCTACTAACTTGGAAAATAAAATGGAAATGAAGGGGAAATGATTCTTTGAGATGAAGTGACTAAAAAGTCTTTAATTCATCATACTTTGTTAATGAATAAAATAACAAATATTAACAGAGAATAATTAAACAGCACTTACATGTTAGATATTATCATGTTTAATCTATTTTGCCTAATTAAATTAATATATACAATGTATAAATGAGATATTATGGCTTAGGTAAGGCAAGAGACTCTGTCAGCTGGTCAGCTAGTCATTGATGGAATCAGAATGGTGCGGTGTCTAAAGCTAAAGTCTAGGTTCTTGTTACTTTAGTCATAACTGTTAAAGCCCTTTGAATATTTTGAAGAAAAATATAAAAGAGCTATTTTTTCCATTATAACATTCTATACTTACAAGTTGGCCTCACGCAGATAAATAGCTACTTGAAGGTGTATTATCCTTTCCATAAATCATCATGGAGAAATCTGAATTCACTTGATTCTAGTGTGGGCTTTAAACACCTATCTCTGTCTATGTTTCTTTGTCTCTGTCTCTATTTCTCTTTCTGATCTTCTCCCTCCCTTTCTCTTTCCTGGCTTCCAGCTCTGGCAAGGGAACCACCCATCCTCCACTACTTTAACTGTTTTAATTGAGTGAGAATTTGACTAGGTACATAGACTCTGTTTGTTTAACCTGTACGCTGAACACATCATGAGAAATGCCAGGCTGTATGAGTTACAAGCTGGAATCAAGACAGGCGGAAGAAACAACAACCTCACATATGGGGATGATACCACTCTAATGGCAGAAAGCAAAGAGGAACTAAAGAGCCTCTTGATGAGGGTGAAGGAGGAGAGTGAAAGAGCCAGCTTAAGACTAAATATTTAAAAATATAAGATTATGACATCCGGCCCCATTACTGCATGGAAAATAGGTGGGGAAAAGGTGGAAGTAGTGACAGATTTCCTCTTCTTGTGCTCCAAAATTATTGCGGATTATGACTGCAGCCATGAAATCAGAAGACAGTTGCTTCTTGGCAGGAAATTGATGACAAACCTAGACAGTATGTTGAAAAGCAGAGACACTATGTTCTGCTGACACAGGTCTGTATAATCAAGGCCATGGTCTTCCAGTGGTCACATACAGTTGTGAGAGCTGGGCTGTAAAGAAGACAGAGCACCAAATAATTGATGCCTTCGAACTGTGGTACTGGAGAAGACTCCTGAAAGTCCTTTGGACAACGAGGAGATTGGCCCTGAATATTCACTGAAAGGACTGATGCTGAAGCTGAAGCTTCAGTATTTTGGTCATCTGATGCGAACAGATGACTCATTGGAAAAGTCCCTGATGCTGGGATAGACTGTGGGCAGAAGGAGAAGAGGGCATCAGAGGATGAGATAATGCAGTGAACATGAACTTGGGCAAACGCCAGAAGATGGTGAAGCACAGGAAAGCTTGGGGTGTTGCAGTCCATGGGATCACAAAGAGTTGGACATGACTGAGCAATTGAACAGCAACAACATAGACTCTCTGATTTAGAAGTTTGAGATAAGTCAGGATATATTCCAGGGAGATTCTAGAAGATTACAGTTTCAGAAGCAAGAAATATTTTACCTCAAGAAAGCATGAGACAGTACCTTAGCCTGGATAAGAGAATTGTGCAGCCTCTTCCTCCTACCTAAAACAGGTCTAAAAGAAATTGCTAAAAATTATTAAAGAACATGTTTACTGACTGTCTCTAATATAGCTGTGAGAGTATTAAGTTGATGATTGAAACACCGGAAGATGATAGGAGATCATCGTGCAAACTGTTGAAATGTTCTTCTTTTGGTCTTTCCACTTTTTATTTGTTCCTAGTTCAAAGCTAGTCAGCAAATGGAGAATGGCTTCATAAACTTGCTCTCACAGTCATTATTGTCATCTTGCTTCATATTTTGATTATGGTTGTTCTTCAGACACTTGTGTTTAAGGATTGTTAACATCACCACTCAAATACTCTAATACTTTATTCTGAATGAGTCTTGAATTTTGGAGAGCCCTGCATGTTATCATATAATACTGTCTGTCATCTGGGAGAATCTAGCGAACTGGATGTAGGTTTAGGTGGAAAGACAAAGGTTTTAATTAAAGATCCTTCTTTTAAAGTTTTATAGTTTTCATGTTTTTAAAACATGTTGAGCTTAAATCTACTAAGAACAGCATTGAAGAAAGGAAGCATGATTTCCGGAATCAGGACTGGATTGTGAACACGGTGGGAGTATTGACCTATTACTGCTCCCTCTAAACTGTCTCTGCAAAATGTTGTTAACAAAGAGGTTTTGTATTTTCCTAGGATATAGTTTCAGGGAAGCAGGTCTGCACATGTCTGTGCATGTACTGGAATGTGTCATTTTCTCATGTCTTGGTTCTCTTTGGACTTCATTTATTTATGGTTTGTTATATGAGAAGTTATACTTCAGGCTTTAATAAATTATTACTACTTCAACATAGTTAATTTATAGTAATGATTAAAACTGAATAAAACCAAAAAACTTCATTTTTCAGAATATTTTGGTCTTTTTAAATCTGTGAATGAACATAATTTTCAGGGAGTTTTTCATTAGCCAAGCTTTAGACCTAAAGACACTGCCAGCACAGGCCTGGATTATAGTTTTGCTTCTCTCTGCTAATTCAGTATAACAACAGCAATGAAAACAGCAGCAATAGCAGCAACACCTGTTGGTGTCAGGCAGCTATAAATGCTTTACTTTTAATATCCAATTTTTTTTCTAGTTTCACTAGTTTTCTTAGTTTATTATCTAATCTCAAAAGTTTCACAGTTGTGTGACTGTAAAGTAGCACTAAAATGCATAAAATACCTAATATCTAAGATCTTTAATTTTGAAGAATTTGAATAGTAGGATTTTAAGGATTTTACTCTCAGCAGGGGAGATCTAGTGGAAAGACAGCTAGATGTCAAGATGCAGTAAAATTACTACCAACAGAATTAAATGAATCACACTTTACAAAAAGTTGCTATCTACTCCAGAACTCATTAGTGCATGACGGAAAGGAATGTTTGAAAATGGAACAGTTATCAACAGGAAGGGAAGACAGAATTGAAAAATGATTGAAATGAATATTTGTTTCTATGATCACATTTGAACATCACTTTGAAGCACTGCCTGTCATAGAAATCAGGTGTGGTTTTTTTATGTTTTCCCATTCAAGGGAATCATATATATATATATATATGTGTGTGTGTGTATAATAAAATACATATATATATATATATATAAAATAAAAGACTGCAATATAGCATTGAGATTGCACAGAAGAATCTTTGTATAAATTTAAATTTAAAATTCAGTAAGTTGCTGAATAATATTTAATGGAACTTTTAACAATGGAAAGGACATTAGAAAATATGGTCTTATCTCTCACACACATTTTCCTATGTTCAGTTATTGTTTTGAAGCCTGTGGGGATGGGGTACAATGAAGCATAGACCAACATAAATTCCACTTATAAGGAACTGAAACCTAGGCCTGACTCGATTTAGAAAATCTGAATATTTCAGTCAGGTAGTCAATAGTCATACCATTGAAAGATCAGATACTTATTTTTTTTGTGAGCATATCCCCAAATAAATAAAGTCAGCAGAGAAAAGATAACTCATATTAGTTAAACCTAGAAGAGGTTGAAATATAAAGTTCCAGTACTGTCACTGAGGAGCAATAAAATGCAAGAGTGATAGATACGAATGTTTTCCAGTCATTGCCTTACCCCTCAGCAGGGAAATATTCTTAGGCAGCCAAGTTATGATCCAGGCATAATGATAATGATGGAAGTGGCAGCTGTCATCATTTTTGAAAAAAAATAATTGTTTGGATCTTAGCATTGTGCTAAGTGCTGTAACTCTTCACAATTTCATTCTCTTACGACTTCAAAGCATAAGTTCTTTTATCATTTTACAGTTGAGGAAACGAAAGCTTGGGGAAGTTAAGGATTTGCACAAACCTCACAGATGGTCAACGCCACAGGTAGATTTTAGAGACATGTCTGTCTTTCAGCAAACAGAGTAAGAATGGGGCTTTTTACAGCAATCCATGTGAGTTTTAATTGGAGGTAGAAAATGAGCAGTGCTGAGAAATGAGTCATCCAAGACACACTATGACTTAATAGCTCATCCTCCATTTACCTGAAGGACATCTATGTAGTGGCTCGTTAGTCACATTACATGTTTCCTTTAGCCAGTGAAAAATATTCCTTTTTAAATCTTTTTCCTAGCTGTTGGACTGAACAATTCCATTTTTTTATCTGACAGTCCTAGGTATATTTAGCTCTGTGATATTATATTTGGGTCACTTTGAAGCAGGCTTACATATATCTCACCCTCTTATTCAGACATTCACATAATGATCTAAAATACTTATCTCATCACATATGGATCTCATTTGTGTAGTCATCAGGGCCTAGCTCTGTCATCTACTCTATAGTTGGTTCAGGGCACTCATCATCAGAAACATAATATCATCTATTAGATTCAAAATTTGAATAAGAGGGATTTGCCTGGGTCACTTTTAGAGGTCTTGTTTAAAATAATAATTTAAATTGAATATATTTAAGCAGTTGTACTTAGAGAAAGAGTTTGACCTGGTCTAATCTGAGAAATTGAAATTTTGTTTTTAAATCTTAGAATATTTTTTGTCAACATGGACCTCACCAAAATAATACCTGTAAACATACTCAGTCTTGTTGTGAATAGTTTGGGCTGTAGTTTTCTCTTCTTTCAAAAGTGGACAGCTAAAACTTGTTACTATGTCAA
Source organism: Bos grunniens (assembly GCF_055505025.1). Classification (NCBI taxonomy): domain Eukaryota; kingdom Metazoa; phylum Chordata; class Mammalia; order Artiodactyla; family Bovidae; genus Bos; species Bos grunniens. The sequence continues at coordinate 30,684,092 of NC_141193.1, forward strand.
CAACACATTTACTTGTGCTTGAGTATCAGTAGGGATAATGGGTTAATATGCTAAAGTTTACCAAGTAAGGGTTACATTTTACTAACAGTCCTCTGAAGAGATAATCATCTGTCATAGTGACAGTACTCTAAATCTTAAGACATGGTAGCAGATTACATGTGCAAACCCATCTTCAGAACACAACTCTCTCCTAAGACCTCAACAAAACTCTTTTGAGTCTTAATGACAAATGTGACAGAGAAACATATTAAGATAAGGCTTTACAATTGTTGTTCAGTCGCTAAGTCCTGTCTGACTCTTTTGCGACCCCATGGACTGTTGCCCGAAAGGCTCCTCTTTCTCTGGGATTTTTCCAGCAAAAATACTGGAGTTGGTTTCAGTTTCCCTCTCCAGGGGACCTTCCCAACCCAGGGATCTATCCTGCATCTCCTGCATCTTCTGCGTTGACAGGCAGATTCTTTACCACTGAGCTACCAGGGAAGCTCAAAGGTTTATAGAAAGTTTATTTTGAAGTAATCCATATGTGCCTACAGAGTATGAAAACATGGCATCTGTTGTGAAACAAATTTGGAAACCCTTGAGTTAACAACAGAAAAGAAGCTTCTTTTTTCCTAGTGTGGATTTTAAAGCTTTATGACAACAGCAGTGATTTACTAATTCAAATTTTATAAATTGCCTTTTTCTAAACACCTGTTTTCTTTTAAGAGCTTAGGGTACACACTAGTGTTCAATTACTAGAAATGTAATGATACACAAAAGTAACTGAAAAAATGTTTTTTGTTTCAAGGAAAGTGAATCAGTACTAACTAATTTGATAGTACTGTAGGTTCACTGGTAAATTAACTAGATACCCTGCATTTTAAGAATATATAGCCCAAAGGAGATTTTTTTTCTTGTAAAGATCCCTAATAAATAGTAAAAGATATAAAATCCTCTACAAATATGTACTTAAGTGCTATTGAAGCAGCAAGAGGATAGGGCTTGTTCTGCTGTGGTAGGGAGAAGAGGTTAGTCAAAGAAAGTTCTGTTTTAGACTTAGAAGTTTATTTATGTAAAACCTAATCTCCAAATTCATTCCACCATCCCCTTCCCCCTCTGAATCCTCACATCCATTCTCTACGTCTGTGTCTCTATTCCTGCCCTGGAACTGGGTTCATCTGTGCCGTATTTCTAGATTCTAAGGAGCTCAGCTCAGTGCTCAGTGGTGACCTAGAGGGCTGGCATGCTGGGGGAGGGACGTCCAAGCAGGAAGGGATATATCTATACAAATAGCTGATTGACTTCATTGTACAGCAGAAACTTAACACGATAGCTTAAAGCAATTCAGTTCAGTTCAGTTCAGTTGCTCAGTCATGTCCGACTCTTTGCGACCCCATAAATTGCAGCACACCAGGCCTCCCTGTCCATCACCAACTCCTGGAGTTTACCCAAACTCATGTCCATCGAGTCAGTAAAAAACTTCTAATCAAGGATCATCTTTTCGATCATCACATTGAAACTTCTATTTCTGAAGTTGTGTTAAATCATTAAGTATGTCTCCCTAAAGATTAGTAGAGTTCTTGGTTCCTAGACTGATGGTGAACTTTATGACAAACACTGTACCAAGGGTTTTTCAGGATTTCAGTCCAATCAAGAGGTTGAAGATTCTGGCTCTGTGTACACCTAGAGTCAGCCACAATATTCAATTCTAGAATGAAGGGCAGCATTGAAAGTAGACAATATGTTTTTAATTCTCTGGATTTGTGTTTCACACTTACATATGTTTGTGAGTGGGCACTGCTATTTGCTGTAACCTTTTAAGAAACTGTTAAGAAACTACTGTAGCCTGTTAAGAGACTGCTGTACAGCAATAAACTTATACTTGAAAGACAATAGAAGAATAAAAAGAATCTAAACTAACATTGTCTCCATGGCAATGTTTGTCAAGGGGTAAAGAAATGTATCATTTTGAAGTTAAAGAAGGAAAATCTGTGATATACTTTGAATACTTATAGTAACCTGCTTTATGAATGAATTTTTCATTGCCTACCTTACTTTTCAAAAAGTAACGAGAAAACGTTCACAGGAGGCCCAACTTTAATTAAAAGGAAATATATTTGGAATTACAACTTTAATAACTCTAGTTCCAGTGAAACAGATCAGACAATGAGGGAACAGCTGCTTTTCAATTCAAAACAGATGGTACCTTTCTTTTCCTAGTCAGATTTCCGTTTGGGAAATGATACATCCATTGAATATCAGTAAAGCTATGATTTCAAGACATGTATGTCATAAAACACTTTTTTGGATGAATGATGTGAACTGTGTCTTATAGTTTATATGTGTGTTTTCTTTGAACACTGATTTGTAAACATCACCAAATTAAATACTGGAAATGATTTTTCTTTTCAATGGAAGAGAATGTTGAAGAAGGCTATGGTTTTTCCAGTGGTCATGTGAGATGTGAGACGTGGGATGTGAGAGTTGGACTATAAAGAAAACTGAGCGTCAAAGAATTGATGCTTTTGAACTGTGGTGTTGGAGAAGACTCTTGAGAGTCCCTTGGACTGCAAGGAGATCCAACCAGTCCATCCTAAAGGAGATCAGTCCTGGGTGTTCATTGGAGGGACTGATGTTGAAACTGAAACTCCAATACTTTGGCCACCTGATGTGAAGAGCTGACTCATTTGCAAAGACCCTGATGCTGGGAAAGATTGAGGGCAGGAGGAGAAGGGGACGACAGAGGATGAGATGGTTGGGTGGCATCACCGACTCGATGGACATGGGTTTGGGTGGACTCCTGGAGCTGGTTTTGGACAGGGAGGCCTGGCGTGCTGCAGTTCATGGGGTCGCAAAGAGTCAGACACGACTGAGTGACTGAACTGAACTGAACTGAATGTTTGGCAAAAACTGGCCCATAGTTTTTCTAATAAGTACAAATAGCTAATTTTATTAGGATAGTATATTATCAATGAGCAGAACGTTGAGGAGAGTGCTTTGAAAGAAAGCTATAGAACCAACTTGCTCAAGAGGCTTTCACAATAGAGCCTAAACCCCTTAACAAATATACCTTTAAACTCAGAGCTGTCCAAAAGGCATGACTGTATCATTTCTTTTTTCCTACATCCACATAATAATTTCAAACTGAAGATTCCCCTCAAATTCCTCTCTACCAACCTATATTGAATGTTTCAGCAATTATCTCATCTCACTGTATCTGAAAAATAGTCCTAAAAATTATTCTGTAATAAACTTTTCCTGACTTTCTTTCAATCAGCATCTTGCTATACAGTGAAAATTCTTCTGGTGTGGATTTTTATTATGTTTTTCCTTACAGTGCTTTTTAACTTAAGAACTCTAAAGCATTTCCTCTAAGATTTAGGTCCCTATGGTTTATGCTTAATATGACATTCTCATCAAATTTGGGGCTTAAAGAAGTAACTCCCTTTTATTCAAAGAAACATATAATTTTCAAAATAAAGATATTTTCATTTTTATAACTCTGTAGACAATGTAGAAAACATGGAAAAGCACAAGTGAAAAAACCTATATTCAATAATATCTTTAACATTTTGTATAAATTATTCATATACCAGGGATCATATATGGTAAATTTAATGGTGATTAATGAATAAGTTCATACATATTAGTTTGCTTAAAATATCAAGCTCCATTGTATTTAAAAAGCAAACAATTTGAAATGTTAATTTATAAATAAGACTGTTACATGGCAGATGTTAGTAATGGATTTCATTTTGTCAGGTTATTATATTATATTTAGATTGCCTGCTTAGCTCTAAATCAAGATCCTGGTAACCAGTATTCACAGACAAATGAACCATAAGAGATAACAGTATTACTTTAATTGAGGTCCTACCTAATCTCCCTGTGTAGGTAAAGATTCAATGGACTTGGCTTTTATCAGAAACCTGCATCATTACTTTGTAAGACATTAACTCTGACCCCAGTGAAATATCTCTAATCACAGGTCTTAGACACAGTGGGGTATAAAGCATTTGTAAAAGTGAAAATGTTATTCATATTTTTATACAATACAAAATAAAACTTTTAATGCATTTTTTTTAAACAGAGTTCAGGTGAAACATGAGGGCAGTGAAAAGTTGAATTGATGTCTGCACTCATTTATCTCATGAATGAGTCAGAATTTAATTTACCCTAAACAAAGATGTTGGACAGATGCTGACATAGGATAGAAGTCTAGTTTTCAAATTAATTTTCTTGGTTACTGGAAGTGTTTCAGAAATTGAGCTGGCGAATTCCATTATCCTCTGCCAAGTGATAAAGATGCTAAATGCTACATTTTATTACAAAAACTGATAGTAAATATTTTAAAACTAAAATATAGTATTATAGCCTGTATGTTGCAATTCAAGTCACAACCCCTGGTCTCCTGTGCTGGTCACCCAAGGTGATATAACATGCTGCTGCTGCTAAGTCACTTCAGTCGTGTCCGACTCTGTGTCACCCCATAGACGGCAGCCCACCAGGCTCCCCCGTCCCTGGGATTCTCAAGGCAAGAACACTGGAGTGGGTTGCCATTTCCTTCTCCAATGCATGAAAGTGAAAAGTGAAAGTAAAGTCACTCAGTCATGTCTGACCCTCAGCGACCTCATGGACTTCAGCCTACCAGGATCCTCCATCCATGGGATTTTCCAGGCATGGCCTGGTTATAAGGATGATGTATCTTCATGTAACTTTAAGCTTTGAGGAAACATCCTGACAAAATGGCTTTATAGACAAGAACTCTGCTTTAGAAGGATTCCATTCGATGAATTCTGAGGCATCTAGTTCAAAAAGTTTATTTTTTTCTCTCTGATTTAGAGTTCAAATTCTTTACATACAATTTCAGTTCAGTTCAGTTCGGTCACTCAGTCATGTCTGACTCTCTGTGACCCCATGGACTACAGCACACCAGGCCTCCCTGTCCATCACCAACTCCCAGAGCTTACTCATACTCATGTCCATTGAGTCAGTGATGCCATCCAACCATCTCATCCTTTGTCATCCCCTTTTCCTCCCGCCTTCAATCTTTCTCAGCATCAGGGTCTTTTCAAATGAGTCAGTTCTTGGCATCAGGTGGCCAAAGTATTAGAGTTTTCAGCTTCAACATCAGTCCTTCCAATGAACATTCAGGACTGATTTCCTTTAGGATGGACTGGTTGGATTTCCCTGCAGTCCAAGGGACTTTTCAAGAGTCTTCTCCAACACCATAGTTCAAAAGCATCAATTTAGTTACTAACAATTGAATTGTGGTGCTGGAGAAGACTCTTGAGAGTCTGTTGGACAGCAAAGAGATCCAACCAGTCAATCCTAAAGGAAATCAACCCTGAATATTCTTTGGAAAGACTGAAGCTCTAATACTTTGGCCACCTAATGCAAAGAGCCAACTCATTGGAAAAGACCACGATTCTGGAAAAGATTGAGGTTAGGAGAAGTGGGCAACAGAGGATGAGATAGTTGGATAGCATCACCAACTCAGTGGATATGAATTTGAGCAAATTCTGGGAGATAGTGAAGGACAGGAAAACCTGGCTTGCTAAAGTCCATGGGGTCACAAAGAGTTGGACACAACTTAGTGACCGAACAACAAAACAATCCACCCTTTTCCTGAAATCCACTGTATACCATAGAAATGCTGTTTCTACTGGACAAGAGCAATGTTTTATACTTTAGCCTATAAACTCATATTCCTTGGCACACTTGTGTAGGAAGAAACTAATAGTACAGTTGCCACATTTAAATAGGAAATATTGTGCATCAGTTTAAAATATATAAAAATGAATGGGGAATGTTGTTAGGTCAATTAGGAGAATATAAAAGTTCTGGCCTTCAGTATCATGTCATTTAAATCAGTTTTATATCTGTCTAGGGGATCAAATGGGCTTCCCTTGTGACTCAGACCTGGGTTTGATCCCTGGGCTGAGAAGATCCCCTGGAGAAGGGAAAGGCTACCCACTCCAGTATTCTGGCCTGGAGAATTCCATGGACTGTACAGACCAAGGGGTCACAAAGAATTGGACACAACTGAACGACTTTCACTTTCTTCTTTCAGAGGATCAAATAAAGTTATAATTCACCTTTTCTGGTGTTCTTATACCATGATCTTCAAGTCATTGAATTACAAACATTTGCCTCTGAATAGTCTAAAGTTTTCAAGGCTTATGAATAAACCCAGAGTCATGAAACACATATAATGAAAGTGTACTCGAAAAAGACTTTAGGCTTTTCTCTTGTAGTCTATGTTAAAACACAATCTGTAAAAGGGAAATTTGATAAATATGATCAAAGTTTAACACTTTTATTCTGCAAAAGACCCTGTTAAAACCAACAAAACATAACCTACAGATGAAGAGAAAATATTTGCAGGTCACATGTCCAATAAGAACTAGTATCTAGACTATATAAATAACTCTTAAAACACAACAATAATAGGACAACCTCATGAGAAAATAGCCAACGATGTAGACAGACAGTTCACCAGTGAGAATATACAGGAGGCAAATAAATACGTAAAAGATGCTCAACATCATTATTCCTCACGTACATTCTAGCTAAAGCAACCATGTGGTATCACATACCCTTAACAGAATGAATAACATAAAAGAGTGTCAACATCCAGTGCTGATAAGTCTGAGGAGAAACCGTCTCACTCGCACACTACACGTATAAATGTAAAATGCTAAAACCACTCTGGAAAACAGCTGTGCAGTTCCTTAAGAAACTGAATATGCAACCATTCAATTATCATGTAACCCAGGAACTGCACCCTGGGACATGTTGAACAGCAATGAAAATTCATTCCCACACAACTGCTTGTGCGTATTTGTTCATAGCAGCCTTACTTGCAATACTCAAAAGCTGAATCCTCAGTAAGTAAATGGTTAAACAAATTGTGGTATTCCCATACCACAGAATGCAGCAGTATAAAGGAATGTACTGCAAATATACATGATGCTTTAGATGAGTCTCCCAGAAAATTATGTTGATTGAAAAAGTCAATTCCAAAAGTTTGCATACTGTATGATACCATTCATGCAGCATTCTTGAAATGATAATATTTAGAAATAAATTAATCATTTCCAGATGTTAGGTATGATATGGAAGTGACTAGGTAGGTGGGTTAATGGTAACAAAGGATTTTTGTGGTAATTCTCTATATGAATTATATCAGTGTTTTATATCTGATTTTGATGTTGTATTGTAGTGTTACATAATATTACCATTGGAGGAAACTGGAGAAAAAGAACATGAGATCTCTGTTTTTCTCTACACCTGCATGTGAATCTATATATATATATATTTTTTTTTTTTCCTCAATATAAAAATTTTCACTTAAAAAAAAAAAAACAAAAACGAACAACCTTGGTGGGAGAATGTTACATGGTAGATGTTATATAATTAGGTTTTGTTCGTCTAACCAAATGATATATTTTGGTATTGTTTTCCCCTCAGATTTTGTCAACATTATCCCCTCCTCCTGGTTATTTGTCAACTTGTAACAGCAAATGGAGGAATATTCTTCCCTTAATAGGAACTTTAACCTAACTTTTTTTTTTTTTTTTAACTTAAGCACGTTTATTTTGAAAGAAACCTTAATATCACTGCCTATAAATTAAAACAAATTTAACTTACCATTACAAAAGAGGAAGCTATAAAATGAATATATAACTATTCCATGTTTTTAAAATTTATCCTCATATTAAAACCTTCACATGTGAAATGTGGATACTATATTTTAAGAAACACTGTGTAGGAGTATTAAATTATTTTAAAAATCCTTAATTTCTAGTTATTACAGATATTTGACATGCTCATTTGGGGGGGTGTAGAAAATATTCCATGACTTAGAAATGATTATAAACACTGATATATATGAAGGTATGTGAAGTACAGCATTTTTATATTAATTTCCCTATCTCTACTAATTTTGAGAATATTAATAACAATGGTTACAGTTATACTGACAGGTACCAGAAGTGTTCAGTCTTATATTGATGAAATTAGGCCTTTCTGGAAGTTTACTGCATTTGTTTTTTCCGAAATAATTATCCTCCTCAAACAATCCTAGAGACTATTAATACAGTGGGATTATCTGATATTTCTAATTTCATATTAGTTTTGATATTATTATGTCTTTATATAGATGTGACTCTAACCAAGGGCTGACTTTTAGGCAGAGGAAACAACTTGTACAAAATATTGTCTCTTATTTCTGGCAGCAAAATTAGTTCATGTAACTGTAAGCACATAGATAGGATCAGCTTGGGGCTCCTTTAATGAGAGGCTGAAAAAATGGAAATTAACTTGATGTTAATGAAACTAGAGAAAGAAGGTAATAATAGACATGCTAAAAGACACCGCTATGTTTTATCCCTAATTTTCACTCTATGAAAAGATTACTTCTGCTTTGAAAACTCACTGATATGAGTGAGTTACATGCACACATGTATAGGTAATCTTCCTAGGCAACAGATGTGTATTTAACAAAGGCCCTCTAGGATATCCTATATATATATTTTTCATCATATATTACTTGAGTATAAAGTAAAAACATTGACTTTAAATATGAAGTGGGTGGGATCAAAGCATGTATGGGGAGATAACTTAGAAACAGTGCTGACCTTATTTTTTATTCAGATTTTATATTATGATATCCATCTACAGGGGCTCTTTTTTCTTTTTCCCATGATTTTAATGAAACCTCTAAATGAAAATAGCATACATATTTCCAAATGCCAAAGGGTCAATTTAACGTCTCCCATACGGGAGTGGGTAGCTAGCTGTTCCCTTGTCCGAGGGATCTTCCCAACTCAGAGATAGAACCCAGGTATCCCACATCGAAGGCAGATTCTTTACCAGCTGAGCCACCAGGGGAGCCCTAGAATACTGAAGTGGGTTAGCCTATCCCTTCTCCAGTAAATCTTCCCAACCCAGGAATGGAACCAAAAGTATCCTGCAGTGCAGGCGGATTCTTTACCAGCTGAGCTACCAGGGAATCCCTCCAAATGCCAAAGGGTCAATTTAATGTTTCTTTTAAAAGTGTTTCCTTCAAAAGTGTTTCCTTCCTCCCTCCTCTCTCCCTCCCTTTTTTCCTCTGTTCTTCCTTTTTTGTCTGTATATCTATCACCTTTTTTTCTGTAGAGGATGAACATTGATTTAAAGGAAATACCATCATGTTCATGGGTTGATCTGTATTTCTTTGTGGCTCCTAAAGCAATCATTCTACGATGAAGTGCTTAACTTCCTGCAGGACTCCAACCTAATAAATCAATTAGTAGCAATTAATCAGGTGTATAACTCATGACACCCAGGGGAAAAGTGTATATTACTGCTTCTGTTACAGACAGAGCATTTCTAACTGAACATGGATTCATCCAGGGTTCATTCGGGTGTAATTTATTGCCCCCAAAGCTATGGTTTTGGTATAGTTAATGATTAAAGTAGGAGGTCTAACTTTGATTTGAGGATGCAATTTTAATCTCATTATTCACCTTTTTGATAAAATATGAGAAAAGGCAATTTAAGAGTTATCAGTTATAACTTTCCACTGCTTATTTTAGTCATCATGATCTTTGATTACAAAACACTATATATATATATATATATATATATACACACACACATTTGAACTATGTTTCACATGATTTTGTTAAATTAGTGTCTCATGCTTAAAGAATATTCTGCTGAATTATTTTAATACTTGCTAGTGCTTGACAGTTCTTATGATGTGTTAGAAGCTGATGAATAACCAGAATTTTATTTCTGCTGAAGGACTTGTCTTTCTGTTCCAGACCTTACCTCGATGCTTTTGGCACACTGGGGCAGACGTTTCAGTTCTTCAATGAAATGGACTAATCCATCAAAGTGCCCCCTCTGTCCCTTTGCATCCTGTCACAGTGCAGCAATATTTAGACAGTACTTCAGGAGACCCCACTGTGTGTCTTGGAGGTGGGGTTCTACACTTCTCTAGATGACCTTCGACATGGACTGGACTAGTTCACTTAAACATGAGGATAGAAATCCCAAAGTTTTTGCCCTAGCTAAACTCTGTGGGGAACATGATACTGATGCTTTTTTTTAATCTTTATTGAAATAAAAGCGATTTGAGTCCTTGGTAACCTCCAGTCATATCTCTCTTATCACATGTGGGGTTCTAGGAGCCAAATAGTATTATTGCCAAAGAGGATCCGAGCAATATATTCTGAAGATACTTTTTTGTTTTTCCTCAGTATTTTTTTATCTTCTGGACGAGAGATAAATTCTGAAGGAGATCAGCCCTGGGATTTCTTTGGCAGGAATGATGCTAAAGCTGAAACTCCAGTACTTTGGCCACCTCATGAGAAGAGTTGACTCATTGGAAAAGATTCTGATGCTGGGAGGGATTGAGGGCAGGAGGAGAAGGGGTCGACAGAGGATGAGATGGCTGGATGGCATCACTGACTCGATGGACGTGAGTCTGAGTGAACTCCGGGAGTTGCTGATGGACAGGGAGGCCTGGCGTGCTGCGATTCATGGGGTCGCAAAGAGTCGGACACAACTGAGCGACTGATCTGATCTGATCTGATCTGATAATGTGCTGAAAAGAGCAGACAATAGTTAGGGACTCTCTGAATGTCTCCATAAGAATATAGATAGTGACAACTACTAAATAAAATGTTTTTAAGAAGTAATTTTAATTAAGTATATATTAGTTCAAAAGCAGTTTTATTTATTAAAAATAATAGTTTTTTTGAGGGACTTCCCAGGTGGTGCTATGGTAGAGAACCCTCCTGGCAATGCAAGAGACATAAGAGACACGGATTCGATCTCTGGGTCAGGAAGATCACCTGGAAGAGGGCATGGGAACCCACTTCAGTATTCTTACCTGGAGAATCCCGTGGACAGAGGATGATGGGCTACAGTCCATGGGGTTGCAAAAAGTCAGACATGACTTAAGCAACTAACACACACGTGTAGTTTTTCCAAACTTCAAGGGTAAAGAGGTGTAATCACATTCTCTGTCTAACACGTAGCTGTATATCTGGATGGAGATATATATATATATATATATATATATATAAATATTTCAGGCTATACTAGTTTAATTCTTTACTAGAATGTGAGAAGTCTCCCTTTACTTTGGTAAAAATCACAATCTCTCTATCTCTGTCTCCTTTTCATCTCTGTCTCTGTCTGTCTCTCTCTATGGATCCATAGATAGATAGATAGATTTGTGTGTGGGGGTTCTTGCTCTCTCACATACACACACAATTTGTTATTTGTTAGCATCTTCTGGAAATTTCTTCCTGTTCTTTCAGTGCCTCTATTCTTTACTTCCCACCCTTGCTTCCCACACACAAACACACACAGACCCCACTTAATCCAGCCTTGAGAAAATCAGTCTTTACACTGAGCATAATCTTTTTTTCTTACAAATTGGGTCACTCAACAGTCTGCTTCTGGGTCACTGACTCATTTTCTTTGCAAATGCTTCAGTCTTCTGTAGAGCTTTAAAAATTTCTCAGAGAAGAGTCTTAAAAATCTTTCAAAGGCAAAGGTCGGAATACAAACAGCACTGAATGGAGTGCGGTTTATAATTGGTAGTGCTGAAGGGTTTGGATTTGTGACCACGGAATTCTAAGAAGCAGGAAAGTGCAAATTCCCAGGTCCGGACTTCCGTCCCCTGTTAGATGTCTTTGCAGAGGTCTCTCAAAGTGACTGTTATTGAAAATATGGCTCAATCCTCTATTCATAGTAAGTAGGGGCATTTTGCTTCGGTGGAAGAAGTATAAAAGTTTCCTTTCATGAAAATCTGATGGCTAATTGAAAATGCAAAAGGAAGTAAATGATTCTTTAGAGTCAAAATCATCTTTCTCAGCATGTTTCAAGGGACACTAGTTTCTGTAGATATTAATAGGCCTTAAATGAGCAAAATAATCCTCTTGAGGGAAACGCTGGGTTTAGGAAAGTTAAACAAGTTTCTTTATTGCAGGAATTTTTATAATCTTTGATATACTAATGCAGATGAACCTCTAAGGAGTGGATAAATATGCAGAAATTACTAAATTTATTTAGCCACCAAAGAACATCTCATGGAAGCATAGGTTCTTTGAAACATATTTTTGAAAATGCTGTTATATATGTTAATAGTATAGTGTTTTTTTTTAAATGATGATTAAAACCTGGAGAAGCTTTTTTTCTTTTTGGAGAATGGTAGTGACCTGTTTGAGATCAAGCCAAATTCCTTATTAATGCCCAAGAAAATAGTTATTTCATTGGCTTCTACCATCTGTTTCTTTTCTATGGAGTGACCATAACAAAGCAGCTTGGAGAGTCTGCTTTCTGTAAAGATGAGCTAAAAGGTATTGAAGACAATATCCACCCCTTCAAACTCTGGAATTTTGCCAAATAAATTACCTAACATGACTTTTGTAGTCTTACTTCTCTGGCTTCTAAGAACATTAATTCTTAATTGCTATCAATATAAAGTCCTGAAAGACACAGGTATTATCTGACGTCACATTGTATTCCCTCTTGATTTCAGTGTTTTATACATAGTAGGTCATTAGTTGGTAGTATGTTGGGTTACATCCAAATTAGACTTCAAAACATTCTGAACATTCTTAGATTTTGTACATAATTTGGCTTCTGTCTTCTTCAGTGATATCTGTTTCCACCCTCCAGTTCTAATCAGTCAAAACTGTCGTTTTCTTCCATCACACTATATTCATCCTCCATATCACAGAACTCATTTTAGTTTCTAATCATCTCGTTGTTGATATAATTTTGTGAGTTTTTTTCCCCCTCTCAGTTCAGTTACTCAGTTGTGTCCAACTCTTTGGGACCACATAGACTGCAGCACGCCTGGCTTCCCTGTCCATCACCAACTCCTGGAACTTGCTCAAACTCGTGTCCATCGACTCGGTGATGCCATACAACCATCTCATCCTCTGTCATCCCCTTCTCCTCCTGCCTTCAGTCTTTCCGAGCATCAGGGTTTTTTCCAGTGAGTCAGTTCTTTGCATCAGGTGGCCAAAGTATTGGAGTTTCAGTTTCAACATCAGTCCCTCCAATGAACACCCAGGACTGATCTCCTTTAGGATGGACTGGTTGGATCTCCTTGCAGTCCAAGGGACTCTCAAGAGTCTTCTCTAACACCACAGTTCAAAAGCATCCGTTCTTTGGTGCTCAGCTTTCTTTATGGTCCAACTCTCATATCCATACATGACTACTGAAAAAAAATCATGGGACATTAAGTTCTATAAATAGACTATCTCTATTTTTATCATTATGTCTTTATACGCAAGATTTAGCTGAGAAACATGTTTATTGTATTCAATAATTAGAATGAGTGAATAACTGTTCAATAATTAGAGTGAATGAATGAAAATATGAATGAATGTATAAATGTAGGCATGCTTCATTTTCAAGTGCTCAATTCACGAGAGATCAAATTACTGATTCAACCATGTAGCAAAAACTTTTTAAACATTAGTTTTCCAAGGGGAAAAAATATGAACACTAATACATTAGTGCTAATCATAATCTTCCTGAAAGTATATGCTGTACATTCTGACACCTGAAAAAAATTCTCAAGTAGTGGTTTCTAAAAAGCACATTCAGTAGTTAATATTCATGATCAGGAAGAGACACTATTTCTATCAATATAGTGCCCTCTTAAACAAAGGTTAATACATGCTTATCCAACGTCAGGAATCAATGGTTGAATGCTTTTAACCGGCAAATTCTAAATTCTAGATAAATAAAAATATTGTTTTGCTCGAGATCACTGGTAGTAGTCTAGCAGTTCTTTACAAATGGTGACCTTTATCTCTTATCATAGGGCAAATTCGTATGGTTATTTGAGAGAGTTTACATGTAATACAAAATTAGGTGTCAAAAGTTAAATAATGATAATCTGTCAAGTTATATAAGTCCATATATAAAATACTTTAAATTTTTCAGTTTTATTTTCTTTTTGAAAAGTGATAATATTATTTTGTGTACTTCTAATAGGTTATTATAGACTAGTAATAAATATCTCCATTTATCTTCAAAATATTCATGGGTCTCCAAACCATTTTGGGAAGAGAAGTCATTTGAGTTTTTTTTTTAACCTTCTTAAAAATAAAAATATATCAAAATTATGTTTTTATTTTAGACTTTTTTTTCTTGTGGGAGTTTTGATTGAAATCCCTACAAACCTTGGCCATTAACTTACTTTAATTCTTGTTCTTTTTTTTTCCTTTCATGTTCTGGCTGCAGATTTTAATACTGGTACCTTTCTTTGTTTAGTTCATCAAAAGTATTCTGATTCTAATACTAAGACATCTAAAAATGCAAATGTGATGCACACAGTTATGATGAATTCACTGAGAAGATTTACATTATCATTATCACTTTGGAGATTCAGAGCCAGTTAAATGAATAACATCAGTACTATCATATTTACCTGCCAGTTTTTCTGCTTGACATCTGTAACAGTTGTTAGGTCTGAAATTTGATTTTTGATTAAACTATCACTCATGTGCTAGGTATCAGACTACTCATTGAATGCATATATACACAACTTATATACATATATGACATACAGATATAAATGTACAGTATCTTCTCTAGTAAAAATAAATACTTGCTTTTGGTCACATTCTTATCTACTTATTACACCTGTTGTATAACTCTCTAGAAAATACTTCTAGAAATAAAGATCTGTATTTGGTTTTTTAAATACTATACAAAGTACCATAGGGGCTCCAATGGATGGACATTTGAGTTGTTTATTCTGTTCACATCACTGAATATCCTTGTTTATATATCAATCCATATTTTTACTAATACAACTGTGGGACACAGTTTGGGATGTAATTTGCATTTTTCATTAATTAAATTCTGAGATAAAATTATATAATAAATTTCTGTTTAGAAATAATATCAAAATAAAATTAAATAAATATAAATAATGATAGTCTTAGTCATGTTAAAATTCAACTGGTTTAAAAAATTGGATTCCCTGAAGCCAGACCTTCTACAGATCTGTCTTCTCCAGGTTGCTAACTGTGTTTTAAGGAGTTTCATTCAGTTCCACGTGTGGAAGATTTCATCTGTTTGTGACTTACCTTCTCCAGAATTCCAAAGTGTTTGATCGTTTATATTTTTATAAGGAATAGTTATCTCCTAATCATTCAGATCTTATATTGCTTTGCAATTGACACTTTCATATCTGTTTAATTTTGCCAAAATAATGCTTAGTTGTTTTATTCTTAGTTTTGCTTAAAACCTCCAAGGTCTTAAATCATTTTACTCGCCTTTCAAACTGTCTTCTCTGTTTCTCTGATGTACTCTTATATGGATATTCATGGAATTTAAAATATTCTGGTATCCCAGTATAAAAAAATATGAACATAAAATTTATTCTTGCAGACTTCTGTTACATTTTCCATTTAACTCTTCCCTTCTTTATTCTCTGTGTCTTGTCAAGAGCCTCTTTTAATATTTTAAAAAATTTTTGTAAAGGTTTTTGAAGCTTCCACTTATAAGTTCTTTGTAGCAATTTCTTTAAGTTGTCTGTTTCATTCTTAGTGTGCATATATATAACATAGAGCATGATATTATCCCTCTTGCCAAGTATTAGGATTATATGAAATAATTGATGCATACTATTTAGAGATTAAATCCATTTGCCTGTCTCCTCCCTACACCCCAGTTTTTACTCTCTATCTTTCTGCTACTTTATTTTAAATAGTATTTATAAATATTAAAATACCTTAAAACATTTTTTAAAAAGCGTAAAAATATATAAGGACATACATCACTCCTTTTTAAAACGTGTACCTATTTAGTTAAATGAAAGGTACTAAAGTGTCTTTGAATCCAAATCAACTCTGTGGTGATGAAAAGAAAATTGCTTCACTTCATCATTTTCTGTTTGTTGAACACATGTCTCTAAATCTTTGCAGTATGTTAATGACAGGTTCATGTTGGATTTTTAAAGTATTTTCATCAAGTTGATTTCTAGAATAGTTTTTTATATCCCACCTTTTTCTTACGCATTTTTGAGATGAAGTACAAATTTAAAATATATGTTTCCTAAATACTGTAGTAACATTATATGTATATTACATTTAAAATATATACACATACACACACATACACATATTTTGATCTAGCAATAGAACATGATTATTTAAAAAAGGACAATATAAGTAGTCTTCACATAGAAGGTAATTGAATATTAAATGTTCTTGAACTTTCTACATCTAGGAGAGGTAAAGAAACCATCGATAAATTAATTATTAGGGAAAAATCAGTCTTTCAAGAAGATAATTTTTTTATGGCAGTAAAAACAATTATCACTTAGGACCTTTCCTAATTATTGTAACAATGTCATCTAAACAATATTTATAATAAAGATGCTACTGTTTCTTTTGATGGCCCTTACGATGCAAATTATTGAAAGTCTTACAACTGAATTTATAAATCTCACTTCATTAAGTTCATTTCGTGAAGTGTCTTTCTAAAACAACCCTGAAATTGTATATTACTGTAGTTTTGCCAAGAGAATGCACTGGTAATAGCAAACACCCTCTTCCAACAACACAAGACTCTACACATGGATATCACCAGATGGTCAACGCCAATATCAGATTGATTATATTCTTTGCAGACTAAGATGGAGAAGCTCTATACAGTCAGCAAAAAAAAAAGACCCAGAGCTGACTGAGGCTCTGATCATGAACTCCTTATTGCCAAATTCAGACTTAAATTGAAGAAAGTAGGGAAAACCACTAGACCATACAGATATTACCTAAATCAAATCACTTATGATTATACAGTGGAAGTGAGAAATACATTTAAGGGCCTAGATCTGATAGATAGAGTGCCTGATGAACTATGGATGCAGGTTTGCAACATTGTACAGGATACAGGGATCATGTACATGACCATCCCCATGGAAAAGAAATGCAAAAAAGCAAAATGACTGTCTGGGGAGGCCTTACAAATAGCTGTGAAAAGAAGAGAAGCAAAAAGCAAAGGCGAAAAGGAAAGATATTCCCATCTGAATGCAGAGTTACAAAGAATAGCAAGGAGAGATAAGAAAGCCTTCCTCAAAGATCAATGCAAAGAAATCGAGGAAAACAACAGAATGGGAAAGACTAGAGATCTCTTCAAGAAAATTAGAGATACCATGGGAACATTTCATGCAAAGATGGGCTCGATAAAGGACAGAAATGGTATGGATCTAGCAGAAGCAGAAGATATTAAGAAGAGGTGGCAGGAATACACAGAAGAACTGTACAAAAAATATCTTCACCACCCAGATAATCACGATGGTGTGATCACTGACCTAGAGCCAGACATCCTGGAATGTGAAGTCAAGTGGGCCTTAGAAAGCATCACTACGAACAAAGCTAGTGGAGGTGATGGAATTCAGTTGAGCTATTTCAAATCCTGGAAGATGATGCTGTGAAAGTGCTGCACTCAATATGCCAGCAAACTTGGAAAACTCAGCAGTGGCCACAGGACTGGAAAAGGTCAGTTTTCATTCCAATCCCAAAGAAAGACAATGCAAAAGAATGCTCAAACTACCACACAATTGAAAATCATCTCACACACTAGTAAAGTAATGCTCAAAATTCTCCAATCCAGGCTTCAGCAATACGTGAACCGTGAACTTCCAGACGTTCAAGCTGGTGTTAGAAAAGGCAGAGGAACCAGAGATCAAATTGCCAACATCCGCTGGATCATGGAAAAAGCAAGAGAGTTCCAGAAAAACATCTATTTCTGTTTTATTGACTATGCCAAAGCCTTTGACTGTGTAGATCACACTAAACTATGGAAAATTCTGAAAGAGATGGGAATACCAGACCACCTGATCTGCCTCTTAAGAAACCTGTATGCAGGACAGGAAGCAACAGTTAGAACTGGACATGGAACAACAGAATGGTTCCAAATAGGAAAAGGAGTACATCAAGGCTGTATAGTGTCACCCTACTTATTTAACTTCTATGCAGAGTACATCATGAGAAATGCTGGGCTGGAAGAAGCACAAACTGGAATCAAGATGGCTGGGAGAAATATTGCTAACCTCAGATATGCAGATGACACCACCCTTATGGCAGAAAGTGAAGAGGAACTAAAAAGCCGCTTGATGAAAGTGAAAGAGGAGAGTGAAAAAGTTGGCTTAAAACTCAACATTCAGAAAATGAAGATCATGGCATCCGGTCCCATCACTTCATGGGAAATAGATGGGGAAACAGTGGAAACAGTGTCAGACTTTATTTTGGGGGGCTCCAAAGGCACTGCAGATGGTGATTGCAGCCATGATATTAAAAGATGCTTACTCCTTGGAAGGAAAGTTATGACCAACCTAGATAGCATATTAAAAAGCAGAGACATTACTTTGCCAATAAAGGTCCATCTAATCAAGGCTATGGTTTTTCCAGTGGTCATGTATGGATATGAGAGCTGGACTGCGAAGAAAGCTGAGCACCAAGAATTGATGGTTTTGAACTGTGGTGTTGGAGAAGACTATTGAGAGTCCCTTGGACTGCAAGGAGATCTAACTAGTCCGTTCTAAAGGAGATCAGTCCTGGGTGCTCATTGGAAGGACTCATGCTAAAGCTGAAACTCCAATACTTTGGCCACCTCATGCTAAGAGTTGACTCATTGGAAAAGACTCTGATGCTGGGAGGGATTGGGGGCAGGAGGAGAAGGGGATGACAGAGGATGAGATGGCTGGATGGCATCACTGACTCGATGGACATGAGTTTGAGTGAACTCCGAGAGTTGGTGATGGACAGAGAGGCCTGGCATGCTGTGATTCATGGGGTCTCTCAGAGTCAAACACGACTGAGCAACTGAACTGAACTGATAGTATCGATAATACAGTATAGTATAGTATTTATACTATAGTACTGTAGTATCTTAGATTTGTGCTTCATCTCAAAAGTGTTTAAAAAGAAGGTGGTATATAGATTGTATAATGAACTAAGCCCAGGACTTTTGTATTAAAATGCACCTACTCTTATTTATATAATATATATTCAAGTCACAGATTCTTTATTTTTAGTAGTACAAGTGGGTACTACTAATAAAGAAACTTTTAAAAAATATCTCACTTTTGAAACAAAATTTGTTAGATTTCATTAAGGTATATTCTAAAAGTTAGTTTCACTCTAGTCTATGACGTTAAAATGAAAAAAGAACTTTTATTACAAATGATTACAAATACTTTTTCAAATACCACTTACCATGACAGTTTAATGCAAAAGAGTCAACATTTCATATGAAAAGAACTACCAAAAAATCGAGCTTTATCTTTAAATAAAATCTACCTTTTAATTATGAATACTATATTTACTACCTTGCTTTATCTTAAAAATTGTAAATAAGCCAACCTGGGTTAGCCAAAAGAAATATAATATTTAGTTACTTGTGTGGGTGTTCTCCATTAGCTTATTTTGTAGTCACTTCTCCAAAAGAAAATGGACTTCTACGTTTCTTTCATGCACTCATAATCTAACCCCCCACCCCACACACACACACACACACACACACCAAAAACATAAACGAGCAATACATAGATGGAGATACAAAACTGAGATTAAACACATGAACATATACATACTCACACTTACAAAACCATAAAATTAAGAGCAAAATAAATCTGTGTTCAAATCCTGCCTGTGCTGTATGATCTTTCATGTCTTGTGATCTCTGATCATCAAGTGGCAAGCATAATAATTAAAAACCTGTATTTCAAGCAAGGATGAGCATAAAGATACATACAGCCTGAGATTCGAATATTATCATGAAATAGCTTCACTATCTATGGCATAACTATTTTTAGATTTCTATTTACATTAAAGAAACACTTAAATTTAACTCACCATAGTAAAAGTCTGATAATTGTAATCATAACGCATTTTTAAGAAATAGAGTAGATCTGTATTTCAGAGAATAGATAGTATATCAAAGATGAATTAATTGAGTTTAATCACATAAACATGCCAAATTATTAAGTCAATGGTGTGCCCTTCCCAATAGTACATTTTGGAAAGAGAGAAAGGTCCCCCGGAAGGCATATAACATAATCAGGTTTGAAAGTAATAGAAAAAGAGTGATGAAAGAAAAAATTAAAGATGATATATAACAAAATATCTATACAGTATTACCATTTCTACCTCCACACTTCCTTACCATACCACTCATTGTATGTTCCCCTCTCTAGAAGAGAAAACACCAGAGTTGAATGCCAGAATTGTGGGGGATTCTAACATGTAAAGCTGACAGAACATATAAGGTAATCTCTGTTGCATTTTGTAAGTCAGGAATTGATGACCACAACCGATGCTTTAGATAAGATCACCCCTTTAGACACAAAAAAAGGGGAAGAAGTATGCCCAGGGGAATTAACATTTGGTTTCCATGTGCCATTTACCAAATTGGTAGTTATGTTTTTACTAATGGTAAATATCAATTTGGAGAATATTTCTTTTTGTAAAAATAATGCTAGTTATAGCTATTATGAAAAGTGTGTATACAGAGAGGCAGTGGATATAGTCCCTCACTTTCCATAGTCAATGAAACAAAATAATATGGATAAATGCTGGGACAGAGCCCTCATTTGGGCGTTATATATGATTATTCAAAATAGGTTTTGACAATATGCTAGTTTGCTAGTTTGAATTATAATCACTTTCAGCTATACAAATAGGTGATCTGTCATTATTTTGAATGGCTTTGTCACTTAACAATTTAGCTGTCCCTCACAGGTTTGTGGTGAAGATCAATGGAAAAGGCTTTTATTTAGCAGTGAAATTTGAGGAGATTAGTTCAGGTTGATTAACTGAGTTAGGGTTGCTTAGTTTCATGGGGTTTCTTTGTTTTGATTAAAAGAGGACATCTTTATTACCTGTTTGTCTAGGAAGATAGGACATTATAACAGATATTATAAAAGTGGGCACTCATGACTTTTGGAAAAATTGTGTCAAAAAGTATTAAGGGATAATTGGGCTTATTTATTTTTGAAATATATGTACTTTTAATGATAAGATGATCCTGTAGATCATTTAAATTTGCATATAAGGAAACTGATACTTAGAATCAGAAAATTTGTTTGATTTATTTAAAATATGAGGGATGAATTTGTGAAAAGAATATATTGACTTAGTCTAGCTACTTTAACAAGCCAATTGGTATTTTTACGGGAGAACCACAGTAGATCATAGGTCCTAAAAATCTAAATGCACCTTTGTTTTATTCGCAAATTAGTATGACTATGTCTCTGTGACCATATGTCTCTGTAGTTGGAGATGTCCTAGATTTTGTGCAGTATCCCAGAGCTATTTGGAAGCTTCCAAAAAAAAAAGAAAAAAAAGGGAGACTTTTTAGCATTTCATTTGAAAATGGCCAAGAGCACAGATACAGCCAATGTGAACTGCAGTGTTTATGGGTAGCAAAATACAAATGTCACTGAAGTAGAAAACTTTGAATGACTGTCCTGCAGTGCAAATGAAATACCATATTTTATTGCCAAGACTTTGCTATGGTGTTTTGTGTTTTGGTTGTGTATTAAAATAGAACCATTTTGTGTTTTAAAAGAAAAAGAAAACTTTGAATGAGATGAATCATATGACCCCACCACGTGTTCTCAGTTGCTCAGTCACGTCTGACTCTGCAGACCGACGGACTGTAGCCCACCACGCTCCACTGGGCGTGGGATTTTTCAGACAAGAATACTGGAGTCAGCTGCCGTTTCCTTCTCCAGGGGATCTTCCTGACCCAGGGACTGAACCTGTGTCTGTTGCGCTTCCCGCACTGGCAGGTGGGCTGATTTACCACTGCAGCACCTGGGAAGCCCTGTGTGATTCTAAATGCTCACACTTTTAGCTGAAGAAATCTAAATGTTCATGGCACTGTTTATGGTAGCTTTTGATAAATAGGTTGGAAGATTGTTTAAAACACATAAACAAAATTATTGCTATTTAGAATGGAGAAATAAGAGGTCCCCATGCCCTGGGCTAGAAAAATAATATGAGTAAACATAGGAGAAAAACCACTCTCTCATTAAACATCTGACTTCTATAAGTATATCCTGGGAGAGAGATTTTTTTAAATAGTCATAAAATTATATGAAAATTTTAAGTTGCTGGGGCTTTGAGAACATTCATAAATCTAATTCCTTGTAGTATAGTGTAACATGTCAATCTCATTATAATGACTCAGATTTGCTAACTCTTCTGATACTAATTACGGGGGATGACAGTGAACTAGAAATATTTTTAAAAAGGACCTGCCTACATTTATGTATTTAAAACATAAAGCTAAAGTATGAGTTAAATAATAATTTTGAAGTTTCATTTTGTCTTATTTTAAAATCTGTATACTGGCATGTACAACATGAATAATATAATTAGCACTGCTATATGTTATTTAGGAAAGTTATTAGGAGAGTTCTCATGACAAGAAAAAATTTTGAGTTGTCCAAAAAGTTAATTTGTGGGTTGTTTTTTTTGCTTGTTAGGGAAAACCAGAACGAACTTTTTGGCCAGCATTTTTTTTCTTTTGTACTTATATGAGATGATGGATATTCACTAAACCTATTATGGAAATTATTTCTTGAGGTATGCAAGTCAAATTGGTATGGTGTACACCTTAAGCTTATACAGTGCTTTGTGTCAAGTATATCTGAATACAATATACTTGGGAAGAGGAACAAAAAGATGTCAAACTAGTAAAACACAAACAAGAATATCTACAAATGATACTATAGTTTAGGTAAGAAATCAATGCTCACACTGTTTCAGGTTTAACTAACAGTTATAAGAGAGGGACTGATTTTTCTAGCTGAATGGGTTGTTAGAGATGCTTAATGGGATGTTACATTCTAACATGAAAGAGTGTTTGGTTATCTTGCAGTGCAGACCTGAGGCATCAGCCTAGACTTGAGGTGTCTCAGTGGGTCTCAGATGCCAGTGCAACTTGACCAATTCTAGAGGCAAGGAATATATTCCACTATTGAAAAATCTCTAAATGTTAGCAAATGATATCTTTTTAGTGTACTAAAACAGAAAGAGAAGTGAAAGTGTTAGTCACTTAGTCATGTCCGACTATTTGCAACCACATGGACTGTATTCCACCAGGCTCCTCTGTCCATGGAATTTTCCAGACAAGAATACCAGAGTGGAGTGCCATGCCCTTCTCCAGGGAATCTTTCTGACCCAGGGACTGAACTTGGGTCTCCTCCATTGCAGGCAGATTTTTATTGTCTGAGCCACTAGGAGATTTCCTACTAAACAGATTCCCCCAAATGTCTTTCCTCACTGGGCCTACTTCTTCACTGAAGCACAATATAAATATACTGATTTTTACTACTTTAAGCCTAAATAGAAACTATTTTATGTGCATTTAAATGAAGCAGTAAGCAAATTGAGAATGGTTATCACTCTGCCCATGGGATTATCTTGGCAAGAATATTGACAAGAGGATCTAAAAAATATCTATTTTTAACCATCTATTTGGATACTACAAAATATCATGTTAAATAAATATCTGATTAAAAGAGAAATCATAAACAAACATAACAAACATAAACACAAACATAAGTCCAACTCAGATGTCTCTACACACAAATAACTCAATCTTTACAATTATACATGAATTCTACCATACTTTCCAAGAGTAGTTAATTTTTATATTATTTAAACTCCTATAGAAAATAGAAAAAGGACAAAGGCTAATCAGTTTACATTATGAGGGTAAAGTGGTGGGCAAAACATGACAAAGAGAACTAAAAGAAAAACTGAAGGCCCATTTTTCTTCTACATGCAGATGTAGCATCTTAAATCTGCTAAATTTACACAAAATATATAACAAATGTAATCAAACAGCATTTAACATAGTAGGTCTGAGCTGTTTCAACTTCTAGGTATGAATGTCACATGAAGAAAAATAATTGACAAATTTCAATACCTTCTAACAATACAAATTCTTAGCAAATTAGCAAAATAGAGGAACGTTTCCCTAACCTGGTGGAAGTTGGTCAGAACACCATAGAAAACAGTACATAAACCACATATGCCTGCCTTTATGACTACTGTTTAACATAATTTTAGAAGATATGGTCTTAGCTATAAGTTAATAGTAATATTCATTTTTTTCAGAATTGTAAGTATTTTTTTAAATGTATCTTAACCACACTATAGGACATTTGCCTGAAAAATAATGGTATAGCATAGTGACAGTTATCATATTTCAGTATGAATTAGGTCACACGCTTCTCTATCCTAAACATGGTTTACAAGGCCAAAGATTTTATTCCAACCATATCCTTTGTCACTCCTTTGCATCCTTGCACTTATATAACGTCTGGCCATTTAGTACTAATTTTACTTCCCCAAGACTTTCCCCAAATCTTCCAAGATTCTTTCTAGCTTTTTCATTTGCTCATACCTCTCTCTGGCACGTTCTCTGTTTTCATCCAGCCTCTCCACTCTATCTTTCCCTGGTTAATTTTCTCTTATCTAGTCACGTCTTACCTTAGCTGCCATTTCAATCAAAAACCTTTCCCTGGTGGCGCATCTAGAGAACATTATCTGTGCGCCTTTGAAAGTGAGAGTGTTAGTCACTCAGTCATGTCTGACTCTTTGTGACCCCATGGACTCTAGCACACCAGGCTGCTCTGTCCATGGGATTCTCCAGGCAAGAATACTGGAGTGGTTAGTCATTCCTTTCTCCATGGGATCTTCCCACCCCAGGGACTGAACCCCTGTCTCTTGCACGGGCAGGTTATTTACTGTCTGAACCAACAGGGACACCTGCTGTGCTCCTTTACTATGCTGAATTTCCCCACTGGTTTATAATTGTTTACTCATCTTTATTGTCCATCATAATGCAGGTGTATGATAGCAAGAATCATATTTCTTTTGCCTCCAGAACGCAGTCCTATGGTTAGCTAGTAAAATATAAACAATTCTTTTAAAATTAGTGAGTGGATGATAAATATATGGTGGAATGTCAGCATCTTAACAACTTGTGAGTTAACAGTGTCAGTATATCCTGTTCAACCTAACACTTTAAGGGCTGTATGATTATGGTTCTGAGCAAAGCCTGTGTGCTCAGTTGTGTCTGACTCTGCGACCTCATGGACTGTAGCCAGCCAGGCTCCTCTGTCCATGGAATTTTCCAGGCAAGAATACTGGAGTGGGTTGCCATTTCCTTCTCCAGGGAGTCTTCCTTACCCAGGTATCAAACCCACGTCTCTTGCATTGCCTGCATTGGCAGGGAGAATCTTTACCAGCTGAGCCTCTGGAGAAGCCCTCTGAGCAAAGTACCATGTATCTAAATCACTTTCTAGCCTGTGACTAACATTAGAATATACTGACTGGGTAGAAATCTCTCTTGCATTGCAGTCAAGTTGAAGCAAATAGAAAGCATAAGTGTATGAAAATTTATTAAGAAGTAGTGTAAATGGAAGGAAAAGAGTTATTTTGCATTAAGTATCAAGCAAAAGCATAAAGAATTCAAATCTTGGGCAAAAAAGAAATAACAAAATTTAAACTTGGAAAAAAGTCAATTGCAACTAGTTTAGTTCATTAAAAAGGTATATATCAAATTGAGTAATGAATAATGTTCATATTGATAAGTGAAATTCTAAATAAATGTTTTGTTATTACTAAAATAATTTCAATTGACTACTTAGTTTTTAAACATTTGTGAAAGCAGTTTTTCTCATCATGTTTGTAGATGTTATTAAATTAGACATGGTTCCTAACATCCTGAAACACAAGCAAAAACACTAGTCTAGCAAGTGAAGAAATCAGTCACATATCTGGATAATGCTTTTGGAAGCAACATGGACATAATGAACAGTAGTCTTCAGAGACAGCAATGCAACCATGGCACCATAATCAATTGCCGGAGAATAAATGTATCAAGCAAATTTTTGTAGGTTATAATTGACTACAATTAAAATCAAAATATATGGAACTGTATTATGCTAAACTAAGAACATATGATAATCAGGGCTTCTTTTGAAAAAATATAATTATAATTTTTGTAGGTTATAATTGATCACAATTAAAATCAAAATATATGGAACTGTATTATGCTAAACTAAGAACATATGATAATCAGGGCTTCTTTGAAAAAATATAATTTAATTATAAAAATATAATTTATAAAAATATAAATATAATATAATTTAATTATATATCAAAATATAATTTGATATAAGCATATAATAAATATATACATAGGGCTATAATACAAATACTTTTATAAAGCAAGTAAAAAATGCACTTGATATGTAGAGTTACTGCTGCTGCCGCTGCTAAGTCACTTGAGTTATGTCTGACCCTGCGACCCTACGGACTGTTTCCCGCCAGGCTCCTCTGTCCATGAGATTCTCCAGGCATGAATACTGGAATGGGTTGCCACGCCCTCCTCCAGGGGAGTCTTCCCCATCCAGGGATTGAATCCACGCCTCTTACGTCTCCTGCATTGACAGGCAGGTTCTTCACCGCTGTCACCACCTGAAGCTCCATGGAGAAATAAGTGGAGGTCAAACAATTAAATACGCTACATAACACGACTCATTCTGAGAACAAAAAGACCTGATTGAAAGGAGGAGAAAGTGACAAAGTCAGATTTCCACTGTAGAAACCACACTATGAATGTGTAAAGAAAAGATCAGAGACAAAAACTGTCAAGGCACAGCAATACATCAGACTCTATTCTAGGTGAACTTAAGAATGATCCGTGTAATTTTTAAAAGCATAAATGGCTTAACCCTATCCCATTTCACATGTAAAGTAGCTGAGGCCCATTATCTCAGTAGCAGAGCTAGGATTCAAATCCTGATCCTCTTGACTGTTTCTAAGCTTATATATGGAACCTAAAAAAAAAAAAAGATTACAAATGAACTTATTTATAAAACAGAAATAGACTCACAGTCCTAGAGAATGAATTTATGGTCACCAAGGGGAAAAGAGTGGGAGAGGGATAGTTAGGGAGTTTGGGATTGACATGTACTCACTACTATGTTTAAAATAGATAACCAACAAGGACCTACTGTGTAAAACAGGGAACTCTGCTCAATATTCTGTAATAACCTAATGGGATCAAGATTTGAAAAATAATAGATACATGTATATTTATAACTGAATCACCTCGATATACACCTAAAACTAATACAACATCGTTAATCAACTGTGCTTCAATAGGAAATAAAATTTTGAAATAGTACTATGCTAAGGGAGCCATTTGACACAGGTGAAAATCCTAAAAATTATGAAAGCTGTGTGAAGTTTGCCTAATAAAGAAACATAGGGAAAGCTCTCCAGGAAGAGAGAAGAACATGGCTGGAAAGTAATATGAGCGGGAGAAAGCTTAAAAATGAAGAGTGAAAATGTTGCTAAGGATTAGAGAAGGAGCACTTTATGCTGTCAACTAAAAAATGTAGCCACAACCTGAAAGACAGTTATTTTATTTGGTGAGAATGTTTAGGATTCTGAGCCCGGGAGACTGAGACCACATCTCAGTTGTTGTTTTTCAGTTACTCAGTAATGTCCAACTCTTTGTGACTCCATGGACTGCAACAGGCCAGGTTTCTCTGTCCTTCACCATCTCACGGAGATTGCTCAAACTCATGTCCATTGAGCCAGTGATGCCATCCAACCATACCGTCCTCTGTCCTCCCCTTCGCTTCCTGCCTTGAATCTTTCCCAGCATCAGGATTTTTTCCAATGAGTTGGCTCTTCCCATCAGGTGGCCAAAGTATTGGAGCTTCAGCTTCAGCATCAGTCCTTCCAATGAATATTCAGGGTTGATCTCTGTAGCTCTGAGAAAACTATTCCAAGGAGGTGGGGGTGAGGGGAGTCAGGCTATTTACAAGTTTCCTAAGCAGGAAACTAGCAGTCTGAGCATCAAAGATCAGATATAAAGTTAAGGAATTTAGCTTCTCTATACGGTAAGATGCAAGCTTCAGGGTTCACCGAGTTCATTCCTTTCATATACACTTCAGCTATCTGTGCCCAAATCCAGTTTCCTTGTTCACCATAAGGAGTTGCAGATGGCTGCTTCTTACATTACTTAGTCTCCTCAGCAGTCACCTTGGTGGGTGGTGGCATCTGCTGGATCACAGTTTTGGGAGCCCTCATTCACATTTGGAGGCCAGAAATTGCTGATGACTGTGACATTTATTGTTTATTGATTATGGAAACTATTGTGTGCCTAGATGCTCAGTCATGTCTGACTTGTTGTGACCCCATGGATTATAGCCTGCCAGGCTCCTCTGTCCATGAGGATTCTCCAGGCAAGAATACTGGAGTGGTTTGCCATGCCCTCCTCCAGGGGATCTTCCCAACCCAGGGATTGAACTCAGGTCTCCCACATTGCAGGGAGATTTTTTTATCATCTGAGCCACCAGGGAAGCACAGATATGGCAGAAGATATTTTCATTTCACACTGTGGAGTGGTAGATTTGTTTTTCTTTTTGCTTTGAAAAATGGGATACAGAAAAGTATAAAACACAAAGATTGACAGGGTGAGTTAGATAAATAATTTAAAAATATGGAAAATAAGTATTTTGTAGGAATGCTTTGAAACACTGATAAACATTGTCACTGTATATTTAAATTGGTAGGATATGCTTTATAGCATAACATGGAAGGTGGTAAAGAACTCAGAATTGAAACTATAACTATTGTTCGGGGGCTAGAGTCTTGGCTGTAACTCAGTGACATTTCCTATCTGTATAATATGACTTGGAGCCAGAGGGATATATTATACTCTTTTTATTTCAAAAGTAGGACTTTGATCTCAAAAATGAGTCCTGGCAAGAGATAATAAGAAATACAACTATAGCAGGACTTGAGACAGCAGTGAGCCTACAAGTGCAAGAATCTGTCAACAGTAACCAATATGGAAAGGCTACAATCAGTGCCTGGGTCATGATATAAGGAATGATAAAAAACATGTGATTATAGCACCTAGGAAGAAGATAAGAATCAAGTAATTAAAACTAAGGCACAGCATTCATGCAGACAAGTTGAAAAGATGGCTTGAACATGAGCCCTGGATATGGATTGGAACTGATTAATCATCTTTTGATAGTTGTCTTTGGAAAAAGGAAATGGAATGAAACCACTTCAAAAAACTTTAAACATTCTCCCATACAGAGGACAAGGTACATGGATGCGTCTGACAGTTTTCTCTTCTTTGAATTGGAGCAAATCATTGGGAAATCAAGTAATAAGTGAAGAATGCAAATGGATTATCAAAGCATGATTCATAAAATACACTTTAAGGTACATTCAGTTTACTTTTATGGCATAGGAAAAAATGGAAAGTTCTATGAGATTGAAAAAAATTACAGACAATCAGTTTATTAAGGACATATTTATGGGGTACCTACAGTACAAATGTGTTCTTTTAATTTTAGAGGCACTAAACTGAACTTCAGGAGACCCCGAGCACATGAATTTCACATGTTAGTATGAAATTCGCAAATTCTTCTGTTTTAAGTGAGGGATAATTTTCTATGTTGTTGAAAAGACTAAGCAGAACTCTGTCACATTTCACATGATTTTAGTCAGTCATTGCCTCCCTTGGAGAAGGCACGAGAGAACATGGACATTTTAGGAATCAGTGAACTAAAATGGGTAGAAATGGGTGAATTTTGTGCAGATGAACATTATATCTACTACTGAGGTCAAGAATCCCTTAGAAGAGATGGAATAGCCCTCATAGTCAAAAAAAGTCCGAAATACAGTACTTGGGTGCAATCTCAAAACTGACAGAATGATCTCAGATTGTTTCCAAGGCAAAACATTCAGTCTCACATTAATAAAAGTCTTTGCCCCAACCAGTAATGTTAAAGAAGCTGAAGTTGTATGGTTCTATGAAGACCTACAAGACCTTCTAGAACTAACACGCACGAAAGATGCCCTTTTTGTCATAGGACTGGAATGCAAAAGTAAGAAGTCAGGAGATACCCGGAGGAACAGGCAAGTTTGGCCTTGGAGTACAAAATGAAGCAGGGCAAAGGCTAATAGAGTTTTTCCGAGAGAACACACTGGTCATAGCAAACACCATCTTTCAACAACATGAGATGACTGTTCACATGGACATCACCAGATGGTCAATACTGAAATCAGATTGATTATAGTCTTTGCACCTGAAGATGGACAAGTTCTATACAGTCAGCAAAAACAAGACCTGGAGGTGACTATGACTCAGATCATGAACTTCTTATTGCACATTTCATACTTAAATTGAAGAAAGTAGGGAAAACTACTAGGCCATTGAAGTATGACCTAAATCAAATCCCTTTTGATTATACAGTGGAAGTAACACATAGATTCAAGGGATTAGATCTCATACACAGAGTGCCTAAAGAACTATGGACAGAGGTTGATAACATGTTACAGGAGGTAGTGATCAAAACCATCCCAAGAAAAATAAATGCAAAAAGGCAAAATGGTTGCCTGAGGAGGCCTTACAAATAGCTGAGAAAAGAAGAGAAGTAAAAGGTAAAGAAGAAAAGGAAAGATATATCCATCTGAATGAAGGGTTCCAAAGGATAGCAAGGAGAGATAAGAAAGCCTTCCTAAGTGACCAATGCAAAGAAATAGAGGAAAACAACAGAATAGGAAAGACTAGATATTTCTTCAAAACAATTAGAGATACCAAGGGCACATTTCATGCAAAGATGGGCACAATAAAGGACAGAAACGGTATGGACAAAACAGAAGCAGAAGATGTTAAGAGGAGGTGGCAAGAATACACAGAAGAACTATACAAAAAAGATTTTAATGACCCAGACAACCAAGATGGTGTGATCACTCACCTAGAGCCAGACATCCTGGAGTGCAAAGTCAAGAGGGCCTTAGGAAGCATCACTGTGACAAAGCTAGTAGAGGTAATGGATTTACTGAGCTATTTCAGCTGAGCTATTTCAGATCCTCAAGATGATGCTGTGAAAGTTCTGCACTCAATATGCCAGCAAATTTGGAAAACTCAGCAGTGGCCACAGGACTGGAAAAGGTCAATTTTCATTCCATTTCCAAGGAAGGACAATGCCAAAAAATGTTCAAACTACTGCACAATTGCACTTAATAGCAAGGTGATGCTCAAAATCCTCCAAGCTAGGCTTTAACAGTATGTGAACCAAGAACTTCCAAATTTACAAGCTGGATTTCAAAAAGCAGAGGAACAAGAGATCAAATTGCCAACTTCTGTTAGATCATTGAAAAAGCAAGAGAATTCCAGAAAAAGCATCTAGTTCTGTTTCATTGACTATGCTAACGCCTTTGACAGTGTGGATCACAACAAACTGTGGAAAATTCTCAAAGAGATATGAATACCAGACCACCTTACCTGCCTCCTGAGAAACCTGTATACAGATCAAGAAGCATCGGTTAGAACCAAACATGTAACAACAGACTGGTTCAAGTTGGGAAAGGAATGTGTCAAGACTGCATATTGTCAACCTTTTTATTTAACTTATATACAGAGTACATCATGCCAAATGCATAGTTGGATGAATCACAAACTGGACTCAAGATTGCAGGGAGAAATATCAATAACCTCAGATACACAGATGACACTACCCTTATGACAAAAAGTGAAGAGGAACTAAAGAGTCTCTAGATGAAGGTAAAAGAGGAGAGTGAAAAAGCTGACTTAAAATTCAACATTCAAAAAGCCAAGATCATGGCGTCTGGTCCCATCACTTCATGGCAAATAGATGGGGAAACAATGAAAACATTGAGAGACTATTTTCTTGGGCTCCAAAAATCACTGCCAGATGGTGACTGTAGCTGTGGAATTAAAAGATGCTTGCTCCTTGCAAGAAAAGCTATGCCCAACTTAGCATATTAAAAAGCAGGGACATTACTTTGCCAACGAAGGTCTGTATAGTCAAAACTGGTATTTCCAGTAGTCATGTATGGATGTGAGATTTGGACCATAAAGAATTCTGGGCACAAAGAATTGGTGCTTTTGAACTGTAGTGTTGGAGAAGACCCTTAGGTGTCCCTTGGAAGGCAAAGAGATCAAACCAGTCAATTGTAAAGGAAATCAGTCCTGAATATTGATCGGAAAGGCTGATGCTGAAACTCCAATGCTTTGGCCACCTGATGCGATGAGCTGACTCACTGGAAAACACCCTGATGCTGGGAAGAATAGAAGCAGGAGGAGAAGGGGATGACAGAGGATGAGATGGTTGGATTGCATCACCGACATGAGTTTGAGCAAGCTCTGAGAGATGGTGAAGGATAGGGAAGCCTTGGTGTGCTGCAGTGCATGGCGTCGCAAAGAGCTGGACAAGACTGAGCAACTGAACAACATTGCCAACCTTACATTGTACTTCTCCTGTCCCTCAAATTGTCATCACAGTCACAGGTGATAGGCATTTTTGTGTTAGTTAGTCATTTGACCTTAACCTCAATTTCCAGAAATCCAAGTCTTCTTGATTAGCATGGAAAATGGAAGAAGATATGTTAATATGTTGTGTGAACAAGAAAAATTTTAAAAAAGTATAATTGTAAAGGCAAGCAGTTCCTGCTCCATGATTTAACTCTTTTATATTATTTCACTTTATTTATGAATTATACATTTATAACTATAATTAGAGTCATTAGCGAAGCAGAATGATGGTTAAATAGAATATATCTTAGTCTTCAAATTGAACTCCTCCATTTTTTCCTTAAAAGAAATAAGGAAACCTAGAGAAAGTGTTAGCTCTTTAAGTTCAAAGTTCAAATTAAACCCAAAAACAGTTGTTAAATTGACTTTAATCCACTGAACTATGCTGTTTATTTGATTCCCTCTCTCAAAGTATTACTTCCAGATTGAAGGGTGCAAGGCTTGAGGTATGAATATATAATTTTTCCTTTCAAAGGCTTATAATCAAATACGAAACAAGCTTTGAGTTCTAGGTGTGAACTCTTTCAGTGTGCT
The DNA here is from genome assembly GCF_055505025.1 of Bos grunniens. Classification (NCBI taxonomy): domain Eukaryota; kingdom Metazoa; phylum Chordata; class Mammalia; order Artiodactyla; family Bovidae; genus Bos; species Bos grunniens. Next base: position 30,717,035 of record NC_141193.1, read on the forward strand.
TTGCAGGCTTTAATATGCAAATGTAAAAGTTTTGAAATTCTGAAAGATTTTCTCCTTCCTCATACAAAGAGTAAACCCAGTATTATGTGACATCTAGCCACCTGATTTTAGGTTGTTAGCACAAAGTGCATCACTAAAAAGGAAGGTTTGATTTTAATAGCACTGAAATTAGGATTTAGGCTTATAATAAGAAGACATTAAAGACATCATTTTACAAAATTATGTTATAAAAATATAATATTCTGTTTGGGCTATTAAAAGAATACTGAATAATTTGGACAGGTCACACAAATAATTCCTTTTTGAGGTGACATTCTCAGATGTATTTTTATGTTGAATATTTCATTCTGATCTTGTTTAAGCCTTTGGAAAGAACAGCGTATATGAATGCCCCAAGCCAGAAATCAGAGCAAAATGGGACAGTTATTCATACTGGTCAGTCTCATTTATCTAGACGCTGCAGCTGGTTTAGTACCTAAGGGGCAACCAGAACTTTGCTTTTTAGATAGCATGTAGATCAATAATTATATTTGCAACCAACAGAAAGTTTCTAACAATTTTTAAGTGATTATTTGATCTTTTCAGCTAATAATATCTTCTGAGAATGTGTAATCAAGGGATATTTTCTCATTTTGGTTACCAAAGAAAAACTTTGTTAGTTGATTCTTATGATTTTGTAAATGTATTTATTTAAGATAAATTAGGTCTACTGTTCATAAGGGCTTCCCAGATGGTGCAGAGGTAAAGAATCCACCTGCCAATGCAAGAAACACAGGTTTAATCCCTGGGTCGAAAGATATCCTGGAGTAGGAGATGGCAAGCCACTCCAGTATTCTTGCCTGGAAAATTCCATAGACAGAGCATGGTGGGCTGCACTCCATAGGGTAACAAAGAATTGGACACAACTGAGCACATATGCATTGTTGCATAAATAAATGAATTTCTCAATGAGCTCTGGAAAAAACTCAGCTAAGACTACCTGATTTAGTGGTCTAAGATCTGAATAGAAGGAAAGCATGGAGAAAATGGTGAAACCATTGGAATCACAGAGTATTATTTTTCTTGTTGTGTGTACTACACTTAAAAGTAGGATAAGAAGAGTTTTTCTGTTCAGTTCAGTTGAGTCGCTCAGTCGTGTCCAACTCTTTGCGACCCCATGAATTGCAGCACACCAGGTCTCCCTGTCCATCACCAACTCCCGGAGTTCACTCAGACTCATGTCCATCGAGTCGGTGATGCCATCCAGCCATCTCATCCTCTGTTGTCCCCTTCTCCTCCTGCCCCCAATCCCTTCCAGCATCAGAGTCTTTTCCAATAAGTCAACTCTTTGCATGAGGTTTTAGGTAACAATTAAAGGCATCCTCTGTCATACAATTGGATTGTCATTAAGATGCAAAACAGATAACTTTAATCATCCTCTAACTTTGTGTACTGACCTGGGTAACAAGAAAGCTTGCTGTATATGCTTGCCTCAGAGTAGTAGATTCAACAAAAGAAGGTAAGATCTGAAGATGTGAAATGTTTCAGAAATGTCCTTGATGCTTAAGTTGCAAGAGAGATTCAACATAAATCATTCTGATAGTAAAAGTAACTGAGGAAATTCTACTCACCATCCTTGTGCCTGCATATGAGACACAAAGGTAAATATTTGCAGGGTAGATAGCAAAACAAATTCTAGTCAAAGAAAATTTATAATGATCAAGAGTAATGAAATATTTGTGAGGATCACATATTCTTGAATAACCTATTAAAACAAATAAAAGGAAAAATATTATCACATATATAGTACCAGATGACTTAACTAAGGGTGTGCTTCTAAAGTTTTCACTGGTTACTAAATCACAATTTTTAAAAGACAAAACTAATAATCTAGGTGGAAAAAAGTTTTAATTATAGGAATAAATAATATTACAAATTTGTAAGTGGAGAAAGCAAAATAAAACAAAGTATTCATTAGTAAACAGAAACAAAGTGAAACATTTTAACTATAAATGAAGAAATACAGAATTTTAAACTTCTCCAGAATATTAAAACCTAGAAGAGTCATAAATGATGGTTTTCAAGGTTAAACATATACTAAGAATATCCAACCAGTCCATTCTGAAGGAGATCAGCCCTGGGATTTCTTTGGAAGGAATGATGCTTAAGCTGAAACTCCAGTACTTTGGCCACCTCATGTGAAGTGTTGATTCATTGGAAAAGACTGATGTTGGGAGGAATTGGGGGCAGGAGGAGAAGGGGACGCCAGAGGATGAGATGGCTGGATGGCATCACTGACTCGATGGACGTGAGTCTGAGTGAACTCCGGGAGTTGGTGATGGACAGGGAGACCTGGCGTGCTGCGATTCATGGGGTCGCAAAGAGTTGGACATGACTGAGTGACTGATCTGATCTGATCTTATCTGAAGAATATCATTCCAATCCCAAAGAAAGGCAATGCGAAAGAATGTCAAACTACTGCACAATTGCACTCATCTCACATGCTAGTAAAGTAATGCTCAAAATTCTCCAAACCAGGCTTCAGCAATACGTGAACCATGAACTTCCAGATGTTCAAGCTGGTTTTAGAAAAGGCAGAGGAACCAGAGATCAAATTGCCAACATCCACTGGATCATGGAAAAGGCAAGAGAGTTCCAGAAAAACATCTATTTCTGCTTTACTGACTGTGCCAAAGCCTTTGACTGTGTGGATCACAATAAACTGTGGAAAATTCTGAAAGAGATGGGAATATCAGACCACCTGACCTGCCTCTTGAGAAATCTGTATGCAGGTCAGGAAGCAACAGTTAGAACTGGACATGGAACAACAGATTGGTTCTAAATAGGAAAAGGAGTACGTCAAGGCTGTATATTGTCACCTTGCTTATTTAACTTCTATGCAGAGTACATCATGAGAAATGCTGGGCTGGAGGAAGCACAAGCTGGAAGAAATATCAATCACCTCAGATATGCAGATGACACCACCCTTATGGCAGAAAGTGAAGAGGAACTAAAAAGCCGCTTGATGAAAGTGAAAGAGGAGAGTGAAAAAGTTGGGTTAAATCTCACCATTCAGAAAACTAAGATCATGTATCTGGTCCCATCACTTCATGGGAAATAGATGGGGAAACAGTGGAAACAGTGGCTGACTTTATTTTTCTGGGCTCCAAAATCACTCCAGTGGTGATTGCAGCCATGAAATTAAAAGAGGCTTGCTCCTTGGAAGGAAAATTATGACCAACCTAGATAGCATATTAAAAAGCAGAGACATTGCTTTGCCAACAAAGGTCCATATAGTCAAGGGTATGGTTTTTCCAGTGGTCATGTATGCATGTGAGAGTTGGACTGTGAAGAAAGCTGAGCACTGAAGAATTGATGCTTTTGAACTGTGGTGTTGGAGAAGACTCTTGAGTGTCCCTTGTCTGCAAGGAGATCCAACCAGTCCATCCTAAAGGAGGTCAGTCCTGGATGTTCTTTGGAGGGACTGGGTGTTCCTCCAATGGACTGGAGCTGAAACTCCAATACTTTGGACCCCTGATGTGGAGAGCTGACTCATTTGAAAAGACCCTGATGCTGGCAAAGATTGAGGGCAGGAGGAGTAGGGGACGACAGAGGATGAGGTGGTTGGATGGCATCTCCGACACAATGGACATGGGTTTGGGTGGACTCTGGGAGTTGGTGATGGATAGGGAGGCTGGTGTGCTGCGTTTCATGGGGTCGCAAAGAGTCGGACACAACTGAGCAACTGAACTGAACTGAGCCCTGGTTTTGAAATTATACAAATCTGGCTTCAAATCCTAACTCTGCTTCTTGAAAATTAGGAATGAGATATTTGGTTACCCCGAAACATTGTCTTGGTTTTTTCTTCATTATATCCTGATATTGTTGATGATAGCAAAGTGCGAATGTACATACATGCTCGTGCATCTGACTCTGCCACCCCATGGACTGTAGCCTGTCAGGCTCCTCTGGTCCGTGGAATTTTCCATGCAAGAATAGTGAAACACATTGCCATTTCCTACTCCAGTGCATCTTCCCAATCCGGGGATCAAAACCACATCTCCAGCATTGACAGGAGAATTCTTTACCACTTGAGCCGCCTAGGAAGCCGGCAAAAGCGTGAATACAAAAGCGTATATTTTGTTCCACATCACGTGCTTCTGAACAATGAGATGCAAGTTGAAGATGTCAATGCCTAACATTTCTGAGCAAGCTTCTTAAAATGGAGTAAAATAACAGCATTTTTCTTTGAAGTTTTCTCCTTTTCTTTCTTCTAATATAAAAGTTGATTGATTTTACATGACAAATTCCACCGTGAGGAAAAAAAACCCATGCTGAGGACTGCCAAGCTTTTGGAAAAAAGAAGTCTTAGACTCCTGATGCCATCATGGAGCCACCGTCCCATATCTGGAATTCCTTCCCTCAGACTTCTCATGATGTGAACAAACCAAACTGTACTTGAAGCCACCGTTTATAAGTTTCATCCTTGGAACTGGATGTCATTTTTAATTTATATACTAACTGCATCACTACAGGCATAAACACGAATCACAGTACCTCTGAATTTCATTTTTTTTCACTTATAAAGAAGGTATAATATCAATAATCATTTTCAAATTTGGGGAATGGATAAATTAAACAGATAAACACATTTAAGTAAACTGCTTATTATAATTTCTGCCACAAAATTTGCATTTATTATTTATTTTTGTCATATTTAAAAACAAGTGTGTATGTGTGTGTGTGTGTATATATATATATATATATAATAATTTCTTACTTTTAAATCTTTTTATTTTACATCTGAAGGATCAAGGTAGATTTCAAGATATTTGATTACTTAATTATAAGATTGGGTTAATCTTATACTATTATATCTGCATTTTTATTTTTAATTTTTTCAATATATCTAATCAAGAAACAGAATTTACAAGACATGCTATGCCTCTGGTATATTGAAAGAAAGTATAATGCATTTTCTTTAAGAGCTGCTGCTTTTCCCCAAATTTGCTCTAATTTTACAATCTTGAAAATTCCTCTGAGTGAAAATTTCTGGTCATCTCAAAATACCGAAAAGAATGTCTCTGTCAAAACCAGAGGCACAAGTTTTCAAAAAGACATAACTTAAAATATTAAGCTCAATATAATAATTTATACATTGTAAGCAAACAGTGTCATAATATTTTTATTTGAAAAAGTTTTTAAAAAACAGAGTGATGTCATTTTGGGCAGGAGCTGATTTTTTTTCAAATACAGAAGTAAATTAATATATTCACCATAGCAAAGTTGCTAATTATACTGAGGCAAATTTACATAAAATCTATCTAGATTGAACAAATAAATGTTAGAGGTATGAACTCTTAAATACTCTGTGAAGAGATGTATCATTATTGTTTATAGGCTGTTTTCTTTGAATAGTCATTGATTTCTTCTTAAGATGTAATAAATGATATTTTAAAGATTAATCATATTCATTATATTTCTATTAATCAGAGAAGTTAACAAAAGTTTATTATAATATTTATATCTAATACATCAAGTAATTTATCTTTATAACTAACTTAACTTACTGTTAAGTACATTTACCAGTTCCCTTTTTTTTCAACTTTATCTATCTTCTTACCTGTATACTCTAAAAGTCAATTCTCTACGATTCATTGGAAAATAATCTTATCATTCTCAGTTTATTTGGATGAATCTTTCCCATGTGCAACTTAGGTACTCTCTGATTATCATTTTGTCAATTACTTCTAAAGCAGCAATCTTTGACATTAACAATTAGGCATAGTCTATCCATATAAGTTTTCTTTTTAATAAATCTTTATGAAAGCCTCAAATCTTGATGATTGTTCATTCCCTATCTCCCTTAATAGTTAACTAAAACATTTATAATAAAGTAAATATATCAGATTGCAAAAAAATTCTAGTCAAAATTGACTTGAGAGGTTACACACTATTTTTAGTAAATGTTTAACAAGAAACATGTGCTACAGAAATTGAACTCTCTTTAGGTTAAGTAAAGTTTCATTTATTTCATTCATTGGTTTATTTAGAATTATTGAGTGGATATCAAAATCCTTTTATGGCATGTCATATGTGATAAGAAAGGAGATTGTGAATGCCTTGAGTGTAGGATCCCTGATCAACTGAATTTTTAATCTTCTGTCCTTAGCATATTACAGGGAAAATAAAAGGATGACAGAGAAAAACTAATGAAAGCAAATTGAAAGGGAATAAAAAGAGAGAGGTACCCTGACAAGGAAGAGAGGAAGGTAAAAGGACAGAAGACGATGTAGTAGTGTTCTGTGCTGATTAGAAGTGTTGTATATGATGGGAGATAAATCTGATCATGATGGTAGGTTTTCATACTAACAAACCATGTAATCTTTTTCTCTCATTTTCTCCTCTGCATAGCAGACAATGGAAGGTACTTCATTGAGTACTTGGGGTTTAAATAGATTATGCAGCTAAAGTGCTTAAGACCGTGTGTGGTAAAGAAAAAAAGAAACACTCATACATGGCAATTACCAGTATATGGCAAAATATATCACAGGAAACATGAGTCTTGACATTTATTGTATCCAAAATCTGTGTTATAATATAAATGAGGAAATCAAGACCAAGTCAATGAAATACGACAATAATGTCAAATGAGTTTATTATTTTAAATACTAAGCAACTTCATTGAGAATACATCACTCAAAATAATGAACTCCAAACTACAGCAATCTGCCATGCAAATATAGAAAAAGAAAATTGACCAGAGAAATGTAGATGTAAATATGATGGATAATGATAAAAGTACAGTTAAGGGAGGCCATGATAAGCACCCTGAAATTACTGTAAAATTGCACAGGAAAAGTTAAGCAGGCCAGGGATATGTTATTAAAGACTACTGCAATAAGACAGTGATTGAAAGGAGCTAGGAGCTCGATTGAAGTGTAAGTTAGAGTTTGTAAGCACGGGGAGAACTAGTAGTAAATACCAGAGTGTATTAGGAAGGAGTCTGGTCGGTATGATTAGGTCATCTACATTGACCAGTGGACAGTTATCGCAGTTAGGTTCCTATGCTCACACAGATAATGGGGAAAAGGGATGCTGTCTTCCTTGATGATTATATTTGACAGAGATGGCTCCCAAGTCTTTGGGTGAAGTTTTACAGCTTAACGGGGCAGAGGAAGAATTGACAGCTGCAAGTTTGTAAATGCCATTAAAAAAGGAGTGTTAGGAGCACATATGCAGTAAGAAACCTGTCTAAAGTTTAGTCAAGGAGAATGTTGAGCTTGTTTTGGCCACTACTTTATGATTATTCTTTGCTAAGTTAGAGGATTTCTGTCCTTTCCTCATGACCATCTCTTTCTATCAGAAATGGAATCGCCCTCATAGTCAACAAAAAGTCCAAAAGGCAGTACTTGCGTGCAATCTCAAAAATGATAGAATGATCTCAGTTTGTTTCCAAGGCAAACCATTCAATATTACAGTATCACAGTAATCCAAGTCTATGCTCCAACCACTAATGCCAAAGAAGCTGAACAGTTTTGTGAAGACCTACAAGACCTTCTAGAACTAACACCCCCCGAAAGATATCCTTTTCATCATAGGGGACTGGAATGCAAGAGTTGAAAGTCAAGAGACACCTGGAGGCAAGTTTGGCCTTTGGAGTCCAAAATGAAGCAGGTTAACAGAAATGAAAAGGTTAACAGAGTTTTGCCAAGAGAATGCACTGGTCACAGCAAATACCCTCTTCCAACAACACAAGAGACGACTCTACAGGTGGACATCACCAGATGGTCAATATCAAAATCAATATTGAAATCAGACTGATTATTTTCTTTGCAGCCAAAGATGGAGAAGCTCTATACAGTCAGCATAAACAAGACCAGGAGCTGACCGTGGCTCAGATCGTGAACTCCTTATTGCAAAATTCAGACTTAAATTGAAGAAAGTAGGGAAAACCACTAGGCCATTCAGTATGACATAAATCAAATCCCTTTGATTATACAGTAGAAGTGATAGATTCAAGGGATTAGATCTGATAGAGTGCTTGAAGAACTATGAATGGAGCTTTGTAACACTGTATATATATATATGTATAAAAGAGATATCTGTATTAAACAGATAACTAATGGGAACCTTCTGATTGGCACAGGGAACTCTACTTAATATTCTGTGGTGACCAAAATGGGAAGGAAATCCAAAAAAGAGGGGGTATTTGTGTATATATAATGATTGCCCAAATAAGTGCAAAGCCCAAAGAATGTTCAAACTACCCTACAATTGCACTCATTTCACATGCTAGCAAAAATTATGCTCAAAATCCATCAAGCTAGACTTTACCAGTAGTTGAAGTGAGAACTTCCAGATGTACAAGCTAAGGTTAGAAAGCAGAAGAACCTGAGATCAAATTGACAACATTTTTTGGATCATGGAGAAAGTAAAGGAATTCCAGAAGAAAAAAATCTACTTCTGCATCATTGATTATGCTAAAGCTTTTAACTGTGTGGACCACGAAAAACTGTGGAAAATTCTTAAAAGAGATGGGAGTACCACCTTAACTATCTCACATGAAACCTGTATTAAATCAAGAAGCAACAAAATCAGATATGGGACAAGAGACTGCTTCAAAATTGTGAATGGAATATGTCAAGGCTGTATATTATCACTTTGCTTATTTAACTTATATACAGACTAAATCATGTGAAATCCTGGATGGATGAATCACAAGCTGGTCAAGATTGCCAAGAGAAATAACAACCTCAGATATGCAAATGATAACATTCTAACTGCAAAAAGTGAAGAGGAACTGGAGAGCCTCTTAATGAGGGTGAGAGAGGAGAGTGAAAAGGCTGGCTTAAAACTCAATATTCAAAAAACTAAGATCATGGTACCTGATTCCATCACTTCATGGTAAAAGTGGAAACAGTGACAAATTTTATTTTGGGGGGCTCCAAAATCACTGTGGATGGTGACTGAAGCCATGAAATTATAAGATACTTGCTCCTCAGAAGAAAAGCTATGACCAACCTAGATGGCATATTAAAAAGCAGAGCCATTACTTTGCTGATAAAGGTCTATATAATGAAAGTTATGGTTTTTCCAGTAGTCATGTAAGAATGTGAGAGTTAGATCATAAGGAAATCTGAGCACCAAAGAACTGATACTTTCAAACTGTGGTGCTAGAGAAGACTTCTGAGAGTCCCATGGATAGCAAGGAGATCAAATCACTCAATCCTAAAGGAAATCAACCCTGAATATTCATGGAAGGCATGTTGCTGAAGATGAAGCTCCAGTACTTTGGCCACCTGATGTGAAGAGCTGATTCTGGAAAAGACCTTGATGTTGAGAAAGATTGAATGCAAAGGAGAAGAGGGTGGCAGAGGATGAGACAGTAAGATAGCATCACTAACTCAATGGACATGAATTTGAACAAGCTGTGGGAGATAGGGGAGGACAGAGAAGCCTGGTGTGCAGCAGTCCATGGGGTTGCAAAGAGTCAGACATGACTTAGCGACTAAACAGCAACAATAGCATAGCTGATTCATTTGCTGCACAGCAGAAACTGACAAAGTAGTGTAAAGCAACTACACTCCATTAAGGAAAAAGAGATAATGGAAATTTTATATAACTGTTTCTATACTCATATCATAGTCTTGAAAATGCTTTCCTAGAGATGGTTGAAAGGAATTAGAAGCATATCATTCTTAGGGAAACGTTTGGGGCTAAGCAACAGTCTAAAAATTACACCCTATATTTTTCCTATCTCAGTAGATGGATAAAGCTTTCAAAAGCCTAGTAAAATCAGTAGAAGAGTATAGGAGACTTAATGGGTCTCTTCTCAAGAAATTAAAAAGATAATTTTTGAATTTCAAAAATTGTGAGTAAAGAATAAAAACAAATACATGCATAAGGCAATTATATATATATATATATTTATATATATATATATATTTCCAACCTATTAAACCATATGTCTGTGTTGCTTTCATTACACAGCAAATTAACTAGTAATTTGCTCGCTGATTTACACTGCAGATGCCTAATACCTGGCTTAAGGAATGTGACACCCAATGTTGAACCCAAACTAAACAGATAATTACTTATAACACAAATCTGGAGATAAATACTAACTCTAATTTGGAGTTAGCACTTGAGTTAAATGTATTTGCTAAGACAAACACTAAATTTGAGCAAGGAAACATTTTTATGGTATGTAGATGCCTTTTAGGGTACGGTGAGATGGATAATAGGTACACACGGCAGGAAAACTCTGAAAGGCTATCTGGACAAGAAGCACAGGCCAATTTCAAATTTGTTTTTTAAGCAAATATTCCTTTGCCTGAGAAGCACTATGTAAAGGAGATCACCTTTTTTGTACATAAGAAATCACAAACCCTAAGAGCTGAAATGTGTCTTAGGAGACACTTGATGCAACTTTTGATCAGAAGCATCTGTTCTCCATACCACCACCAAGATTGGAATGCCACATTCTTTCTCAATATCTTTGTAGTTGGGAAGATCACTGCTCCTCATGGCAGCCCCTCTGATCTTTAAGAAGCCTAAGCTGTTGAATTTTTTTTTTTCCTTTGAATAGTAGTTTTTTTTGTTTAAGACTTTCATCTTGAACTGACTGATACTATCATGATCCCATGGGAATCCATAGAATGACTTTTATTTTTTCATATGTTAGTTTTTTAATATTTGAAGATAGGTTTTTACCTTCCATATTATTCTTCCTGTTTCCCATAAATGTATAATTAGATAAATCCTTTCTTATCTGACCTTAAGTTTCCTAACACATAAAAGAAAAAGTAAAAACAAATACTTTAGTGGCAAAACACTTTATATATGAAAAGTTAGTGGTAAGTTTGAAGCCCCAACTTTTAGCGTTCCTACTGGCTGTCTTAGAAACCTGTTAAGGGAATATATTTGTAGAAGTCAAAAGGTATATAGGAGAGAGACTGAGAAACATCAAGACATATTTATATGGCTATAAATTTCAATACTCTTTCCTGTGTGAATTATATATTTTAGCCTTTGCTGAAGTAAATTCATTTCACTCTTTGTGGACATGCCCCAATTTGTTGAAATGCAAGATGAGTGTTCAATAAATTTTCCATTTTAAAAATCAGTCAACCTCAATATTAGATTCAAGATATACAAACTATTTTAATGTGAAGGCTCTTTTCTTGCCTTTGTAACAGGAAAAAAAAGAATCTATAGTAAAAGAAATAGTACTTTCTTTTTTAACATTTTTGTGTTTTTTTGCATCTGGCATTTTATTTATTTTTTATTTTTTAACTTTACAATATTGTATTGGTTTTGCCATATATCAAAATGAATCCGCCACAGGTATACATGTGTTCCCCATCCTGAACCCTTCTCCCTCCTCCCTCCCTATACCATCCCCTCTGGGTCGTCCCGGTGCACCAGCCCCAAGCATCCAGTATCGTGCATCGAACCTGGACTGGTGACTCGCTTCATATATGGTATTATACATGTTTCAATGCCATTCTCCCAAATCATCCCACCCTCTCCCTCCCCCACAGAGTCCAAAAGACTGTTCTATACATCAGTGTCTCTTTTGCTATCTCGTATACAGGGTTATTGTTACCATCTTTCTAAATTCCATATATATGCGTTAGTATTCTGTATTGGTGTTTTTCTTTCTGGCTTACTTCACTCTGTATAATAGGCTCCAGTTTCATTCACCTCATTAGAACTGATTCAAATGTATTCTTTTAATGGCTGAGTAATATTTTAAAATTATGTATAACATTATATGTTTCCTGTGTACGATTTTATAATTCAACTTCGGTATATACTACAGGATGTGTGTGTGTGGTAGTCACTCAGTCATGTCTGACTCTTTGTGACTCCATGGACTGTAGACCACCAGGCTCCTCTGTCCATGGGATTTTCTAGGAAAGAATACTGGAGTACATTGCCATTCCCTTCTCCAGGGGATGTTCCCAACCCAGGAACTGAACCTGGGTCTCCTTCATTGAAGGCAGATTCTTTACCATCTAAAATACCAGGGAAGCCCGTACTACAAGCATACTTACCAACAAAAATTTAGTATTCATCCATCACCATACTGTTGATTCTCTTTACTCATTTTGCCCTCTTTCCAACCCCCTTCGGTAGCCACTGTTTGTTCTCTATGTGTGTGTTTTGCCCTTTTTTTTTTCATTTTTTATGCTAAATATGAGTATAATTATATGGTATTTGTCCATCTGACTTACTTCATTTAGGTTAATACCCTCAAGGTCCATCCATGCTTGCCAAATTTCATCATTTTTATGGCTGAATAGTAGCCTGTATATATTTCTATATATATATATATATATATATATGTACAATTTCTTCTTATCCATTCATCCGTCAATGGAGACTTAAGCCATTTCCACATCTGGACTAAATATAAATAATGTTATGATGAACATTGGGGTGCATATATCTTTTCAAATTAATGTATGTGTATTTTTCAGATAAATACCCAGAAGCAGAATAGCTGGATCATATGGTAGTACTATTTTTAATTTTTTTTGAGGAATCTCCATACTGTTTTCAATAGTTACTGAACCAATCTTCATTTCCACCAATAGGGTATAGGGTTTCTATTTTCTTCAAACCCTCTCCAATACTAGATATTTCTAGACTTTTTGCATACTAATAGGCATGAGGTGATACTTCATTGCAGTTTTTATTTGTATTCCCCTAATAATTAGTTACATTACATTAGTTACGTTAGATGGTCTGGTATTCCCATCTCTCTAAGAATTTTCTACACTTTATTGTGATCCACACAGTCAAAGGCTTTGGCATAGTCAATAAAGCAGAAATAGATGTTTTTCTGGAACTCTCTTGCTGTTTTGATGATCCAGATGTTGGCAATTTGATCTCTGATTCCTCTGCCTTTTCTAAAACCAGCTTGAACATCTGGAAGTTCACAGTTCACGTATTGCTGAAGCCTGGCTTGGAGAACTTTGAGCATTACTTTACTAGTGTGTGAGATGAGTGCAATCACAAACAACTAGCCAGTCTGATCACACAGACCACAGCCTTGTCTAACTCAATGAAACCAGGGCTACTGATCTTTATTTTATAGAATATTATTTCATTTCCCTGGCATACATCAATATTTTACTTTTTGTTGCTTTTTTTATTTAGTTATTTATTTTAATTGGATTTCCCTAGTGGCTCAGATGGTAAAGAATTGCAATACAGGAGACCTATGTTTGATCCCTGGGTTGGGAAGATCCCCTGGAGAAGGGAATGGCAACCAACTCCAGCATTCTAGCCTGGAGAATCCCATGGACAGAGAAGCCTGGCAGACTACAATCCATGGGGTCGCAAAGAGTTGAACATGACTGAGCGACTAATACATAAGTACATACATTTTTAATTTATTTATTTTTGACTAGATGATAATTACTTAACAGTATTGTGTTGGCTTCTGCCTTAAATCAACTGATAAATTAATATAAAGAATAGTAGAGGATTATATTAATACTATGTCAAAAGATTCATTATGTGAATTTGAAAAGTATGGCAATTCATTAAATCAGTGGGAATTAGAAGGATCTTGGAAAGCTATATAAATGCATTGGCACATACTACCTATGTGAATATTTTAACTTATTTTACTTTTATATTGTTTTATAACTGGAACCTCTAAGCTTTTTGCAATTCAACAGATTAAACTTTCTTGAATAAATTGCAGTTGAAATATCAAATGATCATTTTGAAACTTCAAGAACGGAAGAAATTCACTCTATAGATAGGACACAATTGTCTTCTGTTGTTAAATAATGTTAAAGATGACCATAGCAATTTTGATTGGTTATAGTCTCCATTATCTGGAGAAGGCAATGGCACCCCACTCCAGTACTCTTGCCTGGAAAATCCCATGGGCGGAGGAGCCTGGTAGGCTGCAGTCCATGGGGTCGCTAAGAGTCAGACATGACTGAGCGACTTTACTTTCACTTTTCATGCATTGGAGAAGGAAATGGCAACCCACTCCAGTGTTCTTGCCTGGAGAATCCCAGGGACAGGGGAGCCTGGTGGGCTGCATCTATGGGGTCGCACAGAGTCAGACACGACTGAAGCGACATAGTAGTAGCAGTCTCCGTTATTGTATATTTATACAGCATGGAGTAATACAATTCTCTGGAATAATACATGGGATAATACAATTCTCTCTGCTTAATTATACAGGGTAAATTTATTGCCACTGCTCAATACACTTCTAGTTTTAACTTTTAATTCTTTGCTTTCCAAACTCATACCCCAAAACCTAGTTACTCAACTACCAAATAATGATATAAATGAAACAATAGTGTGAATGTACAGATTTTTGTTTTCCAACCTTGTTTAGAAGTCAAAGTTCAGACGGCATATTGGTAGTAAACTGAATCGCAGTTAGTGGTATCTTGCAAGTGAGTTAATAAATTCCACAAAATACAAAGGTAACAACATTAAAAAGAAAATCATCTGTCTGGAACGTTATAGTGTAGAAAAGATCAATACAAGCAGTTTTATCCCTTTAGAAAAAATATAAAATGTTGTCTTAATAATAATAAATCCCTAAACTTCATGTTGAAAAATAGGAAGTCCCAGAAATTGCCGTATATTTTGTTAGTTCATCCCTTACAATTTAAGTACATATTTTATACTAGGCAGTAGTCTTATAACTTGATAGACTGTCTTTATCACAGAAATACCTGCAAAATAAGCTGCAAGGGTTTTTCAGGCAAAAATGTTAATCTGCTCATTATATCAATGCTTATTGAATCAATTTAGTGACCAGTATGAAATAATACACAATGCTGCTGCTGCTGCTGCTAAGTCGCTTCAGTCGCGTCCAACTCTGTTGGACTCCATAGACGGCAGCCCACCAGGCTCCCCCGTCCCTGGGATTCTCCAGGCAAGAACACTGGAGTGGGTTGCCATTTCCTTCTCCAATAATACACAATATATATGGGTAAATTACCAAATGAAATTTATTAAAATTAATTGGTTAAAGACTAAATTACCCAGGATTTTTATGATTGCTTAAAACAGTACTGGATAGCTTGGTTTTATTTTCTGTTTAAAAAGTTTTAAGATTCCCCTAATATTTTGATGTTCAAATATAACCCACATCTGGAATATATCCAAGGTCTTTATAGACACATCTGGAAATTCTTCTTTAGTTTGTTCTGGAAGACCAGTTAACTTACTGTGAAGAAACTTTTTATTACATTCTGATTCAGCTTAAGGACAGCATTGTTTAAGTCCTTTCTAATTGTTTCAAAAGTTGTAGACCAGGCAATTAGGAGTACAACAGCTGTGTATCTATTGCCTATAATACTAGAAAGATTCATCTTCTTTTTCTATTGCCTGTCGTATCAAATAAAGAGGCTGAGAGTTTATCTGTGATAAATGCACTCTCTTTAATGCAATGGGACAGTCCCTTAATTTGAGTACCTAGTATAGTGTCAGCCTAAATCTTTTTTTGCTGATTTAATTAGCAAAAGCTCCTGTTAATCACTTTACAATTAGACTTTTTGAGTTTCACATTGAAAATGTATAATCCTTTCACAAAATAGAAAAAAAAGTAGAATAAGCTCAGTAATAAAACTAATTTGCATTTTTTAGCAAATGTGTTAAACAGCTGATGAATTATTCAACACTTGGTATTGATTCTGCAGACTTAATGAGCCTCTCTCATTTGACTTCCACACCAAATTATAAATTTTATCCCAAGTTTATGAATTGAAAAGTGTTCATTAGCAAAATGCATTCAGCAATGTACTATATATTGTTAATAGGGAAAATATATATATATTTTAAAAATTTCGCTGGGAATTTTATTCTAGTATTACAAGCAGAATTTCTTCCATTGATGAAAATAGTTACTCATTTTACTACTCTCTCTTTATATATATATAGATAGATAGATAATGAGCACAATAAAGTGGAAATTACTCATTTTTTATAATTTTGACTTTTTCCTAGATGTTACATGTTGAACAATCACATAGAACCCAATTATAAACCTATTTCCCTAAGCCCTGAGGCCTTTTGAGCTTACCTCAATGTTGAACAGCATGGTTAAACGTTTTAGAAATCTAGGGCTTTATATACTAAGCCTAGCATCATAATACTTCTTCAAAAGGTTAAAAAACATTTCTCAGTTTTTGGGTGCACCCTCTTTCACTGGCAAAATAACGGTTTAATGATGAAGAAAGTGCCATCGTTAAAAAAAAAAAAAAACACATGATCTTGGATTGTGCATTTTTAAAGCACTACATAAAGTGCAAGAGATGCACCAATAATCTAAAAATAATAGGAGTCTCCAAATCTTTGCTGACCTGTGTTGAGCTGTGTACCTGTCTCTGTCTTAAATTCTTTCACACATTTCTCTTTTGATTCTCACAACAAGCAAGGTTGGGAGATAGATGTTATTGTACTGTTCTTATGATGAGGGAGTTGAAGCTCAGACACTTGAGTCACTTTCCCTGAAAATCAGCAGGTCAGTGGTGGAGCAGGCATTCAAAACCTGTCCACTGATAATTCCTGAGGACTACTGACTGCCCTCTCTAAACTACACTGGACATGCTTCCTACTGAGTCACAGTCATTATTCTATTTCATATGATTTTTTTGGGGGGAGTATAAGCTTTGAGCACTTCCACCATATAATGCTAATAAAATGGCTCATAAAAAAAATAAGCAAATTCTGATGTCTTCTAATGGGAACACTGCCAGTAATTTAACAGATCATCTAATTGCAGCACATTTGTGTGTAATAAACTTATGTTTTTTTTTTCATGAATGTTCTCCAAGTGTGTCTTAAGCAGACAATTTTCAAAGAAATATTTTGGTTTGAGACAATTCCTTAGATATTTTTCTACTAAAAGGAAGATTTTTAAAGTGGATGAAAATAGAAAGTTACTAAAACCAGAGGACTTAGAGTCATATGTATCTCTCATCTAACTGTAAAATTTTGATTCAGGATTTTGTAAAATAAGTTATGGTCTTTCCTGGTGGTTCAGTGAGAAAGAACCCCTCTGCCAATGAAGGAGACCTGGGTTTGATCCCTGGTTAGGAAGACTCCCTGGAGAAGGAAATGGCAACCCAGTCCAGTATTCTTGCCTAGAAAATCCTGCAGACGGAGGAGTCTAATGGGCTAGAGTCTATGAGGTCGCAGAGTCAGACATGACCTAGTAAATAAATAAGAAAAATAAGTTATACTAAGCCAAATCTCTTCTTTCAGTTTTATTTATTTGACTTTTTATATGAAATAAAAATTAATTATTAAGAATATAGCTCAAGTCCTTGAACATAATAAGAGCTCAATTCACATTGGTTTTTTTCCCTGCCCTCCCTTGAAACTTCATAAATTATGTCCAGTGGCACTGAAAGTAATTGATAATAGTACTGTGGTTTTCTAGTAAATTTACAACTATTATTCATCTCAGGTCTGGAAAAATGTGTACTTGACTCCAGTAATTTTTGTTTGTTTGTTTTTGTCTAGGATTGTGATTTTTTTAAAGTGTGTATGTGTATATATACACATTTGTTTTACCTTGTATGAAGTGTCGTAAATGAAACTAAGTTTGTCTTCAACCATAAGAGAATAAAAGGTATATAAAAGTAGGCCAGATACTCCAAATGTAAATACATTTGGAATGGGGGTCTAGAAGAATAGACATCTGATAAGAGCAACCACATACAGGCATTTCTCAGATTTGGCTAAGATTGGTGAAGAACAAAAAGAGCATGAAGGAGAATATCAATAAGCTGTCTCATGGATGTTTCTACAGCCAACCCTTAGTTATCCTCTGGCCTTACATCCTGTCTTCCTCGGAGTTTATCTAGTAATTTATATATAATAATTCTAAAATTATATGTGCACCTAATATATAAACATTATTATACTATATATAGTAATAATATAATATATATTATAGATACTCATTCTAGAATATGTGTATTGTTTCACAGTAAAATTTTTGGCTCACTGCAATTTCTAGATACGTACAATAGCTTAGGGCTATTTTTAAGTCAACAGGGTTAAAAACTAGCAAGCAAACATGATCTATTAGCCATTTACAGCATGATCTATTAGCCACTTACCAGGAGCTGGAATACATTATTTCTCATTCTCTACTCTGCGTCATGCCCGACTATTTTTGTACAGGGATTGCACTCCAAAGAGCCTGAGTAGCACTTTGGTTAAGAGCCAGAACACTGAGATGGGGCAGATTTGTGTGAGGAAATGGGATATACTACCACTTGTTGCTATGAAATATCTTATTTAATAGATATTTTAATATTATTAATCACCAAGAAAAAGTTTATTTGGTACGCTGTGCTCAACATATCCAAACTCTAAATTCTAGATTATATCTCCCTAATAGAGGAAAACCAAACATTCTTCATGTTTTTCTGGCTGAGACTTGTTTAGAAAGAAAACAAAGCAGGTAATAATTTTATGTTGAGTGACAGGAAAGGTCAAGATGTGATCTGCTTTTAAATTACTACTAATTGTATTGTTTTGTTCTTTTATTAATTCAAAAACGTGAATACATATTGAGTATCTGTAATGAACTAGACTCTCTAAAGACTGTGGTAAAATAAAGCCCACCATCTGGATACCAAACTCTGGACATGTCTGAAGGAATCAAATGAAACTTGCCAGCTTTTTGAAAATCTGTCCCACCCCACACATAAACCTCATAACCTCTATCTTAAAGGATTAGTTGCCTAATTCTGGTATGATATCCAATAAACTTTTAGTATTTGAGACATTAGAAAGTTGTTCTTCATATTTAAATACCGAGTCTTATGCTGAAAATTGACAACCATGACAACAAACCACATCTGTTCACCAAAGGAGAAAACAGCTGGACATTTTCGGTTCTGTAATTATACATCTGATTTATTGCTTCCTAAGTGGTTAGATATAGATAAATGACTTAATATCTCATGATCAAACAGAGTCCTCAATAATGTTTTGTTGCAGTAATGACTTTTCCACAGTTGTTTTGATCTCCCAAGAGAAGTTGCTTAATTCAAATTATCTTGTATATGTTAGTAGTTTACATGTGCTCTGGTGTGTGTGTGTGTGTGTGTGCGCGCGCACACATGTGTGTGACCTCCTTTGTAACAGGGTCTGTACTGATAGCAGTATCTGCAGCACCTACCCTACTGCCTGCAAATGTTGTTGGGTAATGTGTTTCTGCCAGTGTGTGTGATATGTCACACACACACACACACACACACACACACACACACTAGTTGCTTAATCATGTCCAACTCTTTGCGACAGCATGGACCCACCAGGCTGCCCTGTCCATGGGATTCTCCAAGCAAGAATACTGGAGTGGGTTGCCATTCCCTTCTCCAGGGGATCTTCCCAACCCAGGGATCAGACCTGGGTCTTCTGCATTGAAGGGAGGTTCTTTACCATCTGGTTTCCCTGGTTGCTCAGACGGTAAAGCGTCTGCCTGCAGTGTGGGAGACCTGGGTTCGATCCCTGGGTTGGGAACATCCCCTGGAGAAGGAAATGGCATCCCACTCCAGTACTCTTGCCTGGAAAATCCCATGGACGGAGGAGCCTGGTGGGCTGCAGTCCCTGGGTTCACTAAGAGGTGGACACGACTGAGCGACTTCGCTTTCACTTTCTTTATCATCTGAGCCTCCAGGGAGCCCTGATATGTCTTAGGCAAACTGCAAAAGTGGAAAATAGGCGCTGACTTGAAAAAGGGCCAGAAGAATCCATTTAGTAATCATTTATTTAAGCCTCTGCTTTTGTTAACAGCACAGTTCTAAGTCTGAAAATGCATAGGTGATGACAGGTAGTCCTTTCCCTGTGAAATTCATAGTTTATTTTAGTCAGAAGATATGAAAACACACACACTCATTCTACCCAAAATACAAAATCAAACACAACAGCCATGTGACATAAAATTACATGAAATGGGTATGGAGCATGCTACCTATGATTTTGTATGGTGTTTATTAAGGAGCATATGAATTAAATGCCGCTACTGAGTAACTTACCTCCAATGCTTAGGTGAGATTCAAGGTCAGGTCCTTATCAGTACTAAATAACACTTCTCTCCTTAATTATTGCGTCTTTCTAATTAAATCTAATTTAGTTAGATTCTAACTAAATCTTTTTGGAATAAGAATGCAACAAAGCGCTTTTTTCTTTTGGAAAGGTGTTGCTTTCCTCCTGGAAGAGAGGAACCCCGGGGTTCTGCTGTAGCTTCCTGTTGCCTCTGTGGTCATCAGCGGAACTGAAATTGCACGATTATTTAAATTAGGCCAGACTTACTTCTGAAGCATGGTATTCAGAATCCTGTTTCTAGTAGGTATCCTTTGAAAATGAATTCTGTGGTCAAGTTACTTTTGGAAATACTATACTTTATGTTCCCATCTTGAAAAATCAGTGAATGGGAGCATATTGAACAGTGACAGAATCAAGTATAACTTCATTAACCAAATATTCCCCAAACCTTCTTGATTATGTGCTTTCTTCATTTCTTCTCTCCTATTTATAGCTAGTTGAACAACACAGGTTCTGAAGATCATCTTAAGATATCTTAGGCTTCCCTGGTGGCTAGATGGTAAAAAATCTGCCTGTGATGTGGGAGACCTGGGTTCGATCCCTGGGTTGGGACGATCCCCTGGAGGAGAGCATGGCAACCCACACCAATATTCTTGCCTGGAGAATCCCCATGGACACAGGAACATGATGGGCTACAGTCCGTGGGGTCGCATGAGTCAGACACCACTTACGGACTAAGCCACCACCAAGTTCTCAATCATGTTTCTTATATAATAATTATTTCTGTTTGCTAATAAATGTTTGAACAACTAAGCACAACACAGGGTGAATCTATGTTGATATAGCATAGTTTTGGCAATTTATGTCATTAGATTGTTATTTTAACTAAATATTTTATTGTTGTTGATCAATCGCTCAGTTTTGTCCGACTCTGCAACCTCATGGACTGCAGCAAGCCAGGCTTCCCTAAGTACATGGCACACTTAGAAGTTCTCTTTGAGTGACTTAAATGTTGTAAAATTACAGGAACAGTTATAAACATGAATAATTTTAGTGAAAAGTAGAGAAAATATGTAAACAGACTCAGATTGTATTCAGCGTTTAATGGACTTGCAGACTGAAAACAGTAAGAAGGCCTCAATATTGACATTTCTAAAGAAAAAGTTCTGCTCCATATATTTATTTGACTGGACTTGTCCAGCTGCCATAAGTGAGAATTCAGAACTGAGTCTTGCTTGTGAATCAATAGTCAGTGTCAGGTCCAAATTGAATTTCATTGCTGTTAGTTTCTTGAGTCATCATTTTATGCCTCACTACATTGCTTAAATAATTGTTTGAACTACAACATTGCTTAAACCATCAGAAAGGGTTTTTCCATCTTAGGTTTTTTTCCCTCTTATATCTGCACTTCATAAGCTAGTTTTATTTATATAAATTAAAAAAAATTGTAATTGGAGGATAATTGCTTTACAGTGTTGTGCTGATTTCTGCTGTACAGCAATGTGAATCAGCCACAAGTATACATGTCCTCTTCTTCTTGAACCTCCCTCCCACCCCCCACCCCAGCCCACCCCTCTTCATTGTCACAGAGCACCAGGTCGAGCTCCTGGTGTTATATGGCAACTTCCCACTAGCTAGCTATTTTACACATGGTCATGTATATGTTTCAATGCCAGTCTCTGATTTGTCCCACCTTCTCCTTCCCCCACTGTGTCCACAAATCTGTTATTTACGTCTGTGTCTCTGTCACACTCCTTTTAAAATAAATGGCATATAATATTTTTACATTAGAACTATCCACATACTACTTTTTAGTATATTCCTTATCTTCTCCTGAAAAAAAAAAAGTCTTTGTGAATCTTTGGGAATCTTTTCTAGGCTCTTAAACATAGAAGTGACATGCAGGTAAGGGGTGAACAAAATGATAAATGCAACTCCCTTACTCTCTTTTAAATTGGATTTTTCTTAAGGAGTTGCTCTCAGACTGACCTAGTTTGTTCAAGGTTTCAATTTACTCTCACAGGAGATCAAATCATTGGAATGTGATTTCAGAATGCTGCTTCTAACATTAAATATTAGATGGTTAATGGAGGTAAAAATTGCCCAATTTATAATTAATCGAGTTCAGTGGGAAAGAAATGAACCAACCACAGGAAACTTTAAAGTACATTTTCATTTATCCATAATGCTTACCATTCATTCTAAAATTCTTTTTCCAAATTTTTGATTATGCCTACTAATGCAACAAAATTAGTTTTACCATCCCTTTCTTTCTCAAATACCTTTTTGTGGAGAATAAAGTGACTAAAGTCCACATAATTACTGTCAGAAAGGAGGCAGTATTTTCAAGATAGAAATAAAAAGATAAGTCATCAGAAGCTATGTGTTCAACCATAGTCTGTAGAAGCAGTGGACCTAACTAAGCTTTGTCGTTCCAATCGCAAACTCAATAATCTCATATCGTATTACTCTCTCACTTCAGCTCTCTACTCTGGAAGCTATTATGCTTCTATTGGTTTTACTTTGTGTTTTTAGAGTGCTCCTATTTATGAAATTCACACAGATATTTACTCCTAAGATATCTGAGTTTCATTTTATAGACAAATTCTATGAAAAATGTATCTTCTTAGGCATATCAACAAAATCTTCTTAAGATGAACTCAGACCCCACCCCCTTCCCCGCAATGAGCTTATTATTTTAGTTTTAGTGACCTGAATTTTTAAAAGGCAATAATCATTAAAAAGTCACACGTTTTCATGAATAAATCTTGATTTGTTTTCATGCTTAATAAAAGATAAGTGACCTTGTTTGTAAATGTTATGACTCAGTACTCCATTTTAAATCAGGAAACTTTGAATGGACTAAGGGTGATGACTTTAGTGTTAAAATTCAAATTGTGAAAGTCATGGGGAATAACCAGTCCTCACTAGGGAACCCAACCCCTTATTGCTTATGTAGGAGGGTTAAATTACAAATACTCTCTGAGGACTTATGATTTTTGTATTACTCTTCTAGAATGTTATTAACACTGTAGCAGATTTTTTCTAAATAGTTTTAACTCACTGTATAAATTTAAAGCCCAATTATATTTGTTGAGTTTGAGCTATTAAAATTTCTACACTTAGGTAGAGCAGTGCAAATTAAAAAAAAAAAAATAATAAGCATATGACTTTATTGACTATCCCAAATTAGCCTTTAAAAATAAGTCAGGGTAATCCCCCTATGTTATGCATTTGGTCCCATCACTTCATGGGAAATAGATGGGGAAATAGTGGAAACAGTGTCAGACTTTATTTTGGGGGGCTCCAAAATCACTGCAGATGGTGATTGCAGCCATGAAATTAAAAGATGCTTACTCCTTGGAAGGGAAGTTATGACCAACCTAGATAGCATATTAAAAAGCAGATATATTACTTTGCCAACAGAAGTCCGTCTAGTCAAGGCTATGGTTTTTCCAGTGGTCATGTATGGATGTGAGAGTTGGACTGTGAAGAAAGCTGAGCGCCGAATAATTGATGCTTTTGAACTGTTGTGTTGGAGAAGACTCTTGAGAGTCCCTTGGACTGCAAGGAAATCCAACCAGTCCATTTTAAAGGCGATCAGTCCTGGGTGTTCATTGGAAGGACTGATTCTGAAGCTGAAACTCCAATACTTTGGCCACCTGATGCCAAGAATTGACTCATTGGAAAAGACCCTGATGCTGGGAGGGATTGGGGGCAGGAGGAGAAGGGGACGACACAGGATGAGATGGCTGGATGGTATCACCGACTCGATGGACGTGAGTTTGAGCAAGCTCTGTGAGTTGGTGATGGACAGGGAGGCCTGGTGTGCTGTGATTCATGGGGTCGCAAAGAGTCGGACACAACTGGGCGACTAAACTGAACTGAACTGATGCATCAAAACAACTTGTATTATGACTGTTTTCGAAGTTAAATGGGTACAGTTACATACTTTCTTAATTTTAAAACTTTCATGTTATAATTCAATTATTGTAAATTGAACCTATCTATGTTCTTTGCTTATGTTGAAATGTATTTCTTTATGAGCCTATCCTTGAGAATGTACTTAAAATGTTTCTCCTGGGAAAGAGCCAGAGGACTTTGCAACAGTGTGTGGGTAGAGAAAGAGCATTGGTTTGGAATTTACAAGGCAGAATCAGTTGATAGTTTTAGCCAAATACGTCATTTCAGACTTTCCTGCTTGGTATTATTTTCAATACCCTTTTAGGATAAGAGAAAAAGAAAGAGAGAAAGAAAGAGAGACATCTAGTTGGAGGCTTTCTTCCTAGACTTTTGAGTCTTAAAAATCCTTGTGGACCTAGAGAGCGTCATACAAGTGAAATAAGTCAGAAACAGAAGACAAGTATCATATATTAATGCATATATGTGGAATCTAGAAAAATGGTACAGATGATCTTATTTGCAAAGCAGAAATAGACACACACATAGAGGACAAACATATGCACACCAAAGGGCGAAGGGAGGAGGGATGAGATGAACCGGGAGTTTGAGATTGACATATATGCACTATTGATGCTATGTATAAAATAGTTAACTAATGAGAACCTACTTTATAGCTCAGGAAACCCTACCCAGTGCCCTACGGTGACCTAAATAGGAAGGAAATCCAAAAGGAAGGCTCTATATTTGTATGCATGGCTGTTTCATTTTGCTGTATAGTAGAAGCTAATGCAACATTGTAAAGCAACTATACTTCAATAAAAAAAAAATTATAAAAAATATTCTGTGGTCGTACAATTCCTAGGGTGTGTGCTCAGTCATGTCTGACTCTTTGCAATTGTATGAACTGCAGCCGACCAGACTCCTGGATCCATTGGATTCTTCAGGCAAGAATACTGGAATAGATTGCCATTTCTTCCTCCAAGGGATCTTCCTAACCCAGGGATTGACATTGCAGGCAGATTTTTTTTTTTTTTTTTTTTTTTTTACCACTGAGCCACTAGGGAAATCACCATTCTTAGACTATTCCTGTCTATGATTTCTGGCACTGGTAGTTAGAGTCACTTTCAATTTTGTGAAACTGTGAAATACAAATATGAAGCTTATAAGAAAATATTTAGAATGATATTTGTAACTAAAAGCATCTTGTGATAACTAAATACATGTAACTATTTTCTTGAGTACATAGTAGGTTCTGAAGATAATAGTAGAGATGCAAATTAATTAATAAAATATTAAGATAGGATCTCTGTCTTCAAAACAAACTAAATAGCTTTTCTGTTATTGTTGTTGTTGTTTAAGTAAATGTAATATATGTGACCAAAGTAAAAAATGCTATGGGATCAGAGGAGAGTAAGCAGTGCATATTGTATCGAAGTATCAGAGAAGGGCATTTCCCTGGTGGCTCAGTGGTAAAGAATCTGCCTGCCAATGCATAGACATGGGTTCAATCCCTGGGTTGGGAAGATCCCCTGGAAAAGGAAATGGTAATCCAATAAGTATCTTGCCTGGGAAATCCCATGAACAGAGAAGCCTGGCAGACTAGAGTCCATGGTGTTGCAGAAGAATCAGACACACAATTTAGCGACTTAACAATAGGTCAGAGAAAGTATCCCATGGATGCCGGACATTGTAGTTCACGTGAATTTTCCTTTTAAGGAGGGAGGAGAGGTCATCTAGTACAGGGGTCCAGCCAGGTGAGTCCAAGGTGTAATATGTGAAGAAATACAGAAAACTTTAGTGTGGTAGGATAATTTTTAACTTGCTTTCTTTGCTCAGTTTTCATGAATCTATTTATAAATTTGATCTTTATTCCCTACCTTCGATTATAATGTGTGAAAGTAGAAGTCGCTCTGTTTTGTCTGGCTCTTTGCTACCCCATGGACTGTACATGGAATTCTCCAGGCCAGAATACTGGAGTGGGTAGCCTTTCCCTTCTCCAGGGGATCTTCCCAACCCAGGAGTTGAACTGGAGTCTCCTGCATCACAGGCAGATTCTTTACCAACTGAGCTATGAGGGAAGCCCTAATTATAACGTGTGTTTTGTGTCAAATATTTACTTTATACCCCAAAGGAAACAATCCCCTTATTAGGTGAATTGGCATCTATCCCTTCATTTTGCTGAGCCACTGTTGACTCTTGGATCATGCAGTTTACAAATACCAGAAGGTGAGGCATTAAAGGAATAAATGCCAGTGAATGAGAGATCTTACTGTGAGCAATGGCAGAGTTTCCCTGAAACTGAGATTGACAAATAATGCATAATCTGTGGTAACTTGTGATTTCATTTAATCACTACTTTGAGGATGTCAAAGAATGGGAATTTTGTTTTTAATTTTTTAAAACTGGTTGAAGGAAATGTGGATAGCAAAAGGAAACATTACAAATTTGAAGGAAGGAACCTGGCATTCTAATCTATCCGTCATGACCTTGAAAAAGACACTTAAGCCTATTATCCACCTCCAAATCCTTGGTTCAGGCTCACTTAAAAACAAACAACAAATAAATGGTATTTTAAAAAATATATATTATATTTAAAATAGCAACTGTGTTTCCTAACCACCTGGGGCCTCAGCTGCAGCTGAAGTAGTAAACATCCCTACTTACCCTATTGCTGGTGTGTTGTATTTGGATTTCAGTTATTAATTTGCCATTTGCCCATCTCATTCTTCTTTCGCACTTCAGATAGATAAACTCTGCCCACCACAAATCCCAGAGCTAATACTGTTGCAGCAATTGGACATGCCATGGGATGGTCTTATACAAATGTACTGTAGTTCTAGTTATTTCTAGATATTTCTCTGCCTCTCTTTAAGATTCTGGTGTTTCTCAGGTCTTCAGCTGTCTCCTGTGTCCTACCAAAAACTCTTGTGTTCTGGGTTATTTCCCTAGTTACCTGTCCCCTGCTTCACAGAGCTACTGTGAGCAAACTGAGATGATGTATGTGAAACTGCTTTAAAATTCCTTAATCTCTCCTCGCTAAAATGAAGAGGATTGAATTAGACATTCTCTAAAGTTCCTGCGGCTCACTGATTCCATTATCTCTGATTTATTAACTTGCTTTTCAAGTGCAAGGTATTCTGACACTAGCCTCCAAATATCTTAGTTTATTGCTGAGGCAGGCTCTAGTACGCATTGTATAAACTGAAAGGAGAATTAAAAACACTGAAAAGAATTCAAATGTCTCTTTACATTAACCTATTCTCAAACTGGTGCTTGGATTAAATTTTTTTGTGAAAAGGGCTTCCCATTTTCTTTAAATCATATTAAGTGCATACATCATTATAGGTCCACATTAAAAAAGTCAGACCATCACTTGAAATTATATATTTGGCAAAGACATTATTTTCGCTCAGTCTAACCTTGACCTGTTGCCTCATTTATTTTCAATTTGGCTTATAATTTGATGTTGAACAAGTGCCTTTTCATCTCATCATCTCACACGCTACTAAAGTAATGCTCAAAATTCTCCAAGCCAGGCTTCAGCAATATGTGAACCGTGAACTTCCAGATGTTCAAGCTGCTTTTAGAAAAGGCAGAGAAACCAGAGATCAAATTGCCAACATCCCCTGGATCATCGAAAAAGCAAGAGAGTTCCAGAAAAACATCTATTTCTGCTTTATTGACTATGCCAAAGCCTTTGACTGTGTGGATCACAATACTGTGGAAAATTCTTCAAGACATGGGAATACCAGACCACCTGACCTGCCTCTTGAGAAACCTATATGCAGGTCAGGAAGCAATAGTTAGAACTGGACATGGAACAATAGACTGGTTCCAAATAGGAAAAGGAGTCCGTCAAGGCTGTATATTGTCACCCTGATTATTTAACTTATATGCAGAGTACATCATGAGAAACGCTGGGCTGGAAGAAGCACAAGCTGGAATCAAGATTGGGGGAGAAATATCAGTAACTTCAGATATGCAGATGACACCACCCTTATGGCAGAAAGTGAAGAGGAACTAAAAAGCTTCTTGATGAAAGTGAAAGTGGAGAGTGAAAAAGTTGGCTTAAAGCTCAACATTCATAAAACGAAGATCATGGCATCTGGTCCCATCACTTCATGGGAAATAGATGGGGAAACAGTAGAAATAGTGTCAGACTTTATTTTTGGGGGCTCCAAAGTCACTGCAGATGGTGATTGCAGCCATGATAGTAAAAGACACTTACTCCTTGGAAGGAAAGTTATGACCAACCTAGATAGCATATTCAAAAGCAGAGACATTACTTTGCCAACAAAAGTCCGTCTAGTCAAGGCTATGGTTTATCCAGTGGTCATGGATGGATGTGAGTGTCGGACTGTGAAGAAAGCTGAGTGCTGAAGAATTGATGCTTTTGAACTGTGGTGTTGGAGAAGACTCTTGAGAGTCCCTTGGACTGCAAGGAGATCCAACCAGTCCATTCTGAAGGAGATCAGCCCTGGGATTTCTTTGGAAGGAATGATGCTAAAGCTGAAACTCCAGTACTTTGGCCACCTCATGCCAAGAGTTGACTCATTGGAAAAGACTCTGATACTGGGAGGGATTGGGGGCAAGAGGAGAAGAGGACGACAGAGGATGAGATGGCTTGATGGCATCACTGACTCGATGGATGTGAGTCTGAGTGAACTCCGGGAGTTGGTGATGGACAGGGAGGCCTGGTGTGCTGTGATTCATGGGGTGGCAAAGAGTCAGACATGACTGAGCGACTGAACTGAACTGAACTGAATCCCAAACCAAGCATTCTCAATTCTAACCCTGGATCAGAGACATGATATGACAGCAACTATGTTCACCACTAAAGTAACTGGGGTTTGAGGGGTAAAAAAAAAAATAGAATGCTTTCTCCTGAAGTTTGATATTCTAGCTAGGGTTTCAGTACTTGGAATATTTTAGTGTGGTTTATGTGCATTTAAAATAATTTTGTTTTCTCCTATGATTCACCAGAATCAAACCTTATTTTCCTGTATGTGTACTTGGCATTCAACTTTCCACTTTTTATAGTGTGAACTTTGTATAGAATATTATGCAGTTGAATCAACTACTCACTTCTCAAAATAAATAATCAAAGGTGTGTGACTGTGTGAATAATATGAGACTGACATAACAGAATATGAGACTCTATGTAAAATGTGCCTTCTCATCATTAACATGGTGACAAGGCTACTGTGTACACAGCCATTTATATTTCCTCACCAGGTGGTAATGTTTTATTGTATACCCTTCTCCAGGGGATCTTCCAGATCCAGGGATCAAACCCGCAGCAGGTTTTTTACCACTAGTGCCACCTGGAAAACTCTTCAATTTTTAAAGGTGCCAATAACTTTTAGTCATCATTTTAATTAACTTTATATTAATTACCCTATCATCTTTCCTTGTAATAGAGATACAATATAAAGATTAATAATTTATAAAGATTGATCCTCTTCTTTCTTATAAAGTACCAGTTAAAAAATAGCAACCATGTTATTAAAAATTGTTACCTTAGTTCTAAACCATAGATATCATTTACATAGCTTTTCAAAAAGTAGATAATTTAAGAATAAGAAATATATTATCTGTATCCACACTTTCTAAAATCATTCTCAAAATATATATATATTTTTTAACTTTCTTTTTTTTTTGTTCTTCCCTCCATGAATGTCTTGGGTAATACCTTGACTTATTTTCAGCATGTGTTACACATGGAGAGATTTCTAGTCACATTTCTTTTCTGGATTCTATACAGATTTGAAATACAAGAAAAATATTATTAGTCACTGTTTTTAAACATATATAATATGTGTACTAGCTGTAAATCCATCTACAATGTGGGAGACCTGGGTTCAGTCCCTGGGTTTGGAAGATCCCCTAGAGAAGGGAAAGGCTACCCACTCCAGTATTCTGGCCTGGAGAATTCCATGGACAGTATAGTCCATGGGGTCACGAAGAGTTGGACACAACTAAGCAACTTTCACTTTCACTTACTTCTTTAAAATAGGAATCACTGCCCCATTTTGTGTGAGGAAACCAAAATGGAGAAAAGATGACTACTTGAAAAAGATATCATGCTAAGTGAAGGGCAGAATCTTGCTTCATATCCAAGTCACTCCAAGTATTAATACAAAGCCCAACTCTTTGCATGACCTCTACTGCTGCCCTTCTGGTTTTAGAATAGTGATCGTTTTGATTATCAGTTAACTCAGCTGCATCCTACCCATCTCATTTCTGGAGTCCAGATATTTTAGTTATAACTGCTGTTCTTCTGCATTCCTTTGGAGAGATGAATAGGATTAAACGGTGGTAGTGGGGAATCGAGGTAAGAGTGGACCTCAGATCTGACTTTGTTCAAATTCTGACCTTGCCTTTTGATTGGCTCCATGAAGTCAGATAAGATGTGGAATCTCTTAAATCTCATACAGAGCATGACTGGAGCTTCACATCAGTTGTGTGATCTTGAGCAAGTTATGTAACTTCCCAGAAGTTCTTTTGCCATCTGAAAAAATTGTGATTGTAATAGACAACATCTGAATACCATTCTGTGAAGTTGAGTGAAGTCATATTCACAAAGCAGATTATACTTTAGAAAGGCAGTTGTGTCCCTGGCCTTCAGTAAAATATGAAACAGCAGTGACTTCCTAAAATATTTATTTCTAAGATATTCACTAAGAATATTTGAGCAATTATTTACCTAGGACTTACTATCTTTTAATTAAAAACAAATACCTACCAGTTTTTATTACATATACCAACTTCATCTCCTGTAGATTAACAAAGAGCTATTGGAGAAAACAAACTGTGTTTGACCGAAAATGGAAAAATCTACCAGGGCACATTCTGTGTATGCTTACCATTTGGCTATCAGCACTTTTTTTTTTTTTTTTTTACCGTTAACCTTTAATTGGAATATTGTGAAGATCTTTAGATTCACGCTGCCCAACGTAGGCACTCCAAATAAGTCATGCCGTGCATTTCTTTGTGTTTTATTTGATCAGATTTGCTCTTTTCACCCATCTTAGTAATTACAATTTATGAATTGTTTCACACTTGATGCAAGATTTTGACTTTCCAACAACTTTCTATTAAGAAGTACTGTTACAGTGTTTTTAAATGCAATTGTTTATTTAAGAGAAAGAACCAAAGCAACATGAGCAGAAGCATGTGGCATATTAAGAGAAACTGTGTTTCATGATGTTTTTCTAATTTTATATTTTTCTTAGTTTTCATTGTCTTAGTATGATTGCCAACATTATAAACGATCTGATATATATCTGGAAGACTTTTCCCAGTCTTACTTAGTACCCCTGACACTATTTTCTGAATGTTAAACTCTATCAGGAAATACATTTGCAGCATGGACTATGTAATTCAACCAAAGCAATTGGAGTATTCTTGGGGAGAACCTTTGTCTGGGTAGCACTCTCTGGCTTGGAAAAGAGCACAGTAGAAATGACCTTCTGAATATGCTGCCAGGGAAGGTTTTACCTAGTATGAAGACAGGTAGTAAAATATTCCTTTTAAAAGTCATAGCTATATAATAACAGGGATCGGCAAAGAGAACTAAAATTACACAGAATGTGGCCAGTCTTTCAATAGAATGCTTTGTAGCTTTAAGAATAGGAGCCATTACGGACATCTATCAGTGATGCACACAAGTCAGACAATACCCCATTCTCTGGTTTCCTGCTGTTTCGAATGGACTTTCACTTTTTTTCCTGTTAAGACTTGAGCAATTATGAATATGAAACTTTGCCTTTAGAAACTTTTTCTTAGCTTCAAAATGTCATGGAAACAGTAATGGAATAAATGGGGAATCCTATTTAGAATGTTTGGCCTGTGCAGAGTTTTAAATGGTAGTTCATGTTTGGCAAGCCTCAGGGGCTGGTGATGATGCACTCCCAGTAGGACTCAGCCTCCCTCATGAATCCCATCCCCCTTGTCGTAGTTTTTCAGTCGCAAGTCATTCCGACTCTGCGACCCGATAGACACAGTATGCCAGGCTTCCCTGTCCTTCACTGTCTCCCAGATTTAGCTCAGATTCTTGTCCAATGAGTCTGTGATGCTATCTAACCATCTTATCCTTTGCCCCCCACCTTTCTCCATTTGCCTTCAGTCTTTTCCGGATCAAAGTCTTTTCCAATGATTTGGCTCTTCACATGAGGTGGCCAAAGTATTGGAGCTTTAGCTTCAGCATCAGTGTTTCCAATGAATATTCAGGGTTGATTTCCTTTAGGATGAACTCATTTGATCTCCTTGTAGTCCAAGGGACTCTCGAGAGTCTTCTCCAGCACCATGTCAAATCCACATCTCCTGTGTCTCCTGCATCGCAGGCTGATTCTTTGCCCACTAAGCCATTAGGGAAGCCCTGTTCCCATACACTAATCTCTCTATATAATCTGCCTGGCTCTCATTTGTGTTCTGAATAAATGCAATCAAGATCTCTCATATGATTCTCAAATTAACTTACAACTTTGTTTAATTATTTCTTTGTTCTTACCACGTTGTTACTTTATCACTTCCATCCTTTTTTCTCTCACTGTGCACTGTATCAGCAATGCTTTAACCTTCAGTGTCCCTTCTCCATTTCTGCATGTCCAAGTCTTTATGTGAGTGCTACATTCCTTAAAATGCTTATACTGATAACTCTGGCCCTTAAACTAAAATCATTTTTTCTCAGTTAACATCAGATCTCCATCTTTCATATAATATTTTATCATTCTCTACATTGTAAATTACTTGAATTATGAATGTAATTTACAATCACATATTTTGGCATGTGTACCATTATTCCTGTTATCTTTCACGGTCCTAATAATAATCTGTTGCCATTTCTCATGATTTAAGTCTTAGATTCAGCTGGAGTTTCCCTGGTGGCTCAGACAGTAAGAATCCACCTGCAATGCAGGAGACAAGGGTTCAATCCCTGGGTTGGGAAGATTCCCTGGAGAAGGGAAGGAATACCCACTCCAGTATTCTTGCCTGGAGAATTCCATGGACCAGAGGAACCTGGTGGGCTACAGTCCATGGATCGCAAAGAGTCAGACACGACTGATTGACCAGCACGTTCACATTTCACTTTCACTTTGGGTTCAAGTGAGTAGTTCTTCCTTCGAGTCTCCCATGAGGTTGTAGTCAGATGTCAACTGAAGGCTGTCAGGATAGCTCAGTGCAATAGCTACCGGTAGATGCTGATGCTTGCTTGTTGACTGGGAACTTAGTTGAGCCTACTGTCTGTACTGCTACTATTAGCTTTTCTTGTAGAGTGACAAGTCTGTTCTACTCTTCCCAGGGCATTCTTTAAAGTCCTGCATCCAGGTACCCCTTACAGTTTTTGGCAAAGTGAGATGCTTAGTCACCCACTCAGCCTAGACATTTTACAACTTTAAGGCTGGATTTCTAAGCTCAGTTGTCTAAAGTGTGGGTGTTCCAAGAGTATTCTACAAAAGTTGCAAGGCTTTTTAGTGACTAATTTCAGACTCCTTCTGATCTGTAGAAGTGATTACAGACCATCACTTCTACTGAATTTTAGTGAATTTTATTAAGGTCAGCCCCAATTCAAGAGGAAGGGAATTAAACTCCACATTGAAGGAATAGAAAAGTGACAGTGCAGGAGAGAGATTGGAATGGAAAATGTTGCTGTGGCCCTCTTTGGAAGCTATAATTTGTCAAAGTATATATTACCTCATCTTTCAGAGGGCAGGGTTCAATCCACATTTACGTTGCTTCCATATATCTCTCCCAAAGCCCTTTGCACTTAGCACTTTGAAAATGCCTAAAAATAAAAACAAGGAAAATCTTTATCTCTAAATTTATTATTATTACTTGGATAAAAATACATTCAGTTTTGTTTAGATCTTTACTAATTTATGTGGTTGAAAGTGACAAATTTGGATCAAGAAGAAAGGGATTCAAAAGAGAAAATGTCAAAGATAATGTCCATGCCAAGCACTGTCAAGAGTCTGTTAACAATTCCAAACCTTGGACAATGTTTTGATAGAGCCATGGTTAGTGTTTGGAAAGGCAGTAACTAATAGCACTGTTGAAAGCTTATGCATTTTTTTATTCATCTACAAGTACTGGAGCAAAAAAAAATAGACAAACTCCCATATCAGCAAAGTGATTCAGTTATACATATACATATATCCACCCTTTTCCAGATTCTTTTCCCATATGGGTTATTACAGAATATTGAGTAGAGTTCCCTGTGCTATAGAGTAGGTTCTTGTTGGTTATGTATCTTCTGCTTTAGCATTTAGATTCAGTTTTCATCAATATAATAGAAAAAACATATTCTTCAAACTATACAGGACCCCAAACTTGAGTATCACAGTAAGACATGTCATTTCTACTTTTCCTGTCCTATGAAATGTGATACATCAAATGCAGTGTGATAAATCTCAGGCTCAATTATGTAAACAACATTATATACTCATTGACGATTACCAATTATATGTTAAACTCTCCTAAGAAATGGATATTTTGTACTATCCATTAGCCTTGATAAGTTAACACAGAAATTTGGCATTGAGTGTTGAGATTTTGAACACTTTGAAAGTCCATTAAAATACTAGTTGTGGGGATAGGGAATATTGTGCCTCTCAAATTCTTGCAAAGAGATGGTTTAATCTTTGTCAATATATAGGGCCAAATCTATTAGATTCTTTCTTTTTTTTTTTTTTTTCTTTTCCCATTTATGTTATGGGAGTGTATTATGCAGTATGCCCTGTGCTATATAGTAGGTCCTTATTGGTTATCTATTTAAAATATTTCAGTGTTTCATTTTTTGCTCAAATATTTGTTAAAAGGCTAAATGAATGGATTATGCATTCAATAGAAGTAAATGTGCATTAATAATTTTCATAGAAAATGAAGGTAAAGCTTTGTAAATTTAGTTGAAGCCAGGTGAGAACTTTGGTCTTGTCTGGGGTCACAACAGAGCAGTAGATCCACAATTTGACTCCAGGCAGCTTGATTCTGCATCGAGTCCAGAGTCCTCCACTTCTTTAATTTTTTCACTTTGAATATTTTTAGGGAAAAATTCTGAACACTTGAAGGAAATGTTTGCTATAATTTGTACCACAACATTGAGTTCCAGAATTGATATGTGTTTTTCCAAAATTAAAGGAAACGTGGGCATGTCACATACAGAAACACAACACACACACACTATACTGCATAAGTGTGTATTTCGTGAGTATATGTTACTGTATGTGTGACAAAACAAACATTAACCCAAAGCATTTGTTGGTAACTTACTGATATTACAAAAACTGCATTCTTACCATATGCTTTTTTATTTTATTTTTTTTACTATTTATATTCCTTAATCCCACAAAGTACTTCTCCCCTCTACTGTCTCACCTCTCCCCCTGTCAGAGAGAGAGAGAAAAATTCTCACCACGGTCTTCTTTTTTTTTTTTTTAAAATATGTACCATGAGGTACTTTAGTTATTTTCAGTATTCATCCCACTAGCATAATATCTAAGACAGAACTATGTCATACCATATTCTTTTTTTTTTTTTCTGAAAAATTTCACAATATAATGTTGATAGTTTACCATGAAGAAATTAAGAAAAGAGAATAGTTTCTAATGTTTATCCAAGTATTGACTGTTCGTAGTGCTCTTTACTCCTTCCTGTATTTCCCAGTTTTGTTTTGATATTATCATCATTCATAAAGGACTTTATCATTTTTTATAGCTCGTGCATGCTTCCTTAGCTTTCATTTCTCTGAAGGTGTTTTCACCCCCATTTCAAAAGATACTTTCAATGAATATCTATTACAGAATTGACAGCTTTAATTTTTCAGCACTTTATTATTTTTTTTGATAAATTTAACGCCTTTTATTGCCATACCTCATTTTACTGTGCTTTGCTTTAGTGAGCTTTATAGATACATGTTTTTTTTTTTTTTTTCCTTGTTAATTTTCTGTTTAGTTGATCTATCCATAAGTGTGAGTGGGGTATTAATGTCTCCCACTATTATTGTGTTATTGTTAATTTCTCCTTACATACTTGTTAAGATTTGTCTTACATACTGCGGTGCTCCCATGTTGGGTGGATATATATTTATAATTGTTATATCTTCTTCTTGGATTGATCCTTTGATCATTATGTAGTGACCTTCTTTGTCTCTTTTCACAGCCTTTGTTTTAAAGTCTAATTTATCTGATACGAGTATTGTGACTCCTGCTTTCTTTTGGTCCCAATTTGCATGGAAAATCTTTTCCCAGCCCTTCACTTTCAGTCTGTATGTGTCCCCTGTTTTGAGGTGGGTCTCTTGTAGACAACATATGTAGGGGTCTTGTTTTTGTATCCATTCAGCCAGTCTTTGTCTTTTGGTTGGGGCATTCAACCCATTTACGTTTAAGGTAATTACTAATAAGTATGATCCCGTTGCCATTTACTTTATTGTTTTGGGTTCGAGTATTAGATTCTTTCAACAGAGGCAGAGTTTGTGGGCAGTTCTGATGGCTTTTTCCTTTGGACTGAAGCACAGAAGTTCAGCTCTGATAAATACCAACATAAAGTGCATTTTGCACATCCAGATGCCCTCTAATTGCTTCAAAATGTCAGGTGCTCCAAACAGGAGCAAAAAGCACAGGCAGTGGAGAACTAATTGGTTTGGGGACATAAAGCTTTTCTAGGTCATTGATTTACATTAGGCTCAGGTCAGTAGTAACTCAGATTCATTCTCCTCAGTGGCAAATTACTTTATGGCAAATCAGGCTTGGATGCAGTCCAGTTTCTGCTAGATGGTGAATGGACCTCAAATCCAAAGTGCAAGTGTTAACATTGTTGGTATTAGTCAAATGTCTTTGAGATATTTGACTTTAATAGTAAAATTTTACATTTTAGGAAACAAGCCCATGCTTCACAAAAGCCAACTAGGAAGGCAAGACTGTGGCCACTTATAGATAATTGAGGACAGAGTCAAAACACCCTAGACACCTCTGCAGAGAGAATGTGGGACTATAAAGAAGATAATCTCTTTGTTTACTTTAGTGAAGACATGGCCCATGATTCTGGTAATGGAATATAGAAGAAATTATATTTATTTGCCTTTCTTTTCAAGCAGCTTGGAGTTAGCATGGGCTTCCTTGGTGGCTCAGTGTTTAAGAATCTGCCTGCAAATAGAAGAGGCAGTCTCAACCCCTGGATCAGAAAAATCCCCTGGAGAAAGAATGACAACCCACTCCAGTATTCTTGCCTGGAAAATCTCATGGACACAGAAACCTGGTGGGTTACTGTTTGTGGGGTCACAAAGAGTCGGACACAGATAAGTGACTAAACAGCAGCAGTAGCATAGTCAACACAGGACAAAGCTTCCTGTCAGTGCCCTGCTCCTGGGATCATTTTGGCTCCAGAGACATGGAATAAATTTAATAACTTTGTTCTAACATTGAAAAATTTTTAGCAAGGCTGAATATTGTTACCTGCTTACTTAACTTCTATGCAGAGTACATCATGTGAAATGCTGGGCTGGATGAAGCAAAAGCTGGAATCAAGATTGCCGGGAGAAATATAAATAACCTTAGACGTGCAGATGAAACCACCGTTATGGCAGAAAGCAAAGAAGAACTAAAGAGCCTCTTGATGAAAGTGAAAGAGGGGAGTGAAAAAGTTGGCTTGAAACTCAGCATTCAGAAAACTAAGATCATGGCATCCGGTCCCATCACTTCATGCCAAGATGGGGAAACAGTGGAAACAGTGGCAGACTTTATTTTTTTGGGCTCCAAAATCGCTGCAGATGGTGATTGCAGCCATGAAATTAAAAGATGCTTGCTCCTTGGAAGAAAAGCTATGACCAACCTAGACAACATATTAAAAAGCAGAGACATTACTTTGCCAGCAAAGGTCTGTCTGGTCAGGGCTATGGTTTTTCCAGTAGTCATGTATGGATGTGAGAGTTGGACTATAAAGAAAGCTGAGCACAGAAGAATTGATACTTTTGAACTGTGGTGTTGGAGAAGACTCTTGAGAGTCCCTTGGACTTCAAGGAGATCAAGCCAGTTGATCCTAAAGGAAATCAGTCCTGAATATTCATTGGAAGGCTTGATGCTGAAGCTGAAACTTCGATATTTGGCCACCTAATGAGAAGAACTGACTCATTTGAAAAGACCCTGATGGTGGGAAAGATTGGAGGCCAGAGGAGAAGGGGTTGACAAAGGATGAGATGGTTGGATGGCATCACCGTCGATGGACGTGAGTTTGAGCAAGCTCTGGGAGTTGTTGATGGACAGGGAAGCCTGGCGTGCTGCAGTTGGTGGGGTGGCAAAGAGTCGGACATGACTGAGCGACTGAACTGAACTGAACTGATAGCTTGCATTTTACTTTTCCTCCTATATCAATCAATATTATGGTATATTCTAATACTATGTTCCCACAAATCACCATATATAAATCAGATGAAGTTCTAAATTCAGATTTCAAATTTTGTGGGTATCTTAACAGAAGGAAAGATTATGTCCACTGCTGCTGCTGCTGCTGCTGCTAAGTCGCTTCAGTCGTCCGACTCTTTGAGACCCCATAGACGGCAACCCACAAGGCTCCCCTGTCCCTGGGATTCTCCAGGCAAGAACACTGGAGTGGGTTGCCATTTCCTTCTCCACTAGGATATTAGGTAAGATTCATGGAGCATGTTGTATTGAGCTGACGCATGAGAAATCAGTAAGATTTTTAAAGCAGTAATAATATCTCAGGAAAGTATTTCTAGTTTGGGAACAGTAGCACCATCATCAATGATGATAAATATAGTGAATATTTTTAGGAAGATATGATATTTATTATTGGGAGCATGGAGTTTATTAACAAGTTTGTTGGGTATTGACTAATGGAGATTGTTGCCTTATTATAGAGCGCCTAAAATGATATAAAAATAGTAGTCAGTAATCCATAGGCAGTGGCAATTAGCAATAAACTGTAGTTCTGTCTGTGTTAATAAAAAATGTAAACAAAAATGATCTCTGTTCCTCAGAGATTCTATAAGAAACTAAAATTCTTGACTCAGAAATCATTAATAATCAAGTGATCTCCAGAGATGAGAATGGAGACTCAAACCACATGAAGAGCATTAACAGAAGTGATCTCTTATTGTTTTGACCTGCTATTAACATTCAAGATATCCCTATTCAAAAAGAATGAAAATCCAAAGAAATTTAGTCTCTGCTTTCAGCTAGAATGTCAAAATATGAAAATAAACCCATTTGTCTTATGTCATCATACTACTTTATAATTGGTGGGAAATGGGACCAATACTTTTAATCTGTTTCAACATTGAAGTGATAATTGCAATAAAAGATTGCCATTGGGAATACTAGTAGAAGTAGGAGATATGTCAGTTCAAAACAATATATGTGCAGACATTAGATGAGGTTTAAACACATATATATTCTGAAGTATCAGACTTTCAGACCCTATGTTTGGTGTTTCCCATAATATGGTAGGTGCCATTAGTTTTAAAGATCTTTGAGAGTTAATTTTAAGTGTCCAGATGTAATCAGATTGAGACAGAATGGGACATAATAAGCTACTGAAAGAGAGTAATTACTTTTTGTGATGAAAATTAGCAAAGCACTAGGCTCTAGATGAATGTTAAGACTGCCCTTTTGTCTCATAGCTGAAAGTTTAATGATAAGTAAAGCAATAAAATTGCACTTTTCTTGTAATGTCCTTCTAGTTAAACTCCTGGCATCTTCCACCCTGCCCACTCTATATAGGATTACATTATAGATGTTTGGAGTAAAAAAGAGTGATATTAATTCATTCTTTAGTCAGGTAACAAACATTTATCAAGCACTTGCTTTATGCCTTGTAGACAGAGAATTGTTAGACCAGATCCTGGGAATGCAGAAAAGAAAACCATCCAGAAGGAAGCATATGAGAAAATAAGCAAATGAATGCCATAGTAAAATATAAGCCATAGAAACACTTTTGCACATGGTACTATACACTAAGCAAATAAATAAAAACAAGAGCCAAATTTTGCCTAAAACTTTCATCTTTTGAAACTTAAATAGGAGGGTGTCTTAAAAAACTGGGATGGAACAGGGAGATGGTATAATAAATGACTTCTTATGGAAGTGCCAGTGTGATTTATATCTAAGCACAATTTGGTATCAGGTGGATGGAAAATGTACTCTCTGAGCCTGTTGGTTGGAAGTCAGGATGAGGAAAAACTAACATGCAAATATGTGTATCTCACTGTATTCAAAGAAAACAAAAATTATGCTTTCATACTGCCCTTGAAAATAAGCTAATAATTTCCAGAGAAAATGATATTATTGAGAAATATGATGCCAAGGCAGATAATCAACCATCTTCAGAGACAGATTCTTGCAGTAGTCTGAAATCTGTCTGGTTTTGTGTCTTAAAGCATATTCTTATGGTTCATGAAAACGCTGCAGCTGCTGACAGCACACTGGAATGTCTTTGCCTCCAGAGAAGTAATTTCAAAGATGGGCTTGCTGCCAGCACTGCGAGCCTGCTGACTCCAGAATGTCAGGGCCAGTGAAGGGTAGGTGTAGCAATTACAGTGAATTCTGTGGGTCTGTTCAGAGGGCCAAATGGTGGCTTTTCATTCTCCAAACCATTCATACATGCTACTGTCAAGTATATAAGTAGATAGTGATTGCAAAATTTGTTTGGTGTTATACTAACTGGGCTTCCTAGGTGACACAACGGTAAAAGTATTTGCCTGCCAATGCAGGAGACACAAGAGACATGGGTTTGATCCTTGGAACAGGAAGATCCCTTAAAGTAGGGAACGGCAACCCACTCAAGTAGTCTCACCTGGAAAATTCCATGGACAGAGGAGCCTGGTGAGCTATAGTCCACGGGATCACAGGCAGTCAGACACAACTGAGTGCAACAACACCATACCGATTGGATTATCTGCTTTGTGCTTAGCTGTCAAATGCTGAGCTTCTTTTATATTTAGAAACATTTTCTCCATCAACAAAGCAACGAGGATATGAAAATAGTCTTCCTTTGACTCTTGAGATGTTTAAACTTAGGAACATATTATGAACACATAGATTCCAAAGTAAAACTGCTTTTCTAGATTAGAACCAGGGGGATGACCTGCCATGCTATAGATTCTCAGGTACGATGTGTATCATCACCACACTTCTCAATTTAGGAGTGAATGCCCACCAGACTACTACTTCCAAGAGTTCATTCCCTAATGTGTAGTATCCTGTCAGCTTTGAGCCACTTTAATTGTCCTTCATTTGCCTGCAGTTGTCATCTCCTGAGCTTACTCTCTGCACTTCCAGACCCTGTCTAATAACAGTTCTGCTTTGGACTCTTCTGATACTCAAATTGACACATAGAAAGCATGAGCCATTTGCCTTCATCTCTACAGGCTAAACAGCTATACCTTTGACCTCATTCTCATCTGTTGTCTC
This sequence comes from Bos grunniens, assembly GCF_055505025.1. Lineage (NCBI taxonomy): Eukaryota > Metazoa > Chordata > Mammalia > Artiodactyla > Bovidae > Bos > Bos grunniens. The sequence goes on from NC_141193.1 coordinate 30,758,401, forward strand.
TTTGTTTTCTTTTCTTCTTCCTCAGTTAGCATGTTCTACAGTTTTGCTGTGTTTCTCTTTAAAGGATCATCTGAGAGTCAATATAGCTGTGATATACTGAGATATTTGCTAAGAATATTCTTAGTATTTTGGTGACATAACTAAACTTAAGTACTGCATTAAGAAACAAAAATTTCTGTCATTTGTATTGCATGGATAAAGCTACAGTTCTCCATCAGTCAGAATCATTTGCCTTTCGTTTTTACTCTTAGGGCTTCCCTGATAGCTCAATCTCCTGCCTGCACCGCCGGAGACCTTGGTTTGATTCTTGGCTTGGGAAGATCTGCTGGAGAAGGGATAGGCTACCCACTCCAGTATTCTTGGGCTCCCCTTGTGACTCACATGGTAAAGAATCTTCCTGAAAAGTGAGAGACCTGGGTTCAATCCCTGGGTTGGGAAGATCCCCTGTAGAAGGGAAAGGCTGCCCACTCCAGTATTCTGGCCTGGAGAATTCCATGGACTGCATACCCATGGGGTCTCAAAGAGTCTGACAGGACTGAACGGCTTTCACTTTCACTGTTTACCCTTAAGTATGGATTACATTTTGTTGGTGAGAGAAACTATAATTTTAATACTGTTCTTCATTTTCAAGTAAACTTGTAAAGATATCAATTGTTCAGTTCTCTCCCTTGCAGAAGATTTATTGAAATTCTAACCCCAGGTATTTGTGAATTTCACTTTATTTGAAAATAGGATCTTAATGTAAATGAAGATCAGAGAGGAGTAAGTTCAGTTCAGTTCAGCTCAATCGCTCAGTCGTGTCCAAGTCTTTGTGACCCCATGAACTGCAGCACACCAGGCCTCCCTGTCCATCACCAACTCCCAGAGCCTACGCAAGCTCATGTCCTTTGAGTCAATTATGCCATCTAACCATCTCATCCTCTGTCGTCCCCTTCTTCTCCTGCCCTCAATCTTTCCCAGCATCAGGGTCTTTGCAAATGAGTCAGTTCTTCGCATCAAGTGGTCAAAGTATTGAAGTTTCAGCTTCAACATCAGTCCTTCCAATGAACACCCAGGACTGATCTCCTTTAGGATGGACTGATTGGATCTTCTTGCAGTCCAAGGGATTCTCAAGAGTCTTTTCCAACACCACAGTTCAAAGGCATCAATTCTTTGGTGCTCAGCTTTCTTTATATTCCAACTGTCACATCTATACATGACTACTGGAAAAACCACATCCTTGACTAGACAGACCTTTGTTGGCAAAGTAATATCTCTGCTTTTTAATGTCTCTGTCTAGGTTGGTCATAACTTTCTTTCAAAGGAGTCAGTGTCTTTTAATTTCATGGCTGCAGTCACCATCTACAGTGATTTTGGAGCCCCCCAAAATAAAATCAGCCACTGTTTCCACTGTTTCCCATCTATTTATAGAGGAGTAAGGTGGACCCTTAATCCAGTGAATGGTATGTTTAGAAAGGGGATAGGAGACACAGGTAATGACACCCACAGATGGGAATATGTCATATGAAGGCATAGCCACACAGAGGAAAGACTGTTATATGAAAACAGAGCAGAGATTGGAGTTAGGTTGCCACAAACCAATAATTTCTGGCAAACACCAAAAGCAAGAAGAGAGAAGATAGCCCTGCCAACACCTTGATTTTTGAATTTCTAGCTTCTAATACTGTGGTACATTGTTATGAAAGTATTAGGAAACTCGTGTGTGTGTGTGTGTGTGTGTGTGTGTATGTGTATGTGTGTAGGATTAGAGCTTTAGAGGCTAAGAAAGCCCCCAGAATCTCAGGACTCAGAGAAATCTGTATTCAAATTCCCAGTTGTTTCACTGGGAAGAAGTGTTCTTTTCAGCAAGTTTTCTTAACAGCAGTGCTCAAATTTTGCTACAAGAAGATAATGGCCATTTAATGACACTTTTAAAATTAAATGAAGCCATGTGTGTAAAGACCTAATACCTTGACTAATTCTGTGGGAATGCTCTATAAAAGTAAGCATGAAGACAAAGGATGGGTGGCATGATGTGTGCTAACTGCGTTCATTCACATGACCTACTTTAAAAAAGTGGTCAACTTTCTGGGCTCAATGAGAAAATTAAGATCCAGAGAGGTGAAATATCTTATATATAGTTATTAAATGTTGTTGACGGGATTTCACTCTGCCAACAGGGTGACCCTCACCTACTGTTACACCTATGAATATGTTATCTCATATGGCAGAAGTGAAAGTAAAAGTTGCTCAGTCGTGTCAACTCTTTGGGACCCCACTGACTAGAGTCCATGGAATTCTCCAGGCCAGAATACTGGAGTGGATAGCCATTTCCTTCTCCAGAAGACCTTCCAACCCAGTGACAGAACCCAGGTCTCCTGTATTGCTGGTGGGTTCTTTACTAGCTGAGCCACCAGGGAAGCCCAAGAATACTGGAGTGGGTAGCCTTCTCCAGTGGATCTTCCCGACCCAGAAATCGAACTGGGGTCTTCTGCATTACAGGTGTGTTCTTTACCAGCTGAGCTGCCAGAGATGTCCTGATAGCCCATATGGCAAAAGGAACTTCACAAATACAATTAAGTTTACTAATAAGCTGACCTGAAAATCCAAATTATTTTGGTTTATTTTGGTTGGGCTCAGTGTAATCATCTGAGCTTTTTAAAGCAGAGATTCCCCCTGCTGAAGGCTGAAATGAAAATTAGATTTGATATGTGATAATACAACACATCCGTCAGTCCTAAAGGAAATCAACCCTGAACATTCATTGGAAGGACTGAAGCTGAAGTTCCAATATTGGCCACCTGATGCAAAGAGCTGACTCATTGGAAAAATACCCTGATGCTGGGAATAATGAAAGGCAAAAGGAGAAAGGGGTGACAGAGGGTGAGATGGTTGCATGGCATCACCAACCCAATGGACATGAATGGACAGGGAAGTCTGGCATGCTGCAGTCCGTAGAGTCGCAAAGAATCGGACATAACTTAGTGACTGAACAACAACAAATACAATAAATCATTCCTAAGTTGAAGATGGCAAAGGTATATATAAGAGAAATTGAGACTTTAATCATACAAATTCAAGAAACTGAATTCTGGGAACAACCAGAATTAGCTTGGAAACAGATTCTTCCCCAGCTACTCCAGAAAGGAACAAAACCCTACTAATACCTTCATGTTTTTTCCTGTGAGACCCTTAGCAGAAATTTCAGCTTTATATGGTATTGAATTTCTGACCAATAGAAGAATGAAATAATAAGTGAATATCATTTAAACAATTAAACTGGTGATAATTTGCTAAGTAGCAATGAGCCAGTGAATGCATAAACTCTGAGAAGTTAGAATGAAAATAATAACCCTGTCTCCCTGAATTAAAAAATAAACTGAGGCATCTTACAAGCTTTAAGTATTTTTTTGAGCAAAAATTGATTGCAGTTGAGTGGCAACAAACCAGAAGTGGTTAATAGCACTGGAACAATAGGAACCAAGAGAAAGATTTATGTAGAAAAAGTACAGAAGCAAAGAAAGGAAAATACCTGTTAGCTGTTTGTAGTTATAATTGCTTGTTTTTAGTGTTTTCATTTCATAACTTTAAGACATTTGCAGGCTTAGATTTAACTTTGCTTTCTTAGGCCAGCAGGGCATAGAACACCTCAGTCTGACTGCCTCATGTTTAATAATTTAACAACTACATTAGTTTCTCTATATCAACTTCCTTAATAGCTTAATTTTTTAAAACATTTTACTGATATATAGTTCATTTACAATTTCTTGTTAGCTTCTGATGTACAGTAAAGTGATTCAGTTGGATATTTTTCCATATTCTTTTTCATTATAGTTTATCATGGGATATTGAATATAATTCCCTATGCTATACACACAGTATATAGGACTTTGTCCATTCTATATATTATACTTAGCATCAGCCAATCCCAAACTCCCAATCTTTCCTTCTCCCACTCCTCCCCAGCCCCCTGCCCTTGGCAACCACAAGTCTGTGAGTCTGTTTCTATTTCATAGATAAGTTTATTTGTGTCATATTTTAGATTGTATAAATGTGATGTCATGTGATATTTTCCTTCTCTTTCTGACTTACTTCACTTAGTATGATAGAGTAAATCTAATTTTGTTTTGATTTATTTTTTTTTGTTTTGATTTAAACAAACATTTCTAATAAAGCTTAATACAAGAAGTCATGTATTACTTTATCAGGTAGTCTGTCCAAATTGTTCTGAATTTTCTCCACCCAGTAAATTTTATGTTATCATATAAAAAGCATATGTTGCTTTTCACTGCATACTAAGAGCAAAAATTAAATGAGCTCCATTATTGCTAGCAATTACCAGTGATAAAAACCCAATAGCCTGAAATCATTTGAAATCCCTCTGACTTAGCAAGACATGTCCATTCTTGATCATGGTTCAGACATAGAGGTTCACAAATAAATAGAGATACATATATGTCCCTTCATGAACAGAAGAAGAAATACAGATACTATTTAACACATGAGATTTTTTTTTCTAAAAAGTGAAAATTAGACCTACCTTTGAATATATTGAAATGTATTGTGAGCATTTTCCTATGAACTCCAAATTCATATTTGGAGTTCAGAAAGATTTTACCTCTCAAATGTTTCACTTAATATTATGCATATTGAATTTTGAGAGTAATAATCACAGTCCTGAGTTCTTCCTAACTAGAATCAGTTTGAAAATACCAGCACAAAGTGGAAATATTAGCTTTCTTATTGACAATACTGAGCTAGAAACGTGTCTTCTATGTACAGCCACAACCAGTCTCTCTCACATTTCCTCAAATGCCAAACTTACCTGCCAATATGAATAACCCCCCTTCAAAGAAATTGTTATTCATTTCTTGGGTGGAGAAGTAGAGTGAGAAGAGGAGAAGGTGGCATCTTCTTGCTTCACAAAGAAAGAAATTTCTACTCCGTAGTAGAGCAGTTATCAAGGGTGGAACAATCTATAGGAATTCTTTCATAGCAAGGCCAGAATAGGTGTCATAATGATTAGAAATTACTCTAATGTCCAAATTTCTAAAGAAAAATTCACTTATCTCTTTTTGCTTCACTTCTATATGGTTATGGTACATTTCCTTCCAAATATTCAATAAAAAGATGTATATTTGGTTCCAATGATGTGAGAGATAGATTCATTTAAGAAAGTGTAGGGTTTGAGCTTTCAAACGTGAAATCCCAAGACAGAGTAGAAAGCAGGCAAGCTCTCAGGAGGTGCAGTCTTTGCATCCACTCTTTGCCTCGGCCCCCAGTGTCTGATTCCAAAAGTTATTTGTGAGTGACCCAAAAAGTCTCAGCTTGGTTCTTGAATTTGAAGGGAAAGACAGTTTCTAAGAGAAGATTTAGCTCATTAGCTTACATGTCAGAGGAATCTTTATCTAAGCCTTCCAGATGTTAATGTTCTTTTGGAACATTTGAATATCATCCAAGTGAGAGCCAGAAATATGTCACAGAAACTAAAACATTTTGAATTCAGGAGACACTGTGTATATCTGGAAATATAGGACACGATTCTTCTTATGACCATGCTATTCTTCCAAAGAAATACTTTGTAAAATGCGAGAGAAAAGGGAAGCATTTAAATATCTAGAGTATAGATACACATTATGTTAACATATAACCATGCATCTAGTTATGATTTTTTCTGGGTCTATATTAGTCTAATTAATGATGATGTGATCTTATTTAAAAAGTCCTATAAGTAGATGTGGATATTTACTGCTTCAGTTATCCAAGGGGTGAACTTACGTTTAGGTCCAGCTAACATGTTTTCTGTAAAACCTTTCTGTGAAGCAATAGGGAAGAAAAAACATAGGATTATAGAGTTTATAGTCAATCAAAGAACCTAGTTTCATGTTCTGTTCTGATCATTTCTTTTATGTTTGGATATTAGGCATATTGCTGTATCAGGCCTCTAGGCCTGAGTTTTATCTGTTGTAAGGTGAGACTTAAAGGATATTAATTACAATATGTTTAATTATGGGGATGGGTTTTGAGATTTTTCTGTGTAAATTACAATGCAATAAAGAAACATTAGTTTAGCTTTCCTTCTAGCTTAGTATTATATGAAATAAGGAGTTTTACTATTTTTGGCAACATGCTATATCCCATGATACTTAACATTTTCTGCCATGTCTTAACGGTGTAGTCCTTAATTTTTCTACTGAAATTGAGGTCCTTGTAGCCATAATTTATTTTATTCATCTTTTTGTTCTTCATTTCTCACTTTACATGTATCTTACATGTAGTATTTGCATTACTATCTGATAAATTAATTCATTCAAAAGCTAGTTATTGCATATATAACATGATCCAGGTTGTGATATGTGCTAAAAATACAATATTAAGCAATGTAGAAGTGGCACATAGTATTCCTAATCAGGAGTTTTAAACTATAACTAAACAAGAATCAACTGAACTAAACAGTTCAGGCTAACAATGGCATTAAAATACCATTTGGCTTTTTCTTCTAATATGCGTTTTTTGTCTCCTATAGAAATACAGAAACAGCAATTAAATGATATTCTACGGAGAAAGTGAAGACAGTGGAAATAAAGTGGTGGCATAGGGAGTCATCACAGAGGATAGCATGGTCTATGACAGTGACCAACTGTGTTCCGGTTTTAGCTCAGCCATGTGCTATTTGTTTGACCTTGGCCACATATTAAATTTGCAGCCTCTTAAGTTTCCCAAAGTAATGACATTACAATTAATAATTTTAAATACTTCTAAGATTATCATCGGAGAAGGCAATGGCAACCCACTTCAGTACTCTTGCCTGGAAAATCCCATGGACAGAGGAGCCTGGTAGGCTGCTGTCTATGGGGTCGCATAGAGTCGGACACGACTGAGAGACTTCACTTTCACTTTTCATTTTTCATGCATTGGAAAAGGAAATGGCAACCCACTCCAGTGTTCTTGCCTGGAGAATCCCAGGATGGGCGGAGCCTGGTGGGCTGCCGTCTATGGGGTCGCACAGAGTCCGACATGACTGAAGCTACTTAGCAGCAGCAGCAGCCAGATTATCATTCTTGAGAATGTTCACTTATTTGACTTTTTCCTTTAAGAAGCCCAGGCTCTAAACTTTAAGTTTATCTTCTCCAAATGGCCACTATGATTTGGTGGAGACAGTTCTCAGTTTGATTTTAATATGTCTAGTGTTTAAGGGCACTATTTTATAAAATAGTTTTTTAAAATCCAAAGTTATCTTTGGGTTTTACCTTTTTGGGGAGAGTATTAAGTGAAATTTCATCATGATGAAGCTGGAGAGATCTGCCAAAAGAGGACGGGAAATATATATTGTAAATCATGCCAAAGACCAGCCTGTACGTTTAACATTGGAACAGAGCAGAAATGAGGCTTCTCTTCTCTAGGGGCTCCCTACCAAGATCTGACTAATAATGGACTTTGAAATTATGTCTCATATAGAGTGCCATCAACATGACAGGACCATGCTGAGTTAGAGGTTTATGAGGTAGATATTAATCTGAACCACTTTATAGTAAGAAATCTCTTTCCATAAGCAAATATCATTTCTAATTTATCTCAAGAGATTAAATAAAACAACTAATCATAATTATTTCTAAGAAAATTAACTTCATTAGACCAAGTTCTTGGAGAGTTATTATTCTGATTATTATAATGCCTTGAATCTGAGCTTTAAAAAATGTTTCTTTTTTTTCAATGAATTTATATAAAACAATGAAGATAGTTTCCTAGTACCCTCTCTCCTTCTGTTTTGAAATATATTTTAAGAATTAGAGAATAAAAATTGTATAGTTATTCTATTGAAATGATGTTAGATTTCTCATAGAATTTTAATGAACATATATTTGCCTAATTCCTTGGGGGTAGATCTATATATACATCTATCTATCAATTTATATCTATTTGTCTACCTATCTATTTTTTGTCTCTATTTTAATTTCTAGAGTCATCACCTTAGTAGGTACAAAATAACAGATCAAAAGATTGACGGTGTCTATCTGCTCAAACTGCTCCCTGTCCCCACTGAATTCACAGCATTAATGAACAACTTGTCATAATGTGAATTGTGGTTTAGTCACTAATTCATGTCTGACTCTTTGCTACTGCATGGACTGCAGCATGCTAGGCTTCCCTGTCCTCCACTATCTACCAGTTTGTTCAAACTCATGTCCATTGAGTCAGTGATGCCATCCAACCATCTCATCCTCTGCCACCACTTTTCTCCTTTTGCCTTCGGTTTTTCCCAGCATTAGGGTCTTTTCCAGTGAATCAGCTCTTTGCATCAGGTGGCCAAAGTATTGGAACTTCAGTATCAGTCCTTCCAATGAATATTCAGGGTTGATTTTCTTTAGAATTGACTGGTTTGATCTCCTTGCAGTCCAAGGGACTCTTAAGAGTCTTCTCCAGCACCACAGCTCAAAAGCATCAGTTCTTCAGCGGTCAGCCTTCTTTATTTTCCAACTCTCACATCTGTTCATGACTACTGGAAAAACCATAGCTTTGACTATACAGATGTTTATGGCAAAGTGATATCTCTGCTTTATAGTATGCTGTCTAGGTTTGTCATAGCTTTCCTTCCAAGGAACAAATGTCTTTTAATTTCATGGCTGTAGTCACAGTCCACAGTGATATTGGAGGCCAAGAAAATAAAATCTCACTCTTCCCACTTTTTCCCTATCTATTTGCCATGAAGTGATTGGACTGGGTGCCATGATCTTGTTTTTTTGAATGCTGAGTTTTAAGCCAGCTTTTTTACTCTCCTCTTCACCCTCATCAAGAGGCTCTTTAGTTCCTCTTCAATTCCACAATGTGAAAATAGAGTATCATTAAGCACCATAGAATTATATGGTGTAAAAACTGAATGGTTTTTAATAAAACTCAAAATTTCTGTGATAAAGAAATAGTTTAGCAAAATATCTTGTGTCTGTCATGTCTCTATCATGTCTCCTTATAAAATCAAAGACAACAAAAACAACAACAAAAAAACCCACAATATCATTTCATTTTAATGAGTGAACTTTTGTGAATATATTCAGAAAGACATAAGAGTAAGAAGAAGCGATTCAAATTTTTACAAATTATGATATGAATAGATATTCTAAAGAGTAGTTTCAGGAATTAGAATTGTATATTTAATCAAGGAAAAAGTACCTAAAGTGAGAATGCTCATATATGTACACACATACACACAAACACACCCTCATTTGGGGACTGTTCTATATACTTTCATGAAATTTAAAGTTAATCAATTAAATACAATACAATTAATACAATTAAATACAATGATAAAACTAAACACTGTAGACTTAAGCCCAAAGAAGTCTTTCAGTAAGATACAGGATTTTTTTACAAGTAAAAACTTATGAAATACTAACTTTTTAAAAAGAAAGTGCTAAAACCTTGTTCAGAATTACATTTTTCCTACATATATGTACAGTAGTACAAATACCACTTTGATTCAAGATAGTATTTGCTGGAGTACCCAACAAGTACTCCATAGTCCACTGTGTCAGCAAGATAGTATCTGCTGCCAGAGTGAGCAACCTTCCATAGGTGATGGAGGAGATTATTTTAGAAACACAGGGTAGAGATGACTTTGGGAATGGTTATTTGAGGATCTGTGTAGACCCACTCCCCAAAGAAGCAACCATAACTGTTGAAAATGATTTAAAAAATTTATGAATTTCAGGAAATTCTTACAATACTGTACAGAAGATAACCATTTATTTGTGGATATATACTAAAACTTTGAGAAGAATCAAGAGTTGTGGCATTTGAGCTATGACCTGCTTTGTCTTATCCCTCCTAGTGGGTAGAAGCACTGCTTTGGATGGGGTTCAGCCAAGAACATAGACCTCATCTCATCCCTGATCATAGTCAAGGAAAGTGAAGTCACTCAGTCATGTTCGACTCTTTGTGATCCCATGGACTGGAGCCTACCAGGCTCCTCCATCCGTGGGATTTTCCAGGCAAGAGTACTGGAGTGGGTTGCCATTTCCTTCTCCATCATAGTCAAGGGCTACAAATTTAATCTGGAAGGAAGGCTGCTAGCTTCATATTGCAGAGGCTCTAAGCCATGCAGCAGCATTTGAAGAACAGAAAAGTCCAAGGCTCTTTTTTCTCACTCAGAGACAGTGGAAGAGACATTCTTATTCCCAATTTTATGGGAAAGGAAAGAGGTTCAAGAGAAGTTAATGAACTGTCCCACATTTATCCAGTAAGTAAGAGAAAGAAGATGGTTTCACTTTTCCATGTTTCATTTCTAAAATCCATAGTCTCATCTGTCTTCTGGTTCATTAATGCACTTTTACTCTTAGGTAACTATAAGCAAGGGCAAGAGTTCAGCAGCATAATTGTCTATAAATGGTTAAAAGTGTAGAATCTTAAATGGTCATTTTTATTCACCAAATATAGTATCTTGCTTTCTAGATCAGCAGAGTGCAAATCTTTATAAGATATAAAGATGGTATGCTGCTACTGCTAAGTCACTTCAGTCGTGTCTGACTCTGTGTGACCCCATAGATGGCAGCCCACCAGGCTCCCCTGTCCCTGGGGTTCTCCAGGCAAGAACACTGGAGTGGGTTGCCATTTCCTTCTCCAATGCATGAAAGTGAAAAGTGAAAGTGAAGTCGCTCAGTCGTGTCCGACTCTTAGCGACCCCATGGACTGCGGCCCACCAGGCTCCTCCATCCATGGGATTTTCCAGGCAGGAGTACTGGAGTGGGGTGCCATTGCCTTCTCCAATAGGTTTTATTTATTGGAGTATAATTGCCCTATAATATCGTGTTAGTTTCTGCTGTATAATGAGGTGAATCAGTTATATATTTACATATATCTGCCTCTCTTGGACCTCCCTCATCCGCCCCTATCCCACCCCTCTAGATCATCATAGAGCACCGAGCTGAGCTCCCTATTTTATACAGCAAGTTCCCCACTAGCTATCTTTTTTACACATAGTAGTGTATGTATGTCAATCCTAATCTCCCAATCTGTCCCACCCATCCCTTCCCCCAACGTGGAATCTATAAACATGGTACAGATGAATCTATTTGCAGGGCAGGAATAGAGATGCTGACACAGAGAACGGGCATAATATAGGTTTTATTAAAACTCATCCCGTCTCCTCTGGGTTCGTGTGGGTACCATGGTAAAGTATTAGAAAAAGTTTTCATTTGACCTGTTCTGTGTTTCTGGCAGATTGTTCTTTTAATCTCTTGGGTGTTGGTCTTCTTGGAATATGGCAGCAAATGTAAAGCTATTTAAGCAAAAAAGTTTATTGCTTGAATGAGTATCCCATGATCTGTTTATAGAGGTATTGGTAAATACACATAACTAGCAATGTCCTAATCTACTAGAAGAACTGAGCTTTACATAAAAATTCAGACAATGGTTTGCGGCCTTTGCTTTGTGGCCGTCTGTGTGTGTCTCCATGTGAATGGCTTTAGGAAGTGAGAATGGTTGTCTGGTCTCCCCTGTGACTCCATGTATCTTACCAGCCTTAGAAATATAGCTTGAGTTCTATGTCTGTCACTTTCTTCATATGGTGCAAAAGGCTCTAATGTGTTCCCTTCTCTGAGGCATCATTTCCTAAGTTCTGACCCTGACCTAGTGAAGAACCAAAAGGAAAGAAAACACTAAAGATTAGGTCAGAGAGAATATAATACACTATGGCATTTTTAAAAACCTGAAACGTACACTTTCAGAAGCTTCAGGGATCCATACAATTGACTTTTAGAAGATGTAATTTATGGGATGTGGCGTCAAGTAGAATTTGAACTCCAGCTCCAGCTCAAACTGGCTATAGACACTTGGGTAATTAACTTAACCTTTATTAGCCACCTCTGCAAAGTGTACATAATGACACTTTCCTCCCACTAATGCAGGGAGTTTTAAATAAAATCAGGCATTTGACGCTCAGCAGAAAGCCTGAAATCTGGTAGAGGTTATCGATCCTACTTTCCTTCCCTTTCCACTCCATTGACAACCTTGATTAGAGTCATTTTTTATGCTCACATTGATAAATTCCTAAAACTGAGCACTAAAAGATGACATTTTCCCTTCTCATGAAACAATCTTGCTACTCAGAGCAAATTTCCTACATGGATGCTTCATCACAAGGTCAGAGTCGTGCCTCCTGTGTGTCACGGTAAGTGTACCATGACATCAGTGAAGACTGATCCGTCTCAGTTCTCTTCACTGGTGGTCGGGGCCTTGAGAGTAGACGCTGTGCACTAGTTCAGTCGTAACTGATAATTCCCACTCTTTTCAAATGGCACCTTGTTTCATATGTCAGTGGACACAAATTATATAACACAAATGTGTGTGTGTCTGCTCAGTCGTGTTCAGCTCTTTGTGACCCCATGGACTGTAGCTCACCAGCCTCCTCTGTTCATGGGCTTTCCCAGAGGGGAATACTGGAGTGGGTTTCCATTTCCTTCTCTAGGGATCTTCCTGACCCAGGGATTGAACCCCCATCTTTTGCATCTTCCACATTGGCAGTCAGATTCCTTACCACTAACAACACCTGGGAAGTCCAACATAAATATTGTGTGTAACAAAAATGCTTGGGAAGTCATATAATCAACAAGTGTGTCTACCCAGAGTTCCCTTATTTAAGTAATGTGGCTGTTATATGGTGAATCAGAAATTCACTTTCTTACTTTCCAGAAATTTGAATTAAAAAATAATCATGAAAACAAAACCTAAACAATTAATGTCATGAGACTAATGCTATCTTTTAAATCAGATTGCCCAATATCAGGGCTTTTTAAAAAAAATCCTAATCTGATGAGTTCAATTTAGTTCTTATAGGGTACAACACAGAGAAGGCAATGGCACCCCACTCCAGTACTCCTGCCTGGAAAATCCCATGGACAGAGGAGCCTGGTAGGCTGCAGTCCATGGAATCTCTGAGGGTCGAACACGACTGAGTGATTTCACTTTCACTTTTCACTTTCATGCATTGGAGAAGGAAATGGCAACCCACTCCAGTGTTCTTGCCTGGAGAATCCCAGGGATGGGGGAGCCTGGTGGGCTGCCGTCTATGGGGTCAAACAGAATCGGACACAACTGAAGTGACTTAGCAGCAGCAGCAGTAGCAGAAGGGTACAACATTGTATGTTTTAAATTATTCACTTTTTTCTGCTCTAAATATTTAAACGATATTTTTCCTCATATAAGGACAATGTTATGTACCAGGGTGGTGCAGTGGAGAAAAATGCTGACAAGAGATCTAGGTTTCCATCCTATCCTTGACCCTACCTAGCCCTGTGATCCTATAGTCAGTGCAAAGATTAAATTATATATTTCCATCTTTGGTCTATTTTCTTGTGTGTAAAATATTGCTATTATCTTTTGGCATCATTTAGAAAAGTTATTTGAAGACCCAAATAAAGTATGATGTTCCTGTCAGAATAGAAAGAGAGATTGACTTACAAATTCCTGGCTTAAAGTCAGTTATTCCTAGTTAGTTGAACAAACTTAGAAAACTACTGAACTTCACTGAGTTTCATTTCCCTCTTTCCAAAAGAGATTGAACTTCATCTCTAACGATTGCTCTGGTTCTGACTCAAATTTATAATCATAAACACATACACACACTTACACATACATGCTTAAATAGAAAATAGAAAATGTTACCCAAGCATTTAATTCTTTAATTATCAAATATCTGAGGGCTTCCCAGGTGGCACTAGTGGTAAAGAATGCATCTGCCAATGTGGGAGACATAAGAGATTCAGGTTCGAATGCTGGGTTGGGAAGATTCCCTGAGTAGAAATGGCAACCTGCTCCAGTATTCTTGTCTGGAAAATTCCATGGACAGAGGTGCCTGGTGGGCTACAGTCCATGGGGCCACAAAGAGTTGGACACAACTGAGCAACTGAATGCACATCAAATATGTACTTTGGAATCTGGAAAAGTATGTGTGTATTTTGATGAAGATTAATTTATGATGCATTGTACTTCAGTAATCAGGATTAACATTAACATATGAAATGAGATGTGAGTTTGAAAATAATCTTATTATTTTGTAAAATATGACAAGTCACTGAAGCTCTTTTAAGGTTGTTTTCTCCTCTGTAAAATGACCCTCTAAACATATTTTGGGGTTACTGGGAGGATTCTATAGAACCACACATGTGACAAATTTAAGAGGTGCAAATATTTGATTTTTATCCTAATTTGTTTACTGGTTAGCATGAGTGGATATTCCAGAACTTTCCATCTTTTCATCTCTCAGTCCCCATGGTTCATCACCAGCTGGTTGAGGAAAGTCCAGAGAGCGATTCTAGCATAGAGCACTGGGAATTTAAAGCTGGGTCTAGAGTGAGATAAGCCTGAATAAATATGTCCTCAAGGGTAAATATACAATGATAAACTTTTGTTTTCAAATCAAGAAGGTTGTGAGGGTTGGAAACAAGAATCAAAAGCAAAAAGGTGGGAAGACACTGACGCTGAAAATATGCAGGATTTTGGAGTAGGTATAAAAGCAACATGTAGAATTTAAAAGTTTACCCTATGACAACCACACACTGGGTAGCTTTGTTTATTACTTGCCTTAGTACTATTTTAGAACTTCAAAGAAATCTGTTCTCATAAATATCATAGAAAATGCTATGTTGTAGCATCTACTTTCCATAGATCCAAAAGAGTCGAAATTTTAATAGTGTGATGAAGATGGAAAACATGCATTTAGGAAGTAGAGATTGTGGGGAGAATGGAAGATCACGGGGAGTCATTTCATTTTCGGTACTCAGAGCTGGGTTTTGTGCTATGGTCAGTTCTGGTGAGGATCACTTGCATGTTAAGGGAAGTCTTACCTCCCTCCCATGAAGACAGTAACCACAAAGTCCTCTGTGTATTACAATAAAGAAAAGCAGAACTACAGAGATTAGTTAAAATGCTGAAACGTTGTCTGTCACATATCCAGCCTTGTGTCTACATTCTTACGAGGGACATATTCTTTTTCTTAACACTGAGCACTCAGCTTGGCCAGCATGAGTGATGGGACTTTCCTCTGGATAAGGGCCAACAGTGCAAAACTCCTTTCCTTGCTCACTTCCGTTACTGGACAGCTGACCCGTGGGAATTTTAGATTGAGTCATTACGAGACAACAAAGTGTGACTTGAGCTGATTGAATGTTGTGTCTCTACACAAAGAGACATGTTACCGAAGAGGTATTGATTAGCTTCTAGTGCTGGGAAAGATCAGACTCGATTTCTGGTCCTGGTCTATTGCTCTAAGGCCAGTGAAAGGTCATCAGGAATTCGCTGTACCAACAGTAACTTGAGGTGTTTAACAGTCCATCTGCAGGCACTTTAGATAACTTTAGAAGGCTGACTCTATGGCTTTCTGGTGAAGATTTTGAATGCTCATTAATAGAGTTGAAATGATGCATAAAATAGGGAACTAATAAAAATGTAGTAAAGGGCAGACAGAAACATGTAAGTGTGGGTTGGGGAAGGAGTCCATATGATATAGATACATTCTAATTTGTTTGTGTGTGTTTTAATACCTTTTGTTAGTAACTCTCAAAAAAAAACTTGCTGAATGTAAGTGCTACTCTGGGTTACAGTATCCCATCTTCGTTAAATATTCTGTAACTGTATATTATCATGTATAAAATATAGTCAAACTCTGTAATCATTTACATATGTGTAGCCATGGGCCAATCAATGTGCTAGGTGATTGGGATATAGTGATATTAACAATAATAATGAATATTTAAAGAGTGCCTACTATTGTATTGTCTTACTTAAAACACAGTGAAGTAAGCGAACTTGTATCCCCATTTTATATACAAGGATTCTAAGAACCTTGCTTCAAATTGCATAGCTCATAAATGATGGAGCCTGGATTTGGCATCAGTTCTGCCTGAACTAGAATTAAATCATGTATTTCCATTGATAAAAAAGACAGATCTCTTCGTCTCAAGGGCCCACTGCACAGTGGGAAAGGAAGACATATCAACAAGTCACTTTCCTGTTTAATCTTCCCCTTGCCTTCCAAGTGCACATTAGAGGCAGTGCCAGAGTCCCCACTGTAGCCTCTGTGTTCTTTGCGGTCTGGTCACTGACTCCTTCTGCGTCTTTATCTCCTTCCGTCTTTTCTGTACTAGCTCAGTTTCAGTCATACTGATCTTTCTCAATTGTCGGTTCTCTCCCCCATCAAGGGTTCATCGCTCTGATTCAGTCTTTATTATTTAACTAAAGTACTTGACCTGAGGATGGCCGTTTAAGTATGATTTTCTGGACAGGACTTTCTAAAAGCACAGATATAAATTAATTTATACTTCTGTATTTTCTAATGTCACTACCACAATTTGTAATTAAATGTTTATAATGATATTTTTGTTTATTATGTGTTTCCCCAGTAACCTTAAAATTCATTTGGGGAAGGATTATGTATATTTTTTTGATTCCCTCCTGGCTCAGATGGTAAAGAGCCTGCCCTCAATGCCGGAGGCGTGAGTTCCATCCCTGGATCCTGAAGATCTCCTGGAGAAGGAAATGGCAACCCACTCCAGTATTCTTGCCTGGAAAATCCTGTGGACTGAGGAGCCTGGCGGCTATATACAGTTGACGAGATCACAAAGAGTCGGACATGACTGAGCGACTACACTTTCACTTTACGTATATTTTTAGCTCAGTCCTGTCCAACTCTTTGCAACCCCATGGACTGCAGCACGCCAGGCCTCCCTATCTATTACCAACTCCCGGAGTTTACTCAAACTCAAGTCCATTGAATCGGTGATGCCATCCAACAATCTCATCCTCTGTCGTCCCCTTCTCCTTTCACCTTCAATCTTTCCCAGCATTAGGGTCTTTTCCAATGAGACAGTTCTTCACATCAGGTGGCCAAAGTATTGGAGTTTCAGCTTCAGCATCAGTCCTTCCAATGAATATTCAGGACTGATTCCCTTTAGGATCGACTGATTTGACCTTCTTGCAGTCCACGGAACTCTCAAGAGTCTCCTCCAACACCACAGTGCAAAAGCATCAATTCTTCAGCGTTCAGCTTTCTTTATGGTCCAACTCTAACATCCATACATGACCACTGGAAAAAAATAGCTTTGACTAGACAGACCTTTGTTGGCAAAGTAATGTCTCTGCTTTTTAATATGCTGTCTAGGTTGGTCATAACTTTCTTTCCAAGGAGTAAGCATCTTTTAATTTCATTTCTGCAGTCGCCATCTGCAGTGATTTTGGAGCCCAGAAAAATGAAGTCTGACACTGTTTCCACTGTTTCCCCATCTATTTGCCATGAAGTGATGGGACTGGATGCCATGATCTTTGTTTTCTGAATGTTGAGCTTTAAGCCAACTTTTTCACTCTCCACTTTCACTTTCATCAAGAGGCTCTTTAGTTCTTCTTCACTTTCTGCCATAATTCAGTGTCATCTGCATATCTGAGGTTATTGATATTTCTCCCAGCTGTCTTGATTCCAGCTTGTGCTTCATCCAGCCCAGTGTTTCTCATGATGTACTCTGCATATAAGTTAAATAAGCAGGGTGACAATTCTTTATAAGTGTCTAATAAAAACATTATCTTAATGAGTGTGTTACCAAATAAATAATGTTTTAATCTCTTACATTTAAGAATATCAAGTTTAGGAAACACTATCTTTGATGATAATCCAAAATAAAGTGAAATGTCAAATCTCCCTAAAGCATTAAAATCCTAGTCATACTTTGCTATATGTGATGGAACACATGTTCACATATAGCAAAGATGAATAAGTAAACATTTGTTGAATGAGTTAATGAATAAATTAATGGATCAATCTATTCAGGCATCCTTGCCCTCCAAGGAAAAATTTCTTTATGGTGGCTCAAAAAGGACATCCAAGGACATAAGTCCCTTCAGAATGCACTGATTCTAATCATATTGTATGAGTTGGTTCACTTAGGGGCAAAACTTCTCTGTATATCCATAGCTTTGAGGAGCAAAAAACATTAAGTAGCTGAAAAAGAACATAATGGAAAGAATAACTTTTGATAACATTATTGGAATTAGGACTAATAACTTTTCTTTTCTACTATGGATACATTGGTATTATACTTTTGTGATAGGTTTTGTGTCTTTTTTTAAGTATCCCTTGTTTGACATAACTTTTTTGGCTATATAAGCTAAAAAATATATATGATTTTCTTGTCTGACATTTCTAAATCTTACAAAATGGAGGGAGGAGGGTTCAGGATGGGGAACACATGTATACCTGTGGTGGATTCATTTTGATATATGGCAAAACTAATACAATTATGTAAAGTTGAAAAATAAAATAAAATTAAAAAAAAATTTTTGGGTCATTTTTTCAAAAGTGTTCAATCCTTGCTATGTACCAAAGGTGTATTAACTGCTGAGTATATATTAATGTTAATCTTGACCCTTAAGGAGCTCAGCATTTAAAGGAGAAAAGTAATAACCAAAACTAGCACTTAACAGTTTGTTATTCAAAGGAATTTACATAGCTAACCTATTTAATCTTCATAAAATTGTTGTTGTTGCTAAGTCACTTCAGTCATGTCCGACTCTGTGTGACCCCATAGACAGCAGCCCACCAGGCTCCCCCGTCCCTGGGATTTTCCAGGCAAGAATACTGGAGTGGGGTGCTATCGCCTTCTCCGAATCTTCATAAAATACAGTGAGATAAATACTGTTTTACCTCCATTACTTATACGAATGCACAGACATAGAATGTCTGTAAATATTTCATGCTGCTGCTACTGCTGCTAAGTCACATCAGTAGTGTCCAACTGTGTGCGACCCCGTAGATGGCAGCCCACCAGGCTCTGCCGTCCCTGGGATTCTCCTGGCAAGAATACTGGAGTGGGTTGCCATTTCCGTCTCCAGTGCATGAAATGAAAAATGAAAGTGAAGTCCCTCAGTTGTGTCTGACTCTTAGACCCTATGGATTGCAGCCTACCAGGCTCCTCCATCCATGGGATTTCCCAGGCAAGAGTACTGGAGTGGGTTGCCATTGCCTCTCCAAAACATTTCATACACTAAGGGAAATATAAACACTAATGTTGTAGTGTGATGTGCTATCATCTTGTTCAAGCAAGATTTGTTATATTGTAATAAATACTAAGTCAGAGTTTGCCAAGTAGTGACCTATGGTAAAAATGGAGGATGTTACTGGAAAATAAAAATAACATTTACAAAATCATGGATGTTGTTTTTCTACATTATGGTTAGTCCTTGTCAGCATATGTCTAAATTCTAGTACTCACATGTCATGCTTATGAGTAAATAACCCTTTTAATCCTCACAACTAGCCAAGATGTAGTTGCCATATTTGTCATTTATAAATGATAAAGTGAATGCCTAGAGCCATGATCGATACTTATATGTTCTGTCTTTCATAGGAGCACAGCATTTCTAGGAAATAGCGTATAATTTTGGGTAATTGGAATATTAAAATAATCATAGGAGATAAGGTATATAAAATTAGCCCTGAGTCAGACCATGTATATGATGCCAAGAAATTTGTCACTGATAAGTTCATGAAGGCGCATGCTATGATTTTATGTGTTTCCAAAGACCATGTAGTGTAAAATGTGACAAGAGAGGACAGTTTAGAAAAAAGTATGAAATTCCAAGTCAACAGGATGAAAGTTGAAACAGGGAATCATTTTGAGGATAGGAAAAAATGAATTCAAACCTAGTTAAATTTTGCATGAAATTGACAGATGTGATTCTTTGAATGGCAGTGAGTTAGAAGATAGAGAAATTAATGTTGATTACATAGTTTCACACTTGGACAAATTGGTAAAAGTATAGGGTCATTATCAGAGAGAGAAAATGCAGGAGAGAAACAAATTTGATTGAAATTAATTATTTTAAGTTTGAGCAGATTGTATTTAAAATGTCTGTGGTATAAGAACAATAAAATTGTAGAACTGCCAAAAGTTTCTTTAAAAAATGAAATCTTTGACTATGTTAATCAGTTCTCTCTGTTAAGTAAAGGATTATTTTGCTACCATTTATTTCAATTAAATGTGATCTACTTTCAGTTTCTTTACATTGAAGGTAATCTATTAGTACTAGTGGCAACTTTCAGAAATATGGTTTGGTTTAGAGCTCAGCTTTGCTTGCACACTGCAGCAACTTTATAAATGGTTTCCTTTCAAAGGTAATTGATGGTTAGCAACATATCTATATAAATAAGTGAATACTTAATTCATATCTTTTCTTCTGCATAGAAAGTTTCCAGTTGGATAAGAATATTCTTCATTATCTAATCCATGTTTCTTTACATAATTGGTTATATATTTAATGTCTTCTGTGCAAACCAATTTTCATGCCCATTCCACAGCTTATTCTTTTAAGGCTTATAAACCTGTTTCTTGCGCCTATTTCTTTAACTATCTTCAGTGAGGTACATCTCTCCCTTTCTCCTGTAGAAATCTACCAGTTTTTAAAATTCTTTCACTTCATTTTTGCTTCTTATTGAGTTAGGGACACCTAATGACATTTGGGAGAAGGCAATGGCACCCCACTCTAGTACTCTTGCCTGGAAAATCCCATGGACAGAGGAGCCTGGTAGGCTGCAGTCCATGAGGTCGCTAAGAGTCGGACACTACTGAGTGATTTCACTTTCACTTTTCACTTTCATGCATTGGAGAAGGAAATGGCAACCCACTCCAGTGTTCTTGCCTAGAGAATCCCAGGGACAGAGGAGCCTGGTAGGAGGCCGTCTATGGGGTCGCACAGAGTCGGACACGACTGAAACGACTTAGCAGCAGCAGCAGCAATGACATTTGTTGGATTTAGTTTTTAGCAAACAAGCATTTGACATATTTTCTGAAGAATCCGCAGGCCAAGTGTTCCT
The DNA here is from genome assembly GCF_055505025.1 of Bos grunniens. NCBI lineage: Eukaryota > Metazoa > Chordata > Mammalia > Artiodactyla > Bovidae > Bos > Bos grunniens. The sequence continues at coordinate 30,779,231 of NC_141193.1, forward strand.
GCCAGTTCTACTCTAGGACCACACTCTGAATGTTATCAGCAGAAGAGGTCTCCTGCAGCACCCGTCTCTGTCTCTCGTTACCTGGAGACCTCTGTTTGTCTCTCTGCACTGTAACTACTGTGCTGCGCTTAGCTTCTTAGTGGTGTCCAGCTCTTTATGACCCCATGACTGTAGCCCGCCAGGCTCCTTTGTCCAAGGGGATTCTCCAGGCAGGAATACAGGAGTGGGTTGCCATCTTCTACTCCAGGGGATCTTCTCGACCCAGGGATCGAACCGAGATCTCTTTATCAGCTGAGCTACCAATTCAGTTGGCCTGGTAAATAGTGTATTTCTGATCTTTGGATTCCAAGAACAAATAAGATTTTCAAATACGCGTACAATAAAGGGGTGACTTCATTATGACGTATAGGAGATCATTTCATATTTGATCAAGAAACGACATTAACACACACATATATTTGAACACACACACACTTCTCTAATCTGTTGAATACTACTAAAAGGGTAATTTTAAAATCATAAACATACCCAAAAAATATGATGGTATAAAAAAACTGAATATTTTCTATCTAACTTAATGTAGGTAGTTAACTATCTAACTTAATATAGATAGTTAAGAAAACTTATCACATTTGCTATTTTCATTATTCAAGCTTGGAATGAAGAGAATTTTGACATTAATAGTCCCATTTCACATATTTCTGGAAGAATAAAGACCTGTGCATATTGAATATGAAATGCACATGAGAGGAAGCAATAGAAGTGGAGAATTAGCTGAATCTATGTTACTTAGAAATACAAATCCAAGTAGATGTGAACAATGAGTGTTTCTGACTTAAGGACTTGAGAAAGGGAGAGAACAATACAGTGGTTAAAACTAAAAAGCATTGAAGGAAATACATTACAAAGAGAATGATGGTAAGAGATCACAAAACAATCATTCAAAAGAAGTATCTAATTCTGACTCAGTCACTATTTAGCAAATCTTTGCTTTTACATTGTTTTGAGAAACTCACTGTTTTAAGAAACTTCCAACCCCCCTCCCTATGTTAAAACTTCCAACCCCCCTCCCTATGTTAAAACTCTATGTATCTTAAAGATCCAATAAAATTATTTTCTTAGTAAATGTCAAGGTCATTTCTAATCTCCCAGGTTCAGATAATTGCCTCCTCTGTGTATGTTCTGTTTGCCTCTATGGTACATGTTGCTATCCTTAAACTCTTTAAACTGTTTAAACTTGTCATAATGATGAGCCTAATAGATCATAATAAATATTTGTTGAATAAATATGTAAATTATATCTTTCAAATCTAATTTTAAAATAACTATCTGTCTAAGCAAAAACCAAGAAATTTTGCTTGATTCCTCTTTCTCTTCCTACCCCATCCAGTCCATTCAATCTTCTATAAGCATTCTCTATTCTAGAAAACATAACTTTAAACAACGTCATCTCTACTATCTCTCCCACCATAATTCAAACCATCGTCGTATTTTTTCCTTAGACTTCTGCAACATATTTTAACTGATGACTTATTTCCATTATGGAAACTAGAGCCCTCCCTAAGTTAGCCCTGGCCAATCTCTCAGATGTCATTTTATGCTTCTTTCTCCTTTATTTACTGTGTTCTAACCACAGTGATCTTTGTGTTCCTCCAATGCATGAAAATTGTTCCTGATTAAGGCTTTCCTGCTGTTTTTTCAATTTCCTGGAAAAACTACCCACCAAACTTCATATAACTCAGTCCTTTGTGTTTTCAGAGGAAAACATTGTCTGATGACTCACCTAAAATTAGTCTTTCTTCATTGTCTCCACCCATTACTGTAACACCATCATTCTATTTCACCTTCTTCATTTTTGTAGTCATTATCATTTAAAACCACCTTGTTGATTTGATTACTTCTTTGTAGTTTATGTCCCCAATTTCAGTGTAATTTCCTGGCATCACAGACTTTAACTGCTTTGTGCATAGTTCTATCACAAGAATACAGAACAGTACTAGCATAAAATAATAACCCTCAATACGTGTGTTGATTATGTAACAGAATAGATGAATATTATCTTCAAGTTCTCTTCAGGTTCTATAAAGTTTAAAGAGATCAGGAAATTTTAATTTTGGAATGACAGTTAATTTTATCACTGTTTTCAAAATATATTTTATGTATATATTTTTAATTAAACTTTGTGTGTGCGTGTGTGTGTGCATGCTTCAGCTGTATCCAACTCTGTGTGACTCTATGGTCGCTTCTCTGTCCATGGGATTCTCCAGGCAAGAATACTGGAGTACCCACTCCATGCCCTCCTCCAGGGGATCTTTTAACTTTGAGATAATTGTATATCTGTATGCAAAGGTAATAAAAGGAATCCCAATTATCTTTATCAAGTTTCTCCAGTGATACCTTCTCACAAAACTGTTATGAAATACCATGATCAGGATGTTGACATAGAGAACATTAAGATACACAACAGTTCCATCATCAAAATGACTCCTTTGCATTACCCTTTTATAGTCATACTTACCTCAGTCCGACACCTCTGCCCTTAGTTCCTGGCAACCTTGTAATCTCTTCTCCATTTATAAACTATCTCTGTTTGAAGAAAGATGTATTAGTGAAATGATACAGCATGTAAACTTTTGAGTTTGTTTTTTCCACTCAGCATAAATCTCCAGAAATCCGTCCAAATTGTTGCTTAAATTCATAGCTTATTCGTTTTGTTGCTGGGAATTTGAATATACCACAGTTTGTTTTTGTGTGGTTTTTTTTTTTTCTTCGCATTTGGGGGTATTACCAATACACATGCTATGAACATATGTAAACAAGTTTTTAATGTGAACATAAGTTCCTGTTTCTTTGGAATAAATGCCGAGGAGTGAAGTTGCCGGGTCACATGGTGGTAGTATGTTTAGTTTCCCATGGAGATGCCAAACAGTTTTGCAGAGCAGTCTTACCATTTTACCTTCCCACCAGCAATTCTTTGCTTTTGTTGCAACAACTTTTCAAAATTTTATTTTGGCCATTCTGTTAGGTATGTGCGTATATCTCATTATGCTTTTAATTTGTATATCTTTAATGACGTTGAACATTTTTCATGTTTGTTATTTTCTGCCTGTGTATTCTCAGTGGCAAAATGTCTCATTAGTTCGTTTGCACGTTTCCTATTTTGATTTATGTTTTAAGTTGTAGTTTGTTTTATGAGTTCTTTATATAGTCTAAATTCTACTTCTTGTTGTACACATGGTTTGCAAATATTTTCTTCCAGCCTATATAGCTTATATTTTTCTCTGTTAATGATCTTTTACACAATGGTAAACCTTGAAGATTTATGAAACAAAACATAATTATTTTCTTGTATGAATAACAATTTTGGCATCAAGTGTTTGTTCAGTCTTAAATCCAAAAGAGTTTCTACTATGTTTTTCCTTGTGCTTTTTGTTCTTCTCAATTTTTTTTTCTTTTTTACATTTTACACTTAAGTCCATGATTCATTGTGACTTAAATTTTGAATGAAATATAGAATTTAAGATCAAGTTTTATTTTTGTTTTTGCTTTGTTCATGGATATCCAATTGCTCCAGCACCATTTGTTGGAAAGGCTATCTTTCCACCAGCGAAATCACTTTGCACCTATATCAAAATCCAACTGGACTTATTTGTTTGGTCATATTTCTTAGTTCTTTATACTGTTCCATTGATCTACATGTCTGTCCGTCCTCCACCAACACCACATATTCCCAGTTTAAGTAGTTATGTAATGTCTTCAAACTGGGTAGACTAATCCCTTTCGCTTTATTCTTCTCACAAGTATTTTTATCTATTTTACATATTTTAACTTTCCATATGTACATCTTTGGGGCTTCCCTGGTGACTCAGTAGTAAAGAATCCGCCTGCCAATGCAGGAGACTCAAGAGACGTGGGTTCGATCCTTGGGTTGAGAAGATTCCCTGGAGTAGGAAATGGCAGCCTCCTCTTGTCTGGAAAATTCCGTTGACAGAGAAGCATGGTGGGCTACATACAGTCCATGAGGTCACAAAGAGTTGGACGTGACTGAGCACATGCACAGCATGCATGTCTATACCTATGACAATTTCATAGAGTTTTAATTTGGAGAGAATAGCTATCTTTATTATATTGTATTCCAATCCATGAAATATTTAAGTCTTTCCATTTATTTACAATAATGTTATTTTTCATTAGCATTTTAAGTTTGAGCATAAAAGTTCTTACACCATTTGCTAGATTTGATGTATTAACAAATACCTATGTATTTCTTTTCTTCCTATTTGTAAATGGTATTATATTTTCAATTTTAGTGTCAACATTTCACTGCTAACACATATAAATAAAATTAATTTTTGTATTCTTGTACACTGCAACCTTTTGAATTCACGTATTATTTCTAGGATTTTTTTAATTGAGATTTTCTATGCATATAATAATTTTATCACCAAATGAGCACAGTTTTCTTTCTTTCTTTATCTATTTATATTTTGTTTCTTACCTATTGCACTGGTTTGAACATCCAGCAATATGTTAAAGAGGAATGGTAAGAGTGGATGGATATCTGTGCATCATTTCCAGTCTTAGGAGGGAAAGGATTAAGTTTTTCACCATTACTTGTAAAGACAGTTGTGAGGTTTTTTTTTTAATAGATGTTCATTATTAGATAAGGAGATTATCCTTTATTTCAAGTTCTCTAAGAGTTTTCTTATGAAAGGGAATTGAATTTTGTCAAAGAAAATTTTTGCCTACATTGATATGATTGTGTGATATTTATTCTTTAGTCTGCTAATCTTTTGGATTGCATTGAGTAATTTCTCAGTGTTTAACCAGTCTTGCATCTGAGGAGTAAATACCACTTGATCCTGGTTTATAATTTCTCTTATATGTTGCCAAATTCTATTTTTTCACATTTTCTTAAAGAACTTTGGTCTATATTCATGCAAGATAGTGATCAGTAGTTTTTTTTTGGGGGGGGGTGTTTTTTTTTGGTGTTTAGATATTATATTTGTCTCATTTTGATAATCAGGGTAATACTAGCTTCATAAAATAAATTGGGAAGTGTTCCCTTCCCTTCTGTAAGATATAATACAGATTTGGTGTTAATTACTCCTTTAAACACTTAGAATTCTTCAGTGAGGACATCTTCTGGGGGTGGCAATTTATTTTTGGAAATTTTAAGTTACAAATTAAAAATATCTATTGCCTTTAATACTTATAAGACTATTCAGTTATGTTACATACAAAGTGAGTTGTGAGTTGTGAACTTTTTAAGTAGTAGATACAGTTTATCCAAATTGTCAAATTGTTTGCAGAGTTATTTTTAGTATTCTATTTTCATATCTGTATGGTTTCTACTGATATTTCTATTTTATTTCTGATAATGGTAATTTGTGTTATTTTCTTTTAAGCAGTCTTACTAGAAGTTTGTCATTTTTTAGATCATTTTAGAGAGCCAGATTTTGATTTCATCAATGTTCTGTATTATCTATTGCTCTTAATTTGATATATGGTCTTACATTTATTATTTCCTTCATTCTGATTGAATTGTGTTTATTTTGAACCTATTTGTTAGATTCTGTTGGTATAAGCTTAGATTATTAATTTGACATTTTTCTTCTTTTCTTGTGTAAGCATTTAGTGTGAAATTTCCTCTCGGCCTTATGAAATTTCACAGACTTAGCTCTGATATGAAGTAACTTTGATATGCATTAATTCCATTTTCATTAAGATTATTGCATTTTGTAATATTGCTTGTGCTTTTCCCTCTTGTTATTCACAAGTATGTTGTTTAGTTCCTAAGTGTTTAGAGATTTGCCTGTTATCTTTGTTATTTATCTCTAGTCTGATTACCTTGTGATAAGAGAACAAACACATCGTGTATGATTTCTATTATTTTTAAATGATTGAGGCTTATTTCATGGGAAATAATATGGTTATATATTGGTATAGGGCGCATGGGTACTTGAATGTTCATTCTGCTGTTGTTGGATAGAGTATTCCATAATTGTTGATTAGAGCCTATTGATAGATGATGCTGAGTTTTTCTGTATTCCTGCAGATTTTGTGTGTAGTAATTCTACCAGTTGTTGAGACTGAAATGCTAGGTGTCTTGTCATGGTTTTAAAGGTTCTTGAAGCTTTGATAACATTTTTTAGTCTATTTTTCTATATTATTTAAGTTAGTTACTGTTATTCTATCTTCATGTTTGCTGGTATATTTATTTCCTTTCCCCTCTTTACTCTACATTTGAATTAATGCATTTATTCATTACATTTTTTATTTTGGTTACTGTATTTTTAAATTATAAAACTCTATTTGGTTCTTTGGTATAACATCTTTTTTATCTTTTTTATTTATTAAAGGAGAATTTTTTTTATTTGCTTTAAGTGTGTTTGTAACTACCTGCCAAAGCATTTTAATCTTGGCTTCTTGAAAAATCACTGTCAGATAATTTTAACATCTCTATCATCTCAATGTTGGTTTGTATTGTCTTTCTTATTCAAGTTAAGATTTTCATGATATTTTTTAAACCTGAAGGTTTTAGGTATTATGTTATGAAACTCTGAATCATTTATTTATCATCTGTTTTAGCATACTTCCTCTGACACCACCCAGGTAACAAGAATCCCTTGTTATTGCCATGTAGTAGAAGCGATATCAATTCCCCACTAAGCCTCCTTTGAAACCTAGAGGAGAAGGGGACTTCTTATTACTGCTGGAGAGGTGTGAGTTTTCACTGTCTATGTAGCCTGCAATGACATCACTTCAAGGGTGGGCTATGTGTGACGTTTTTACCTCTGGGCAGCACTGAAAGTCTAGACTCTCTGCTAGGCCACATGTGACAGTATCTTAGGTGGGGATGGGAGAAGCTGTCTTGTTCGGTGTTAAGTACAGGATCCCCACAAGTTTTCATTGATACGTTGGGGAAAGGTTGCCATGACCCACTGAGGATGAAAGTCCTTCTCCGACACTACCATGTTGCAGGGTTTGGTCTGCTTCAGTATAACCTAGCAAGTGTGGAAGTCAAGCTATTCACAAGTCTTTCCCTGGCTTGAATTAAGATGGGACCACAAATTTTTTTCTACTGTACTTGACTGTATTTGGGAGGTCACTGCCTGTGTGTGTATGTTATTAAGCTGTCCCTTTTCACATTTTTTGGCTACAGACTGTAAGCTTTTGTTGAAACTTTTATTTCTTTGTTCCTTTGGAGTTTCTGAGTTGTGGCTTTTACAGTTCCAAGTCTGATACATATATATACAGAAAAGCAAGAAACTCACCAGCACTTACTTCCCTGAGTGGCAGACCCAGGTTTGCTAACTAACCTGCTTCCCTCTCTCCGTCTTTCAGAGTCTTCCTCTGTTTTTTGTTTATTTTATGTATATATATATATATATATATGTGTGTGTGTGTGTGTGTGTGTGTGTGTTTTGTTTTATATTTATAAATATTGATATTATGTTTGTTTTATATTTTGTGTGTATATATATATATACATATATTACTTGGATAAATAGGGAAAAATACATCTACTCTACATCTTTTTGGAAGCAGAAATGCTTATAATTTTATACTACTGAATAAACTTGTATAATTTAAGCAAAATTTCATTTTATAAAATGAAAATTTCTCCATGAAATCTGGCATCTTGTTTCAGCTAGAACATACCATTACATTGTCCACATTGTCCAAGTTATCTTTTCTTCGCCTTTCATAGGATTTCTTGCAATTGTCACCGCACAGAATTTTGCATAAGGCTTATTATATATACATATACAGCATGCTCTGTACTGACTGACAGCTCCTTGAAGAACAAAACCAGGTTTTGCTTATCCTCAGGGCACCTGGTCCACTGTCTTACAGATGAAAGGCACATTAATGTTTTTCTGAAAAATGAGTTACTTGTACTTGCTGACATCTTATTAGAATGTATAAGATAGTAGAATTTCTATATTATGTGTTTGGAAAAAAGTAGTTATAAAAAGTGTAAGTATTTCCAAAATCATTAGTAATTCTTATAAATAGTGTAAGTATTATAGAGCTATATTTATGAAAATGAGCATTGTTTTTATTTTTTATTTAAAAGACTTGACTTGGTTTTTCTCTAATGCCAAAAGTGTTTTGTGGAGTCTAGTTTCAGGCTTAATTAAATAGACACATTTTAGTTAGACTCTAAAGCAAAAATCTAATTATTTGTAATTCCATAGGAAATAGCCAATTGGAATAAAAGCTTTTAGGATGAGAATTTGATTCTGTCACCTGTGTGTTTTACAAACATCAGGAAAAAGTATTTTCCAGATCTTTACCTTAAAAACTGAAATAAGAATTCTTACCCTTTTCTTATTCAATGTATGAAAGGTCTGTAATTTTAAAATTCTATCTTCAAATAGGTCGAGATGCATTTTTTTGGTACAGTAATATTGATTATCGTTTAAGTTTCAACAAGATACTCTATCTCACTGCTCCTCAATTTTCTCCTGTTTAAAATGGAGGTAATAGTAATATTGGTAAAGAATCCACCTGCAATTCAGGAGACCCCGGTTCGATTCCTGAGTTGGGAAGATCTCTTGGAGAAGGGATAGGCTACCCACTCTAGTATTCTTGGGCTTCTCTTGTGGCTCAGCTGGTAAAGAATCTGCCTGCAACACGGAAGGATTTTGATCCCTGGGTTGGGAAGATTCTGTGGTGAAGGGAAAGGATACCCACTCCAGTATTCTGGCCTGGAGAATTCTATCAGACATACTTTCACTTTCACTTTTTGCACAATATCAGGCAGTATTACAACTGAAGGAACTTACTTGAAAATAATTTATAAATAATTGAATTCTACAATGCCTATCTCTCCATGCAGTTGTATGAATTGAATAAGATGAAAGTGCTTGCAAAATGTCAAAATAACAGTATGTAATATTCTCTGAAATGCGATCCATTTTAGATTAAGGATGTGGTGACAGACAATGCCAGAATATGGTACGAGGATCTCCAAACTCTTAAACTGTTAATTTCAATAATCAAATAGCATACATTGTTTGAACATTTGACCCAGGTCGATAATTACAAATAAGTTCAGTGGGAGACACACATACACACATACAAACACACACACATTGTCACACATATACAAACTCACAATAGGACTGGAGATATTAATAAATTACTACAAAGTAAGTTAAGACAAAAACAAGTGAAGTCTTGATGTTATTTATCAGAAATTTAACTGAACCACAGCTCTCATTTTCAGTAAATACATACAAGGTGACCATACTTGCTGTTAAATACTGAAAACTGTCTATACCAGTAGCAACATTGCCTGAATTTGAACTGGGATCTGACTTTAAAGCCCTCTCCTCATAGTATTAGCATGTTGATTCTAATTTCATTTTCTTCTTTTCTGTGTCCATTTCATATTTTCTTTGAACTTTTTTGATGCTTCAAATATTTTATGATTCCCTTATTCTCACAAAAGAGTTACAAATCAAGTTCTGTGGTGTCTGACTTCTCTTCAGCTTGTGAAGAGAATTGTGTAGCACAACCTTGTCTACACAATTCTACCCCTTAGCTTGAGTTAATTGTCCTTAAATGTGAAAGAAGTAAAACAAATTCTAATGGTATATCTTGAAATATTTCTTATCTTGTTCTTTCTTTGTGTATCACTTTGTTAACACTACCTGAGACTCCCCCCATACTTTAGGAAGGTAGACTCGCCAGTTGGCAAACAGCAAGTGTTCCTTAAGACCCCTCAGTTCTCAGTTTAAATCCTGACTAACTGCTCATCCACACAGTAACCTTGGAAAGTTTATTTTCTCTTTGTTGAGAAGAGCTAAGCCTGTTTGCTAAACTGGTAATAAAAAACTAGGAATAATAATAACACCCACTTCCTTGGATTGGTATGAGGACTAAGTGAAGAAATAGGTGTAATTTACTTGACAAGTTTTGTGAGAAATCAACAGTTATTGTCCCCTCCACATTGCCCTTTACTTGGCAGAATTGCCTATCTCTACCCTGAAAGATTCTTTCTTTTTTCCACTTTATTTATCTTCTAATTGAAGGATAATTGCTTTACAGAATTTTGTTGTTTTCTGTCAAACATCAAGAAGAATCAGCCATTGTCCTGAAGGATTCTTATGTAAACTTTGTTTCTCATTTCTTATACTATATGTGAGAAATTATTCAGGAATCAGAATTGCAAATGAGAAGAAAAACCATTTTTGCAAAGAGGGTCAGTGATGCAAATAAGCTACCTTCCATCAATTTCAATTCTTTCCAATAGTGGGGGTGGAGGGATTCTGCACAGACACCACCTTAGATTTGTGAAGAGTGAGACATAACCAGACATTTGCTGAATCAAAAAACAAACAAACAAACAAAAAACTATTGCTCTCTTAGTTCATAATCCTACCCGGCTCTCAGTCTAAGCTATAAACACAAAAACTCAAGGGAAAAATATATAAAAGACTTCAAAAGAGTTCCATAAATAAGTAAGCCTATAGTGGCTTAAGTGATGAAATCAGAGTAACTCGAGGAAGAATCTGTTATTATTTTGACTACAAAACAGAAAATTTATTTATTTTCTGGATTTTCTTTTTGCCATTTGTTTTGCTATGACAGTTTAATATAGAAACACAGAAGGGGACTTGGTTTAATGGAAGAAGCACAAAAGACCTACTTTGCATCTTCCAATTAGACAGTATATCCCATGTGAGCTAGAAAATGTATCTGGTCTTCGGTATATGCCTGTCACATGAAACACTGCTGCTGCTGCTGCTGCTAAGTCACTTCAGTCGTGTCCGACTCTGTGCGACCCCATAGATGGCAGCCCACCAGGCTCCCCCGTCCCTGGGATTCTCCAGACAAGTACACTGGAGTGGATTGTCATTTCCTTCTCCAATGCATGAAAGTGAAAAGTGAAAGTGAAGTCACTCAGTCATGCCCGACTCTTAGTGACTCCATGGACTGCAGCCTCCCAGGCTCCTCTGTCCATGAGATTTTCTAGGCAAGAGTGCTGGAGTGGGGTGCCATCGTCTTCTCCACCCGATGCTTAAAAATGCTCAATAATTAGTTGTTGAATATTGTCTTACATGCATCAGTTTGCTTTGTCTCTTTTAGGAAGATTTGCTTTTGTCACTTAGGAAGAAACAAATGAGCCTAATATTAGCACTTGGCATTTTATGAGTGGTTATAGCTTATATAAGATGTTCATATCCATGGTTTTATTTCATCTTATAAATACCTTTTAGATATATTTAACTTTAAGTATACTGACAGCCTGAATATTATTTATAATTTAAATAAAGGAAAACTGAGAGCCAGAGAACTAAAATGAAATTTCCAGCATTACTTAAGTGGTGTAAAGACAATACTGATCTCAGTGCCAGAATCACATATTTTGTTGTCTGTGTGGTATTCATTCATTGATGTTATTCATGTATTTATTAAATAATAGTAATATTCAATCGAGTAACTAGTATGTTCTTGGGATAAAGGTGATAATAATTTTTCCCTGCCTGAAAAACTCATACTTAGGAGGCAGAAAAGATTGTGTTGTGTATATATATATGTGTGTGTGTGTGTGTGTGTATATACATAATGCTAAGAAAAAATTACATATAGTTTTCTATGTAGAAATTAAAATTTTCTAACTCAGCACCAGAGCCAGGAGGGGAATGATCAAACCCAAAAGCGTCCTTGTCATAAACCAATGATGACAATATAATGGGGTAAAACTCCTAATCAAGGATAGCAAGTTGAAGATATTTTTCATATCCTTTCTTTCAAGATCCTATTGAATTAGAAGATAAGGGAATGAAATGTGTAAATTCATAATTTCATCAACTGAGCTTTCCAGGATGGTTTCCCTGAAGGATAAGAGAGAAGAGAGCTCATGGTAATGATGATATTTTATTAAAAGTATGGATCCTATGGGCCTACATAATAGAGATGACAATGCATAGTTGCAATAAAATCATGGACCCTGGAGTAGAAAAGGCAGACCTGCTCTCTGATCCTAATTATTTTATGATTACCTGTATAGTCATGCATGGTTTGCCTCTCTTCTGTGAGCCCCAGATATAATAATGTAAGGTGCTTTATACCATGTACAGTACACAGTTCCTCAAAAACAGTGATGTTTTTGTTATTATTATAGCAGTCTGTATTTAGGAAGTGAAATAGATAAATAGGTGAATAGATTGTGGTAAAATGATGAAATCAAGGAACAGTAAAGAAGAGTAAGATTTATGAGAGAAGAGAGAAAAGGAGCAGTGAATACTTGTGGTGAACATGGGATGTTGGAGGTTAAGATTTCATAAGTGGAACATTTGAGAGAAATAACACAGTCCAGAGTCATCCCCCATTTGCTGAAATTAAGGGAAAAGCCTTGGAGAAAAGACTCGTGTGTGTGTGTGTGTGTGTGTGTGTGTGTGTGTGTGTGTAGGTATGTGTATAAGTAATTATCCACATAGAAATTAAAATTTTCTAACTAGGGACCAGAGCCCTCAGTTCAAGATGGAGAAAAACCAAATCCACAAATACTATTGAAGAAGAGGTGTGAGCGAAGAAGAGCTGGGTGGCGAGAAGTGAAGAATGTGTTTGTACAGGACAATGGAGATGCAGTGAGCAGCAAGAATGCCAGTGTTTCCAGTCGCCTTGCCTTTGGATATATAGGGAGTGGGAACGTGGTAGTTAAGAGCCAGAGTTTGGAGATTCGAAGGTTGCTACATTATAGCTTTTCAACCATGAGTAATTTATTTAAGATCTTTAGAATCTCAACGTCTGTTTTAATGTGTCAACCTCATATGGTTATTATCTTTATAATTCAAGCTGGGTCTGTGTAATGCTTTATAAAGGAGTGGCTGCTGGTGACCCCTCAACAAATGGTAGCTACTTCTGTTATCTTCCCCCACTGAGAATAGCTGAGCATGAGAGTTGTTTCAGCCAAAATAAGGAATATAAGCCATGCCTTGCTGTGCTCAGTCATGTGCAATTCTTTGCAACCCCATGGACTGCAGCCTGCCAGGTCCCTCTGTCCATGGAATTTTCTGGGCAAGAACACTGGAGTGGGATGCCAAGAGCTTATATTCTCTAAATTGTGCCATCCTACCATCTATGAAGAAATCTGGGAACCATCACTGTAGCATGTTCCAATTATCAGAAGATTTTAATAAACTGACAAACAAGCAGGAGAAAACAAGCTACTTCTCAATGCAACGGCTTAAGATACATTCCCAAGGGAAATTGCATAATGACTTAGAATGACATTTTCCCCTTTATTCATTCTGTTGCCTTCTCTCCCTGATAGATTTTCATCATTGAGAAGGTGACCTTTCAGCCAGTTTGTGCGGGTGAGGTGGGAGACCACAATCAATGAATCACATGATTTTGTAAATAACACAAGCAGTTTGATGATATCCGTCTGACCTTTACTGAACTTTAGCCCGGTATTTTTAAAGAACAGGATATTGTGCATCAGCTCTTGATGAAGGCTGGTCAACATCATCAAAATGCCTGTTAAAATCAATAGAGAAAAAATGGCATCAAGTTCCTAAATGCAGATCAACATTAAATTGATTAATTGACATCTTGAAGTTGAATATCTGCTTTACCTTATCCTGACCAAAAAAAAAATCAAGCTTTGATTCAAAGTCTAGGATAGTGTGTGATAACAGACCACAGGAAGTACCATGGTATTTCATGTGTGGTGTAGAATGATATGTTCTGAGTTTCTTTATATTATGGAGCTGCAAACTCCAGCCTGCATGCCAAATTTGGCCTGCTGCTTATTTCTGGATATACAGTTGTACTGAAATACAGCCACATTCATCTGTTTTCATATTATCTCTGGCTAATGCCGTGCTGAGTTAAGTACTTATGTCAGAGATACTCCACCTTGCCAAACCAAAAAATATTTGCTATCTGGGCCTTACAGAAAAAGATTTCAATCCCTGCTCTATATAAAGAAGCTTTGAGGGTTTCTAGAGTCTCTTAATATTTACTACTTTATCAAGACAAAAGTTTAATGTTATCTATCCATATAAGTGATACTTTATTCTCTATTATATAGATATTAAAATAACAAATTCTTTGCTCTACATTTTAAGCATATCAGAGAGGCTTTTATTTTGTCTCAACACTAAAATTTTTCTTTTGTAAGAAAAGCAAACTTCCACTTTCTAGGTTAGATATAATTTGTCATCATTATTGTTTCTTTTAGGGGAAAATAATTTCCCAAAACATGGTTGAATGAGACAACCCTGAATTAAATAGACTTTGAAATGGTTTTGGTCTTTCTGTTATTTAACTGACATAAAGCGGACAAGTTAGCAAATTAACACTTTGATTCACTGGAAAGACAGAAGTAAGTCAATCCATTGAAAACTCTTTTAATAAAGACATGAGCACACAAGCAGTACAGAGAGATACCTTCATAGTACAGGAAAATCTGCAAGGTATAATTGCCTGAGAATTAAAAATTTAAACCAATGTTTAATATTTCAGAGCAGACATAAGAAAAGACATATTACATAGCTAGTGGTTGTTGTTTAGTTGCTAAGATGTGCCCAACTCTTTTGTAACCCCATGGACTGTGGTCCCCCAGGCTCCTCTGTCCATGGGATTTACCAGTCAAGAATACTGGAGTGGGTTGCCATTTCCTTCTCCAAGGAATCTTCCTGACCCAGGGATAGAACATTCGTCTCCTGCAGGTGAATTCTTTACCGCTGAGCCACTGGGGAAGCCCTTAGCTGGTAGGCCAGGAAAATTTGACCATTTTCAAATAACTGACTATCAGAAAAACATGTTCATAGAAAAGAGGCTTTCCAGCCTTGAAAAGATAACTTCTTGACTTGCTTAGTGGACAGTATTCATTCTGGCAGTGTTATGGAGGACAAGGCTCTTCCTTTAACGCTAGTCTGACTCCTCAGGGTGCCAAAAATATCTCATAGTAGATAGACAATGAGTGTTCTGGCTCAAATAGTCATCTCTGAGAGTTAGTATAACTTGACTCTTTGCTGAAGAATAGAACCTCTTTGAAGTAATAGAGATTCAGGTGTTTGAGTCTATAGAGGTGAGATCGGAGGCTGGGCTGAGATAGCCTTCCATGCCATGCTTCTGGGATGACAGGCAGTAGGTCTTCCTTTGTGAATCTGTGGAACATCCTGTAAGGCTCATTCTTCTCCACATCTAATGCAGGAGACTGCCGCCCTTTCCCTCAATATGTGTGTCCGTGTATTTTTAACTGAATTGCCTTATTGTTTTATATTCTGAGTAAGCTAATCACAGTCAAAGCTGGTTAGACAAATTAGACTATGAAATACCACCTGGGCATTTTCAGGCATTGGCAGTACTTGAGCTGGTGACAGTTCATGCATGTTGAAGAAATTATAAAGTAAATTATACTCTGAAATAAGAAGCAGGAATGGTTAGCACACACTTTATATTTTCATGCTTTTAAATTTGGAGCAAAGATGACTTCTTGTAAAATTACCACACACACACACACACACACACACACACACACACTACATACCACACACTGGAAACATGTCTATGTTTGTAGCTTATGTAACCTTAAGAAACATGATGGCATTTGGTTCTTTATACTTTTTAGTCTTGGTCAAAGCGTTGCAGGAACTTTTTCACTAACATACCATGGATTTCCATGGAAATAAGAATGAGAATTGGTTTCTTCTCTGTTATTTTGTGGAAACCCACTAACACATTTAAGACTTTTCCTGGAATCATGGTCCTTGAAGTGCTTATTTTCTTTTCTCAAGTTAGGTGCAATGAGTCCTAATTTATTTATTATAAATAATAATATTTATTATAAGGTTATACTACTATATAAGAAATATAATTAATTAATTAAAAATACACTTATATGAATTATATTAAAATATAAGTAAGTATAATTTTATGTAATATTTACTGTAAAAGTGTTTTTTAAGTAATTAACTCATTCTGGTTTGGCCTTGCATGTAGCAGATAAAAATAGAGTATATGTGTGATTGTATATATACACACACACATATATACTTACATACATATACATAGCAACATGCTAAATTAAGTTGTTAACAGATTATACTATGATTACTTTATAATGCCATTGTATATTACATTCAACAGAGAAATCTGGTAAATTCTATAAGGAAGGCAAAGTTTTCTGTGACAAATTTATCTTCTCAGCTGAGAATACAAATTAGTTTAAAAAAGAGAGCGTATGAATATAATGTACCAACCACTGGACCTGACCCTACTAGCACATAGTCAACTGCTGTTATTTCTGACATTGGGCGTGGTCCGAAATGGGAATGATACAGCTAGGCTTGTGTTGGTCGTTATGGAAGTGAGGCGTTTATAGGTATTGGTATTTTATATTAGTTTCCAGAGTGAGGATATGTCAATACTAACAAATTTAGAATAGCTCATGTAGATATCAAGAGTCTATCATGTAAAACCAAAACAGAATAATTATCTATATATTCAGAGTTTGTAATGCACATAGGAAATATTAGGCATTTGGTAGTGCTGTAAAAGTATTGGTGATTTTCTGATCCAATGAGTATTTTTATACCAATAATTTAAAATAAGTCTGGACTATGTGTCTTCTGTAAAGAAATTAACGTCATGGAATTTGAATATAAGAGAGAAGATGGTTAACTAGCCTCCCCCATACCATTCAAACTACAGTATAGGGAGAATACGTATGCCCTTTTGGTGTATGTCTGTAGAAATCTCATGTAAGAATCACAGGATTATCCTTGTATAAATCCCTGTTCTCTACCAATCAGAGCTTGAAAATCCCTGTCTGCTCATCAGGGTGACCCTGATGTCATCTCCAACAAGCAAGTCCATACAACAAAAAAAGTTGTATTCTTGAATCACTTTATGGTACACCTGAAACTAACAAAACATTGTTAATCAAATATACTCCAATATAAAATAATTTTTTTTAAAGATATGCTCCAGTATCTCACAAATCCTAATGTATGTGGAGAAGGTACACGATTACAGTGCACTGATGTTAGTCAAAAAAGGAGACAGACTTTTCAACATGTAAGGAAATGCATAATGTCACACAGAATATAAAAACTGACGAAATACTCAGATACATTTACCTCTCGGACACTGTGTGTGCATTAGGACTCATCTAATCTGATTTGGGAAGAGATGATTTTCAATTCCTTCCACAAGGTGGTATATTTTAAAATAATACAGGTGACAACCAGTGGATTTTAAAGGAGTAAAAGATTGCTTGAGCTGTTGTTTGAAAAGGAAGACTGGAACCTTAAAGAATGATAGGTTGCGTATAGGAAATCTAAGCAAACAGCAGTAACACATATTTTAATATGAATTGCCTTTCTCAGCCCTAATAACTATCTTGTCTCCTTGACACTAACCACATGTAAAAATACCATTATTTGTATGTGGCATTTTTGCAAATTTATTTATACCTACCCTGTGCTCACTTTCAAAGTCATTCAGAAGTAGAGAACATGTAAAAATGTTCCATCCAAAAACAATAAAATAGAGCTTCCACAATGCTTCCAAACATTTAAAAATAAAACTAGATATATAGGTCACCTCAAACCAAACCCAAATATATTAAGATTGACTTTAGGTGTCGATTTATTCTTAGCAAAGTATATACAAATTATACCATTCAAAAATTTTAAAATAGTTCTCTAAAAAGTCAAGTTTCTATTTCAGTTACATAATCACCTCATTAAAAACAAATGGCAGGCCACTCCAGTGTTCTTGCCTAGAAAATCCCAGGGACGGCAGAGCCTGGTGGGCTGCCCTCTATGCGGTCGCATAGAGTCGGACACGACTGAAGCGACTTAGCAGCAGCAGCATCAAAAACATCAATCAATCAGAATCTAAAAAGTGTATCTGAGAGGAAAAATAGTGGGAAAAACTATGTAGTTATACATTTTCTAAGTTGTAATAGTATATCTTATCAATACAAAGAAATCCTTATGGATATAAATAAAAGTATTCATGCAAGAGAAACAATTCCCATCAAAATATACTTTAAAAAAATCTTAGCATACCTTTGCCAAAGACTTTTTGTAGAAAAATTTATATTGTAAAATTTGATCTATTTCACATATTTAAGCATCACATGTTTTCTATCTCAAAATGAATTAATAAATCTCTCCAAATGTGCCCACTGGTGTTTATGCAGTTATGTTACAACAATATGAATTTTATTTTCTTTTATGAAATGAGCCATTAACTTCTGCTGTAAGTTATGTAATGGAATAATTATTGTCATTCACTTTAGAACTGTCACACTTGATGTCTTTCCAATTTTGAGAAAAAGCATAAATATGTATTTTAAATTTTAAATGGTGAAATATTTGTGTCTATCTAGTAAAAGACAAAATTCTAAACTAGCTTATTAAATGGCAGGAGTTAAGAACATAGCCTCTGAAGATAGGATACTTAGGTTGTACACAGAAAAGCTCAAAACTTACTAGAAGTGTGGTCTTGAGCAAATTACTTAATTCTCTGTGCAAGTTATCTTATATGTAACTAAGTTTTTTGAGAATTATACATTAATACTAAGAACAAAATCTAACAAAGTAAAGCCAAAAATCGGATTAGGTAACATTATAGTAATAATAAGGCAATTTTCAAAATATAGTTCACAGAGTCTGCTCATTTTATTTGTATTATCTGCCTGCTTGCTCCCTGAAGGTAATTGACTTTGCAAGTGAGAAGTAGTAGGGAGCTGTTTTCATAAAATTAGAGATATCATTGATTCCCCCATTTCTTTTGTTTCTTTTTGAACAGCCTATTTTGAGTCTGTTTTGAGTCTAGCACAGATGAAGGATAGGCACTAGAGATTAGATGAACACAGTGGTAAATCAGTCTCTCAATAAATCAGTCTCTGCTTTGGCTTGTTAGTCACCATAGTATCTTTAAAGATAACATAAAATTATCCTTGTTACTTCAAAAACTATTATCAAAATGAAAGTGAAATAATAATTCCATCAATTTGACTTTATATTTCTGTAAATACAAAAAAAATGATATTACGTTTACTTTGTTAAAAATTACTACCAAAAACCAAATGCAAATGCTTTTTTCGATCTTGCCATTGCATAGCATGACACTCACAAAAGAATTATTTTGTGTATACATTTCATATATAATATAAAAGATGTCAAACATCTGATCAGAAAATCATGGGTATGTATTTATAAGCCATAACATGTAAATAAATTTAAATCTACAGTAAAACATATTTTTCCACCAAACTAGACAGTCAAGTAATGTTATATTTAATATATTTGTTTACAAATTATGCTGTTTTCCCCTAAGTTATCAGTTTAAATTAAACTCATGCTAGTTTGTTTAAAGATGTCAGAATATTGGCATTTCTAGCTCAATGTCTTCTATAACACAGTTGAAAGAAACTAAAGGAAAAAAAGTAGAAGAAAATTTATCATTTAAGAAACTTTGAACCTTGGAGCAAATCAATACAGGATGTTAGGAAGGACATTTGAGGGACACAACAGCATTGATTCAAAGTGGATTTCAATGCTGTGAGGGACCCCAGCGATACTTCATTTGAAATATGGGGCCTGGGATGCAGGCAGGCTTTTGAAAGCCTGTCCAAACACTTGGTGATGTTGCAGAATGATAAGAAAAGTAGGGCTGGGAATAAAATGAACTACAGAGAGACATGCCATCCTTGCCAGGAGTATATTGCTATAAGACAGGATGCAGGGAACACGCTGGGTGACAGTCTACTCTGGAGCTGCTGATTATTGTCAGCTGAAAAGAAGTAAATTGCCTATAAATTACTCCCAAAATAAATAAATAACCTTGGATAAGTGAGATTTTTCTGGGAGCCAGAAAGCTTTTCTTATGTGTCTAATGGGACTGAAGGCTGTAAGAAAACAGTGTATCATCTCCCTAACTGAAGACATGATATTTTTCCAAAGAAGCATCAGCATCTCAAATTGTAGACGCATTCAGCCACAGCTTACTTCTCCGTTGTGTCATTAATACTTTTCTGGTCTGGTAAGAACATCCTCTATTCAAAGTTACTAATAACTGGAAAGAATCATCATGGTATTCCACCGTAGACAGGGCATAGATTTTACTACAACAATATAGTATAGGGGTTGAGAGTGTGCATTCTTAAGAAACACTTGAAAAATTTGAGTCAATAAGGTAGAAACTTAAAATAGTTGACTAATGACAAGGAAATGTCAGTTTTCATTCCAAACCCAAAGAAGGGCAATGCCAAAGGAAGTTCAGTCTACCATATAGTTGCACTCATCTCACACACTAGCAAAGTAAAGTTCAAAACCCTTCAAGTGAGACTTCAATAGTATGTGAACCAAGAACTTGAAGATGTACAGGCTGGATTTAGAAAAGGGAGAACAACCAGGGATCAAATTGCCAACATCTATTGGGTCATAGAGAAAGAGGGGGAATTCCAGGAAAACATCTACTTCTGCTTCATTGACTGCACTAAAGATTTTGACTATGTGGATCACAACAAACTGTGGAAAATTCTTAAAGAGATGGGACTACCAGGCCATCTTACCTCCTGAGAAACCTGTATGCAGATCAAAAAGCAACAGTTAGAACTGGATATGGAACAATGGACTGGTTCCAAATTGGGAAAGGAGTATGTCAAGGCTGTATATTGTCACCCTGCTTGTTTAACTTCTATACAGAGTATATCATGCAAAATGCTGGTCTGGATGAAGCACAAGCTGGAATCAAGATTACTGGGGGAAACATCAACAAGCTCAGATAAGCAGATGATACCTCTCTAATGGCAGAAAGAACTAAAAAGCCTCTTGATGATGGTGAAAGAGGAGAGTGAAAAAGCTGGCTTAAAACTCAGCATTCAAAAAACTTAAGATCATATCACCTGGGCCCATCACTTCATGGCAAATAGAAGGGGAAAAAGTGAAAACAGTGACAGATTTTATTTTGGGAGGCTCCACAATCACTGCAAATGGTGACTGCAGCCTTGAAATTAAATACTCCTTGGAAGAAAAGCTATGACAAACCTAAACAGCCTATTAAAAGGCAGCTGCATCATTGCTTACAAAGGTCTGTATAGCCAAAATTACGGTTTTTTCCAGTAGTCACGTATGGATGTGAGAGATGGACCATAAAGAATGCTGAGCACCAAAGGATTCATGGTTTCAAACTGTCGTACTGGTGAAGACTCTTGAGAGTCCCACAGACAACAAAGAGATCAAACCAGTCAATCCTAAAGGAAATCAGTCCTGAATATTAATTGGAAGGACTGGTTTGAAGCTGAGGCTCCAATACTATGCCCACCTGATGCAAAGAGCTAACTCATTGGAAAAGACCCTGATGCTGGATAAAATAGAAGGCAAAAGGAGAAGGGGATGACAAAGGATAAGGTGGTTGGATGCCATCACTGACTCAATGGACGTGAGTTTGAGCACTCTCTGGAGATAGTGAAGGACAGGGAGGCCTGGCATGCTGTAGTCCATGAAGTCCCAAAGAGTCAGACACGACCTAACAATTGAACAACAAAGTGTCAAGGGGTGGCAAGTTTTGTTCCTCTGCAGGGGAAAGTTGGGAACCATTAAATGGTTTTATGTGAGAGGATGATATGCTCATAGTTGAATTTAAACATCATACTTGCACAGTGGGGAGATCAAGAGAATTCTGAATGGCTAAAGTCTAGACAAATTATGATGACAGCCTAAATTATTTGAATTGGATATACAGTAAGAAAGATGATTAATGTGCAAGATTTCAGAAATACTTAAAAATTAAAAGCAGGAAATGTGATGATTGATTTGCACTAGAGAAATGAAAAGAGCTCTTATTTATATATATATATATAAGAATTTTGGTAAGGCCAGAACTGGGAACTGGTTATTTCCATTAGACTACAAAACAAAGATACAAGCCCCACATGAATACCAGTAGGGATGTGTTCATTTTTTCGCTAATGCACAATGTAGATTTTGGTAACCCTTAACACTTCTTCCTACCTCATGCCAATTACACAGGCCCTGCTCATTGACCTTGAGAGCCAGTGAATAGTCAATAAGAAGGTTGGTCAAGTGATCCTGAACAACTCCTAAGCACTTGTTTTGTAGGACATGTGGGAGAAGGTAGATTAATCGCGTTATCCTTATTTCATACTTAGTACACAAATTAGTCACTAACTGTTGGAAAAGACATCTAAGATGGGACATCTGTACAGAGTTTTTGTCGGAGAGTCTTGCTGAATACCTCCAGTGATAGGAAGGAATATGTTTCTCATGGTTGCACATTTCACTTTGGGATAATTGTAATTAAAAGAGTATTTTTATTGCATTCAAAAGTGTTAATTGTTCTCTGCTTATACAGTTGCTACCAAATCAGTCTGAACTCCGAGGGCCACATAAGATGAATTGTTTTTCTTCTTCCGCATGGCACTATTCCCAAACATGCAGGCAGTTTTTACATTTGTCCTCCATAGCTAGTCATCTCTTGTATAGATTTCCGTAACTCCCATCCTAGGACTGAGTATTCAGGCAAAATAATTCCACTTCCTTCTGCTTTCCTCTGAAAATAAAATGTGCAAAACCCTAGATTTACACACTTTTCAGCCAACCCTCCCATTGTCTTCTGTGGATAAAAGAAATTTTTGGCTCTTTCCTGTGTTGCTACAATGTCAGTTGCTGGCTGTTAAGCCTGCTTATACACGAGCAAGTGCAACTTTCAGATAAGGGCTGTAAGAAGAGCGTGAGTGTGAGCGTGAGTTTGCTTTTCCTGGGGTCTTCAGTATAGCCCACTCAGTTGCTCTTGGCAATTGTGCAGTGAAGGGTAAATCCTCATCTGTTATTCTCCTCCTGTTCATGTTGCATCAAGGAGAATGCTGCACATACATACTCTCCCCTTTCCCAAGTCAGATACCCAAACCACATGCTGCTGCTGCTAAGTCACTTCAGTTGTGTCCGACTCTGTGCGACCCCATAGACGGCAGCCCACCAGGCTCCCCCATCCCTGGGATTCTCCAGGCAAGAACACTGGAGTGGGTTGCCATTTCCTTCTCCAATGCATGAAAGTGAAAAGTGAAAGTGAAGTCGCTCAGTCGTGTCCGACCCTTAGCGACCCCATGGACTGCAGCCTACCAGGCTCCTCTGTCCATGGGGTTTTCCAGGCAAGAGTACTGGAGTGGGGTGCCATTGCCTTCTCCACCCAAACCACATAGATGCAGCTAAAATGGATGGCTAAAATAATAACAAGTTGACTTGCAGTAAATCATTTGTTTTATGCACATTTTTTTTTACCCTACATGCAGATCACAAGGCAAATGAAAGAACAATGAAACAGGGGACTCAAACAGGGGATAGATAGGCATGAACATTGACGCTAGTATTTGAGTAGCCAGATCAACAAGTATTAGATTACAGAAGACTAAATCAGAATGGAAGATAGGTCTTGACTGTGTCAGTATATAAATTTCTTGATTCTTTTTTTTAGTTTGGTTTGGGCCCCTCTTTTATTTTTTTGTCACTTCAGTAAAATCTTGCTAGAACCAAGTACAAATAAAACATCAAAAGTGAAATACATAATTGCTACTGAAGCTTTAAGATTGAACAATACAAAACAATCGAAAAAAATACAGCATACATATATTTGTCTTGGACTGAAGATTCAGGGGTAGTGACTATTGGAAATCACTTCATAGACTTGTGATTCTAATCTGTGTTTTGTTATCTTTCCTTGCTTCTGTCTTTTTATTTTTCTAGCTCTAATTAATTTTTTTTCTTCTAAATACCAAGCCTATTTATATACAGTGTTAATCCTGTGTAGCCTGCTGACACTGTGTCCAATAATAGTCTGCATTCTCAGCTTACTACCAGACTATTTATGCCTGTCACAAATTTGAGAGGAAAAAGAAAATGTATTTTCAAAGAGAATGGCCATAGACAATGATACAGTTCAGTTCAGTTCAGTCACTCAGTCGTGTCCAACTCTTTGCTATCCCATGGACTGCAGCACACCAGGCCTCCCTGTCCATCACCAACTCCCAGAGCCTACCTAAACTCATGTCCATTGAGTTGGTAATGCCATTCAACCGTCTTATCCTCTGTCATCCCCTTCTCCTCCTGCCCTCAATCTTTCCCAGCATTAGGTCTTTTCAAATGAGTTAGCTTTTTGCATCAGATGGCCAAAGTATTGGAGTTTCAGCTTCAACATCAGTCCTTCCAATGAATATTCAGGACTAATCTCCTTTAGGATGGACTGCTTGGATCTCCTTGCAGTCCAAGGGACTCTCAAGAGTCTTCTCCAACACCACAGTTCAAAAGCATCAATTCTTTGGCACTCACCTTTCTTTACAGACAATGATAGAGTCAGATGTTAATTTCCACCTTTTGATTCTTTCCACTGGTTAAAATATACTTCAGTTCACTTCAGTCTCTCAGTCGTGTCCAACTCTTTGTGACCCCATGAATCACAACACAGCAGGCCTCTCTGTCCATCACCAACTCCCGGAGTTCACCCAAACTCACATCCATTGAGTCAGTGATGCCATCCAGCCATCTCATCTTCTGTTGTCCCCTTCTCCTCTCACCCCTAATCCCTCCCAGCATCAGGGTCTTTTCCAATGAGTCAACTCTTCACATGAGGTGGCCAAAGTATTGGAGTTTCAGCTTTAGCATCATTCCTTCCAAAGAAATCCCAGGGCTGATCTCCTTCAGAATGGACTGGATGGATCTCCTTGCAGTCCAAGGGACTCTCAAGAGTCTTCTCCAACACCACAGTTCAAAAGCATCCATTCTTCGGCACTCAGCCTTCTTCACAGTCCAACTCTTACACCCATACATGACCACTGGAAAAACCATAGCCTTGATTCGATGGACCTTTGTTGGCAAAGTAATGTATCTGCTTTTCAATATGCTATCTAGGTTGGTCATAACTTTCCTTCCAAGGAGTAAGCATCTTTTAATTTCATGGCTGCAGTCACCATCTGCAGTGATTTTGGAGCCCAGAAAAATAAAATCTGACACTGTTTCCACTGTTTCCCCATCTATTTCCCATGAAGTGATGGGACGGGATGCCATGATCTTCGTTTTCTGAATGTTGAGCTTTAAGCCAACTTTTTCAGTCTCCTCTTTCACTTTCATCAAGAGGCTCTTTAGTTCCTCTTCACTTTCTGCCATAAGGGTGGTATCATCTGCATATCTGAGGTTATTGATATTTCTCCCAGCAATCTTGATTCCAGCTTTTGCTTCTTCCAGCCCAGCGTTTCTCATGATGTACTCTGCATATAAGTTAAATAAGCAAGGTGACAATATACAGCCTTGACGGACTCCTTTTCCTATTTGGAACCAGTCTGTTGTTCCATGTCCAGTTCTAACTGTTGCTTCCTGACCTGCATAAAGGTTTCTCAAGAGGCAAGTCAGGTGTTCTGGTATTCCCATTTCTTTCAGAATTTTCCACAGTTTATTGTGATCCACACAGTCAAAGGCTTTGGCATAGTCAATAAAGCAGAAATAGATGTTTTTCTGGAACTCTCATGCTTTTTCCATGATCCAGCAGATGTCCGCAAATTGATCTCTGGTTCCTCTGCCTTTTCTAACACCAGCTTGAACATCTGGAAGTTCGTGATTCACGTATTGCTGAAGCCTGGCTTGGAGAATTTTGAGCATTACTTTACTAGCATGTGAGATGAGTGCAATCGTGCAGTAGTTTGAGCATTATTTGGCATTACCTTTCTTCTCATATATTTGGTGCTTTTTAAAATTATTATAGTATACTACAAGTATCTCATTTGTTTAATGGTCCTTTTCTTTTCAAATTAGTTCTTTGCCTAATTATAAGATGCAGAACTGTGGTCACTCACCTTTCTTTAAAATGCAGATTATCAGGGGTTTCTTGGGTACCCAGGGCATTGGAATTAGGCTGTAGTGTTGGGGAACCTTTAGCTCAAGAGGAACATTTGTCGCCATCCTTGTGTTCAAATATTTCCGGAAATTTCAGGTTCCAAAGCAAACAGAAGCATACTGTGTCCAGTTTATGTAATTAGCAGAATACCTGCAAGTTTGGTCTAATAACAGTCTGTCAGCACTTTCCTTAAAATAGCTTTCACAGAAATTAAAACATATATATTACTTGGCTGTTTCCAATTTCAGTGGTGCTAATATTTGGCATCTTGTTATGCTATTACAGTTATTTCTTGAGAGTATTAAGGAATAGTTATGTAGACAGCTTCAAAAAGTAAACAAGAGCATATAACTTCAATATTTTAATTCTCTGTGTGTGTATCTTTGGTCTTTTTCTTTTTTCCATAAAAAATAGTGTACATAAACTTTCAATAATTTGGTCCATTAAACCTTTAAAATCAAATGACTCATTCATTTTAGGAGGCGGAGGCTATACCAAACAATTATTAAAAGCAGGCTCCCTGGTGGGAAACAAACCTGGATTCAAATCCAATTCATTACACCCCTGTGGCCTTGGACTGGTTACATTTGGAACCTCTGGTTCTTTTTCTGTAAAATGTGAATTGTTAATAGCACCAGCCTCATAGTGTTGCTGAGGTAATTGTATCGATCTAGATCTAAGGACCCAGTTTGGCTCCTAAGAGCTGAGTCAATACTGTTTTCTGTGTTCAGGTCTGTTGACCTCTGAGTGCCAGCACTGTGTACATTTAAAAGTGTGTGGCTGTGTAAGTTCATTGCTCAGTCATATCCGACTCTTTGTGAGCCCATGGATTGTAGCCCACCAGGCTGCTCTGTCCATGGAATTTTCTAGGCAATAATACTGGAGTAGGTTGCTATTCTTTTCTCCAGAGGATTCTCCTGACCCTCGGATCAAACCTGGGTCTCCTGCATCGTATGCAAGTTCTTTACTGTCTGAGCCAGTTAATAAAGCATAACTGGAATTTTAATATTTGATTTTCAAAACAAGAAAAAGTCAGACCTTTATAACAATTCATTTTATTGGTGTTTAAAATCTGTATTAGTGTACTTTTTTTTCAATTATACATGACAGAAGGTCCAACCAACAAGGTCTTAGTTTTAAAATTCTCATCTAAACAAAACAGGAGATTTATTGTTAATGGCATTGGTACAGCAGGTCAGTGATACCATCAGAATTTTCTGTCTTTATGTTTTACCATATAGAATTTGAACCTCTGCTCTTCTATTTTGTAATCTCATGCTGGATGACTTCTTCTACTGACGTCATCACATTCATGCTCAAAGAAGAAAAAGTGGTTTACTGTGCAGGGTACCAATCACTTCTCTTACTCTTCTCCTATGAAAGGTTTTCATAAGACTTTTGCTGGTGTTTCATTGGCCATATTTGTGTCTGATGTTTCTTTCAAGGTGCAAGGTAGTTGGAAAAGCAGGTATTCATAGGCCATTGTGCACCCAACAGTTTTATTATGGTTATTTTAGCAGGAAACAAATGAAGAAATGAGAATCAGATGAACACCTGAGTAGATGCTGTAGTAGTCATGAGAAGCAATAGTGTTTTTTTAGACTTCCATATACTCATTTTATAGTTTAGCATTTGTTGTATTAAATTACATATGAATAAATAGCACTATTAACTGTTTTCTTACCTAGAGACTTTGCAGTTTTAATTCAGTTCTGGTAGAAGGGGTTAGGTATTCTACATTTCAGGTTTTTATGAGGTGTGTGTGTGTGGTTTGTGCTTCTCTTTTGCCTCAGCAAAGGAAAAAAAAAAAAAAATAGGTGGGCCAAAAGCCTCATGAGGAATTATTTCCCATCTTAGTTCTTTCTATACCTTTCCATGCTCATTATGACTTTCTCTTTTTGTTTCATGAATATGCTAAGTTCATCCTCACTCAAGGGCCTTTGCAGTTGTTCCTTCAGTCTGAGATGTTTTCCTGCATCTTCCGACATTATTTCATGCATTTAGCCCCTAGTAAATTCAAACATGGGGCTTCCCAGTTGGCTCTAGTAGTAAAGAACCTGCCTGCCAATGCAAGAGACGTAAGAAATAGGGCTGTTCGATCCCTGGGTCGGGAAGCCCCCCTGGTTGAAGGCGCAGCAACCCACTCCAATATTCTTGCCTGGAGAATCCCACAGACAGAGAAGCCTGGCGAGATTTGGTCCATAGGGTCCCAAAGACTCGGAAAGGCCTGAAGTGGCTTAGCACGCACACACACAAATTCAAGCACATTGCGTTAATCACTACCTTTAATCACTAAGGTTTGTTTTATTTTAAATTGGTAAAATAAATTAATAAATTTATAGTGAGATAAAGTTATGAGGACTTGAAGTGTAGCCAGTAATTATATGAGTAAAAAAGAAAATTCCTACTGAATAAAAGATCATGGAAAACTAATAGCATTGTTTTTCCAAAGGATAAGCGCCTAACTAATACATGACAATCTCAGGGAAGTTCTCGAAATTATTTTCTCTGACGAAAACGTAGATTGGTTTCAACTTGATGAAATAAAGAGAAATGTAATCATATACTCTAAACATTTCACTAATTGCAAATCACTCACACGGAGACAAACAAAAATCAGTACCACTTTGGGTATGTGGCTTATGCTATTATCTAAGTTTGTCTAAATTATTGAGCTCCTTTTTTGTTTTATTTATTTTATCTCAAGATATACTGTTGTTTTGAGTTTAATTGCTTCAATTATTTTGCCTTTTTTATTTTAGCCAAAATATCAAACCACACACACACACACACACACATATATATAAATTTTAATCTCACGCTTTCGCTCTTAAGAACCCTGCTATTCAAGGTGAGTACACACGGCCCGAACCACCAAGCATTTTAAGGAGACAAGCTTGTTGGAGGAAATAATTCTAACAAACCATCTGTCTTCATTCCATCATTGTTCAATGGACTGCCTTTGAACTGCCTTTCTCCACTTGCTATGCCAACCCTTTTCACCTTTGAGAATCCATTGTGGGCTATGCCAGCTTCCCTCTGCACAAATTCCATGCTTCACTTATCTTCTCTAGTATGACTTTTATTTCTGTAATCTAATTCTCATCTTAATGCCAACTTCATGTTTACCACTGAAACAGAAATGGTTTGCTGTTTAATTTCCTGTATAGCATCTTCAATTCAACATTCCCAAAGCTACTCTTCTCTTGTCTTTATGAAC
This sequence comes from Bos grunniens, assembly GCF_055505025.1. Classification (NCBI taxonomy): domain Eukaryota; kingdom Metazoa; phylum Chordata; class Mammalia; order Artiodactyla; family Bovidae; genus Bos; species Bos grunniens. The sequence continues at coordinate 30,808,341 of NC_141193.1, forward strand.
CTAGACACTTATCCACTTTTTACATTTCTGTCAACTGCACATATATTTACATGTTTATGTTTGTATGCAACCTGCTAGTTGTAACTATTCATCCCTTTATTTCATGAGGTTTAAAATTGTTTCTTGCTAACATCATCCTTCAATATCATCTAATTAGCACTACTAAAAAGTTTTTTTCCCTAGATTAAAAATCTAATTTTTCAGCCTCCCCAGTTTCTCTGTCTCCCTGATCCTTTTTTTCTTCCCCTTCCCTTCACCCTCCTTTCCTTCCCTCTGTCTCCACCTCTCCCTTCTCCTCCTCCTTCTGCCCTTTGTTCTTCTTCTATCTCTCATATATGTATTTGTGTGTGTGTGTTAGTCACTCAGTCGTGTCCAACTCTTTGCAATCTCATGGACTATAGCCCACCAGGCTCCTCTGTACCTGGAATTCTCCAAGCAAGAATACTTGAGTTGGTAGCCATTCCCTTCTCCAGGGGATCTTCCTGATCCAGGGATTGAAGCTGAGTCTCCTGCATTGCAGGCAGATTCCTTACTGTCTGAGTCACCAGGGAAGCCCATATACATATTTTATGTGTATGTGTGTGTGTGTGTGTGTGTATAAAATAAATTCAGAGGATTAGTTATAAAATAATTCAGCCTAATCTGGTGTGTGTAGCCACTAGTCTTTCTTCCCTCGTTCTCATCCAATAATTTACATGAACAGTCTTTAAACATACTGTGAAACTAAGATATGAGGTAGATTACATATGTGCTGTGTTTAGTTGATCAGTCATGTCCAACTCTTTGTGACCCCATGGACTGTAGCCCGCCAGTCTCCTCCATCCATAGGGATTCTCCAGGCAAGAATACTGGAGTGGGTTGCCATGCACTTCTCCAGGGGATCTTCCCAACCCAGGGGTCAAACCCAGATCTCCCACATTGCAGGCGGGTTCATTACTGTCAGAGCCACAGTGATAATTTATATGGGCATATATGCTCAACCTGAGATGGGAGTTTACTTCCAGAAGCTAAGGCATAAGTGGAATTGCAATCCTCTGTGAGTGAATGCACCACGGTGAAGGAGCCAGACACAAAAGTGTGAGAGTCCACAGTGGGGGCTCTGGGTTAGAATCTAGTAATAATCCTGCAAACAATGTAGATACTAGAAATTGAAACTATAAGGACACTATGAATAAAGTAAAATGACTGTTTTCAAATTGTCCTACCCTATGAAGTCAACTGAGCAAAAACTATCCCACAAGATATGTTTATTTGTTAATGGATCCCTCCAAATATTTTCCAACCAATCAATGAGGGATTAGTTTTCACTCATCATTAGGGTTTCAAATGTGTTTCCCTCCCTGTCACTAACTCTTATAATATTGATATAACCCAGCATGAAGCCTGAAAAGCTACTTAAAGTTTGAGGAAAGGTTAACTACTGGAAGAATATGCGTAAGTAAATGCAGGTCCCCACTGTCCGAAGGTACAGCTTTTCTGTGAAAACTTTCGTAAGCTGGAATGGTCTAGAGGGCAGAAGCAACTATGAAGTAATTGCTTGATAAAAGATGCACAAAATAAATTGTGATAAAAACAGACGCTCAGAGACATAGATTAAAGCTCTGGTGACATGATACTGATATGCTGAGTATAGTTCCTGAGAAGGAGCTTATCGATTATTTATGGGGTATGCCCTGCTTCTATGAGGGCTCCCGGCAAAACAAATACTGAATGTGGTTTACTTGCTTTATACATTTACTAAGCCAAAACCCTCTTCAAATTTCTTTTGGTTAATGAAAACAAGTCCTAATCTAGTCTTGTATAAAAGCAAAGTGGCATGAAGCAAAGTTTCAAAAAGCAGAGGATACCTGTGCTTGACATATTCTTCTTTCTTATAAAACTTTCCTTAATAAAGAAAATTGATTTCCATTCTTTCAACCTTAACCAGGGAATAGTTACGGGTGGATGGCCAGACTGAGTCTTTCCAGTGTAATCTGTCCTAACAGGCTTTAAAGTGCCTGGCAAAATAGGTCACATTGCCCCCAGGATGGCAAAGAGTCCATTAGGGATAGTACAGATCTTAGCTAACTTTTTAAATTCTCTTCAAAAATAGCTTCTCTTGAAGAGGGTGATCTCTATAAGTGTTGGCTCCATCTGACCTCACTTAGAGCATCTCTTGAATCTGGTTAAGACTTCTGAATAGATGGGTGTGAGTAAGATTTTGGCTTAATGAAGTCCATGTGATTATTAAATTTCCAATTTCAAATGGTCTTAATGTAAAGGACCCTCAATCTGAATCTTCAGTCATGTTCTCTTTTTCATAAATTTCTCTTCACTGAAGTACTATTTGTAAGTGTTAATGACCTTTTCTCTTCAAGAGAAATTTGAACGAGAACCCAAGTCTGGGTTCAGAGAGTCACTGTAATATTTTGGCTCCTTTTGGGAGACTATAAAGGTTTTCCTTTTTGATCTGAGTAACTAAAAGTTGTTGGTGTTATACCTAGAGGAGGAATAGTGAGAGAAAAGCCACTAGGTTTGGAGGAAGCAGGGCATTCAGTTATTTGTTTTAGAACTTTCCATGTTTTACAAACTATTTACACGTCCAAGTAAAGATGCCAGTAGTCACTTCCCTACAAAAGTTGAATTCTGGGAAAAATTCCTATGTGTATGAAGAGCCTTTAGCATAGCCATGGCATTTACAGCCACAAAGTAAGCTGAGATTTTTATAAAGAGTGAGGAGAGAAGTCTTTTAACTGATATGGGACATTCCTAGTGCCTTCTAACCCCTGAGGTTGGGCACATGAGAAGGAAATAGAGCAGAGGGTGAAAAATAATGCACAATGAGGCAGGAGGAAATACAAAAGTGGTTAGATCCTGGAAGAAAGTTTTGAGATGAAGATAATATGGTATTGCACACAAGAAATTTGCTAAAAGTAGATCCCAAGTATTTTCAACACACACGCACACTCAGAGCTAACTATGTGAGGTGATGGATGTGTTAATCATCTTGGTTGTGGTATCATTTCACAATGTATATGTTTCTCAAATCATCATACTATATACTTCAAATATATATAATTTAATTATATATATATTATATATATATATAGAATTCTGTTTGTCAAGTATTCCTTAGTAAATCCTGGGAAAATGCATAGTATGCCACCCATGGCGGAGGCTTTCCCTGGTGGCTCAATCAAGTAAAGAATCCACATTCAATGCAGGAGACCACCTGCAATACAATACTCAGGTTTGATCCCTGGGTGGAGAAGATCCCCCAGAGAAGGAAATGGCAGCCCACTCCAGTATTCTTGCCTGGAAAATCCCAGGGATAGAGGAGCCTGGCAGGCTACAATCCACGGGGTCGAAAGAGTCGGACACGACTTAGCGACTAAACCACCATCACCATCTCTAACTGTCATGAAATGAGCCATAAACAAATAAAAACAAACTCCCGTGTAATTTCACTGTATTGAAAGATGAAGACTTGTGTGCAGCAGAGAAAAATAAAAGAAACGCTTATGATTCATTTAAACATGAAGTTGTTTTATTGTGAAATGGCAATTAAACATGGAAAGGAAGTTTCATTTTGGCCTCCTCCTTTCAATTTCACACTGATATAATTAAGACCTTGAGCTGAGTTGTGCCAACAGGGACTTTTGTTAGGGGTTAAAACAAAATCAGTCTTTTGTTAAGTATAAGCATGGGGGTAGACTTATAATTATGCATGATTTCATTACTTCAAGCACCTTAAAAAACTAACAAGGGACTTGGGAGACAGCTGTCTGTGTGTTCTGACACAGTGAAATCTATATTGCAGTGCTTCTGTTTTAAAGTGTTTTGCATAACTAGAGGGTCGAGGATTTTGTGGGTTATGTGGGAAATGAACTTCAAGTGATTGCCAGGTGACATTAAACATTCAGAGTCTAGAGAGCATAATCTCTTTAGATTGCAGGTACTTAAGAAGCTGTTATAAAAAGCAAGAGCATGAAAATTGTTAAAAATATTAGGTTTCTACCCATTATACTTTGAGATTCTGGAGAAATGCATGCAGAGTTAAGAGATAGCATTGCCGAGTCTCTGTGCTGCATGGGAAACCTCAGGAGGAAGCAAATGTGTGGCCTGAAATGCCAGAGAGAGTGACAGTGTTTGAAATGTAGTGACAAATTGATCTGTCCACTGGGGTTTGCTGTTTCTAAGTGATATTTTCCCCAGTGACTTGTTCAAAATGCTGTGCTATGTTTCTTATCAATCCCTGGGACACACTTAGAAAACTTACCCTTTTTGAGTACTTTCCAGATCTTGCTCACTACTCTGTGAGGATTTTCCCTAACTGTTCTCCTAAAGATTATCCTAGTTTTACAATTGAGGGTTTGCCCCCTGTGCAAAATTAATCAGATTTGAGCAAACTTCTATTGGGCCTCAAAGTCCTTGTTTATTTCTTTAGGAAAAAAAGACACATTTAATAACTGACTTGCCATAATTGTTTAAAAGTTTTATTATTCTTTAAATGTAAACAGGTAAGATTTGAAATGAGTAAGGTACATCTATTGATATCTTGGTCCTAATATTGTCCTAACTTTCTAGGAAAGATATGTTGTAACTGTAACTATTAAATAGTATCCAATCAAATACCCCCATTGTATTACTTTTCGATTGCTTTGCAGTAGGTTACCAGAAACATAGAGGCTCAACTAGATATAAAGCTCTGGTGGCCAATTAGAGTAAATGAAGAATGAACAAATCCGTAATCCATTTAGAGGTAAGGCAGAGGCTGTTTAGTTAGGCCTACATGGACATTGTATTGGTTTGCTATTACTCCTGTGACAAATCACCACAAGTTTAGTGGCTTGAAACAATACACATTTATTGTCTGACATTTCTGTAGGTCAGAAGTCTGACACATGTGTTACTGGCTAAAATCAAGGTGTTGGCAGGGCTTTGTCCCTTCATGGAGGCTCTGAGAAAGAATCTGTGTCCAAGTTTGTTCCAGCTCCTGGGATAACGGAGTTGCATGCTGCTGTAGGACTGGGTTCTTTCCTTGTTGAGTGTTGGTTAATTGTTATGCCAGATGCTGCCTTTAGTCCTTTGCTTGTGGCTCCTGTGATCGTATTGAGTCCACCTGCCAATCCAAGATAACCCTCCCAATCTTTAATATGTCTAACCATACTTAGAACTGTGAAGTCCATGTTACCGTGTAATTATCCTCAAGTTCTGGGGTTAGAGTGTGCAGTCTTTCCCAGAGTTGGGGGCAAGGCATGGGAAAGGATCCTGCCATGTGTTCCACAGACATGATGAATGATAATTGGATTTTTTTTTCTTAGCATAGTGGTAAACTAATGGAGTTGTCTGATTTGATCTATATTCTTGAAAAGATGGGTTTCCCTGGTGGCTCAGCTGCTAAAGAATCTGCCTGCAATGCAGGAGACCTGGGTTTGATTCCTGGGTTGGGAAGATCCCCTGGAGAAGGGAAAGGCTACCCACTCCAGTATTCTGGCCTCAAGAATTCCATGGACTGTACAGTCCATGGGGTCTCAAAGAGTCAGACACAACTGAGCTATTTTCAATTCACTTGAAAAGGATAATGATATATGGAGAAAAAAAATGGGAATAAAAGAAAAATAAGACTATTTAGAAAGCTCTTGCAATCATCAGAGATAATGGAGGTGTAATTTTCGGGGATGGTGGACATGATTAAAATGATTCAATTGTGGACAAATTTTGAAGGGAAACCTGACAGGACAAATGAGATTATTAGCAAAGGCGGAAGCAAGGTGGGTTCTACATTTTGGACCTAGCAATTGAGGAAATTGAGGTGTGATTTTAGAACAAGGATTTTTAATCTTTTTTGTTCCATGAATCATTTTGGCAGTGATGAAGCCAATGGAAATTGCCTCAGAGTCATTCTTTTGAATACATAAAATAAGATGCATGGGATAGAAAAGAACCAATTTATTGAAATATAGTTAGCAAAATATGATTAAAATATTTGTGATATTGTAATACATGTGCTTCTTCATTTTTATATTATGCAATATGGTAGGTAGGAAGAGTCCAGGATGATCCCAAGATTCCTGGCCCCTGATGCCTTCTCCCTGATTCTGCACAGAACATCTAAATACAATGAAGGTCACCCCTGTGAGCAGGTTACATTGAATAGCAAAGGTGGAAAGAAAATTTTTGTAGATATAATTAGGTCAATAACCAGTTCATTTTGAGAAGCCAAAAGGAGGATTAACCAGGGTGGACTTGACCTAATCAGTGGACCCTTTGAAAGAAGATCTAAGGTTAGAGACTGAAAGCAGCAGAGTCATTCTCTCCTGCTGACCTTGGAGAAGCAAATCACTGTGCATTCTACAACTGCATGAAAATGAATTCTGAAAACAGCCATGCAAGCTTGGAACAAAATCCTGCACCCTAGATGAGATTACGAGCCCCGTTCAGTTGCAGCCCTGTGAGATGAATTTAGACCTGAGACCCAGTTAAACTATGTCTGGATGCCTGACCCAGGTGGTTTTAAACCACTACGGTTGTGGCTTAAAGTATGCAGCAGTAGAAATGAAGTACTCATGGAAGGATCTAGTGATGGGCCTGATAATTTCTGTGATTTCAAAGTACTAATGAGCATGAATCGCATACTACTTAGATTATCTGCCACCACCGAGATGTGATGTGAAGGTGTTTTTTTCTGCTATGCCAGCGTCACAGGAAATGCTACTGTGATTACTTGATAGTATTCATAATGGAAGGAAATACTAAATTTTAGCTATAGGTCAGCAAAAATAAAGGTAAAACTTTTACTCAACCACGTTCACTGATACTCTCAATTCCTTCTGGATTGCTTGGGGAGGGGGTGTGGACACAGATAATCCAGGCTTACAGAGTTTCTTTGTCAGTAAGAATGTGCACTGGGTCTTTTTAGAAAGACTTTATACAGACTATCAATACCAAAACAGAAAATGTAGTCACTGTAATCTTCAGTTTCTCAGAAACATTCATTTAATCAAAGTGTCCTTTCAGTTAATGTACTTGATTATGTTATTGGATGCAGTGAGGGGAACAGTTTGGTAATATTTCTAAACTCTACTCTTTTTAATTAGACTACTTTCAAAAATCACTTGGGCATCTTATGATAAAAGACATAAAATAATTCTGCTTAAATAAAGACCTGGACTGCAAACTGATTCCTATGTTTGAGAGATGAGATCTATTTCTCCCGACACTGAAAATTTCTATATTCTTATATGTTAAAGTAATGAAGTGCATTGTCTGCATGGATGACTGTCACATACTGCTCAGTAATCTTACTCTAGCAAAGACATTGAAGCCATATCTTTAGAAAGAAGAGATGGTTAACCTTAAGAGACAATACTGATTTTAGCCAGCAAGTTACATGTATAGCTATGTTTTAAAACACAGAAATACAGATATATTTGGCATCATTCTTTTCACATTTTCTGAAACTGAATGCACTGGTAATCTAAAAATGTGTTTCTGCCTTGTTTCTGTGCTCTGCTCAATCTGCAAGCAATAATAAAATATTAACTCACAGGAAAGTTGCAGCTGGAACTCCTTTGCTTCAGTGCTGTGTGATTACTAATTGGGAGATAAATCCAGCATTGGCATAGGAAGTTGAATAAAACTTCATGAGGATTGTGCCTACTTAGAAACCCATCTGCCTCTGGCACCTTTTTGAAACAGTTATCGTTCTTGTTAGATTCTGTGGGTCTGCTCCATGGGCTGCAGGCAGATGCCTGGATCGCATGTCACCTTGCACAGCTGGGGCTGCTGAGTCAGCAGGTACCTGTGTGTCCCACTCCTGTCTCCTTGTCAGCACAGCTGTAGTTTCCAGGACACTGGAGTCGAGTGTTGTTACAACTACTGAGCTCAGTTTTCCTTTGTGTTGAAAGTCCATCTTATTATAAATATCCATCAAACTCTATTTCTTGGGCTGATAAGACGTAGGTTTACATTTCCCTTATGATTCATTATTTAGCTATTGCATTTTAAATTAATACTTTCACAGATATGAAATTTAACCATTTGTGAACCTAAGTAAAAGACATTTATCAATTCATTATATAGTTTTTTTTTAAATTTTCTTTGAGATTGATTAAGAAAGCAAATAGTAATACTTAAAAGAGAAACATACCTAAACTTAAGCATGTACCAGAAAAGGAAGATGAGACAGCCTATGCCTAAGAGAAGACCTCAACCCATGGTACCCTCTCCTTTCTTTTAACTCTCCACAGTAATTTTGGCACTTTTCTCACAATCAGCAGATGCAGTTTATAGTAAACCAAACCAGTGCCCACAGACAAGTAATTTAAGAGACTCTAGTAACATCTAATCAAAGATAACCAGAAATTCTAGGAAAAAAGAATAAAAATGATCAGTAAATAAGCACCAAACTCAAACCCAAATTAATAAAAAACTAACACACACACACACACAGAATTAATAAAGTGAATATGAGGATTTTAAGATTAGCACAGTTCTTAGATTCAGAGATGTGGGAAAATATCATATCCATAAAACAAAAAAGTTTCCCATTAAAAATCAACATTTGTAGATCATAGGATTTACCTATACAATTCTTTTTCAAAAAGTACCTAAAGAGATATTTTCTAAACCTATGCTTGAATATCTAGATTTTAAAATAAATAGGTACTCTTTAAAGGAGCTCACCTTGGTGCTCTGTGATGACCTAGATGGGATGGGGGCGGGGTTTGGGGGGGAGAGGCTCATGAGAGAGGAGAGATGTGTGTGTGTGTGTGTGTGTGTGTGTGTGTGTGTGTATATACTTACAGCTGATTCACATTGTTGTACAGCAGAAACCATCACAACATTGTAAAGCAATTATTCTCCAATAAAATAAATAATAAAATAGTGCCATTTAAAAGTTTCTAAATTGCGGAAAGAATTAAGCTAGAATATATATTTATAAAATAGAATATCCAGACTAAAATTTCTACCAGCAATCAGCAAAAAAGAAAAATGAAATCTCAACATAGCTCTATAAATTTCTAGAGAAATACTGAGATGCCTAAGAAAATAAAATAGTCAAAGAAATAATTTTAAACATTTCCAATTTTCTGATTATGATAAAAGATCAAAATTTTCTAAGTAGTGCTATTAACAGTACACAGAAACACTGCTTGGGTACCTGTAAGCAACCCCCTCAATCTCAGTCCTCTAGTTTTTATTTTATAAGAAAGAATATAATGAAAAATATCTGAAAATGTAGAAAACCGTCCTCAAAAGTTTGGAAATCAACACTCTTAATGTTATTACTATTATATAGACGATGAAGGACTGCTTCAGCTGTAACACACAAAGCAAAATACAACCATCATTTTATTGAAAACGTTGGAGAAGGAAAGCATGATGGAAAGATGCACTGACCTTTATTTGTGGTTTTATTTTTCTAGTTTTTACTCCATTTTCACTTACTCTATGGCTTCCCTGGTGACTCAGATGGTAAAAAATCCACCTGCAGTGCAGGAGACCTGGGTATGATCTCTCGGTTGGGAAGATCCCCTGGAGGAGGGCAGGGCAACCCACTCCAGTATTCTTGCCTGGAGAATCCCCATGGACAGAGGAGCCTGGCAGGCTACTGTCCATGTGTTTGCAAAGAGTCAGACATGACTGAGTGACTAAGCACAGAACACAGCACATGGCTTTCTACAAGTCACTTAACCTTTTCAGCCTGTTTTCCTGCCAGATTTTTTTGTGAGTACACAATGAGAAAACATAGAGAACCATACTTTAATAAAATATATATATATATAATATATATATTATATTATAACATTAATATTTTTATTATTATAAAAAATTATATTTTTATATATAATTATAATTATAACATAAATAATTAATATATTATTAATATAATAACATTAATATTGTCCATGAGATCTCCTAACTTTTTAGCTTGCATATGCAAAATACACATTATCTTACTTAAATCCCCCAATAATATACTCTTGAACACAGCCATACCTCTCTTTATTGTGCTTCACCTTGCTGCACTTCACAGATATTGCATTTTTTACAAATTGAAGGTTTGTGATAACCTTGTGTCAAGAAAGTGTATTGGCATCATTTTTTCCAACACCTTTTAGTGACTTCTTGTCTCTGTGTTGTTTTTCAATAATCCTCTCAATATTTCAAACATTATCATTATCATATTTATTATGGTCATCTGTAATCAGTGATCTTTGATGTTACTATTATTATTGTTTTGAAGCACCAGGAAATGTGCCCATAAAGGTTGACAAACTTACTAGAGGCTAAAACTCATTTACCATTTGAAAAATCCTTAAGAATTATGCTAAATCGACTCTGCTCTATAAATAGAACAACAAAGGCTGATGACAACAGACAGATGGACACTTGGAATTCAGTGATGGGTTTGAGAAAGCTGCTATTGTAAACATTTGTTTACAGCACGGTTTACTGAATATTTTAAGCCTTCTTTTGAGAAATGCTGCTCAGAAAAGAAGTTCTTTCAAAACATCACTGTTCATTGACATTGCAGGTGGATATTCAAGATCTCTGATGGAGATATACAAGGAGATTAATGTTGTTTTCATGCTTAGTAACTGATTCATTCTGAAGCTCATGAATCAAGGAGTCATTTCAAATTTCAAGTCTGATTTTTAAGAGATATATTTCCTAAGGCTATAGATACCATACATAGTGATTCCTCAAATGGATCTTGGAAAAGTCAATCAAAAACCTTCTGGAAAGTATTCATCATTCTAGATGACATTAAGAACATTTCTGATTCAGGGAAAGAGATCAGAATACCAGCATTAACAGGAGTTTGGAAGACATTGGTTCCAACTCTCATGGATACTGCAGATGTTTTAGATCTAGCAGGAGAACTGGAATTAGAAGTGGAGCCTGAAGATGTGAATGAATTGCTGCAATATCTTGAAAAAACTTCAAAGGATAAGAAGTTGGTTGTGGATTATGAAGGACCAAAGCAAGTGGCTTCTTGAGGTGAAATGAAATTTACTTCTTGTGAAGAAGTTGCTAAGATGCTGAAATGATGACAAAGGATTTAGAGTATTACATAGATTTAGTTGGTAAAGCAGTGGCAGAGATTGAGAGGACTGACTCCCATTTTGAAAAGGCCCTACTGTGGATAAAATAGGTTGCTGTTGTTTACTCACTCAGTCATGTCCAACTCTTTTGCAACAGCATGGATGGTAATTGCCGGGCTTCTCTGTCCATGGGATTTCCCAGGCAAGAATAATGGGCTGTGTTACCATTTCCTTCTCCAGGGGACCTTCCTGACTCAGGGATCAAAACCACATCTCCTTTATTGCAGACAGATTCTTTACCACTGAGCCACTTAGAAGCCCAAACATTATGCTAAGTTGCTACTAAGTTGCTTCAGTCATGTCAGACTCTGTGCAACCCCATAGAGGGCAGCCCACCAGGCTCCCCCGTCCCTGGGATTCTCCAGGCAAGAACACTGGAGCGGGTTGCCATTTCCTTCTCCAGTGCATGAAAGTGAAAAGTGAAAGTGAAGTCGCTCAGTCATGTCCGACTCCTAGTGACCCCAAGGACTGCAGCCTACCAGGCTCCTCCGTCCATGGCATTTGCCAGGCAAGGGTACTGGAGCGGGTTGCCATTGCCTTCTCCGACCCAAATATTATGCTCCAATTGAAAAAAACAAAAATTCCACCAAACAGCATTCATGCCACAGAGAAATCGTTCCGGAAAGGAAGAGTCAATCAATGTGCCAGACCCATGATTGTCTTACTTTAAGGAATCGCCACAGCCATAGGAACCTTCAGCACCACCACCTTACTATTCAGAAGTCACCAGTATTGAGGCAAAACCATCTACCAGCAAAAATATTAGAACTCACTGAAGGCTTCCATTATGTTTAGTTATATTTTTAAGAATAAAGTATTTTTAAATTGAGGTATGTACTTTTTTTTAGATATAATGCTATTGCACACTTGATAAATTCCAGTATAGTGTAAATATAACCTTTTTATGCACTGGGAAATCAAAAAATCTATGTGGCTCAATTAATTTTGTTATTTGATTTATTGCTGTGGTCTAGAACTGGACGCTCAATATCTCTGAGGTATGCCCATATATAAACTTAAACATTCAATATGAATTATGCTATTTTAAAGGAATTAGATTATTTATTCTGTAGAATAGAGGTTAGGATGGGGAGTTTGTATGTTCAAAGAGCTGGTTTTCATTCCTAAGATTTCTGACTTGAGGTGCAGATTTCTAAGAACATTTAACTCCCCACAACCCAGGGACCTAGGCAAACAGCAAATGGTAAATAGGCTTAGTCAAAGATATAAAACATACCCTCTAAGCAGACAGATGGGCCCTTGGAATTCAGCGGTGGTCTTGAGAAGGCTGCTATTTGTGTTGGCTGAACAGAATTTGCTTCTTAGCAATCCACGTATCTTAAAACTCAAGTCTTCTGACTCTTTTCAGGACAATAAATCCTCCAATGCAAATACTCAAAGAATGAAGAGCATTCATAGGATGGATACTTTTTTTCCCTAAGAGTTTATAAATAGACTTTACAGGATGAAAACTATAAAGCAGCAAAACTGACGACAACTAATATCGGTGTCAGGAGAGCAAGCATAGTATTGAGTACTATAGTAGACAAATACACGTGGCCTTTAAAGAGTTCATGGTGCAAATCTGATTTACTCATTACAGGAAAGCTGCTGTGGTTTTCTCAGCTTTTTAATCAATAGTTTCAATGCTGGTACTCACATGGAATTTGTTGCTTGAAAGTAAGAGCAACTCAACTCTAATACTTAAGCATAACAAGAGAATTGATTGGTATTTCACTGGTGGTTCAGTAGTTAAGAACCCACCTGCCAGCACAAGGGACACAAGTTTGATCCCTAGTCTGGGAAGATTCCATGTGCCAAGCAGCCACGAAACCTGTGCAGCGCCACTACTGAGCCCATGCACCCCAGAGCCTGTGTCCACAGCAAGAGAAGCCCCTGCAATGAGAAGCCCACATGTTGAAACCAGCCCCTAGTCGCTGCAACTAGAGAAAGCCCACACGCAGCAAGGAAACCCAACACAGTCAAAAATGAATAAATAAATAGATAAATAATAATGAAGAAAGAGAAAAGGGAATTAGTCTCATTGCTGCGTCCAGAATAAGTCTGCTGGGCTTCAGTCATGGCTGGTTGCAGGAACTCCAAGAATGGCTTCAGGATTTGATGGGTGTTATCTTTTCCCTTATAGTTTTATTCTCAAGTTGTCTCTCTCCATGTGGAGAAAAGTGCCATGAAAGGAAACAGATACATACACACAAACTGGCAACACATGCAGAAAGAGAATATCCCTTTTTGAAAAACATTGAGTCGTACTAAAGAAAGATTGTGCTCGTGTACCTATCCCTGAATTAATTACTGTAGTCAGACATGTGTAATCCTCTGATTGATCTGCTTTCTGTGTGACAGAAAGTCATACAAGAGTGACTTCCCTAAAATAAATAAAGTAACATAGTTTTCCTCAAAAGGAAAATAGATGTGGGGCAGCAAAACCATAGATGTCAATTATACAGCAGATCCCCTGCTCTCTGATTAGCTCAACTTCTCTCATGGGATACGAAATGTACAAAAAGTGGAGGCAAGGGTTAAGAATGACTTTGTACAACTAGAACTTGAGCATACACAGCATTTTCCTGGAAAGTTAAACATTAATAATGTCCAGTTTTCCAGCCAAAGGTTTCAAAATGCTATTCACAATATGTAGGCCAACGAGTTTTTCATGAAATTATTTTCCCTTTAAGCAAAAAGTCTGGGTTAAGTACCTAGTGAAATAGAATCTCATTACCATGCTGCTGGCAGGCAGCAAGGTGCAACACTAGAATTTGAAATCAGAACTGAGTTCAAGGTTTGGCTAGGATAGTAGTTGCCTTGTGACCTTGGAAAAAATGTTCTTTTTGACTTCAGCTTTCTCATTAGTAGATTGAGGGCATTAGGACAAGCAACACTTGTGCCCAGGCTTATCCAGAAACAAAGCAAGCAGTTCGTTTCCTCCACATATCCAACATTCCTCTCTTCCAGATTATCTATTATTCTTGTGCCCAGATGTTTTCAGTTGCACTCAAGTATACCTTATTACCTGGTACTTTCCATCCTATTCCTGGAATAAAATAATAGTAATAATTCTGTCTAGACTCTCTAAATGCTTACCTGATTGGTATTAGTGATTTTTTTTTAGTTATCTGTGCACTTTCATAGAACTAAACTTTGGGGATTGCAGTTAATGCTATGATTCTTAGAAACATTTAGAGGAAACCACCAGTGAATCTTTTCAATTTTCTTCCCCCATCCCAAAGTTCTGTGTTGTGAAAATGGCCGTCCTCGGATATATACATGTATTTAGGTTTGTGGGTGGAAGATGGGATGTTTTGGTTTATTTTTAAGTGGGCATATTTTGTAGTAACTGCCAATAGCTACGCCTCATTGGTTTTATTAGTACAGTATTCATGTTCAGTGTTTGACAAATCGTGTTTTGTTAGTGCTATATCAAATAGTCACCCAGACTCTTCCTAGACTTTAAACAGGCAGAGTCTTTTACTTAGGTCATGAATCTTGAAAAACTGTCCCAAAGAAAGGGGAGTAGAAGAAAAATTTCAACTGAAGACCTTACTTACCGATCAGGTCTCCTTTAACTATCCTTGGCTATGCATTTTTTTACTTTAAATATATAATGATAGAATACTAAGTATATAGAGACAACAGTCAATTGAATGCCCATCTGGCTATATTCTGATATATTGATAATTTAAAAGGCAAATGTATTTCATTATGAGCTGCTCTGTGCATGTCCAGTCGTATCTGATAGTTTGCAACCCCATGGACTGTAGCACGCCAGGCTCTTCTGTCCATGGATTTTCCAGACAAGAATAATGGAGCAGGTTGCCATTTTCTTTTACAGAGCATCTTTCTGACCCAGGGATCCAGTCTGTGTCTCCATGTCTCCTGCATTGGCAGGTGGATTCTTTACCACTGAGCCATATGGAAAGCCCTGTTTCATTATAGCAATTTTCAAGTTTTTATTTAAAAAATTTAATTTTTATTTTGTATTAGGGTATAATATTTACAATGTTGTGTTAGTTTCGGATGCACGGCAAAATGATTAGGTTATAGATGTACATGTATCCATTCTTTTTCAGATTCTTTTCCCTATAGGTTATTGTAGAATACTGCTTAGAATTCCCTGCATTATCTAGTAGGTCCTTGTTCCAATAAATAATTGTAGTTAAAAACAATGCCATGAGTTTAAATTAAAAAGACAAAATGTAGTGTAGCTAATGTTTCTTACAGAAGCTTCTTAAGAGACTCTTGCATTTTCATTTTGGTAGTGTTTACATAAGCAACATTAGGCTTGGAGTCAAAAACACTGGACTGAGGTTGCAACTCTGGAACTAAGAGCTCTGTGACCTCTTCACTGCTATTAACCTTAAATAAATTTTAAAAATAGTATTTTTTCTTGCATAAAAATTATTATGCTCTCAATAACCTTTACAGACACTATAAATTAACTCTGTGATACTATCATCCTCATTTTAAGGATGAGCTGAAGCTTCAAATAAGTTAAAATTTTAGGATCGGTGGTATAAGCAAATGACACCAGGCCTGACGTCAGTGTGTGAGACCTGAATCTAATCACTTATCACATCAAATTCCCACCCCGTCAGTCCAGTATACACCACCTAACAAATTGCTGCCTTGGAATACTTTCTAGTTTGTTATCATTTGAACACCCAGGCACACACACACACATTTATTTTAGGAAAGATATTATGTTTTTAAATTAAAATAATTATACACTTGTTTTGATTTCTAGAGTTTTAAGTTTATTTCTAAAAACCTCCTTCATTAAAAATTTTTCAGAAACATGCTCCCAACAGGTTTAGATTTTCACTTTGTTTATAGAAAGTATTCATTGAGTTTATGTAGTTCAGTTCAGTTCAGTCCCTCAGTCGTGTCCAACTCTTTGTGACCCCATGGACTGCAGCATGCCAGGCTTCCCTGTCTATCACCAACTCCAGGAGCTTACTCAAACTCATGTCTATCAAATCGGTGATGCCATCCAACCGTCTCGTCCTCTGTTCTCCCTTTCTCCCACCTTCAATCTTCCCCAGCATCAGGGTCTTTTCCAATGAGTCAGTTCTTTACATCAGGTGGCCCAACTATTGGAGTTCAGCTTCAGCATTAGTCCTTCCAATAAATATTCAGGACTGATTTCCTTTAGGATGGACTGATTTGATCTCCTTGCAGTCCAAGGAGTCTTCTCCAACACCACAGTTCAAAAGCATCAATTTTTCAGCACTCAGCTTTTTTTATATTCCGGCTCTCACATCCATACATGACTACTGGAAAAACCATAGCTTTGACTATAACAACCTTTGTTGGCAACGTAATGTCTCTGCTTTTTAATATGCTGTCTAGGTTGGTCATAACTTTTCTTCCAAGGAGTAAGCATCTTTTAATTTCACGACCACAGTCACCATCTGCAGTGATTTTGGAGACCAAAAAAATAAAGTCTGTCACTGTTTCCATTGTTTCCCCAATGTTTGCCATGAAGTGATGGGAACAGATGCCATATTCTTAATTTTCTGAATGTTGAGCTTTAAGCCAGTTTTTTCACTCTCCTCTTTCACTTTCATCAAGAGGCTTTTTTATTTCTCTTTGCTTTCTGCCATAGGATGATGTCATCTGCATATTGAGGTTATTGATATTTCTCTCGGTAATCTTGATTCCAGCTTGTACTTCATCCAGCCCAGTATTTTGCATAATATACTCTGCATATAAGTTAAATAGCAGGGTGACAGTATACAGCCTTTATGTACTCCTTTTCCTATTTGGAACTAGTCTATTGTCCCATGTCCAGTTCTAACTGTTGCTTCTTGACCTGCATACAGATTTCTCAGTAGGCAGGTCACTTGGTCTGGTAGTCCCATCTCTTGAAGAATTTTCCAGTTTGTTGTGATCTGCATAGTCAAAGGCTTTGGTGTAGTCAATAAAGCAGAAGTAGATGTTTTTCTGGAACTCTCTTGCTTTTTCGATGATCCAACAGATGTTAGCAATTTGATCTCTGGTTCCTCTGCCTGTTCTAAATCCAGCTTGAACATCTGGAAGTTCATGGTTCACATACTGTTGAAGCCTAGCTTGGAAGATTTTGAGCATTACTTTGCTAGCATGTGAGATAAGTGCAGTTGTGTGGTAGTTTAAACATTCTTTGGCATTGCCTTTCTTTAGGATTTGAATGAAAACAGACCTTTTCCAGTCCTGTGGCCACTGCTGAGTTTTCCAAATTTGCTGGCATATTGAGTGCAGCACTTTCACAGCATCATCGTTCAGGATTTGAAATAGCTCAACTGGAATCCCACCACCTTCACTGGCTTTGTTTGTAGTAATGCTTCCTAAGGCCCACTTGACTTTGCACTCCAGGATCTCTGGCTCTAGGTGAGTGATTACACCATCGTGGTTATCTGGGTCATAAAAATATTTTTTCGTATAGATCTTCTGAGTGTTTTTGCCACCTCTTCTCAATATCTTCTGCTTCTGTTAGGTTATTTCTGTCCTTTATTGTGCCCATCTTTGCATGAAATGCTCCCTTGGTGTCTCTAATTTTCTTGAAGAGATCTCTAGTCTTATTCTATCGTTTTCCTCTGTTTCTTTGCATTGATTGCTGAGGAAGGCTTTCTTATCTCTCCTTGCTATTCTTTGGAACTCCGCATTCAAATGGGTATATCTTTCCTTTTCTCCTTTGCCTTTTGTTTCTCTTCTTTTCTCAGCTATTTATAAGGCCTCCTAACACAACCATTTTCCTTTTTGCATTTCGTTTTCTTGGGGATGGTCTTGATCATTGCCTCCTGTACAGTGTCACAGATCTCTCTTCATAGTTCTTCAGGCACTCTGTTAGATTGAATCCCTTGAATCTGTTTGTCACTTCCACTGTATAATTGTACGGGATTCGATTTAGGTCATACCTGAATGGTCTAGTGGTTTTCCCTACTTTGTTCAATATAAGTCTGAATTTTGCAATAAGGATTCCATGATCTGAGCCACAGTCAGCTCCCGGTCTTGTTTTTGCTTTTTGTAGAATAAATGTTTTTTATTATATTTTTCTCAAAATGGCTAAGCATTTGTCACCTAGAACTTCTAAGTGAATAACCCAACTTCCCCTACAGATTTTGAGTGTGCTTGTTTCTGTCTAGCAATCAAGTCATTGCCAATCTGAATTGATTCCTTTTCATAATTAATTTCCATTTCCTACAAAGACAGTTTCCCTCTTAATTATTTCTTCTCATAGATGTCCTGGCCATTTTGTAGATATTTGTCATAAAAATTTTTAGAATAATTAAAAAATGATTTTTCCAAAATCCAACCCAAGTTAATATTGATTCAATTCATATTATCAACTTAAGGTAAATGAAATAATATACATTTACCACCATGAATCTTTCATTCCAAGGAAACAGTCCATTTTTGTATCTGTGTAGTTTTTTAATGTTTTTTTTTTTTTTCCTGTAGATCTTATTTCTTTTTTGTTTAATATATTTCTAGGGTTTTATTTATAAATTTTATCTCAGAGTTCTCTTCTTGGATTGCTGAAATTCCCCTTATACAACTCTGTTTATCCCCATAATTGTCATTTATAAATAACAGTTCTACGAACTTGTCTGCATATGAATATTTAATTTTGAAATCATCAGTATTCAGACAGATATAACAAAATACTAAAGCCCTATAGATTGTTTTTTTTCTTTCTTGACCAAAGTAATCTTTTGTCACACACACACACACACAAACTTTCAAAGAAAATTTAAGATACTTAGTACTGCCTACACAAAGACTCTAACATTCCTTCCTGAATGTCATTTTCAATGTGGGGTAACTTTAATGGACATACTGGTCAGATGGTATTTTTTATGCAAGAAAATTTAAGAAGACTCCTATTGCCAGAGTATCATGCTAAACTAGTTAAAATATGTGTGCTACACCTTCCAGAGCATGAGGCCTTCCTAACAATTGTTAGATACAAAAGCAATTGATGTAATCAATAGGCTACATAAGTGAAAGAGAAGTATTTAAATTTAACAATCAATGCAATAGTTAGGGGCATTTATTTATTGTCTTTTTTTCCTTTTTACTTGTGGTTAGTAGATTAAAAAAAAAAAAAAAAAAAAAACCAGCACACTCTATTTGGCCTTTTTTTTTTTTTTCAAGTTGCTCAGTAGTGTCCAACTCTCTGCATCTCCATGGGCCATAGTCCAGCAGGCTCCTCTGTACTCATGGGATTCTCCAGGCAGTAATACTGGAGTGGGTGCCATTCTCTTCTCCAGGGGATCTTCCTGACCCAGGAATTGAACCGGGGGTCTCCTTTTTGCAGGCGGGTTCTTTACCAGCTGAGCTACCAGGGAAGCCCTGTTCGGCATGCCTAAGAGCTTATTAACAGACTGACAGCAAATGTTGTGAATGGGTTTAAGTAAAATGTATTCTGGAACATAGATATCGTTGGCATCTCTATCGACAACTCGATCACGGACATGAGTTTGGGTAAGCTCTAGGAGTTGGTGATGGACAGGGAAGCCTAGCATGCTGCGTTCCATGGGGTCACAAAGAGTCGGACACAATGGAATGATTGAACTGAACTGATTCTGGAACAGTTGCATTTTTGATTGAGAGACGTCTCTCACAGTGAGATTTATTAAATATTGTACTTCTAAAGGGAATAGCAACACACTCCAGTATTCTTGCCTGGAGAATTCCATGGACAGAGGAGCTTGGTGGGCTACAGTCCATGGGGTCACAAAGAGTTGGACATGACTGAGTGACTAACACATATAAATGTTAAACCCACTTACACATATATTCTGAATTGTACAGTGAGTCAAAATTTGAAATTTGGGGCCAAATAATTCTTTATTGTTAGTTCTCGTCCAGTTTTAGATCAATTAAAATGTCTCTGGTCACTGACAAATGTCCCCGGAAAGGCAAAATTAATGCTATTTGGTAGCAGCACTGCATTAACTTAAAAGTAAAAATTTTGAGAATCCATTTTCCTTTTTATTTTTTGAGGTGTTATCGACATGTAAAAATCTGTACCTATTTAATGTATATGTGTTGATGAGTTAGAATGCCTGTGCAAGTGCCATAAGCAATGCCTTAAACATAAACATCATCTGTAAATGTTTTTTCCGTTTTTTTTTTTTTTTGGTAATAATAGCATTTACCATTAGGTCTACCATCTTAAATTTTTTAAGTGTATTAGACACTGCTGCTGTTGCTGCTAAGTCACTTCAGTTGTGTCCGACTCTGTGCAACCCCATAGACCGCAGCCCACCAGGCTCCCCCGTCCCTGGGATTCTCCAGGCAAGAACACTGGAGTGGGTTGCCATTTCCTTCTCCAATGCATGAAAGTGAAAAGTGAAAGTGAAGTCACTCAGTTGTGTCCGACCCTTAGTGCCCCATGGACTGCAGCCCACCAGGCTCCTCCATCCATGGGATTTTCCAGGCAAGAGTACTGGAGTGGGTTGCCATTGCCTTCTCCGTTATAAGACACTATGGTTAGCTATATGAACAATGCTGGATTGTACATCTCTATGACTTACTCATCTTACATAAGTGAAACTTGGTATCCTTTGACCAACATCTGCCCAGTTTATCCTTCCCTCAACCCCTTGTTAAACACATTGTAGTCTATGAATTTGACTGTTTTTGATTCCTTATGTAATATGAGATCCTATAGTATTTGTTTTTCTGAATCTGGCTTTTTTTCACTTTGCATGATATCTTCCAAGTTCTTTCATGTGATATAGTAGACAGAACAATTCACTTTAGAAACAATTCCATGTTATGCATGTACAACCTTTCCTTTATCCATTCATCTGTCTGTGGACATTTAGGTTATTTCATGTCTTTGCATTCATGCTGCTGCTACTGCTAAGTCGCTTCAGTCATGTCTGACTCTGTGCGACCCCATAGACGGCAGCCCACCAGGCTCCCCCGTCCCTGGGATTCTCCAGGCAAGAACACTGGAGTGGGTTGCCATTTCCTCCTCCAATGCATGAAAGTGAAAAGTGAAAGTGAAGTCGCTCAGTCATGTCCGACTCTGTGTGACCCCATGGACTTCAGCCTACCAGGCTCCTCCATCCATGGGATTTTCCAGGCAAAAGTACTGGAGTGGGGTGCCATTGCCTTCTCTGCTTTGCATTCATAAGTATTATAAAATATTATAAATATCCTATAAATATCAGTGAACATGAGAGGGCAGATACATCTTCAGGATCTTAATTTCAGTTCATTTTGGGTATATGCTCAGAAGAGTAATTGCTGGATCATATAGTATTTCCATTTTTTGAGGAAACCGCATGCTGTTTTTGGCCTTCCCTGATAGCCCAGTTGTTAAAGAATCCACCTGCAATGCAAGAGACCCCAGTTAGATTCCTGAGTCAGAAAGATCCACTGGAGAAGGGATTGGCTACCCACTCCAGTGTTCTTGGGCTTCCCTTGTGGCTCAGCTGATAAAGTATCCCCCTGCAGTGTGGGAGACCTCGGTTCAATCCCTGGGTTGGGAAGATCCCCTCAAGAAGGGCAAGGCTACCCACTCCAGTATTCTGGCCTGGAGAATTCCATGGACTGTATAGTCCATGGGGTCACAAAGAGTCGGACACAACTGAGCAATTTCACTTTCATGCTGTTTTCACTAATAGCTGTACCAATTTACAGTCCCCCCAAAATGTACAACAGTTCCATTTTTTCCACATGCTTGCCAACATTTGTTATCTCATATCTTGTTGATACTAACTATCCCAACATTTAGTATAAGGTGGCATCTCATCGTGGTTTCTACTTGGATTTCCACAATGTTGAACACATTTTAATATACCTGATGGACATTTGTACATATGTCTTCTTTGAAAAATATCTATTCAGATATTTTTCCCACTTTAAAATGAGGTGTTTTTTCTGATATTGACATGTAGGAGTTTCTTATGTGATTTGGATACTAATCTTTTATGAAATATATGAATTGAAAATATTTCCTTCCTTTACATAGGCTTTTTCTTTACTTGGCTAATTGTTTTCTTTGTTGTGCAGTAGTTTTTTAGTTTGATATAGTCCCATTTGTATTTTTTTTTTTTTTTTGCCTGTACTTCTGGTGTCATTTCCAATAAATATTTTTTCCAGTGTCAATTTCAAAATACTTTTCCCTATATTTTCTTTTATTTTTAACAATTTCAGGGTTCCTTTACTGCTCTAGTTTCTTTTCTACACATTTACTCCTCAGTCTACCACAGTTTGGTTTCTGTCAATATATGGGTGCTAAAATTCCTCATTACCATGACCATTAAACTTTCAGTTGCTTAATCCTTGGTATATTCTGTCTCTGTTTTAAATTCTGAAATATTTGACATCCCCAATCCCTTTCCTTTAAGGAAACAACTTTGTATACAGCCACAATTTAAAAATGAATATTAAGGGATGAAAATTGCCATTCATCATTAACTCAGTATGTATTACGTATGTATTAAGTCACTATGCTGAATATTTGTTTTGCCTGATTTGTAATTATCACAGTAACCATTGATTGTGGCTTATTAGACAGATCTGACACTGTTGAGCATGGTCATCTTGAAATTTAATTTGCTTTCTCGCAATCCCAAGAACCTGTCATGGGACCAGGTTCTGGTACTTCTTTTATCTCCTTTTGCCATGTGCCCGAGAGAATTACCCATGACCTTTTTCTTTTGCTAGTTGCAAATTTCTCTGTTCCCTCTTTTTTCATAATCTTTTTGGAGTAGAATTATTTTAAAATGTTGTATTAGTTTCTGTTACACAGCAAATTGAATCAATTATACATATATCTTATTTGTTGTATTTTCTTCCCATTTAGGTCACCACAGAGCACTGAGTAGTGTTCCCCAAGCTATAAAGCGTGTTCACATTAGTTATCTGTTTTATATGTCTATCAACAGTGTATGTATGTCAAACCTAATCTCCCAGTTCATCCCATTCCTCCTCTTTCCCCCCTTGGTGGCTGTATGTTTGTTCTCTATGTTTGTGTCTCTATTTCCATTTTGCAAATAAAATCTGTACCATTTTTCTAGATTCAACATACATGTGGAAATATACAATATTTGTTTTTCTGTTTTTGACTTACCTCACTCTGTATGAAAAAAATAAATAAATAAATTGAAGAGGATAGAAATCCTAGAGATAAACCCACATAATTATGGTCACCTAATCTGACAAAGAAGGCAAGGATATACAATGGAATGAAGAAGGCCTCTTCAAAAAGTGATGCTGGAAAAACTGCACAGCTACATATAAAAGAATAAAATTAGAACACTCCCTAATGCCATACAGAAAAATAAACTCCAAATGGATTAAAGATCTGAAGGTAAGGCCAGACATTATAAAACTCATAGAGGAACCCATAGGCAGAACACTCTGTAACATAAATCACAGCAGGATGTTTTTTCACCCACCTCCCAGACTAATGAAAATAAAAACAAAATTTAACACATGGACTCTCTCTTGGATACTTCCATCCCTGTGCTTTGGTTGCAGGATGAAACAGTTACTTTGTCTGCTCTTTCTGTGATGCTCTTGCTTAGAGGTGCCCCCAGACCATTCCATTTTGTCGATTTCACTGGGAAACATTGGGAAGATAATAACAACAGTGCAAAAACAAAATACACAAAAATACAGTGAAAGAACCCAGTTTTGAGGCTTCTAAACACTGTTGGGTGTGCCCGGCAATTTATAAATCCCTCAGATACAATGCATAAAAGTCTATTTTACTTGTCCCTGATTGTGATTGAAGAATGGATTTCAGATGGCAGCTGCCATGTGATCTCACAAACTTTTTCTCTAAAGATTCTGTTTCCTTGAGTCTTTCCCATCCACAAGGAGAAAGAATGTGAGCAGAGTTCTTTCTTGCAGATGATGTTCATAATAATATTCATTTTTTGTGTGTTTCTGTTCCTCATTTCAGTTGTAAAATTCAAAGTAAATGAGAAGAAATTATCAAGACTTTTCTTCTTTAACATGTACAAAGTGTCATTTACATCATTTTTATTTAATAAATATTTAAATGAGCAAACACATTTGTGCCTGACCCCTGCTACAAATATTTCCCCATCTTCTTAAACAACAAATGGCATTGTCTTGGACATGTCAAAAATAAAAGATAATGATGATCAGAGTTGGATTAACTGTGTCCATCTCGGCTTCTCCCTCCTTTGCTTTCTTTCCTCTCCTGCTTCCTCCCATATAATTCAACACTTCCTTATGCAAGATCCAAGAGGCTTCCCTTGTGCCATTGCCCCGCAGATATTGGTTGAGAGGCATTTCAGATATTTTAGTTACATCAGATCAGATCAGTCACTCAGTCATGTCCGACTCTTTGCGACCCCATGAATTGCAGCACGCCAGGCCTCCCTGTCCATCACCAACTCCCGAAGTTCACCCAGGCTCATGTCCATCAAGTCAGTGATGCCATCCAGCCATCTCATCCTCTTTCGTCCCCTTCTCCTCCTGCCTCCAACCCCTCCCAGCATCAGAGTCTTTTCCAATGAGTCAGCTCTTCACATGAGGTGGCCAAAGTACTGAGTTTCAGCTTTAGCATCATTCCTTCCAAAGAAATCCCAGGGCTGATCTCCTTCAGAATGGACTGGTTGGATCTCCTTGCAGTCCAAGGGACTCTCAAGAGTCTTCTCCAACACCACAGTTCAAAAGCATCAATTCTTTGGCGTTCAGCCTTCTTCACAGTCCAACTCTCACATCCATACATGGCCACAGGAAAAACCATAGCCTTGACTAGATGAACCTTTGTTGGCAAAGTAATGTCTCTGCTTTTGGATGTGCTATCTAGGTTAGTCATAACTTTCCTTCCAAGGAGTAAGCGTCTTTTAATTTCATGGCTGCAGTGACCATCTGCAGTGATTTTGGAGCCCAGAAAAATAAAGTCTGACACTGTTTCCAGTGTTTCCCCATCTATTTCCCATGAAATGATGGGACCGGATGCCATAATCTTTGTTTTCTGAATGTTGAGCTTTAAGCCAACTTTTTCACTCTCCACTTTCACTTTCATCAAGAGGCTTTTGAGTTCCTCTTCACTTTCTGCCATAAGGGTGGTGTCATCTGCATATCTGAGGTAATTGATATTTCTCCCGGTGCAGGGGACCCGCCCGGGCTGATCCAGGGTATTCGAAGGAGAGACGGCATAGGCGAGGATCAGGAAACAATTGCTTAATTAAACATTAATTAAGGATATAAAGAGTAATAGAATGAGGATAGCTCAGTGAGGAAATTCAGTGGAGAAAAGAGGCTGAAATAAGGATAGCTCAGTGAGGAAATTCAGTGGAGAAAAGAGGCTGAATAATTCAGCCAGAAGGTAACAGAAAGAACGACATGGGGAGACCAAGTTTTGGTGAACAAGGCCCGCACTTTATTTTCCAAAGTAGTTTTTATACCTTAAGTTATGCATAGAGGATAATGGGGGAAGGGGTAGAGTCATGCAGCAAGCCAGGCTTTCTTCCTGCAAACTTACCATATGCAAAAGCTTAGGTGATTTGCATCATCTTCTGGCCCAGAGGCTGTTAACATTTTAAGACCCTTTCTTCAGAAAACTTATTTTTCTCTAAAGGTGATTGGTCAGGAGCCACTCTCCAAAAGCATTAGATAAAGTTGCATTCCTACAGAGCAAAGGTGTGGTGGGCTATAACAAGAAAAAGAATTAACTCAAGGGTCCCAGGTTACAAACATTAAAGCTACTACTTACACCAATTATATTAATCAATACACTGCCAGGGACACAGCAGGTAAGGGATATGGAAACTTAGCAGCAAACATTGGCCCAACAAGTGAAAATCCCTTCACCAGTACAATTTCTAATCAGTCTTTTAACTACTCAAAAGAATCTGTGTTTAGACAGTTTAGAACATCTCCTGCCTCTCACAGTTGGGAGGCTCTGAACAATCACGTGTGGCCGGAAAAACCTATTCAGGCAGTCTAGAGGATTTCCAAAGGAGTTTGTAGGTTAAACACTGTCACACCCAGGAATTATTAACTGGAGCTGTAAGCTAACTCTTTTTTCAGAGAGGTAGTGGGGGACAGCCCCCCGTAAAGTCAGAGGTGTAGGTGAAAGCACAAAGCAGAAAGTAGGCAGACTCTGGTTTTGGGGGTATATGCTCGAGAATTTCCAGGGGGATTCCTGAAGCTTGATCCCGCCTTTGCGTATGCCAAGCCTCCTTCCTCATGACCTTTGACATGGGCAGAGTTCCTCACACTGGCTACCGGCAGTGATAGAATTCCAGTTGAGCTATTCCAGATCCTGAAAGATGATGCTGTGGAAAGTGCTGCACTCAATATGCAATATGCACTCAATATGCAATATGCCGGCTCCCGGCATCCCGGCAATCTTGATTCCAGTTTGTGTTTCTTCCAGCCCAGCATTTCTCATGATGTACTCTGCATATAAGTTAAATAAACAGGGTGACAATATACAGCCTTGACGTACTCCTTTTCCTATTTGGAACCAGTCTGTTGTTCCATGTCCAGTTCTAACTGTTGCTTCCTGACCTGCATACAAATTTCTCAAGAGGCAGATCAGGTGGTCTGGTATTCCCATCTCTTTCAGAATTTTCCACAGTTTATTGTGATCCACACAGTCAAAGGCTTTGGCATAGTCAATAAAGCAGAAATAGATGTTTTTCTGGAACTCTCTTGCTTTTTTGATGATCCAGCGAATGTTGGCAATTTGATCTCTGGTTCCTTTGCCTTTTCTAAAACCAGCTTGAACATGAGGAAGTTCACGGTTCACATATTGCTGAAGCCTGGCTTGGAGAATTTTGAGCATTACTTTACTAGCGTGTGAGATGAGTGCAATTGTGCGGTAGTTTGAGCATTCTTTGGCATTGCCTTTCTTTGGGATTGGAATGAAAACTGGCCTTTTCCAGTCCTGTGGCCACTACTGAGTTTTCCAAATTTGCTGGCATATTGAGTGCAGCACTTTCACAGCATCATCTTTCAGGATTTGGAATAGCTCAACTGGAATTCCATCACCTCCACTAGCTTTGTTCGTAGTGATGCTTTCTAAGGCCCACTTGACTTCACATTCCAAGATGTCTGGCTCTAGGTCAGTGATCACACCATCATGATTATCTGGGTGGTGAAGATATTTTTTGTACAGTTCTTCTGTGTATTCCTGCCACCTGTTCTTAATATCTTCTGCTTCTATTAGGTCCATACCATTTCTGTCCTTTATCGAGCCCATCTTTGCATGAAATGTTCTTTTGGTATCTCTGATTTTCTTGAAGAGATCTCTAGTCTTTCCCATTCTGTTGTTTTCTACTATTTCTTTGCATTGATTGCTGAGGAAGGCTTTCTTATCTCTTCTTGCTATTCTTTGGAACTCTGCATTTAGATGTTTATATCTTTCCTTTTCTCCTTTGCTTTTCACTTCTCTTCTTTTCACAGCTATTTGTAAGGCCTCCCCAGACAACCATTTTGCTTTTTTGCATTTCTTTTCCATGGGGATGGTCTTGATCCCTGTCTCCTGTACAATGTCACAAACCTCATTCCATAGCTCATCAGGCACTCTTTCTATCAGATCTAGGCCCTTAAATCTATTTCTCACTTCCACTGTATAATCATAAGGGATTTGATTTAGGTCATACCTGAATGGTCCAGTGGTTTTCCCTACTTTCTTCAATTTAAGTCTGAGAGTCTTCTGTTTTCCCCATATATCTAGGGAAATACAGTGTTGCGATTTTAACTTAAAAATGTAAACTCAATTTTCACCCACAAATATTGTTCATGTATCATGTGTTATGGCCTGACCCGAATTTTTAGCCAGTTTCTAGGAAGTGAGCCAAGCTTTTGAAACCTGCCTGCCATGCATGATACAGTCCGGTCTTCACATCAGACATGACCTTGATGTTTGTTTTTTATCCTATAATCACTTTTAAGAAAACTAGGCTGTAGTTGAGGGACAAAGTAAATCAATAAACGCTCTAAAATGGGATTGGGTTATCTGAACCATAATTTCGTACCATAGACCAGTGCCTAGGTGAAAAATAGACCCTGTTTTCTCCTACAGGCTTGTGAAAAGAAACATGCTTAGCATTTCAGAACTTTGTACTGTGAAGTTTTCAAAATATGTTTTCTGTTGAAGGAATAGAAAATAACTCAATGTTTTCTGACATTTTTATGGTAGTTTTAGAGACTGTATATGATTTTGGATTATTATTATAAATCATTAAGTAATCTCTGTAAGGTCAACTTTTTGCTCATTTATATAGAATTTTAGTATTATGTTTAGAGTGTTATAAATGTTGAATCATTCAGCAGAAAATTAGTTCACTGTAAAGGATTTTCAAAATAGAAACATCATGGTTGAAAATGGAATGTTATTCCTTTACCTAATATCTACTATATCAGCTTTTGATCTGATTAATTATTTTTTAATATGTGATGACTCTTAAATGCTGAAATAGGAAAACTTTTCAGTCTTTAAAAGATACTTGCTGACCATTAAAAATTATTATTTTTAATGTATCTATTCCATAAAATTCCTATTATTTTTTCATCTTTCTTAAAGCATACAAAACCAAACAAAATGCCAATGCCAGATTTTATTCTTTATCTTAACTGGCAGAATTAGAAAACAAGATTATAAATTAGTGAAGTAATATTAGATTATGAAAGAGCTTTCAGATGGTAGTTTTTATAGGCTAAAACTTTTCTTGTGAAGCCCAAATGACTCCAAGATGTAATTTCTGAAAAATCACATAAATTACTTATGGATAATCTGTTGAAAATATCCTTCTTAAGTGGATGTTTTAGAAAATTTCCCCCAAATCCCAAAGCGTTAGTTAGAACATACCTCAAAAACCTTAAATAAAAGCTGTTTACACTATCATTAAAACAGCAATTCAAGGAATTGGAATATAATAAATAGGACATTTATTAATTCTAGTTAACAGGTAAAGACAATGAATAAAGTAAACTAGGTAAAGACAATGAATGACCTAGTTACGATTAGGCAAATTTGATTTAATGCAGAAGTAGCACTAAAATTCCTTAGGAATATCTGATTTTGTAATATTCCTGAATGAAAATCTCTTGTAGCTTCTATAAAGCCAAAAGTCTAAGAGAATTTTATAAATAACACAATTGAAAAATTTTATCGAGAATACAAGATACAGACAGAGCAAGCTTCTCCTTCTATTTTCCTACCTCCAAATATATATTGACTCTGTTCATTTTTGTCTGTTTTCCCTGTCACCATTTCAGTTTACGCCCCCATCCTCAGCTACCCGTCACTGAGTAGGAGACTTCCTCTTGCTTTCACTCCAAACTCCCTCCAATCTTTTCTGCACTTACAAGCCATCAAAATCTTTGAAATCACAAATTACTCTCTAAAATCACTTTTTTTTTTTTTTTGCTCTTAGAATAATGTACCAATACTATTCCAAGTCTCATAAATCCATGTCTGATCTTGTCCTGGTATGACCTTGCATTTAACTCACTTGTGCTACCTTCTCCATTCCTCCAGCCGCAGTAAACCCTTTAAATGTCCTACGATTGCTCTAGTCTCAGAGCCTTCTTACCTGCCCTTCCTTCTATCTGGAATGTCTTTGCTCTTTGCACAGCAGACATTCTCACATTTTTCAAGACTTCTCATGTCACTTCTCAGCGACATCTTTCCTAACCATTCTGTCTAGGTAGCTCTAATTATTGTCCTTATTGTCCCTTGTTTATTTCCCTGTCAGTTATTTGCCACAATTTGTAGATGTGTTTTTAGGGAAGAAAGAAATGTTCTTGTACCTTCTTGGTTCTTCTGGCTGATCTAAGAATTACAACACAGATTAACAGGGGAACCTCAAAGTTTAATGATGTTGTTCAGTCGCTAAGTTGTGTCCAACTCTGTGATCCCATGGACTGCCACACACCAGCATTCTCTGTTCTACATCATCTCCCAGATTTTGCTCAGATTCATGTCCATTGGGTCAGTGATGCTATCTAATCATCTCATTATCTGCCATCCCCTTTTCCTTTTGTCTTCAATCTTTGCCAGTTCAAAGTTTAATAACATGCATATATGGAAGAGGTCCAGGAAAACTGAGTTACTAAAATAGCTGAAACCCTTACCTTAGATACCATCTTCAACTAAAGACTAAAGGGGATGTTGGGGTTGTGGTTTGGAACTTTGAAAAGGGGAAAGGCACATAGATGGAAAAGCAAGTTTTAGATGAACAAATGTTTGCTGGGCCATGAAGAGACAAGATGACACAGACTAGACTCTGAACTCAGAGAGTATCTCCGCCATACCCAACACATATTCACTGCAGACGTCTCTGGTGATAGCTTGATCCCTGTAATTGACCCTCTGTCTAAAAATTTCAGGCCATTCAGTTCAGTTCAGTCGCTCAGTCATGTCCGTCTCTTTGCAACCCCATAAATCGCAGCATGCCAGGCCTCCCTGTCCATCACCAACTCCCGGAGTTCAGGCCATTAGGGAAGGCCAAAGTTTTTTTTCCTGAGTCTTTTGGGCCTTGATTCTTTTTCAATAGAAATAATCTGCAGGTGAGAGAGACATTTTGGGTGGTGAATTTTGTTCCACTACCCATGTATATTTTATACACACATACACCCTCATACACATATGCATGTATCTGTATCTGTTTATCTATCTAGAGAAAGAGGGAAAGAGAAAGGAAGAAACCAGAGGGGTCAATAGGTAGATTGTTGCTTTTGACTTGTTTACTTGACTATTGCTAAATCCATAAAGGCAAGAACCATACATATTTTATTCACTAAAATATATCCAGTGCCTGGGATAATGCATGGCCCATAATAAGTATTCAATAAATTTTATGAATGAATAAAAAAATGAGATGTTTGAGATGGTTGAATGAGGATGAGATGGTTGTATGGCATCACTGACTCGATGGACATGAGTTTGAGCAAGCTCGGGGCATTGGTAGTGGACAGGGAAGCCTGGCGTGCTGCAGTCCCTGGGGTCACAAAGAGTCAGACACTGCAGAGCGACTGGACTGAACCAAAAAAGAATGAATGAAAGAGTTAATACCTAAATTCAAGCACCTGCTTCCCTTATGGCTCAGCTGATAAAGAATCCGCCTGCAATTCGGGAGACCTGGATTCCATCCCTGGGTTGGGAAAATCCCCTGGAGAAGGGAAAAGCTACCCACTATTCTGTGGGTATTCTGGCCTGGAGAATTCCATGGACTGTATAATCCGTGGAGTCCCAAAGAGTCGGACACAACTGAGTTACTTTCATTTTCATGCTCAAGCACCTAGATGATTGTTCACTAAGTTTTAAGAATTTCAGTCCAAAACTTTCTACTATGCAATTTTGAACCCCGAGCCACAGCAGAATGTCCACCTCTGACACACAGCTTTTCCTCATTTTCTCCCTTTAACTCTACTTCAAATGTGTTTGTTTTCACTATTCTAAAATCAAGTATTTATTAAAGACTCTAATTATATGTTATGTTTTATGTCCCCTGTTACTTCTAAGTTACTCAGTATAAGCTCCAAGTGCGTAGACATTATTTCCTTTTAAGAAGAAAACATCCAAAGTATTAAACTTCCATAGTACAGACTGTTAGGTAGATTCTTGTCTTAATATATGCTTATTAACTTTGAAGACATCAAGGTTGACTCAAAGGCAGGACTTTCAGTCCCTCTGAGAAGCACAGTACATCTCCCAATGTTAATTTAAGCTTGACAGATGAGGGGTGAATTTATTTGTGAGAGAGTTCATATCATCATTGAGAAGCATTTATTCCTTCCTGAAAGGTTATTTTCTGCAAAATAAGATATAGTGCTTCATCCAGGCTTCCAGCTTGCTCTGTAACCGAACAATCCTTGGCATTTAGACGAAGTGTTATGTCCTCTAGCTAGGAAATGAGTTGTGAGAGGTATTTTTCATTTCGAACTTTTGATCATAGTAACATTTTCCGTAAGCTTATATGGAGACAGCCACTGCTAAGCAGGTTTATTTTCTCTGGGTCATAAAATAACATATGGGTGGAAAGAATCCAGTTATTGCTTTGGTTGAAAGAACTCATAATGTCATGGAAAAAGAGTGGGTCACATCAGATGAGATGGATGAGACGGATAAGAGAATGTATCTCAGCTTTGACCTTTATGGTCTAGGCGACCTTTGGCAAGTTATTTAACTTCTATAAATCTTTTTTATTTTTATGTTATATCATAACTTCCTCATAAGGTACTAAGTTTTTAATGACACATTAGGAGTTTGACACATGATAACTTAAAGCAACAATACTAATAATGCAGACAATACCACTGGACTGAGACATGGAAATAGATATTTTGGTATATGCCTGCTTGCATGTGTGCTAAGTCATGTCTGACTCTTTTGTGATCCCATGGACTGTAACCTGCCAGGCTCCTCTGTCCATGGGATTTCCTAGGCAAGAATACTGGAGCAGGTTGCCATTTCCTCCTCCAGGGGATCTTCCTGACCTAGGGATCGGACCCATGTCTTCTGTGTCTCTTGCATTGGCAGGTGATTCTTTTCCACTGAGCCACCTGGGAAGCCTATTTCAGTATTTATCAACAGTTATTTTATCCATTAATTGTTCAAATTTAACCAGTGCTTTCTAGGTGACAGGCATTGAGCTAGGTATAAATCACTGAGAAAAATCACAGTAGTATCTTTTCTCATAAGATACACTGCTTTTTTATTGTTTCAATTTTATGGATATTTGAAAAAGATTGAAGGTTTTATTTTTTAAAGTTTTGATGAGTTAATATTGCGTTTTCCCAGTTGTGTTATTTTCATTCTTTTTAATTTTTTTTTAAACTGGAATATAGTTGATTTACAATGTTGATTACTTTCCCTTTCTTTTAAAGTTGGTACAACTTTTGGACTTCGCCCTCAACCTTTGGGAGAGTCTCAGGATATGATGATAACCCATAGGTGTTTCTTCAGTGTGCTTATGTGGTGATTTGTAATTGCTTTAGCCCTTACTTGCTAAGATTATAATCACTAGTATAATTATCTCCTTTACCAGAATATAAAACTTGCTATAGAAATTGTGGCAACCTTACTTACTATTATGTGCATATAATATGCATTACTGTATAATATTGAGGGAATAAAAAGATGAATAGATGAGTATTTCCCATGATTACACATGCTATGGGAGCTGCTGCTGCTAAGTCACTTCAGTCGTGTCCGACTGTGTGCGACCCCACAGACGGCAGCCCACCAGGCTCCGCCATCCCTGGGATTCTCCAGGCAAGAACACTGGAGTGGGTTGCCATTTCCTTCTCCAATGCATAAAATGAAAAGTGAAAGTGAAGTCGCTCAGTCGTGCCCAACTCTTAGCGACCCCATGGACTGCAGCCCACCAGGCTCCTTCGTCCATGGGATTTTCCAGGCAAGAGTACTGGAGTGGGGTGCCACTGCCTTCTCCAATGTGATTACAAATGCTGAAAGTTACCACCTCATTTTGAAACACTGATGTAAATAAGAAAAAGTAATTATGCAAATTCAAGGTTCTACATTCACGACATTTTAAAATTACATCCACTGAAAAAGAAAAGTGATATGTGTTGGAAAGTAAAGTGCAATTAGTCTAACATATTTTCACTAAATTGTCAGATTATCTAGGAACGTTTAGGAAGCCAAGATTCTCAAATAAATAATCCCCCTAAATCAGTGAAGCTGATCCTTTGCACTATCTACCGACGTGAGACAGGGGTAAAGCGATTAATTCAGCTCCAAAATAATCCTCTAAAGTGTTCATCATCTTTAGTCTTTGCTCAAGAACTTTAAGAACCTGTCAAAAAACTGTAGTGAAATGAATGAAGCAGCACTGATTACAACGTGTTTCTTTGTCTAGCCCACTTGCTTGCTTTCTAATAAGTAAAAATTGTCGTGTAAATATTTCTTACAGAACCAAAAGAAGAAAACTGAATGTAGATAAATCACCTTTAATATATCATCCTTTGATGACTTAAGAACTTGTATGATCTTAAATGAGAGCATATGCTTGACTTTCCATAATTGTTGCTATCCATAGTCATAACATAACATGCTTTCCTTAATTTGGATACAAAGATGTAAATATAGACTGAACCATATTGAATTTGTATTTTTGTCCCTGTATAATATATAATGTATTATTCATACTGTCTTCACTATATTCACAGTAACATAAAATGAATATGGAACATCTTAGAAGATTTCCTATTGTCATTAACCCTTCTTGTCTTTGCTTATTTGAGGTAGATTTCTTAAAATGTCCTATAGATCAGGAAAACCAATGGAAATAGTTTGTGGTAAGACAGAAATTTTTCTTTGTTGCTAAAGAAAAAATATGAATGTCTCTACATGTACTTATATTTTTTGCATTTATTCAGAGTAACTATTAGCTTAGGGTGATGTTTTCTTATTTCAAAAATGCAATTTATTCTTGGAAAAGTGCCATCAAATCACATCCAATTAGTTCCGTAATATTTGGTGAACTAATGCAAAGAGTGTGCAGTACAAATAAATTGAAATATACTATGAATTCTGGGCAGAGTAAAGTTAAGGTTAAACTATTTCATATTAATGTAAATGTTGCACATATTCAGTCTGTTAATTCTAGATGTGTTGAAAGTGAAGATAATTCTTAAATGTAGCTCACCTCTATCTAATGAAAAAAAGATATAAATGAATCCAAAACATATTTGAGACTACAAGCAAACCAGATAGGCTAGATAATTCATCAGGAAGGTATGTTGAGAGTCTAACATCTATTGCATCCCTGCTACCACCTGCTACACATGAAGTCATAAGTTAGGGACATCATAAGTAAAAGTTGGATGGGCCACAGGAGTGAGGTATTGCTTTGGATTTGGGAGGCTTGGAAGAAATGCTGCTTCTCTCAATTCTTTTTTTTTTTTTTTAATTTTTATTTTTTTTTTCCAACTACAATTTTATTTTATTTTTAAACTTTACAAAATTGTATTAGTTTTGCCAAATATCGAAATGAATCCGCCACAGGTGTACATGTGTTCCCCATCCTGAACCCTCCTCCCTCCTCCCTCCCCATACCATCCCTCTGGGTCATCCCAGTGCACCAGCCCCAAGCATCCAGTATCGTGCATCGAACCTGGACTGGCAACTCGTTTCATACATGATATTTTACATGTTTCAATGCCATTCTCCCAAATCTTCCCACCCTCTCCCTCTCCCACAGAGTCCAAAACACTGTTCTATACATCAGTGTCTCTTTTGCTGTCTCGTACACAGGGTTATTGTTATCATCTTTCTAAATTCCATATATATGCGTTAGTATACTATATTGGTGTTTTTCTTTCTGGCTTACTTCACTCTGTATAATAGGCTCCAGTTTGATCCACCTCATTAGAACTGATTCAAATGTATTCTTTTTAATGGCTGAGTAATACTCCATTGTGTATATGTACCATAGCTTTCTTATCCATTCATCTGTTGATGGACATCTAGGTTGCTTCCATGTCCTGGCTATTATAAACAGTGCTGCGATGAACATTGGGGTACACGTGTCTCTTTCCCTTCTGGTTTCCTCATTGTGTATGCCCAGCAGTGGGATTGCTGGATTGGAACTCCCATAATTATTAACCCCCTAAGTAAGTAAAATGCCTTAGACCTTCTCTGTGAAGAAATGTTTGAGAAGGTTCTCAAGATCACAGATTTTAAGAAACACAGTCTTTAAGCACAGTTAATGAAGTTGCAGTATCTGTATTCATCAAATTCAACTCCCTTAGTTTTACAGCACAGTTGGTGGGTTACAGTCATCCATAGTTTGAGAGACGGTTCTGAGTGTGGGAAAGAGTATGGACTTTGGAGTCAGAAAACCTGGGTCCAAAACTACCTTAAACTTTTATTAGTCTTGTATCCTTGGGCAAGTCAACTGCATTTAGAATCTAAGCCTTAAATTCCCTTCCCTGAAAAATATGGACACCAACATGTCTTTCGTATGGATTTTGTGAGTATTATTTAAGAGCAGGCGTGTGAAGTTCCTGGCCAGTCAGTATGACTGTGTTAAAGGTGTGTGGTCCCTCGTCTCACAACAAAACATTTCCAGTTAAGGATCTCGAAGCACAATGAGGAAATGTAGTCCAGCAATCCTGCAGATAGAAAATAGAGGAAATGAAGATCCTTCTCTCTACCATCTCACTTCCCTGTTTGACTCTGGGACATTTACTTTCAGTACACTGACCATTTCTTTCCACTTGTAGGAAACGAAGTGATTAAAGAAGGACCCAGACATTGAAAAGTCTAGGTTATGCCAGAGCTGCACTTCCACTAAGGAAGCACCTTCAGGGCACTGTTAATCCTGCTCTGTGAAGGAGAGGCCCTGGGGTGATCTTTTAAAAAGATTTTTTTTTTTTTCTTTTTTATATTATTTTCCATTAAGGTTTATCACAGGATTTTTTTTTTTTTTTTGTACAAGTATGTTTATAGTAGCATTATTCATAGTGGCCAAAAAGTGGAAACAACCCAAATGCCCATAAACTGATAAATGAATTAATAAAGTGATTATATCCATACAATGGAATGTTATTTGACAATAAAAGGAACACAATACTAATACGTGTTACAAAGATTTAAAAACCTTCTGACATGTTTGCCATCTAAGCAAGTCTAGTGCTGCTACAGAGCAGCACAGGGAAGCTAGGAGCAACTTTAGAAAGTGGAAAAATAATGAGCCTTACTCCTCTTTTGCTAGAAGGGCCTTAGCAACTCTATGCCCTCTATTTTGCATGCCTGGAGGGGAGAATATACTGTGGATACCATGCTTCTCCTTTTCTTTAACCTCTCTGGTTTTCTTCTTCCCCAGCCACCACCCCCTTTTTTTCCCATCATTTTCTTATTTTTTTAAAGCTTTGTTTCCTTTTCTTCTTGTGTCCCCACTAACAGTCAAGTGGCATGAATGGATCATCGTCTACTATTTTTAAGTCCCAGTGATGTCAAGACTTATATGTTCATTGCCCTTGTCAAATTCCTATCAGCGGATCTTTATAGATGGGAGTGTATTTCCAAGGATTATTGGCTCATCTCTCAGTGCTGCCTAGCATGGTCTCCTGCTTTTAACTAGGGACATTTGGTTTATCTGCTTCCTTAAACATCTTATAAATTTCTCCTCAATGGCACCCACACCTTGCCTACTTGCCAGCAGTACCTCTTGTCCTTGTCACTGCCTGCAAGTTAGCTCAGCTCACTTCCTTTAGTAGGCCTAATATGATTAACCTCAGATCATGTCTTTTCACTGTCTGGAGGTCTAACCATCTTTGCAAACACAGAAGATTCAAAATAGCACTCACTCTCTCCCTTTATTGTTATCTCCGCTCAGCAAGCAGGATCCTATCCTAAGTTCTTGATCCCAGGGGAGAGCCTCACCTGGAAACCCCCTTTTTTTTCTTATTGTGTATGTCAAATCACTAGATAATCCTTAAAAAGAATGCCTCTATACTATATCTCGTGTCTTTTCTTGTGTTAGTTTTTCTCCATCCTTCCCAATTCAATCCTCAAAACTTCTCTCCAGGATGCTTTCAGTAACCTTCTAGTTGGCTTCCTAATCAATATTTTTTTCCCTTTTATTACATTTTCCATCTGATTATTCACCTGACCTTTTTGAAGGTTAGTTTTGTTTACATTGTTTTACTGCTCAAAACTGTTATTTGCTACTAATTGTCTACAAGGGAAAATAATAGACTTAAACTAGACCTCTAGATTATCCTTTTCCAGTCCTATTTTATCAAGATCTTACTCCCTTTAGACTTCAGAACTATTTTACACATTGTCCCTGATTTCCCTTGAACTTTCAGGCCTATGTCATGTCTATGTATTGTTCCTTCTATCCTATAGATTCCCTCCCCATCCAATTTCCTTAGGCCTAGTCCAGTCTTCCTGGTTGTTACAAATGATGTGTCTGTGCCCTAGACACTGTGATTCTGATTCACACTGATGGCACATCTGAGTCCTGAGGGAGTTGAGACCATGAAACACAGGAGCAGCAGCCCTCAGCCAGTGACAGGAACTGGAAGAAAAAGTACCCTGATATATGAATCTGGGTTCTCCAGAGAAACAGAACCAATAGATGCATATATATTATAATAAGTTCAGTTCAGTCGCTCAGTCGCGCCGACTCTTTTCGACCCCATGGACTGCAGCACGCCAGGCCTCCTGGTCCATCACCAACTCCTGGTGCCTACTCGAACTCAGGTCCATCGCGTCAGGATCTCATCCTCTGTCATCCCCTTCTCCTCCTGCCTTCAATCTTTCCCGGCATCAGGGGCTTTTCCACTGAGTTGGTTCTTCAAATCAGGTGGCCAAAGTATTGGGGTTTCAGCTTCATCATCAGTCCTTCCAATGAATATTCAGGACTGATTTCATTTAGGATGGACTGGTTGAATCTCCTTGCCATCCATGCATAGGGATTTATTATAAGGAATTGACTCACATGATTATGGAGGCTGACAAATACCAAGATCTATAATTAGTAAACAGCAGACCCAGAAAAGCCAATGGTATAGTTCCAATCCAAGTTCAAAAGCCTGAGAACTAGGATTTCTGACGGTGTAAATTTCAGTCTGAATTTAAATTCGAAAGAAGACTGATTTCTTACTTAGCTCAAAGACAAACAGAGAGAGAAAATTCTCTCTTACTCTACCTTTTTGTTTTATTCAAGCCTTCTAGGTGTTGATTAAAGCCCACCCACATTGGGGATGGTAATTTGCTTTTACACAGTCTAGGGACTCAAATGTTCATCTCATCCAAGAAAGAAATTCACATACCCATCCTGAAAAATATATTTTGTTCTGTTTTAATTATTTAAGTTTTTCCAGTTTCATTGAAATATGGTTGACATAATTGAATTTATTTAGGTTCTACAGAATGATAATATATGTATATACCATGAAATGGTTGCCAAAATCAAGTCACTAATACATACATCATGTCCCACAGTTACCATTGTTTTTGTATGTGATGAGAACACCGAAGATTTACTTTCTTAGCAAACTTTCTGTACATTAGAGAATTATTAACATAATCACTGTGCTATACATTAGATCTCTTTCATTGTATAACAGAAAGTTTGTGCACTTTAGCCAGCATCTCCCTATTTCTTGGTAATCACTATTCTAGTCTCTGATTCCATGAGTTTTACTTTATTAGATTCCATATGCAGGTGAGCTCATACATATTTGTCTTTCTGTCCCTGGTTTATTTCACTTAACATAATACCTTCTAAGTTCATCTAAATTTTGTTCCAAATTGCAGTGTTTTCTTGCACAATTTCTTGCACATTTTATGTATGCATTTATCTGTCAATGGATACTTAGGTCTTTTCCATATCTTGGGTGCTTGTGGATATTGTGAATAATGCTGCAGTGAACATGCAGATATCTGTTCAGGGTTCTGATTTGATTTCCTTTGAATAAATACTCAGAAATGGAATTGCTGGATCGTATAGTAATCCCATTTCTAATTTTTTGAGGACATTTCAGACTGTTTTTATAGTGGCTATATCAGTTTACATTCCCATCAAGGATATTCAAAGATCCCTTTCCCCCAGATCCTCACTAACGCTTGTTATCTCTTATTTTTTGATGATAGCCATTTTAATAGGTGTGAGGTGATATTATTGTTTTGGTTTGCATTTCCCTGGTGATTTATGTATATATCTTCTTCGGAGAAATATCTTTTCAGGTCCTTGGTACATTTTTTAATTGTGTTATTTGTGTTTCGTCTTGCTATTGAGTTGTAGGAGGCCCTTAATACATTTTGGATATTAAACCTCATCAGATATATGGTTTGCAAATATTTTATCCCATTCTTTAGATTCCCTTTTCATTTTGCTGACCGTTCCTTTTGATGAACAGAAATATTTAAATTTGAGGTAAACACCCACATTTGTCTATTTTTGCCTTTGTTTCCTGTGCTTTTGTGTCAAATCCATTAAATCGTTGATAAGACCAATATCAAGGAGCTTTTACAGAATAATGTTTAATCAAATATCTGGACACCCTGTGCC
Source organism: Bos grunniens (assembly GCF_055505025.1). NCBI lineage: Eukaryota > Metazoa > Chordata > Mammalia > Artiodactyla > Bovidae > Bos > Bos grunniens. The sequence goes on from NC_141193.1 coordinate 30,848,437, forward strand.
CCAGTCAAGTTGACATATTAAATTAACCGACACAACTGATTCCCTTCCCTTATGGGAAGACAACTATGAGGTATATTCTTTATTTCTAAGATCATTAGCTATTTTGGTCTCTAGTTCCTCAGTGTCCCTTCAGTCAACTCTATTAGTTTCTTTTCCCTATCCATCTCAACTTCCAGCTCCCCAACTCAACTTCATAAGATCACCCAAACTGCACACAGAGTCTAGTTTCAGTGTTAATGAAAGGCAATAGTTTCTCTTAAAAGTCATCTCCATGCAGACTTCCTTGGTTTCTGCAGGATGGGAATGCTTTCTACTATTTTGAACTGTTATATCACTCCTAGAAAGCCACCACTTACACATGGGTTTTTATTTTGTCTTTCCTGTTATCATTAGATTTCCTGATAAGTAAGAGGTATACAACTTTCACTTTCATATTTCTCACCTTTCTTTGTGACGTATGTGATATATTTAAAATTCAATTTATCTGTGTGTGTGTGTGTGTATGTTTGCCCTACTTAACCAAGTTTTTTTTTTTTTTTTTTTTCTTTTGTGTGAGAGGGCTATTTGAGGGGAAATATTTCAGGAGGTTCAAAATCAAAATGTTCATTTACAAAACATTTTTTGAGGAGCGACTCTAAGGGTACAGTGGGGAGAAGAGATACACTTGTCAAATATCACTAGAGTCCCTGTGCAAGTACAGTTAGGCAATGCCTCCATATTCTCTCATCCTTCAGTTGCAGAAGTGTCCCAGTGCTTATTTTCTTGAAAGAGGTCACTTGTTAAGTTTTAGACAAGCTAAAATTCATTTGAGATGTAAAGCAATATCATCTTTTTAGTTTCTTTAGAATCTTGATCATTGACTTGCTAAGGCTCCAGATTCAACTACCCTTTTCAACTTTATGTAGCTTTCTCGTTTAATATCCTCCTGCTATATTTTTTACTTCCCCACACACAAAATTCTGCATGTGCCCCTGGAATATTAAATATTTTTCTAGTTGACTGGATTAATAGGCATAGTTAACTTCCCTCTGGTAATGCAGTTATTGTGCTGTAGATCAAATATCAGATACCTGCTGCCTCTAGCCTTAATTATTTGGATACTTGGATATTTTTAAAGAAATCTTGGATAGCCTTAAATTGACTCAAGCATCCGTCTCACAGATGTAGAGAACTCAGCACCACCTTACCCTCATTAATGTTTCTAGGAGTGTTAAAGGCTTATGTTTATTTTGCTCTAAATTTCTTCTTTTGCTGAATTTGCATTCTCACACTATAGCTCTTCATTTTGCATTATTCAGTTTACTCCCTAAAAACACCACATCAACAAAGGATTTTATGTCCCTGCGGTTTTACTGAGGATTTTAAGTTATTTGAACATGATAGCATCATAATACTGTACACAATGTATATTAAATAATTTCTTTCTACATAATTCCCTAAACTCATTAGATACAAGGAATGCATTATTGGCTGTCTTTTCTCCTAGAGTCCTGCCCTTTTTACATTTCTGAAACCTATCCTTGCTTTAACCTATGTTTATCCTAAGCACAACTTTCTTACCTAAGTGTCCATTGAGAAATTTCTTTGGAAATGGAAAGTGTTTTGCACATACTTTCCAATGCTCAGATGAATCCTGGTGGGGATGGGGTGGTGGGGGATCATGTCACTCTAGGAACAAAAGTCAGAGTCCAGAGCTCTTCCTGATCTAGCACCTGCCTACTTACCACCTCTCATCTCTTACCTCTTCCCCAATATGCCTCCTCACTGTAATGACAGTAGGTCCCTGCAGGTCCATACATTCTTCCCTCTTCCATGCATCTTTGTGTATGCTCTTATCTTCCACCTGTGACAAAGTATCCATTCCCTCCTCTCTCATGTTGTTACTGATATTGACCATGATTCTCCTTCTAGAACACTCTAATTGCCCACCCAGCATAGTCTATCTTGGATACTTCCCCATTCTATTCCTACAGCATCCCAATCATGCCTCTTTTTCCTCCTGAGATATCACAGACTAAGGGATTTTTTCTTTTCTGGGAAGAAATTATGGTTTGTTCACTGATATATTATCATCTTTACTACAATGATGGTTTCTGGAATATATGGTGGATAATAATAAATTCTTGTTGAATGAATGAATAAATTATTGAATAAACTAACTGTGAGTCTAGGCTACCCAATGTCCTTCTTATATCTACTCCCAAATATTTTTGAAGGGGAATTAAAGTGAATATTAGAGTAATCCATATTTAGTAGAACTGGAAATGAGGAGTATCATATTTGATTGACACTCTCATATATTGTTGAATTCACTCCTCCCAAAGTTAAGAAATTACTTTTCTCATCATTGTTGAAGGTCTAGGTAAATCAAACATGTTAGTAATTATTGAGATTGGAGAAATTCATCCTAAGCTTTTATTTTCAGTATGCAGGAAAGGAGTGAAAGGACATCTTATAAAACATTTCAAACATGTAAAATATCATGTATGAAACGAGTTGCCAGTCCAGGTTCGATGCACGATACTGGATGCTTGGGGCTAGTGCACTGGGACGACCCAGAGGGATGGTATGGGGAGGGAGGAGGGAGGAGGGTTCAGGATGGGGAACACATGTATACCTGTGGCGGATTCATTTTGATATTTGGCAAAACTAATACAATTATGTAAAGTTTAAAAATAAAATAAAATTAAAAAATAAATAAATAAATAAAATAATCCCCTTAAAAAAAAAAAAAAAACACATTTGTAGTCATGCTTTCAGCGGAATTTGAAAAAGAAAAAATGTGAACTCTGGAAGACACAATTTTGACTGAATTTCTTATTTTATCATTTGAAGCTTTTTGCTGCAACTTCTAATTTTCTCGTTACTGCATCATATTCTGTTTAACTGCTGTGACATTTAGTGTTTCGAGCAGTTGCTCACGAGACAGTGCCTGAACATAAGCAATTCAAAGATGTCTTTGGCCTACTTTCATTCCAGTTACCAGAGATAATTGGAGGCACCTTCCATATGTCCTATGAAGAGCCTGCCCCCCAGTGAAACAGTTAGTCATCCCAGCAATTGTGTTTTTCAAAATCACTCTCCCACAATGTTCTTATTTTAATTGTAAGTATTAATACATCTGCCTAAATACATCTGCAGCTGCCTGATGATTGAAACTCTTCTATGCTATCCACCTAATTAGTCTCCCATCTGTTATTTGAAACAGGATATCTACTTCTTCCAGGAGACTGGCTTTCCACGTGAGTCTAGCTCTGTTGGCAATAGGGACTGTCCAATACTCGTGAACACAGTGACTTGCAGAACTCAGCCACTTTTAGGTGAATGCCTTGTACTTCTTGTTACCTTAACTGATTCTCAGCCTCCTCACTCTGTAACTGGAGCTCTTCAACATTTTATGCTGAAAAAATGACTCCGTTCCTGACTTTCCTTTGCCCTCCCCAAAGTTGCTTATTATTAAACATGAAAATTCAGGTTTGACACTTCCTAGCAATGGCAACCCACTCCAGTACTCTTGCCTGGAGAATCCCATGGATGGAGGAGCCTGGTAGGCTGCAGTCCATGGGGTTGTGAAGAGTCAGACACAACTGAGCAACTTCAGTTTCACTTTTCACTTCCATTCATTGGAGAAGGAAATGGCAACCCACTCCAGTGTTCTTGCCTGGAGAGTCCCAGGGACGGCAGAGCCTGGTGGGCTGCCGTCTTTGGGGTCGCACAGAGTCGGACACAACTGAAGCGACATAGCAGCAGCAGCATAACATCAGTTATCACCTGAAATGCCAAGGGGATCAACTGGGTTGTGCTTAATAAATGACTATGATTAAGATTTCTTGTGTCTGAGATAAAATTAGGAAAAGAAAATAAAAACTACTGAGTTACAGAATTATCCATGAGGTTAGATTGGTTCTGTTTAAAGGATAGTGTTTATACAGAGATATATATTCTTACTGTGGCTTTGGGTTCCTAATGTTTGGGAAAAGTGTCCTTGTATAAAATAACATGGTATAATTTTAGAGTTCCTTTTAAAATGTCCTTGTTTGGCAAATTAAACATTTATCAAACCTATATTGGTCACCAAAACACGTTTTGAGGGCATTTTATCAGTCTCTGAATTTCAAAAGTAGAAAAATTAATGTCATAGCCAACAGTCATTCTTGAGAAACAATGTACAAGTTAACATTACATAGAATTTACTATTTGCCAAGTCCTGTCTCAAATACTTCACCTATAGTAACCCATTTAATTCTCACAATAAACCTGTGAGATAGGTAACTGTATTAGTTCGATTTTACAATGAACACACTGAGGCTTAGAGAAATTGTATAGTCTCTCCTAGGGCACAGAGCTGTTAAGAAGCAGAAACGGGCTTTAGTCTGGTAGAGTTTGATTGTGGGATGGTATCTTTAACTGTTTGTTAAATTGCTTCAAAAGGCAGGACTCATTTGCATACCTTCCATCCTTACCTGGGGTGATTATGATGTTGACTTAATCTTCTCCTTTATCCCAATCTACTTCTTATATTCATAGACCCTTCCCTACTCAATTTAGGCCTAAATTATTCAGTTACATGTAAGTCAAAAATCTTCCCTGAAACTCTGTGAAATCTGAATGTCTTTGCTCCAGACCTGGTCTGAAGTATTAAATATATTTGAATTAATTCATTCAGCATTTAACGCAGAGAAATCACTAAATAACTGATAGGCATTTCTATCCTTTTTCAAAGGGAGGACTTACCCAAACCTCTCTTTTATGTAGATTTTTATTTTTAAATGAGATTTAGCTTCTATACCATAAAGGATACATTTATTAAATATAGATTAGCTTTTATACTCAAATAACCACAACCAAAATCAAAATATGGAACATTTCTAACATCCTAGAAAGTTCCCCAGTATCCTTTCCCAGTGAACATCCACTCACCCTTTCAAAAGATAACACTACTCTGATTCTGCCTCCAGAGGTTAGTTTTGCCAGTCAGGAGCATCATGTAATAGAATCATTCCGTATGCACTCATTTGCATCTGGCTTCTTTAGCTCTATGTAATGTCTGTGAGATTCCAAGTTGCTGTGTGTGGCAATAGTTTGTTCTCTCTCTCTCTCTTTTTTAAATTGCTGTATAGCTTTCTATTATACTATAATTATTTATCCATTTTCCTATTAATAGACACTTTGGTTGTTTCTCGTTTTTTTTTTCCTATTATAAATGAAGTTACTTAATCTAATCACATGTGTGCAGTATTGTGGGCATATATATATATTCTTTCCTTCTGGGTATTCTCTTGAGAGAAAAATTGTGGTTATATTGGACAGCTACATCTTTGGTTTCAATCAGTTCAGTTCAGTTCAGTTGCTCAGTCATGTCCGACTCTTTGTGACCCCATGAACCACAGCACGCCAGGCCTCCCTGTCCATCACCAACTCCCAGAGTTCACTCAAACTCGTGTCCATCTAGTCGCTGATGCCATCCAGCCATCTCATCCTCTGTCGTCCCCTTCGCCTCCTGCCTTAAATCTTTCCCAACATCAGGGTCTTTTCAAATGAGTCAGTTCTTCGCATCAGGTGGCCAAAATATTGGAGTTTCAGCTTCAACATCAGTCCTTCACATAAACACCCAGGACTGATTTCCTTTAGGATGGACTGGTTGGATCTCCTTGCAGTCCAAGGGACTCTGAGTCTTCTCCAACACCACAGTTCAAAAGCATCAATTCTTCTATACTCAGCTTTCCTTATAGTCCAACTGTCACATCCATACATAACTACTGGAAAAACCATAGCCTTGACTAGACAGACCTTAGTTGACAAAGTGATGTCTCTGCTTAATATGCTGTCTAGGTTGGTCATAACTTTCCTTCCAAGGAGTGTCTTTTAATTTCATGGCTGCAGTCACCATCTGCAGTGATTTTGGAGTCCCCCAAAATAAAGTCAGCCACTGTTTCTACTGTTTCCCCATCTATTTCCCATGAAGTGATGGGAACAGATGCCATGATCATACTTTTCTGAATGTTGAGTTTTAAGCCAACTTTTTCACTCTCCTTTTTCACTTTCATCAAGAGGCTTTTTAGTTCCTCTTCATTTTCTGCCATAAAGGTGGTGTCATCTGCATATCTGAGGTGATTGATATTTCTCCTGGCAATCTTGATGCCAGCTTGTGCTTCATCCAGCCCAGTGTTTCTCATAATGTACTCTGCATAGAAGTTAAATAAGCAGGGTGACAATATACAGTCTTGACATATTCCTTTTCCTATTTGGAACCAGTCTGTTGTTCCATGTCCAGTTCTAACTGTTGCTTCCTGACCTGCATACAGGTTTCTCAAGAGGCAGGTCAGGTGTGGTCTGGTATTCCCATCTGTTTCAGAATTTTCCACAGTTTATTGTGATCCACACAGTCAAAGGCTTTGGCATAGTCAATAAAGCAGAAATAGATGTTTTTCTGGAACTCTCTTGCTTTTTCCATGATCCAATGGATATTGGCAATTTGATCTCTGGTTCCTCTGCCTTTTCTAACACCAGCTTGAACATCTGGAAGTTCACGGTTCACGTGAACTTGAACCGTGTTGCTGAAGCCTGTCTTGGAGAATTTTGAGCATTACTATGCTAGAGTGTGAGATGAGTACAATTGTGCGGTAGTTTGAGCATTCTTTGGCATTGCTTTTCTTTGGGATTGGAATGAAAACAGACCTTTTCCAGTCCTGTGGCCATTGGTGAGTTTTCCAAATTTGCTGGCACATTAAGTGCAGCACTTTCACAGCATCATCTTTTAGGATTTGAAACAGCTCAACTGGAATTCCATCACTTCCACTAGCTTTGGCTTCAATAGATATTGATAAACTATATCCTAAGTGGTTGAACAAATTTATAGTCCCAGTAGCATACATGAACATTTTAGTTCCTGCTCTCCCCGCCCAGCCTCTTTAACAGTTGGTCTTTTGGGTCATTCATAGGAATGTGTCCACTTTTTTATCTAAGCTCTCACTCTGCATAGAGCACCCACTTATATTGCTATCTGGAGCCTGGCTTCCACTTAGATCTTGGTTACACCGAAATCTAAAACATTTTTTCTTTGCCAATGTCATTTTTCTCTGGGGTTATCCACCTGTCATGTACAGACCCTGCCTTTTTTCCAAAATTAAACGTACAATGATAATAACAATGACAAAATAAAAGCGAACATTTACTGATTGTTTACAAAGGACCAAATTCTGTCCTAATGCTTTGTGTACTTAATGGCATGCAGTGTCTATTATCCCTGGCCTGGAGCGTTGCTGGGAGCCAACTGTCTGAGTGGCACCCTGTGAGCAGCCAAATGGAACTTCTTAAATCTAAATCTCTTGTGGCTTGGGATCAAGCAGAAGCATAAAGCGCTAAAGATGGGCCCCAAGGATTCTGCTGTCCCAGCTACACCAAAATACTAAAAGTTCACAAAAGAAAAAATTGCAAGCAGACAGTAAAACTACACACATGAAAAGTAGTAAAGGCCACGCCAGGAATATGAGGCTCTTTCTAACATTAAATCATCACTTTCAAATCCAAGTTTTCAATATCAATATAAAGAACCAAAACAGCCTAAATATTGCTTTTATGTTCACTGTAAATATATATATACACACACATATGTATGTATAACCCAAATTTCAAAAAATCTTGATATTTGGTGTCTGAAAAAGTGAAAGTGTTAGTTGCTTAGTAGTGTCTGTTTGTGACCCATGGACTGTAGCCTGCCAGGCTTCTCTGTCCATGGAGTTCTCCAAGTAAGAATACTGGAGTGGGTTGCCATTTCCTCCTCCTCCAAGGGATCTTCCCGACCCAGGGATCAAAGTCAGTCTCCTGCATTGCAGGCAGATTCTTTACCATCTGAACCACCAGGAAGCCTCATCTAGTATCTACAACACATTTAATGCCACTTAGAACAATTTCCTCATTGTAAAAGTACCTAGCTAAAAAAATTTTACCAAACACACATCATGACTTTTAGCTGCATGTTGCCAAAAAATGTTAAAGCTGTATGATTTTTTTTCTTACTCTAATATACAGATGAAGCCAACACAAATTATGCTAATTATCTCTCTTAACTTCTCATTTAGGAGACTATTAAACCACTATTTTCTAATCTATAGAATAAGGAAAATGCATTTGGGTTAAAACCATTTGGCATTTCTCCTGCATATAGCTACAAATGGGAATTTATTTGATTTTCACAACTGCTTTTCTACTTGTTTCATTGGCATTAACTCACTTTCAAGTGACGGTTACATTTTATGTTTCTCCTGGATTTTACTAAAAGAGGCTTAGTTGTATGTTTTTTACTAAAAGTGAGTAAAAGTGTTTTGCTTTTTTGTTTTTTTTTTTTGTTTGTTTGTATTTTTAGTACACTAGGTCCCATTGAAATAACTGACTAATTACTGACTTTCTTCTGTTTAGTATACTGTTTGATTTTTAGAGTTTTATTTTATATTCTAATTTCATTCATTCTTCTGTTTCCCTGCACTCTTTATGCTTGATCAATGTCTTTATTTTAAAAAGAAAAAGAAAAAGCATCACAGCGTCTCATGGACTTCTGCATCATTCGATGATTTATTGCACTGTTACATTACTAGAATGACAATATTTTTTGTGAATTTTAGCATAATGGATCATAAAGACAGTTCCCCAACCCCAGGAATGTCTTAGCAATAAATCTTCAACGTTGATAGGATCAAGTGTTTTAAAGATGGAAACTTGAGGAGAACTAATATATGATACATGACCTTGAGTTTCTCCTCCACATATATTTTATCTTAAAATAGATGATTATTGATGAACATGAAAGAAATTAAATTATATCTTGGTTAAAATGAAACACCATCTTATATTCATGCTTAATAAGGCATTTTTCAATGGAAACTGTCTTTGCTTTTCATTAAAAAAACAGCATATTTCACTTATTATTCCTTTGGAAAAAGGCTTCATTTTGATATTGTGTATAAGGTAGTTGGTCTTCAGTGGAGTCTAAAATTTATCAGAGAAAAGCAAAGACAAAGGGCCAATTCACTGTAGTTCTTGTCCTTGAAGTGTGTTTAGGGATTATATATGAATGCATTTTAAAACTGACTATTATCAATACAAAGTAAGTTATTCAGATACAGAAAATATAACAGTGGCCAAAAATATACAAAGTTATGTCTACTCTCCCTAGTTATAGGAAAAAGCTGGTATAAAGCAATCAGATTAGAAAAATAAATAAGGTTGATAATAGCCAGAGTATATTTAGAATGAGGTAAAAAGATACATTTTCATACATATTATTGGTAGATATGTATAATGATGAAAAATGTAAAGTGGTCATACAATATGATGGAGAAATTTGACATATTTTTGTTTCTGCTCAAAACCTTGCAATGGTCAGATTTCAGTTAAAAGGCAAAGGCTTTGTAGTGTTCTAAAAGCCCCATGCTCTTTGGACTCTTGGTCCTTTTCTTCTCCTCATTGTCAGTTACTCACTTATTGAGCCACCTGGGTCTCCTTGATGTTCCTGCAATGTGTTAGGTGTGATTTCTGCTTAAGGATTTGTTCCTATTTTTCTGTCTAGAATGTTCTTCCCCCATAGATCTGTTCAGCTAATTTGTTTGCTTGCTTTGACCTTTGCTCAAATCTTCTGGTATTAAAGAGACCTACCTTAGCTGTCCCACTCAGCATTACATGTTCTGTCCATCCTTTACCTCTCCACAATGATGGTCTTTGTTTTTTTCTTCCCAGGGATTTATTCCAAGTGTCTAGGACCTACCTTATTGATTCAACAGAAGCAAAAACAAATACAAAAAGGTATACACACAAAGTATTTCTTTATTTTAGCACACGACTGAACGACTTCATTTTCACTTTTCACTTTCCTGCATTGGAGAAGGAAATGGCAACTCACTCCAGTGTTCTTGCCTGGAGAATCCCAGGGACGGGGGAGCCTGGTGGGCTGCCATCTATGGGGTCGCACAGAGTCGGACACGACTGAAGTGACTTAGCAGCAGTAGCAGTAGTAAGAAAAATCTAGAGATCCTCTAAGTATCCTTTGGTGTAAGCCATGGTTATATGCTTTCTAAGGAGTATTGTACAATATTTAAATTAATGTGGGCAATTCATGCATTCACCCGTGAAATGCTATCAGAAGTGTATAGTTAAGTGACTAAAGTGAGTTTTAGAATAAGTAAGACATGACCTAATTGTGTGGAGGGGGACCCTCTGCCTTTAAATTCTATGTGATACATAAGAAAAGCTTTCTAAATATATACTTCAAATTGACAACAGTTATCTTTGGGAAGGAAGTGAGGCAGGGAAGGGAAAGTACATGTGAAGAAGAATTTATGCATCGCTCAGTTATTTTTAACAAGAATATTATTATGTGTGTGTGTTTTAATGCTAAAATGAAAATAAAATGAGTGGTTTCATGCTGTCAGAGAAAGGTCAAACTCTTTTATGATGAGGTCACATTTGAGTAGAAACTTAAAATATGCATGCACTTCTGGGCTCAACCCCTGGGTGGGGAAGATCCCCTGGAGAAGGGAAAGGCTACCCACTTCAGTACTCTGGCCTGGAGACTGTATAGTCTGTGGGGTCATAAAGAGTTGGATATGACTGAACGACTTCCACTTTCACTTAAAAAGCAAAGCCTGTGAGGTGGAGGGAGAATGGAAGAATAGGGCAACTGAGAAAAGTTTACACTGGGGCATACTTTCAGTGTAGAGGTTTCTGGGGGAAATGGCAGATACACATCTTCAACATGAGGGGAAGCTCCTTGTATGACTATGAATTGCTCAGTTCTGGGAAGAAATGCTGGAGGCCCAGTTATGAAAGACTTTGCACACCACGCTAAGGATTGGGTGCTTTAGTGTATAAGAACGAGAAGCCACAGCTGGGGTGGCTGAACTGCTGCTGCTGCTAAGTCGCTTCAGTCATGTCCGACTCTGTGCGACCCCATAGACGGCAGCCCACCAGGCTCTCCCGTCCCTGGGATTCTCCAGGCAAGAGCACTGGAGTGGGGTGCCATTTCTTTCTCCAATGCATGAAAGTGAAAAGTGGAAGTGAAGTTGAGCAGTCGTGTATGACTCTTCTTGACCCCATGGACTGCAGCCTACCAGGCTCCTCCGTCCATGGGATTTTCCAAGCAAGAGTACTGGAGTGGGGTGCCATTGCCTTCTCCGGGGGTGGCTGAACTATATGTTGTTAAAACTGGCATTTAAAGAAAATTAGATCGACCCTGTTGGGCAGAACAAGGAAGTAAGAAAAACTAATTTTTCCTAGTCCAACTGGATGTGGTCAGACTGTACCCACAGATCTCCTGACAAGGACGAGGGCTTCTGAGGACAATGAGACACAACCTTTCACTTTAAAGCATTAGACAGATATTTCTGCTCATTTCTGACTTTTTTCCCCTTTGTCACTTGTCACACAGAGTTAGCATTAAGCATAATGTTAGGAGTCACTGCAATTACTTATGTAAGCAGACTCTGATGCTTTAAAATATCGTATATTTCGTTCCTAACAATTTGATTGATTTCTCTTTACTTCATACTAACATATTTCTTCAGTTGTGGAAAAATTAAGCAAAAATTACTGTGTACCTTTCATGAACCATTAACTCTGGTAGGGGCTTGAAATAAATTGATAAAAAATAAAGATAACCTAAAACACTTAAAAAAAAGAAAAGCTGTAATGGAATCAAGTAGTAGAGATACAAATATGATAAAAATTTTAAAAATATATTATTTAAGGATGTGAAGACCAAAAATTAAGGAAAATATAAATGCAGATGCTAGGAATTTCTACTAAAGAGTTGGGAATACCAGATCACCTGACCTGCCTCTTGAGAAATTTGTATGCAAGTCAGAAAGCAACAGTTACAACTGGACATGAAACAACAGACTGGTTCCACATAGGGAAAGGAGTATGTCAAGGCTGTGTATTACCCTGCTTATTTAACTTATATGCAGAGTACCTCATGAGAGACACTGGGCTGGATGAAACACAAGCTGGAATCAAGATTGCCGGGAGAAATATCAATAACCTCAGATATGCAGCTGACACCACCCTTATGGCAGAAAGTGAAGAGGAACTAAAAAGCTTCTTGATGAAAGTGAGAGAGGAAAGTGAAAAAGTTGGCTTAAAGCTCAACATTCAGAAAACTAAGATCATGTCATCTGGTCCCATCACTTCATGGCAAATAGATGGGGCAACAGTGGAAATATTTTTGGGGGCTCCAAAATCACTGTAGATGGTGACTGCAGCCATGAAATTAAAAGTCGCTTACTCCTTGGGAGAAAAGTTATGACCAACCTGGACAGCATATTAAAAAGCAGAGACATTACTTCACCAACAAAGGTCCATCTAGTCAAAGCTATGGTTTTTCCAGTAGTCATGTATGGATGTGAGAGTTGGACTATAAAGAAAGCTGAGTGCTGAAGAATTGATGCTTTTGAACTGTGGTGTTGGAGAAGACTCTTTAGAATCTCTTGTACTGAAAGGAGATCCAACCAGACCATCCTAAAGGAAATCATTCCTGAATATTCATTGGAAGGACTGATGTTGAATCTGAAACTCCAATACTTTGGCCATCTGATGTGAAGAACTGAGTCATTGGAAAAGGCCCTGTTGCTGGGAAAGATTGAAGGCGGGAGGAGAAGGGGACAACAGAGAATGAGATGGTGGGATGGCATCACCGACTCAATGGACATGAGTTTGAGTGAACTCCAGGAGTTGGCAATGGACAGGGAGGCCTGGCGTGCTGCAGTCCGTGGGGTCACAAAGATTTAGACACAACAGCAACTGAACTGAACTGAAGAATTTCTATAAATAACATTAATGGAATTTTATGATTGAAAAAATATATGACAGTGGGTAGTTTATAAATATGACCCCTTTGATAAGATAGCATATAGATTAAGATATAGATGAAAAGCAGAGAGTGAGAATTTTGAGCACTCTCTCCAAATTCTCTTGAGGAACCACAGCATAGAGTGTTGTTGGGGTAGAAGCCAACAACAAAATGATGGTAGGAACTGTCAGTGAGGGAGGGATGTGTCAGGCACAATCCTACTCCTCCAGTCTGTACCCTTTTCCAGGTTGTTCTATGACCACTTGCTTCATTCATTGGAATCTTTTCTTAAGAATCACCATCTTAGTAATATTTTCCCAGACCACCTAATTTCAAATCAACCATACCCGGTACCCTTAGTCCCTATAATTTTCTTTCCTACTCTAATTTTCTTCCTAACACTCACCAAAATCTCAAAATCTCACATAATATTATATGATTTACTCACTTGTGTATAAAATGTCTCTCCTCACTACAGCATATGATTCAAGAAATTAGGAATTTTTTGTTGTTGTTGTTTATTTTAAAAACTGCCATAACCCTAAAACTTTAAACAGTGGTGGACATACTGGACTATTCAATATTTTGAGGAATTAAAAGAAATTAACTCTAGAATTTAATAGAATTAGTAATTAATGCTCAATAATTTGTGGAATTGAAAATTGTAAAAAAATTACTGAATTAGTGGATATTGATGCAAGATTGAAATGCATTTAAGAATGAATGGGAAGTGAGGAAATCGGGCTGCATATAACCAGCTGTTTAAGGTAATTTTGTCTTTAAAACCAGTGAAGACATAAGCCTTAGAGGTGATAAGGAACTGTCTCCACTGGAAAAGGAAAGAAGATGTATATAAATGAATGCAAGTGTAGAGATTAGACTTGAAGAAAATGAGGCTGTTTCTCCATGTCTTCAGTGTCTTCAATGAACTCTTCAACCTGCTGCCAGGGAAGGGAGAGTAAGATTTGTGGGGAAAAGGAAGAAAGAAATTGAATTTACTGGTAATTCCAGAAGATGAGATTTAAAAGAATAAAGAAGATGGTCAAGTGATATGAATTTTCTAAGTAGATTTTGCCATTTCTGATTTCAAGTAAGAAGATCAATTTGGTTATATCATCATCACCGAATACTTTATTCAGAGGTGAGAAAAGGAGATAATATCTATGTTCAAACAGATAGGTTTTACTGGTTAATTGGACCACACAGGAAAGGATCATATAATATGTGCATACATATATATAATTTACTACATAATTAATAAGTATGTTATTAATAATATATAAGTTTTAATGACAAAACATGAAATCTATGCTGGGCAAGCAAGTGAAAACAGAAGGAGCCTGGAATATACTGAAAAAGTATTGCAGTTCAAGAGTAATACATCATGATTATACTATTACAAGGTCAGATAATTGAAACAGTGGAAGTGGTAGAACACATAATTTTTCAGTAAACCTGCTGAAGGTATTTTTTTAAACAAATCCCTTTGCTCCTGATATAACTGTCTATCATCTCTATCAGATTTGCGGGAAGATTTGTCCCACTGATTTCTATATCAGTTCACAAACTTCCAGTACCTGAGATCAACCAGGCAAGGCCACCAACAGTTACTAAGTACATCTTAAAAATCCATGCATCTATTATAAGTAATCTGGTGGACTCAGTAGTAGTTTAATACAGAAGTCAGAAAGAAAGTGACATGGGAATTTGGGGAGGGTTGTTTTGTTTTGTTTTGGCAGGGAGATTTCACATCTGAGTAGCCTGATTTTGGAAAGCTTTATTCAGAACAGTGATTAAAAATAAACAACACTGAAATAGATAGCGTAGAGGAGTTTTCAGGCATCATAATGCTCTAGTGAAGACTCATTCATCATATTTTTTATGTCTGTAACTAAGAAACTAGTTTTCCTGGGCTCAGTCATGTAGATGTAAGGTATGCTTTAGTAACTTGAGTTGTAGAAAAGAAGAGAATATGATTTTTCAAACTGATTGACCTTTTAGATATAAATATAACATTTAGTCAGAATAAAAATAAACACTGATCTTAGATAAGTATTTTTCTCACCCAGCCACAAAACATACACATGGCATCCATGCTCATGCATTTCAATACTGAAGCATGTGGGCACTAGATTGTCAGGATATCCCATGCTTTGGAGTCTTCAGAGGGGAAGGGGAGAATATATGAACCAAACATGATATGGTCATTATAGGAAGAGCTACAAACAGTTGAACCTATATTTAACTATGTTTTGCTGCTGCCACTGCCAAGTCACTTCAGTCGTGTCCAACTCTGTGTGACCCCATGGACTCCAGCCTACCAGGCTCCTCCGTCCCTGGGACTCTCCAGGCAAGAACACTGGAGTGGGTTGCCATTTCCTTCTCCAATGCATGAAAGTGGAAAGTGAAAGTGAAGTCACTCAGTTGTGTCGGACTCTTAGGGACCCCATGGACTGCAGCCTACCAGGCTCCTCCGTCCATGGGATTTGCCAGGCAAGAGTACTGGAGTGGGGTGCCATTGCCTTCTCCCCAGAAGACTCTAGCTGCTTTTAAAAAACAGAACTAGAGACCTCTGACCCACCAGCACTAAACTCAGCTCCTTGCCAGACTACCTGGGCTGTTAAACATCTGTTTTGTCATAACAATGGTTTAAAGGACCTGCCCTCCTCACATTTTTTTTTTTAATATAAGATTTGTTCTATTGAAAATGATTAACATTTTAAGCAGGGGAAAGAAAAGCCATCTACCAGATTAAATTTTAAAAGGATTTTGTTATTTGCTATACAAATATACATTCCAACTTCTACAACCTCTCCAGGCTGACCTCCTTTTCTATAAGAACAAGAGATCAACACTGCAAGCCTCCTACTTCAAAGACATAATTACTGATACACAAATGTCCTCTGAAAGCTTCTGCAACTGACAGAAAGGACCAAGAGGCCCGTGTGTTATCATACATTTTGTTTCCCAACAACAAACTCCCATAAGGAAAAAAGCAGTCTTATCTGGACAAGTCATCAGAGGTCGGCAACAATGGTCCTGGCTGACAGCCTCTGCTGTTCAGCTGTTCTATAAAACCCGTCTCTTCTTTGAGCAGCTGTCCTCCTCCAGGACCCTCTCATCCCAGTCTGAGTTCCTCTTTGTGTGGGAGCTTGCCCACCACTCCTGATCCCCTACACTCAAGGCTGACCACCCCCTCTTCCTGGTCACACTTCTTTTTGCTTGTGGAAGTGTCAGTACTAGCAGCTGGAGAGTCACACTGCATGTGAGGTGTGTGGTTGTTCAGGGTGACTCCCTGCTGCCTGATGGGGCATGGCTCCTGGGGACTCCCAGGGCAGCCTGGTGCACCCGAAGGAGGCACTGCCCCGGAATGCTGGGGTCTCAAGGGCTGCGGCTCCCTGAAGCTTATTCCTTGGGCATCCAAGGCCAAGCCCATCCTCCACAGCAGTCTTGGGTCCTGAAGCCCAAACAAATGCATAATAATAATCGAGGATACTTTTTTTTTCGTTAACATTGTGTTATCATCCTCAGGAAGATCATTGCTGACCTAACTTACTTTTTTTGTTTGATTTTAACCAATCCTCTCATGACTGTGAGCAGTATTTGCCTGTCTAGAATCAAAATGGTCCTGTGACAGTTTGCCTCTTAGAATCTCAAATTGCTCCTATGAGCACTAGTTGCTGCTAAATCATGGCATGTTCCATAATCCAGACATTCAGGGTCCATACTAAGGTGTTCATAAAGTAAACTAACTAAAGGGGAATAGCTTTTATTGTCCTCAAGATAGTTAGAGAGTCGCAGGACCCTAGCTACTAATTTGGGCATCCCAGAGGAGCCTGGCAGGCTACAGTCCATAGGGTTGCAAAGAGTCAGACGTGACTGAAGCAACTTAACACACACACACAGTTACTAATTCAGTTCACCAAGCAATTTCCAGTGTGATTTCAATTGAAGAGTCATTCTCTTGTTATTCTCCTGAAAGACTGTGCTCAGTGCTGTTTACTCAGGATGGGTCTCTGCTGCCTTCTTCAAGTGGTTTGTTTGTTGTGAACGGAGGGAGGATCTTTACATCTAGGAGCACTTTGGGGCTTGTCACAAATGTCCTTTAAAGTATTATTGCTATCCCCTGCTTGCCGTGAAATCTGAGCAAAATCAGTGCATTATTGGTCTGTTTTCCCTTTTCTACAAATTAACAATATTTCTATCCTAGATTCTATAGTTTTTCTCTGTGTTAAAAAGATATCCCAAGTCATTATTCCCACATATATTTTTAAAAATTTCTTACACACAGTATGTAAAAGAAAAAACAAAAACAGATTATGAATGAGTACCTTGTTTTAACTTTATTTTTCTTTGTGGGATTAAGTACTTTGAACTTTATTACCTTACTAGAGTCGGCAATATGTGTCAGTGAGTTGAATGAGCATATATGAGGCAGTTTAAAATAAGTGCTTTGCAATATAATTATTGATTCAAAATCATATATTCAGATCCGTACATGCCCTAATTTCAGACAACTACATTTCTAAAGGGGACACAATTATGCAGACTTTCAGTTTTTTATTTGTATGTACATACAACTAAACTTTTCTTGCTGTACATACATGGCATCTCTGTTTTCTCCATTATTTTCCTCCTTAAAATTAAAATATAAAATGAAACCATTCAGCTGATCTCTAATATTAAGAAAATTAAAGAGTAAAAAGCTTACCTTTCTAGAGCAAATTTTGTTCTGTTTTAGAGTTTTGTATTTTAGATTGTTCTTGCCTCTTTAAAAACCCATAAAGGAGATGTAGACGGAAACAAAAGAGGAGGAATCACGAAAGAGGACGTGTGACAAGACATTTCAACGTCCCATTGTCTTTTTCTGTAATTTTTTCCAACCCTGTTAATCATTTTATAAAAAATAAAACAGATCTGGATGTCAAGACTAACTGATAATACAAATTTTATGAAATCACAGAGCTAGTATTGTATTTAAGATCTTGGACTGGAAGATTTAAAAATTTGGTTTCAATATCTACTGAAATTAGATTTTCCTCTGTATATTTATTGAAACATATTGATAATAAAAAAACAGCTGTGCCAGCTGAAAACTATTTATAGTAGCAACTTGGTAGCAACAAGATAACATGTAAATTACCCAGATGTTAGAACAGAAATTTGTAGAAAGCAGCTGAACAACTGCAGTTACAACATTGCAAAAGACCTTCATCAGTTGGGATGTTGTGCACGGACACTGCTGCTCACCTTGATTAATAACCATCTCCTACAGCTCCTGGACCATCAAAAAATGACATCTTACATTTTCAAACTTGGCTGTCAACTTAATCTGTGCAAAAATAGATTCTTAATCTCTGATGGATATGTGCATAATTTCAAATAAAAGTGGCATATGCAAACTGTGGAAATATGACAAATTGGCCACTGAAGATGCCAGCAGTGTAAAATATGAAATATAGGCTCATAGTGCTGAAAAAGAAAAAGTGTCCTGAACTGCTGATTGCCTTTTTAGAAAGTACTGTGTCAAAGCTTAAACTAAGGTTTGTGACCTCCAGGGTGAGACTAGCTCCTAGGGCAATGGAAAATGTTCTACTGTGAGCTGGGCAATGACTTACACTTGACACTTCTTACCCAGATGAGAGAAGGAATAGTCATATTCTAAGGCACAGAAATTGCCTGGAAGTGTATGCCCTGTTTTATAATCTGCTCACATGAAAAAGATGATGACGAAGGTGATCATTAACCACTTTTTCTAGTATTTTGACCAGGCAAGACAGGGAATAAAATTGTCATTATAATATTTATTGAATATTGGGAGCATATTATTTATTTTATTATAACAAATGTCAGCTATATGAGAGTTGCCAAGACTTCTGATCTTCTCTTTCATATGTATTTTAATATTTTTCAGTCTTTATTCCATCTCATCAGAAGATCACCATTCTTAAAGCTATCATGTGGCTTGAATATTAACTAGATTTGGATATGAACTAGACTTATTTGGTGATACTGTCCCAGTAGGTACAAATATCAAGTCATTATGTTGAACACCTGAAATTAATATAATATTACTTTCAATTATAATATATAATTATAATTATTTACCAATGTTACTTGTCAATTACATCCCAATGAAAAAAACACCAAATGGAAAATACAGAAGAGCTTATTGGTTGTCAGATGTTGTTAGATGAACAATTAAAATTTTTCAGAGTGTTATCATGATTTATGGACTTCCTACATGATTTATGGACTTCCCTATAGCTCAGATGGTAAAGTATATGCCTGTAACGCAGGAGACCTGGGTTTGATCCCTGAGTCAGGAAGATCCCCTGGAGAAGGAAATGACAATCCATTCCAGTATTCTTGCTGGAGAATCCCATGGACAGAGGAGGCTGGTGGGCTATAGTCCATGGGGTTACAAAGCGTCGGACACGACTAAGTGATTAACAGACACAGATCATGATTTATATGTATTTTCTAAATGGATTAAATTCTGTTACATATTACATCTCCAATCTCCACTACATATCCTATTTCCTTTTTATCTCTATTTGTGATATGAAATAAAAAAATCTGAAGATCTTGGAGACTTCTTCCTATCTCTTATTGTCTGGATCCATCATGTGACATAACTATCTCTGTTGCAATGGAAGCTGAGAAAGTATATATGTGGTATTTGCAACCTCTAATGTAGTCTGACTCTGCCACTAAGAAAAGGGAGAAGGCCTAATGTATGGACAGCTATGTCTAGCACATTCTAGAAGGATAAAAGGAGGAGTTTAGCTAGAATTAAGAATTAATCTGAATGTCATTCTAGGAGAAGAGAATAACATATACAGAGACATGGTATTATAAAAGAGTATAGAGTATTCAAGAAATGGAACAAAACATGTTTTGACTAAAATATAGAGTGTAAGGAAGGAAACTGTCAGGGAGATGAAGCTGAAGAGAGAGGAAAACAGATTTTGCCAGATGTATCTACATTTTTATCATATGCCTGTTCATATATAGTACCAAATTATGCCTAAAGTTATGAATAAAGAATTCTATTCAATATTTCAAACTTCCTAATAATCATTAGGAAAACTCTTTCTAGGTAGGATCCTCCTTTGCTGATTTTTTTGTTTTGTTTTGTTTTAGTCGTTCAGTCATGTCCAATTCTTTGTGACCCCGTGGACCCCATAGCTCATCAGGCTCCTCTGTCCATGAGATTTCCAAGGCAAAAACACTGGAGTGGGTTGCCATTTCCTTCTCCAGGGAATCTTCCTGACCCAGGGATTGAACCTGTGTCTTCTGTATTGGCAGGTAGTTTTGTTTCTTTGTTTGCTTGTTTTACCACTGAGCCACCTGATGAGTCCTACTTGTTTTACCTGCTTGTTTTACCACTGAGCCACTCAGTAATATAGCTGATTACTGAGTGCTCTCACTCAGCCTTCATTGCATCTTCATTCAAATTTCTGCACATTTAGCTTATATTTGTGGTCCTCAAAAGCAGTCAGAAGGGAGGAATTAGGAATTATGGGGAGAGTTTAGTTGGGTGGCCTTTCCTGTCCACCAACAGTGATTATATGGAGAGAAGCTCATGGATTAAATACCTGCACTAGTGTTTGCCTCTCTCAGCTGCTAGTTTATCGGATCCTTAGAACAGGGCAAGTTTAAGTAAACATGAGCCAGGATTCAGTCCTACCCAGGAAGTAATAATAGAAATTCACTCCTCTGAAGAGAAGGTTTTCTTTTGCCCCCAAGTTAATTATGGTTATTACTTACTGGGATCGACCCATTTAACATTTGAACAGGCCTTTGCCACTGTCTTCTAGAGTGAAAGTGAGCAGCAGCAGGGTGGAATTTCTGCATCACTATGCAGTCTTGAAAGGAATAAAGCTAATATAAATGAAAGGTAGTGATTTTATTATTCTTGAGATGCCTTTGGAGTTTTCCCTCTGCACAATCAGAGATACCCTGCAGGCCTTAGAGCTTTTTTTTCTCCTCGTTTTAGAGTCTCTCCCTGACTAGATAAAACTTACAGAATGGCAGGATCTGAAACCACTTAGTATACGAGGCTTGCAAAATCAATATAATTCCTATCAGTCAGAGACACGAAGCAGAAGATTCATTTCTTGCATCAAACAGAATACAAAGCCATGGATTCCTCTAAGCCTAGTGAAGTTTCTGTATAGATACATGAAGTTAATAAAAACCTAACACATTGATCAAGTATTGGCAGGGCTATTTTTCTCTGTGATTAATAGTCTCACCTTCAGTGCCAATGTTACAGAAAACCCTTTTGAAAATTTCTACCACTTTTAAAGTAGCCATCCTTTCTGGTATGGATTTTCTTAATCACAAAGGATTTCTACTGCTTGAATTATCTGTTAAGAATACAACCCAACCTCTCACTACTACTGAACATAATGAATGTATTTAGCATAAATGTATCACATATTATTGCAACTATGCATTTCAGACTAAGAATTCCATTAAAGTAAAAGCAATAACTTTGTTTTAGACGTTTCTGATTTTCAGACATAGCTCAAAACTGGTAAAAAAAAAAAAAAAAAAAGACAACACAGTAATTGTATTCAGTTAGCTTGAATGAAGTAGTCGTCCTAATATTTATTGAGAGGAGGTAGGGTCAAATAAAAGAGCTACATTGTTCTCAAGAACAGGCTAGAGTTCCAACCATGCCTAAACATCTAGTGATGTGTGCAAATGTATATATATGGCTATTTAGATCGGAGAAGGCAATGGCACCCCACTCCAGTACTCTTGCCTGGAAAATCCCATGGATGGAGGAGCCTGGTAGGCTGCAGTCCATGGGGTCGCTAAGAGTCGGACATGACTGAGCGACTTTACTTTCACTTTTCACTTTCATGCATTGGAGAAGGAAATGGCAACCCACTCCAGTGTTCTTGCCTGGAGAATCCCAGGGACAGGGGAGCCTGGTGGGCTGCCGTCTATGGGGTCGCATAGAGTCGGACATGACTGAAGCGACTTAGCAGCAGCAGTTAGATACTGTAGTTGCTAACTTCTGTCACTATGGTCATTACCTACTTTCATTACAGTGGGAGCATCAGTAAGGGAAAACTTTCCTCTGTGTGACCGTTTAAACAGTCTAGGGTGAAATGGGACCAATATCTTTTCTCCTTGAATAAACTCTCTTGCCCATCACAGAATTCTAAACTCTGCAGAGATGAGTACTTCTTGTTTTTTCTCAACTTCCCATTAGGAAAATATTTTGTAAACTCTTTGCCAGTCTTCCACTTAAGTTACCACTGATTCCAATAATCACCTTGTATCTGGTTTTGATGTTCAAAAACAAAGTAACTAAAGATCCTAAATGACTCTGTACTTTGAGAGTAGGAGTCCTATGTAAGGAAACTACGGCTTATGAACAAAAGGCTGCATTGGTGTCAGTGTGTTCATTTCCTGGTGCCTTGTGAAATCTTTATGTACAATGTTGTCAATTTGCAAGTGTGTAGAAATTTTTCTAGGAGCGTCTTCATATTTCTGTACCAGTATCAAAGAGGCTGACAAACTAACCCACAAAAGTTTAAGAAACATTCCTTGTAACCAATCACAGTGAAGATAATTCAAATTGTAAATTAGGATGTAAGGCCAAGTTTCCTTAAATTTTCATGAATGTTCCATATGCTTGTCTCAATTAGCCCAACAGAAATGTAGAAATACATTGCGATTTCTTTGGTGGAACATCTGACGCACTCAATGTTTTGTATTTAGGACTGTGTTGTCACTGGGGAGGGAGGAGGTGGATTCTTCTAAGAAATCACATCCAGTGTGGCATAATGCTTACATCCTGAGAGACAATGCCTTCCATCTCACACTTCCTTCGAGGCATGTGCTGAACAAATGACAGTTGTGATTATTAGCACTATCGGATTCTCTGTCTCCTTATCTCTCTCCTGTTTTAGAGAGATTAAGTGACTACTTTGGGGAAAATATAATTAGATGTCTTCCCAAGCCAGAAAACATCTCCACAAAGATAGAAGAGAAAGAAAACTTATTTTTATTATTGAATAAACACTAAACCAGAACGTGATGTGCATCACAGACAAAATGCTACAAGTTTGCAAAGAGAGAAAGGACCCTCATCCTTTTATCGATACACAGCTGAGCAGATACAACCTATTTCATTTTCTCAATATGAAAAATAATTAGTTCTCAACTAAGAGGGCTTGGTACTACTCTTGGTCACACATTGTGCATCCTAAAGTCTTTGGTAGTTGGGATATTCATCTGCTTTAGCTAATTGGCTTCATCCAAAAGAAAAATAAACAGTGTGTCTCTGTGACAGGAAGTGGTTTTATATCTTGAAAGGAAGTACCTGCTGAAGTCTGACTCCTACTCTCTCCCAGAAGCTGGGAGATATGGATGCAATCTTTCTCAATGGTTCTATTTCAAAGAAATAGTTCCCAGGGCAATTGAGAAGGATATTGTTGGGTTTTAAAGCTGGCTAGTGGATTATTTACCTTTAGTGACAATTTACATGTATTTCAAAGAGACAGAAATAACTTGAATTTTCTAAAGTAAATATTCAGAGGGAAGAAGGTCTTTATCCTTATTTTCAAGAGAGAAGAATAAGTCTCTCATTTTAAATTTCTCCTTGTCCTTATATGACAAAACTGATAGTATTTTCATAAGTTTTCCTCAACCTGTGATATTAATTTAATCTATTTATGTCAGATCTGGAAACTGAGACCCAAAGTTACAATGATTCTCTTGATGTCTGACTAGCTGGTTAAATGACAAAATTTGGAACTCAAATTTTATATTTTCAAATTTCATATTTAATGAATATGCTAAAACATGCATCATGACAGTGACTCTTTTCTACTTTTTATACCTTTTTTGTGTCTCCTGTATTTTAAATCTGCAAAGTATTGCTCTAGTAAGTATTTCTTTTCTGAGAAGGTTCAGGAGGGAGGGGATATATATATATAATTATGGCTAACTATCATAGCTGTATGGCAGAAACCAAAACAACATTGTAAAGCAGTTTACCTCTAATAAGGAAAATCTATTTTAAGAAAACATAAAAAATAATACATATCAAAAGATCCATACAGGGCCTGCCTAGCTGTGAGGAACAGTTGTGTGGGAATGGAGATATCAAAGTCATATGTCTTCTTTGGTTTGTTTATTTAGAAAAACTCAATTTTTGATTTTTGAAATTTCTTAATTAAAACCTTTAATTCGAGTTTGTTATACACATATGTGTGTACACATAATTTTATATAAAGGTAACACAGTCTATTTTTTCTTTTTCCTGTTTTCTTGTCTTTGATCTCCTAAATTCCCTCTGTCTGAAACCCTCCTCTGCCTCTGTTAACTCATTCCTTTTCAAATGTCTAACCTTAAACCAATATGTTTTCATGCTCACACACATAGACACAAACACATATCTGTACATACACCAGGCATTATTCATCATGGTTAGTGTTATATATGAGCATACAAATGCATTATACTAATCATTCTTATGCCTAGAAAATCCCATGGATGGAGGAGCCTGGTAGGCTGCAGTCCATGGGGTCACTAGAGTCGGACACGACTAAGTGACTTCTCTTTCACTTTTCACTTTCATGCATTGGAGAAGGAAATGGCAACCCACTCCAGTGTTCTTGCCTGGAGAATCCCAGGGACTGGGGAGCCTGGTGGGCTGCCGTCTATGGGGTCGCACAGAGTCGGACGTGACTGAAGCAACTTAGCAGCAGCAACAATCATTATTTTGTTACTCAAAAATATTTCACGGAAGCCCTTCCAAGTCATCCAGCATAGCTTTAACTGGTATATCGTTTCATCTTAAAATAACATCATGTTGTCAAAGAAAACCCATGCTGGACAGCAATTAGGAAAGAAAAACAAATTTTATTCAGCAACTGTTGCATTTGGGGAAAGAGATCTCAGTATAGAACAGGGCTCAGTTCTCAATACAGCCTAGATAAATGGGGATTTATGGCTAAGGAGCAGGAAAGGAATAAGTAGAGGGAAAATTACCGAGAAGAAGCATCAGGGGTAAGGGAGAGTTCTGGCTGACCTAACTTGACAGGATTCTTGCTAAAAGCAGGCCAACGTTGTCAGCTATCACCTGAGCACTGGTGGAGGATAAGGAACTTGATTTGATATCAGATGATGAGATACTGAGAGCAGTGGGTTCTGACGAAGCTGATTTAGCAAGATTTTCGATACAGAATCCATTCTTGTAAGATCTTGGTGATGCAGATCTGATGAGGATGGATGCTAAACTTGAAGCTTAGCAGAAAAGAGGGCTTGAGAAATCTAACTCAAGTTTGGTCAAGAGTCTTTGCCTGTGTGTGTGTGTGTGTGTGTGTGTGTGTGTGTATGTGTGTGCGTGTGTGTGTGTGTGTACGTATATAGTTTATTCAGTTTTCTTATTTCCAGATATTTATCTGTGAATAATGCTGCTTTTTTATTTTTTAATTTTCTTTTAAATTCAATTTTGTTTATTTATTTTTTGTGGCTGCAACAGGTCTTCATTGAAACATGCAGGTTCCCTATTGTGGCACACAGGCTTTCTCTAGTTGTGGAGTGTGGGCTTCGTTGCCCCATGGCATGTGGGATCTTAGTTCCCAGACCAGGAACCAAACCTGAACACCCGAGTTCCCTGCAAAGGAAAGTGGATTCTTAACCACTAGAACACCAGGGGAGGTCCCCAATTAATGCTGCTTTAAATTTATACTCTCAGTTCAGTTCAGGCACTCAGTCATGTCCGACTCTTTTGCGACCCTGTGGACTACAGCACTCCAGGCTTCCCTGTCCATCACCAACTCCCGGAGCCTACTCAAACTCATGTCCATCGCTTTGGTGATGTCATCCAACAATCTCATCCTCTGTTGTCCTCTTATCCTCTCGTCTTCAATCTTTCCCAGCATCAGGGTCTTTTCCAATGAATTGATTCTTCACATCAGGTGGCCAAAGTATTGGAGTTTCAGCTTCAGCATCAGTCCTTCCAATGAATATTCAGGACTGATTTCCTTTAGGATGGATTGGTTGGATCTCCTTGCAGTCCAAGGGACTCTCAAGAGTCTTTTCCAGTACCACAGTTCAAAAGCATCAATTCTTTGGTGCTCAGCTTTCCTTATAGTCCAATTCTCACATCCATACATGACTACTGTAAACGCCATAGCTTTGACTAAATGGACCTTTGTTGGTAAAGTAATGTCTCTGCTTTTTAATATGCTGTCTAGGTTGGTCATAGCTTTTCTTCCAAGGAGCAAGCATCTTTTAATTTCATGGCTGCAATCACCATCTGTAGTGATTTTGGAGCCCCCCCAAGAAAGTCTGTCACTGTTTCCACTGTTTCCCCATCAATTTGCCATGAGTGATCGGACTAGATGCCATGATCTTAGTTTTCTGAATGTTGAGTTTTAAGCCAACTTTTTCACTCTCCTCTTTCACTTTCATCAAGAGGCTCTTTAGTTCTCTTCGCTTTCTGCCATAAGGATGGTGTCATCTGTGTATCTGATGTTATTGATGTTTATCCCAGCAATCTTGATTCCAGCTTGTGCTTCATCCAACCTGGCATTTTGCTTGATGTTCTTTGCATATAAGTTAAATAAGCAGGGTGACAATATGAAGCCTTGACATACTCCTTTCCTGATTTGGAACTAGTCTGTTGTTCCATGTCCAGTTCTAACTGTTGCTTCTTGACCTGCATACATATTTCTCAGGAAGCAGGTCGGGTGGTCTGCTATTCCCATCTCTTGAAGAATTTCCCACAGTTTGTTGTGATCCAAACAGTCAAAGGTCTTGTCATAGTCAATAAAGCCAAAGTAGATGTTTTTCTGGAACTCTCTTGCTTTTTCCATGATCCAGCAGGTGTTGGCAATCTGATCTCTGGTTCCTCTGCCTTTTCTAAATCTACCTTGAACATTTGGAAGTTCACACTTCATGTACTATTGAAACCTGGCTTAGAGAATTTTGAGCATAACTTTGCTAGCATGTGAGATGAGTGCAGTTGTGCAGTCGTTTGTACATTCTTTGGCATTGCCTTCTTTTGGGATTGAAATAAAAGCTGACTTTTTCCAGTCCTGCAGCCACTGTTGAGTTTTCCAGATTTGCTGGCATTTTAAGTGCAGCACGTTTACAGCATCATCTTTTAGGATTTGAAATAGCTAAAATGGAATTCCATCACCTCCACCTTATGCTCTTAAGGGCTAGATAAATAGATCCCCAGGTGTAAGATTAGTAGGAGAAGAGTTGAGTATTTTAGTTTCAAGAAATCTTGATAAAAGGCTTACAATACTTCCATTTTTGACCATATTTATCTGAGAGTCCCTCCTTTCCTAAAAGATACTTTTCTAGACTTCTCTACATAGGGACCCAGAATGAATTCTGCCACAGATCTCTAGTGGACTTTGGGTTATTCTCTTAGTTGGCATTGGCAGACCTTGAAAGAAAATCACTATGCAAATATCCTTGTGGTCACATTGAATGTTAAGACTGATACAAAGAATAGGAAAAGAATGGCCTCAGATAACACAGATGCCTCTTAGCAAAATAATCCATGGCCTTTGAGCCTAGATTCACAGGAGTTCTATAGCTGTCTAGCTGTCTTTAATTTTCTGAGGGAAAGCATTGCAAACGTTTCCCAGAATACAATTCCCTGTGGTCGCCAGCTTAATATTCTGGCCAAGCCTAGTTAACGTCACTCTTATTCAGTCTTCTTGCCTGTGAATAAATAAAGTCTACATTTTGGAATAGCTCTGACAACTGGGGGAAGGATAATTTAAATACTTCTTTTTTTGATATATTTTTGAGTTGGAAATCTGACTATCTGTATTCCTAAATAGACCTTCCTTGGTGATTCACAGAGCAGTAAATTTCCTATAGAAAGCGTACAAAACTCATGAGCATGGCATTTAAGAATTTTGATAAGTTGAATCTTACCAACTTTTTCTGGTTTTACCCCATAGCCCAATAAGTACCCTGTATGCAATTTAGACTATATTACTTGCTGAGTTACAATTTACATGCACTCAGCACTTACCCATTTGCATTGTCATCATTTATTTTGCTCCCTCTGCTTAGGATATCTTTTCCCTCTACTGCATTTAATAATCCTATGCGTCATTCAACCCCTAACAAAATTATATTTTCTTCCTTAAAATTTTCCATGATTGATTAACCTGAAGTTGATCTCTCCTAATGCCTTAGTCCCAAGGACTCCTTTAGTCGCTCAGTGGTAAAGAATTTACCTACCAATGTTGGAGACACAGAATTGATCCCTGGCTAGGGAAGATCCCCTGGAGAAGGAAATGACAACCCATTTCCTTTTCCAACAATGACTTAAGACTATCACATTTTTCCATATGTTATACTCATTTCCATATTGTGTTCTATTTTACCTAATATTGCAAGCCATTGGATTGGGGATAATGTATCGCTAATGTTTATAATTTTTTCCAACGTTTTCTGCATGTAGAAGGAACCAAGAAAATATTTACTGGGTTCATTTATTATAATGAGACTACATAATGCAATATTTTGTTATCAAATATATCTAGAGTTGAAGACCACCTATATAATATACTGTCTATGTGACCTTGGAGATATTATTCTGAATCTCTTCTTTATTGCTTGTATATTGGATATAATATCACCTACATTTCAGAATGATTATGAGAATTAATGATATGTGTGAAATACCTACCATATGTCTGACGTGTACATAATAAATATTAGATATTAGTTTAAGAATAAATAAAGAGTTTTGGCTGCCAAAACATTAATAAATGCTTCTTTATATATAAGCAGAAATGCTGCAGACAGGTTGAATGGAGGTTTGTATTTTGGCAGTTATTGTTGCTCTTGTTCTTTTTTGGAGGAAAAGCAAATTTTCTTGAGATCTCATAATGCTAATTCAGAACTTTGAATTTTATGAGGTTTAAATCTGGAGGTATTCAAAACATTGACATAGCTTTATTTTTTTTCATTTAAAATAAAAACTAAAAAAAATTCAAATGATGTTGAAACATTAAAAGACTACTCCATTTATGTCATTGATTTAATTGTATTTGCATTTGAAATAAACATTCAGGAATGTTTGTTATGGTAGGTCATCAAAGGAACAGAAGGAGTAAGGAAAACTTTCAAATGATGAGAACAAGTCATAAGATACGAGAGCCAGTTTGTAAAGGTCTCCACTGGCCCAATTCAGAACAATTTAAACATTAAGTTAAATAATTGTTTTCATTTAGTTGCTAAGTCATGTCTGACTCTTTGCAACCCCATGGACTACAGCACACCAAACTTCCCTGTCCTTCACTATCTCCTGAGCTATGCTCAAACTCATGTCCATTGAGTTGGTGATTGCTTCTTCTCCTGCCCTCAATCTTTCTTTCCCCAAATCAGGGTCTCTTCCAATGAGACAGCTTTTCAATCAGGTGGCCAAAATAGTGGAGCTTCACCTTCATCATCAGTCCTTCCAATGAATATTCAGGGTTGATTTCTTTTAGGATTGACTGGTTGGATCTCCTTGCTGTCTAAGGAACTCTCAAGAGTCTTCTCCAACACTACAGTTCAAAAGCATCAATTCTTTGGTGCTCAGCCCACTTTATGGTTCACATAACTCACATCCATACATGACTACTGGAAAAACCATAGCTTTGACTATACGGATGTTTGTCAGCCAAGTGATACCTCTGCTTTTTAATAATGTATCTAGGTTTGTCATAGCTTTTCTTCCAAGGAGCAATCATCTTTTAATTTCGTGGCTGCAGTCACCATTCGCAGTGATTTTGGAGCCCAGGAAAATTAAAAAAGTAAAGTCTTTCACCGTTTCCATTTTTTCCGCCTCTGTTTGCCATGAAGTGATTAAATAAAAGGGGAAATGGGCTTGGGGGAACAGGGTGAGCAGGTTGTATGATCAGACAGTGTTTCCTCACCATCACCTGATTCTCAGAAGGATTTGATAAGCTAGGGAAAGGTGGTTTGATGTTTCATACCCCGATGCTTGCTTAAGTTTCCAGTACTTTCTTAAATTCAAAATGAGACAACCTTCAAGAGGCCTTTGGGCTGGAGAAAAGCCTGGCAATAATTTGGTCAGGTGAAGTAGCAGGCATTTTGTACAGATTGGTCAGTGTGGGCCAATATTTCAGTTTATTAATCATCTATGAGACAAAGATAGGGCTTTGGCAGATCTATGTTTGACTTTGTCAAAGGTTAACAAGGGAGTCATCTGTGAGTCTTATTTAAGTCATATGGTAAGGCTTGGTTTTGGCAGTAAGATATTTCCTAGAACACAAAAGTTTGGGGTCAATATCTGAACTACTGATAGTTTTCAGGAGCATAGGGCTCAAGTACAATTTAACATTGTCAGTAGAAAATATTATGCTAGGCAATAGTAGTACAAGACAGTATTCGTGCAATCAAAAATTTTAATTTTGTGGTGAGACATATACATAAATATACATAAATCATACATATATAAATCATACATCTAAAATTATACTGTTACTATAAGACTCTGAAGAGAAATAGAGAAAGAGAAGAGACTGGCTTGATGTATATAGAGGATTTTGGTTGTATTTGTGTTATGTTCATTTGTAAAATCAAAAGTGGTAAGTCTAGAGTATGAGGTTTTTTGAGAGTCTTGGCTCTTAGGAGGAATTTAATATATGATTACTAGGGGAATTTATTTTAATTTCAGTTTATTCATATAAATGCAAATGAAGAAAAACACATTTAAATGTTTTAAAGAAATTCTCTTTAGTTGTTAATTAGCAAAATACAGGACACATAAGATGATAAAGATCAGCAAAGAAAATCTGAGCAAAGGAAACTGAAGGACTGTGAAGATAATTTCAAGCCAGAAGACAAGCAACCTTGACATTGACCTTGATATAACCTAGGGAAGCATCCATATTTTAAACTATAAGTTGATCCAAATAAAACTTTAAGTTTAGAAAGTCTGATTTGAAAGCAGTGCATTAATTGGTTTGGAGAAGCAAATAAGAAATCAACTAATATAATGCTATGAATAATTTAGATAATGTAGAATTAAACTAGGACTGTGAGATTCAGTCAGTCAGTCAGTTCAGTCACTTAGTCGTGTCCGACTCTTTGCGACCCCATGAATTGCAGCACACCAGGCCTCCCCTCCGTCACCATTTCCTGGAGTTCACTCAAACTCATGTCCATCGAGTCCGTGATACCATCTAGTCATCCCATCCTCTGTCGTCCCATCGGGTAGTTGCAAATAAAAATGTTCATATATTCAGAGTTGGTGAAGAAGTGGGATTCAGTTGAGCAATTAATTACCCTTGAGAGGTTAAAAAAACAATAGTTTGTTAAATAATGGCCCCCAGACTTTCATCTTTAGTGAAAATAGACAAGTTCATTGTCAAACAATTTTGGAGCTAATGGAAAAACTAAAAAAAAATAAGACAAAAAATCCCTTTGACTACATTGGAAAACCATCAATGCACAAGGTGGCAAGTACTCATAGGACAAATCCCTGAGAAATAAAGTACAGGAACTTAACTCAGCAATGGGGTTACGTACCAGGTCATTTGCAAATATGACCATAATCATTTTTCTCCTTATATACATGCTAATTTGCAGTATGACTTTTAAACTTTTCCTATCGAAAGTATATTTCTTTACCTCTTGAATCTGGACTGAAAGTGTGACTTGCTTTGTGACCAGTACATTATGGCAGGTGTAGCATTTTGCAATTTCAAGATTAAACCTGAAAAAAAATATCGTTTACTTCTGTTAATTCTCTTAAAACTCTAATCAACTGAAATATGGGCTGGGCTAGAGGAAGAGTAACATATGGATGGGCCTGTTGTCTTCACTGACAAATGATATCATATCAGTCACAGGGCAGAGCTGTTTAGTTGCCCAAGAACTCATCAAAGAAACAAGAGTAACTCAGTCAAGAAGAGAACTGCCCAGTGGCACTCAGACAAAATTGCTAACCCCCAGAATCATGAACTAAATTAATGACAATAAAATGAACAGATTCCTAAAAATAATGTGTTTTATTACTGTTTACACAGGGACAGTTAGGATATCTGAATAGTTAAAAGTATATTAAAGCACTGAATCTGTAGACACCTCCCCAAAATGGATACTGCAAACCATACAATTTTTTACATGTCATTGTACTAATTTAGGGAAGAAATATTACTAATCGTACACACAAAAAAGTGACTAAAAAAGCCTGTAGTAAATACCGTATTTGTGATAATGAAAGGTCTTTCCCTTACAATATAGAATAAGAAGAGGATGTCTATAGCATTTCTACAATCTGGAAAAAGAAAATAATATTTATGTCACCAATTCCATTGAGCATTGTAGAATAGGTTCTTGGTTCTGATAGCAAAGTAAGGTAAAAAAACTTAGTAAAAGACTTAAGAATTGAAAACAACAAAAAAAAGAATTGAAAACAAAAAGAGAAACTATCATTTTTTTTTGCAGACATATGATTATTTGTGTAGAAATACAAATATATTCTAAATAATATGTATTTTAAATAGTTATTTTAAAATTGTAGGGATAATGAAATATCAGTAACAGATTTCAAAAATATTTTCCATATGATAACAACTGAAAACTGAACAGTACACAGATAGTCTGCAAATCAATAGATAACTGTAATGGGTTGAATTGTGTTCACCCGTTAATCATATGTGGAAGTACCTAACCCCTCATATGTAACATCATCTAGAGATGGATATGTACAGAACATATCAAGTTAAAATGAGGTCATTTGAGTGGGCTCTGAGTCAGATTGGCTGATGTCCTTCTAAAACGGGAAAATTTGGACATGAAATCACACACAGAAGACAATGTGAAGAATCATAAGAGGAAGACAGCCATCCTCAAGCCATGGAGAGAGCCCTAGAACAGATCCTCCCCCAACAGCCCTCATAAGAAGTTGACCAACAACCTGGTTTTGGATTTCTAGGGTCTAGAATTGTGAGACCAAGATGTCTGTTGCCTGAGCCACCCATCCTGTGGTACCTTGTTACGGCAGCTCCAGAAAATTTATATAGTCACTAACCCAAAATATTCCCTGGTGGCTCAGTTGGTAAAGAATCCACCTGCAATGTAGGAGACCTGGGTTCTAACCCAGGGTTGGGAAGATCGCTTGGAGTAAGGAATGGCTATCCACTTCAGTATTCTGGCCTGGAAGAGTCTCATGGACTGTATAGTTGCAAAGAGTTGCAAAGAGTCAGACACAACTGAGCGACTTTCACTTTCACACTTTCAAAAGGCCTAAACAGATAGCTTATAAAGGAAGAAATATAAGTATTCATTAAAGTACTGATTAATGAAAATGTTGGGCTGGCCAAAAAGTTCGTTCTGGTTTTCCATATAATGTTAGGGAAAAACCTGAATGCACTTTTTCGCCAACCCAATATAATCATATAAGGCTGGAAGTGAAAAAGTGAAAGTTTAGTCTCTTAGTCATGTCTGACTCTTTGAGACCCTATGGATTGTAGACTACCAGGGTTGTCTGTCCACGGGATTTTCCAGGCAAGAGTACTGGAGTGCGTTGCCATTTCCTTCTCCAGAGGATCTTCCGGACCCAAGGACTGAACCCAGATCTCCCACATTGTAGGCAGACACTTTACCATCTGAGCCAACAGGGAGGAAGTGATTGGAAATCATATCAGAAAGATGATATCAATGTTCACTCATAATATCAACAAATATATAAAGGAAGGGCAATTTCCATTTCAGGTGAACATGTTGAGAAGACTATCAGAATACACTGATAAGAGAAGTGCAGACTAGCCTAGTTTTGTCCTTATTGTTTAGTCACTAAGTCATGTCCAACTCTTTGTGACCCCCATGCACTGGATCCCAGCCAGGCTTCTCAGTCCATGGGATTTCCATGGACTGAGTGGGTTGCCATTTCCTATTCCAGGGGTCTTCCTGACCCAGAGATCACTGGCAGGTGGATTCTTAACACCTGAGCTGTCTGGAAGCCAAAGCCTAGTTTGCTACTGCTAAGTTGCTGCTAAGTCATTTCAGTCGTGTCTGATTCTGTGCGACCCCATAGATGGCAGCCCACCAGGCTCCCCCATCCCTGGGATTCTCCAGGCAAGATCACTGGAGTGGGTTGCCATTTCCTTATCCTCAGAGCATGCTAAAATAGGCTGAGTCTGCTGATGCCACTTCCTGAAGAACTGTCAGAACTGCAAAAATTTAAATTGTGACAACACAAAATAATAATGAGGAAACAAAGCCTAGTTTACAGGAAGGCAATTTACTAGCACCTATCAAAGTTAACAGGTCAACTTTGAAGTGAAATATTTCAACTTATGGAAACATATATTTTAGGAAAAATAATTTTACCCATGTATATGGACTTCATTACTTTTCAAGAAAGAAAAATTGAAAACACTTTAAATGTCCAGTGGTAAAATATATTACTGGAGAAGGCAATGGCACCCCACTCCAGTACTTTTGCCTGGAAAATACCATGGACGGAGGACCCTGGTAGGCTGCAGTCCATGAAGTAGTGAAGAGTCATACACGACTGCTCGACTTCACTTCCACTTTTCACTTCCATGCATTGGAGAAGGAAATGGCAACCCACTCCAGTGTTCTTGCCTGGAGAATCCCAGCGATGGGGGAGCCTGATGGGCTGCGGTCTATGGGGTTGCACAGAGTCAGACACGACTGAAGCGACTTAGCAGCAGCAGCAAAATATATTACTGTATGGGAATAACAGATTTTAATATGTGTAGACATGGAAAGAGCTCCAAGACAAGTCAGTTGCAAAACATGACTGCATGAACATTGTATTTTTTGCATTTTGTCTTGGGAAAAAACATGTATTGAAAGATAAACATACACTCATTTGTAGATGTTAGAAAATCTGATAAGATTGTAACAAATGCTTCTGTCAAGGTAATTTACTTCTACAGAGTAACTGGTTTTGTCTTTTATAATGTCTTTGAAAGATTGAATCTAGAGTTGTATTATTAACACTTCTGGCTTTATTTTTCTGATAAATGGTATCCTCATGGTTCTTATTATATTTGCCAGAAAATAAAGGAATTAAAATTGGTTCTCTTTTTCTCATGAAGTTACTTGAAGGCCAAATATGAGAATGGAATTAAACCATAGTTCAAAAAGACACATGGAGCCCAGTATTCATTGCAGCACTATTTACAATAGCCAGGACATGGAAGCAATCTAAATGCCCATTGGCAGATGAATGGATAAAGAAGATGTGGTACATATGTACAGTGGAATATTACTCAGCCATAAAAAGAAATGAAATTGGGTCATTTGAGTGATATGGATTGACTGAGATTCCATCAAACAGAGTGAAGTAATTCAGAAAAAGAAAAACAAATATCATATATTAACGTATATATGTGGAATCTAAGAAAATGGCACAAATAGAACTATTTGGAGAGCAGGAATGGAATCCCCATGGACAGAGGAGCCTGGCGGTGGGCTGCAGTCCACAGGGTCACAGAGAGTCAGACATGACTGAAGTGACAGAGAACACAAGCATGCATGCAGTAGAGACTCAGACACAGGGAGGGAAGAGGAAGGTGGTATGAATTGGGAGATTAAGATTGACATGTATATATATATAAAATCTGTGTCAAATAGATGGGCTTCCCCAGTGGCTCAGCTGTAAAGAATCTGCCTGCAGTGCAGGAGATGCAGGAGACTCGGGTTTGATTCCTGGGTTTCGAAGATCCCCAGGAGAAGGGCATGGTAACCCAATCCAGTATTCTTGCCTGGAGAATCACCGTATACCAAGGAACCTAGTGGCCTACAGTCCATAGGGTCACGTAGAGTCGAACATGACTGAAGCGACTTAGCACATATGTGTAAAATAGACAGCTAGTGGAAAGCTGCTGTATAGCACAGGGAATTGAGCTTCATGCTCTGTGATGACCTAGAGGTCTGGGATGGGGGAGCAGGTGGGAGGGAGGTCCAAGAGGGAGAAGATATATGTGTACACAAAGCTGATTACAGACCATTGTAAAGCAATTATACGCCAACCAAAAGATGATTAAAAGTAATAATAAAGGAATGCTATTTATAATTTTATTTAATGGCAAATAAATCCAAATACTGAAAACTTATATATGCAACAGTGATGGCAGAAATAGCACAGAATGAGATCTGTGATGGGCACAGTGAACTTTTAATTATAGCAGAATTCTAGGCAATCAGTGTGTTCCTCCAGTGCGGTGGCAAATACATTGGATACTGGAGACTGATACACTTCCTTAATATGTTACTGGAAGTTATTATTCCTGTGACTCAGTTTCTTCAACTGTAAAATAGAATTAGTACTAGAACTTATTAATATTAATGCTTTTCTTATAGAGTTCTGAAGGTTAGCAAAGTGAACACACAGAAGACCATCTTGCATATAATACACTGTCAATATTTGGAATATAACACTGTGATTGACTATGGTCACTTAAAATAATTTTGGAGATGTGTCTATTGTCACAGATATTCAGGAAGATAAATCAGGTCATGAAGTAAAGTTGTATAATTAGATGTAGATGACTGTGTGCCTCGCTATTCATTATTTGACTTTGCTAATGAGATTGAATGGAAACCTGGGACATTAATAGCTGTCTTATTACTGGCTGATTCATCAGTGAAAATCTCAAAGCCAGGGAGAAATATTGAGGTTCTTACAGTGGAGCATTCCAATTTCCTTTGAATAAGAAGAAAGTGAAGAGTGCTAGAAACGTGTGTTTAAAAAAAATGAGAAAAGGCAAAGAATTGTAATAGAAACTATTGTAGATGGCATTCATTTGTTAGTCATGACTAAGCTCACTGGTAGACCCATTTCCTTTATAATTCTGCAGAAAGATGGTAAATTCATCAAATTCCTCAGTCATAAAAATTTTATATTTTTAAAAAATGAATTACCTCCTACGTGTTCAAAGATTTATATAAGTTGCTCCATGTAACATATAACAATCTCATGCAGTCATGCCTTTTACAGACAAAGAAACTAAAGAGAGAATTTGATCCATTTTCCTATAAGTTGAATACAGAACGCGTCAACCCCATTTTCACTAAAAACCTGTTTATACAGTGGACTCTCTTTCAGTGAAGGGCTGCATTTAACTGTTGCCTAAACCAGGGGCTTGGCAACATCAATGACTAGCTCCTTCCCACTCTTTCCTTGTAACATACACACAGAATACAAAAATTTTAATTATATATCATAGATTCAATTTTGTATGTTTTGCTGAAATCAATCCAAGCTTCTCTGTCTCTAGTGCTTTGAATCTAAATTAGGCGAACACAGTCTTTTCCCTGGATTATTGCAATGGTAACTTCCTCCACTGCCTACTTTTCTCCACATCTTTCCTTCCTCCAGTGCATTTCCCAGTTTGTAGCCAGAGAAGTCTTTCCAAAACATAAAGCTGACAGGTCAGTCCCTGCTTAAAACTCTCCAGTTGCTTCTCCTTGTTTTCAAAACAATGCTCATCCTCCTAATGATGTTAAGAGACTTGCATTCTTTTGCTCATATTCTTCACATCCTCATTTCAGAAGCAGATTTATTACCCACTATTTCCTCCTCCAAACCTTCTGACATTTATACACGTATTTTCATTTTTATTAGTATTTATACATGCATTTCCTTTCCCTATAGCTAAATTCTACTTATCTTTCAAAGCTCATTTTAAGTTATTTTTTAATTGAAGAATAATTGCTTTACAGATTGTTGTTGTTTTCTATCAAACAGCAGCTAGAATCAGCCATAGGTGCACCCACGTCCCCTCCCTCCCATCTCCCTCCCTATCCCACCCCTCTAGATTGTTACAGAGCCCCTGTTTGAGTTCCCTGAGTCTTATAGCAAATTCCCATTGGTATTTATTTTACATATAGATAACTTACATATTGTAAGTTTGTTACTCTCTCCAGGTAGCTCAGACGGTAAAGCGTCTGCCTACAATGCAGGAGACCCGGGTTCGATCCCTGGGTCGGGAAGATCCCCTGGAGAAGGAAATGGCAACCCACTTCAGTACTCTTGCCTGGAAAATCCCATGGACTGAGGAGCCTGGTAGGCTACAGTCCATGGGGTCGCAAAGAGTCGGACACTACTGAGTGACTTCACTTCACTTCTTCCTTACACCTCAGCCTCTCCCTTCTCTCCTCCCTCTGCGTCCATAGGTCTGTGCTCTATGTCTTTTTCTACATTGCTACCATGCAAATAAATTCATCAGTATCATCTTTCTAGATTTCATATATGTATGTTGCTGCTGCTGCTAAGTCGCTTCAGTTGTGTCCGACTCTGTGTGACCCCATAGACGGCAGCCCACCAGGCTCCCCTGTCCCTGGGATTCTCCAGGCAAGAACACTGGAGTGGGTTGCCATTTCCTTCTCTACTGCATGAAAGTGAAAAGTGTGTTATATATGTGTGTTATATATAGATATGTGTGTTAGTATACAATATTTATATTTATCTTTCTGACTTATGTTACTCTGTATAATAGGCTCTAGGTTCATGCACTTTATTAGAACAGACTCAAATGCATTCCTTTTTGTGGCTGAGTATTATTCCATTGTATAGATGTATCACAACTTCTTTATCCATTCATCTGTTGATAGACATCTAGATCAAACTGCGTATATCTTGTATCACTTTTACCAGGAAGTCTTCCTTGGATTCATGACTCTAATCTCTAACCGCCTGTGTGTGCCAGTTAATCATTTTTAACTTTTCCCTATCAGGTATAGTTCCTAGGCTTCACTGACAACTATTTCCTTGTGTACATTTTTTCCATGCACATACACACTTGCTATGACATATACAGATACACACACAAATACTTGTTCATTCATTCCTTGCGTAAGATCTTAGCATAGTGAATTTTTCTGAGCTCCGTCTTTTATATTGGCAAAATTAGAACCAAGTACCTACCTTGTTATCTTGCAAAGTCCATATGAGAAAAATAGGGAAAAAATTACATATGTATGTATGTATGATAGATAAGTCTTTCCTTCATGATAATAGTTAACAAGTCTGTTCAAACTTCACTGTAATTACTATAGTGACTGACTGATTTTTAGAGGCATTTTGCTTTGTCCAATACTTCTTTAGTAGTAGTAGAAATTTGAAAAGGGGTGCCTTTTCAGTGGACTTCATTTCCTACAAACCAAGGGTGAAGAAAACCCCCTCCGTTCTGTCCTGGTTCTACCCAAGTTTGTCCCCCAGTGTCAGAATCTATCTAAATATCTGAGCTACATTGGTTCCAATCAAATGCCTTGCTGTAAAGCTTGAAGGACCTGAGAAAAAAGTGTGGTGATGTCATGGAAAATATCTGTATTTACAAGTGGTATCTGACATACTATGTTATAGATGCAAAAGATGTGCAGTGTTATTCTGGAAACTAGCCTGGCTAGTTATCAATGCAAAATAAAATCTTGTTTTTAAGCTGCTTTTTTAAAAATTCCTTTTTAGATGAACTAATAAAAATAAAATATCCTAATAATTAGGTTTCAATTCATCTAGACTTTGCTTAAAATGCAAGGGTTTGTGATCATGGCCAAAGTGGGTAGAGCCAAGTGAAGAATTTGGGAGGCCCTCATGCCTTTTCTTTCTGTGTTAGACAGGACTATGAAGAGCTAGAAAAGCAGCTGAAACGAGTCTTTAAGGAGCGAAGCACCATCCTCCGTCAGCTGACAAAGACATCAAGAGAACTTGATGGAATTAAAACCAACCTTCAGGTGAGATGAAAACTAATTTTCTCAGCAGCCAAGTATAGGGAATCACCTAGTTTGTCTCAGTGGATTGATACATGAAGACTTCCACAATTTTTTTTTTACCAGTTTGAATATATTCCTGGGCTTGACCATGGGAGTTATTATTTATTATTATATGAGCTTTGAAAAGAAATGTCATTTGAAATGCAGTCTAAGCATCCAGGAATGAGAAATTTGGGTTCTTGGCAAAGCCCTCAGTTTCTCACAGCTTCTAAGATCAACTTGACCCCTGTGTGTTTTATATTACAAAATGATGAAAAGCAATTATGGCCAAGACTTAAATGAATATATAAATGATCTCTAGGAGAGAACTTTAAATTCCACAAAAGATAGTTCTGAAAATTCTTTGATAAACCTCATTACTACAGTGGGTAAATCCTCACAAAGGAAAGTGTCATCTGTGAAAATGGATTAACATTCAGTGAATCACAATACCTATACTTGAAAAGTTTCTGAAATATCTGAGAATATATTTTAGTATTTTCCTTTAACATTGTAGTCATTGAATATACAGTGTACCCCAAAAGCTTTGCATGTGTTATAGCATTTAATTCTCATAATATACCAATGAGAATAGGCATCATAAATGTGATTTTTCTTGTTATACATGAGGAATCATACTTGAAAGTCACAAGGGAAGCCAGAATTTAAATACAACCAGTCTGACTCAAAGCTGGTCTGTTAGTTATTTCCCAGAAGCACGTTTCTGAACCTTGCATAATCACCATTGTTCTTAGCTTTCTAGTCCTGTGACAGCGACGATGGTGTCAGTAATCACTGCGGTTGCAGTGTATTGAATGTGGTCTCTTGTGTTAGGTACTCTTTCTTCATTTTTTTAAATTAATTTTCACATGATAATTATGCATGATTATTATTAGTCTCATTTTATAGGTAAGAAAACAGAGTTAGAAAAGGGCTCGGAAACTAAGAGCACGAGGACAGCTGGGAGATAGGTCTGCTATTTTGAAGCCAACACCCAAGCTCACATTCCAGAAGCTGTATTACATCTTGAGAACATGAAAATATAAAAATCACTTAGACTCCAAGAGGACACAGTGACAGGTAGCGTGCTGGTGACAGTGCAGGAACGACAGTTCCACGGTGGAAGTATACACGGAGCATCAGGGATGCACGTAGAGGATAAAAATGACTGTGTATTGATTGCCATAGGAAGCCGATGCCAGAACTGTACCTTTTCATTAAGTGGAAATTCAAAAATTGTACGAGACAACAAAGGATATTTGACACTTGCACCTTCTTAGAGAATAGAACATCTGGCACTGAGAATTTTCTAAGCATGTAGTGAAAGAAATGCCATAAGCGGTCATCTTTACAATATTTGCAGGGTTCTCAGTCTCTCTGGACCTGTAGCCTGTTCAGTTCAGTTCAGTTACTTTGTCGTGTCCGACTCTTCGCAATCCCATGAATTGCAGCACGCCAGGCCTCCCTGTCCATCACCAACTCCCGGAGTTCACTCAGACTCAAGTCCATTGAGTCAGTGATGCTATCCAGCCATCTCATCCTCTATCGTCCCCTTCTCCTCCTGCCCCCAATCTCTTCCAGCATCAGAGTCTTTTCTAATGAGGCAACTCTTCCCGTGAGGTGGCCAAAGTACTGGAGTTCCAGCTTCAGCACCATTTCCTCCAAAGAAATCCCAGGGCTGATCTCCTTCAGAATGGACTGGTTGGATCTCCTTGCAGTCCAAGGGACTCTCAAGAGTCTTCTCCAACACCACAGTTCAAAAGCATCAATTCTTTGGCGCTCAGCCTTCTTCACAGTCCAACTGTCACATCCATACATAACCACAGGAAAAACCTTAGCCTTGACTAGATGGACCTTTGTTGGCAAAGTAATGTCTCTGCTTTTGAATATGCTATCTAGGTTGGTCATAACTTTCCTTCCAAGGAGTAAGCGTCTTTTAATTTCATGGCTGCAGTCACCATCTGCAGTAATTTTGGAGCTCAGAAAAATAAAGTCTGACACTGTTTCCACTGTTTCCCCATCTATTTCCCATGAAGTGATGGGACGGGATGCCATGATCTTCATTTTCTGAATGTTGAGCTTTAAGCCAACTTTTTCACTCTCCACTTTCACTTTCATCAAGAGGCTTTTGAGTTCCTCTTCACTTTCTGCCATAAGGGTGGTGTCATCTGCATATCTGAGGCTATTGATATTTCTCCTGGCAATCTTGATTCCAGCTTGTGTTTCTTCCAGCCCAGCATTTCTCATGATGTACTCTGCATATAAGTTAAATAAGCAGGGTGATAATACACAGCCTTGACATACTCCTTTTCCTATTTGGAACCAGTCTGTTGTTCCATGTCCAGTTCTAACTGTTGCTTCCTGACCTGCATACAGATTTCTCAAGAGGCAGGTCAGGTGGTCTGATATTCCCATCTCCTGAAGAATTTTCCACAGTTTATTGTGATCCACACAGTCAAAGGCTTTGGCATAGTCAATAAAGCAGAAATAGATGTTTTTCTGGAACTCTCTTGCTTTTTCGATGATCCAGTGGATGTTGGCAATTTGATCTCTGGTTCCTCTGCCTTTTGTAAAACCAGCTTGAACATCAGGAAGTTCACCGTTCACGTATTGCTGAAGCCTGGCTTGGAGAATTTTGACCATTACTTTACTAGCATGTGAGATGAGTGCAATCGTGCGATAGTTTGAGCATTCTTTGGCATTGCCTTTCTTTGGGATTGGAAGGAAAACTGACCTTTTCCAGTCCTGTGGCCACTGCTGCATTTTCCAAATTTGCTGGTATATTGAGTGCAGCACTTTCACAGCATCATCTAATTACAGCCTAGGAAATTATTTGAAAGAAATGTATCATTTTGTACACAGTTACCTTTTTAAAAGAGTAACAAGTCAATCCCTAAATGTACTTGAAAATTTTATTTTTTTT
This sequence comes from Bos grunniens, assembly GCF_055505025.1. Taxonomy (NCBI): domain Eukaryota; kingdom Metazoa; phylum Chordata; class Mammalia; order Artiodactyla; family Bovidae; genus Bos; species Bos grunniens. The sequence goes on from NC_141193.1 coordinate 30,890,949, forward strand.
TATTTTGTTCCAGTCATTGTACAAGGTGAATTTTTAAATTTTTTCTTGCTAAATCTCCTTAACAATATCTTCACAAAATTATGATAACTTTTTTATAATTTTGAAATGAGGAAACAATATTCAAATAGGTCAAAGAAATTTCCCAAAGGCATACATCTAATAAGTGAGTAAATATTGCTAATTGTACATATTTTATTTTCCAATAGGGCTTCATAAAGATATGATCTTTGTAAGTCTTGTTCATCTCTGTAACCATAACACCTGAATGGCTTAGTAATACTCATCAGTCAATAAACATTGTATTGACTAATTATTAGATATATCAATCTTTCGGAGAAGGCAACGGCACCCCACTCCAGTACTCTTGCCTGGAAAATCCATTGGATGGAGGAGCCTGGAAGGCTGCAGTCCATGGGGTCGCTAAGAGTCGGACACGACCAAGCGACTTCCCTTTCACTTTTCACTTTCATGCATTGGAGAAGGAAATGGCAACCCACTCCAGTGTTCTTGCCTGGAGAATCCCAGGGACGGGGGAGCCTGGTGGGCTGCCATCTATGGGGTAGCACAGAGTCGGACATGACTGAAGCGACTTAGCAGCAGTAGCATATCAATCTTTAGTATCCTCAAAGTCATCAAAATTATTTTCCAAGATGTGCATCTCACTTCTCTGCTATTGCTGGGGAAATAATAATTTATTAAGTGCTGTCCTGCTCTTTAATTGCATACACTTTGCAGAGCCCCATCTGTCTACCTACTCTTTTTGCCTTTATATTTCTATATCTCATATGTTGTACTTTTTCAATTTCTTGAAGAAAAGGTGGTGACTTTTTAATTCTGGTTTCCTTTACAATGCCAGAGTATAGCAGATAGCCAAAGGAATAAACATATTTATGCAAAGTTAATTCACACATCTATTATCCCCTTTGAGTTTTCCAATAACTGTCTATTGTTGTTGTTCAGTCATTAAGTTGTGTCTGACTCTTTAAACCGCATGGACTACAGCTTGCCAGGCCCCACTATCCTCCACTGTCCTCTGTGGCTTTTCTAAATTTTGTGTGTAATAGTTGTTCAGCCGTGTCCAACTCTCTGCAACTCCATGGACTGTAGCCCACCAGGCTCCTCTGTCTATGGAATTCTCCAGACAAGAATGCTTGAGTGTGTTGCCATTTCCTTCTCCAGGAAACCTTCCCAACTCAGGGATCAAACCTGGGTCTCCCTTAATTGCAGGCAGATTTTTTACCATTTGAGTTATCCGGGAAGCCCTAAATTTGAAATCCCACAGTTTATCTAAATGTTAGTTCAGTTCAATCTGTAAGTGGCGTCCGACTTTTTGTGACCCCGTGAACTGAAGCACACCAGGCCTTCATGTCCATCACCCACTCCTGGAGTTTACTCAAACTCTTGTCCATTGGGTTGGTGATGCCATCCAACCATCTCATCCTCTGTTTTCTCCTTCTCATCCTGCACTCAATCTGTCCCAGCATCAGAGTCTTTTCCAATGAGTTGGCTCTTCGCATCAGGTGGCCAAAGTATTGGAGTTTCAGCTTCAACATCAGTCTTTCCAGTGAATATTCAGGACTGTTTTCCTTGAAGATTGACTGGTTTGCTCTCCTTGCAGTCCAAGGGACTCTCAAGAGTCTTCTCCAACACCACAGTTCAAAAGCATCAATTCTTTGGCACTCAGCTTTCTTTATAGTTCAACTCTCACATCCATACATGACCACGGGAAAAAACGTAGCCTTGACTACACAGACCTTTGTTGGCAAAGTAACGTCTCTGCTTTTTAATATGCTGTCTAGGTTGGTCATAACCTTCCTTCCAAGGAGCAAGCATCTTTTAATTTCATGCCTGCAGTTACCATCTGCAGTGATTTGGGAGCCCAGAAAAATGAAGTCTGTTACTGTTTCCACTGTTTCCCCATCTATTTACTATGAAGTGATTGGACCAGGTGCCATGATCTTAAGTTTTCTGAATGCCGAGCTTTAAGCCAACTTTTTCACTCTCTTCTTCTACTTTCATCAAGAAGCTCTTCAGTTCCTCTTCACTTTCTGCCATAAGGGTGGTGTCATCTACATAGCTGAGGTTATTGATATTTCTCCTGGCAATCTTGATTCCAGCTTGTGTTTCATCCAGCCCAGCATTTCTCATGATGTACTCTGCATGTAAGTTACATAAACAGGGTGACGATATACAGCCTTGATGTACTCCTTTCCTGATTTTGAACCAGTCTGTTGTTCCATGTCCAGTTCTAACTGTTGCTTCTTGACTTGAATACAGATTTCTCAGGAGGCAGGTCAGGTGGTCTGGTATTCCCATCTCTTTCAGAATTTTCCACAGTTTGTTGTGATTCACAGTCAAAGGCTTTGGCATAGTCAATAAAGCAGAAGTAGATGTTTTTCTGGAAATAATCCCACAATTTATCACACAAGGAAGTTAAAAGGCAGATTTTGTGACCTGCCCCAGGTCATATGGCCATGATGCACTTTGAAATGTAAATTAGATGGTTAGTGATTTCCCCTCAACCCTCCTCTATCCTGTTTTCTTCATCAAGCTATTCTTCCCAAGGGCTTCCCAGGTGGTGCTAGTGGTAAAGAAACCACCTGCCAGCGCAGGAGATGTAAGAGACATGGGATCAATTTCCAATTCGATCCCTGAATTGGAAAGATCTCCTGCAGAAGGAAATGGCAACTCACTCTAGCATTCTTGCATGGAGAATTCCATGGACAGAGGAGCCTGGCAGACTGCAGTGTATGGGTTCACAAAGAGTTGGACATTGCTGAAGCACTTAGCTGGAATACATGCACTCTTTGCAAATAAACACAGCATCTTTTATTGGCTATTTCCTAATACTGACCTCAATCATTTTAGGAAAGATTCTTCTTTTGTGAAGTTCACTCTACCACATGCCTATCAGAACACTTAACTTACTGTATGAAAATTGTTCGTAGCTTTAGGATGAAAAATTGGTGAAGGCGGACACCATGCCTTTGATGTTAAATAAATATTAAGTAAACAAAACATTTGCCAGTCTTGTTAATGTTTTACTTGTCATAGCTGCTCTTCCTACAAACAATATTATTGTCTCTATTTCAACTTTTAACATCAAGAAGGATCTGTTACCATGTTAAATAGTTTATTGGGTATAAATAAGAAAGTTCTTAGGGAAGGCTTAACAAGACAGCTTACTTAATTAGAAAAGCTCAGTGCAGTTCTCTGTTTTGATTCACAGTCTATCAATGCTAAATTTGCCAGAGTAAATAAAGACTAATGAGTGAGGTGGTATTTTTTTTCCTTAATCCACTATCTATACAGTACCATTACAATTTGAACTGGTCCTAGTTTTTTTTTACATGTATTCTAATGCATTACTTATAAATAATAGACACAACCAAATAGGTACATGCCATTTGACTGCTTTGATTTTGAATGTATTATTACTTAGCTTATTTAGAGAAGTCTTTTATGTCTCCTTTTGTTTGTAGAAACTATGCCAAAACAAGTTTCACATGCCTGCAGAGAACATGGTAAAACTTCTAATGAAGAACAGATAATATATTTTATATTCCATTATGGAGCTACCCTGGTGGCTCAGATGGCAAAGAATCCACCTGCAATGCAGGAGATTGGAATTCAATCCCTGGGTCAGGAAGATCCCCTGCAGAAGGGAATGGCAACCCACTCCAGTATTCTTGCCTAGAGAATCCCATGAACAAAGAGTCTGATGGGCTACAGTCCATGGTGTTGCAAAGAGTCGGACACAACTGAGTAACTAAGCAAAAATATAGGCATATTCATTTAAAAAGACACCTAAATATTTGGAGAGTTCTTTCTCTTTCACTGAACCTCTAAAGACTGAAACTCAGTTCATTCCCTTTCACTCACTGTAGCACCTTCCCTAGTTGGTGTCATAAACTGCGCGTCCTGAGAGCCAAGGGGCCATCGTAGCCTCATTTGCACATTCTTATTTCAGGGCACACCTTGCGCCATAAACACAACAGTAGAGTCAGCTTCAATCTATCACCTGAATAAGACTTCCTTTTCCCAATTTTCTTATCAGAATTTGAAAAACGATGAGATATCTGCTAAAACTGATGTTCAGAAGCTTCTGGAAATAGGTCAGAAACAAAGGTAAGGCTGCGTTCTTTCATTTTCTCAGTTCTTTTTTTCCATCACCAAAATTCATTCAGCAACTTCACATGAATAAGTTTATTTTAAATGCATTCATCTCTTTATAACCTTATTTACATTTTAATATATGAGAATCTTGCTCAAATCACTATATATATATAGGGTGGCACTTGAGATTCTGTATTTCTAGTATGTTCCCTCATGATGGGTGATGCTAATAGTGACCATGCCTATATGCAGATCTCAATTTAGCTATTAAGGATCTGGAGTATGTTCCTCTATTATCTTATAAGATGGAGCCCATCTTATAAGATAAATCTTCCCATCAGTATACAGATCCGACAGCTTTGACATAGTGGGCCATTTTTAATAGTATCACAACTTGATCCTGGTGATAATTGGGTTGGTAAGGAATGGGGTAATTTTATTAATAGCATAATAGAATTAGAACATTTTTATTACTCTTACTTTATTTTTTAAAGGAAGTGAAGTATGAGCTAGATTTATACCTAGAATTAAAAAAAAAAAAAAACCTTATGACTTAAAATTGCTTGTCTAACAAACACATAAAAAAAACCAAGGTATTATAAGGTAAAAAAGAGCTAGCCTTTGTTATTTGTTATACATTTATTAGAGGCTCTGCTGGTTTTATATATATACATACATTTTTTGTTTCAATACAATTACAGAGTAGTTATTATTGTCCCCATTCAATAAATGGGAAATTGTTGCTCAAAATGCTTAAGCAAGCTGCTGAGAGTTGTATTAAATTGGAATTTGCTCTGCTGTATCTTACCTACAGTCACACCCTTTCAAGTTAGTTTGCCTAAATTTATTAGTTTGCTTCCAAAGCAGAAAGCTGTTTAAGAAGCTGGCAGGCACCACACTATGTACCCTCTGCTTACCGTCTTGTATCTTCTCCACTGTCTTTGCCTCTTGATCCAGAAACCTCATATCATTGAGGCAATGACATGTTAAAAATACCAAATCGAGCATCTCATCTTGACTCTTTTCGTATTTCAATGAAATCTTTATTTCTTGAACATGAAATTCACTCCAGAGTCCAATATTAAAAAGATCGCATGTAAAATATAGGTCTGAGCATATTTTCAAAAGTACATAATTTTAACCTATTTTTACTGGTTTGAAATCATCCACCTTTTAAAACACATAAGCATTTGTGGTTCACTGAGTTAGTGGAGAATTATAAGCCATATTTTCAATAGGAATAGCTAATTAAAGCAGACGAAGTGTCACTGAAAGTTATTAGCTTTGCAGACTCTCCCATGTTTGGAAAAGATAATTAGCAAAAACATAAAAGTAGAAATGACTTCTGCATAATCCATGTGCAACACCAGTGAGGGGATTGCGTTGACTGAAGAGGACAGAGTGAGTCAGGAAAGATTAGAAAATGAGGCTGTCATACGTAGACAGGGGCCATTCTTGAAAGTTGGCTGAAAGTGGACTTCAACAGAAGGCTCATTTAGGTAGCTCTGAAAAAGGATGATATCATGTAAAATGAATTTTAGGGGAATTATTCTGACAACATCGTTCAAGGCAGAAAGAAAGAGACATAGACCAGGTTGAGAAAAGGTGGCCTAGAGGAGAGGACAGAGAGATCTCATCAGCGAGCCCCAGGGCGTGAAGACAACAGCGTCAGTGTTTCTTATTGCGCAAGAAACACAGATGAAGAGACAGGCTTATGCATGATGTGGAAAAGGAAAAATGTATTCCTTTAGTCTGCTGCTATTTTCTTAAGTTATCTAAGGCTGCTTCTACATGACACTCAAAATATCCATGCAAACAAGGAAAAATATGACTAGCAGTATTAAGAATTTCAGGTCATCATCATATTTGGCATGGTATATGAATGGCAGATGATGGGCCAAGTCTTTCAATGAGTGGATTAAACGGAGCAAATATTTTGGAATTATGCTTTCCAAGTTTCATCCAAAACTATAAAATTTGCTTAAAATGCGTAACTTATGTAATGCACAAAGTCAGAATGGAAAATTCAAATAAATCACATACCAATAGATGATTTCTCAAAAGTATAATGCATTTGATATGTGGTTTTTTTTCTGTTTCGTTAGAGATATATAAAAATTATAATTATCTGAATGTGAAAGAGGCTATGTATCTCATTTCCAAAGTAAGAGAGATTGATAAATAGTAAAAGAGAAAAACCTTCTCAGACTATAAATAGTATTAACTGGTTGCAAATTTAGAAGTATTATCAGAGCTGGAAAGATTATAATGTATTGCAGATGCCATCTAGGTATATACCCCATTCCCAGTAATTCTTTGTCCTCTGGGATTATTACCTGGTCCTTCCCTAGAGAAGTGGTCTCTAGACTACTTTTTATCTGACTCTGATATCACTGGATACAGTTAATTAGCTCAAGGTGGCCAGCAAAACAAAACTGAATCAATTAGAATTTCCCTCTTGGAATTGTGTGCCAAGAAGCAACTAATGAAATCTCTCTGTTTAGCTGTACCAGATTATAAGTAAGTAAACTCAGAGGATATGAGGTGGCCATAAATAACCAGGTACAGCAGCATGTCTTTCCACCAAGAGGTACAGAAAAAGGAGTGTGTGTGGGTGTGCACACACGCACACAGAATTTTACATGACAGAGAGAGAAAGTTGCATTGACTCTTGATTTTTACATTTACAAAAATATTTAGACAGCCTAGGCAATATTCATAAAAGGATCTTCAAGTTGATGGAGAGACTTTTAAGCCATAACGTGTGAGGAGTGAGATTATCCAACCACAAAATAGAGATCCTGGGGGATAGAAGAGTACTCAGTATTTTGGAGAAGGAAATGGCAATCCACTCCAGTATTCTTGCCTAGAGAATCCCATGGACAGAGGAGCCTGGTGGGCTACCATCCATAGGGCCGCACAGAGTCAGACACAACTGAAGCCACTTAGCATGCATGCATGTCTTGAAAATAAAAAGGAATGATATATTTTACGCTGTACAATGGTTGCTGGATAGAGATTCTGAGAAAGCAGTTTTGGACTCTGTGTACTAATGGATTTTACTATATTGAGTTCTCTGAAAAGGAAAAGAATGCCTGGGATAGCAGCAAGATTTCTTTCTGTAATGTTACTGCAATACAGGCTGGTAACCATTCGAAAAAAATACCTTCCTGTAGGGTGAGGCATTTTTATGTTTATAATTGGAAATGGAAAATGTGTGAAAGAGCTGCCTTTTAAAATTCCTTGTAACCATGCAATTCTATGCTGAAATATACTCAGCATTGGAGAAGCCTGTCACAGTTCTTTAGAATTCAAGTTTCAGTTCAGTGCCAGATAGGGACCTAGAAGAGCTCTATCCTGTGCAAATCTACTTGGTGGACAGGGATGGTCCTTGAGCAAGTCAGCAAGAATTTCTCATTGGAGTAAAACTCACCAAGTTTGGGGGGTTTGGGGACACCTAAACCATGAGAGCAGTGAGAATGTGCAGAAATAAGCTTGAAAAATCTAAGAGTAAATGGAGATATTCAACAGTTTCAAAAGGATTGCTTTGCCATTCTGGTGGCTAGCTTTCCTTGCCGTGAAAATGTGCAGAATTCTGTTTCTCCAGTTTTTGTTAACAGCTTTTGCAGTTTACTTTTTTTTTCTTACTCCCCATTGCCTATAGATGTCAGTATGCAGGTATTTTTGAATATATATGTATATATATTGGATTTTATAAAATTTATATTTTATAATTTAAAACATGTGTATCACTTTAAAAATAAAAATGAGAATTTTAAAATCCAGAAGTAATGAATAATTATTATAAGATTCTAATATAAAAGTTTTTAGTTGGAAATATAGTATTCCTAGGGCTTCCCTGATAGCTCAGCTGGTAAAGAATATGCCTGCAATGCAGGAGATCGTGGTTCGATTTCTGGGTCAGGAAGATCCCCTGGAGAAGGGATAGGCTACCTACTCCAGTATTCTTGGGCTTCCTTGGTGGCTCAGATGGTAAAGAATCCTCCTACGAAGGCAGAGACCTGGATTTGATTCCTGGGTTGAGAAGATTCCCTGGAGGGGGATATGGCAACCCACTCCAGGATTCTTACCTGGAGAATCCCCATGGACAGAGGAGTCTGGCGGGCTAATAGTCCATGGGGTCACAAAGAGTCAGACATGACTGAGTGACTAAGCACACAGATCATGATAGTCCTGTTCTATTTTTATTCAATACTTGTTGAATATTTGAGTGTTAGGAATAGAACGTGGATCCTTCCGTCCTTCTTTTTCTCTCTGTCTCTCTCCCTCAATAGAGGTATTATAATGACTGTCTAGAATTTGAGCACATATGGTCCAGAACACAGTTCCGCTACCTGTTTATGCATCGGTTTTCCATTTGCAATAAGATACTACAATTTGATGTGAAGTTTATTGAGTGCCTGGTGTACTATAAGCCTACAATATAGGTAGACATTCATATTATATTATGTCACAAGTGTTCTTTGTGAAAAATATCAGAAGCAGTCATGGAAATTCAGATTTTAAGTATCCGTATGTGGCACTTTGGGGACTTGCCAGGTTGCACCTAATGGTAAAGAACCCTCCTGCTAATGCAGGAAACTTAAGAGATGAGGGTTCAATCCTTGGGTCAGGAAGACCCCCTGGAGAAGAAAATGGCAACCCACTCCAGTATTCCTGCCTGGAGAATCCCATGGGCAAAGGAGCCTGGTGGGCTACAGTCCATAGAGTCGCAAAGAGTTGGACACGACTGAATCAACTTAGCAGTCAGCACATGTGACACTTCATTCTAATAAACAGTTTTAGTAAATGAAACCTATTTGAGGCTGTAATGGAAACTGAGATTTAAAATCCACTTTAAACGAAAGCATATTAAAGTTTTAACCAATCATGCATAAATCAACTAAGAACCAAAGTGACTGCAATTATTTTATAACTTGTCCCTATTCTGTTTTGCTTTGGTAAACAACATCCAGATTGATTCCAACAATCGTATAGACTTTCACGGATAGTCTTAAAACTGAGAGTGTGACCTAGGAGTTTCTAGATAAGAAAACTGGAGGCGATATTAAGTTCTGCGGGAAAGAGCAGCTTGCGTTTGTGCAGGATGTGCTAGTCAAAGAATGAACACAGGGACCTCTAGTGGTACCAGTGGTTATGACAGTGATCTCGTGTGTGCCGCTGCTGCTGCTGCTAAGTCGCTTCAGTCGTGACTGACTCTGTGCGACCCCACAGACGGCAGCCCACCAGGCTCCCCCATCCCTGGGATTCTCCAGGCAAGAACACTGGAGTGGGTTGCCATTTCCTTCTCCAATGCATGAAAGTGAAAGGTGAAAGTGAAGTCTCTCAGTCGTGTCCGACTCTTCGCGACCCCATGGACTGCAGCCTACCAGGCTCCTCCGTCCATGGGATTTTCCAGGCAAGAGTACTGGAGTGGGGTGCCATTACCTTCTCCGGATCTCATGTGTAGTGAGTGATTATTTTCCAAGTATTTTGCGTGCCTTATTGTCTTCTAAACGTCACTACAAATCTACGAGGCAGTTCTGTCATTGTGCCCATTTTATGGATGGATAAAAATGAGTCTCAGAGTATACTCTCCTATTCCATAGTCTCCCTATTGTGGTTACACACCAAGAAAATATTTCTGTTCCAGAAGTTATCTTTTGGCTCTAGACTGGGAATTTTAGTCTGTACGCTAGGTTTTCATTTGGTCTTTGCTGTTGCTTTGAAGGAGTTTAGTCCTCTAGCCATACTTAACACACGACAACACTTAACACACATACTTCACTCATATGCTGTTATCTGCTGTCTGAAGTGATAGCTTAGATGATAAAATGAAGGCAAAGAAAGATAATAAATCTGTCATAATTGAGAAAATCCTAAACCTTTGAAGGAAATGCGTATTTATGAAAGTATGTAATTTTTAATGTGAGACAGGGTCCATATGTCCTAGTGAGCTTGAGATACAATGTGCATATGTGTGAAGACATGTGTTTTTTATTATCCCCAATAAATGAGCTTTCACATTAGAAATAAGTCTTTTTTTCTCTTTGTCTTTATAAAAACTCTCAGACCTTACACAAGATGTCTAAAACATAATGCTTTAGATTGAGTCAACTGGGGCATCCAAGGAAATGATCATTTTATCCTATCAGCAAGTCTATGGTAACTGTTTTTTTTTTTTTTTTTTCTGAACAGCATATTCACACCCTAGCATGCTGTTACTAAAATTAGCTTTCCAACTCTTAATTATTTTATTGATATGATTTGACACATTATGCAGCTCTCACAGTGGGATTCTTATGAGACACAAGAGCAAGGCAATTGCTCTTAAATGCAGCTTGCTTTTCGAGCTTCCATGGGAGACAGTTATCTTTACCAGAATCCTGAGACGCATCCTGTATATTTAACTCTGTCTCTGTACTTTCTAGTTATGTTTCCTAAGTGTATATGTGCAGTGAAATCTTATTTCATAGTGTACAGATTTATATTATGTCTCTCTTTTCCTCTCTGTTTTCTCCTAAACAAGAGAACAAATGAAGGCTCTCCAGGAGGCCCTGGAAAGTCAGCTTAAGGAGACAGCTGACAAAGCAGAAAAACAAGAGGCTACTGTAAGTGTTTCTTTTTTGTGTCCTTTGCTTGGGACCTGGAGAATTGTTCATTTATTTTTTTCCCCCAAAATCACTATTGAACAAACACACCTCTAACAAATGAAAATACAATAAATAAAACATCATCACCAAGATTATAAAACGTGCTTCATCAGCATTCATTCCAAAAATAATATGTATTTGCTTCTTAGGGGTCTACTAATTCCCAACCCTTATTTATGAATGAGAAACTGAGGACAGGAGTGCTGGTGTCAGGCCCCATATCAGCAGCCCTTGGATTTGGGATGTGACCTTGAACTAAGTTAAGCTATACAGAACCCCGAGCCATGCCCTACAACCACTGAATAGATGTCTCTCAAGGGTGGGGCTACACCATCTACCTATTTAATCATCTCCACAGGTGATCCTGATACACCCCAAGGTTTAAGAATGAATCTTCTCTCCAGATTTTCTCTCTCAAAATGATGTTCACTTGACCTTCATATTTCAATTTTTATGACTAATATTCCCCATAAGCAGGAGGGAGAGTGGTCTGGATAGTAGTGCTGAAAACTAGATTTCTACCTGTTCCCCCTTTATGTACAACTTATGGGGATTGAAGCTTTTATTTTATTTGAGGGCCTGAGTCTTTTTTAAAGCATAGTCTATTAATTAAAATTATAAGGTATAGTAAGACCAACAGAAGGGCTTCCCCGGTGGCTCAGTGGTAAAGAATCTACCTACAATATAGAAGCCACAGGAGGCACAGGTTCGATCCCTGGGTCAAGAAGATCCCCTGGAAGAGGGCATGGCAGTCCACTCCAGTATTCTTGCCTGGAGAATCCCATGGACAAAGGAGCCTGGTGGGCTACAGTCCGTGGGGTTGTGAAGAGTTGGACATGACTAAAGCAACTCAGCATGAGCACACAAGAGCAACAGATCAGGAAATGACTACATTTGGAAAGATAGTTATTTCCCACAGTTTCCGAGAAGGGTGACATGGCACATGACCTGGGACCATGCAGGGAAGCCCCAGGTCAGTCCCGGGGCAAATGAAGGTGGAGAAACTGTGGACAAGAGCCTCTATTGTGGTTTCTGTGGGAAGGAAGAGGTTAAGCGAGGTAAGCTGGTCGAGGATTGGCCAGTTTGAATGATTTCAGCAGGCTCTGCGACATAGGGGCTGTTTGTCAGGTTGATTATATGGGACCCCAGCTCCTTTGAGAATTGGCAGAAATGCCTGCCTTTCTTTTGCAAGGCCTCCTTGAATAATCTGAATTAGAGTATAGAATTTTGCCTCTGAAACTTAGCCCTGTCTGTCATCTGGAGTAACTGCTTCCTGGAGACAGTCTTTGTAATAATGACTGGATTTTCCTAGGCACAGATTTATTTCCTGTTAATAAATTCATTGTTATCTGTCCAGCCCACCAGTAAAGATGAGTGCCTTTATTCTTCTCTGTTATGCCATGGCAGCACTCACTGCTAACCTAAACCTACATAGAGTGCACCCTCGTGTCTAGCTCTTTGGACATATGCGTGTGCTAAGTCACTTCAGTCATATCTGACTCTGTGCAACTCTATGGACTGACTGTAGCCCACCAGGCTCCTCTGTCCATGGGATTTCCCAGACAAGAATACTGGAGTGCGTTGTCATGCCCTTCTCCAGGGGATCTTCCAAGTCAGGGATTGAACCCGCATCTCTTAACGTCTCCTGCATTGGCAGGCAGGTTCTTCAGCCCTGGTGCCACCTAGGAAGCCCTTCTTTGGACACACATGTCACATGAAAGAGCAGACACATTTTTAGCACTACTGTGTCGATTCCTCCCCTCAAAATCTGACCCTAACTGCAATCCCGTTTCTGCCTTGACTTATCATATTTAATCTCAATTTGTGCATAGCCCAGTCATAAATAATGGCATTTAGACCAGAATAGAAGTTTCCACACATACTATTTTCTCACATTCTCACAACAAAATGGCACACTATTTTTTTTAATTTTTTTTTTTACTGAAAGTGAATAACTGTTGCTTGTATTTACACAGTTAATATTTACAGAAGCCAAGGCATGGACCTGTGTTTACTCTAATATGTTACACAAACTGTGTCTAACATCCCAAAAGAAGAAAGCTATAATTTTTAAAGGAGCTCAGCCAAAGCTAGAATAGCCAAGTATCAGAATAATGGGGACAAGGAATGCATAGTTGGGGAGAAGAAGTTCTCTCTCAGAACCCTTCTAGTGCTTTTCTTAAAATTCAGCATTGAATCTTGAGGGAGGATTTTCCTCTCCCACCCCATAATACTGTACTGAGCCAGAAACTCCCTAAATGTATTCATAACCTAACATGTGCTACAGAATAAGAATAGAAAGAAAGAAAGAAAAGAAAGGCTCCTCTATCCATGGGATTTTCCAGGCAAGATGGAAATGGCAAATGGAGTGGGTTGTCATTTCCTTCTCCAGAGGAACTTCCCGATCCAGGGATCGAACCCAGGTCTCCTGCATTGCAGGCAGACGCTTTACCATCTGAGCCACCAGGGAAGCACAGAATAAGAATATTCAGGTTTAAATTCCTAGTGGTTCATCTGTACATGCGTGCTCAGTCGCTCCAGTCATGTCCGACTCTTTGTGACCCCATGGACTGCACCCACCAGGCTCCTCTGTCCATGGGATTCTCCAGTCAAGAATACTGGAGCAGGTTGCCTTGCCCTCCTCCAGGGGATCTGCCCAACCCAGGGACTGGACTCGTGTCTCCTGCATTGCAGGCAATTTCTTTACCCACTGAGCTACGTGGGAAGTCCAGTGGTCCATCTATTGTCTGTAAAATTAAGTTCTTTAACCTGCAAGTTTCCTTATTTGAAGAATTTGGGGAATGATTCAAATTAAAATAACATGCATGATTACCCTAAAACTGTTATCTGGCATATAGTTTAAATAGAAACTAAATTTAATCTACTCAATAGAAAGAAAACAATTGTAATAAATAAAAGTTCCAATTGAAAGAATAATGTAGGCAAAAAATTACTGATAGCAAAAGTTTCAATGTATTTTAATAAATGTTTAAATAAATAAACAATTCCTTATGTTTGGAAAATATATAAAACATTTCCTAATAACTCTTTAGTTACTAAGAAATAATAAAATATGTAAAGAAATAATAATAATGAAGACACTGTGTGCCAGTGTAATAGTTGAGGTAGATTCAGAGCTTTACATGCATTTTTTCCAGAAAGACAGAGTACTAGCAACAAAAATTCAAGAAGTTGAAAAAGCAAAACATCAGTGTAAGAAAGAGAGTATTATAAAAGTTGGTGAAGACAACAATAAAATAGAAAAAAAAGGATTTTTAAGTTATTTGAAAAGACTGATAAATAGGCTTTGAGAAAGATTAAGAATAAAAAGACTCCAATTTTAAAATGTTTAATTAAAAGAGAGCTAATAGTCGTAACAGGAATTAAACAAAATAAGTTATTATGAGCAACAGGTCACTGGTACATTTAAAATGTATATGTAAATTTCTAGATGAATAAATATAAAATGCTAACATTTTTGCAAGAAGAAATGTAATACTTGAATAACTGAATACATTCAAAATTTTATTATGCTGAAAGACCTCTTTTCCCATATATTCCAGGGCTAGAAGGTGACTTCTACCAATTTTTAAAGATCAGCTAATTTCAAATATTGACTAATTTGCTTCAGTTGTGTCCAATTCTTTGTGACCCCATGGACTGTAGCCCACCAGGCTTCTCTGTCCATGTGATTCTCCAGGCAAGAATACTGGAGTGGCTTGCCATTTCCTACTGCAGGGGGTCTTCTCAACCCAGGGATCAGAAGTCAAGTCTCTTATGTCTCCTGCACTGGCAGGCAGGTTCTTTACCACTAGCGCCATCTGAGGCCCAATTTCAAATATAGGCAAATACTTTCTGAAAAAAAGAAAAAAAGTTGAAAACTTTCATCTAATTTTATGAACATCATCACTCATGATTCCAAAATCAATTAATGGCTATATATATAAATTAATAGCTATTTTTCTATTAATGAATGTACATGTAAAAATTCTATAAGAGCAAATTAAAGATTATATTAACAAAATATATCATCAAGATCAATGAATGCAAACACCTGTGGAAATAAATAATACTTGTCTTTTGAAGGAAATGTGTTTGTGCTTTGAGTTGAATGATGAATAAGTCCTAAGTCAAAGTACAAAAATAAATGACAGAAAGCTTAACAAATATGGGAATAAAATATATTTAATTAGTAGAAGTATGTGGGTTTTTTTAATGTATATCTGGTAGAATCTAGAAAAAAATAGATTTCATACTACTGGGACTCCTCACTTCCAAACTTTGGTAAAGACTCAAAAGGTTTGTGCTTTTTCTACTTATTGAGGATTAAATAAGTATATAAGTTTAATTGTTACAAATAATTCAGTGATTATTCTTTCTGCTAGAAAGACTCTAGTTGATATAGTTTAATGTTGGATAAGAAGGGGACAGTGAGAAATTTAAACTGCTCATTCCCAACTAGAGGGAAAACATTTGGATTTGATATTGTAAATATTGTCATGACTTAGGAGCAAATACTCTTATGTGCTGCCCTTGATTACATATCTGATTACTCTGCCTTTTTCCATAAAAGAAGACTGTATATTTTATGCAAAAGATGTTGCAAATACCCATATTAGTAAGTCCGACTCTGTGCAACCCTACAGACTACAGCCTGCCAGGCTCCTCTGTCCATATTTTTCCTACTCCAGGCAAAAATACTGGAGTGGGTTGCTATGCCCTCCTCCAGGGGATTTTCCTGACCCAGCAGTCAGAACCCTAGGGATAAAACTCGCATCTTTTGTCTCCTACATTGGCAGGTGGTTCTTTACCACTAGCACCACCTGAGAATCCCCAGTAAGTCCATAGTAAAACGTTATAAAACTTGAAGGTGATAGTACATTTAAATCACAAAATATAAAAGAAGACAGAATTTTGAAAATTAAAATGAAAAAGCATTTTAATGAAAATTAAAAATAAAGCTGTCTTGATCTAATTCCATTTGCAAATAATTTTTATGAACATGTGAGCATCTGTTTTGATCTCTAAGCAGATAATGGAGTAGCAAATCTTACAAACTGTGTCCCGTATGAAAAACCTAACAAACAGCAAGAAAGGATGATCTATCAGGTGTAGAGGAGTAATTAAATCCATTAATGCTCTCTAGATGCATTTCACCACTCTTGTTAATTTTTATGGCTTAACTTGCCCTAAGTGAGACATAATTAGTATGAAGGCAAGAATTAGCTTCAAGCTCTGACTCTCATTAAGAATAAGGAATTATGTCCATCTATCCTTTACTCAATGTAAATAAGTGTTATTTTCTGTCTCTCGGAACTATTTCACTTCTGATTTTCCAGGAATCTTAAAACCTGCTGGGATTCTAGACCAGTGGTTTCAAAATGCTATGACTTTTGAATATTCTGAATGTATTGTAGGTCCTGAATAATTGAACATTGCATTCCCAAGTCTCTGTCCTTTTTTTAGTCTTGACATTGCAGTATATCTTCATTATACTGTTAATTAAAGTTGTGTTAATTATGGAGAACATATAATAAATAGTATCAAAATGTGAGGATTTGGGGAAAATTATGGCATCACTGATAAGATAGTATGAAGTCACTGTCCCCATGGTCCCTGATGGCTCAGACGGTAAAGAATCTGCCTGCAATGTGGGAGACCTGGGTTTGATCTGTGGATTGGGAAGATCCCCTGGAGAAGGAAACCTCAACCCACTCCAATATTCTTGCCTGGAAAATCCCATGGACGGAGGAGCCTGGCGGGCTACAGTCCATGAGGTTGCAGAGAGTTGGACACAGCTAAGCGACTAACACTTTGACTTTCATGGCATCACTGAAACACCAGGTTATTCATACAAGCAAGACAGCTTTAAGTAGTTCATAACCAAAACTAAAGACAAATCTGTACATACCAAAATTTTCTGGTGCCCATTAAGTACTGAGGTAGAGTATTGTAAGTCCTGATGGTTTGCATTTCTTTTTGTAGTTTGTGTCTGACTCATACTCCAATAAAATTTTTTAATTAAAAAAAAAAGATTTGATTGTAGTGGTGGCCACTTAAAGAGGCAACCACTCCAATAAACACTTTGCCAACCACTGACTTGAAGAATCAGCTGTACCTCCCACCTCTGCTCCCCAGTGAGCCATTTTTTTTTTTTTTCTTTCCAGAGGTTTTGGTTAATTTAAGTTTGTTAACTAACCTTTGGGGCTTCTTGATTTTTGTTTTGTTTAGTGATTTTCTGTTCTGCACTTTAAATCACCACTCATATTTTAAAGTCACCAACAAAGAGTGAACATTCTGAAACCCTAGGCCCCCACCCTCCACCCCAATAAAAGCAAAACCCCAGGTTCATGGACTCCTTCTCGCTCTCTCTCCTCACAAACTCTCTCCAACTATACCACGTAATTTCCTGGACTCATAAGTCATAAACCCTTATTTTTTTTTCAAACTTGCCTGACGGTTATTGCTGAAGGCATCTTGCAGTGATAAACAGAACCACAAGAGTTGGTCCGGCCCGTAACAGTGGTAACCAGTAAGTTGATACCAGCCCGGAGCAGTAGAAATGGGTATAAAAGCTATTTTGGGGGAGACAGATACTACTGCTTTGCACACATATCTAATTTTGATTGTCATCAAGTCCTTCTAGTGATAACTTTGTTTTATCCATCAAACTGAAATGAGTATAACTCACATTTTCAGGTTGCTGTCAGTACCTTCATGATTCAAACTTAACTTTGAAAATTGTTATGGCCGAAATGATGGACATAGTTCTCAGGCTTCTGCTTCTATTTTATATGTAGTTTGACCATCAAAAATTGTTTGATTTAGATTTTGTTACCATTTGGTTATAGATTTCAACAATATTGTATATAGGCAGAAACTTCTTGGTTTCTTTAGCACAGTATTTATAAGGGTCCATGCTTCAGGTGAGGAGTGTCACTGTGCAATTCCGTTCATACTTGGCCATGTGTCAGAAATACCTGGAGAGTGTTTTAATAAAAGAAATTCCTAGGCCCAACCCTAGACTCTAGCTGTGTTTAGGAACCATATTTTTAAAAATTAAGCTTTATACCAGTGAAAGAATCATAGTCATAACGTGCATTTCTCAATTAAAATACAATATCTCATTACATAAGAAAAAGAGTATTTTTATATAATTAGCAGATATATTTATGAATTGGGCAATAAAAGTTTGGTTAATGAAAATTTTAATCCTTTGTTCTTTTTCCATATTTGTTGACAGAGATAATCATTAGGTTATACTTCAAAAATTGTAAAAATAAACATAAAAGCTATAGAAATGAATGTGAAATGCATCTACATAGTATCCTCTTTATTTTCAGATTAATTTTCTAAAGACTGAAATGGAAAGAAAGAGCAAAATGATTCGAGATCTCCAGAATGAGGTAAGACTTATATTTTAGGGAGTTTTATGGAAGTCAAAGAATATGCACAAATACAAATATTGATTTGCCATAAACTTTAGAGTATTGGTCACATTTGATTTTGGCCTTTAGCTGTGTACTAATGGAGAGAAATTATAAGGTTAAGAATTCCAGAGAGGATAATTCCTAATTTAATTGTGATATGTGTTATATGTGATATCACAAATGTGACAATGTTATTAGTTCATAATCTCCAATTTATTTATCCTTCTAATAATATTTTGTTTTGACAATATTAAAAATTATGTTTATTTCATAAATGTATTTATCTACATAATTCTGGCACAGGAGCTGATGAAGAAAGTTAATTAGAAATGGCCTTCATGTTAGGAAAAGCCAATCTAGAATCAAAAAATTATGTGAGATAATTTTAAACTAAAGAGACTTGAATACAAGCAAATAAGTTGTAACTACTCTCCTTACAGTCTTTAAAATATAAGGACCCTATAAAATGCTGTGTGCATTTTTTTCTCTTTTGATTTTTTTGTCTATCTTGTTATACAACTACTTTATTTTCTAAATTTTTTCACATTTATATTCCACCTCTTTATTTCTTTTTTTCTTGACTGCAGTTAGTTATGTAGGACTATTAAACCATTAATTAAACTATAATTAATCATGCATCTTCTTTGATCAACCCCACTAGGTTAATTTTAAATCTCAGTCAATTGCTTTACCCTTTACTATTCTCCTTTACTTTCCTTCCTTCCTTACTCCCTCCCTCCCTTCTTTCCTTCTTCAATTTTTTTGTTGAAGCATTGCAGCAACAGATGAGCTACATTATTCCTAAATTGATACTACTTTTATGTCCAGGTTGAAAAACACTCTTTATAAATGTCTTGGTATCAAGATTTAGCATTTGTCCTCTGATTATTACATTAAAATGATTTATCATACATGCAAAAAAATGATAAAGGAAAACAAGGAAAGTTTTAAGTGGCTTTCTTATGATTCTGTTATATTTCCATTTCTTGCTAATGATTTTTTCCTCTAACTCTTCTGAAGAAAGTCTAATGAGATGAACTTGATAATGTTTTTCCTGAGGTCTAAATCTTCCTGGATTTAATGTTTATAGTGGAAAATGTCAGCAAAGTAGAGTTACTGAAACACTGGGCTTACTAGATAATTTCTTGTTCACTGGGGCTCAGAGAGGGCTAGACTACTCAAGTCTAAAACTTACCATGGGCTTGTGCACTGGGACGACCCAGAGGGATGGTACGGGGAGGGAGGAGGGAGGAGGGTTCAGGATGGGGAACACATGTATACCTGTGGCAGATTCATTCTGATATATGGCAAAACCAATACAATGTTGTAAAGTTAAATAAAATAAAATAAAAAAAAATAAAAGTTACCATGGGTCATTTAAGGTAAAAGGAATATTTAAAACAAAATTAAAACCATTATTAAAATCAGAAAGAAAATACATCTGGGTTTGTACACAGACACCCATACACATACACACAAAAATATAAACTTGGTTGTATAATAATGAGAGGATCATGGGCTAATTTATATCTCTGTATATGTATTATCAGTTAACTTTTAATCATAGATAATTTTTTTTAATTTAGAATTCAACCAGTGAGGAAGCTTTTTCATAATCAAACTATAAATTATTCATAACAGGTACAGATGAGGATTAATAAAATATTTTATTTTATTAATAAAATAATAAATAAAAACAGGGGATATATTTTAAGTTTAATATTAATTTTCTAGTGTGTAGATTAGAATAATTCTAAAAGCAGTACAACTCTTCAGAAGTAATGACTGCCAAATGTAAGTCTGATAAGTAAATTTGCTCTTTACTTTCATCCTATTGAAAATCTGCAAGATGATAATTGATAACCGGAAAAAGTTATTGACTTCTCTAACAAAACCTAGTGATGAACTTCTAAACTGAATGCTTTTAGTTTAACTCGTTTGTATGAATTCCTTAAAATTTTAGATTTATTGTTTTGACAAATAATCATTATGTAGAAATTGAACAAAATAATGGATCCATACTCTACACAGTAAAAGTATATGGATGTCCACTGCCCAGAAGATTTTTGTTCATAAGTAAGAAAATAAAAAGGTAAATTGATTAAACAAAATGTGAAGCGGTGAGGGAGATCATATGCGTATAAAGGGATTTGGGGGAGAAGATTGAAGTCTCGTGCATGATGTCTGGCTCTAGGTGAGTGATCACACCATTGTGATTATATGGGTCATTAAGATATTTTTTTTATAGTTCTTTCGTGTTTTCTTGCCACTTCTTCTTAACATCTGCTTCTGTTAGGTCCATACCATTTCTGTCCTTTATGGTTGCCATCTTTGCATGAAATGTTCCCTTGGTATCTCTAATTCTCTTGAAGAGGTGTGTAGTCTTTCCCATTATGTGTTTCCTTCTATTTCTTTGCATTGATTACTGAGAAAGACTTTCTTATCTCCCCTTGCTGTTCTTTGAAACTCTTCATTCAAATGGGTATATCTTTCCTTTTCTCCTTTGCTTTTCACTTCTCTTCTTTTCACAGCTATTTGTAAGGCCCCCTCAGACAACCATTTTGCCTTTTTGCATTTCTTTTTCTTGGGGATGGTCTTGATCCCTGCCTCCTGTACAATGTCATGAATCTCCATCCATAGTTCTTCAGGTACTCTGTCTATCAGATCTAATCCCTTGAATCTATTTGTCACTTCCACTGTATGGATGTGAGAGTTGGACTGTGAAGAAGGCTAAGTGCCGAAGAATTGATGCCTTTGAACTGTGGTGTTGGAGAAGACTCTTGAGAGTCCCTTAGACTGCAAGGAGATCCAATCAGTCCATTCTGAAGGAGATCAACCCTGGGATTTCTTTGCAAGGAATGATGCTAAGGCTGAAACTCCAGTACTTTGGCCACCTCATAAGAGTTGACTCATTGGAAAAGACTCTGATGCTGGGAGGGATTGGGGGCAGGAGGAGAAGGGGACGACAGAGGATGAGATGGCTGGATGGTATCACTGACTCGTTGGACATGAGTCTGAGTGAACTCCGGGAGTTGGTGATGGACAGGGAGGCCTGGCGTGCTGCAATTCATGGGGTCGCAGAGAGTCAGAAACGACTGAGCAACTGAACTGAACTGAACTGTATAATTGTAAGGGATTGGTTTTAGGTCATACCTGAATGGCCTAGTGTTTTGTGTTTTTTTTTTTTTCCCCCTACATTCTTCAATTTCAGTCTGAATTTTGCAATAAGAGTTTATGATCTGAGCCAAGGTCATCCATTTTTACACTTAATTATTTTGCAGTTTGTATTTGGGTATTATATAGTTATAACAAATATGAAAAGTTGCACCAAAGCTTAGAATTCTCTTTGATTTGCACATTTAAAACAACTTCTCTCCATTGTCACTTCTAATTTTCGTAATTTTATCTGTTGTTTCTTATAGGATAAAATAAGTCTCTCTAGTTAGTAAAGAATCTGCCTGCAATGCAGGAGACCCCAGTTCAATTCCTGGGTCGGGAAGATCTGTTGGAGAAGGGATAGGCCACTCAGTCCAGTTATTTGGGGCTTCCTTTGTGGCTCAGCTGGTAAAGAATCTGCCTGTAATGTGGGAGACCTTGGTTTGATCCCGGGGTTGGGGAGATCCACTGGAGAAAGGAAAGACTACCCACTCCAGGATTCTGGTCTGGAGACTTCCACGGACTGTATAGTCCATGGTGTTGCAAAGAGTCGGGCACGACTGAGCAACTTTCACATAGTGGTCCTAGACATAGGAAAGGCTCAGGGGAGAAATAGGATAATACATAGTTATTGAAATATGAGGAAGAATTAAGCATTGGGACAAGCATTTCTGATTTGTTTGAAACTCCTTAATGAAATGTGAAAGTTCGATAATATTCAGAATTTTTTAAAGGAACACATAGCTGGAAATATTCGAACTGTGCTCAGTCCTGTTTAATTCTTTGTGGCCCCATGGACTGCAGCCTGCTGGGTTCCTTTCTCCATGGAATTTTCCTGGCAAGAATACTGGAGTACATTGCCATTTCCTACTCCAGGGGATCTTCCCAACCCAGGAATTGAACCTGTGTCTCCTACATCTCTTGTATTTGCAGGTGAATTTTTTTTACCACTAGTGCCACCTGGGAAGCCCAGTAGTACTAGAATTAGATTAATATTAAAACATATATTAATACTATATTAAATTATATTCTGTATTAAATTAGTGAGTTCAGTTCAGTTCAGTCGCTCAGTCGTGTCCAACTCTTTGCGACCCATGAATTGCAGCACGCCAGGCCTCCCTGTCCATCACCAAATCCCAGAGTTTACCCAAACTCATGTCCATTGAGTCGGTGATGCCATCTAACCATCTCATCCTCTGTCATTCCCTTCTCCTCCTGCCCTCAGTCTTTCCCAGCATCAGGGTCTTTTCAAATGAGTCAGCTCTTTGCATCAGGTAGCCAAAGTACTGGAGTTTCAGCTTTACCATCAGCCCTTCCAAAGAACACCCAGGACTGATCTCCTTTAGGATGGACTGGTTGGATCTCCTTGCAGTCCAAAGGACTCTCAAGAGTCTTCTCCAACACCACAGTTCAAAAGCATCAATTCTTTGGCACTTAGCTTTCTTTATAGTCCAACTCTCACATCCATACATGACCACTGGAAAAACCATAATCAGACCTTTGTTGGCAAAGTAATGTCTCTGCTTTTCAATATGCTATCTAGGTTGGTCATAACTTTCCTTCCAAGGAGTAAGTGTCTTTTAATTTAATGGCTGCAGTCACCATCTGCAGTGATTTTGGAGCCCAGAAGAATAAAGTCAGCCATGGTTTCCACTGTTTCTCCATCTATTTGCCATAAATGGAGAAGGAAATGGCAATCCACTCCACTATTCTTGCCTGGAAAATCCCATGGATGGAGGAGCCTGGTCAGCTGCAGTCCATGGGGTCGCAAAGAGTTGGACATGACTGAGGGACTTCACTTTCACTTTGCCATGAAGTGACGGGACCAGATACCATAATCTTAGTTTTCTGAGTGTTGAGCTGTAAGCCAACTTTTTCACTCTCCTCTTTCACTTTCATCAAGAGGCTTTTTAGTTCCTCTTCACTTTCTGCCATAAGGGTGGTGTCATCTGCATGCTGCTGCTGCTGCTGCTGCTAAGTCACTTCAGTCATGTCCGACTCGGTGCAACCCCATAGACGGAAGCCCACCAGGCTCCACTGTGCCTGGGATTCTCCAGGCAAGAACACTAGAGTGGGTTGCCATTTTCTTCTCCAATGCATGGAAGTGAAAAGTGAAAGTGAAGTCACTCAGTCATGTCCGACTCTTCCCGAGCCCATGGACTACAGCCTACTAGGCTCCTCCGTCCATGGGATTTTCCAGACAAGAGTACTGGAGTGGGTTGCCATTGCCTTCTCCGGTCATCTGCATATCTGGCATTATTGATATTTTGCTTACCCCCCAACCCCTACTCTTTTCTGTGATGGTTAGTTTTAGTATAGATGCTTATGATTGATTGTTTCCATGAAAATTATTCAAGATAGTTCAAGGTAAGAATAAAAATAAGAAATCATGTTTTTTAAAAGTAGTAATCATGAAGTCAGACACCTAAAACTGAAACTTACTCTGTCCAGTGATAGAAATTAGATGTGGCAAAAAAAACTACTCTCTATAGCAGGTTTTCCCTCACACTATTTCATGGCTCTGATTTTCTTTCTTTCTGGTCTCTCAATTATTTTGCTCATTTGTTTTTCACATGACTCATATAGTTTAACCCAACTTTGAAATATTAACCTGCCCTCTTTATCTCCTACTAATAACTGATTTAATCTTCTTTAATGTTTTGATCTATTTCTATTGTTATAAAGCCTGGCTAAAAAACTTTGCTAGAGGTCAAGTCACTGGCCGATCTGTGGATTTTCAAAGCATTCCAAACAACCATTGACACATATGCAGTTATAGGAAAAGTAAAACATGGGTTTTTAGGGGCCATGTATCAGTCACTGTTCTCAGATGTGAAAAAAAGCAACCTCTGATAAGAAAATGACTTATTAAGCCATTTAGAGACCTCAGCAATGTGTTAGGAGAGGTGTACATACA
Source organism: Bos grunniens (assembly GCF_055505025.1). Taxonomy (NCBI): domain Eukaryota; kingdom Metazoa; phylum Chordata; class Mammalia; order Artiodactyla; family Bovidae; genus Bos; species Bos grunniens. The sequence continues at coordinate 30,915,221 of NC_141193.1, forward strand.
GTTTGTAGACTAAGCTTTAGGAACAACTCCACAAACAAACCTCAGAGTTGGCTCTCTCAGGGCAGGGCTACCTCTGCCAAGATTAAGAAGCTGCCAGCCAACGTTACCTTTCCATCACAGGGGACTCCAGGATCGCATAACCATAACCCTGTGTATCAGACAATGGATAACATCTAACCCATGTAACTAATTGCTGTATCTACATTTTTCAGGGATCATGTCTAATTAGCAAAACATAAACTAAGTTTTGTTTTCCCAAGAGCTGCAATGAACTTTAGAAACAGAGAGGATTTGTTTGTTTTATTTCTAACTTGTTTGCTTTAATTTTTCCTTGGGAAAAGGGGATTAACACTATGAAAAAACTGCTCACATTGTGGAAACAATGTTACAAAATGTGGTTGTGTGTGTATTAATTTTTCTTAAAAAAGAATTAGAGTCTGTGCCAACTAGCTGGAATATAAGTTAAGCCATCATCGAAGGGTTGTGAGTAGTTGAGAGATATGCTTCAAGTAACATTTATAGAGTATCCATTTGTGTACATGTGTGTATATGTAGCCTCTTACCTGTCTTTTATCATCTGACTTTAGCTTTGATTTTGTATGAATTATTTCCTCAACTAGATGCTGACTCCTCAAAGTTATAATCTTATTTTCCCTAAAATGTTATAATTCAGATTTTTTCAGACACACACAACGCAGGGCCAGAACTCGGTTTACATGAGAGTAAACTTAAGCCATACTTAAGCCTATACTTAGCACCAGTGAATTAAATAAACTGAATAAACATTGGCCACTGTGTCCACAGTTGGAGATGGAAGCTAGTTTCTCTAATTTGCTGTTCTCTTCAGTAGGGATGGTTAGAGACCCTGCAAGATATCATGGAGTATCTGACCATCCAGAGATTATTAGATAACAGGAAAAAAAAAAAAAAAACGTGAAAGTACATACTGTATTTTTCAAAGACGGGATATAGATTCTCAGGGAGAGTCCATGACTGAAACAAAAAATAATAAAGGTCAATAACCTCTGATCTAGAGAAAGCTCTAGTAAAGTTAAAGAAGAAAACCCATTTTGGTTCAATTCTTGTGGCTGCAAGTGTCTGTAAAACAAATTATTCTGTCTTCTTGCCTCAATAAGCACCCTCAAGTGAAACTGATGGGATATTTCATAATGTGATAGAGTGCTCCAGGGTCACCATTCTGAGATGGATTCTCATGCTTGCCTACAGATTAATCATTTTGAGTCAAATATGTACTGAGTCAAGGACATGCCTGAGATGTTTTCAAATAATTTCATTACAACTTTCTCACTTTATTAAAGTGATTATTTCCGAGAGACGTTGGCCAACTGGTTATCTTGGTTAATTGTGTATCTAGTGTCTAAAGTTTATTGTAACCCATGTGTACTAAGTCCTAGGGCTACTGAAATAAAGGAACGTAAGCTGGGTGGCTTAGAACAATAAGAGTGTACTCTCTCACAGTTCAAAGGATAGAAGTCTAAAATCAAAAAAGTGCGACAAGGCCGTGCTCCATCTGAAGGTTCTGGAGAGTAATCGTGCTTCACTGCTTCCTACTTCCTGGTGCCTCCTGGCAATCCTTGACATTCTTCAGCTTGTCAAGAATCTCTTCTTCGTCTTCCTGTGGCCTTGTCTGTGAATCTCTTTTTTTTCTCCTCTTCTTTATGGACACCTGTTATTGGATTTGGGACCCACCATCATCCAGTATAACCTGATTTTATCTTAATTACATGTACAGAAACATTTCTTATAAATAAGAACACAACTTGAACTTCCAGATAGACATGAATTTTAGGGTGATACAATTCAAACAACTCTACCTACCTACCATCTATGCCATTTTATATATTTTAGGTAAACAGCTTAGGCCTTTTTTTTTTTTTTTTTTTTTGAACAGGAAAGGAGGGAACATTTTACTAGGTATAAGTCTTACTCAATATTTTAATAGTGAAAGAGAAACAGTTTTATTAGATGCGAATCTGTCTATGGAAGTACTTTTCATACTGCTTATTTAGATCCATATGTAAGGTTTGTCGGGCTTACCAGGTGGCGCTAGTGGTAAAGAACCCACCTGCCAATGCAAGAGACATAAGAGACACCGACTTGATCCCTGGATCAGGAAGATCCCCTGGAGGAGGGCATGGCAACCCACTCCAGTATTCTTGCCTGGCGAATCCCATGGACAGAGGAGCCATGGATTTTGTTTATCTACAATAAAAACAGATTGAAATTAGCATTAGCATTTTACAATAAAATACTGTAAAGGGGCAGATGAAGGCAATATCTTCAGTGTGGTGGCCACTGAAAATATCATTGAAGGGTGAGTTTCAAAAGAAAAGTGCTTAGAACTTATGGCTATTTATTCATAACCAAGAAAGCAAGCTTAAAAAAGGTGAATACCTCAGAAGTTTTCTTGTAGATGAAAAGATTTTTAGTTGCTGTGAAGGAAGTAGTTAATTTTTATGATTGTAGATGAATCCAATTTCAGCCAGTTAACTTGCAAATAATACTTTTTTTGGCCCTAAAATCAATGCTGTAAGTATGTGTTATAAAAAATGGGTTGGAAGCAGCCAAACTGATTGATACAGCCAGGGTAAAAAAAACAGAAAAATAAATCTGAAAAGTTCCACTATCAGATACAATTACAACAAACTTCCTGGTTTACAAGGACACAGAATTTTTACTCAGCATTTCTGAAATAAACCAGGACTGCTTATGAGAGATTACAGTCTACCTAAAATCTCATTTTATTTACTGTTGCAATCAGTTAATTCCACCAAGTTCAAACTTCCTTCTTGAGAATGTTGTCTAGATGCTAACATTGTCCCCAATTTTAGGAATAATTTTCCTTTGAAATTATGTCTTGTGCCCCTGACTGCATCTGGGTCACTGTTTCTATCTGTGATAAGGAATATCTATTATTCTCTCATGCTTCAGGTAAGGGGAATGTTTTGTTTATTAATTTTGCATCTTCTGTAAAACATCATTTTATAAGTTTTAAACACCTAAGAATATTATTGATTTAGTAAATGAAAAAACAAAATATGAAAGACATTTAGCATATGCTTAGACATTTAGCTTGTAACAAAAGGAAATTATTATCATCATCATAGTTATTATTCTCATTGGGTGCTGAGGCAAAATGGGTTCATCAGTAAGCAATACTATGGACAAATGTTTGCTTAGGGAACAGTCTTAAACACAAATACACTAAAATTCCATACTTCATTTAAATAAAAATACCAAGGTAAGACAGGACTCTGTCTCTATAACTTATAGACAGTCTCATTCCATCTCTCATCACGTCTCTCTCCACATGGCAAACAGGAATTCCAAGAACTGTTTGACTGATATTCTACCAGCTTAGCAAAAATAGCCAAGCGAGACTGCCTTTTTAGATTGCATGAGCAGAAAAACCCCAGGAAAGAGTCTAAATTGTTTGTATGCCCAGATCAGTCACCATGGCCAGGGAATGAGCACTTTGGCCAAGTCTGAGTCACATTTCTATCCTTTCTTGATGGGATCAACTTGACTCAAAATTTAGATGATTTCCCACAGGAAAGAAAGATTCGTTGCAAAAGAGTAACGAGCTATTGGACTGATAAAGTAAAATGTATAAAGAAAGCCATAAAACACTTCTATTAGTCCCTGTTAGCCTCGCTCATTTTCTAACTAACCCTCAGATCAGAGCATGTAAGTAATACTTTAATCATTTCAAGTCCCAAGTCGTGAATGATGTATTTGCATTACCATATCTTTGTTAAGAATGCTCCCTTGTATATAATTATACCTTCATAACAAACATATTAAGGATCTTTGCTTCTCTCATTTTATGTTTACTTGCCACATTCAACTTCTCAATAAAAATGACACTAGGGAAGCCTTAGTCACATGATACTAAGTAAATGATCTTCTTCTCTATATCTGCAATAAAATGGAAGAACTGCTTTGTTTTCAGTCTTTGAGGGTCATCATTCTTTTGTATTTGCTTCTCAGTCCCTCCTTCACTCCCCTGGGCTTCCCTGGCAGCTCAGCTGGCAAAGAATCTGCCTGCAATGCAGAAGACCCAGGTCTGTCCCTGGGTTGGAAAGATCCCCTGGAGAAGGAAATGGCTACCCACTTCAGTGTTCTTGTCTGGAGAATTCCATGGAGAGAGGAGCCGGACAGGCTATATAGTCTGTGGGGTTGCAAAGAGTCAGACATGACTGAGCAACTTTTTTTTTTTCACCCTGTTATCCCTCTTTTTTGCATCAAGGGTCCAAACCAACATCAGCACTGGAACCTACTGCCTAACCATCATAATGTCCTATCTTGAAAACAGTTCCATCCCTTAACCTTAAGTAGTCTTTACTCAAGGACACAGACTGCATATGGATGGGGGAGAGTGTTGTAAAGATGCTACAACTAGTTATTGTTCACTCAGTCGTGTCCAACTCTTTGCGATCTCATGCACTCTAGCATACCAGGCTTCCCTGTCCTTCACCATCTCCCAGAGTTTGCTGAAACTCATGTCAATTTGAGTCAGTGATACCATCCAACCATCTCATCCTCTGTTGCCCCTTTCTCCTCCCGCCCTCTGTCTTTCCCAGCATCAAGGTCTTTTCCAGTGAGTCAGCTCTTCACAGGTGGCCAAAGGATTGAAGCCTCAGCTTCAGCATCAGTCCTTCCAATGAATATTCAGGACTGATTTCCTTTAGGATGGACTGATTGAGTCTCCCTGCAGTCCAAGGGACTCTCAAGAGTCTTCTCCAAAACCATAGTTTGAAAGCATTAATTCTTCAGCACTCAGCCTTCTTTATGGTCCAACTCTCACATACATGCATGACTACTGGAAAAACCATAGCTTTGACTAGATGGACCTTTGTCAGCAAAGTGATGTCCCTGCTTTTTAATATGCTATCTAGGTTGGTCATAGCTTTTCTTCCAAGGAGCAAGTGCCTTTTAATTTCATGGCGGCAGTCAACATCTGCATTGATTTTGGAGCTCAAGAAAATAAAGTCTGTCACTGTTTCTATTTTTGCCCCATTTATTTGCCATGAAGTGATGGGACTGGATGCCATAATCTTAGTTTTTTGAATTCTGAGTTTTAAGCCAGCTTTTTCACTCTCCTCTTTTGCTCTCATCAAGAGGCTCTTTAGTTCCTTTTCACTTTTTGCCTTCAGAGTGGTATCATCTGCATATCAGAGGTTGTTGATATTTCTCCTGGCACTCTGAATCCTGTATAAGAAAAATTTTTGGAGAGAATCCATTTAAGCATGTATAAGAGGATGGAATAAGTACTGCTTTCATGATAGGTAAGGAGAAGAAACAAGTCCAAACAAGTACTTGTTGACTGTTTTATTGCTAGATTTACGTATTTTAACAGTAAAGAATCTCTCACCAAAGAAGGAATAAAGACTGCCACTGTCATTGAACCGCTATGGCTGATAAGTTACACGTGTATTTGCACTTCTTGGTGGCAAGTTCTTTTGCCCAATCCAGCCATGAAGCAGAACATATTCTGAAATGGAAGAAAGAGAAAAGGAAAATGAACTCTTAGAGACTTTTCAAGCTGCTTAGTTTCACAGAGCTAGAAAAGTGGAGGAGGAACTAAGCACTCAATTTTTCTTCTCCATTTAAGGTGCTTTTCTCACTCTCCTTGGAGTTCTAGTCCCATGACTATTGACTTTGAAATAAATGTGAAAATAACCACCTAAATAACTGTCTCTTTTCATCTTTCTAAATATCACATGCAGGTAAGCTCCCTAGTCTTGCTACAGCCGTGAGAAAATAAACCTCTCTTTGTATTCTTCATAGAGCTGTTTCTGTTACATTGGATGTTACACCTCTTATATGTTTCCATGGATTTTTTTCTTTCTAGATAAAATCATACCTCTGTTGACATGACAAAAAACTACTCCTCTGGGCTTTTAATAAAATTATATTTACCTTTTTTTTTCTAAATGAGATGACAGAATTATAACTCACAATTCAAAGTTATCTGATGTTACTAGATATAATTTTTAAATAAACTAACTTAAAGATAAAACCATCAAAAATCTCAAGTATCAATTGATATCATATTTACAAATAAAATTATAATATTTTCCAAGTTTGAGGAGTAAGTTTTCATATCAAAATGACTGTGCTGATAAGCATTTTGAATTATTTGGACATTAAAATATAGCCTTCTCCTGTGGCTGCAATTGGGCTATTAAATGATAGTTTGCTTAGGATAAATTTTAGTTTTTTAACCTGTATATCTCAAACTACTTTTTATAGACAATTTCAAAAGTTCATGCATTTCACACTTTTCTAGATTTAAGCAGAAAAGTTGTATTTTATTCTTTATGTATGTATCCTATTGACATACTGTCTTCTAGTCACTACCTCTCCTGGTCACCAGCAGAATTTAAAAGAAGGCAAGTGTGGTAGAAGCAACCATATGTCCACCAATGTCCATTCTCCCAGTCTTTTATTTGGTAATAGAACAAATGGTTTTTAGCTAGAAACATACTCACTTTTCAAGGTATCACATTTCTAGCCCCTAGCATGATTTTCAGTTAGTCAGGGCTACACGAGTATATTATAGACAGTGGATATGATCAAAACTCTGAGTTCATGGCTATATAAAAAGCAGAAGACTGTAGTTGTTCTTTTAAATAGTTAATTCTTTCTCACCAAGTAACTGGAGTTGTCTTTATTCATTCAACTAAGTGATGAGTTCTTGATCAGTCCAGAAACTCTTTTCAGGTCAAACATTCTTTACTTTTAGGATCTGTTCTATATCTTATTCGAGAGACCTTGCCAGCTTGTCTCTGTCTTGTCTTCTACTGGTGCTGGGATAAGGCACAGCCTTGTCTCCATACCTGGATCTTTATCCTGCGACATCTGTGGACCTCTCTGCTTCGTCCCTGCACTCCTTGTCAGAACTAGATCAGTGTCTGCTCTATATGCTCTGGTTCTGCTCTACACTTCTCACGTCTTAAAAGTTATCACACTGCATTGAACTTGTCTGTGGTAGAGAGGGGCAAGTTTCTATTTGTTCTCTATGTATCCCCAGTTTCTAATTTAGTTCGTGATACATGGCAACTTTTTACAAAAATAACTAAAGACTACCTTGCCTGTGTCCTCTAGGGATACCTCTCTTTTAGGGGAATTTATTTTTTTCTTTTCAGGATCAACATTCTGTAAGATGGAGAGTAAAACCTAATTTGGTAGGAAGGAGGCTTCCTAAATTACGATCTTTAGAAATCTAAATTTATAAGGATAAATATACAAAATATAAATTTTATAAGCGGTGTCATTCGTGCAGTTCCTAGGCCTGTCTGGTATTGTAACAGTAAAAACGTCCCCAGACACAGAGCTTGCGACTAAAGGCGAGTCACTTCACACTTAATATCTTAAGAATCAATAGAACAGAACATAGCACTTCCTTTGTGTTAGCTGATACAGAACTTTTATTTTCCAGTAATGTCAGAGGCAGGCTTTCCTGGTGGGTTTCCTTAACTGGGTATTCATCTATCTTCTATTAATTCCACTTTTTTTTTCTTTGTATTTCACTCATCAGTTTAAAATATTTATCACTTTACATCATTAAAATTAAAATTATCTCCCAAACCTTCTTACTTTTTAATTAGGAATCTCTGAAGATTCCTTTGAAAAAATGGTGACCATAACAAATTCTAAGGGTACACTGTTATCAGTGTATTTACTTAGTGTTGGCTCAGTTAGATTTTTTTGTAAACACCTTCTTCTTCCAGCCTTTGGAAGTTGCTCATTGATTATGTCACAGAAAGGTAAACATATCATCCATTTCCTTTCAAAGCAAGCTGAATTCATTGTTGAGCAATAATGAATCAGGATCTCTAATTTGTTTTTATCACAAATTGCAGTCTCTTTCTGTAAAGCCGTGCAAACACTGTGGCTTAATGAAATTCATATTCCTTTCAAGAGTGTCTGAGTCCTCCACCTAAACAGGACCATAGTGATTTGATAATTAAGTGAAGTAGTAGTCCTTTTTGCACTGTTTGCTCCTGACCATGGAAAGGTAGAATCTTCACAAAAATTTACTTTTGTGTCACATTTATTTTTTAACATAAGTTTGATGCATAAAACTGTGTGTCCAGATATTAGATAGAACTCATTTGGGATCAGCTTTTTATGAAACAGTAAACTTGATCCTTTTTAGAATTGCACAGCTTTGCCAAAGTGTAGTGAAAGTAAAAGAGTAGGGCCTTTTCCAAATGTCCATAGGTTTCATGCCCCAAACCCATGTCTTTCCTGCAGTCAGACACAATTCAGGTAAATAGAATTCCTTTTTGAATGACACCTCTGTGAAGACACCATTTTGAAGACACTTCGGATGTAAATTGACTGACTTATCTGTGCCATCACAGGCTGTAACTACCTCTCTGTTTGAATTCCATCACATTGCTGGTTAGTTTCTGTTAACCTGACTGTCTTTAACAGTCTTTACCTGTCTTTAACCTGACTGTTAACCTATCTGCTGCATTCTGAGGAACTGCTACACTCTAAATTCTTCAGGGCAGAAAAGAAGGGAGCAGGGTGCAAAGAAGGAGTTAACAATCTAAGGTTTGAATAAATGAATGAGTTGGTGGATTTATGATTAATGATGTTTGTAAAAGGTGCATCAGTTTTTATTGTAAGTGTCATTATGTGAATTGCTAAAGTGTGGACCTTATTTGGAAATGTTGAAATGAGTAATTAAAAGTGGCTTGTGACCTGTGAAGACATCCTTGTTTACTTGGGAGTATTAATGATATATCGGCAGAAGAGTCTAACATTTTATTAGGACGTTTAATGAACTTGACTAGATGATCCTTGTGGTCAGTTCAATCCTAACATGTTATTATAATATGATTAGGATGAAGATGAAAAATTATATAAAATAAAGAAATCCTTATATCTAATAAAATTATGGCTAGGATTCTACCTGAGTAATATTATATGCACCAAAAGTGAGGTTTCAGACAGCATTTAGCCTGCCCTTCTCCTTCCTTTTTTTTTTTTTTTCAATTTTATTTTATTTTCTTTTATTGTGCTGGGTCTTTGTTGCTACACAGGCTTTCTCTCTAGTTGTGGCAAGTTCTTGCCTGGAGAATTCCATGGACAGAGGAGTCTGGCAGGCTACAGTCTTTGGGGTAGCAGGAGTCAGACGCGACTAAGCGCACACGCACACGCGCACACACACACGCACACACACACGGGCTACTCTCTAGTTGCATTGTGTGGGTTTCTCATTGTGCTCTTTTCTGGTGGCACAGCGCAGGCTCTAGGTACACACACACACACACACACACACACACACACGGGCTACTCTAGTTGCATTGTGTGGGTTTCTCATTGTGCTCTTTTCTTGTGGCACAGCGCAGGCTCTAGGTACACACACACACACACACACACACACACACACGCGGGCTACTCTCTAGTTGCATTGTGTGGGTTTCTCATTGTGCTCTTTTCTGGTGCTCTTCTCTTCTCTTGTGGCAGAGCACAGGCTCTAGGAGCACAGTCTTCAGGAGTCGCCCCTCACAGCCTCAGTAATTGTGGTGCATGGACTTAGTTGCCCCAGAGCATGTGGGATCTTCCCAGGTCAGGGATCGAACCTGAGTCTCCTGCATTGACAGGGAGACTCTTCACCACTGAGCCACCAAGGAAGCCTGCATTCTCCTTTCACAGATGAAAAGTTGGATCCTTAAAAATCTATGCTGATGCTTTGTGGGGTCGCATTGTTTCAAGTTGACAGCAGTTCTGTATAACTCACAGAAACCATAGTATAACATCCTGTTAACATTCTCCAAGTGCAGTTATTTGAGTTTGTGTTTGGAAGCTCTAAGTTCTAGCTCTTCAGGTAGACTCAAGAGTCATGCCACTGAGCACGACATTGTATTAACTTGCGTTCGCCTGGTGGGAACACGTGTCCCCCACTGGGTACTAATTCATGATGGGGGACATTAATATATAGTGTCCCCATTATGTACTAAGTCACTTACTACATAAATACATTTTTAGTAAGCTCTCAGAGTTGCGAAGATATTATAATGTGTGTCTCAGAGAAACCTAAAAACGAGAAGCATATTTTTCATGATTTATATTTTATGATTTCATTAATAAAGATATACATTTAACATATTACATACATGTAATAAGACCTTTTAAAGGGTAAATGTTATTTCCCAATTACAGTAAGTATGTATGTTCTTGGAGAAGGCAATGGCACCCCACTCTAGTACTCTTGCCTGGAAAATCCCATGGATGGAGGAGCCTGGTAGGCTGCATGCAGTCCATGGGGTCGCTAAGAGTCAGACATGACTGAGTGACTTCACTTTCACTTTTCACTTTCATGCATTGGAGAAGGAAATGGCAACCCACTCCAGTGTTCTTGCCTGGAGAATCCCAGGGATGGGGGAGCCTGGTGGGCTGCCATCTATGGGGTCGCACAGAGTTGGACATGACTGATGCGACTTAGCAGCAGCATGTGTGTTCTATATAGGAACAGAAAACTGAGAAGAAAATAATAGAAATGCGTTCTATTATCTTACCATGGGAAAAGCTAGAGTATATAAGCATAGCTAACAAATACAGTCCCAACCTCTCTGTAGATGGACTGTATTGTGTTTTACTTGCTAATTAGTGTAGACACAAAGTTTCTCATGATACCAAAATGTTTTGGCGAACGTTATATTAATGGTCTCTTATTTATAACACCTGCCTCAACTCAGCAGTGGCTACAGGACTGGAAAAGGTCAGTTTTCATTCCAATCCCAAAGAAAGGCAATGCCAGACAATGCTCAAACTACTGCACAATTGCACTCATCTCACATGCTAGTAAAGTAATGCTCAAAATTCTCCAAGCCAGGCTTCAGCAATACGTGAACCGTGAACTTCCTGATGTTCAGTCTGGTTTTAGAAAAGGCAGAGGAACCAGAGATCAAATTGCCAACATCCGCTGGATCATGGAAAAAGCAAGAAAGTTCCAGAAAAACATCTATTTCTGCTTTATTGACTATGCCAAAGCCTTTGACTGTGTGGATCACAATAAACTGTGGAAAATTCTTCAAGAGATGGGAATACCAGACCACCTGATCTGCCTCTTGAGAAATTTGTATGCAGGTCAGGAAGCAACAGTTAGAACTGGACATGGAACAACAGACTGATTCCAAATGGGAAAAGGAGTTTGTCAAGGCTGTATATTGTCACCCTGTTTATTTAACTTATATGCAGAGTACATCATGAGAAACTCTGGACTGGAAGAAGCACAAGCTGGAATCAAGATTGCTGGGAGAAATATCAATCACCTCAGATATGCAGATGACACCACCCTTATGGCAGAAAGTGAAGAGGAACTAAAAAGCCTCTTGATGAAAGTGAAAGTGGAGAGTGAAAAAGTTGGCTTAAAGCTCAACATTCAGAAAACGAAGATCATGGCATCCAGTCCCATCACTTCATGGGAAATAGATGGGGAAACAGTGGAAACAGTGTCAGACTTTATTTTTGGGGGCTCCAAAATCACTGCAGATGGTGACTGCAGCCATGAAATTAAAAGACGCTTACTCCTAAGGAAAGTTATGACCAACCTAGATAGCATATTCAAAAGCAGAGACATTACTTTGCCAACAAAGGTTCATCTAGTCAAGGATATGGTTTTTCCTGTGGTCATGTATGGATGTGAGAGTTGGACTGTGAAGAAGGCTGAGCGCCAAAGAATTGATGCTTTTGAACTGTGGTGTTGGAGAAGACTCTTGAGAATCCCTTGGACTGCAAGGAGATCCAACCAGTCCATTCTGAAGGAGATCAGCCCTGGGATTTCTTTGGAAGGAATGATGCTAAAGCTGAAACTCCAGTACTTTGGCCACCTCATGCAAAGAGTTGACTCACTGGAAAAGACTCTGATGCTGGGAGGGATTGGGGGCAGGAGGAGAAGGGGACAACAGAGGATGAGATGGCTGGATGGCATCACTGACTCGATGGACGTGAGTCTGAGTGAACTCCGGGAGTTGGTGATGGACAGGGAGGCCTGGCGTGCTGTGATTCATGGGGTCACAAAGAATTGGACACGACTGAGCGATTGATCTGGTCTGATCTGATCTTGCCCAAAGAAATTTATCTATCAATCAGCTAGCTTGCTAGCTATACCTATGTAACTAATGATTTAATAGAAAGACCATCTCTTCCCTGGAATGAGTTTAATATTCACCTACATTTTCTTTTAGATATTTTTCTGATAAATATTCAGCAAAAAACTGCTGTTTGAACAAATATAATGATGCCGCTTGTACATTTTTTAGTAGGATTTGTACACTTGGGAAATAATGACTGCCACTAAAACATAATAGGATTGACAGTTTTTCTTACCTAATTTGGGTCTAGTCAATCAACACAATTGAGGAATAAGTGGGTTAACTGGATATTCCTGTTAACTCAAGTTACACAAGCTCTGACCTGTGCTCCTTGATCCCCTAAATGATTAACAAAAGAACTTACTATTTCAACAGCTATAATTGGACATCCTTCTGAAACTCTGGCCAATTAAGTTCCTATAAAATTATTTTTTACTATTTCATATCTCCCAAAAGCTCAGGCTCAATATTTAAGTATTGGTTGCATTTTTTTTCCATGATTTAAGATTTGAAGCTAAAAGAAATTGAGATAAATGTGTGTTGGTTGCAAATTCAGCAGTTTGGGGAGGCTCATTCTTATTTCCTCCAACTGTAAAATAGAAACAGTTATTATACTTACCTCACAGATACAGAGTGAAAACTTAGATGTATGGAAAGTGCTGTGAACCATCACTGTCTCATAGTCAGCATCTCATTATTGTTTGCTCTAATCACCATAATTATTATGATCATTGTGGATTAATGCTAAAATAGAGACAATTGCATACTGTTGCCAAGGGACTTTTCATTTATATTTATTAAAGTATCAGCATGAGTAGTTGATGGGACTGTGGGGTAAAATGCTCACTATTTCTAACTTCTTTGTTTTTAATCACAGTTTTCATGATTATGCTTTTAATACCCTCCTCTATTTATTTCCTCTGCAAGGTCCTTCCCTCATATTTATTTTCTTTGCAGTATGTTAAATACAGATGAGAAAGTCAGGTTCATATTTAATAATTGTCCTTATAGCTAATGAATCTAGCTTTTCGATGCAGCATACTTAATTATGGTATACCTGGGGCATCAGCATAATCACTGATATCAAAAGCCTGTTACTGCTGGTTCCAGCCTCTGTGCAAGGCCTGATCTCTGCACGAGCTGGTGGCTGAGATACCACCTGAGTGGAATAACCTGGATTTATTCACTAATTACCCTAACTAGACGTTATTTCCACCAATTACAAAGAAACCTCAAAAACAAGATAGGATAATTAGAACCAGGCAGTGAGCTCTGAAGGAAAGTTTGGTTATGTATTCACAAGCCCTTGAAGCACCATGACTTACAAAAAGTATGAGTGAAAATAAGAGATGAGAAACAGAAATTGAATTTATATATGGAATATCCCTAGCTACATCTCCAATTATATCTTATCTCCATCTCTCTTCTTTATCTTCAGTAATTTGTCTATCCCTTTAATTATAATGTGTCATACATATGTATTTAATCAATAAATATTGACTATGTACCCATATATATATATATATATATAATATATATATATATGCATAGTATGGTGTGAAACTGAAATCCTAAGCTTTGTCTCTTTGACTATTCTAAATATTGTTTTTTAATAAATTATATTATCAAATATAAAAGTGTATGATAGAGATGGTAATTTTTAATGAGAAGTACCATTTATATGTTCTATTCATGACTTACTGAGGAAATTGTTTGCAGAACACATTGTCTGTTCCAGTATTTGATACTCCTTCTATAAACTTCCCATGTTCATATTTTCTGCTCAGCCTACTCCTTTGAACTGCAGATATGTATGTACAAATGCTTATTTAACATATGTATTTGTATGTTTAAATGACATGTCACACACAGGAGTTCCAAAACAATGTCTCTTACTATTTTCCTCAACTGTGGAATTTATTAAAATAAAATGATGTGTAATCATCTTTGATGCCACTCTTTTTCTCACATATGAAATTCTTAATGTTTTAAAAGAATAATGGAATCTTAAAGGTGCAAACTGCCTTAGTGATCCTATGCTAAATCTATGATTTTGCATTACTGTCAATTTTGGTTAAATAAGCAAATCTTATTCAAAATTCAGATAATATATCCTGTGCTTTTGACTACCACATTTTCAAGAATCTTTTTCATTATAAATTTACATTTAACATCAAAGCTACACCTTTCAGTTGGACACAATGACCTTTTCTATATCTCTAGGGCAGTTTCTATATGATATATACAAAATTTGTGGGAATAACTGGTAAATATATGTTAGTAATATTGCATCATGATATGAAAAAAATGCTTAAAATTCAGAGACCAATGCCAAAATCTTTATTATAATCACTTACTGTATTTACTGTTCTAAGTACAAACAGATGCTTTCATTCTTTAAATACTTTTTATTTGTCTTTCAATCTGTACAAATTTTATTTAGGTGTACAATAGTTTTAAAAGTTTTATTTTCTGAAAATCACTACTACCTTGCTAAGCAGTTCTTACATTTTATTATCTGTCATGATAAGCTCAATAGCATATTTAATAAATATGTGTGTGTTAAGTGTCCATAACTTCGGGTCTGTGTTATAAGGGGGTCAAAGAACAACTGATTAAATAACCATATTTTCCAGGATCTCACGATGTGGTAGAATTAATGTAGCTACTAGTAGACTTTTTTATTGACCATCAAAAAAACTAAATTATTCCCTAAATACTTTCCTAGGTATTTTCTTTTGTAGGAAAGGGGGGAGATGATATATGAATCAACATTTTAGTCTTTCCAAACTATAGTACTGTTATTTGGAGTCTTGAAATTAGGAGAAACATTTTTCCTGTGATCCGCACTTCAAAGAGTAAAAGCAGTAAAGTGAGCAGAATCTTTGATATGGTAAATGTCAGAGACTTCTCCTAATGCTCAAGTTCTTTCTGAGTGAGTTTCTCTTTGTTCAATCCAAATAAAAAGCAATGTCTTCTTTCTTTTTCCTTTCTTTTTTTTTTTAATCTTTGAGGTTTCAAAATGGAATCCTTCATTTTAAAATTATCCAATTATTTCTTCTGTGTATGGAAAAGTTCATTTAACTTTTGAAACTTATCTTTCTGACTCTTCTGTTTTCAAGGATATGATACTTTATACAAGTCTATAATAATCATTTCCCAAGTTACAGTTTGTTTGATTTATGAATTTTTTGACTTTATAGTGGTGCAAAAGCTATAAGCATTCAGTAGAAACATCACCTTTATCTTTGACTTTTGGTCTTTTTCTGAGTTAGTGATATGCAGTACACTTAAAACCAATTCTGTATCCCAAAGAACCATTTTGTCTTTCCCTTTCAGTACCCTTGTTGTTGTTGAGTCTCTAAGTTGTGTGTGACCCCATAGGCTATAGCCCACCAGGCTTCTCTGTCCATGGAATTCTCCAGGCAAGAATACTGGAGTAGGTTGCCATTTCTTTCTCCAGGGGATTGTCTCAACCCAGGACTTGAACCCACGTCTCCTGCATTGGCAGGCAGATTCTTTACCACTGAGCCACCAGGGAAGCCCCACTTCCAGCACATTAGTCAATAAATTACATGAAATATTCATCAATATATTACAAAATAGGTTTTGTCTGAGATGAATTTGCCCAACCATAAGCTAATGTAAGTGTTCTGAGCATGTTTGAGGTAGGCTAGGCTAAGCTATGATATTCAATAGGTTAGTCACGTTAAATGCATTTTTGTCTGATGATATTTTCAAGTTAAGGCAGATTTTAAGGACTTCCTTTGTATGTCGAGGAAGTACCACCTTCTAGTACCATCTGTTGAGAACCTACTCTATGGGGGTGGATACTGTGTTAGATTTTTTGTATATATTACCTCTCATCTTTATAGCAACCCAGTAGAGCAAATGTTATAAATTCTAACTTACAGGAAAAAATAATGAAACTGAGTTAAGTTAGCATGCTTGACTGGATTTCAATCAAAGTTTATCTGGCTCTAAAATCCAGATATACCATTAAGCAATAATTTCCTTCAGTCAAGTTCTGGCATTTTCTTATGCCCCACATTTTCCCCTCCTTTCCACAGTATTACTGCTGTTCCTACTCACTTCACACCCTGGTTCTACCTGCATGAATTCAGTGGCATCCTTGGGATTGGTACCTGCTCCAGTGAAAGATATAGGTCATCTGGATAGAGAGCTTCTCTTGAAGCAGTTTCCAAGACTGGCACTTTAAAATTTATTTCCTCCATTTTTTTTTTTTTAACCAAAAGATCTTGGCTTCCTGCATCCTAGAAGGCTGGATCCACTTTCTGAAGTAATAGTCTTCATTGCATTGATGGTTGAATTCCTGTTAGATCTGAGTTTAGATTTTAGCTGAGCATCTTAACTGTGGGTAAGTCTCTTCTCAGTCCTTTACTTTGATGCTCACTAATGGATTCAGTCTGGTGTTGATATAAATAACACACTGGACAAAGTCAGATTGTTTTTTTTTTCTTTTTTCTCTGCTATCATTGCTGATTTTGTGATTATTGATATTTCAACTTTTCAAGTTTCAAAGGTTAGCTTTAAAATATGGGACCACTCAGCATTGTAGATGTGCCGCCTTTGACAGAATTTTCTGATTTATTTCTAAACAATTATGGGTATTCCTGAGAGGCTACATTTACTCTATGGACAGTTCCTTCACATGTAAATATTATCTTTTTAAAATATATTTTTCAAATACTATTCTTTTTTTTTTTTTGGCCACACCACACGGTTTGTGAGATATTAGTTTCCAGACCAGGAATTGAACCCAGACCTTTGGCAGTGAGTCTGCAGATCCCTAATCACTGGAGCACCAGGGAATTCCAAAATAGGATCCATTAATGTCATTACCTGCAACTACCTGTGGATATGCTCTGCTGACTGATGACTGGAATGAAAAGATTTGTATGGCTCCTCCCTATTTTAAGCTGTAAAGAAATTAAAAAAACAAAAAAAAAACAACTCCTGATCAAATCTTGGCAAAAAAAAAAAAAATTGCATTAGGCAAAGTAAAACAGGCATGGGAAACTTTATTCAAACCTATTGCAATAGGGGAGAGAGGCCAGAACAAAGTCTGAAATCAGCTCTGCTGAGACAAATGGCAGGAGGCCCTTTAATCTCTGGGGGTGGGAACTAGTGGAGAAGTACAGTGGCAGGAAGTTAGGAAAGAGGTCGATCAATGGGTGAGTTATTTCTAAGTTTGCAAATGTTTTTCTCTGTGGTTAGGCCACCTATGTTTGCTAATCACGGCCCATAGAAACTATGCTACTACCTTCCCACAGTGAGTGGAAGATAGGGTTGGCTTCTTTGATGAGTCCGTTTCAAAGACATAGCCCTCAGGCCCCTGAGGAAGATATTCCTGAGTTGTAAGACTGGAAAGAGGCTCTTAAAATTTTTAGATCTCAAAAAGGCAGAAAATAATTTATAATTCAAGCTTACTAAATTAAATGCCCTAAGTAAAAGGAGGTCAGAGCAGAGAGTTAGGAAGCGTATCTAAAATTTAGGCAAGCTAAGGGAAATGCAAAGGCTATAGTCTAGCCAGGCTTATTTCCTATAATACATGACTCATTAATCATAAGTCCGTTCCTTTATTTTACCCCCAGAATACACATCAAACACCCTCTGGGCAATAGCAGCTGTTCTAACATGTTTTTACTAGCTGCACAAAGAGATTTTATCTTTTTCAAACCTAATCACAGGGGAGTTGCACTTACATATATCTCCTCTCTGTTTTGTGTTTTGATTACCATTAATCATGTATTAATAGAAAACCCAAAAAGTACTCATTCTGATGATGAGTTTGACAAGAAACTAGGTTCTGACATCATATTTGTCCTTTCAAGTAACAGGTAGTAAAGATCATCCTTTTAAAATGTCAAATCTCTGTCTGATTCAAAGTAGGTTAAGAATATAACCAAAGAACACGGCCAAGTTAGTCTTGTCATGTTCCTTTAGCAAGTTATGGAGTTTGAGAAGAAAGTATCATTAAACCAAGACCCAGCAGAAGAGAAACATCAAAGGGTTAGTAAGGTAGGCAAAGGCTTTCTTCAACCCTCTGTGGATCCCTGTCTAAAAATTAAACTGACAAGGACAGATTAACAGGAGAAAAGCATAGAAATTTATTAAATAGAAGTTTTACCTGACACAGGAGCCTTTTAAAGGAAATGAAAACCCAAAGAAACAGACCTGCAGGTTTTTAATGAAAGATTTGATGAAGAGTGGCCGCCATTACAAATATGACAGATGGAAAATGTCCCCTGAAGGAAAACACACAGCCTAAATGTTGTGAGTTAAATTTTACTTAGGAATATTACTGAAGACTACAGCCCATGAGACAGCTTCTCAGATACTTCTGAGGTAATACTCCAAAAAGGTAAAGGAGGAGCCAGGAAATATAGATTTTTTTTTGCTATAGAAAAAAAGAAAAAAAGCTACCCCAAAAACATATAGTTAAGCACAAAAGACTATTGAGAATCACAAAGACATCTCAGGTTCATTATCCTAGTACTTTCTGTGTATGGGAATATGTGAGGATCAGGTTCATTGTAATTATTCCTGGGATATGCGTCTTAACTATCTAGGGCCAGTATCCAAAGCACGGAGCTTCCCAAGTAGCTTGATGTTTCCCAAGTAGCTCGGTGGTAAAGAATCTGCCTGCAATGCAGGAGACCTGGGTTCAATCCCTGGGTCAGAAAGATCCTCTGGAGAAGGGAATGGCAACCCATTCCAGTATCCTTGCCTGGAAAATCCCATGGGCAGAGGAGCCTGGTGGGCTACAGTCCATGGGGTCGCGAAGGTTTGGACACAGCTGAGTGACTAACACACACACACACACACACACACACATCCAAAGCACATAATGTTTCCTGTTTTTCTCCAACCCAAATTCCCCTCAAGGGGATTACAGTGACTAAGAGCTTAATCGTGGATGGCAGAAAGCATTCTTAGCTTATTAAAAAGGCAGGCAAATTTTCCTGTCCACAGAAGTTTGAGGCAATTATAACCTGTGCATTTTTATGTTAGGTTGGATGAAGTGTGGGCAGACATGTAGAAATATGATAGTATGAGGAGTATGAGGTTTATAGTAAACTGGGGAAAATTTATCAAGACCCGTTTGTTGGGATTCATTTTGGTTTTCCTTTGTCCTTGAAGTAAGGATGCTCCTCTTTTCTGCATGTAAGGAAGGCACCTCTTCCATTAAGAATTTATGACCTATACCAAGAGGTTAATTCTAAGATTCTAGGATTTGGGAATATTTTGGTTATGGATAATATCTTTGATTGTCTCTTCGATTATTTGTGCTGAATTTAGTGGTAGATGTAAATTCAATAGTATTAAAACTCATCCACAAAGTAGAATTAAAAATCAGTTTATTAACCTCATAGCCCATTTCACTCTCCAAAGTGTTTCTATTTTATTAAGAAAGCTCATCATTTTTTCTCTAGCATTAATATAGTGATCACTTACATATGGAAATGGAAACATAGCATTATGCCTGAGTTCAAGTGTTTAGTGCTCTCTGTCATCACTTTTGTTATATAAAAATGTGATTTCAGTTCTTCAGAAATACTTTTCTCTTTTCATGTGTTTGTTTTCTGCTCCGATTGTCTTCTCTTGGGAATAATTGGTAGAAGTCCAATGATAAAAAATGTTTATGTACAGAAAGTTCACTAACTTTTACTGCTGTATTTGATACCTATAGTGTTAAAAGAGTATAAGAAGTATGAATAAAAGGATAAGGGCAATAGCAATGACCATAAAAAGAATACATCTTACAGAGCATTTTTATGAGTTTTATTACATATAGTTTTCTTAATATCTATATGAAAATGACTTCACTGATAATTTATAGGGAGGGATTAGTGCATATCTCACAACTAAACCAGATCTTCAGACTGAAACCTGAGCTCTTTACTGAGCTGTACATATGTCCCTCAGTGTGCTGTAGTTCCTCTACGCTATTTTTACAATGTTCTCGTGTAATTTGGACCTAGCAAACTCAGACTATTGAGAAAGCCATGAGAAACATAGACACTGAATTATGTTGAAACTGTGTGATGCACTGTGGATCTCTCCTCCCTAACAAGCCCAGCGTTACACATTACCTCACTGTGTCATGTACGTGCCCCTGTGATCCTGGTTGGCTACAGGGAGCCAACTCTGCAGAAATTGTGACCTTGTTCCACTGCCTGTAAGTGGTTATGAATCGAACTCCTTACTGTGCTATCCAGAAAGTTCTCAAGGGATTCCTTTCTTTTCACAAACCATGTCCTTGGCTTTAGACACTGCATAAAATCATATTGAATTTTCTTAAATGTGGCAAAGCTTTGTCCTTTGGAGCACAACTTTGAATTTGGAGCCAGGTAGAATTCATTTAAAGCACAGTGTAGTGAAAAATTTGTTAAACCAGGAGAAGCATAATTTTTAGGCCTAAAAGTTGCTCTGGTGTTTTCAAGACCTTGAAATGATACATTAAAAGCAAATGATACATTCAAAGCAATCCATGTTCCTTCAAGATCACATGAGTTTATATGTTTAATAATTTGGGTAGAATTTTCTATGGTTATCATATTCTACTTTTCTGTGTTCTCTGGCTCTCCTCCAGTGCACGTATACATGCTTAAGTCACTTCGGTCATGTCCAACTCTTTGTGACCCTGTGGTACTGTAGCCCAGCAGGCTCCTCTGTCCATGGAATTCTCCAAGAATACTGGAGTAGGTTGCAATGCCCTTCTCCCAGAGATCTTCCCAACCCAGGGATTGAACCCTCGGCTCCTGCAACTCCTGCATTGCAGGTGGGTTCTTTACCACTGAGCACACAGGGGAAGCCATATATCTATGTGTATGTGTGTGTGTGTGTGTGTGTGTGTGTAAAAAAGAAAAAATATATATATATAGGCAATAAGCATAATATTATTTTACCAGTAACCACAACAAATTGTAATTCACTTTTCCAATTGATATAATTTGCTTATAAAAGGTAATAACAACTACAACGTTATTTAGTTTGAAGTGATAACCATTATGAGTATGCATGTGTATACGCGAAAGAGCATTGGGATAGAAAATAAAGAGCAAAAGTGGTAGGAAAAGAGGAGATCCAGAAGGTATAGACAACCCTCACTGGCCCTGATGGCAGCGCCTAAAAAGCATAGGATTGGCTTGTGATCAGGCTACTGGTAAACTGTGGTTAGGTTCAGTTTTGTTATGTCCAAATTTTACTGAAATTTCCTTAGATGGTAAAAATGCAAATTCCTATAATAGTTGTTTAAGTGAAGTATTGCTTCACACTTGACATGATTTAGATAGTACACAGATTATGGTTGCGTCCAGGAATATATCTAGCAAAACTTAGTTGAATGGACTATGAAATGCATAGATAAATAAAATAAATCCTTTTCAAGAAGAGTGCAAGCTATCTACATATCCTTGTTTTATCCTATGCAGTAAGCCATCCAAACACAGTGAGCCTCAATACTTCCTGAATAACTTGGAAAAAGCAATAGTACCATTCACAGAGTAGTTACAAGAGTTAAATTCATATGTATAAAGTGCTTGAGAAGTAGAAACTTAATTAGTATTAGTCCTTATCAATTAGCACGTTGTAATATAAAATAATCAAAGATTCTGAAATTTTTATCTTTGTTTAAAATAACTATTTTGTGGCCTGTGTCCTGATACTCATTTTTGTATGCTTCCTACTTGCCACAAAAACAAACTGATAAGAGCCAGGGTCATTATTCCACAGCTACACATTGCCCGTAACTTTACAACCAACTAATGTATCTTTTCTTACTTGAGTCTGCCCATTAACATTCTTACATCACTTTGACTAGTATTTTAATAGCTCTGAGCAAGTTTATTATCATTTGAAAGTATTAATTTAGTTTTTATAAAATAGTTTCTCAGTGGGATGCAATGAGTGTTAAATATTGTGAGCACAGTATCTAGTATCTGATAAATGTGACACTAAAATTTCTAAATATCCGAGGCCTATGGATCATCATCACATTCGAAGATGAAACTGTGCATATTTTCTGAACTCTGTGTTTGTAAAGCAAGCATGCAGTTTCACACTTAGATTGTGTGTTTATTATGCAGGGAATGGTGTAGACATGGAGATATTTAGATGGCACTATGTTACTCACTCAGTCGTGTCTGGCTCTTTGCGACCCTATGGACTGTAACCCACCAGGCTCCTCTGTCCGTGGAATTTTCCAGGCAAGAATATTGGAGAAGGATATTCCTTCTGCAGGGGATCTTCCTGACCCAGGGATTGAACCTGTGTCTCCTGCATTGCAGGCAAATTTGTCTAAGCCACCTGGAGCTGCTGCTGCTAACTGCAACATCAGTTCAGTTCAGTTCAGTCACTCGTTTGCGTCTGACTCTTTGTGACCCCATGAACCTCAGCATGCCAGGTCTCCCTGTCCATCACCAACTCCTGTCCATCACCCAAACCCATGTCCATTGAGTCAGTGATGCCATACAGCCATCTCATCCTCTGTTGTCCCCTTCTCCTCCTGCCCTCAATCTTTCCCAGCATCAGGGTCTTTTCCGGTGAGTCAGCTCTTCACATCAGGTGGCCAAAGTATTGGAGTTTCAGCTTCAACATCAGTCCTTCCAAGGAACACCCAGGACTGATCTCCTTATGATAGACTGGTTGGATCTCCTTGCAGTCCAAGGGAATCTCAAGAGTCTTTCCCAACAGCACAGTTCAAAAGCATCAATTCTTCGGCGCTCAGCTTTTATCTGCAACATAGAAGGGGCTTAATGAATTCAATTCTTTTCCTATGTAGAAATGTTTTGTACATTAGTTTAAATCTTCATTTTAAAAATTACCCTTTTGTTTATCAAAAAATTTATTGCATCCCGCAACTAGAGTCTGATTACTCAATTTACAGTTACATTTGTTAGGCAGTAACAGTAGAAAATTTGAAAACCACAGTTTATGATAATGTCAATGAAAATGATAAAAATGTCAATCTTTTTTTGAGTACCTGAAGTTTGGTACACACTGCATGAAGGTTTGCTTTTAAGGAAATAATCTCATTGAATCCTAAAAACAATTTTGCAAGGTAAGTATTTCTTTCTTCCCATTTTACCATGAAGAAACTAAAGCTCGGGGAGTTTAAAAATTATCCAGGGTCAGGGAGGGAGGAGGGAGGAGGGTTCAGGATGGGGAGCACACGTATACCTGTGATGGATTCATTTTGATATTTGGCAAAACTAATACAATTATGTAAAGTTTAAAAATAAAATAAAATTAAAATTACAAAAAAAAAAAATTATCCGGGGTCATAAAGCAAATGATAGAATCCAAAGCTGAAGTCTCTTACTCCTATTGGTAAGTTTGCCAGTCTACAATTAACATGCTTCCCATTTGTTAAAAGGTGGTAATTTAAGAGAAAAACATTTTGTCATAAGCATCTTAATTTCATATTGCTAAGATAAAACAACATTTAGGACTCATCCCAGGATATCTCTAAAACAGTGATTTAGCTTAGGAATTGTGTTTATTAGAGAATCATTAATGATCTCTTAGAAATCTGCTGATGAGACACTAATAAGAGTTATGGGCAAAAGCTAAATACTGTTTACCAAGTTACACTTTATCTATGTTTATTGCTTGAGGACATTTTAAAGGCTTCATTATTAGTGAGAGAAAACAGTGAGGGGCCATATCTGATAAGACATGAAGGAAAATACAGAGTAAAGAGGACATCTGAAAGCAAGACCAGTTTTCCAAACATGATAACCCGTAATAATGAACGGACTTTGGCTTTGATTATATTGTTTTGTGTTGTTAAAACATCCTTTGTTTGGCTTTGATGCTGTGTGAAATATGCAGCTGCTTTGTTTTTTGTATGTTTATTTTCTTATTTGAAAAATTGAAGTATATATTACCTTCTTTCTTTGAAGTCTCAGGCATCTTATATTTATGTTACTTTGATCTGAGGAACTTGCAAGTTTTTTCCACAATAGGGGAGGAATCTTTTAAGTTCTCATGTGCCTTGTGGGCAACACCAGATCACAGTGCACAAGGGACATTCAGCCTAGAAGCTTCAGATGGAAAGTGCACACTTGCTTCTGCAGACTGGCCTTATAAACCGTAGGAGCCTGGGGCTGTCTACCCTGCATGATGAGGGTCCATATCCCCTGCTTCCCATTAGGAGAGGGGAAAGGATTTCCTAGAGCAGGGGTCCGCAACCCCAGGCCATGGACCTGTATCTGAACCAGGAGGATCAGATAACAACAGGGAGTGAGTGGCAGGTGAGCAAGTGAAGTTTCATCTTTATTAACAGTCAGTCACCATTACTCACATCTCCCCAGTTTGTGGGAAAATTGTCTTCCACTAAGTTGGTCCTTGGTTCCAGAAGTGTTTGGGATTGCTATCCTAGAGCTCCAGAAGAATGCACTGCGGGCTAGAGTTAGCTGTCTGGCTTCTGGAATGGACCTAAGATGCATTTCCCATTTAAATAACAGTGTTGTAAATCATTGGCTGCTGTTGCTGCTGCTGCTAAGTTGCTTCAGTCGTGTCCTACTTTGTGAGACCCCATGGACTACAGCCTACCAGGCTCCCCCGTCCCTGGGATTCTCCAGGCAAGAACACTGGAGTGGGTTGCCATTTCCTTCTCCAATGCATGAAAGTGTGCCAGGGTCCAGCCCCGGCTGATCCAGGGTATTCGAAGGGGAGACGGCGTTGGCGACTATTTAAATATTCATCAAAGATATAAAGAGTAATAGAATGAGGATAGCTCAGTAGGAAAATTCAGTGGAGAAAAGAGGCTGAGTAGCTTGGTTTACGCGGGAGACCAATAAAACTTCAAGACAAGAAGTTTGCACCACTTACGTAGGCCGCAGGCATCCTTCTGTTCTCCTGAAGGAGAGGAGACACTGAGGCCTCCCCGGTCAGATCTTAGAAGCCCAGGCATAATTAGTAAGCATAGCGGGTTCCGCGCTCCAGATGGAGACTCAGCCAGAGTTTGAGAGAGAGAGCGACATGGGGAGACCAGTATTTCGAGGAACTGATCTCAATTCTTTATTTTCCAGAGTCTGTTTTTATACACTAAGATGTTATACAAAAGTCACATGGGGACAGCAGTCCTGACTTTTATTAAAGTCAGGTGCTTCATACAAATGTATACAGAGGTCTTAGGGGTGTTACATCATCTTCTGGCCAGGGGGGCCTGCTGACAATTTATGACCCTCTCCTTGTGACAGCGGTCAGTCAACCAGAACATTATTTTCTCCAAGGGTGATTATTCTTAAAACAGATGCCACCCAAATAAAGTTACATTCCTATACAGTGAGGGTGTAGTGGGTTTTAGTTAAAGAAAGAATTTACTTAGCCTAAGGTCTAACGTGATTTATATCAAAGGTTAATCCTTATTTCTTCTATATATTCATTAATGTGTGTAAGGGCAGGGGATGTGGAGTTTTAGCAACAAACATTGGCTCAACAAATGAAAAACCCTTCACCAATACAATTTCTAATCAGCCCACTATACTTATACTAATGGTTTTCTAACTTTTCTAAAGAACCTGTTTTTAGAAGGTTTAAAGCATCTCGTGCCTCTCACAGTTGAGAGGCTGTGAGCAATCACATGTGGCCAGACAAGCCTGTCAGGCAGGCTAGAGAACCTTCAGAGGAGTTTGTAAGTTTGAAACACTCCTATCACACCCAGGAATTATTATTAACTGGAGCTCTAAGTTAACTCCTTCTCTGAAAGAGGTGGTGGGGGACAGCCCCCCATAAAGTCAGAGGTATAGGTGAGAGCACAAAGTAGTAAAGTAGGCAGACTCTGATTTTGGGGGTAGATGCTCGAGAATTTCCAGGGGGACTCCTGAGGCTCGATCCCGCCTTTGCATATGTCGAGCCTCCTTCCTCATGACCTTTGCCACGGGCGGAGTTCCTCACGCCGGCCCCCAACAAAAGTGGAAAGTGAAAGTGAAGTCCCTCAGTCGTGTCTGACTCTTCGCGACCCCATGGACTGCAGCCCACCAGGCTCCTGCATCCATGGGATTTTCCGGGCAACAGTACTGGAGTGGGTGCCATTGGCAGGAGTGGCAAAAGCAGTTCCACTAGTGTGAAAAGTGCCCAGAATTGCTAGGCTTGCTTTGGCTACGTGAGCCTCTTCACTGTATGTTTAACACTGCTTCTAACGGCAAAAGAATTTCTGAGGGACAAGCAATTTACAAGCTTAGTTTGACTACAGCAGTGCAAGTTTCACCTACTGGAGAGAAAGCTGTTTCATCACTGCAAGGGCTGTGTTTCATCGTCATCTTCTCTTTCTGCTCCTTGTCCTCCACCATTGTCATCATCTTCATGTGGTTATCATCAGCCTAAAAATAAGTCATCCTGATTGAGCCCTTTCAATATTCCAGGCACTATTTTACAAGCTTTATCTACATGAACTCACTCAATTGTTACAACATTCCTATGAGTTTCTCTCTTTTTACTGCAGAGAGAAAACTGAGGGACAGAGAGCAGGAAGAAACTTGTACAAGCTATTCATTCATTCAGACCATGTGACTTCACATTGTTTCCCTGCAGAGGATTTAGGTCTGAGCTCCCAAGTCTGGTGGAAGTGGGTTCAAGTATAAGCCCTATCAATTACCCACTTAGTGATTATAGCAAATTTACCTAGCATTTTGCACCACAATTGCCTCATCCATAAAATGGAACAAGTAATAATAGCTATCTCCTAATGGAGAAAGCAAGGGAATTCCAGATAAATATCTACTGCTTCTTTGACTATGCTGAAGCCTTTCACTGTGTGGATCACAACAAACTCTGGAAAACTCTTATTAAAGAGATAGGAATACCAGACCACCTTATCTGTCTCATGAGAAAACTGTATGTTGGCCAAGAAACATCAGTTAGAACTGGACATGGAACAAAGGACTGGTTCAAAATCGGGAAAGGAGTATGACAAGGCTGTATATTGTCACCCTGCTTATTTAACTTCTATACAGAGTACATCATGCAAAATGCTAGTCTGGGTGAATCACAAGCTGGAATCAAAATTACCAGGAGAAATATTAACAGCCTCAGATATGCAGATAATACCACTCTAATGGCAGAAAGTGAAGAGGAACTAAAGAGCCTCTGGAAGAGGGTGAAGGAAGAGAGTGAAAAAGCTGGCTTGAAACTTTAATTCAGTTTAGTCACTCAGTCATGTCCAACTCTTTGTGACCCTGTAGACTGCAGCACACCAGGCTTCCCTGTCCATCACCAACTGCCGAAGCTTACTCAAACTCACACCCATAGAATCGGTTATACCATCCAACCATCTCATCTCTGTTGGCCCCTTGTCCTCTTACATTCAATCTTTCCCCGCATTAGGGTCTTTTCCAATGAGTCAGTTATTCACATCAGGTGGCCAAAGTATTGGAGTTTCAGCTTCAGCATCGGTCCTTCCAATGACTATTCAGCACTGATTTCCTTTAGGATAGAATAGTTGGATTTCCTTTCAGTCCAAGAGACTCTCAAGAGTCTTCTCCAACACCAAAGTTCAAAAGCATAAATTTTTCAGCACTCAGCTTTCTTTGTAGTCCAATTCTTACATCCGTACATGCCTACTGGAAAAACCATAGCTTTGACTAGATGGACCTTTGTCAGCAAAGTAACGTCTCTGCTTTTTAATATGCTGTTTAGGTTGGTCATAGCTTTCCTTCCAAGGAACAAGTGTCTTTTTAAATTTCTTTGCTGCAGTCAGCATCTGTAGTGATTTTGGAGCCCAAAAAAATAAAGCCTCTCTCTGTTTCTATTGTTTCCCCATCCATTTGCCATGAAGTGATGGGACCGGATGCCATGATCTTAGTTTTCTGAATGTTGAGCTTTAAGCCAGCTTTTTCACTCTCCTCTTTCACTTTCATCAAGAGGCTATTTAGTTCTTCACTTTCTGCCATAAGGGTGGTGTCATCTGCATATCTGAGGTTATTGATATTTCTCCTGGCAATCTTGATTCCAGATTGTGCTTCTTCCAGCCCAGCATTTCACATGATGTACTCTGCATATAAGTTAAATAAGCAGGGTGACAATATACAGCCTTGACGTACTCCTTTTCCTATTTGGAATCAGTCTGTTGTTCTATGTCCAGTTCTAACTGTTGCTTCCTGACCTGCATACAGAATTCTCAAGAGGTAGGTCAGGTGGTCTGGTATTCCCATCTCTAATAATTTTCCACAATTTGTGGTGATCCACACAGTCAAAGGCTTTGGCATATTCAATAAAGCATAAATAGATGTTTTTCTGAAACTCTTGCTTTTTTGATGATCTAGCTGATGTTGGCAATATGATCTCTGGTTCCTCTGCCTTTTCTAAAACCAGCTTGAACATCTGGAAGTTCACAGTTTATGTATTGTTGAAGCCTGGCTTGGAGAATTTTGAGCATTACTTTACTAGTGTGTGAGATGAGTCCAATTGTGTGGTAGTTTGAGCATTCTTTGGCATTGCCCTTCTTCAGTATTGGAATGAAAACTAACCTTTTCCAGTCCTGTGGCCATTGCTGAGTTTTCCAAATTTACTGGCAAATTGAGTGTGGCACTTTCACAGCATCATCTTTTAGGATTTGAAATAGCTCAACTGGAGTTCCATCACCTCCACTAGCTTTGTTCATAGTGATGCTTCCTAAGGCCCACTTGACTTCACATTCCAGGATGTCTGGCTCTAGGTGAGTGATCACACCATTGTGATTATCTTGGTCGTGAAGATTTTTTTTTTTTTGTACAGTTCTTCTGTGTATTCTTAATATCTTCTGCTTCTGTCAAGTCCATACCATTTCTGTCCTTTATTGAACCCATCTTTGCATGAAATGTTCCCTTGGTATCTCTGATTTTCTTGAAGAGATCTCTAGTCTCTAGTCTTTCCCATTCTATTGTTTTCCTCTATTTCTTTGCACTGATTACTGAGGAAGGCTCTCATCTCTCCTTGCTATTTTTTGGAACTCTGCATTCAGATGGGCATGTCTTTCCTTTTCTCCTTTGCTTTTGGCTTCTCTTTGTAGCTATTTGTAAGGCCTCCTTAGACAGCCACTTTGCTTTTTTGAGTTTCTTTTTCTTGGAGATGGTCTTGATCACTACTTCCTGTACAATGTCAGGAATCTCTCTCCATAGATCATCAGGCACTCTATCAGATCTCATCCCTTAAATCTATTTCTCATTTCCACTGTATAATCATTCAGTTCAGTTCAGTCACTCAGTCGTGTCCGACTCTTTGCGATCCCATGAATTGCAGCATGCCAGGCCTCCCTGTCCGTCACCAACTCCCGGAGTTCACTCAGGCTCATGTCCATTGAGTCAGTGATGCCATCCAGCCATCTCATCCTCTGTCCTTCCCTTCTCCTCTGTCCCCCAATCCCTCCCAGCATCAGAGTCTTTTCCAATGAGTCAGCTCTTCACATGAGGTGACCAAAGTACTGGAGTTTCAGCTTTAGCATCAACATTCAGAAAATGAAGATCATGGCATCCAGTCCCATCACTTCATGGGAAATAGATGGGAAATAGTGGAAACAGTGGCAGACTTTATTTTGGGGGGCTCCAAAATCACTGCAGATGGTGACTGCAGCCATGAAATTAAAAGATGCTTACTCCTTGGAAGGAAAGTTATGAGCAACCTAGATTGCATATTCAAAAGCAGAGACATTACTTTGCCAACAAAGGTTCATGTAGTCAAGGCTATGGTTTTTCCTGTGGTCATGTATGGATGTGAGAGTTGGACTGTGAAGAAAGCTGAGCACCGAAGAATTGATGCTTTTGTGGTATTGGAGAAGACTCTTGAGAGTCCCTTGGACTGCAAGGAGATCCAACCAGTCCATTCTTAAGGAGATCAGCCCTGGGATTTCTTTGGAAGGAATGATGCGAAAGCTGAAAAAGTCATACCTGAATGGTCTAGTGGTTTTCCCTACTTTCTACAATTTAAGTCTGTATTTGGCAAAATGAGTTCATGATCTGAGCCACAGTTGGCTCCCGATCTTGTTTTTGCTGACTGTATAGAGCTTCTCCATCTTTGGCTGCAAAGAATATAATCAACCTGATTTTGGTGTTGATCATCTGGTGATGTCCATGTGTAGAGTCTTCCGTTGTGTTGTTGGAAGAGGGTGTTTGCTATGACCACTGCGTTCTCTTGGCAGAACTCTATTATATGCCCATTCATCTCTAAATTGTTTTCCCTGCTGAGAGACTGAACAGCACCCGACAGGATGAACTTTATTTTAGACAGTTTGAGGAAATCATGCAAGTTTTAATACAAGTTCGGCAACCCACTCCAGTATTCTTGCCTGGAGAATTCCGTGGACTGAGGAGCCAGGCTGGCTAGAGTCCACAGGGTCGCAAAGAGTCAGACAGGACTGAGGGACTCACACACACACACACACACACACACACACACACACACACAGCCTCAGGTTGAAAGTTCCTTGATAAGGAGCTTCAAAATTGTTCCTCCTGGAATTCTTCCTTAAACCCTGCAAATAGCATCTTTTGCTTTGTTTAGTTGAACCTCTTTTATGGTTGTATATTTTTAGTATAAAATTTATAACTAAAAGGCACTGTGGATTCTATTTGCATTTACTACCAGATCAACATGACCTGTAGGAAAAATACAGAATAGATTTAACCTTCCAAAATCTCTTTTGTTTCAGGTTACATCATGACATTTCTTTTCCCTTTTTAATTTTACTTGACTCCAATATGTAAATTTGCTGAAAAGGCTTTAATTTATAAAACAATTTTCTCTGAGGTTTTATGTATCACAAGAGACTATTGCTCATGTTGAATCAACAAACAAACCTTTACATCAAGGTGCCACTGATAAAAGAATTTCTAGAAAAATTCTCAGAAGGGGTAATTTTTAAAAATTATGGCTGATAATGAAATATTATTTCCCTGCCCTAGAAATAGAGCTGAGTACCACCACAGCCCAAGTCTTCAGTGCATTTTCAAAGTCTCTTATATAGAACATTAAAAATATCTGTTATATGTGTTCTGACTATCATATGTTCACTGATAATAGTAGTTTTCAGGTTTTGGTGATGTATTATATTCTTGGAAAATTTTGTTAAACATTCTTGATGTGTTAATTTAACTGTTATGATAATATTGTGGATATCATGTCATTATTATTATAATGATGATAATGATTATATTATTCTTTAATAAATGAGGCTTAGTATATGGTCCCAGGGTAACACAGCTAAAGAAAGAGATGCTCTGGGACAACTCCATATTTCTTCCCGAAGAAGACTGAAATAATGCTACATTGGATATTTATATATATATATAATACTAGACTATTTTTACCTGACTCCTGGGATATACACACAATTTTCTTAATTGTTATTTTTTGAAATGTAAGAAAGGGTGTGATCTAATGAAAAGAGCTTAGGAAAAATACCCAATTCTGCCATTTAATAATTGTCCCAAGTTTGGAAAATGATTTAATGTCTGTGAGCCTGTTTGCTCATCTGCAAAATGGGTTTAGTAATATTTACCCCAAATTGTTTCTGTAAGTGCTAAATTAAATAATGTATGCAAGTGTCTAGCAGTGTCTCAATAAATGTCCTTATAGTTGTATGTGTAAAAAAGTTTTTCCTACAAGTATTCAAGGTGAATTGGAAGGATTTATGAGGAATGAATGTTTCTTAATCATTTGACACTTGAAACCATCAAGATTGGGATTAAAAAAAAAGGTTGGAAAAAATTAGTGAGATACAGAAGCACACACAAGGCAGGTGCCAGAGAAGAGACAAAGAAGTAGGGCCAGTATTGGCAAAGTGAGGAGGCAGCAGATACACAAGCTGTTCAGATAAAGCCTAAATTTCTGGTCCGTCCCCCAAAGATAGGAAAGTTATAGGAAGCACCTCCTGACTTCATACTCTTTCCTTTGTCAACATCTCTTGGTTTTATTCTCAGAAAAAAATTAGCTTAGCAAACAGTTATTAAGTGGCCACAAAGGCCATGCATGGTGATAAAAGGGACTGGAAGTTTATAGTCTGAAGATGTCAGAAATAATCTCTGGATGTTATTTTAAACCTTTGAAAATTAGAACCAGAGTAGTCATTGAAATTTCCTAACCCACCATTTTCCAAACTGTGTGTTTTATTTTGTAATTTTCCCTGAAACAGACCCTGAGACAAAAATACAAAACTAAGCATTTAATGTGGGAAGTGGAAGAAATGGTGGAGGGGATCAAGAAGTAAAACAAAGAAGGGAGGGTAGACAGTTAAGATGCATGGAGTTTAATCATCCTAGAAGAACTTTTGGTTGACGTTGTAAAAATTCTCTTGAATATTGGCTGACGCCGGTTCCAGAGATTTCAGTTCCATGATATTCATGTCTTGCAACATAAGCAAGAAAACGGTATTCTGGCAGAAAGCCCCAGAGCAAAGAAATATAGTTAATAGGATTCAGGTGGTTAATAGACTTGCATGGAAACACCTGGATGAGAAGACTTGGATAGGCTAACATTATGATCTGTAAACATGAGTTACATAGATGTTAATTTATAAAGAATATTTAATGGTCAAAAACTTTTTGGGAAGAATCTGGGTTGTGCTCCAAGACTTTTCCTATCATCTGTGATTGTGTAGCTTCAGCATAGGAACATTCAGTGATATGATGAAACTGGCTTTTATTGGTTGGTAGGAGCTGATTGATATATATTCTTTGAGTCAGTTACTAAACTGTTGATGGCTTGAAACTGGATATTGTGGGAATATTGACACCACAAAAAATTGGCAAATATCATAAATCAACCTTCAGCACACCTAGAACTTGTTTGTCAACACATCACCAAAATTATGCCAGTTTTCTCAAGCTATTTAGATCATCAGTTCTTAAATTGATGGAACATTGTGTGGGATCATTGTATTGTGTGGAATTCACTGCCCAAATCCAATTGTTCCTTTTTACAAATGAAGAATATGTTGATAGTGATTTGTTCGTTAAAATAAAAATTTTCATTGTACATAAAAAAGATGAATCATTGTGGACACAAAGTATGTGGTCAGCAGATATTTGACAATGTCCTATTGACAATGTCCTTACACTTAAAAATTCAATTTAAATTAGCAAGTAGTTTTTATTTCTTTAGATATGTTTTCTGAAATAAGACCGTGAAATATAGAAGAAGTCGCCCCAGACAAACTTTATTAAGAAGGCTTAGTCCTTTAAGGGTCTCTCTTTAGTAAGTTTAGCTTCTTATACAGTCATCTGTGGAATCACAAATTAGTTTTTTCAAGGCTGGGTGTTGACTTAACAGAAAAAAAAAAACTATAAAAGTTGAACAGAGATATTTCATTAATAATTTTATTAAACATATTAGAATGTAAAAAGAGTGACTTACATAGACCAAAAGGAAAAGAGAGGTGATCTGGATACCACACACCGAGTCACTCCTTGGTTATAGCCCATTGGGGGATGATGGAGCCTGGTAGTTATACTGTTTACTCTGAAAAATGGAGCTGAGGTCAGGAGAGAAATAAAAGCATTTTCATTAAATAGAATCCAAATCACTCCTTGTTTTGAAGTGTGATTTTATAGGAAGTTTACATTTTACAGTGTCCGCTTGGCAGATCAGTTGTGAAACAAGATACTAGCAATAGAAATGAAAGCTAAAATGTCTATTTTGAAATTCTTAGCTTATTAAGCACTTTCACATATATAATCATCACCAATTGTGAATTCAGAAGTTAACTGTGGAAAGAGATGATATAGGCACCCATGCCAAGTCCTTAAACCCAACTAGTTCAAGTAATTGTAGGGGGCGGTTGCACAGTGTAAATTCTAATACTGTTTAGTGCATGCCTCTGCGAAGGTCACTAACATGTTATCTTGTATTTATTAAGCTTCTGAGTAGATTTGCAGTGTACTCGGTTCTAAAGGTTGGCAAATTCCAATACTCACATAACCTTTCCTGTAGATATTATCTGATAAAATAAGGCTTAGAAAATTTAATTCTTCCTCTGCCAATCTGTGGAATGGAAAAACAAAGTTTCAAACCCAAATTCAAACTCCAAAAGTCTTTGGTTGCCAGACTAAAAAAAATCTAATACCTTGATTTAATTAAAGTTCTTATATAGAATTACTCTATTGTACACATTGTAGGAATAAACGTATCTGTAATGTAAAATTTAATTGTGTTTTCTATATAGATGTCCTCTGCCACTCAACAGGAAGTTGAATATCTACAATATTTAATCTATAATATATTGTCACATCTTTCTTGTACAGTTCTTCTGTGTATTCTTGCCATCTCTTCTTAATATCTTCTGCTTCTGTTAGGTCCATACCATTTCTGTCCTTTATCCATCCCATCTTTGCATGAAATTTTCCTTTGGTATCTCTGATTTTCTTGAAGAGATCTCTAGTCTTTCCCATTCTGTTGTTTTCCTCTATTTCTTTGCATTGATCGCTGAAGAAGGCTTTCTTATCTCTTCTTGCTATTCTTTGGAACTCTGCATTCAGATGTTTATATCTTCCTTTTCTCCTTTGCTTTTCGCTTCTCTTCTTTTCACAGCTATTTGTAAGGCCTCCCCAGACAGCCATTTTGCTTTTTTGCATTTCTTTTCCATGGGGATGGTCTTGATCCCTGTCTCCTGTACAATGTCACGAACCTCATTCCATAGTTCATCAGGCACTCTATCTATCAGATCTAGGCCCTTCAATCTATTTCTCACTTCCACTGTATAATCATAAGGGATTTGATTTAGGTCATACCTGAATGGTCTAGTGGTTTTCCCTACTTTCTTCAATTTAAGTCTGATTTGGCAATAAGGAATTCATGATCTGAGCCACAGTCAGCTCCCGGTCTTGTTTTTTGTTGACTGTATAGAGCTTCTCCATCTTTGGTTGCAAAGAATATAAGCAATCTGATTTCTGTGTTGACCATCTGGTGATGTCCATATATAGCGTCTTCTCTTGTGTTGTTGGAAGAGGGTGTTTGTTATGACCAGTGTATTTTCTTGGCAAAACTCTATTAGTCTTTGCACTGCTTCATTCCATATTCCAAGGCCAAATTTGCCTGTTACTCCACGTGTTTCTTGACTTCCTACTTTTGCATTCCAGTCCCCTATAATGAAAAGGACATCTTTTTTGGGGTGTTAGTTCTAAAAGGTCTTGTAGGGCTTCATAGAACCATTCAACTTCAGCTTCTTCAGTGTTACTGGTTGGGGCATAGACTTGGATTACTGTGATATTGAATGGTTTGCCTTGGAAACAAACAGAGATCATTCTGTCGTTTTTGAGATATTAAGAAGACATGGCAAGAATACACAGAAGAACTGTACAAAAAAGATCTTCATGACCCAGATAATCACAATGATGTAATCACTCACCTAGAGCCAGACATCCTGGAATGTGAAGTCAAGTGGGCCTTAGAAAGCATCACTACAAACAAAGCTAGTGGAGGTGATGGAATTCCAGTTGAGCTATTCCAAATCCTGAAAGATGATGCTGTGAAAGTGCTGCACTCAATATGCTAGCAAATTTGGAAAACTCAGCAGTGGCCACAGGACTGGAAAAAGTCAGTTTTCATTCCAATCCCAAAGAAAGGCAATGCCAAAGAATGCTCAAACTACCGCACAATTGCACTCATCTCACACGCTAGTAAAGTAATGCTCAAAATTCTCCAAGCCAGGCTTCAGCAATATGTGAACCGTGAACTTCCTGATGTTCAAGCTGGTTTTAGAAAAGGCAGAGGAACCAGAGATCAAATTGCCAGCATCCGCTGGATCATCGAAAAAGCAAGAGAGTTCCAGAAAAGCATCTATTTCTGCTTTATTGACTATGCCAAAGCCTTTGACTGCGTGGATCACAATAAACTGTGGAAAATTCTTCAAGAGATGGGAATACCAGACCACATCATCTGCCTCTTGAGAAATTTGTATGCAGGTCAGGAAGCAACAGTTAGAACTGGACATGGAACAACAGACTGGTTCCAAATAGGAAAAGGAGTTCGTTAAGGCTGTACATTGTCACCCTGCTTATTTAACTTATATGCAGAGTACATCATGAGAAATGCTGGGCTGGAAGAAACACAAGCTGGAATCAAAGTTGCTGGGAGAAATATCAATAACCTCAGATATGCAGATGACACCACTCTTATGGCAGAAAGTGAAGAGGAACTAAAAAGCCTCTTGATGAAAGTGAAAGTGGAGAGTGAAAAAAATTGGCTTAACGCTCAACATTCAGAAAACGAAGATCATGGCATCCAGTCCCATCACTTCATGGGAAATAGATGTAGAAACAGTGGAAACAGTGTCAGACTTTATTTTTCTGGGCTCCAAAATCACTGCAGATGGTGACTGAAGCCATGAAATTGAAAGACGCTTACTCCTTGGAAGGAAAGTTATGACCAACCTTCATAGCATATTCAAAAGCAGAGACATTACTTTGCCAACAAAGGTTCGTCTAGTCAAGGCTATGGTTTTTCCTGTGGTCATGTATGGGTGTGAGAGTTGGACTGTGAAGAAGGCTGAGCGCCGAAGAATTGATGCTTTTGAACTGTGGTGTTGGAGAAGACTCTTGAGAGTCCCTTGGACTGCAAGGAGATCCAACCAGTCCATTCTGAAAGAGATCAGCCCTGAGATTTCTTTGGAAGGAATGATGCTAAAGCTGAAACTCCAGTACTTCGGCCACTTCTTGCGAGGAGTTGACTCATTGGAAAAGACTCTAATGCTGGGAGGGATTGGGGGCAAGAGCAGAAGGGGACGACAGAGGATGAGATGGCTGGATGGCATCACTGACTTGATGGATGTGAGTCTGGGTGAACTCCGGGAGTTGGTGATGGACAGGGAGGCCTGGTGTGCTGTGATTCATGGGGTCACAAAGAGTCGGACATGACTGAGCAACTGATGTGATCTGATCTGATATTGTCACAGGTAACAAACCTTGAGTATCAGTTCTAAAATTAAGAAAGTCCATGTTTGTGTGTGTGTGTGTGTGTGAGTAATAACAGCTATAATATAGCCTATGTCATGCTCTATATTTGAGTCACTATATTTGAAAAATATGCTGAGAAATATCTACACAAAAAGAGATAGTTTTACATGGGATCCTTCTTCCTATTAAAAAAAAAGCATCTTCACAATAAAAATTTGGAAAAAAATTCATATAAGTTGAAAAATATGAGAGTACAGAACCAGGTCTGTATAGAAATTTCCATCAATAAAATTAAAGAAACAAAATGAACACTGACATACTGAGTTATAGGAATGACCACTGAAGAAACTGCCCATGGGCTCAAGAACTAAAGGATGACTGTTCAAAGTAATTTAGAATTACTCTGGCTTAAATTAAAGATGAGAAATTGTTCTAATGATGTCCAGTCCTTTTATTTTGGCAACTCAGTAAAATCGGTCCTTTGGAAAGATGAAATACAAATCCTTACCTGGTCATTAGCAAGTTTTCAAATTGAGAAAGGATGGCATGGTTTAGCTGGCAAAACAAGTTTGATATGAAAGACAGCTAGTGTTTCCATGTGAGCTCTATTATTTATTAAATGTGTTATGTTAAAGTGGTTTCAAATCATTTTTTAACAAAATGTGGAGTAAAACCAAACAAATGTATGAATAAATTTAAAAATGTGAATTTTCTTGGAATATTTTGCAAATCTCTGCTGCTGCTGCTGCTGCTAAGTCGCTTCAGTCCTATCTGACTGTGTGACCCCATAGACGGCAGCCCACCAGGCTCCCCCATCCCTGGGATTCTCCAGGCAAGAACAATGGAGTGGCTTGCCATTTCCTTCTCCAATACAAATCTCAGACTCATTCAAACATGGAGTCAGAAGGGGATAATCTTAACTTACAGAATTACCAAGGACGCAAACTAACAATTGGTTGACATGCCACACAGGTGACCACTGAGTTGATTTTCTTTTCTAACTGTGCACTCTTTTAGCATCTCTCCTGAACCCACCACCTCAAATTCCAAGGACAAGTTTTCTTCCTTCACCATTTTCCATTAATTTGTGAATATTTTAAGTGTTTAGAAGAAATAGACTACATAAGACTAAGACAGTCCATTCTTAAGGTAGCTAGGAAATGAACTCAGGGAGGAACATGTGAGAATTAACATTCTTAAAATGAGTGTTTTAAATAATGTTTTTCTTTACTTTCTTCTGTGAGAAGGGAAAAAAGAGAGACTTTTTAAAATTTCCTCATGTGTGTCTTTGTCTGTGTGTATGTGTACATGTGAGTTTGTCCCTGTGAAGCAATGGGATTTGCTTAGGTGGTCTCTATATAAAAATGAATTATAATAATACAAAAGTGTAAATAAGAACTTGACTCACTATTTTTAAATATTAAATTTTTCTTTTAATATTTTTGCCATGAGTAAAAGTAGCTATTAAATGCTGCAAAAGCACAGAGGAGTTCACACAACTGGTTTTCCTTACTAAAGTACTGAGTGCCAGGATTTTTTTGGTTTTTGTTTAGTCGCTAAGTCGAGTCACTTTTATGACCCCATGAACTATAGCCCACCAGGCCCCTCTGTCCATGGGATTTCCCAAGCAAGAATAAAGGAATGGGTTGCCATTTCCTTCTGCAGGGGGATCTTCCCGGCCCAGGGATTGAACCTGTGTCTCCTGTATTGGCAGGCAGTTTCGTTACTGCTGAGCCACCAAGGAAGGAACTATTTATAAGTGCAGAGGTACACTTAAGTTTACAAGTAGTTGTGCCCTGGGTCATTGACAGTTCTAATTTTTTGTTAATTTGTTTTGCTTATTATGAAGTTACTGGTATCCATTTGGTTTGTAGATTTTGGAATTCATACCTATGTTTGTAAACCTCAGGAAGTCAAAGGAGAAAAATCAATCATCACACATATATGCACATAACACAGATCAATTTTATTTATAGGTTTATCTAAACTAGGTTTATCTAAATTTCTCACCCGAGTTGTAGTTGGCATATTTGTAGAGCCATATAAAATTGCCAGTCTTGTAAAATATTTTAAAAAGCACTTTAAAATCCATAAGGTTCAATCAAAGAGCTAAAATAGACATAGTTGTTCTAAGGATGTACATGAAGGTATGAACCATTCTTTCTGGATAGCATTCCATAACACCTGGTCAACATGCTTTGAAAAATTTTAAGCTATTTCATTTAATCATAAAACAGGTGCTCCTTCATTTTGTTCAATAAATATTATTCAATGTCTATCATGTGCCAGAATTAGGAAATACTATTTAACAAAATAGCCAATATACCAGCTCTCATTCTAGTGGACTAAAGAGGAGAGTGAAAAAGTTGGCTTAAATCTCAACATTCAGAAAACTAAGATCATGGCATCCAGTCCCATCACTTCATGGCAAATAGAAGGGGAAACAGTGGGAACAGTGGCTGACTTTATTTTTCTGGGCTCCAAAATCATTGCAGATGGTGATTGCAGCCATGAAATTAAAATACACTCCTTGGAAGGAAAGTTATGACCAACCTAGATAGCATATTCAAAAGCAGAGACATCACTTTGTCAACAAAGGTCCATCTAGTCAAGGCTATGATTTTTCCAGTAGTCATGTATGGACATGAGAGTTGGACTATAAAGAAAGCTGAACACTGAAGAATTGATGCTTTTGAACTGTGGTGTTGGAGAAGACTCTTTTGGACTCTGTGGGAGAATGGGGGGAGGATGATTTGAGAGAATGGCATTAAAACATGTATAATATCATAAAAAAAAAAAAAAGAGTCCCTTGGACTGCAAGGAGATCCAACCAGTCCATTCTAAAGGAGATCAGTCCTGGGTGTTCATTGGAAAGACTGATGCTGAAGCTGAAGTGCCAATACTTTGGCCACCTGATGTGAAGAACTGACTCATTGGAAAAGACCCTGATGCTGGGAAAGATTGAGGGCAGGAGGAGAAGGGGACAACAGAGGATGAGATGGTTGGATGGCATCACTGACTCAATGGACATGGGTTTGGGTGGACTCTGGGAGTT
This sequence comes from Bos grunniens, assembly GCF_055505025.1. Taxonomy (NCBI): domain Eukaryota; kingdom Metazoa; phylum Chordata; class Mammalia; order Artiodactyla; family Bovidae; genus Bos; species Bos grunniens. The sequence continues at coordinate 30,955,306 of NC_141193.1, forward strand.
GGTGATGGACAGGGAGGCCTGGCATGCTGCAGTTCATGGGGTTGCAAAGAGTCAGACTTGACTGAGCAACTTAACTGAACTGAACTGATGTAAAAAATTGTAAAATAAAAAGTGTTAAGGGCAAGAATAAAGCAGGGATGAAGACTGTGAGAGAGTGGGATTGCAATTAAAAATGATGACCTTGGAAGGTCTCAAGGAAAAAATCTAAGGGAAGTGAAGGGCATACCACGTGAACGTCTGTAGAAAAACAGTAGCCATTACACTTTGCAGGTCAGCTTAGGAAGACACGTGCTGCCACAGCACATGCTTAGTGGCCCTGATTTGCCACTCAACTAGGTTCTATGGGTCTCACAGCTCTTACTGAGTCCCGAACCAGGATCTTCATGGCAGAGAACTCTAGCTTCTGATGATACCATTCATTGTTGAAGTCAGAGACAGTGAGAAATAAACAAGGGTCTCAGTTTGTCCACATGTGTTCTATTTGTTTTTTGTAGGTCTTGGTTTGTTCTTGAGAGTTCTACTTTTCCTTGCACACCTTCTTTCTCTTCTTGCATTTTTACTGACTGCCAGCCCTTGGTAGTCTTTGGGGATTTTAGGCTCACTGTCAGATTCAGAGGTGATAGCCTTCCATAGACTACCTTCCACTCCATGTTTCTAAAGGTTTAATGCCTAAAATAACATCTGTGTTCCATATCAATAGTACTGGTTTTGCTTCTTTGAATGCTAGTTAAGACTCTAATTAACTTTTAGTACATAATAGGCCTCTCAGCTGTAGCATATCCAGCACTCACTTCCTGATTCCTGCTGGAACAGACTTGTTTCCTTCACAGTCTTACCCAACACAGTTAATGTCAGCTTAATCCCTCTGTTGTTGATCCAAAAATCATGGAGCCATCTTTGATGTTTCTCTTTTATATATACCCCATAGTATGTTATTCTGGAAATCTATTTGGTCTACCTTTACAATATATTCAGTATGCAGCCTTTTGTTTTCCCCTGTATGGCACTCCACTGTGGCCCAAGCCACCATCATTGTAAAATCATTGACAGGGAGTGAGTGTAGATAAAAAAAGATCAGCGATCCAAGAGATACTTCAAGCTTTTAAGGTCTGGCAATGCAGCAATTTGCCAAGGAAACTGAGAAAGAAGAGCCAGAACCATTGGAAGAAATTCAAATGAGTGTGAGAAACTGAGAAACCACACAAAACCAATTAACAAAGAAAAAGGTGATTCAAGGAAAAGAAAGCTATCTATCATTTGCTATCATATCTATCATTTGTTTCTCCCCAGGACTTATGAATTACTTCATTAGGAAAGCGGGCTACAGTGTTTCATCAGAGTTGCTTATCAACCTATCCTAATGTATGGCAGACTTGCCCTTATACCTTTATTTAGTGCTAGAAACTTATAAAATATATTTCACTTTATTTTATTGGAATGGATTACAAGATGTTTGATGTAAAAATCAAGTATTATATAGTGAACACTTCTCTCCACATTTCTTGGCTATTTCGCTGATGTTTGACTATCACCTTGAACTTATTTACTGAGTCCACAGGTCAGTGGCAAAGCTTGCTAAGAATTAAGGGGAAAAAAAATGCCTGTCTTGAAAAAGCCATATTCAGTTTCTCTTCTGCTCCTGAGCTCATTGTGTTCTGATAAAGACAGACTCCAACAGCTCAAGCCATATGAAATATCAGTTGCCATTTGCCAGTTGCTCTTACACATAATGAGCTGATTCCAGAGAGTGAGCTATTATTTCCAGCTCCCCAGATGAGTCACTTAACCTCTCTTTACCCTTTAAAGATAGGAATACATTTTTCCTTGGCAGATCTCATGGGGCTAATGTAAATATTGGTGATATAACAGTTGCAAGGTCACTTGAATGTCACACAAGAAAAGGTAAAATTAAATTTTTCCTGTGAGTTTTCATGGATTAGGGATGAAGGTAATCTTTTTCAGACTGCTAATAGAACCAAATGAATTAATTTTTGCCCAAGCAAAGGAATAAGGAATGGGGTATGCATTCTCAGAGAAATATCTTCTGAATAGGTGATGCTTTCATTAAGCATATGCATATCTTAAAGAGGTACATGAAGTTGCTATATACCACAGGGATGGTGCTCTGTGGTAACCTAGAGGGATAGGATGTGGGGAGGGAAGAGAGGCTCAAGAGAGGTGATAAATGTATAATTATGGCTGATTTGAGTTGTTGCATGGCAGAAACCAACACAACATTGTAAAGCTGTTTTCTTCCAATTTAAAAATAAAGGAAAGATTACATGAAATTCTGAATTGCAGTAAACCCAAAGATCTAGATTTTGGAAAACAGCTGTCGTCCTTTTGTTGGGATTTGTCATACAAATTGGGCTTCCCTGAAAACTCAGTTGGTAAAGAATCCGCCTGCAATGCAGAAGACCCTGGTTCGCGATTCCTGGGTCAGAAAGATCTGTTGGAGAAGGGATAGGCTACCCACTCCAGGATTCTTGGGCTTCCCTTGTGGCTCAGCTGGTAAATAATCTGCCTGCAATGCGGGAGACCTGGGTTCAGTCCCTGGGTTGGGAAGATCCCCTGGAGAAGGGAAAGGTTTATACCATGCTACTCAGGTAATATGCCTAGGAGTCATTCTAGTCCTTCCCTTCTCCCCTCACCACTTTCAGGCCCTCTCCAAACCTTATCTACCCTTTCTCCTCTGCATCTTGCTAATCACCTGTTGCCGCATCAGTGCTGTCTTATTGAGAGTCCCTTGGACTGCAAAGAGATCCAACCAGTCCATTCTGAAGGAGATCAGCCCTGGGATTTCTTTGGAAGGAATGATGCTAAAGCTGAAACTCCAGTACTTTGGCTACCTCACGCGAAGAGTTGACTCATTGGAAAAGACTCTGATGCTTGGAGAGATTGGGGGCAGGAGGAGAAGGGGACGACAGAGGATGAGATGGCTGGATGGCATCCCTGACTTGATGGCCGTGAGTCTGAGTGAATTCCGGGAGTTGGTGATGGACAGGGAGGCCTGGTGTGCTGTGATTCATGGGGTCGCAAAGAGTGGGACACGACTGAGAGACTGAACTGAACTGAACTGGAGTCTTTCACACTGGCTAATGTGTTCATCTCCCATACGATCTCCTGGCCTATAGTCTTACATTTCTTTATTCCATCCTCAATATACATGGCATAGGCAGCCTTCCTTGCCTGTCACTCCAGAAACAGAGCTTTTGCTCCAAGCATGCTGAATTACTCAGTGCTATTTCACTTGTCTGACTATTGAATCATTTTTAACTGAGACACTTCTTCCTTCAATACCAACCTATAGTAGACAGAAGCAAAGATTTTGGCTTGTATTCAAATCCATTTTCCTACTATGTGACCTATGGCAGAGTTCTGAACTTTTCTGTGGCTTTACAGGGTGTCACCTATAAAGCTGAGATAATAATATCACCTACCCCAGTGGTTGGTCGTGAGGATTACGTGAGATAATCTTTGTAAAGCACTTCAGTGTTCAGCACATAGCAAGCAATTGGTAACACTATTGTTATTATATTTTCCCAAATTCCAGTTTATACATCATGTGAATCAAAATTTGCTTATTTCTTTTCTGTGAAACATTTCAAACATCTGTATTCCCCTAACTTCAGGAGGAATGAATGACATGTAAAATCAAGTGATTTTTGTCATAAAAAGCCCAGAAGTTAGGGGAATACAGATGTTTGAAATGTTTCATAGAAAAGAAATAAGCAAATTTTGATTCACATGATGTATAAACTGGAATTTGGCAAAATATAATAACATAAAAAGCCCAGAGAGAGAAGAGGAGCCTCTTTTTTACACCTGGAGAATATGTATGTAGTCCTCATACATACATACATACCTACATATGTGGAAAAAATTGGCTTCTTTCTGATGCATATGGATGTTCCCTTTTCTTGTATTAATTTTTCTGATATTATTTTTCAGATAATTTTTCAAAAATAATTAATGCTTCTGGTATTAATTTTCCCTTGAGAACAACTGTTTTCCTTTTAGTTTATCTTTGGAGAAACTCCTCCCCTTCTTTCAACTTAATTCTTCATTAACCCACAGAGCTAAAATGGTTTGTTCAGCACATAACCCCATGTAGCTTATGGTAATTGCAGCTTAGCATGCTCAAGAAGAAAGATTTAGATTCTAGTATATTGGGAATTTCTCAGTATTATTCAGGAATCAATGTGAGAGCAAAATCAATGGTTATTTTTAAGCTGCATTTCTTGAACTATATTGATTTCTTAGCTTGAGAGTAGGGGACAGGATCTGTTATTTAAACATGTAGTTTTAAAATGGAAAATGTATTCAAGTCTCTATAATTAAACCCCTCGTGTAGTTTTTTTGCAAATGACATATCAATGGGCCTATAACATTATTTCTGTAATTTAATTACAAAATGCTGTTATCGTAAACTTAAGTATAAGAATTTTAAATCAATCACTCATCTATTTTTAATTCTTACACTCAGGATTGTTTTTACTATTTCTAAAAATATTTTCTATATTGACTTTGATGCATCTGAAAGCAATTACAAAAATATATATGAGATGATAACCAAAAGTTTTAATCAAGTGTTTAGCTTTAGGCATTTTGAAGAATAGTAAATTAGATTTCCTAACACATTAAGCCTTGCCTTTTGTGAGGAGTTTTAAAAAGCCATCAGTAATCAGTTTGATTCAGTAATATAACTCTGTATAAATAAGAGTTGAGGATAGAGTGTATCTAGAAGATTCTTGCTTCTTTCTGATCATCTTTTAGCAGCTTAAAACAGTAACATTTCTGTTAGTAAAGACAGAAGAGTTTGTTTTCATCCACCAGACCTCTCAGCCTCTACTTAGTTCAGTGAACTATCCTCCTAGAGGTTTTACATGCATTTTCAAGTGCATTATGCTCTGTGTCCAGTACTCTTGCCTGGAAAATCCCATGGATGGAGGAGCCTGGTGGGCTGCAGTCCATGGGGTTGCTAGGAGTTGGACACAACTGAGCAACTTCCCTTTCACTTTTCACTTTCATGCACTGGAGAAGGAAATGGCAACCCACTCCAGTGTTCTTGCCTGGAGAATCCCAGGGACGGGGGAGCCTGGTGGGCTGCCATCTGTGGGGTCGCTCAGAGTTGGACAAGACTGAAGCAACTTAGCAGCAGCAGCAGCAGCAGCAGCATGCTCTGTGTGTTATTAAAATATCTTGTCAAAATGTCCTTTATAAAAACATGGCAGTGTACTCAGTTTCTATCCCAGATGGAACAATTAGAGCCACAGGATAAAGTCCAGATTTACTTAAATTTTTAATAGCTAAGTGCAGTATAATGGATTAAGTGCCAAGTGGGATTGCTGAGGGCTCTACTGAGGGGTGAGATTAGTTTGTACATCTCTCTCCTCTTCTCTTTTTATTTCTAATAAATACATCATGACTTCTATGAGCCCAAATCTTCCATTTAAAAATAGGGTGACTGGAACATGTAAGCATATTTTATTTTTTCAACTTTAACATTTTTTATCCCTCTGTTATTGACATCAATGAGGTAAAAATTAAGTTTCCAGCAGTGAATGGTGGGATTAATGGAAGTGAGTGTTTTTAAGCTGCTTAGAGCTTGATAAAGAAGATTTAAAACATATAGTCATGGTAAATAAGGACAAGAGTTTGTAAAATTTAGTGGCATTTATTTTTATATTTTTATACCAGAAAAGTACTTTGATCTCATTAACAATACCAGCAGGTTTATTAGTGTTAATCTGGGCTGTTAATATGGACTTCTCTGGTGGCTCAGACAGTAAAGAATCTACCTGCAATTAGGAGACCTGGGTTTGATCCCTGGGTCAGGAACTTCCCCTGGAGAAGGGAATGACCATCCACTGCAATATTCTTGCCTAGAGAATCCCATGGACAGAGAATCCTGGGCTACAGACCATGGGGCCACAGAGATACAACTGAGTGACTAAGTATGCACACTGCTGCTGCTGCTGCTAAGTCGCTTCAGTCGTGTCCGACTCTGTGCGACCCCCATAGACGGAAGCCCACCAGGCTCTCCCGTCCCTGGGATTCTCTACGCAAGAACACTGGAGTGGGCCGCCATTTCCTTCTCCAATGCGTGAAAGGGAAAAGTGAAAGTGAAGTCACTCAGTCATGTCCGACTCTTAGCGACCCCATGGACTGCAGCCTACCAGGCTCCTCCATCCATGGGATTTTCCAGGCAAGAGTACTGGAGTGGGGTGCCATTGCCTTCTCCAAAGTATGCACACAGCGTGCTATTAATATATTCCCACAAAATATGACAATACAACAAAAATCTTGCCCTAACTAAAGATGGATTAAAAAAACAATGATACTGTGAAATCAAACATTTTGATTCAGAGCTTACTTCATCATTCAGTAATCTGGTAAGCACGGTGTTAAGTTCTCTACAAACATCATCTCCCTTAGTTCTCATGACAACCACAGTAATAAGTACCCTCACTATTTTAAATTTTCAGGGCAATGGGTAACAAAAGGACATGTAACTGATATAGTTTCTGAGTAAAGTTTGCCTTTCTTCCATAGCACTATATTTTTTTAGCACTTTATAACAATTATATTAATGTTTCAGCTAAAACTAAGAAAGAAAGGACTGATTTTTTAATATCCTAGCATATGCTTTAAGACATAATCTCTGCCCTCAGGATTACATTTAAAAAGAGAAGTTCTTACCAAATTACTTGAGTACTCTACAGCACAGTAGTTATGTGCTATAAGGTCAGATCTTTGGATTCAGATTTGATGTTTGGTATATTGGTAAGTAATGATACTCCCCTGATGACCATTTTCATTATCTTATTTATATTTTAATTATACATATTTTTGTTGTAAGCAATAAACATTACCAGTAATAATAATAAACTTAAAAGATTTATCAAAGTGTACTAAGAAGAGAGAAATATCTTTAAAATTGTATTTCAAATTCTAACTATGCCACGTATACCTTTATAACTAGGTATATATATGAAGGCATATAATGTGGGGAAACAGTGGAAACAGTGTCAGACTTTACTTTTTTGGGCTCCAAAATCACTGCAGATGGTGACTGCAGCCATGAAATTAAAAGACACTTACTCCTTGGAAGGAAAGTTATGTCCAACCTAGATAGCGTATTCAAAAGCAGAGACATTACTTTGCCAACAAAGGTCCGTCTAGTCAAGGCTATGGTTTTTCCTGTGGTCATGTATGGATGTGAGAGTTGGACTGTGAAGAAGGCTGAGTGCTGAAGAATTGATGCTTTTGAACTGTGGCATTGGAGAAGACTCTTGAGAGTCCTTTGGACTGCAGGGAGATCCAACCAATCCATTCTGAAGGAGATCAGCCCTGGGATTTCTTTGGAAGGAATGATGCTAAAGCTGAAACTCCAGTACTTTGGCCACCTCATGCAAAGAGTTGACTCATTGGAAAAGACTCTGATGCTGGGAGGGATGTGGGGAAGGAGGAGAAGGGGACGACAGAGGATGAGATGGCTGGATGGCATCACTGACTCGATGAACATGAGTCTGAGTGAACTCTGGGAGTTGGTGATGGACAGGGAGGCCTGGCGCGCTGCGATTCATGGGGTTGCAAAGAGTCGGACACGACAGAGTGACTGAACTGAACTGAATGTGCAAATGAGGAACAGTCTGAGACAGGTTAAATAGGGCAATAAAAATTATAGATGAATACATACAGAGTTGAAATCTGAAATCCAAACTTCAAAAGACCTTTTGGTCTTCAGAGCCCCCATACTTTTTAATTAAAATACAGAGATGGAGCATGCAAGATTTTGAAGAACAAAGTTGATTCTCCAAAATCACTGAGGATGCTGTGAGATTCTGTCTTGCTGGAGAAATCCATGAAGTGAGGGATGGATACCTTTTCAAGTCTACAGCACAGCATCCAGGCCTCTGTCCTCAGCACAAAGAATATGTGGCAGTTTTATCCAACCACAGAGTGGAAAAAAAAAATCCTTGTTCAAAAAACGGAATTAGCAAATGCATCACAATTTCTTGTACTACTTATTTTCCTCTTCCAAGTAGAGGCCTGTCATACACTGTGTGATATTTTTATGTTACGGACACATGTCCCAAGTCATTTTTCCAAATGTTTAGATAATATGATTTATTAGTGGGTTTTTCTGGTCCCTCCTGGCAGATTACACATGCTTACTGCTTTAGTGCTTTAGAAAAATGCCAGGCATGGGCCGCATTATATTCAAATAAAGACATGAAGGCCGTAGGCTAGAAAATTCCCCGAGGACCTTGAGTGGCAGCAACTTAGCTCCCTAAAACAACTTTAGCTCCATTCCTTTAAATAGATTGTCAAAACAGAGTTAGCTGTCAGTGGCAAAAATTTCAAAAATCTTTGCAGACAGATGACAAGATGCATGTGTCTTGCAGGCAGATGATGATCAGGTTCTTTGTGTCAAGAAGACAGACAACAAAAGTGACTGCATCTTCAGGAAAATTCAGATAGAACAGATTTTTTTTTTTTTTTTTGCCTTTGTGAGAGTGATTAAGCTTAACTAAGTTGAAAACTACTAGATACATTTTATTTATATGATGATATGAGCTATGAAGGAAGCCCTTTATTTCTATCCCATAGCCAAAAAAATGGGATTTTTGTAATTGGCATAGCACTGGGAGTTCATATATCACATATATTTCTGGCTTTCATAACCACTATCCAATGCACAGTCATTATAGAATTCTTCTCTCAACTAATTAGCATTAAAACATTTTTATATGTAAGAGATAAAACCTGAGACTTTAAGCATTCCATTTGTTAAAAAAATGTGACAGGTTTGCAGAAATTATATGGAAAATTTAGGAAAAGTTTTACTTTATCATTTACTTTTTCATTCAACAAATATTTACTGTGAGCTGACCACATATCATGATATATGGTAGGCAAGAAACATTCCTTCTGTTTATCCTTATAGCTTCAACTTAAACATCACTTTCACAGGAAGCCTTCTTTGGCCCATACTTGGTCTGACAACTGAAATATATTCTCATAAGCCCTTAATACTCAATCATACATTTTGTTGTTCACTTCAGTTCAGTTCGGTCACTCAGTCGTGTCTGACTTTTCGCGACCCCATGAATCGCAGCACGCCAGGCCTCCCTGTCCACCACCAACTCCCAGAGTTGACTCAGACTCACGTCCATCAAGTCAGTGATGCCATCCAGCCATCTCATCCTCTGTCATTCCCTTCTCCTCCTGCCCCCAATACCTCCCAGCATCAGAGTCTTTTCCAATCAGTCAACTCTTCGCGTGAGGTGGCCAAAGTACTGGAGTTTCAGCTTCGGCATCATTCCCTCCAAAGAAATCCCAGAGCTGATCTCCTGCAGAATGGGCAGGTTGGATCTCCTTGCAGTCCAAGGGACTCTCAAGAGTCTTCTCCAACACCACAGTTCAAAAGCATCAATCCTTCAGCGCTCAGCCTTCTTCACAGACCAACTCTCACATCCATACATGACCACAGGAAAAACCATAGCCTTGACTAGACGGACCTTTGTTGGCAAAGTAATGTCTCTGCTTTTGAATATGCTATCTAGGTTGGACATAACTTTCCTTCCAAGGAGTAAGCGTCTTTCAATTTCATGGCTGCAGTCACCATCTGCAGTGATTTTGGAGCCCAAAAAAGTAAAGTCTGACACTGTTTCCACTGTTTCCCCATCTATTTCCCATGAAGTGGTGGGATCAGATGCCATGATCTTCGTTTTCTGACTGTTGAGCTTTAAGCCAAGTTTTTCACTCTCCACTTTCACTTTCATCAAGAGGCTTTTTAGTTCCTCTTCACTTTCTGCCATAAGGGTGGTGTCATCTGCATATCTGAGGTTATTGATATTTCTCCCGGCAATCTTGATTCCAGCTTGTGTTTCTTCCAGTCCAGCGTTTCTCATGATGTACTCTGCATATAAGTTAAACAAGCATGGTGATAATGTACAGCCTTGACGTACTCCTTTTCCTATTTGGAACCAGTCTGTTGTTCCTTGTCCAGTTCTAACTGCTGCTTCCTGACCTGCATACAGATTTCTCAAGAGGCAGGTCAGGTGGTCTGGTATTCCCATCTCTTGAAGAATTTTCCACAGTTTATTGTGATCCACACAGTCAAAGGCTTTGGCATAGTCAATAAAGCAGAAATAGATGCTTTTCTGGAACTCTCTTGCTTTTTCCATGATCCAGCGGATGTTGGCAATTTGATCTCTGGTTCCTCTGCCTTTTCTAAATCCAGCTTGAACATCAGCAAGTTCACGGTTCACATATTGCTTAAGCCTGGCTTGGAGAATTTTGAGCATTACTTTACTAGCGTATGAGATGAGTGCAATTGTGTGGTAGTTTGAGCATTCTTTGGCATTGCCTTTCTTTGGCATTGGGATGAAAACTGACCTTTTCCAGTCCTGTGGCCACTGCTGAGTTTTCCAAATTTGATGGCATGTTGAGTGCAGCACTTTCACAGCATCATCTTTCAGGATTTGGAATAGCTGAACTGGAATTCTATCACCTCCACTAGCTTTGTTCATAGCGATGCTTTCTAAGGCCCACTTGACTTCACATTCCAGGATGTCTGGCTCTAGGTCAGTGATCACATCATCATGATTATCTGGGTCGTGAAGATCTTCTTTGTACAGTTCTTCTGTGTATTCTTGCCATCTCTTCTTAGTATCTTCTGCTTCTGTTAGGTCCATACCATTTCTGTCCTTTATCGAGCTCATCTTTGCATGAAATGTTCCTTTGGTATCTCTGATTTTCTTGAAGATATCTCTAGTCTTTCCCATTCTGTTGTTTTCTTCTATTTCTTTGCATTGATTGCTGAAGAAGGTGTTCTTATCTCTTCTTGCTATTCTTTGGAACTCTGCATTCAGATGCTTATATCTTTCCTTTTCTCCTTTGCTTTTCGCTTCTCTTCTTTTCACAGCTATTTGTAAGGCCTCCCTAGACAGCCATTTTGCTTTTTTGCATTTCTTTTCCATGGGGATGGTCTTGATCCGTCTCCTGTACAATGTCACGAACCTCATTCCATTGTTCATCAGGCACTCTATCTATCAGATCTAGGCCCTTAAATCTATTTCTCACTTCCACTGTATAATCATAAGGGATTAGATTTAGGTCATACCTGAATGATCTAGTGGTTTTCCCTACTTTCTTCAATTTAAGTCTGAATTTGGTAATAAGGAGTTCATGATCTGAGCCACAGTCAGCTCCTGGTCTTGTTTTTGTTGACTATATAGAGTTTCTCCATCTTTGGCTGCAAAGAATATAATCAATCTGATTTCAGTGTTGACCATCTGGTGATGTTCATGTGTAGAGTCCTCTCTTGTGTTGTTGGAAGAGGGTGTTTGCTATGACCAGTGCATTTTCTTGGCAAAACTCTATTAGTCTTTGCACTGCTTCATTGTGTATTCCAAGGCCAAATTTGCCTGTTACACCAGGTGTTTCTTGACTTCCTACTTTTGCATTCCAGTCCCCTATAATGAAAAGGACATCTTTTTTGGGTGTTAGTTCTAAAAGGTCTTGTAGGTCTTCATAGAAACATTCAACTTCAGCTTCTTCAGCATTACTGGTTGGGGCATAGACTTGGATTACTGTGATATTGAATGGTTTGCCTATTGCTACATAATGTCCATCTTTCCCAATTGTCTGTAATCTTGCAGCAATCAGGAGCCATAGTGGCTTTATTAATTACCTTAACTCCAGTGCTCATACAGGAGTTCAGTATTTTTTAAATATGTTAAAAAGGCATACATGCAAATAATGAAAATGTGGAATAATGTTAAATGTAATGCCATTTTGTTAAGAAGTACAATCGACATACAGGGCAGGCAAAACCTGGGTGTCTGAGAATATCAAAACTCGTGGGAGAGGTAACTCAGATAAGATTTGTTAATTTCTGGGAAGGAAAGGTGAGGTAGATGTAACAGGAGTGAAAGAAAAAAGTCTGCTAGCACAGCAGATTTGGAAAACTACGACTGGAGCAGAGAGAGTGAGGTGTAGAATACCAGGAAATGATTCCAAATTCCGGGCAAGTTACAGGAAGCAGCTTCTGAAGGGCTCTTGATTCCACCTAAGGGATTTCCAGTGTTTTATATATTTAAAGTCTATATATGTGTGTATATGTGTGTATATATGTGTGTGTGTATATATATATATATATATATATATATATAGTCTTTATATATATATATGTAAAACACTGGAAATCCCTTATAACCTCAAAAAAGTAAGTGAGAAAATGGTAGGATTCAATTTTTGTGTGAATAAAAAACACTCCTAAGAAATAACTACTTCTGGTCTCAAATATCCAAACACTTTTCACCTGGAATACAGATGAAAAGTATTAGTTTAGTTACTTGTAAATCTTTATTGACATCTATGCCCAGAAACTCTTATGCATTTATAATAATGTCTGATGTTTCAAACTTTTCTGATTGTTTTGTATTTTATCTAGAGTGCTTTGTTAATTCATCATCATGAGTTGCTTTTCACATTTTACAGACCATAAAACAATTACAGTATATAGTGTGATTCTCTCTGTTAATCAAATTCATATCACCTGCCTAGAAACTACTTTCCTTTCACACAGTCATGAGAGATATTTTCGTTTTTTTCTCACAATGACTTGTGAGGCAATGGTTGCTTTTTAGTAAGCAACAGTATACATCAGAAAATTAAGTACAGTTGCTTAACACTGAGATGCTTCTACAGTAATAATTTTGTCACCAAGTGGCTCTTTTTGTTCCTCTGAAACAGAATAAATTATCAGCAGAAGACATTAAGTATAAAAATGAGAGTGATAATTCCACCTTAATTTAGGTGTTAAATTAAAATTATTCATACATTTATTGAGTGGACAGGAAAGCTTCATGAAGAAGTCATGGCAATTGAGAGTAGGAATGGAACTAATTCACTCATTTGACATTTACTGAGTATCTGATATACACAAGAGAAATACCAGTTTGTACCCTCAAGGAGCCTTCAGCCTAGTAAGACAGAGAGGAGAAACCTTTGAAATAAAGTGTGGAAATTATAATAAATGAACACACACACAGTAGGAAGAGAACACTTGGCCTGTGGACTTTAGAGAAAGTTTCATCAGGGAGGTGGCATCAGCTTTGTCCTGGGCATGCATGTTACAATACCCTACAGGTAATATCCCAATATGACAAGCGTATTGAGTCGAGTTCCTTGTGCTATACAGTAGGACCTTGTTGATTATTTTACATATAATAGTGAGTATATATTCATCTGAAACTCTTATTTATCCCTCTCCCTGCTTTTCCACCATTTGCTATGTCTGTGTGTATGTTTCTGCTTTGTATTAAGTTCATTTGTATCATTGTTTTAAATTCCTCATGTTAAGTGATATCATATGATATTTGTCTTTGACCTACTTCACTTAGTATGATAATCATTAAATCCATCGATGTTGCTGCAGATGGCATTATTTCCCTCTTTCATGGCTGAGTAGCATATCAGTGTGTGTATGTGCCACATCTTCTTTATGTAATCCTCTGTCTGTGTACATGTACATTGCTTCCATATCCTGGCTATTGTAAATAGTGCTGCAGTGGACACTGGGGTGCATGTATCTTTATGAATTATTATTTTCTTGGGATACATACCAAGGAGTAAGATTGTTGCATCATATGTTTGCTCTGCTTTTTGAGTAATCCCCATACTGTTTTCCATAGTGGCTGTACCAATTCACATTCCCACCAATGGATTCCCTTTTCTCCACACCCTCTCCAGAATTTGTTGTTTGTAGACTTTTTAATGATGGCCATTCTGACAGGTGTAAGGTGCTACCCCCATTGTAATTTTGATTTGCATTTCGCTAATAATTAGCAGTGTTGAGCAGCTTTTCATGGACTTTTTTGGCCTTTCCTTGCAGAGTCTGAAATGAAAGCACAGAAAAGGGCATGTCTGAGGCTATGGATAAGTGGAAATGTGTGTTAGGCTTAGGAAAGCATAGTAGGTCTTTGTGTGTTAGCAGAAGGGGACAGGATTAAGGAATATTACATGCTTAGTCACTTAGTCATATCCAACTCTTTGTGGCTCTTTGGACTGTAGCCCTCCAGGCTCCTCTGTCCATGGGATTTCTTAGGCAAGGATATTGGCGTGGGTTGTCATTTTCTGATTTAGGGATCAAATCCATGTCTCAAGTATGGCACACGGATTCTTTACCCACTAAACTATTGGGGAAGCCCTAGGAGTCTTAGGAAAGGAATAAGAGATGGAAATAAGAAGGTAGTTTAGAGCCAGAAGTGATGTAAAGCCATCAGAGTTTAACATAAGGATGTACAGCATTTGGATTTTTTCTAAGGAGGGTAATTTCATACTTGCGTGGGAAGTGAACTAGGCAGAAAGGGAACTAGGGGTAAACTTGACTAAAATGAAAGTTAGGGAATTGGCAGTGATGAGATTAGTGAAATATACAAGCAACTCCTATAGCTCAACTCCAGAAAAATAAATGACCCAATCAAAAAATGGTCCAAAGAACAAAATAGACATTTCTCCAAAGAAGACATACAGATGGCTAACAAACACATGAAAAGATGCTCAACATCACTCATTATCAGAGAAATGCAAATCAAAACCACTATGAGGTTCCATTTCACGCCAGTCAGAATGGCTGCGATCCAAAAGTCTACAAGTAATAAATGCTGGAGAGGGTGTGGAGAAAAGGGAACTCTCTTACACTGTTGGTGGGAATGCAAACTAGTACAGCCACTATGGAGAACAGTGTGGAGATTCCTTAAAAAACTGGAAATAGAACTGCCTTATGATCCAGCAATCCCACTGCTGGGCATACACACTGAGGAAACCAGAAGGGAAAGAGACACGTGTACCCCAATGTTCACCACAGCACTGTTTATAATAGCCAGGACATGGAAGCAACCTAGATGCCCATCAGCAGATGAATGGATAAGAAAGCTGTGGTACATATACACAATGGAGTATTACTCAGCCATTAAAAAGAATACATTTGAATCAGTTCTAATGAGATGGATGAAACTGGAACCTATTATACAGAGTGAAGTAAGCCAGAAAGAAAAACACCAATACAGTATACTAAGGCATATATATGGAATTTAGAAAGATGGTAACAATAACCCTGTGTACGAGACAGAAAAAGAGACACCGATGTATAGATCAGTCTTATGGACTCTGTGGGAGAGGGAGAAGGTGGGGAGATTGGGGAGAATAGCATTGAAACATGTATAACATCATGTATGAAACAAGTCGCCAGGCCAGGTTCGATGCACGGTACTGGATGCTTGGGGCTAGTGCACTGGGATGACCCAAAGGGAGGGTAGGGGAGGGAAGAGGGAGGAGGGTTCAGGATGGGGAAAGCCGGTATACCTGTGGCAGATTCATTTCGATATTTGGCAAAACTAATACAATTGTAAAGTTTAAAAATAAAATGAAAAAAAAAAAAAGATCTGAAAATCATTTCCCAGATGACTTTGGTGACTTGTTGAATGAGATAATATTTGGGGAAAAGAGGCAAGAATGATTCAGAGACAGCTCAAATAATTAGATTGGAGGTGTGTTGTAATCCAAGACCAGAGGACAAATACTAAGATGAGCAACTTGGAAACATTTACACAAAACAACCTATCTTTTGTGTGAAAGGCATAGGATAATAAGATCTTAGAAGTTACCTAAAACAACCTCTTTTTCAGATATTATAATTGAATTTATGACAGAGGAATCTTTTGAAGTTCAAAAATCAGTGTTAATTTCAGTGGAAGTTTTGAGCTTGGGAAAAAAATACAGATAATCAGATTCACATTCCACTTTGTGGCTAATAAATTGATTTGCAAAACAAATAGAAGTGTAGATGACCTTGAAATGCATTTCAGGCAGTGTTATAGGAATGATGGTTGATAAAATTTACTGTTTCATATTTCAGGGAGATACTGTCTTAAGACAAAATTTTAGAAAGCAAATATAACATAGTACATAGATTATTTTGTGTAAATGTTTTCTTCTCTTGTGGGGCAGGGGATTATTTACCAATTGTTTGGCAAGGCTATTGATTTCTTGCATTAATTAGCATTTTGAGATATGAGGCATACGTAAATGTACACATTTCCCATCACTAACAAGTGCCAGAAACACAGTGAATTTTCAATAGCTACTAGTAGAATTAATGTGTGCACACAGAAATGAACGGATTAGTCCAGTTTTCCAGATGCTATCTGCAGACCATTATATCAACAGCATCTTGAATTCTAAATGTGCTCACTTGCTCAGTCATGGTGGACTCTTTGGGATCCTATGGACTGTAGTGCACCAAGCTTCTTTGTCCTTGGAATTTTCCAGGCAAGAGAGTGCTAAATACTGGCTCCTTATTAATTCATACTATGCCTTGGCTTCCCTGGTGGCTCAGAGGTAAAGAATCCACCTGCCAATGCAATAGACACAAGAGACACAGGTTTGATCCCTGGGTTGGGAAAATCCCCTAGGGTCGGAAATGGCCACCTGCTCCAGTATTCTTGCCTGAAAAATTCCATGGACAGAGGAGCCTGTTGGGCTACAGTCCATGGGGCCCCAAAGAGTAGGGCCTGACTGAGCACACATGAGCACGTGCTTTCGTTAACTATTTTATTAAGTTCATCACTACTTCAGCTGATATTATGCTTGGAACTTACCTTCTTACCCCACTGTTCTCACACTCTGTTTGATCTTAGATCTTGCTACTAAGCAGGAATTATTTTAGTAAACATGACAATATGATTTTTTTCAGTTGAACCTCCCTGGTTGCAGTTTTCTATTTGCTACTGGCATCTGGGGGAGGGAAAAAAAAAAAAACTTTCAATGCTACCTTAAAACTTTCCAGACTATTCTCTTATACATAGTTAGTTAAAAAAGAAAGAAAGAAAGAAAAAACCTCTAAGGTTAAAATAGCCTATTTTCTTGTTCCTTGAAATGACAGTAATATGAGATTAGTTTTTACAATGATGGAAACTACAGGTGAGTCACAGAGAAGTATAGCAGACTGCAGACTTTCCAAATGAGTTTCACTGCATGGCACATATTAAAAATAATGACATTATATGACAGCAGTGTCAATAAAGATATTTGAAATCTTGTGATTTAATTTAATACCATAATATAAATTGTGGAGTCATTACCTTCTGTTTACATCTTGGTTTAACTGTGAATTTGTTATGCATTTATTGACAGATTATTTAATATCTCCCAAGATTTTTTGGCTTGGTTTTGTTGTGTTTCCTTTAAATAATTAGGATAAGGTGTAACCTGTGTAGAGTTGTTATGAGGATTAAATACAAAAGCATTGTGCGGATTGCCTCACACAATATGGAATAGAGCAGATCCTCAGTGGTTATTATTTTTCTCTTGAAAGATTATTTCCTTTGCTGTAAAAGTCTGAAGTCAGATTATGATTTTCTTTCTTTCTTTTTTATTTCTATGATCTAGTCATGTTTAAAACTGGCCTACATTGTCCTTCTGCCCAAATTTGAATAGAGCCTAAGAGGCTTTTGTTGCTATTTTTAGCCTCCTGAACAACACACATGACATACATTTGTATACCATTCTTAGGCATCCTTTCTTATCTATTTCTGCATGTATCCTTTTATGGTATTATGGTATTCTTATCATAAGAGTATGTGTGTGTGTATTAGGTGAAAGACCTTCTTTTTTCTGTTTTGCTTTATTGAAGTATAACTGATATACAAAGAGCTGCACATATATATTAAATACAGTTTCAGGAGTTTTAATGTATTGAGTTGGCCAAAAAGTTTGTTCATGTTTTTCTGTAGCATCTTATGAAAAAAACTCAAATGAAAATTTTGGCCAAACAATACACACACACTCATGAAACCATCTACACAATCAAGGTCACGGACAAATTTAACACCTTCCAAAATTTTCATGTGCTCCCTCCTCTTTTTTATGGTAGGAACATTTAACATGAGCTCTACTCTCTTAGTTCATTTCCCTCATAGTTCAGTTGGTAAAGAATCCACCTGCAATGCAGGAGACCCCAGTTCAATTCTGGGGTTGGGAAGATCCACTGGAGAAGGGATAGGCTACCCACTGCAGTATTCTTGGGCTTCCCCTGTGGCTCAGTTGGTAAAGAATCCACCTGCAATGCGGGAGACCTGGGTTCAATCCCTGGGTTGGGAAGATCTCTTGGAGAAGGGAAAGGCTAACCACTCCGGTATTATGGCCTGGAGAATTCCATGGACTGTATAGTCCACGGGGTCGCAAAGAGTCGGACATGACTAGTGACTTTCACTTTCACTACTCTCTTAAGTTTTTTACTGCATTGTAAAACATTGTTGACTATAGAGATTGCACTGTACAGGAGATCCACAGAACTAGTTATTCTTGCATAACTGAAACTTAATGTTCACCCATTGAACAACAACTTATTTCTCCCTCCCTTCCCCCAGTGCCTGATGGTTGCTGTTCTAGTATCCGATTCTATGAGTTTGATTATTCAGATTCCTTATGTAAGTGTAATCATTCATTCTGGTACTGGCTTATTTCACTTAGCATGATGCTGTCAAGATACATCCATGTTATTGCAAATTGCAGAATTACCTTCTTTTTAAATCTGAATAATATTTTATTGTATTATATAACAATTTTTATTTCTCCATTCATTTATCTATAAAATTTGTAGTTTTTATAACTTGTGAATAATGCTGGGATGTACTTGAGAAGGTTATCTGTTTGAGATCATTATTTTAATTATTTTGGCTATATACCTAGAAGTGAGGTTGCTGGATCATGCAGTAGTTCTACTTTTAATTTTTTTGTGGAACATCCATACCGTTTTTCATAGTGGCTATGTCATTTTATGTCCCTGGCGACAATGTAGAAGAGTTCCAAATTCTTCACATTCTCACCAACAGTTATTATCTTTTTTTTTTTATTATTATCTTAGTTTTTTATTATTTTTTTTACATGTAATTTTATTTTATTTTTAAACTTTACATAATTGTATTAGTTATTATCTTTTTAAATCCTTTTATCTTTTTATCTTCACTGATACACATTATCTCATTGTGGCTTTGTTTTACATTTCTCAATAATTTCCTTTTCTGATATTGGGTTGTATGAGTCTTTGTGTATCTTAGTTATTAATCTCTTGTCAGATATGGTTTCCAATTTCTTTTTCTGTTCCTTACAGTGCTTTTGCATTCTGTTATTTTCTTTGCTGTGTAGCAGCTACAGTAATTAAAACAGTATGTCTGTTTTAATTTACAGGCATAAAGACAGACATATAAACCAAAAGAATGGAGTAGAGAGCCCAGAATTAAAGCTGCATGCATACACAGTGGGGAAAAGATAGTATCTTCAACAAATGATGTTGGAGAAACTAGATATCCATAGGCAAAAGAATGAAGGTGGGTCTGTATCTGACACCATACACCAATAAATTCAAAATGGATTAAAGACTTAAACATAAGATGTGAAACTATAAAACTCTTTGAATAAATCATAGAGGAAAAGCTTCGTGACACTGGTCTTGAAAATTATTTCTTGGAAATCACATCAAAAGCACAGTAAACCAAAGCAAAACAGACAACTAGGACTATGCCAAAGAGAAAGTTGTTTTGTTTTGTTTTGTTTATTTCCTAAGTGGCAGAGATGCCAGAGAATCTCTTTGCCCATTCCCCATTCTTTGTATTGGTTATCATTTTCTTAAGATCTTAAGTCTCAGGAAGTGTCTAATATTCCAGTGCTGCCTTCTCTTTACTAATGACTCTTATTCAATGGATAGTACTTTTTGTTATTATCTGAGCATGTCCACCTCTCTGATTCATTATGACCCAGTGATTGTTTTAAATCTAGGAAAGTACTTCTCCATATTGCTGCTTACCCATTTTTTGAGAAAAAAATCTGTAAGCATGATTTAAAAAAATAAATCCTATATTTAGGTGAATGAGTTTTACAGTAGTTTCTTTTTTCTTTTTTCCATACACCTCACTCTCTCTTCCCCTCGCCCCATGTCCATAAATCTATACTCTATGTCTGTTTCTCCATTGCTGCCCTTAGATAAATTCTTCAGTAACATGTTTCTAGATTCCGTATATATGCATTAGAATATGATATTTATTTTTCTCTTTCTGACTTACTTCACTGTGTATAATAGGTTCTAGGTTCATCCACCTCATTAGAACTGACTCAAATGTGTTCCTTTTTATGGCCAAGTAATATTCCATTGTGTATAAATACCAGTATTTCTTTTTTTTTCTTTTTTTAAAAATTTATTTTAATTGGAGGCTAATTATTTTACAATATTGTATTGGTTTTGCCATACATCAACATGAACCCACCAGAAAAAAAAAAAAAAACATCAATACAGTATACTAACCAATATATATGGAATTTAGAAAGATGGTAATGATAACCCTGTATGCAAGATAGCAAAAAAGACACAGATGTATAGAACAGTATTTCTTTATCCATTCATCTGTCAATGGACATCTAGGTTGCTTCCATGTTCTAGCTATTGTAAATAGTTCTGCAATGAACAGTGGATACGTGTTTCTTTTTCAATTTTGGTTTCCTCAGGGTATATGCCCAGGCGTGGGATTGCTGGGTCATATGGTGGTTTTATTCCTAGTTTTTTAAGGAATCTCCATACTGTCTTGATTAGTGGCTATATCAATTCACATTCCCACCAACAGTGCAAGAGCATTCCCTTTTCTCCACACCCTCTCCAGCGTTTATTGTTTGTAGACTTTTTGGTGATGGTCATTCTGACTGGTGTGAGGTGATTTCTCATTGTAGTTTTGAATTGCATTTCTCTAATAATGAGTGATGTTGAGCATCTTTTCATGTGTTTGTTAGCCATCTGTATGTCTTCTCTGGAGAAATGTCTGTTTAGGTCTTTTTCCCACTTTTTGATTGGGTTGTTTGTTTTTCTGGTATTGAGTTGTATGAGCTGCTTGTATATTTTGGAAATCAATCCTTTGTCAGTTGTTTCATTTGCTATTATTTTCTCCAATTCTGAGGGTTGTCTTTTCACCTTGCTTATAGTTTGTTTGCTGTTCAAAAGCTTTTAAGTTTAATCAGGTCCCACTTGTTTAATTTTGTTTTTATTTCTGTTACTCTAGGAAGTGGGTCATAGAGGATCTTACTTTAATATATGTCATCAAGTATTCTGCCTATGTTTTCCTCTAGAGTTGTGTAATTTCTGCTCTTACATTTAGGTCTTTAATCCATTTTGAGTTTATCTTTGTGTATGGTGTAAGGGAGTGTTCTAAATTCATTCTTTTACATGTAGCTGTCCAGTTTTCCAAGCACCATTTATTGAAGAGCTGTCTTTGCCCCATTGTATATTCTTGCCTCCTTTGTGAAAAATAAGGTACCCATAGGTACATGGGTTTATTTCTGGGCTTTCTATCTTGTTCCATTGGTCTATATTTCTCTTCTTGTGCAGTACCATACTGTCTTGATGATTGTAGCTTTGTAGTATAATCTAATCTTAAGTCAGGAAGGTTGATTCCTCCAGCTCCACTCTTCTTTCTTAAGACTGCTTTGGCTATTTGGGGTCTTTTGTGTTTCCATATGAATTGTGAAAATCTTTGTTCTAGTTCCGTGAAAATGCCATTGGTAACTTGGGATCACATTGAATCTGTGGATTGCATTTGGTACTATAGACATTTTCACAATATTGATTCTTCCTACCCAGGAACATGGAATGTCTCTCGGTCTGTTTATGCCACCTTTGATTTCTTTCATTAGTGTCTTACAATTTTCTCTATACAGTTCCTGTGTCTCCTTAGGTAAGTTTATTTCTAGATATTTAATTATTTCTGTTACAATGGTGAATGGTATTGATTCCTTAATTTCTCTTTCTGATTTTTCATTGTTGGTTTATAGGAATGCAAGTGATTTTTGTGTATTGATTTTGTATCCTGAAACTTTGTTAAATTCACTGATCAGTAATTTTCTGATACTATCTTTAAGGTATTCTATGTACAGTATCATGTCATCTGCAAACAGAAAGACCTTTACTTCTTCTTTTCCAATCTGGATTTCTTTTATTTCTTTTTATTCTCTGACTGGTGTAGCTAGGACTTCCAGAACTATGTTGAATAAGAGTGGTAAGTGGACACCCTTGTCTTATTCCTGATCTTAGGGGGAATACTTTCAGTTTTTCACCATTGAGAATAATGTTTGCTGTAAGCTCATCATATATGGCCTTTACTATGTTGTTGTAGGTTCCTTCTATGCCCATTTTTTGAACAGTTTTAATCATAAATGCCAAATCCAGACTTAAATTGAAGAAAGTGGGGGAAACCACTAGACCATTCAGTTATCAGTTCAGTTCAGTTCACTCGCTCAGTCGTGTCCGACTCTTTGCGACCCCATGAATTGCAGCATGCCAGGCCTCCCTGTCCATCACCAACTCCCGGAGTTCACCCAGACTCACGTCCATCGAGTCAGTGATGCCATCCAGCCATCTCATCCTCTGTCGTCCCCTTCTCCTCTTGCCCCCAATCCCTCCCAGCATCAGAGTCTTTTCCAATGAGTCAATTCTTTGCATGAGGTGGCCAAAGTACTGGAGTTTCAGCTTTAGCATCATTCCTTCCAAAGAAATCCCAGGGCTGATCTCCTTCAGAATGGACTGGTGTATGACCTAAATCAAATCCGTTAATTACTATATAGTGAGAAATAGATTTAAGGGACTAGATCTGATAGACAGAGTGCCAGAGGAACTATGGACGGAGATTCATGACATTGTACAGGAGACAGGAATCAAGACCATCCCCAAGAAAAAGAAATGCAAAATAGCAAAATGGCTGTCTGAGGAGGACTTACAAATAGCTGTGAAATGAAGAGAAATGAAAAGCAAAGGATAAAAGGAAAGATATACCCATTTGAATGCAGAGTTCCAAAGAATAGCAAGGAGACATAAGAAGCCTTCCTCAGCAATCAATACAAAAAAAAAAAAAAAAAATAGAGGATAACAATAGAATGGAAAAGACTAGAGATCTCCTCAAGAAAATTAGAGATACCAAGAGAATGTTTCATGCAAACATGGGCTCAATAAAGAACAGAAATGGTATGGACCTAGCAGAAGCAGAAGATGTTAAGAAGAGGTGGCAAGAATACACAGAAGAACTGTACAAAAAAGAGCTTCGTGACCCAGATAATCATGATGTTGTGATCACTCACACTCACCTAGAGCCAGACATCATGGAATGCGAAGTCAAGCGGGCCTTAGGAAGCATCACAACAACAAAGCTAGTGGAGGTGATAGAATTCCAATTGAGGGTTCAGGATGGGGAACACATGTATACCTGTGGCAAATTGATTTCAATATTTGGCAAAACCAATACAATATTGTAAAGTTTAAAAATAAAAAAAAAAAAGAATTCCAGTTGAGCTATTTTAAGTCCTGAAAGATGATGCTTTGAAAGTGCTACACTCAATACATCAGCAAATTTGGAAAACTCAGCAGTGGCCACAGGACTGGAAAGGGTCACTTTTCATTCCAATCCCAAAGAAAGGCAATGCCAAAGAATGCTCAAACTACTGCACAATTGCACTCATCTCACATGCTAGGAAAGTAATGCTCAAAATTCTCCAAGCTAGGCTTCAGCAATATGTGAACCGTGAACTTCCAGATGTTCAAGGTGGATTTAGAAAAGGCAGAGGAACCAGAGATCAAATTGCCCACATCCACTGGATAATCAAAAAAGTAAGAGAATTTCAGAAAAACATCTATTTCTGCTTTATTGATTATGCCAATGCCTTTAACTGTGTGGATCACAATAAATTGTGGAAAATTCTGAAAGAGATGAAGATTGCAGACCACCTGATCTGCCTCTTGAGAAACCTGTATGCAGGTCAGGAAGCAACAGTTAGAACTGGACATGGAACAACAGACTGGTTCCAAATAGCAAAAGGAGTACATCAAGGCTATATATTGTCATCCTGCTTATTTAACTTATGTGCAAAGTACATCATGAGAAATGCTGGGCTGAATGAAGCACAAGCTGGAATGAAGTTTGCCAGGAGAAATATCAATAACCTCATCTATGCAGATGACACCACCCTTATGGCAGAAAGTGAAGAACTAAAGAGCCTCTTGATGAAAGTGAAAGAGGAGAGTGAAAAAGTTGGCTTAAAGCTCAGCTTTCAGAAAAACTAAGATCATGGCATCTGGTCCCATAACTTTATGGCAAATAGATGGGGAAACAGTGGCTGACTTTATTTTTTTGGGCTACAAAATCACTGCGGATGGTGATTGCAGCCATGAAATTAGAAGACACTTCATCCTTGGAAGGAAAGTTATGACCAACCTGGACAGCATATTACAAAGCAGAGACATTACTTTGTCAACAAAGGTCTGTCTATTCAAGGCTATGGTTTTTCCAGTAGTCATGTATGGGTGTGAGAGTTGGACTATAAGGAAAGCTGAGAACTGAAGAATTGATGCTTTTGAACTGTGGTGTTGGAGAAGACTCTTGAGAGTCCCTTTAACTGCAAGGAGATCCAACCAGTCCATCCTAGAGGAGATCATCCTGGGTGTTCATTGGAAGGACTGATATTGAAGCTGAAACTCCAAAAGTTTGGCCACCCGATGCAAAGAACCAATTCATTTGAAAAGACCCTGATGCTGGGAAAGATTGAGGGCAGGAGAAGGGGACAACAGAGAACGAGATAGTTGAATGGCATCACCGACTCAATGGACAGGGGCTTGGTGAACTGTGGGTGTTGGGGATGAACAGGGAGGCCTGGCGTGCTGTGGTTCATGGGGTCACAAAGAGTCAGACATGACTGAGTGACTGAACTGAACTGAACTTAATCATAAATGGGTGCTGAATTTTGTCAACAGCTTTTTATGCCTCCACTGAGATTATCATATGATTTTTATGTTTCAGTTTGTTAATATGGTATATCATGTTGATTGATTTGCATATATTGAAGAAGCCTTGTATCCCTGGAATAAACCCAACTCTATCGTGGTGTATGAGCTTTTCAGTGTGTTGCTAAATTCTGTTTGCTAAAATTTTGTTGAGGATTTTGCATCTGTGTTCATCAGTGATATTGGCCTATAGTTTTTGTCTTTTGTGTTGTCTTAGTCTGATTTTGGCATCAGGATGATGGTGGCCTCGTAGAATGAGATTGAAAGTGTTCCTTTTCTGCAATTTTTCGAAAGAGTTTTAGAAGGACAGGCATTAGCTCTTCTATAAATGTTTGATAGAATTTTCCTGTGAAGCCATCTGGTCCAGGGCTTTTGTTTTTGGGGAGATTTTTGATTACAGCTTCAATTTCAGTATTTGTAATTGGGTTGTTCATAATTTCTGTTTCTTCCTGGTTCAGTCTTGGAAGGTTGAAATTTTGTAAGAATCTGTACATTTCTTCCACGTTATTCATTTTATTGCCGTATGCTGCTGCTACTGCTTCTAAGTCGCTTCAGTCATGTCTGACTCTGTGCGACCCGACAGATGGCAGCCCACCAGGCTCCACCGTCCCTGGGATTCTCCAGGCAAGAACACTGCCATATAGTTGTCCATAATAGTCTCTTATAATCCTTTGTATTTCTGTACTGTCTGTTAAAACTTCTCTTTTTCATTTCTAATTTTGGTGATTTGATTCTTCCTTTTTTTTTTTTTTTTGAGGAGTCTGGCTAAAGGCTTGTCAATTTTATCTTCTCAAAGAACCAGCTTTCAGTTTTATTTATCTTTAGTATTGTTTCTTTCATTTCTTTTAAATTTATTTCTGCTCAGATCTTTGTGATTTCTTTCCTTCTACTGATTTTTGGGTTTTTTTGTTCATTTTCTAGTTGTTTTAGGTGCAAAGTTAGGTTGTCTATTCGATGTTTTTCTTGTTTATTGAGGTAGGATTGCTATAAACTTCCCTACTAGAATTGTTTTTGCTGCATCACATAGTTTTTGAGTTGTTGTGTTTTCATTGTCATTTGTTTCTAGAAATTTTTGATTTCCCTTTTGGTTTCTTCAGTAATCTGTTGGTTATGTAGAAACATGTGTTTGTATTTTTTACAGTTTTTTTCTTGTAACTGATATCTAGTATCATAGTGTTGTGGTCGGAGAAGATGCTTGATATGATTTCAGTTTTCTTAAGTTTACTGAGGTTTGATTTGTGACCCAATATGTGGTCTGTCCTGGAGAATCTTCCATGTGCATTTGAGAAGAAGGTGTATTCTTCTCAAATGTATTCTTCTCATTCATTTGGATGGAATGTCCTGAAGATATCAGTGAAATCCATCTCATCTAATATATCATTTAAGACTTGTGTTTCCTTATTAATTTTCTGTTTTGATGATATGTCCATTGGTGTGAGTGGGGTGTTAAAGTCTCTTCCTATTATTGTGTTACTGTCAATTTCTCCTTTTATGTCTGTTAGTGTTTGTCTTATGTATTGAGGTGTTCCAGGTAAGGAGGACAGTAACTTGGGCTGGGATAGCAACAGTGAAAATGAAGAGAGCTGGCCATTTTCTAGGGAAAAAATCTATGGTAACTGCTGAAGGCACAAAGGAAATGTTTACATATAGATATAAATGAATGATTTTTTCCTAAGTTTGGGGACTGAGCAAATGAGTAATACTGTTTACTGTGATAGGGAAAACTTGGAGGTACTTTTCTTAGAAAAGACATGGTAATATCTGAGAAAGAGCCCTGGAAGACAACTTGGATGACGTGAGTTATGGCTGTTATTTTTTTCTTGATGAATAGTGTACTAAGAAATGAGACAAAATCATACCAATCTTAGTTTAATCAGGTAAATTCATTTAGATGGTTGTAAAGTTTACTTCTAATTTTAAAGCCTTCTAATATGATGAAATTAAATAAATTATAAGCCCCAGCAGGTTTCTGCTTCAAATATTCTTAATATATTTATTCTATATAATTTGATTCTTAGGAATTTTAGAAAATGCTTTCTATGATATTATAATATATGAGTTATGTGCTTTCAAAAATCTCATTTTGTGTTTATGCACAGTACCATGATATTGAGCAATAAATCATTTTCAATTATTAGTTGTAATTTAACAAAATAAATTACATTGTTTTGTATTTGCACACAAAAATTAAAATTTTGCTTACTATGTATTATCCTTTGGTTAGGCACATAAGCACATACATGTTGATTCATGTGCTAAGCTACACATACACACACACAGAATTCAAGGCAGAATGTTGTATCTATTAATAGAATATTTAGCCTCAGATATTATATAAATTTTCTAACTAATTCTAATATGGATTTTCCTTTTTTTTTAAAAAGTGTAATTTGATATTTCTTTGAAATGTTTTTATTAAATAAATCAAAGTATGAGAGAAGTTTATATTCCCACTACCTCCTCACTTCATTAAAGACAACAACTTAATGGGGTCATTTGTACTGTTATAATATAGTTTCTTCGAGATCACCTACATCAGTTTCCCTGAACTGAAAGCCCAATTACTTTGTGCTTCATTTTGTTTGTTTCTCTGTCCTTCCTCCTCATGATCCTTCTTCCTCCTGTTTTCTCACTTTGTCAGTAAGAAAAATCTGTCCGACCTGGCCTTCAGTATCTTTGTGCACCCTTCTCCCTTTAAGTGTGTGCTTAGTTGCTCAGTCATGTCCAGCTCTTTGTGACCCCATGGACTGTAGTCTGCCAGGCACCTCTGTCCATGGGAATTCTCCAGAAAAGAATACTGGAGTGAGTTGCCATTCCTACTCAGGTATCTTCCCAACTCAGTGTTCAAACCCCGTTCTCCCACATTACAGGAGGATTCTTTACCATCTGAGCCAGGAGGGAAGCCTTCCCCCTTTAACAGGCTCTAGAATTGACACTGTCCTTGGTACTGAAATCCTAGACATCAAAATGATTTCAATAGAGCATATCTACCATCTGAGGACAAAGGAAATAGAGTCTTTTATGTTCTCAAAGAATGAAGAAGAGATTTACCAAAACAACAACAACAACAACTACTATCATTTTTCTTTGGGTGAAAGTAGTTTCCATAATCATGAATTTAAAAAGTAATAATATTTCCTTACCTATATATTCCACAGCAGCCCCACATATAGGCCCACAATTTCTCTCCCTTTTGAGTGGGTTCAATATTATAAAGATTCTTACACACTTGGGAGTATATCCCACTTTTATTATTTGTTAGCTACACTTTAAATGAAGTGCATTTTGATATTATGATACCAATTGGCTTAGGAAATAATTTGGGAATATTTGAACTGTATTATCTCATTCTAGGTTGTGTTACCAGGCTCTGAAGACTGGTGCACTATAACTATAGTCTTCTAAACGATGAATGTGGTTGTAGTAGTCATGTCCCTTTGAGACTATGGTGTGTCTTACAGGAACAGGAAAACCAAATTCACTGTCAGTAAGTTAAGATGTTATGCCTTTCCTATGCTCTCAAAAATCATACAGAAGACACATACTATGATATATATAGATCCTTCTTCAGAGTAAATTTGCAGTACATTAGAAAACTCTTAAGAGAGAATTAAACTTTATTTTTCCCCATTTTTCAGTCTTCTTACAGCTTTAATAACACCTTCACATATGACTAGTATCTTGACAGAAACTTCAATAATAGGACA
Organism: Bos grunniens; assembly: GCF_055505025.1. Lineage (NCBI taxonomy): Eukaryota > Metazoa > Chordata > Mammalia > Artiodactyla > Bovidae > Bos > Bos grunniens. The sequence continues at coordinate 30,983,899 of NC_141193.1, forward strand.
GTCAAATCAATTTGCCATTGTAATATTCACAATCTTAAAACTGAAGGGTCTGGATTTTCCCTGAAGATATTTCTGCAATGGATAGACACAATTATTAAATAATTTAATAGTAAATGATATCTAATGTATTAAATGAAAATATTTTCTGAACAGGTTACCTTGTTTAGTTTAGGACTCAAGGTAAAGGAATATAGTATTTCTTAAGGTAGTATAGCAGAAAATGGGAATATACCAACTCTTAGGCCAACCAGACACCTAATATTGATGCTTACATGAAGAATCCATAATATGAAACTCACTAAGTTAAAATATCTTGGCATAAGGGGATATCAAAATCACATGGAATTACTCTAATAAAAATGACAATGGCATTGATTTTTCAATTAGAAGACTGATAAAAATAGCTGATTATAGTAAAATTAAGCAAAAGAGTAAATTTGACTACTAGCTAAAACAAATAATCCAGAATATTGGATGATTAATCTATAAACCTATATAATATAGCATAGTTTCGAGTCAGGAACCTTAGTTTGTATTATTTAAATACCAGTGAATATAAATTAGCCAGAAACTAGAGTAATGATGCAGAATGAATCAGAACTCAGAGGTTATACCTAGAGACACCAGGTAGATTTCTGCTTTCTTGAAGTCCAAGATAATGTAAATATTTTTAACAATTTTAATTGTAGACAAAGTAAAAAGTCATGGGGAAAACATTACTTTATGTAGCAATTATCATCAACAGTGATGAGGGAAAAATTCTTGCCTTCATGGACTTTGTATTCTGGCCATGGAATCAGATCTTAATTAATAACATAGCATGTTACTCTTAAGAAACAGCATATTCAAAAGTCTTGAGACAAAAGGAATTATAGCAGCATAGTATGACTCAAACAGGCAAAGAATGAGGGGCATGGTGCAAGTTGAGACTGAAGAAGTAGGTGGTCACCAGACCATGCAAGGACTTACAGTGGTATAGGCTGTGTCTTTGAGGATAGAATCTGGAGCTCTGCACTTATAACCAATAGTCCAATCATTCTTATCTGTATAAATTTATGTTTGAGGGTGCTGGCCTATAAACAATCCTTAGTAATTGTCTTTGGACACCCAGGCTTTGTGAATAACCCATCAGTGTTAGGCACAATCAGAGGAGGATGGAAATGGATACCCACACTTTAGACTACAGGGAATTTCCATAGAGAACTGTACCTTAGATTATACCAAGTTGAACAACATTTAATGTGTTCTATAGATCTGAAACTTAACAGGTTTTGGTACCCAGTTTCACAAATGTTTAGAATCAAAAAAATAAAAATAAAAACAGGAAGAAAGGAATGAAAACTGAAGAGAATTAAAGAAGGAAAAAATAGGATGATAGATAAGTAAGTGAGGTCCTAATGATTATTTTGAAGACTGTAAAGAGATAACAATCACAAGTGTGAACCTTAATAATGAAGGCAAGAATTTCTGCCTCATCACTGTTGATGATAATTGCTACATAAAGTAATGTTTATTATGTTTTCCCCACAACTTTTTTCTCCTGCATTCCTATCAGGTCATATTTGCTTTCAGTCTCTCACAATGATAAGGCATTTGAGTGAAAATATATAAATAATAAGGAATGACTGATTTGTTTTCAATGTTCAAGGCTGTAAGCAGCTTAGAATCTGCTTCATATAGCTGAAAGTATTTGCCTAACTGCCTTTGTAAAACCTCACTTTGTTTACCATCCCAAATTCATCATTCAGAGACACTTAGAAATAAGAAAAGATACAATTCCAAATTAGGAATTGGGAAGAAATTATTGATATTCCTTATTGATCTCCTCCTCTACAGGTACTTTTCACAACCACCAGCCCTATGGCAGAAAATGCATTTCCTAATATTACCTGTCTTGCTTAGTGGGTCGGTGTATTTTTATCAGCTTCTGACATGTCATAACCTGATGAATGAAAAAGCAAAATTAAGAAATGTGATACCTCATCGTCAGCCTAACGTTGATTTTCCATAAGCCAGAGGAGAGGTAGCTGCCCAGAAACCTTCAAGCTGAGATGGAAAAAATTGTGGGTGGGCTAGAAGGTCAAGAGGGCTATAAAGAAAGGTCAGTTTACTTTTAGGTCCTTTTCAGTTTACCGTTTACAGTGTTTTTACTTTGGATTTATAAAAATCAGCAAGTAGGAGGGAAGTGAAACTCTGAGATAGCTCTCGGTAGGAGGACAGACAGTGAGTGGCCCTGGCTTTCAACTTCAAATCAAAGGGAAAGAACAAGGATGTTGATATATCCTCCTGTATCTTTTTGAAAGAGAGGTCCTGCCATGATGAAACCCTGCTGATTTCCTTCAGGATGAACTAGCTGACTGCTGAGAGAGAAAAGCTCCACTGCCAACTGTTCTATTCCCCATGAATAGGGAAGCAGAGGGAGGCAGATTATCCTGAATAACCTGCTTCAGAGGGTAAACAAAATGAAATGTAGGAGTAACAGAGAAGAGATGGGATTGAAATAAGAAAGATCAGGGTTGGAGGTGGAGGGAGGAGAGAATGCTTAGCAAGACCTTAGCAAAATAAAGAGATTTGAGAGTGGGTAGGGATCAACAAAAAGGGAAAGAAATGTCACAAAGATGGAAATGAAGTAAAAGGAAAACTCCAGAGCACACACACAAAAGTAAATCGTGAAAATAGGAGGTAGAAGAGCACAACTTTATTTTTATAAACAAGGGGCTTTAAATATGAAAGTGTGTATTTTGAAAGTACTTAATTTGATAGTTATAAAAGGAGAAGTGACGCTGGAATCTTATAATTAATGGGTGTTCATCATTGCTGTGACAGGGTCCATCCTGAGTGGGTAGACACTGCCCTGAATGTAGATCTGTCAAGAGAAATGCTGATAAATTGTACAAACAAAATGAAAGTATTAGACTACTGTATTGTTAAACTTTCTAGAGAGGAACACGATTATCTGGGATTTTGGACAGTATGCTTTTTTATTTGATGAAAGGGCTGACTTTGAAAAGACAATTTCCTGCTGTTCTCAGTGAGTATGATTTGATCAACCCAGGGTTAACAGATGACACATAATTCCTGTAAGACACATTTGTGGATGGATGAAACTTGTACTTACTGTGTTTTTCATTGTAGCCTTTTTTCTCATAGGAAATTAGTCCTCTCTTAGGAGAGAGAGTAGCAACAACATATTAAGAAATAAACCTAAAGGCTCAGTAACAATCTGTAGAAAAAAGGATGTGATTTGGTCAAGGATTATTGAAACTACTCAAATCATTCAAATATATTAATAAATTTTGTGAAGAAAAAAATGAAAAAATATCAAGCCCACATATTTGCTTCTATTGCAAAACTACTTTTATGATATAAACTTTCATGTTACATTATTCATTTAAAACACTTTAATCATCCATCCAGTTTTAGCTCAAGGGTCACTTCTCATCAATTTCCTGAGGCCCCCTCTTTCCTCCCTTATGTTTAAGTCTCTATCTTATACCTTCACTGTCCCTGTATTTCTCCTAACTGAAAACTTGTCACACTAGATAGTAATTGACCATTTATTTGTCTGCCAGGCTCCTCTGTTCATGGACCTCTCATTCCCTTCTCCAGGGGATCTTCCCAAACCCAGGGATTGAACCCAAGTCTCCAGTATTCTTGCCTGGAGAAATCTATGGACAGAGGAGTCTGGTGGGCTACAGTCCATAGGGTGGCAAAGAGTCAGGCATGACTGAAGCGACTTAGCACAGCTCTTGCATTGCAGGTAGATTCTTTACCATGTGAACTACCAGGGGAGCCCGAATAACAGTCTGACTGAGGGTCAAAGCCAAGTTTACCTCATTGCTCTGGCTATAGGATTTGGTACAGTGAATGACTCACAACACACAGAAAATACTTAAGGAATGGCAATAGCTAATATTGTTGGAAAGTACCAGATATTGTTATGAGATTTCAATACATTAAATTATTTAATGTTTAGAACATTAAAAATTGAGTACAGTGTTTATCCTCATTTTAAAAATGAATAAACTGGATTTTGTGACCTCTTCAAAGCCTTGCTGTAAGAAGCAAAGTTCCAAGTCAGACTCAAGCAAGTTATTTCCAGACCTGGCCTCTTAGCCATTGTTTGTACTGTTTCTCAAACAGCAGAAACAGAAAGCTGAGTATCTAGCACTTCAGTCAGTTCAGTCGCTCAGTCGTGTCCGACTCTTTGCAACCCCATGAATCGCAGCACACTAGGCCTCCCTATCCATCACCAACTCCCGGAGTTCACTCAGATTCGTCCATCGAGTCAGTGATACCATCCAACCATCTCATCCTCTGTCGTCCCCTTCTCCTCCTGCCCCCAATCCCTCCAAGCATCAGAGTCTTTTCCAATCAGTCAACTCTTCGCATGAGGTGGCCAAAGTACTGGAGTTTTAGCTTTAGCATCATTCCTTCCAAAGAAATCCCAGGGCTGATCTCCTTCAGAATGGACTGGTTGGATCTCCTTGCAGTCCAAGGGACTCTCAAGAGTCTTCTCCAACACCACAGTTCAAAAACATCAATTCTTCGGCGCCCAGCTTTCTTCACAGTCCAACTCTCTAGCACTTACCGTGTCATATTGATGATACTTCTTCATGTATCATCTGTAGTGGGAGAAACTACTTAGGAGTGAAATGAGATCTTATTCAAGTGCCACAATGTTTCTCTTGAGCTCAAAAGGCAGAGCAGTTCTGTAAACTTCGTCTGTAGAGGTTTGCTGTAGAAACCTGTAGTGAGTTCATGTGATCATTTTGGAGTCACTTCTATAAGCATTGTTCTTGGTACTAATTAGCATCTTGAATGTGACATCATTCAATGTTAACATCTCTGAAAAGGAATGTCTGAATAAAGTTGGAAGCTTGCTTTAGTAAAATCAGAACAAGTTGCTCTTCAGAGACCTTTGAAAGAAAGGACAGGAAATGTAGTACACATCCTTGAGAAAAAAAGAAAATTTTCAAAAATTGTGAATTATTTTAAATACTCCAGAAACTTGTACACTGCAATTGACTATCTCTTAATATTGGGTATAAAGAGTTTAGGAAGAGGAGTCAAGTATGAATTTGATTACTATGAACACTGCAGCATGTCATTTAATAATAAATATATAAATGTACCTCTATTGTTTTCATCTATTATCTTTTAAACAAAAAACAAAACAAACAAATAAAAACATAACCCATTGTAGTGAGAAGAGGAAGGCTTCAAAAATGCTGAAAAGTGCAAAGTGAAACAATTTCTTTCCCTTTTTTTTCTGTTTGCTAAAGGAGTGTGTGTAATGCATAAATCTGCTGTGTAATAGTGTGTATACTGTGTGTGTGCTGGCATTTAGGATTCTGGGAAGAAAACAAGATAGAGGTCCAGGAGAAGGTAGTCCCAGGGAGGACCATGTTGCTATATTTACTGATTCATCCCTAGTGCCTAGAGTATTAGCAGTTATATATTAGATGCAAAATAAATGTGTGTAGAATTAATAAATTAATGTATGAGTGAAATATGAATGTGTTCATCTCCTAAGAGCTCTGCTTTAATAGAATTGGGTGCAATATAGCAGAGTACTTGCTATTTATAATAGAAGAAAAGAGAAATCAAATCTGCCTATAGCATAATGGAAACCATCATTGAGAAAATGAGCCTTGAGAAATGAATAGAACAAAATACGAGAGGAGATTTCACACTGGAAAATGTTGATAATATCATTGGACTTGGTGTAGATTTATTAAATGATCATCTTATCCTCTGAAATAGCCCTGACCCTCAACCAAGAGCAAAATGAAATAATAAATAACATCATCTTGCTATGTGTCTTTAAGGTAATGGAACAGACTTCATAAACATTTAAATACAACAGCTTTTATTTTTCCAAGTGGGTATTTTCCATTTCAAAGAAGTTACTTTGGAAATAAAAAATATAATACTATATACCACAACTTAGTTTTCTGTAATATATTGCTAATGATCAATTCTCTTTTCATTCAGAGACAGTGAAACATGGAAAATATGCAAAAATGGCAAAGCGTGCAAAGTCATTAGTATCCATAGCAACTGAGGATTGAGAAATGCTTGTTTAAATAAAATTCTATATGTAATTAGAGCGTAATGAAGTTAGAATATGTTTGCATTTTATAAAGTGCCTTACTATAAATCCTAAAAGAGAAGTTTCAAAGATATTTTCAGAGTAGAAAGAAGACACTTATTTAATTGAATGTATGCAATACCATTTGTTTCTATTTAATATAAATAAAACAGAGCAAGTCCATTTTACTTTAGCACTTTGTGTAATGCTCGTGACTTAAAGGACAGAGCACTTAACTTGGAGGACAGAGATCTGGATTCTGATTTCATATTTGTGACAAACTCCTTGAGTGGTTTTTAGACTAATAACTTTACATCCTTGGGCTTCAGTGACTTTAACTGTAAAATGAAGCAGTTGAGCCAGGGGAACCCTGCATGATACCCTGTAACTATAGTCTGTGGTCTTCTGGGTACAGTCATTACTAGCAAAAAATGAATGAATGCAATGGCATAAGTAAACATAGAAGGATAAAAAAAAAATTTTGTAAAGGTGCCTTGGAATGATAGTAACGGAACACTTTGTTGTAAACTGCTCTCTCTGTGTCTCGTATCGAATTTGCAGATTAGAGAACTGGGGAAAAAGCACACTAATTGTAGAACAAGAGAGTATTCTAAAAGATAATATTCACCAAGCCAATGAAAACTGCTCAAATCAAAACACCACTATTATTAATTTTGCTGAACAAAATTGGTTTCCAAAAAGTGATATTTAGTTTGTTGTGAAAAATATTTTGCATTTCATGTTTAAGAGGCCATTCAGTCTTAAGAGTTCTACAAAGGCCGATACTCATAATCTGGTTTCCTAGTTAGATATCCCCAAGCAGAGATCCTTTTCTTCTATCACAGAGGTCCTCAAAGTTGGTTATCAATCAAAATCACTTGGGGTTCTTTTGTGTAAACAAACATACAAATCAACTTATTTTTCGGCTCTCCTCTGGACTAACTGAACCAGATTTTGTGGGTCATGGGACTCAGACACCAATATTTTTAAAAACTCCACCTGACTTGATTTGATGGTGCTAGTGGCCAGTGCAGGGGACATAAGAGATGTGGGTTTGATCCTGGGTCGGAAAGATCCCCTGGAGGTGGGCGTGGCAACCTACTCCAGTATTCTTGCCTGGGGACCCCCGTGAACAGAAGAGCCTTGCAGGCTATACAGTCTATGGGGTCACAAAGAGTCAGACATGAGTGAAGCAACTGAGCCCACATGCCTACTTGATGATATTGTGCAAAGAGAAGAACCACTGAAAGCTCACTGCCCCCCTCATACAGGCATTTAATTTATTCAGAGAAGATTAAATGTAGGCTTAGACTGACCCTGCTGATATCTATTAATTTCACTAATCCTAACAGTGTGGAGACAGCTATTATGGCCTACCTTCACATTTTCCTTCTGAAGAAACATAGGAAGTTACCATTCCATAAGAAAGGAAAGCAAATTATTTGCATTAATCACATACATTTATTGTTCTCAAAAGTGCCACCACTTTGATTCTTACTAAAGTTTTACATTTTATTAAATGTTGAATTTTTATAGCTACCATACACTTTCATAATCTAATTCAAACCTTTTAGTTTGCAGATAAGAAAATTAAGGCTTAGAGGGTGAAAATGTTGCTCACTGTGACAGAACCAAAAATCAGCAGAGCTACTTCAATATCCAAGTTTCCAGATGCTCATTTTATTACATATTAAACCCTACTGACCCCTGACATTTCGTATTCCTACCACAGAAAGGACAGAAATGTTGTAACTGTTAGGAACCTTGCATAAACAACCTCAGTGCTTTAAATCCCTTAATATAGAATACACATCCATATATTTGATACCAATGTAGTGTGTATTTTATTTACATTTATTAATCTACTAAGTGAATGTTAAACTAATTATAAATCTTACTAATCAGTTCAGTCACTCAGTCGTGTCCGACTCTTTGCAACCCCATGAATTGCAGCACACCAGGCCGCTCTGTCCATCGCCAACTCCCGGAGTTGACCCAAATTCATGTGCATCAAGTTGGTGATGCCATCCAGCCATCTCATCCTCTGTCGTCCCCTTCTCCTCCTGTCCCCAATCGCTCCCAGTTATCAGGGTATTTTCCAATGAGTCAACTCTTCGCATGAGGTGGGCATAGTATTGGAATTTCAGCCTCAGCATCAGTCCTTCCAAAGAACACCCAGGACTGGTCTCCTTTAGGATGGACTGGTTGGACTTGCAAGAGTCTTCTCCAGCACCAGAGTTCAAAAGCATCAATTCTTTGGCGGTCAGCTTTCTTCACAGTCCAACTCTCACATCCATACATGACCACTGGAAAAACCATACTGAACTGAACTTATGTCAAACACTTTCATGAATTATCAAGAAACTATTCATAAATTTTCACTTTGAAATTCTCAAGAATGATAAAAAGAAACCTTAAGCAGGTCATAGTGCCCTCTGGATAAATATGCAGATATCATGAGGCACTCGTCATAACACATGGCTTTGCAATCAGAGTTGGTTCAAATTCTGGCTGTTCAGCTTTCAAAGTTAGGACTATGGTAATCATGTATGAGTTTTGTAGCCTGAATATTCTCATTAGCATATGAACAGTGATGATGTCAACAAGAATGGCAGGATCTGGTTTGAGCACCAGTGAGGATTAGATGAGAAAATGTATTCCAAGAGTTTAGACTGTTGGTAAGCACAGAAGCAGAGACATTACTTTGCCAACAAAGGTCCATCTAGTCAAGGCTATGGTTTTTCCTGTGGTCATGTATGGATATGAGAGTTAGACTGTGAAGAAAGTTGAGCACCAAAGAATTGATGCTTTTGAACTGTGGTGTTGGAGAAGACTCTTGAGAGTCACTTGGACTGCAAGGAGATCCAACCAGTCCATTCTGAAGGAGATCAGCCCTGGGATTTCTTTGTAAGGAATGATGCTAAAGCTGAAACTCCAGTACTTTGGCCACCTCATGCGAAAAGTTGATTCATTGGAAAAGACTGATGCTGGGAGGGATTGGGGGCAGGAGGAGAAGGGGAACGACAAAGGATGAGATGGCTGGATGGTATCACTGACTCGATGGACATGAGTCTGAGTGAACTCCGGGAGTTGGTGATGGACAGGGAGGCCTAGCGTGCTGCGATTCATGGGGTTGCCAAGAGTCGGACACGACTGAACTGAACTGAACTGAAGCCCTCATTATGTGGTCACTGTTGTTTGTATCATCAAGATCTTATAAAATTTTTATACCAAGTAGAATTTAAAGGAACATTAAAAAGATTGAAATGTAGTATTTAAAAACACTGATTTCCCAACTAGTAATGCTGAAATTATATCATGCTTGGTAGAGACCAACGAAGTTTACGTGGGTTATCACAAAGTAGAGAGCAAAGGGGATGGGAGCCAGAGCAAAGAAAAAAGAGTCATCACAGAGGAGGGGAGAAAGTGCAGCAAGACTGAGCTTTCGTGGAATGGAGAGGGTTTCCCTGTAGATGGGCAATAGCAATATCAAATCTTAGGTACAGAGCATCACTCAAACACTTAAATATATAAGTTAAAGAGAGGCAGGTTTCTTACTATCTGAGAATGAGGTTATAAAGATTGGGAAGGAGAAAACCTGTGACATAAGATTGGAGTGTGGCCATGTGGAAGTGCATTTGTATAAAATGTTCATTTGCAAAGATATCATATATAATGTGGGGCTTCTCAGGTGGTGCTAGTGGTAAAAAACCCGTCTGCCAGTGCAGGAGATACAAGAGACTCAGGTTTGACCCCTAGGTTGGGAAGATCCCCTGATGGAGGGCGTGGCAACTCACTCCAGTATTCTTGCTGGACAGAGAATCCCATGGACAGGGGAGCCTGGCAGGCTCTGGTCCAGAGGGTAGCAAAGAGTCGGACACGACTGAAGTGACTTAGCACACACACATGTACATATAATATATATGAGTAAGTATATAAATCCATGTATCCCTAGTTCTGCCATCAGAAGGGTCTGGGATCACCTCAATAGCTATGAGCCCACCTTAGAATCCAGTTCCCAGTTTCAAAATAGTATTTTTCATTATAAAGAAATAAGGTTGCTTGAAGGAATATAACTAATTTCAGTGCTGGTATTAAGGAAAGTACAAGATGAACCTAGAAAACCTCACTGTAGCAGAAAATAAGAAATTTCTCAAATAATGACTGGGGTGTAGAAGAGGACACAGAAGCCAGTGTGAAAAGATCAACTGTCCAGATTTGGGGAAAATCCAGCAGCAAAATCAATAATGATAGTAATGGATTATAAACCATTAAAAGGAAACCATGCAACATCTAGCATAGAAGGAAAGAAGGAGGTGGGGAAGAAAGGAGGGGAGGAAGGAGGGAAGGGAAAAATCAACAGGCAGTTTGAGAATTAGGATGCCCACACAGTCTAAAATACTTTTCCTCAAAATATCTATTGATCCCTACTTAGGATAGCAGTGAATTCTAGCAGATACGACTGAAATCAAAATTCATATCACCATAAAAGGGCATGTCAGATTTATGTGCCATCTGATAGGATGCAATGAGAAAAATACCATTATCTCTGTGATATTTCTCCCCAAATTGCACAGCTTTAATCTTATCATGAGGACATATCAAACAATCCCAAAATAAGGGACATTTTATGAAAAAACTAGTTTACAATCTTTGAAAATATAGAGGTCATGAAATCTACAAAAAAGGCTGAGGATGATTGAAGGACACTGAAGAAACCTGACAACCAAATGCAAAATGTACTTCTGGATTGGAAGGCTGTATAATAAAGGGTATTACTTAAACAAATGGGAAAAATGTTGAATGGAACCTAAGGTTAGGTGGTAGCAATGTATCAGTTTTTTTTTTTTTTTTTTTTTTTAATGCTTATGGCATTTGAGGATATCCTTGCTAGTAGATCATGCACACTAAGATATCTATGAGCATTATATTGGCAACCAACTCTCAAATGGTTCAAGCAAGATCAACGTTCCTTTAACTCTACCTGGAATCTGTGTTACTTTCAGGGTCTAAAACTATAAAATTAATAATAATGAAAATACTGACAGCATCAACACTCACAGAAATACCAACCATTGGTAGCCTTTGGGCTGATCAAGAATGGTAGGTAGAAATAAAATCCTGCTGTGTTCATTCCATCTAGTTTGCTTCTGTGTTCTACCCTTCTCTCCCTGTTCCCTGTCATTTCTGACATAGAGTAGGTCTCTTTTAATGCACCATATTTATGTTTTTGTGCTTTTATTTATAGGCATTATATACAAAATTTTTAATCAATTTATTAGACTATATTAAAGAAGAGATTTATGTCTGAACGTACAAGAGAGGAGGTTTTTATGTTTTGGATGAGAAGTGGTTACTCAGGATGAATAGAGTGTTGGATGAGGCTTCTGAAGAGACAGGATAGAATATGTGCCTTCAAGTTACTATTTATGGGTTGTCTGAGAAGCTGTTGAGAGGAAGCCATTATTAGCCAAGGCACATGGAATAAGGACAAAAGTAAGGATGTTATGAGATAATGATGTGCACTCTGGATAAAATGTATCAGCATAGCAACTGCTCTCCATTTTTTAAATGACTTGTGGGACAACAGTGGTTCCAAGGGGAATCTGGTGCCTGGAAACACAGAGGGCCACACACTGATTTATTTTGCGGTGAGTAGATTCAGGCCTTGAGGACAGAAAGATACCATTTTGAACTCCAGATTTGCCAAATTGTTTCAATTTACCACCACCGTGGTGTCTTTATCTGTAAAATGGGTATAACTCGTGGATTGTTTTGAAGCTAAATGACTTGGAGACTGGAGTGATCTGCTTGGAGTTTGACTCCTGTGTGCTCAATGTGTGGCAATTGGTCTTACTGATCCTCATCTTAGTATTGTACTTTCTCCTTATCAGGGTGTTTGATCTTCATAACACCCCATGAGGAGTAGTCTAATCTCTTCCAGACAAGGAAAGTAGACTGTAGATATAGTTGCATGATAATTCTGTAAAACAGCAATAACAATAATAACAGGTAATGTATATTGAGCATGTATGTATCAAGTGCTACCTTAATCACCCTAAATACCACAACCCTACTTATTACATGTTAATATTTTTGTCATTTAACATGCAATCTAAGACTTGGGAGAAAGTTTAAATGATGTTCCCAAGATCACATTGTTCTTATGCAGTAGACCAAGGTAAAACTACATCTACCTGATACCCACAATTCTAGGAGTTAGTGTACTCCATTACCTTGTTGTAAGAAATGGATATATGTTGCCATTACTGTTTAGAGCAAATGTGGCTGATTTGCAGTATTTAATATTTTGTAAAATGTTAATATATATTCCAAGTTATTGTATTCTTACAACCTTGTAAGGGAGATATGGCTCAATTTATCCTATCTTCTTTTTAGAGATGAATTGAGACAGTTAAGTCCACTTGTCCAAGATTGTGGATTAGCTGAGACACAGTTCAGGTCTTCTGAATCTAATCATCTGACTCTTTCCATGCACTGTCCCCACTGCCTGTTAATGTCTTTATCACTAAGACCTTTATTACTTTGGGCTTCCCCAGTGGCTCAGCAGTAAAGAATCCGCCTGCAACTGAGGAGACCTTGGTTGCATCCTTGGGTTGGGAACATCCCCTGGAGAAGGAAGCAGTGACCCACTCCAGTATTCTTGCCTGGGAAATCCCATAGACAGAGGAGCCTGGCGTGGTCGCAAAAGAGTCAGACATGGATTAGCGACTAAACAACAACAAAGACCTTATTTTGTAGGTTGTGGGAGGAGGAGAATAGCATTTGGCTGTTGTCTTCAGGAAACAAGCTAACAGCATTTCAGTTCACTTTTGTGGCTGATAATTTTCAATTTATGTGACCTTTCAGCATTTTCTCCAAAGCATTGGATTGACCAAAATTTCTTTTGGGCTTTTCTATAACATCTTATTAGAGAAGGAAATGGCAACCCACTCCAGTGTTCTTGCCTGGAGAATTCTAAGGATGGCAGAGCCTGGTGGGCTGCTGTCTATGGGGTCGCACAGAGTCAGATATGATTGAAGCGACTTAGCAGAAGCAGCATAACATCTTATGAGAAACCTGAACAAACTTTTTTGCCAACCCAATAGTTTTCTCCCCGAGTTATTAAAGAGAGCAGTTGAAATATGTCTATTTTCCCCTTTAAATTGCATTCATATAGCATCATGAGATAGTCAGTACATCAAGGATTTTGTTTTTTTAGGTATCTGTAAAAGAAACTATACTCCAGTAAAAATTAATTTTAAAATAATAAATAAATAAATAAAAAGAGTGCTTCAGTTCAGTTCAGTCACTCAGTCGTGTCTGACTCTTTGTGACCCCATGAATCGCAGCACGCCAAGCCTCCCTGTCCATCACCAACTCCCGGAGTTCACTCAGACTCACGTCCATTGAGTCAGTGATGCCATCCAGCCATCTCATCCTTTGTCGTTCCCCTTCTCCTCCTGCCCCCAATCCCTTCCAGCATAGAGTCTTTTCCCATGAGTCAACTCTTTGCATGAGGTGGCCAAAGTACTGGAGTTTCAGCTTTAGCATCATTCCTTCCAAAGAAATCCCAGGGCTGATCTCCTTCAGAAGGGACTGGTTGGATCTCCTTGCAGTCCAAGTGACTCTCAAGAGTCTTCTCCAACACCACACTTCAAAAGCATCAATTCTTCAGCGCTCAGCTTTCTTCACATTCCAACTCCCACATCCATACATGACCACTGGAAAAAACATAGCCTTGACTAGCCAGACCTTTGTTGGCAAAGTAATGTCTCTGCTTTTGAATATGCTATCTAGGTTGGTCATAACTTTTCTTCCGAGGAGCAAGCGTCTTTTAATTTCATGGCTGCAGTCACCATCTGCAGTGATTTTGGAGCCCCCCAAAATAAAGTCTGACACTGTTTCCACTGTTTCCCCATCTATTTCCCATAAATGATGGGACCAGATGCCATGATCTTCATTTTCTGAATGTTGCTACCAAAAATTGGGACCACTAACATTTAATGCATGAAAAAAGATTTGGACTCTCTCCTTGAAAAAAATGTATATATTCAAAAAGGTTTAGTACAAATTTTGGAATTTTTAGCTTGCATCAGGCCTGTACTAGGATTCCCCGTCAGAAACCATTTCCCTTACACATTCCTACCACCATTGCTGCTACTTAACTGTTAGCTTTTAGGTTCCAGGCATTGTTCTAAACCTTTAAAATTTTTATCTGTTGCTGTTGTTGTTCAGTCGCTAAGTCATTTCCCACTCTTTGCAACCCCATGGACTGTAGCACACCAGGCTTCCCTGTTTTTCACTATCTTTATTTTATATCTGATTTTGTCCTAATAATAGTCATATGGATTAGTTACAGTTATCATTACAGCTTCATATATGGGGAAATCAAATTTCATTCTCATGAGTATTTATTTTCTGAAGTTATCATATTTGAATTTCACCTGTAACTGTGTTTCATTTTTTTCATATACATTTTCTTGGAAGTAGTTTATTAAAGGGCTGACTCCAACTCTGATAGATATGATCCTTTAGGATTTCTACTTTATGTATTTCTATATCCTTTGAGAAAAAAAAAATCTTCTTAATCACAAACTTGGTTTTTGATCACTAAGTTGGTTTCATTGATGGTGTACTATTTTCAGAAATAAGGTGCATACAAGTGGATTAAATATTTTTGTTCTACTTTTTTATCATTTTTTTGTTAAGAAATGATCTATTTTTGGGAAGCTAAACCTTCTAGGCTGCAGACACTGAGATACTATGAAAAATTATGCTAAAGATAATCAAGTTATGAATTATTAATATCCCAAATTGCATGTGCTGCTGAATTTAGTACTATAATACAATACAATATTGATGAGGAAAAAATCCTCAGGCTTTTATCTTTGCCCAATCCTTTGTCACAGCTAAATGATCATTGTAAATGTTCTGAATACAGCCTGATGACTTATCAGCTCATAGGAATCTTACTGTTAAAATGCAGTTCCTTTCAAAGAATATGAATTCTTATGAAACTAAGAAGCGAAAAGCAAAGGAGAAAAGGAAAGATATAAGCATCTGAATGCAGAGTTCCAAAGAATAGCAAGAAGAGAAAAGAAAGCCTTCCTCAGAAATCAATGCAAAGAAATAGAAGAAGACAACAGAATGGGAAAGACTAGAGATCTCAAGAAAATTAGAGATACCAAGGGAACATTTCATGCAAAGATGGGTTCGATAAAGGACAGAAATGGTATGGACCTAACAGAAGCAGAAGATATTAAGAAGAGGTGGCAAGAATACACAAGAGAACTGTACAAAAACGATCTTCATGACCAAGATAATCACAACGGTGTGATCACTCATCTAGAGCCAGACATCCTGGAATGTGAAAGTCAAGTGGGCCTTAGAAAGCATCACTACGAACAAAGCTAGTGGAGGTGATGGAATTCCAGTTGAGCTATGTCAAATGCTGAAAGATGATGCTATGAAAGTGCTGCACTGAATATGCCAGCAAATTTGGAAAACTCAGCAGTGGCCACAGGACTGGAAAGGTCAGTTTTCATTCCAATCCCAAAGAAAGGCAATGCCAAAGAATGCTCAAACTACCACACAATTGAAACCCATCTTACATGCTAGTGAAGTAATGCTCAAAATTCTGCAAGCCATGCTTCAGCAGTATATGAACCGTGAACTTCCAGATGTTCAAGGTGGTTTTAGAAAAGGCAGAGGAACCAGAGATCAAATTGCCAATATCCGCTGGATCATCAAAAAAGCAAGAGAGTTCCAGAAGAACATCTATTTCTACTTTATTTACTATGCCAAAGCCTTTGACTGTGTGGATCACAATAAACTGTGGAAAATTCTGAAACAGATGGGAATACCAGAACACCTGACCTGCCTCTTAAGAAACCTATATGTAGGTCATGAAGCAACAGTTAGAACTGGACATGGAACAGCAGACTGGTTCCAAATAGCAAAAGGAGTACGTCAGGGCTGTATATTGTCACCCTGCTTATTTAACTTATATGCAGAGCACATCATGAGAAACGCTGGGCTGGAAGAAACACAAGCTGGAATCAAGATTGCCAGGAGAAATATCAATAGCCTCAGATATGCAGATGACACCACCCTTTTGGCAGAAAGTCAAGAGGAACTCAAAAGCCTCTTGATGAAAGTGAAAGTGGAGAGTGAAAAAACTTGGCTTAAAGCTCAACATTCAGAAAACGAAGATCATGGCATCTGGTCCCATCACTTCATGGCAAATAGATGGGGAAACAGTGGAAACAGTGTCAGACTTTATTTTGGGGGGCTCCAAAATCACTGCAGATGGTGACTGCAGCCATGGAATTAAAAGACACTTGCTCCTCGGAAGAAAAGTTATGACCAATCTAGACAGTATATTAAAAAGCAGAGACATTACTTTGCCAACAAAGGTCCAGCTAGTCAAGGCTATGGTTTTTCCTGTGGTCATGTATGCATGTGAGAGTTGGAATGTGAAGAAAGCTGAGTGCCAAGGAATTGATGCTTTTGAACTGTGGTGTTGCAGAAGACTCTTGAGAGTCCCTTGGACTGCAAGGAGATCCAACCAGTCCATTCTGAAGGAGATCAGCCCTGGGATTTCTTTGGAAGGAATGATGCTAAAGCTGAAACTCCAGTACTTTGGCCACCTCATGCAAAGAGATGACTCATTGGAAAAGACTGTGATGCTGGGAAGAATTGGGGGCAGGAGGAGAAGGGGATGACAGAAGATGAAATGGCTGGATGGCATCACTGACTCGATGGACATGAGTCTGAGTGAACTCCGGGAGTTGGTGGTGGACAGGGAGGCCTGGCGTGCTGCGATTCATGGGGTCACAAAGAGTTGAACACAACTGAGCAACTGAACTGAACTGAAGAAAGCATTGAAGACATTGTACACTCTAGGGTTTCTTTTGTATGACAGTCAAATTATGATCATCTCTGTTTTATGATTTTTCACAATCCAGAGGAGGAAATCAAAATAGTAGTGAGTTAGGTAGAACATAATGGGAATGAGGCTTAATTCTTTTTCTTGATGCTGATGACGCAGTAGTCTAATTAGAACATTTATGGACATGACCCTTATCATAAAACCTGCATTGATTTTTGGCTCCAAGATCATGGTGTCTGGCTCCCATCATATTTTGCCATAGAGAGAAAAGAAAAGTGGTTCCCTGTCCATTTTTAATAATGCTGATTTGTTGTTGTTGTTCACTTGCTAAGTCCTATCTGTCTCTTTATAGCCCCATGGACTGCAGCATGCAAGTCTCCTCTGTCCTTCACTGTCTCCCAGAGTTTGCTCAGATTCATGTCCTATGTTGGGTCAGTGATGCTATCTTACCATCTCATCCTTTGCTGCCTCCTTCTCCTTTTGCCTTCAGTCTTTTCCAGCATCATGGTCTTTCCAATGAGGCTACTCTGCGCACCACGTATCCAAAGTATTGGTGCTTCAGTTTCAGTGTCAGTCCTTCCAGTGAATATTCAGGGTTGATTTCCCTTAGGATCGACTGGTTGGATCTCCTTGCAGTTCAATACACTGGTAGCGTCATGAAAATGACAAATATTTATTAATTTCATGTAACAGAACCTTGTATATGTGTGGAAGGATAAGGAGTGATTTTTATTTTTTCTCAGATTGTATTTAAACAGCAGTCTTTTCAAGAAGCAAAGTCTTAAAGGCCCCATATCTGTACACTGTTGGTTTAATACATTTTTAAAAATACGATTGGTACCTTTCATTCTTATCCTTTTCAACCCTTTCTTCTTACAAACTCTGTGCTTCCCACACTTGGGCTTAAATCAGAATAAGGTTTCTTCCAGTTCAGGACAAATATCAGCATGCTCTGTAAGAGCAGCCCACTGGAAAGGGGCACAGCTTCCTATAGCAAAGGTCTGAAAGAGACCCAGTGGCTCTCTGATACTATGGTATCTTATTCTGCTCTTTGTTCAAAATATAAAGCTCTCTAGTAAGGATTGGAGAAAATCATAATGTATAAGATTAGGAAGCAATTTTAACAATTATCTAAATCCATAATCCTTTTTTGCAGATAGTAAAGTCCTAGGCACATTGCTTAAATTAGTAATTTTTAGTCCTGTCTGAAAATAGAATTACTCATGAAGCCTTTTAAAATTATGTACATAGGCCTCTCCCTTAAAATCTCTAGGGAATTTCTGGGCTCTACTCTCGAATTTACTCAGAATATTTGGAGATGGGGTTTAACGACTGTTTAAAAAAAAATAATAAAGATCCACAAGTGATTCATATGTATAAGTCAAGGTTAAGACCAGAGCATTAATAATTTTGCCAAGCCTACAAATGTACTAAATAAATGACAACAGAGAAAGCATATTTCTAAAGACCTGATATTTGGGTCAAGTCTCATTCTATGTCCTTTAAATAAACTTGGTTAATTACATCAAGAGCCATACATTTACTAACCAAAATGTCAGTGCAACAGTAACCAAAAGGCTCAACTCTTCTTCAGGTTGGTAACAAATAGAGTTACACCAGTTATTTATTGCAAAATGAGGCATTGGGTTTAAAATGCCATCATGTGTCCTTAATTTCTATGAGAATGACACAGTGTGTCATACTGTTAGGAAGGGTCTTTTTCCAGGGCAGACGTTATAGGTATGAAGTCAAAGAGAAGTGAAGCAGTAGCAGGTGGAATTCCACTTCTGACCACGTAATGAATTATATATTCAGTAGAATTGTTCTGCTCAGTGCATGTAGATTTTTCATAAATTAAAATGCATATTATTTTAGATGCTTTTCAAACTTGAGAGAGAGAAAATCAATTCCCAAGTGCAGATGAACAATTGAAACAAATTTACTAGATGAACCTGAAGTCAAGAGTATCCTAAAGGCAAATGCCACATACAGGATTAACTGACACATAGATATTCTAGACCTTGGGCCCAGCAGCTAAACATAAGCCCTTGAATGAAGCTAGGATACTCAAAGGAATTATACCCACAGCCAAAGTTAAGGCTGAGAATAAAAGGAACATCAAAGGAAAACTTTCTGCTTCTGCAGTTTCTGAGTTGCAAAAACGTAGTGATGGTGATAATAATAATGTCTCACCTGAGACTTTGAAGCCTTTAAAGTAAGTATTAGTATAGTATGTGCTATGAGTTAAGTCACTTCAGTCATGTCTAACTCTTTGTGACCCTATGGACTGTAGCCCACCAGATGCCTCTGTCCATGGGATTCTCTAGGCAAGACTTCTGGAGTGGTTTGCCATTTACTCCTCCAGGGGAGCTTCCTGACCCAGGGATCAAACCTGTTTCTCTTAAATCTCTTGCACTGGCATGTAGGTTCTTCTTTACCACTAGCACTATTAAACACATTATTACAATGAGTGCAAATAGACTAAAACGTTCATTTAACATATCTAGAATAATGCCAACTATATTTTAAAATATTAATATGTGGTATAAGTACTCAACATATTTCAGTTCAGCTCAGTTCAGTCACTCAGTCATGTCCGACTCTTTGTGACCCCATGGACTGCATCACTCCAGGCTTCCCTGTTCATCACCAAGTCCTGGAGTTTACTCAAACTCCTGTCCATTGAGTCAGTTATGCCATCCAAGCATCTCGTCCTCTGTCATCCCCCTCTCATTCTGCCTTCAATCTTTCCCAGCATCAGGGTCTTTTCCAATGAGTCAGTACTATGCATCAGGTGGCTGAATATTGAAGTTTCAGCTTCAGCACCAGTCCTTCCAATGAATATTCAAGTCTGATTTCCTTTAGGATTGACTGGATGGATCTCCTTGCAGTCCAAGGGACTCTCAAGAGTCTTCTCCAACACCACAGTTCAAAAACATCAATTCTTCAGCACTCAGCTTTCTTTATAGTCCAACTCTCACAATGTTTAAAATAAAAAAATAGAAAAAATATAATATATCAGGAAATACTATCTAAAATGAGGTTGTTGTAAGTAAGTTAATACCAGACAAAATTATATTTGACAGAAATCATTTTAACAGGATCTTTATTTAATATGAAAATATACATTTCAAGAGTGATGTAATAGTTCCAAACATCTGTGAAGCTACTAATACCTTTATAAGTTATAAAAGCAGCATGGCCATTAAGAGTTTAAGATATTACTCATGGGTCAAGTGTGGCTTCCCAGGTGGCTCAGTGGTAAAGAATCTGTCTGCCAATGCAGGGAGACACAGGGGATGCAGGTTTGATCCTTAGGTCAGGAAGATCCCTGGAGAAAGAAATGGCAACCCACTCAAATATCCTTGCTTGGGAAAAGCCCATGGACAGTGGAGCCTGGCAGGCTACAGTCCACGGGGTTTCAGAGTCAGACCTGATTGAGTGACAAACATGTGTGAATCAAGTATGTAATAGGTTAATCAGAGAAAAAAGTCAATGAACATGTACACTTTAAAAAATACAGTTAAAAATACAATATTCTATTAATTTTTACTTATTTAAATTTTACTTAATTCAATTAATTCACTTAACTAAGTAAAAATACAAAATTAATTCAATAAGCAAACATTGACCACTTCACACAACAATTAGAGAATACACATTGTTTTCAACTTTAAGTTAAATTTAGTAACCTGCCAAGCACTGTATTTACCATTATGCTACAATCAGTAACAAAAATATATAAATTTTGTTTATAAGTAAATACTTTTAAATCACTCATTAGTCAGAGAAGAAACAATGGTAAATTTTTAAAAAATATTTAAACTGAAGTATGACTCACAATGGCAACCCACTCCAGTGTTCTTGCCTGGAGAATCCCAGGGATGGAGGAGCCTGGTGGGCTGCCGTCTGTGGGGTCCGATAGAGTCGGACACAACTGAAGCGACTTAGCAGCAGCAGCATGACTCACAAACTGGAATCAAGACTGCTAGGAGAAATATCAGCAACCTCAGATATGCAGATGATACCACTTTAATGGCAGAAAGTGAAGAGGAACTAAAGAGCCCCTTGGTGAAGGTGAAAGAGGAGACTGAAAAAGCTGACTTAAAACTCAGCATTCAAAAAACTAAGATCATAGAATCCAGTCCCATCACTTCATAGCAAATAGATGGGGAAAAAGTAGAAACAGTGGCAGATTTTATTTTCTTGGGTTCCAGAAGCACCATACACATGACTGCAGCCAAAAAATTAAGACACTTGTTCCTTGGAAGAAAAGCTATGACAAACCTAGACAGTGTATTAAAAGGCAGAGATATCACTTTGCTGACAAACGTCTATATAGTCAAAGCTATGGTCTTTGTAGTTGTCATGTGTAGATATAGAGTTGGATCATAAAGAAGGCTGAGTGCTGATGAATTGATGCTTTTGAACTGTGGTGTTGGACAAGACTTTAGAGTCCCTTGGACTGCAAGGAGATCAAACCAATCAATTCTAAAGGAAATCAATGCTGAATATTCATTAGAAGGACTGATGCTGAAGCTAAAGCTCCAATACTTTGGCCACCTGATGCAAAGAGCCAACTCATTGAAAAAGACCCTGATGCTGGGAAACATTGAAGGCAAGAGGAGAAGGGAGCAACAGAGGATGAGATGGTTGAATGGTATCATTGACTCAATGGACATGAATTTGAGCAAATTCTGGGAGATAGTGAAAGACAAGGAAGCCTGTCATGCTGTGGTACATGAGTTCACAAAGAGTCTGACACAACTTAGCAACTGAACAACAGTAATGAAAACACAATGTTAATGTTGGTATAATGTAGCTATATTAATAGTCTAGGAGAAAGATACATTTAAATTTTTAATTTACACTCTCATCAACAGTGCATGAGGGTTCCCTTTTTAACACATCCTCACCAACATGTTATTTCTTGTCTTTTTCATGATAGCCATTCTGACAGATGTGAGGTGATGCGCTGTTGTGGTTTTGATTTTCACTACCCTAATAATTAGTGATGTCGAGCATCTTTTCCTGTGCCTGTTGGCCATCCATTCATATGTCTTCCTTGAAAAATGCCTATTCAGGTGCTCTCTCCATTTTTAATTGGGTTTTGTTTTTATTAAATGAATTACTTATATATTTTGAATACTATTTGAATACTAATCCTTTACTGGACATAGCAGCATATTCACAATAGTCAAAATGTGGAAACAACCTGTTTCCATCAGCAGAGAAATGGACAAAGAATATGTGGTATGTATATACAATGGGGTTTTACTCAGCCAAAAAAAGAAAAAAAAAAAAAAGAAAGAAATTTTGCAACAACATGGATGGTCCTGGAGGAGGTTATGCCTAGTGAAAGAAGTCAGACACAGAATAGCAAATACTATATGTTTTCACTGATAGGTGGAATCTAAACATGAGACAACAAAAATGTAGCAAAATAGAAAACAGACTCAAAGATACAGAGTATAAAACAGGAGTAGGAGAGGGCAAAATAGATGAAAGGCAGGAGTTAAGAATTACAAACTATTAGATATGAAATCGGAGAAGGCAATGGCACCCCACTCCAGTACTCTTGCCTGGAAAATCCAGGCTGCAGTCCATGGGGTCGCTAGGAGTCCGACACACGACTGAGCGACTTCACTTTCACTTTTCAGGTTCATGCATTGGAGGAGGAAATGGCAACCCACTCCAGTGTTCTTGCCTGGAGAATCCCAGGAACAGGGAAGCCTGGTGGGCTGCCGTCTATGGGGTCGCACAGAGTCGGACACCACTGAAGCGACTTAGCGGCAGCAGCAGCAGATATGAAATAAGTAGATCACAAGGATGTAATGTGCAACACAGGAAATATAGTCAATATTTTATAATAACTTTGTATGGAGTATATTCAATAAAAATTTCAAATTACTCTGTTGTACACCTTAAACTAATATTGTAAGCCAATTATACTTCAATAAATGTTTTTCAATTTTTATACTAAAAAGATTAGTTAAAATAATAATGATCCAACCATCCAACTTGACATGTTAGAAAAGGAAAAAAAATAATAAATTAAACCTAAGAAAATAAATAATATCCAAAAAAGAAGACACTAGTGAAATATAAGGAAAATAAACAATGATAAATTCTAAAATCTAGTAAAATAGATTCTAAAGATTTGGTCAAGAAGATGATGGAAATAAATGACTATATTAATAAGTGAAAAGAAGTATGTAACTATAAATCTCAAAAGATGTTAAAAATATAAAACAAGAAAAAATTGTATGACAATATATTTTAATAGTTAAACAAATATGTACAGACATGTATAATTACTTACCAAAACTGACTAAAAAAGAAATAAAGGGAATTGACATAACCACTGAAGAAGCTGAGTTGTTAGAATTCTTCCCAAGCAAAAAAAAAAGAGGCCCCCCCCATTTGATTTTAGAAATAAATTTTAACAAAACCTATTAGAACACATTTCCTTAATCTTGAATCTTGAATCCTTTCCTTGAATCAGAAAATAGATAATGAGTGAATTCTTCCCCACAATTTTAGCATAATATTAATACGAAAACCATGAGTGTTTGAAAATAAAATTATGTGAGACAGCTTAATTATAATCAAACATTTCTCTATATTGAATCAAAATCTTGTTTCTCATGCATTTTACTATTGAGGCTGTACAACAGAAGATAATATCTCAGTCTTTCTAAACCAAATTTTCAATGTAGAAGAATCCTGTCCCTTTACAAATTCTTGAAAATGAATTATTTTTCTTTCTGTGTTTTATGGTACAGAACCTTTTAGAATTGTAAATGTAAGACAATGTTAATATATGTGAAACACTTAGGATAGTACCTGGCACAGTAACATAAGCACTTGGTAACTGTGAACTATTATTATTTTATTATCTTGAGCTGCATTCAAGAGTGAACTCGAGTAAAATCCATGAAATAGTTGCAGCTTAAAGTCATTTAGCATGCTTCTGAAGGCTTCCCTGGTGGTTCAGATGGTAAAGAAGCTGCCTGTAGTGCAAGAGATCCAGGTTCAATTCCCTGGGTCTGGAAGATTCCCTGGAGAAGGAAATGACAACCCACTCCAGTGTTCTTTCCTGGAAAATCCCATGGACAGAGGAGCCTGGTGGGCTACAGTCCATGAGGTTGCAAAGAGTTGGAAATGACTTAGTGAATAAACCACCACATCTTTAGAGAAGCATCTTTTTCCTGTCTTTCTGAAAATGAATTTTTGTCATTCTAGCTTCATTCCATCCCCCAAATAGAAAATATAATTGTTTTTCTGCCTTCTTTTCCCGGAAAGATTATATTCACTATTTTGAAAGATGCTCTCTTTAAAGATAAAATTATTCTTTTCAGACAGCAGAATGGTTTCCAGGGCAACTCAAGTAACTTACTAGGACAAAGTTGTTCTCATTTCTCACTGGGGGAGAAAGTTTCTAAGAAATTGTTATCACACCTAGAAAAATTGGAATAATAAATAATGTCACATTTCTCTGTGTATCTCCCTGTCTTGACTGTCTCACCAGAAGCATTTGGAAAAACTAAAGAGCTGTTGCAAAATACAAAGAACTTTAATGACCCGTATAAAGTTAGAAAATATAGCTACATCCTTTCCTTTTGAATGATAAAAAGCCTGTCAACAGTATAATCCTTAGGGATGTTCCTGTGCAAAGCAGGATGAGGTATAGTTTGAGTGAATCTGAGCCTGCACTCTTTGAGGGGAGGAGACAAACAAGAACAGCAAGAAATACACAAAAGAAGCAAAACCTTCTAAGATCCTTGTCTGCATGTCCCTCTCAGGGCTTCACTCTTTGGCTTATCTCACCTCCATTTTGAGAAGCAATGTTCTTGGGAGATAAAACACACTTATCACTCATCAATCATAATAGCTGGATTCAGTCACATTTCTGTGGCTTGTTATATATACTGTATTGGGTGTCTCATACCTACCTCCACTGTAAGCCCACCAATAGCCAGGAACACAGTACAGTTGAGCCCCAGTTGTTATGGCCCTGCTCCACGCAGACATCTGTATCTGCTCGCCATTGTTCCGTTTCTACCGCTTCACTCTCAATGGTTATCTCACTGCTTCCTTTTTCCAGCTAATAGGTTTCATAAGTACATGGTACAGAGTTGATAAAAAAAAAACTACACATGCTGTTATCATTTAAATAGAACAAAGTTCATAAAGGCCTAAATTAATATGAAAGAGGGGGAAACTGAGTTAAACAGGATGAATTACTCTTTGCTCCAGATCACTTTCTATGCATGTGCGCATTTACTATAGAGGTTACCACATCTGACCACGTATACTACATTTCTCTACCCTCTTATTTCCTTATTCCTCTCGCTCAGTGCCCTGCTCTCACACGATTTAGCTAACATAGGAGGTGAAAGACATTTTTGAAAGTGAATAAAATGTAGGTTTTAATTAGAACATTGGGAGAAAGGGGTACTGGAGGTTAAATATGGAGAAGGAAATGGCAACCCACTCCAGTGTTCTTGCCTGGAATCCCAGGGATGGTGGAGCCTGATGGGCTGCCGTCTATGGGGTTGCACAGAGTCAGACATGACTGAAGTGACTTAGCAGTAGCAGAGGTTAAATAATGTGACTTTTTTTCGCAGTATTAATTATAGTCTATAAATGATTTTGAAGAAAATAAGTTTAGTATGGATTACAATAGTTTTCCATGTTTTAAGATTTGTGTTATTAAGTGTACCACATTTGCATTGGATGTAAATGACACTTGGAGGACTTCCCACTGTGGGGCATATGGGAAGCTTGTCTTCTGACTTAGTATGATAGCTCATCCTTATTCCTTAAATTCAAATTTGGCATTAATCCTACACTGAAAAGAACTACTCCATTCCCTGTGGCTAGATATCACATACAGGCATTATGTCAAAGCGAAACGTAGATGTATATATGAGCTAAAACTAAAAAATAAAAATTAGTAGAAAGCACATGAGTAAATATTTGTAACCTTGGTTTAGCTTCTTAGATATAGAACAAATAAAAAGGTAAAAAAAAAAAAAGATAAATTGGACTTCATCAAAACTGAAATGTTTTTCTTCAGAAAACAAAATAGTAAGAAGACAACCTGTATGCTATACTATGCTAAGTCACTTCAGTCATGTCTGACTCTGTGCGACCCCATAGATGGCAGCCCACCAGGCTCCGCCGTCCCTGGGATTCTCCAGGCAAGAACACTGGAGTGGGTTGCCATTTCCTTCTCCAGTGAATGAAAGTGAAAAGTGAAAGTGAGGTCGCTCAGTCGTGTCTGACTCCTAGAGACCCCATGGACTGTAGCCCACCAGGCTCCTCCATCCATGGGATTGTCCAGGCAAGAGTACTGGAGTGGGGTGCCATTGCCTTCTCCAAAGACAACCTGTACAGTGAGATAAACTGTTTCCAATCATACTGAATAAAGGACTTGTATCCAGAATAAATAAATAGATTTTCCAACTCGATAATGGAAACTCAATTTGAAGTGAGCAAAGAATAGGCATTCCTTCAAAGAAAATAATCAAATTACTAATAAGGACATTAAAATTTGCATTAAGAAAATATAAATTAAAACCACATTGAAGAGGAGAATAATGTCAGCATTATGGTGCAGTGCTTTCTATCATTATCTCTCAGAAGAATGTGAATTTAAACAATCATGCATGGGGGAAAGATTCTTAGGTGCTCTAACATATTCTCACCTGAAAACTGGTGTCAGATGTTGAGAAGAATTTTAAGAACCTGGAAAGTTCTTACTAAATTGTTAACTATTATTTCTGTTAGTTAATACTTACATTGTTCTCATTTTCAAAGTACCATCATTTAATCTACCTTAAAATATTTATTGAGAAGTTTTAATAATGGTGAATAATAGTATATTGTGATTCAGGTGGTAAAGAATCCGCCTGCAATGCAGGAGATCTGGGTTCAATCCCTGCTTTGGAAGATCCCTGGAGAAGGGAACAGCAACCCACTCCAGTATTCTGGTCTGTATAGTCCATGGGGTCACAAAAGAGTCAGACGTGACTGAGTGACTTTCATGTAATAGTATATAAACATTTGGCCTGCTCAGTCTGCCCACAGCAAATACTAAGTACATAATGATTTTTAAAGATTGATCCTAAAGGTCCAGACATTTTGCTTCTTCTTTGCCTGTCCCTTTTGCTGTCCGTGGTTAGCCCATTCACGCAGGCTGGTGGGCATGGCAGGTGTAGCGTGGCTCAACACTCCGCCTCTGTGACTATCCAAAGCCACTTCTACCCTGGCTGCCACCTACTCTCTCGTATTTCCCCCTCATTCATGCCAAATATCTTTACCATGCACTTCTAGGAGTTTTTTTGGCCCTGTGGAATGATATATTTTAAATTTTGCCTTGTATTATTCTTTGCAAATTGTCATGAACCTTTCTTAGTTCTCCCCTAGCATCCTTATAAGACATAACTAAAGAGTTCTTCACAATTCCTGGTTCACAGGAAGAACTGAAATTATCTCATGAGGGTAATTCTCTGTATCACCTCCCTATCAGGGATGGGAATTAGACATATATCTTGTCGAAACCTACAGTGACTCTTCTGTTGGCCATGACAACCAGCCTGGAACCAGAGGTTCCAAGGGGAAGACTGTTCAAGAGCTTTTTTATAAGCAAAGTGACATCTAACAGATTTAATGATACATTTAGTAACGTGCAAACAGCCCCATTTTTCTTTAACAAATCTATTGGAAAGAGGTGATGGAATAGATAATGTTTATCAAACAAACACTGCTGTGTGTGAAGTGCTGTGCTACCTGCTGTGAGGATTAGAGCAAAAGGAATACAGTAACCCACTGAGGCTGTGCAGTAGGGAAGCTGAATGCATCTCTCAAGATGATATGTAATGTGAAAAAAATGGAGAAGCTGTTTGGGGGTCTTGAAGAAAGTAGGGAAAACCACTAGACCATTCAGGTATGACCTAAATCTAATCCCTTATGATTATACAGTGGAAGTGAGAAATAGATTTAAGGGCCTAGATCTGATAGATAGAGTGCCTGATAAACTATGGAATGAGGTTCGTGACATTGTACAGGATACAGGGATCAAGATCTGCCCCATGGAAAAGAAATGCAAAAAAGCAAAATGGCTGTCTGGGGAGGCCTTACAAATAGCTGTGAAAAGAAGAGAAGTGAAAAGCAAAGGAGAAAAGGAAAGATATAAACATCTGAATGCAGAGTTCCAAAGAAAAGCAAGGAGAGATAAGAGAGCCTTTTTCAGAGATCAATGCAAAGAAATAGAGGAAAACAACAGAATGGGAAAGACTAGGGATCTCTTCAAGATATCAGAGATACCAAAGGAACATTTCATGCAAAGATGGGCTCGATAAAGGACAGAAATTGACCTAACAGAAGCAGAAGATATTAAGAAGAGATGGCAAGAATACACAAAAGAACTGTACAAAAAAGATCTTCACGACCCAGATAATCACGATGGTGTGATCACTGACCTAGAGACAGACATCCTGGAATGTGAAGTCAAGTGGGCCTTAGAAAGCATCACTATGAACAAAGCTAGTGGAGGTGATGGAATTCCAGTTGAGCTATTCCAAATCCTGAAAGATGATGCTGTGAAAGTGCTGCACTGAATATGCCAGCAAATTTGGAAAACTCAGCAGTGACCACAGGACTGGAAAAGGTCAGTTTTCCTTCCAATCCCAAAGAAAGACAATGCCAGAGAATGCTCAAACTACCACACAATTGCACTCATCTCACACGCTAGTAAAGTAATGCTCAAAATTCTCCAAGCCAGGCTTCAGCAATATGTGAACCGTGAACTTCCTTATGTTCAAGCTGGTTTTAGAAAAGGCAGAGGAACCAGAGATCAAATTGCCAACATCTACTGGATCATGGAAAAAGCAAGAGAGTTCCAGAAAAGCATCTATTTCTGCTTTATTGACTATGCCAAAGCCTTTGGCTGTGTGGATCACACTAAACTGTGGAAAATTCTGAAAGAGATGGGAATACCAGACCACCTGACCTGCCTCTTGAGAAATTTGTATGCAGGTCAGGAAGCAACAGTTAGAACTGGACATGGAACAACAGACTGGTTCCAAATAGGAAAAGGAGTTCGTCAAGGCTGTATATTCTCACCCTGTTTATTTAACTTATGTGCAGAGTACATCATGAGAAATGCTGGACTGGAAGAAACACAAGCTAGAATCAAGATTGCCGGGAGATATATCAATAACCTCAGATATGCAGATGGCATCACCCTTATGGCAGAAACTGAAGAGGAACTAAAAAGCCTCTTGATGAAAGTGAAAGTGAAGAGTGAAAAAGTTGGCTTAAAGCTCCACAGTCAGAAAACGAAGATCATGGCATCCAGTCCCATCACTTCATGGGAAATAGGTGGGGTAACAGTGGAAACAGTGTCAGACTTTATTTTTCTGGGCTCCAAAATCACTGCAGATGGTGACTGCAGCCATGAAATTAAAAGACGCTTACTCCTTGGAAGGAAAGTTATGACCAACCTAGATAGCATATTCAAAAGCAGAGACATTACTTTGCCAGCAAAGGTTTGTGTAGTCAAGGCTATGGTTTTTCCTGTGGTCATGTATGGATGTGAGAGTTGGACTGTGAAGAAGGCTGAGCGCCGAAGAATTGATGCTTTTGAACTGTGGTGTTGGAGAAGACTCTTGAGAGTCCCTTGGACTGCAAGGAGATCCAACCAGTCCATTCTGAAGGAGATCAGCCCTGGGATTTCTTTGGAAGGAATGATGCTAAAGCTGAAACTCCAGTACTTTGGCCACCTCATGTGAAGAGTTGACTCATTGGAAAAGACTGATGCTGGGATGGATTGGGGGCAGGAGGAGAAGGGGCGACAGAGAATGAGATGGCTGGATGGCATCACTGACTTGATGGATGTGAGTCTGAGTGAACTCTGGGAGTTGGTGATGGACAGGGAGGCCTGGCGTGCTGCGATTCATGGGGTCGCAAAGAGTCGGACATGACTGTGCAATTGATCTGATCTGATCTGATCTCTAAACCAGGAAAGCTTCATAGAAATGATATTTTTGTTAAGCTTGGTGGACTTCCGAGGATTTCAGTCAGTGCAGAAGTGTAGGAAATGGCAGAAATATAACCACAATGCTTGAGAAATACTTTGATTAGAATACTTAATTAGAAAATGAGATTCTCACAACTCCCAGCAGTTTATTGGGAGATGAGCCTGGAAATAGATTGAGGTCACGTTGAGGTGGACAGTTGCTGCTAATGGTATTAATTCCAGTCTTTAAACCTGTTTCCCAGGAAAGCAGTATAGCCAAGAGAAAGAAGCTGAGTAAGGTCTCTTGATGTAAAAAAAAAATGTTAAAGTTTTACTAGGCGACCCAAGTAAGAGATAGTATAAATATGGACCATAGTCTTTCTTTTTTCCTTTAAGAGGATAAATTAATAGTACATTTTCACCAAAGGAAGGAGGAAGGATTCCTTTTACCAGTCACTTGTGTTCTCTCTTATGATAAAAGAAGACTCCAAACAGTAGGAAAACTTAGATTTGAAGTTCCCAGGAATGTATGAGATGTACTTTTCATTTGTATTTTGATGGTCTGGATTACTTCTCATCTTTGGTTTTGCCATATTCTTCCTTTTGGATACATTTTAATGAAGCACTGTGTGCGTGTGTGTGTGTGTGTGTGTGTGTACGTGTGTGTGTGTGTGTGTACGTTAGTTGCTCAGTCTGGTCTGACTCTTTGTGATCCTATGGACTGTAGCCCACCAGGCTCCTCTGTCCATGGGATTCTCCAGGCAAGAATACTGGAGTGGGTTGCCATTTCCTTCTCCACCAATTGTGTCAGTCAGTTCAGTTCAGTTCAGTCGCTCAGTCCTGTCTGACTCCTTGTGACCCCATGAACCGCAGCACACGAGGCCTCCCTGTCCATCACCAATTCCCAGAGTCCACCGAAACCCATGTCCATCAAGTCAGTGATGCCATCCAACCATCTCATCCTCTGTCATCCCCTTCTCCTCCTGCCCTCAATCTTTCCCAGCATCAGGGTCTTTTCAAATGAGTCAGCTCTTCACATCAGGTGGCCAAAGGTCTGGAGTTTCTGCTTCAGCATCTGTCCCTCCAATAAACACCCAGGACTGATCTCCTTTAGGATGGACTGGTTGGATCTCCTTGCAGTCCAAGGGACTCTCAAGAGTCTTCTCCAAGACCACGGTTCAAAGGCATCAATTCTTCGATGCTCAGCCTTCTTTATAGTCCAACTCTCACATCCATACATGACCATAGCCTTGACTAGAAAAACCATAGCCTTGACTAGACGGACCTTTTGTTGGCAAAGTAATGTCTCTGCTTTTTAATATGCTGTCTAGTTTGGTCATAACTTTCCTTCCAAGGAGCAAGCGTCTTTTAATTTCATGGCTGCAATCAGTATCTGCAGTGATTTTGGAGCCCAGGAAAATAAAGTCAGCCACTGTGTCCACTGTTTCCCCATCTACTTGCCATGAAGTGATTGAACTGGATGCCATGATCTTAGTTTTCTGAATGTTGGGCTGTAAGCCAACTTTTTCGCTCTCCTCTTTCGCTTTCATCAAGAGGCTCTTTAGTTCAATGGTGTCAAGCAGATGTTAAAGATCCTGGCTACCTAATGATGCTTTCTCCTACATGTAATCAGGAGAATGGCAGAACAACAAAATAGAGGGAATTATAAGAGCCAACAGCCTTCCAAGAACTTGTTCACATAACAAATATTATTGATTTTATCTTTTTTTTTTATTTTTTATTTGCCCAGCACCTTTTGGGCCTTTCCCAAATCATCTTCAGGAATCTATTCCAGAAGATTTTCCACCCTATGACAAAGTCTTCCTTTGGGAGTTTTGAGAGCTGTTCAGATAAGTTGAGCAGATGTAGAATTAAAAGCATTCATCCTCACACATACTGGCAAAGCAATTGAGAGGAAAGCATGGATTGCAGAGCATAAAATGGTATCAGTGCTGGAGAGTAGCAAATTTGTTAGAGTCTTTTAAACAGAAGGGTACTAATTTCATTGATCATTGTGTGAAACTAAACTTTCTTTTTTCTTCTTTTAAGGAAACATTCCCACCCTCTCTGTTTTAATCTTATATAATCTAAGTATAGTGCCATCCCTACTTTCCCCCCAAACTAACATGCTGCTAAGTTGCTTCAGTCGTGTCTGACTCTGTGTGACCCCATAGACGGCAGCCCATCAGGCTCCACCGTCCCTGGGATTCTCCAGGCAAGAACACTGGAGTGGGCTGCCATTTCCTTCTCCAATGCATGAAAGTGCAAAGTGAAAGTGAAGTCACTCAGTCGAGTCCGACTCTGTGCGACCTCATGGACTGCAGCCTACCAGTCTCCTCTGTCCATGGGATTCTCCAGGCAAGAGTACTGGAGTGGGCTGCCATTGCCTTCTCCAAACTAACATGAAACATTTTAAATCTCCTCTCTTGCCCATGGAAAAAGATGTATATTACTACAAAAAGCTGTTCTTTTTTCTTACTGTTTCCTCATCAGACTGCACATTTCAGATACTTTCTTAATTCCTGAGTCACTTCTGTCCAGGTTGCAAATTTTTCTAAATTTCCCTCTCATTCTCTCTAAGCCATGCCTAGTTTCAACTTCAGTGCTAGCCTGCCCTTGCTAAAGGAGAGGTTAGATAAAAAGAAGTTAGGTTATATTTAGATTATGGCTCTGTGTGTGTGTGTGTGTGAGAGAGAGAGAGAGAGAGAGAGAAGGAGAGGTCTACTGTGACATTTCAAGTAAAATGTAAGTATTAACCTTTCTGAGAAGCCTTCCCAGTATCCCAGAAATGGAAATTTCTCTCCCCTGAATTCCACAAATCCTAGCTGATATTGTTGTAGCCACACATTCCGAGAAACAAACTCACTCAGAAGGACAATGCAGATAATGAAGTACAGTTTATTACACTGGCAGGCCTAAGGCAGAGTCTCCTCTTAGCCAAGGACCCCAACCAGTTTTTGTGAAAACCTTATATACCCTAAGTGTACATGCCCAAACCCACCTCCCCAAATTCCCTGAAACTAGTCTGAACAATGGAGAAGGAAATGGGAGCCCATTCCAGTGTTCTTGCCTGGAGAATCCCAGGGACGGTGGAGCCTGGTGGGTTGCCGTCTATGGGGTCGCACAGAGTCAGACACGACTGAAGCGACTTAGCAGCAGCAGTCTGAACAAAGGAAAAGAAAGTTAACTGTGATCCATATGCCTTAAGCCTAGGTAGTTAACAGCGGACAATTATCAATAAGCCGGTGGTCGTACCCCAATAAGCATAACAGAATTTATGATTCTATTCGGTTACACAGATAATTAGGGTATTCATTTAGGCGATGAAGAGTCTAGGTACGAGCTGTGGGGCTCTTCCTTCCTGGGGCCTGGTTTTCCAGTTGGTTTGTCTTTTCCATAGATACTGGGCATATAGCTCAAAGTCCTTAGTCCAGCCCAAGATAGAGTCCTGCTTTCTTGACGGAATCTGTTCTGTTTCCTCCTTCAATATCAATAACTACCATTTACTGAGTCAGTAATATAGCATGTTCAATCTATGTCTGTATTTCTCAGTATATTGTAGGTTGAAGTCAGATGGCAGGACTCATTCATCTTCATAACCAAGCTCCAAACAAGTATATAGCAGAATTATAGAAAATGCTGTAGGAATTAAGATTAAAGTCAGTTTGAGGCACAATCTATATAGTATTTGAAATATGTTATCTTTTTAGGGAAATTCTCTTTACAGATATTTTCAGAATTATTAATAGACATCAGTGATAAGAGGAGGCATCATATATCTTAAATAAGTAGAAGATAATATTGAGAATTTGCTACTTGGTTAGAAAAAGAGAGTGAAAAAATTATGTCTCCTCTTAAAGGATATTACCACCATAGACTCTGACTTTCATTCTTAGTGAGACAGCTTAGCAAAAACTGGAGATAATAACCCAGATGATGAATGAAATGATAAACCAAGTATAAGCAGGTAAAACCTAATAGAAAAAAGCAACCTAAATAGAATTATTTAGCAAGTCATATAAGTATGATCCAATAGATAATGAATCTTGGATGAAAGAGTCCAGGGACCTCCTATAAAGGGAAGGAGAGCTTGTATTTGCTATTATAAAGAGCATCATCTTGTGAGTAGAATATTTTATGGTTTTGGTAACTGCCCTTGGTTAGTACAAAGCAACCCTGGAGATTATTGTAGTAAACTTTGTCAACTTTTGGCTTCAACACATTTAATCTATCTCATTATCTTATTTGCATTTTATTCTCCCATCTGGAGGAATTTTCCTTTGTTTGTAGTCTTACTACCGCCTCTGTTGCCTTCTGTTTACAGGCGCTGAGGGAACGCAGACTCTTCTGCTATTTGTCTCTTGAACAATCGTATTACTTAAACCTCCTGATCATACGTGTTCTACCAGAATTTTGAATACTTAGAGAATATTTTGGAGGATCCCTTACAAGTGCATGCTCAGTCACTCAGTCATGTCTGACTCTTTGCAACCCCTCAGACTGTAGCCCAGCAGGCTGCTCTGTCCATTGGATTATCCTAATACAAATAATGGAGTGGGTTGCCATTTCTTCCTCCAAGGGATCTTCCCAAAGCAGGGATTGAACCCACATCTCCTGCGGCTCCTGCATTAGCAGGGGGATTCTTTGTCACTGAGCCACCTGGGAAACCCCTCCCTTAAGAGTGGCTGAAGTGTTGCTGCTGCTGCTAAGTCGCTTCAGTCGTGTCCGACTCTGCAATCCCATAGACGGCAGCCCACTAGGCTCCTCTGTCCCTGGGATTCTCCAGGCAGCGGTGCTATTGCCTTCTCCGAGCTGTAGTGTTACCTTGGTGCATATTTTCTGAGCCTCATCCTGCAACCATACTACACCATCAAAATCTTTGAGTCTAGCAGTTCCTATATATACGTCTATGTATATGTACATAAACACACATACAAACATTTTTTGTAGGGTAGCAGGCATCTATTTCTGTTACTTGCAACCTAGAAAACTGTATCTCAGAGGTAGAATTTCCCAATTTTTGAGTAAGGATTTGAGTGAAGAAACTTAAAATAAATCTCCCACAAGCTTGTTTGTTTGTTTTTTAATTTTCTATGTTTTGATGCTGCTGGCTCAAAAAATTCCCGAGAAGTTTGGTCTGTTTTAATCTCTGTCACAGACTACTGAAAGGTTGGTGCTGCAAGCTATGTGTTACTATGGGATTTGTGACCTCCGGAGGAGAGAATTTCAATCCAGGGTCAGAGACTTGAGTACTTGGAGCTACTTGGAGTTTTTTGTGTAGCAAAGTTTTATTAAAATGTAATGTAGAGATTAGGAACGCTTCTGACATAGACATCAGAAGGGAACAGAAAGAGTGCCCCCTTGCTAGCTTTTAGCAAGGAGTTTTATGTTTGTTAGAAAGCTATTAATCAGATAAGAGAGACACCTCGAGGCTGACGGAGTTTCACCAGCCCCTCGCCCACAATATGCATTTTTGAGATAGGATGGCACGAGGTGTGTCATCCACCAGCCATAAAACAATTCACAGGAATACTGGTTTGTTGAGTCATTGTCAGCCCAAGGTTTGAGAAAAGAAAAAAGTTAGTCTTAGGTGGAACCATTTTGAAGAAAGGCAAATTCCAAAGCAAATAGATAGTTTCATTAACATAGCTTAAGAAAAACATGTCCATGAGAAAAACCGCATTGGTTAGCTCAAGGCAGAACCAGGTGTGGTCATGTGGTCAACACAGAATTAAAAGACACCACTTTTAATTATGTGTAGCTAAGGGAAAAAAACGTCCGCCACTTGCAGTTTATTTCCTCCTGCTGCTTGGGGACCTCTGGCCTTCCTGCTTGTTCCCATCTCACTATCATTTATACAAAAGTCTTAGGGGCTTTCTAGTGTATATAATATATTTTATTGAATACAAATCTTTGTGTGATTAGAATCCTTATCCTGATCATTTTCTTGGTAGGAAATCCAGTGGTGGTTGTTCTCTGTTTGTGTCACAGATTACAATGTAAATGTAATAGAAACAATAAGGAAATAACTTGGTCAAGGGATGAATTAATTCAGTTAACCATCTCTTCTGAAAAGTATTTGTTTCTAGGTTTTACATTATTATAAAATATTAGATATGAACAACTTTTTAATCCATGCTTCCTGCTCCTATATTATTGTTTGGGCTAATTCTTTAAAAAAATGGCAATACTGAGTTACAGTGTAATAAGACCCTTAAGACAGTTAAATACATTGTCAAATTATTTTCCAAAAGTGCTAGACAAATTATATGTTTAGTCGTTTTTAAAATACTTGTTCACTATACTTTCACTTTTTCTCTCTTCCTGAGTGCTTACTATTCCCTTGATTTTTTAAACAAATATGGTGCATAAAAATGTTGTCTCTCGTGAATTTGAATTAGGTTGATTATTAGTGAGGTTTTCAACCACCACAATCTCCTCTGTGGAAATGGTTGATTAATGACCTTAAACCACTAATACAGTGTTCCTTTTTTATCTGGTTATTAGTAGTCTCAAAATTTAGTCATCTCTGTCATCAGTCTGCTACCATCAACCCCAGCTGTCCTGTACACTTAGTTCCAAAGACCACCCATTCTGCAAGTTGTGCTGTCAACCTGAATGTATATCCACTGGATACTTCAGTCTTGAATTTAATTGCCTGAAAAGTGTACTTCCCTTGGAAGTACCTCTAGTCTGCCTCTGAAGACTCCCCAGACTCCCTTTAAATCAAATTCCAGGCTGTCCTTCAGTAAAGAGAAATGGTTTTCAAATTTATTTCTCATAGAATTGTTTGCGATGTTATCACAATTACTATTCCATAGGGCTGGTATTCTATGGAACCCACATTAAGAATTGTTTAATAGCATCCAGAAAAATTAATTCAGAACTTCATGAAGTCAGTGTAAACATTTCTTTGAAAATGACTGACCCACATTTTGGGTGAGTTTTATATGTAATGTGTAATTACTTTAAGAAGTAATCTTCCCAAACTGTAATGAATCACAGGTATTTATACAAATATCTCTTCATTCCTTATCTGCTTTACTAAGGAAATAATGGAAACCTAGACTTCCTCATGTTAGTTGTATCTGATTCTGGTCTTCTCTGGTTCCCCTCCTCTTCCTGCTTCTGTTCCCCTTCCACCTCCTCCCTTTCTTCTTGTCTCAGCTCCCCTCTTCCCACTCTTATACCATCTTCCTCCTTGTTATAATAAATGTTGAAGTTGTTCTGATTCCCTTTCACGTGTCCAGACAGTTTTCCCCCACATCACTCCACTGGGTTACTTATTTATATCTGAGTTGTTATTATTGATTGCAGACTTTTCTCAGTATTTACTTAAAATTACTGAAAATCTACCTTACATACCAGTGCTAATCTAATTCAGTAGCATTCTGAAGGAGGCTTGTTCCCTCTCATATCCTTTGCACAAAGTTCGGTACTAATTATGGGTACTTATGTCCATCTGGAATGATTTCACACTATTTGCTTGCTCTGTTTGTTTCGGTCTCAGCTGTACTCCTTAATCTAAGCACTTTGTTCCCTGCCCTGGCTGCAGCAGCTCAGTAGTGCATCTATTAAACTATTTAAGGAGATTAACACATTTTGGCAGATTAGAAGGCATATTTAAAATGTTAATTACCTATCAATTCTTCAGTATGCCTCTCTTCCTGCTCTGATCCCCCATTTTATACTTATCCAAATGGAGAGTAATTTCAGTATACAAAAGCAGTAGAAACACATATGGATGTTTTAAGTTAACCAGGAAGCTGTATTTGAGGAGAATCTTGCACCCTGTTTTAATTTCTGATTCAGTCTCAATGATATATGACTATAGGGCATATGCAAAATGGCATTTTTTATATTTACTAAGCACTTGTACTTTCCTTTTTTTCTCATACTGACATAGAAACAAGGCAAACATAATTGTAAATGGAGAAACAGAGGTTTAGAAATGACATAGTACAAATAAATCCATGGTGACAGCTTGTAAAAGGGAGACCCAGGACTAAAACATAAGCCTTGTGAATTCCATTCCATGTTTTTTTTTTTTCTCTCCAACACTCTATCAAATATATCAAATAAACGGTGGAAGATCTTGGTTTTGACTGTAAGAGCAATAGTAGAAGGCTTTTCCTTTGTTCTAATCAGCCCGTACAGGTGCACACCGCATGAGCAGATGGAAGTGCAATTAAGACAGATGTGATGACAGCCCATCCACAGACTGTAATGCTTTAAAACCCCAGTCCTAGTCGACAAGCACAGGGCACAGCAGGCACACCACAAGAAGACTCAAAAGTGGGAAAAAGATTTGTTCAAGCTGTAGGTCTCTCCAAACTTTGAAAGCAAAGTGGCGTTTAGGGATTTTGAAATCCTACATCTATTCATAATTTCTTTCCTTAGGTAATGAACATTTTTTACATTGTTGAATATAATTAGAAAAAATAAAGGTCAATGAGGTTGATTATTTATGCACTGTAAGCCCAGTGAGAGATAAGTCAGAATGAGAGAGGGAAAAAAGCTTTGGTGTGCGAGTTGTGTGAGCTGTTATATCTATATTATGTGAAGAGCCTAGATGAGTGCTGGGGGCAGGCTTTCAGTAATCCTTCCTTCTTTCCTCAGGAAAACCTTTAAACCTTAGTTATTATTTTCAACATTAAAATTTTCTGTAAGTAGGCTTTCTGGTTAGGATAAATTACAGGCTTCGAGGGAAGAGGCATCAAGATGAACATCCTCATGGGTCCAAATGGCAAAGTTGAAGCCCAATGGGCATTATGCTTGGGGTTATGCCCTCAACCTTCTTATTCCTTGTGAGATTGTTGTACAAAGAGGCAGAAGAGCAAGTACCTGTGGTCAGATAAAGATTTACATCCACTTCTGTGTTCAGTTCTGTCGCTCAATCGTGTCTGACTCTTTGTGATCCCATGGACTGCAGCACACCAGGCTTCCCAATCCTTCATCAACTCCCAGAGCTTGCTCAAACTCATGTCCATTGAGTCAGTGATGCCATCCAACCATATCGCCTCGATTGTCCCCTTCTCCTCCTGCTTTCATCTTTCCCAGCATAGGGTCTTTTCCAATGAGTCAGTTCTTTGCATCAAGTGGCCAGATTATTGGGGCTTCAGCTTCAGCATCAGTCCTTCCAATGAATAGTCAGGACTGATTTCCCTTAGGATGAACTGGTTGGATCTCCTTGCAGTCCAAGGGACTCTCAAGAGTCTTCTCCAACACCACGGTTCAAAAGCATCAATTCTTTGGCTCTCAGCTTTATAGCTCAATTCTCACATCCATACATGACCACTGGAAAAACCATAGCTTTGACTAGACAGACCTTTGTTGGCAAAGTAATATATATGTTTTTTAATATGCTGTCTAGGTTGGTCATAGCTTTTCTTCCAAGGAGAAAGCATCTTTTAATTTCATGGCTGCAGTCACCATCTGCAGTGATTTGGGAGCCCAAGAAAATAAAGTCTGTCACTGTTTCCATTGTTTCCCCATCTATTTGCCATGAAGTGATGGGACTAGATGCCATGATCTTCGTTTTCTGAATGTTGAGATTTAAGCCAACTTTTTCACTCTCCACTTTCACTTTCATCAAGAGGCTCTTTAGTTCCTCTTCACTTTCTGCCATAAGGGTGGTGTCACCTGCATATCTGAGGTTATTGCTATTTCTCCCGGCAGTCTTGATTCCAGCCTGTGCTTCATTCAGTCTGGCATTTCACACGCTGTGCTCTGCACGTAAGTAAACAAGCAGGGGGACAATACCAGCCACTTCTGTGTAGCACTGTGGAAATTTCTCAACCCCTCTGAGTGTCACTTTGATTTACTTGTCTTTTGAATAGTAATACTGGATTTTGCTAGCTACCTCTCAGTGTTGTTAAGAAGCTTGCATGAGATAATAACTGTGAAAGTTTGACTGTTTTAAGTGATTTCTATATAATTCCCTTCTATAATAGTTGAACTCTAACACCTGTCAGGAATCAATAAGCATAGAAAGACCAACCTGGAGATTCTGCAGAAAGACCGTAATAGGAGGTCATAAGAGAGAACCAGAAAGAATTGGAATCCATTGCTTCCTCTCACTCTGCAGTGGTTTTAAAGTTTAGTGTGTGTGAGACTCTTCTGAGAATAATGCTAAAATGTAGGTTCCTGGACCACATTACCAGAGATTCTGATTCACCCAGTCTAGGCAGGAACCAGGATTCTGATTTATTATTAAATGCTCTATGTGGTTCTAAAGGTGACTTGAGGATCCTAATGTGCGAAATATCGACTAAACACTTTATCTATGATGCTTACTCCCAAGATGGGTAGTAAGTGGCTTGGGAACAAAATCCATACTTAATTGATTTTTGCAGACTCATAGAGTGTGAGGCATTAGACTCACTAACGTTTTCAGCTGAAAAGGGTGCTTTTCATGTGTTCTGTTAATTAACTTTAGTGATAAAGATTTGTTATTTACCACGTTTCACTTCATATTTTAAGAATTAAGATCCAGGTTCTGAATTAAGGTGAGAGATGAGTGATCGAATGTGGCGAATATTGATGGCTTTTTCCCCAAAGCTGTTGTCTCTGTTCTAAAAAGATACTCCACTTTAATCTGAGCAAATTGACGCCCAGAATAAACATTTCCCAACCTCCTTTGCAACTGGCTGAGCCATGTTACCAGGCCCTCATTCTGGCCACTGTTCTATAAGGAAAAGAGATATTGATAGCTTCTAGGTTGTAGCCATAAAGGAAACGAATTTATTCTTTTCTTTCCCCTTCCTTGGTGGTAGAATGTAAATGCAGTGGTGAAGACATCATGGACCAAACAGTCCAGTCTGTTTGGTTAACACAGCCAAAGAAGTTAACAGAGAAGTTAAGATCTCCAAGGAATATAATCACATGGCTTTGACTTATGTGTTAGAAAGGCAGAGAAAAGAAACTTGTGTCTTGTGTAAGATTCTGCTCTTCTGAGTCCATACCATGCAAAACTAAACCCAGTTTGTTCTAATACATGCATCAAATAAGCACCCAGGATTAGAACAGTGAAATATTATGATGTGAAATGAATACTAGAGTGTAAAATGAACACTCTAGTGCCTCCCTTCTAAGGCTATTAGAAGAACCACAAGATGTATATTGCATGATGAAATGCCTGCAACTTTGTAAATACAGGCAGGAGGAGAAGGGGGCTACAGAGGATGAGATGGCTGGATGGCATCACTGACTTGATGGATGTGAGTCTGAGTGAACTCCAGGAGTTGGTGATGGACAGGGAGGCCTGGCGTGCTGCGATTCATGGGGTTGCAAAGAGTCGGACACGACTGAGTGAATGAACTGAACTGAATGATTTTAATTACTGAATAATTTATGTCATTATTTATAAGTCACTGACTCTATGATAAAGATACTGTGCTAAGATTAGTAGAATAACTGAGATATAAAGAAAAACTGACTTCAGCTCTAAATTTTAAGTGGAATTTGAGTGATCTCCAGGCCATAAGACCTTGAGTAGGAAACACTAGCCCA
The DNA here is from genome assembly GCF_055505025.1 of Bos grunniens. Taxonomy (NCBI): domain Eukaryota; kingdom Metazoa; phylum Chordata; class Mammalia; order Artiodactyla; family Bovidae; genus Bos; species Bos grunniens. The sequence goes on from NC_141193.1 coordinate 31,025,425, forward strand.
GTGTACGTTTGGCATCAGGCCCCTGATGATTTGCTGGAAAACATAACCACCAGTCAAGCAGGGGCAATGTTGAGTTCCAAGGCCCTTACAAAATACAAAGGTAATGTCTGTGAAAGTGGATACTAGAAAGGTTATTTGGATGACTGATTTACTATTCATGGAGAGTATACATTGCAGGGTTTTTGTTGAAGGCTTTTTGAATCATATTCCCATCGTCATGAAAAACAACCCCGTCACAGTACTACAGCCAGAAAGATTTATGTGTGTGTCTTTTACCATATTTGAGAGGGCTGCTTAGCAACAATGCTAGGGAACATTTGAAGGTAGCCATGTGTTAGATAATATGTATTATTTAAAACCATTCAAGGTGGGGTGGTGAAGGCAAAGGAATGGGAGCAGTCAACTTAAATTATGTCTGCATGATATGAACTAGAGAGATTTTGCTGTGAGCACAAAGCCAGACAATGGAATGCCCACTGGATTGTGTCTCTATAAATTGGGGGCGAGTAATAACATTGCTTTCAGCAGTGCTTTTCAAACTTGAGTGAGTAGCAGAATCACCTGAAGTGCTTGTTAAAACAGCCAGACCACACTCTCAGCGTTTCTCATTCGGTTAGTTCTGGGTAAATTGGGGGCCCAATAAGTATCAGGTGATTCGATTGCTGCTTGCATTGATTGCATCGGTGCTCAGTCCGACTCTTTACGACCCCCTGACTGTGGCCCACCAGGCTGCTCTGTCTGTGGGACTCTCCAGGCAAGAATACTGGAGTGGGTTGCCGTTTCCTATTCCAGGGGACCTTCCTGACCCAGGGGTTGAACCTGCGTCTCTTGCATCTCCTGCATTGGCAGGCAGATTCTTTACCACTGAGCCACCTGGGAAGTTGCTGCTCATCCAGAAAACAGATTTTGAGGCCCACTGGCTTACAGGAAGTTCTAGTAAAGTTTGGTAGGTAAGCAAACAAACTGTTTCTGTGTTGATATCTTTCAAGGTCGTAGGGTTCCTCTCATTCGCTATCCACATAGAGGTTAGATTATAAAATTCTAGATAGTAAAGACCAAATCTTGTTTGTTATTGTAACTGAGGCTTTGTCTAGTGCTGGGCATTTCTTAGCTGCTTGGGTTTTTTGGGTTCTTTTTCTAAGAGGAAGCCTTTCTGCCTTCTTTCTTCTCCTTCATTGTGGCAACACTCCAGACAGCAATACATTCTTTCAGACATGTCTGTGTTGTGGAAAGTGCTTTGTATAACATGCCAATAATTGCTTCACAGGCGAGAATTCCTCCTCTGTTACGGACATAGCTGCATTTGGGGGTGGGAGGCAGGGATAAGGTTTTTATGAGCCTGGACCATGGAGACAGGAGATCTGATGGAAGTCAAAACCTGGGTTTGAATCTTGGCTTTGTTTTTTATTTGCCCTGTGAGTTAAGAGAATCACCTAATCTGTGTCCTTACTTCACTGTTCAGTTCAGTCACTCAGTCGTGTCCAACTCTTTGTGACCCATGGACGGCAGCATGCCAGGCTTCCCTGTCCATCACCAGCTCCCGGAGCTTGTTCAAACTTGTGTGCATCAAGTTGGTGATGCCATCCAACCATCTCATCCTCTGTCATCCCCTTCTTCTCCCACCTTCAATCTTTCCCAGCATCAGGGTCTTTTCCAATGAGTCAGTTCTTTGCATCAGATGGCCAAAGTATTAGAGTTCAGCTTCAGCATCAGTCCTTCCAATGAATATTCAGGGCTGATTTCCTTTAGGATTGACTGGCTTGATCTTCTTGCAGTCCAAGGGACTCTCAAAGAGTCTTCTCCAACACCACAGTTCAAAAGCATCAATTCTTCAGCGCCCAGCTTCACTGTTCAACTTCACTGTTACATGGGTTTTATTATTTGGAATATTAATAATGTACTTTATGATACATCAAGACTTAAATGGGTTAACACATTTAAAGTTCAGTTATATTCAATTCTTTGAGCTGAAGGTTTTTTGATTTTAACTTAAGGGAAATAAAAATTATTCCTGGTAAAAATATTTAGCAATAGTAAAAAGGAATGACTGAGTACTTGTGGAAAAAAACAGAGGTGAAATGATGTCTTAGCAAGAGAGGTTTCTACAATGGAACAGAGATAAAGCTAGATCTGACTATCTCTGTGTCTATAAGGTGGGCAGGATTAGTAAGTGAAGGGGGACTGTTGGTATGAGTATAAAGACCAAGGAATATAGATACTGTAGGGAGAGAGCAAATTAGCCAATATTACGGTGGTCAGGCACTCTCTCCCCACAAGTTGTAAACACATGGTTGTGTAACAGCTGAGAGCGTTTGTAAAATCGTGCACGTGCAACGTCCTATATAAGCACCACCTGAAAAGTTCTTGTAGGTGAGGCAGGTCAAGTTCCATTGAGTTTCACAGTCGTCGTTGCTGCTGCATCAGCCCTTAAAGAGTAAAGTCTGTCTGCCTTGCTGATGCTAATAATGCATGTCCATAGTACTATGGTAACCCACTCCAGTACTCTTGCCTGGAGAATCCCATGGATGGAGGAGCCTGGTAGGCTACAGTCCATGGGGTCTTAAAGAGTCCGACACAACTGAGCGACTTCACTTTCACTTTCATAGTACTATAGCTCCTCGCATTTTCTTCCAGCTTCCCTACTCACGTCTTGCCTACCCTGGTTTCACTGAATGATGAGATACAGCAAGACAGATACAATTGATTGTAAACTGTTGCTTGCTTAAAATTGTACGTTTGTAAAAATACTCAATTTGCAACACTATTTTTTTTTCTTTTGTATGCTTGGCTGTTGTTCAGTCACTCAGTTGCGTCTCTTTGCAACCCATGGACTACAGCATGCCAGGTTTCCCTGCCCTTCACTATCTCCTGGAGTTTGATCAAAGGGAAAAGATTCTGATGTTGGGAAAATTGAGGGCAGAAAGAGAAGGGGGGCAACAGAGGATGAGATGGTTGGATGGCATCATTGACTCAATGGGCATGTCTGGGTTTGTCATAGCTTTCTTTCCAAGGAGCAAGCGTCTTTTAATTTCATGGCTGCAGTCACCATCTGCAGTAATTTCGGAGCCAAAGAAAATAATTTTGTCACCATTCCCATTGCTTCCCCATTTATTTGCTTTGAAATGATGGGACTGGATGGCATGATCTTAGTTGTTGGATGTTGAGTTTAAGCCAGCTTTTATACTCTCCTTTTTCACCTTCATCAAGAGGCTCTTTAGTTTCTCTTCACTTTCTGCCATAAGGGTGGTGTCATCTGCATATCTGAGGTTATTGATATTTGTCCCATCAGTCTTGATTCCAGCCTGTGCTTCATCAAGCCCAGCATTTCACCTGATGTACTCAGCATATAAGTTAGCTCAGTTGATAAAGAATCCACCTGCAATGCGTGAGACCTGGTTTTGATCCCTGGGTTGGGAACATCCCCTGGAGGAGGGTATGGTGACCCTCTCCAGTATTCTTGCCTGGAGAATCCCCATGGACAGAGGAGCCTGGCTGGCTACAGTCCATGGAGTTGCAAAGAGTTGGACATGACTGAGTGACTAAGCACACACACACATTTCACTCTCCTCTTTGACCTTCTTCGAGAAGCTCTGTAGTTCCTCTTTGCGTTCTGCCATTAGGGTGGTGTTATCTGGATATCTGAGGGTATTGATATTCCTCTCAGCAATCTTTGATTCCAGCTTGTGATTCATCTAGCCCCGCATTTCACGTAATGTATTCTGCATATAAGTTAAATAAGCAGAGTGACAATATATAACCTGAGATACTCCTTTCCCAATTTTGAACCAGCCCATTATTCCATGTGCTTATTCATTTTTAATAAGTGACAAAAAGGATATTTGTAGTTTAACACATGATCTTAAGTTCTTATTGATTAAACTGCTACTTGGAACTTTCAAAGAGATATCTGTGGTATAAGGCCACTTTATAATAAAGCAAACTTAATATTTATAAAGTTTTAATAAAGTTTTAGTAATATCCAACTACTTAAACAATCATGCTGATTCTCCTCAAAGAATATATATTTCATATGGAAGATCTAATATACTTCATTTTAAGTGGTGAATATACTGATTATTTCAGCCTAGATCTTCACGACCCAGATAATCACAATGGTGTGATCACTCACCTAGAGCCAGACATCCTGGAATGTGAAGTCAAGTGGGCCTTAGAAAGCATCACTATGCACAAAGCTAGTGGAGGTGATGGAATTCCAGTTGAACTATTCCAAATCCCGAAAGATGATGCTGTGAAAGTGCTGCACTCAATATGCCAGCAAATTTGGAAAACTCAGCAGTGGCCACAGGACTGGAAAAGGTCAGTTTTCATTCCAATCCCAAAGAAAGGCAATGCCAAAGAATGCTCAAACTACTGCACAATTGCACTCATCTCACACGCTAGTAAAGTAATGCTCAAAATTCTCCAAGCCAGGCTTAAGCAATATGTGAACCGTGAACTTCCTGATGTTCAAGCTGGTTTTAGAAAAGGCAGAGGAACCAGAGATCAAATTGCCAACATCCGCTGGATCATCAAAAAAGCAAGAGAGTTCCAGAAAAACATCTATTTCTGCTTTATTGACTATGCCAAAGCCTTTGACTGTGTGGATCACAATAAACTGTGGAAAATTCTGAAAGAGATGGGAATACCAGACCACCTGATCTGCCTCTTGAGAAATCTGTATGCAGGTCAGGAAGCAACAGTTAGAACTGGACATGGAACAACAGACTGGTTCCAAATAGGAAAAGGAGTTCGTCAAGGCTGTATATTGTCACCCTGCTTATTTAACTTATATGCAGAGTACATCATGAGAAACGCTGGACTGGAAGAAACACAAGCTGGAATCAAGATTGCCGGGAGAAATATCAAAAACCTCAGATATGCAGATGACACCACCCTTATGGCAAAAAGTGAAGAGGAACTCAAAAGCCTCTTGATGAAAGTGAAAGTGGAGAGTGAAAAAGTTGGCTTAAAGCTCAACATTCAGAAAACGAAGATCATGGCATCCAGTCCCATCACTTCATGGGAAATAGATGGGGAAACAGTGGAAACAGTGTCAGACTTTATTTTTTGGGGCTCCAAAATCACTGCAGATGGTGACTGCAGCCATGAAATTAAAAGACGCTTACTCCTTGGAAGGAAAGTTATGACCAACCTAGATAGCATATTCAAAAGCAGAGACATTACTTTGCCAACAAAGGTTCATCTAGTCAAGGCTATGGTTTTTCCAGTGGTCATGTATGGATGTGAGAGTTGGACTGTGAAGAAGGCTGAGCACCAAAGAATTGATGCTTTTGAACTGTGGTGTTGGAGAAGACTCTTGAGAGTCCCTTGGACTGCAAGGAGATCCAACCAGTCCATTCTGAAGGACATCAGCCCTGGGATTTCTTTGGAAGGAATGATGCTAAAGCTGAAACTCCAGTACTTTGGCCACCTCATGCAAAGAGTTGACTCATTGGAAAAGACTCTGATGCTGGGAGGGATTGGGGACAAGAGGAGAAGGGAATGACAGAGGATGAGATGGCTGGATGGCATCACTGACTCGATGGACATGAGTCTGGGTGAACTCGGGAGTTGGTGATGGACAGGGAGGCCTGGCGTGCTGCGATTCATGGGGTTGCAAAGAGTCGGACACGACTGAGTGACTGATCTGATCTGATCTGATTGCTTTGTAGATTGTGAAACCAGATATTGTTTTGTTTTTAATAAAGTTGAACAGATTTATTTTAATAAATTTTATATTTTAGATTTGTTTCAGTCTCACAGAATTGAGCAAAAAGTAGATACTCATATACACCCTATATCTCCATATACCTGACACTTCCTCTACTATCAGCATCCCGCACAAGAGTGGTTCATTTGTTGTAATCTGTGAACCCACTTTGACACATTGTTGTCACCCAAAGTTCAAAGCTTACGTTAGGGTTTACTCGTGGTGGTGTATATTCTATGAGTCTTGACAAATGTGTAATTATATAATCCATTCTTACAGTCTCATACAGAATAATTTCATCCCATAATAATAATAATTTCACTGCCTTTTCATCTCTCCTTCTCTCAGACCCTTAGCAAATCGTGATCTTTCACTGTCTCCATAATTTTACCTCTTCATAATGTCATATTGTTGGACTGCTATAGAATGTGTGCTTTTCAGGTTGACTCCTTATATTTAGTAATGTTCATTTAAGTTTACTTTTCATGGTTTGATAGCTCATTTCTTTTCAGTGCTGAATAATATTTTGTGTGGATGTACCACATTTCTTTCATTCACCTACTGAAAGATATCTTGGTGGCTTTCAAGTTTGGGAAATGATGAATAAAGCTCATTGTAAAGCATGAGCATCCTTGTGAAGGTTATGTGAACCTAAGTTTTAACTCCTTTGCGTAAACATCAAGGAATGCAATTGCTGGATCATATGTAGAGAATATATATATAGTTTTACAAGAAATTGTAAACTATCTTCCAAAGTCATTGTGTCATTTTATATTCTCAGCAACAGCAGTAAGAGTTTCTATTGTTACAACTCTTGACAACATTTGGTGTTGTCAGTGTTTTGAATTGTTGCCATTATTATAGTCAGTGGTATCTCACTGATGTTTTAATTTGAAATTCCCTAATGACATATGATATAGAGCATCGGTACATATATTAATGCCTTTGTACCCACCATACATGGGTTAGAAGGGCAGTTATTTAATATTTAAAGAAGAAATAAATGAATGATTAAATGACAAATCAAAACCGAGGTTCTGACTTTAATAGTGAAATTTGAAGTGGAGAGAGGTAAATTTGCCATGAAATGCTTCTGTGTTGTCATGAGAGCAGCTTCCTTGTCCACAGCATTCAGAGTGCACTCTGAACACAGATGCAACCTCCAAGTGCCTTACAGGCACTCTAGGTACTGTTGCTAATCATAAGTAGGGGAGCTTTTGCATGACTGTCCCTCTGGAACTGCTCTGTGAACACCCTTCGCATGTTTGATCTAAGCCACAAGATCATGCATTCAGCGCATACTCTTTTAGTACTGCAAATATGAAAGAAACTGAAGAGCAGATAGACCCAACCAGACAACTACTAGGCAAGTACTTATGAGCAGAAATAAAGGAAATTAAAGTATGAATAAATAAGACACCCAATACAAAATGAATCTGCACACCAAATTCCAAAATACATAAAATCCCTAGTGCTATGAAAGATAGTAAATAAAATTAACAAAAAGAATTTAGTGTAGATAATTTTTTTTCTTAATCTGACAAAGGAAAAAAAAATTTGCTTTGTTTTACATGAACAGGATGTATTGGTGGCTGTGAATAAGGGGAGGTGGGTGGCAGGCAGTGTCAAAGCTTGCTTGGCAGTGCGTTCTAGCAGGGGAGCGCAGCATTGATATACCATTGACCAAAGACCGGCCCTCCTCTGTCTTCGTCTTCCATGGAGTGCACAGCTTTGGGAGTGGGGCACGTGGAGCCTTGAGGATGGAAGCGGGGGCCGTCACCTGTGTCCACACTGCCTCCCGCTACTCCGTATTCGGTGGTTTAGTGAGGCCCTCCGGTCGGCCCCACCCAGGTAGGCCCAAGGCCCTGGCGGAGCACTGACAAGGCCGCACTTGACTATCCAGAGGCAGTAAAAGCTGTAACACAGTTTCCGTAGGTGAACTTGGGGAGGACCCACCAACTGGGCTCTGAGCGTGCAAGTTTGCTCCCGTTGGGCCCTGGACGTGTAGGAGGGATGGGGTGCCCACGTTTCGGTGTGGCCTTTGCAGGGGCGAAGAGAGCCAGAAGGTGAGGGCTGGCCTGACGGGATGAGGTGGCAGCTATGGCACAGCGGGGCTGTGTTTTATGCAGTTGTACTGCTTGTATTTGACTGTGGAAAATATATTCTAACACTTTTTTTTTTTTGCGTCCTGTGCCTGAGATTTCCTCCATTTCGGTCAAATTCATTTTGGTAAAACTCCAGAAAGAGAATTCAGTGTTCTCACAAAGTCAAAGAAAGAGGGAGATTTCTTCTCAGTTGCTCTAAGTCGCTCAGATTGGTTCCCAAGATGAGCTCGCTTTATTGGGCTGGGAATTCCCAATAGAATTGCAGAGAGAAGGTGGCAGGTGTTCAAGTCTTCAGTGGGCACATCAAGAAGAGCATATACTCAGGAGTAATTCCAAGTGAATTAGCTGATGTTTTCTAGTGATTTCACAACAAATTTACTTTGCCTTCTGACTGCTCTAGGGGCAAAGTTATTTTATAAACCATAATTTATTTTATTGCCTAGAGGGTTTTTATTGGCTGGTAAAAGTATAAGGAAATCAGTCCTGGGTGTTCATTGGAAGGACTGATGCTAAAGCTGAAACTCCAATACTTTGGCCACTTCAAGCAAAGAGTTGACTCACTGGAAAAGACCCTGATGCTGGGAGGGGTTGGGGGCAGGAGGAGAAGGGGACGACAGAGGATGAGATGGCTGGATGGCATCACTGACTCGATGGACATGAGTTTGAGTGAACTCTGGGAGTTGGTGATGGACAGGGAGGCCTGGCGTGCTGCAATTCATGGGGTCACAAAGAGTCAGACACGACTGAGCGACTGAACTGAACTGAAAAGTGTATGTGTCTAGAATTAAAAGCTCAAAGACCGATTCCATGTTTATGTACATTCTGGTTATTGCCCACACATTATTCAGTAGAAATCCAGGACTTGTCTTCATTATTTGCTGTTTATCCCCAAGCTGAGAATGAGTAAAAACTATACAACATGATGAAGACCATGGGTTCTGGCAGAGATTAGACCTGGACAAATCCCAGCTAGACCACTTAGTAGCTGCTGAACATGAGTGGGCTAAATAACATCATTCAGCCTCAGGTTTGTCATTTTTAAAATGGAGATGATTTAGAATTTTTTGCCTGTAGGGTTGCTGCAAAGAATCAATGAAATAACATATGTTAAGTAACTTTGTACAATACCTGTTGCAAAATAAGCATTCGGCAAATGCTAGTTTAAACATACACTCTCAATACTCAGTGGACGCCCCCCACCTCCCGCCCCATTTTTATTGAGTATAATTATAATATGATACTGTCTTAAGTTTAAGGTGTATAGCATGTTGACTTGATACATTTATATATTCCAATATAATTACTACCATAGATTAGCTAACACCTCCTTCAGCTCACCTAATTACCATTTCTTTTTTGGGTGTGTGATGAGAATATTTTGGACCTACTCTTCTAGCAACTGTATATGATACAGTATCATTATATATAAAATCACAGTGTTGTACATTAGATCCCCAGAACTTATTCATCTTCTGACTAGAAGTTTGTACTTTTTGACCAGTTTTCCAACTCTTTAGTTCCCAATAGTCACTATTCTACTCTCTTTTCTTACAAATTCAGTTTTTTCTTAGATCCCACATAGGAGATATTATGCAGTATTTATCTTACTCCATCTGACTTTTCTTATCATAATACTTTCAAGGTCCATCTGTATTATTGCAAAAGACAAGATTTCCTTCATTCTCATCAATGGATAACACTTCAAAGTGTATGTATGTGTATATGAGTAAATCACTATATAACCATTATGATATATTATTTATCCATTCATTCATTGGTGGACACTTAGGTTGTTTGTATATCTTGGTTATTACAAATAATGCTGCAGTAAACATGGGAGTGTAGGTATCTTTTCTATATCCTGCTTTAATGTCCTTTGGATATATCTCAGAAGTGTTGTTGCTGGATCATAAGGTAACTCCATTTTTAATGGTCTTGAGGAAACTTCATACTGTTTTCCATAATGGCTGCACTAATTTACATTCTCACCCTTAGTGCAATAGTATTCCCTTTTCTCTACATCCTCAAAAACACTTGCTATCTCTTGTCTTTTTGATAACAGCCTTTTTAACAGGTGTGAAATACCTCGTTGTGGTTTGCTTTACATTTCCGTAATAACTGGTGATGTTGAGCACTTCATGTACCTGTTGGCCATTTATATGTCTTCTTGGGAAAATGTCTGTTCAGTTCCTCACTCATTTTTAATGAGGTTTTTTGTTTGTTTGTTTGTTTCTGAGTTGTATGAGTTTAATTCCCCCAACAAAATATTGCCTAAAACTTAACTGCTAAGTAGACCTATATGGGGATGGGGAGATGGGGACAACTGTTAGATATCTTAATGAATTTGAAATCCAGAATTCTTCCTGCTTTATTTTCCTAAAGAGTAAATCTGATCATGTAACTTTCATGCTAAACATCCAATATCATGGCTTCAGTGGCTTACAGGGCCCTGTTTGACTAACCCTAAAGCCCCTCTCCCATCTTATCTTTCAACTCTTGAGAATCCTAGGGTCTAGTACACACACTCTTCTCTCTCTCCTGCCATTTCTTATTATTTGGCTGAATCCTTTGCCCATTTAGGGCTTCCCTGTGGCTTAGATGGTAAAGCATCTGCCTGCAATGCAGTGGAGCCAGGTTCGATCCCTGGGTCAGGAAGATCCCCTGGAGAAGGAAATGGCAACCCACTCCAGTACTCTTGCCTGAAAAACTCCATGGACTGTCGCCTGAGAAGCCTGGTAGGCGACAGTCCATGGAGTCACAGAGTCGGACACGACTAAGCGACTTCACTTTTGCACATCTAGAAGCAGCTCAGTGTCATTCCCTCAGTAGGTGTCTCCCCGGAGCCTTGCTGCTGTTGTCAGATTCCTCCGTGGATGTGACCTTCTTGAAGAGAGGGGTTGTTTTGCCTCCATTCCTGGTACATAAAAAGTTTCTATAAAGGTTGATAAGAGTATTAATGCTTTATTTAATGAAGTTATTTCTGGAATGAATGGCATCTCATTTATTTAGCAACACTTTTTAACCCATTAGAATGAGAGCTGTCTGGTAAAGGAAGGGGGTGTTTAATGACAGCAGAAGCAGGTTCTATTTCCAAGAGAGTTGTCTATTTTAAAAAAAGACCAAATAAGACATATAGAGAAATACTATTGAGAGCAGTGTTTCTCCACAATAAACTTTTATCTCTAAGAACAATTAGAGGACTCAAGAGCTAGAAATGTATGTCACCTGCTAAAATAATAGTATTTATATATAAAAATTGTGATTTCAAAACTCTGAACCTTCTTAGAGTGCTGTCATAATCTTCAAGAAGAGTAGTTCTTATTTTTTGCAAGACAAACTGAACTTCATTGAAATAATAGCTAATATTTATTGAGTGCTTATTGTGTGACAGTCACTGTTATAAATGTTTTGTTTATGCCATCTCACTTAATACAACCACTCCATTGGTCATAACAGTTATCTAGTTTTATGAGAGGAAAAACAGAGGCATCAAAAACCACAGAGCATATAAAAAACAGATTTAAATACAGTTGTTTTTAGACAGAACTGAGCTGTTCTGTCCTAACTCAGTCACTGTGCCATATTATAGTCATACTGTTTGCAAAGTGATCTTGTAGGTATAAGGCCAACCAGTTCAGAGGACATCTAATTAATATACTCAGTAAATTGAAATATATTAAAACTATCTTTTTACCTGTCATCAGAAAAAGTCACCAACTCATAACCCCTCTTAATAGTCCTGAAGCTGAAAGAAATCTGAGATGACCTAGATATTCTTCATTATTTCACGTATGTCAACATTGTCTCGTGACATTGAATATTAGAGCTAGTATGGTGCTAAGCTAAGAATAAAATTCTCATGAAGCACTCATACATTTTCTAATGAATTAGAGCCAAGGTCAGTATGCCCTCCTGTTCCGGAGATAACCTTGTCGAGGAAGCCTTTGAGCACTTGTACAACTTTTGTTATGCCTTTAACCAATTTGGAGTTCAAGTTGGCGAGGCTGAAGCTTCTCTGGGGTCCCTACCGTCACTTGGCTGAGGGTGGTTTTACGTGTTTACAGAATGATCCTGCCACTCATGTCTACTATTCTAAATCATTCTGTAAAAATGTAAATCTTGATTAAAGTAGCTATTAGTTTACATACAGATTAAGTCATAGCATTACATTTAAACAAGGGAATTACTTGAGAAAATAGTGTTGTTTGGTTTTCAGCTATCTTTCTTGCTGCTTGCATTATGTTTTAGTGTAATTTTAAAGAGAATATCTAAGTCTTTTTTTGACCAAATGTGATTCAGCTGTCCAAGCTCTGCATTTATATTATATAGAAATGGCTGACTCCCTTTGGCGTTTTTCTCCATTATAGATTTGAAACTATTTTATAGACAATTTTATTTTCATCCATTTTGAAATTCTACTTTTTTCCTTTTGTGTGGCTTAGAATAAATAGACCTTATATGTTTCATATTTTATGCAGTTCCTATGCAGCTGAGCTTTATTAAATGGGAGGATATTTTCTCTTCTTTATGGATCTCTTCACTCCTTATTTTAAAACAAAAATCGTCTTTAAATTTTAAAGAGTCATCAGTTGTAGAGTGGATTGCGATTTAACAGCATTCTTGGGGTGGAGGGAACAAAAAATATAATAAATGAAAAGTGCCAAATATTGTAGACCACATCCTGATTTCAGAAACATTAAAAAGTGAAAAAATTGTGCATCCCACAAACTGGTGAAATACATGTTCATGGTTTATACCAGTCCAGTAACTTATCCTTCTCCTGAGATATGCTCAATAAGAGACTCTTAGGGAATTTGTAAAATATTATAACATCTGCAGATACTTTAGAAGCAAAGTATTTGTCACATACTTCTCAGAAACTGTTACTTTTCTTTATATGGGATATAATGTTTTGAGTTCCAACTCTATTTGAAAGAACATGTCCATTTTTTTCAGGCATTTAAAAAACATTTCAATTGAAACATGTGGCTCACAAGCATTCTTATATAGTGGTTTGTGCAGTTTTAGAAACTTCTAAAAAGGAGATGCTACCTGCCGTGAGACGCAGCACTCTCTGGTTTTAGTTTGAATACCACTGCAGGTGTTTTTACTTTTGGTTTATCCTTAATTGCACATTGAAGACATTAACACATGTTTTCATCTGCCTGGCAGCAGTGGTATATTTTATTTAAATCCAGAAAATAATGTGATAAGCATATTTACATAATTTATTATGTTTGACAAACCTAAGTGTTCCCAGATTTTGACTTTCACCATGAAAATTCATTGAGACCTCATCAACCTACCTTGTAATTAAGTACACTGATTTATAGCCTCTTTTTCAATTGTCAAAATAATTCTATTCCTGTCTCATAATTATAGAACCCTCCTCCTACTTGGTTCCTGCCTATTTTCTGAGCCTCATTCCCCAAGTGTTCTCTATCCTACATGAAATAAATTCATGCTTTGCCTGATTGAACCATTATTGGTTTCTGTTCTTTGCAAACAAAAATTCAAATTTCATTTGAAAGTACTATGTAAAATGGAAATGCATAGTAATTTTAGAATTTTTACATTTCCATATAGCAAAATGAATAGAGATAGGCTAGATTTATGTATGTTGTATGTATGTTGAATGCATGTCGGATTTGAGCTAGCACGTGTGTGTATGCTTAGTCACTTCAGTCATATCTGACTGTTTGCAACTGTATAGATTATAGCTCCCCAGGCTCCTCTGTCCATGGGATTCTCCAAGCAAGGATACTGAAGTAGGTTGCCATGCTCTCCTCCAGGAGATCTTCTTGACTCAGGGATCGAACCCAGGTCTCTTATGTCTCCTGCTTTGGCAGGTGGGTCCTTTACCACTAGAACCACCAGGGAAGCCCAAGCTACCATGCAAGCTGCAGTGAAAATGTGATGCTTTACGTTTGAGGCAAAACTCAAAACTAGATTAACAGATCTACCTATTACATTTTGTTATTATCATATTTGAGCTTGAGTTTTATCATATAGACAAGAGGAGATATTGAGTGACATTTTAGGTAGTTTTTCAAGAAACTAGGTTCCCAAGAAGGTTGTTGGGACATTTGTTTTAAGCAACCCCAAATTTGTGCAAATTTGTCCATCTGGGAGACTTTCCTTTAGTAAGTAGTAAGCAGGGTCTGTATTTCATTTAGTGAAGCCAAAATAGATGGATATGTTCTGTGCCCACATCTGATCCAAGCATGAGCATTAGATATAAGCTTGGATGTTTGGATTTGGTGTAGGGGAGGCTACCACTCTGAATCCTAAGATATTGACAAAATTATAGTTATGTAGATAGGGTGGACAAAAAGATTTAAGTACAACATTAAGTGAACAGAGAAGCTGGAGCTAGAAGCATATAGCTGAAGAACCCAGGATTATATATACTAGCTTTAGATAAGTGTGAAGGGAAATAGAGGGGCCATCAGCATCACCAGAATTCAGTAAATCTCTGTCCAAACTCATGTGTTCTTTTTTCCATGTTATATTCAGTCTCAGCTGAGTTGTGACGTAGTGATGACCCTCAGTACATTTTCCTAAGTAATTCTTGAAAATAAAATTTTATATTTGAGTCTCATCAGCAGCTTTTATGTTACTTTACCAAATGTGGATGAAGCCTCTGATTGGCTGAGTTTGAATTTCATCCTTTCCCTTGATAGAGTGGGTAAAGTCAGTATCACACAGCCACTTAGAATTAGCATGGAAAAATGATTCTCACAAGAAAAATCAGGATCTAGTTATTAGAAAAAGGATAGTATAAGCTTGATAGGCAGGGAAAACAGACACCTAAACATTTTATGATTCTTTTAATCTACTTTTTCTTATGTCCCAGCAAATCATATTCATAGTTGGATCCTAGCATTTGGGGCATAATTACATGTGTAAGTTGTTATTTTAGGCCTTCTGAAAGCATCATCCAATTTGATAGGGATGAGATCCATCGTTTAGAGGGTAGATAAAATGCTACATGTCTGATTACACAATTGTAAAGAGTATGTTCTTAATGCCTGAATGATTTGTTGTTGTTCAGTTGCTCGTTCATGTCCACCTCTTTGAGATCCCATGGACTGCAGCATGCCAGGCTCCTCTGTCCTCCACTATCTACCAGAGATTGCTCAAACTCATGTCCAATGAGTCAGTGATGCTTTCTAACCATCTCATCCTCTGCTGCCCCCTTCTCTTTTTGCCTTCCATCTTTCCCAGCATCAGGGTTTCTTCCAATGAGTCGGCTCTTCACATCAGGTGGCCAAAGTATTAGAGCATCAGCATCAGTCCTTCCAGTGAATATTTAGGATTGATTTCCTTTAGGTTTGACTAGTTTGATCTCCTTGCTGTCCAAGGGACTCTCAGGGTTCTTCTCCAGCACCAAAATTCAAAAGCACCAATTCTTTGGTGCTCAGCATTCTTTATGGTTCAACTCTCACATCTGCACATGACTACTGGAAATACCAAGTCTTAATTCTTTCTGAGATTAAAGAGGTGTGATCACCAGCACTGAATGAAAAGGTTAAATCAGCGAATTTTCTGGGAGTCAGTGTTCCCTCTCCAGTGCTCTGTGCCATCTGTGTTTCTGAAAAATATGTCATTTAAGAAAAATCTCAGTACGGGTCTTGCAAGTCTTACTTTTATCCCACAATTGGCCTCATTATGGGTGATTATAATTGATTATCCTCAGTTCTGGATTTATTTCAAAATAGTTAAATAGTCTAGTTCTTAAGCTCTGGAAATGATATTTATTTTAATGGAAACATATTGTTTGCATGGATGCCCAGAATTATCAACTGCCAGAGCAGACTGTGGATACACAGCATAATCATTGCTCATTTTGGGGATGGCCACAGGGTATCCATGTGGGACAGTCTTCCTTGTGCTAATATAGTTGCATTGTCCAAGTCTATCACACACGTTTGAAAAGAAATATTCACTGCTGTATCACTTTAGAATTAAACATAATGAACAAATGAAAGAAAAAAAATCAAAAGAAAGGAAGGAAGGAAGAAAGGAAAAAGAAAAAAGGGGGTAAAATCTTTAAGTGAAGATGTAAATTTTAAATAGTATGGTAAAATTTAAAGTATTAAATTTTAAGTAGAAATATATTATTAGCTTTATTATCTTTCTAAATTTACTCATGTATGGATATTAACACACAAGGCCTTTAGATGTCCTTCACTCAGCTTGTCTCAATTTTATTTATTTAATATTCCTATTTTTTAGATATTTTAACTTTTTATTTTGAAATAATTGTTCCCAGTTTTATTGGAAATTAATTGACACATATCACTGTATAAATTCAAGGAGTACATCATGATGGTTTACTTTATGTATATTGTGAAATGATTATCACAATAGGTTCAGCAAGCATCCATCTTCTCATACAGATATAGTAAAAAGAGAAGAATGATCAAAGGGACATTTTCCTTGTGATCAGCCCTCTTTGGATTTTCTCTCTTAACTTTTTTTTCTGTATGTCATCCATCAGAGTTAGCTGCAGGTATCATGCTGCACTTTACACATACAATATTTATCTGATAATTTCAGATTTCTGCCTCTTGACTACCTTTCTCTAATTCCTCCTCCTTCTCCCCTCCACTTCTGGTAACCATAAGTTTGATCTCTTTTTCTGTGAGTTTGGTTGGTCGGTCTTTAGTTTCTCTATCTGACTTACCTCATTTCACATTTTGCCCAGGTTTTCACAAATGACAAGCATTTCTTCTTTTTAACCACACACACACACGTATACACACATACACTCACACATATACCACAACTTCTCTGTCCGTTCATCCATCAGTGGGCACTTAGGTTGTTTGCAGGCCCAGAATTATAAATAATCCTGCTGTGAAGGTGGGGGTACCGATACTTTTCCAAGTTAGTTTTTCCTTTGGTGGAAGTAGACTTGTTGGATCATATGGTAGTTCTGTGTTTAATTTTTCGAGGATCCTCTGTACTGTTTTTCATAGTGGCTGTAGCAGTTTACAGTGTCACCAGCAGCGCCAAGGTTCCCTTTTCTTTGCATTTCTGCCAGCATTTGTTATCTCTTGTCTTTTGATGATGGCCATTCCAACAAGCATGAAACAATACTCTATTGTTTCAATCTGCTTTTCCCTAACGACTAGTGATGTTAAGGATAATCTCATATACCTGTTGGCTTTTTGTATATCTTCTTGGAGAAGTGTCAATTTATGTCCTTTGTCCAGTTTTTCAAATTAGACTATTTGGTTGTTTGCTGTTGCATTGTACGAGTTCTTTACATATTTTGAATATTAACTCATCAGATACATTATTTGTACCCTTTTTTTTTTTTTTTGCCATTTCATTGGTTTTATTTTTACTTTGTTGATGATTTCTTTTGCTGTACAGAAGTTATTTAGTTTGAGGCCGTCCCATTTGTTATTGCTGCTTGTGCTAAAGCAGGTTAGAAATATCAGATCCAAAAAGACATTACAAACATCGAGTAGCCAATTAATATAGAATGTTCTCATGTACCTTTCCCCAAAACCTCTAATATAACAACCTACAGTGATACTATAATTATTGAACCAGAAAATTAACATTGAATTTTACCAGTGTTTCCACTAAAGACCTCTAGCCTTAGAATGATGAAAATCTAAGTGAACAACAAATCTCTAGAGATACTGAAGATATATACCTAATATTTAAAAACTGAGAGAAATCAAAAAAGAAAAATAGACAATTTAATAAAAAAATTTAACATCCCCTGTGTCAAAAATATCATAAATAGACATGTACCGTAGGAAAACAAGGGTAATTTTTAACCTACAAACTGAGCAATACTGTGGAGTTAAAATATAAGTATGTGTCTCTTTACTGTAGTTTCTGAGCTTTTAGATACAGGAATACCATACATTAAAGACTTTAAAAACCTTAATCTGGGGGGAGGAGCTAAGATGGCAGAGGAGTAGGACGGGGAGAACACTTTCTCCCCCACAAATTCATCAAAAGAACATTTAAATGCTGAGTAAATTCCACAAAACAACTTCTGAAAGCCGGCAGAGGACATCAGGCACCCAGAAAAGCAACCCAAGTCTTCGAAAGGAGGTAGGGAAAGATATAAAAGACAAAAAAAGGGACAAAAGAGGGAGGGACGGAGTTCCGTCCTGGGAAGGGAGTCTTAAAAAGAGAGAAGTTTCCAAACACCAGGAAACCTTCTCACTGCCGAATCTGTGCTGAGCCTTGGAAGCACAGAGGGCAGCATAACAGGGAGGAAAAATAAATAATTAAAACCCGCACATTGTGAGCCCTACGGTAACTCCCCCAGCGGAGAAGCAGCGCAGACGCCTGCATACACCATTAGCAAGCGGGGGCTGGGCAGGGAGGCGCAGCGCGGGCTGCATCGCAAGAATCTGGCCTGAATACCCCGAGCACTATCTGAGCGAAATAATTTGGGCTAGCAAACCAGACTGTGGGATATCTACCACGCAAAAAGCCAGCCCTAACCTATGACACCGCCAGGCCAGCGCGTGGAATAAAGGACTGAACAGAGATAGCCGGCAGCAGACCATCCCCCTCCGGTGATAGGCAGCCAGAGCCGGAAGGGGGCAATCGCAGCCCCAGAGAGACATTATCTATAAAACTGTAAGCAGGCTTCTTTGCTAACTAAAACTTCTTGGGGGTCTGGATGGTCAACATCTGCCTGAGAAGGTGTGCCGGTGCACAACTAGATAACCGAGCGGCGGGGAGGCGATAAGTTGCAGCAATCGCGCGCGCGCAAAACACCTCATCACCTGAGCTGCTCGGATCTGGGAAGGGCACAAAAAGCAGGCCCAACTGAGAGTCTGCACCTCTGAGGACTACCCGAGTGCCTGAACCTGAGAGGCTTGGACCTGGGAAGTACAGGCAGCCCAGGGCGGGCCGCGGATGGTTCACGGCAGAGCAACCTAGAGCCTGAGCAGCGTGGGCAGAGAGGCTACACGTGCCGTGAACTGGGGGCAGACCCAGTGTGGCTGAGGCACTGCGGGCACACGCCAGTGTTATTTGTTTGCAGCATCCCTCCCTACCTCCCCTCAGTGCGACTGAACAAAGAGAAGAAATACAGCTCCACTCACCAGAACACCGACACAAGCTTCCCTAACCAAGAAACCTTGACAAGCCACCTGTACAAACCCACACAGAGCGAGGAAACGCCACAATAAAGATAACTCCACAAACTGCCAGAATATAGAAAGGACACCCCAAACTCAGTGATTTAAACAAGATGAAGAGACAGAGGAATACCCAGCAGATAAAGGAATGGGTTAAAAGCCCACCAAACCAAACAAAAGAGGAAGAGATAGGGAATCTACCTGATAAATAATTCCGAATAATGATAGTGAAATTGATCCAAAATCTTGAAATAAAAATGGAATCACAGATAAATAGCTTGGAGACAAAGATTGAGAAGATGCAAGAAAGGTTTAACAAGGACCTAGAAGAAATAAAAGAGAGTCAATATAAAATGAATAATGCAATAAATGAAATTAAAAACACTCTGGAGGCAACAAATAGTAGAATAACAGAGGCAGAAGATAGGATTAGTGAATTAGAAGATAGAATGGTAGAAATAAATGAATCAGAGAGGATAAAAGAAAAACGAATTAAAAGAAATGAGGACAATCTCAGAGACCTCCAGGACAATATTAAATGCTACAACATTCAAATCATAGGGATCCCAGAAGAAGAAGACAAAAAGAAAGACCATGAGAAAATATTTGAGGAGATAATAGTTGAAAACTTCCCTAAAATGGGGAAGGAAATAATCACCCAAGTCCAAGAAACCCAGAGAGTCCCAAACAGGATAAACCCAAGGCGAAACACCCCAAGACACATATTAATCAAATTAACAAAGATCAAATACAAAGAACAAATATTAAAAGCAGCAAGGGAAAAACAACAAATAACACACAAGGGAATTCCCATAAGGATAACAGCTGATCTTTCAATAGAAACTCTTCAAGCCAGGAGGGAAGAGCAAGACATACTTAAAGTGATGAAAGAAAATAACCTACAGCCCAGATTATTGTACCCAGCAAGGATCTCATTCAAGTATGAAGGAGAAATCAAAAGCTTCTCAGACAAGCAAAAGCTGAGAGAATTCAGCACCACCAAACCAGCTCTCCAACAAATATTAAAGGATATTCTCTAGACAGGAAACACAAAAACAGTGTATAAACTCGAACCCAAAACAATAAAGTAAATGGCAACGGGATCATACTTATCAGTAATTACCGTAAATGTAAATGGGTTGAATGCCCCAACCAAAAGACAAAGACTGGCTGAATGGATACAAAAACAAGACCCCTACATATGTTGTCTACAAGAGACCCACCTCAAAACAGGGGACACATACAGACTGAAAGTGAAGGGCTGGAAAAAGATTTTCCATGCAAATAGGGACCAAAAGAAAGCAGGAGTAGCAATACTCATATCAGATAAAATAGACTTTAAAACAAAGGCTGTGAAAAGAGACAAAGATGGTCACTACCTAATGATCAAAGGATCAATCCAAGAAGAAGATATAACAATTATAAATATATATGCATCCAACACGGGAGCGCCGCAATATATAAGACAAATGCTAACAAGTATGAAAGGAGAAATTAACAATAACACAATAATAGTGGGAGACTTTAATACCCCACTCACACCTATGGATAGATCAACTAAACAGAAAATTAACAAGGAAACACAAACGTTAAACGATATAATAGACCAGTTAGACCTAATTGATATCTATAGGACATTTCATCCCAAAACAGTGAATTTCACCTTTTTCTCAAGCGCACATGGAACCTTCTCCAGGATAGATCACATCCTGGGCCATAAATCTAGCCTTGGTAAATTCAAAAAAATACAAATCATTCCAAGCATCTTTTCTGACCACAATGCAGTAAGATTAGATCTAAATTACAGGAGAAAAACTATTAAAAATTCCAACATATGGAGCATGAACAACACCCTGCTGAATAACCAACAAATCACAGAAGAAATCAAAAAAGAAATCAAAATTTGCATAGAAACAAATGAAAATGAAAACACAACAACTCAAAACCTGTGGGACACTTTAAAAGCAGTCCTAAGGGGAAAGTTCCTAGCAATACAGGCATACCTAAAGAAACAAGAAAAAAGTCAAATAACCTAACGCTACACCTAAAGCAACTAGAAAAGGAAGAAATGAAGAACCCCAGGGTTAGTAGAAAGAAAGAAATCTTAAAAATTAGGGCAGAAATAAATGCAAAAGAAACAAAAGAGACCATAGCAAAAATCAACAAAGCCAAAAGCTGGTTCTTTGAAAGGATAAATAAAATTTTCAAACCATTAGCCAGACTCATCAAGAAACAAAGGGAGAAAAATCAAATCAACAAAATTAGAAAAGAAAATGGAGAGATCACAACAGACAACACAGAAATACAAAGGATCATAAGAGACTACTATCAACAATTATATGCCAATAAAATGGACGTGGAAGAAATGGACAAATTCTTAGAAAAGTACAATTTTCCAAAACTGAACCAGGAAGAAATAGAAAGTCTTAACAGACCCATCACAAGCACGGAAATTGAAACTGTAATCAAAAATCTTCCAGCAAACAAAAGCCCAGGTCCAGACGGCTTCACAGCTGAATTCTACCAAAAATTTAGAGAAGAGCTAACACCTATCCTGATCAAACTCTTGCAGAAAATTGCAGAGGAAGGTAAGCTTCCAAACTCATTCTATGAGGCCACCATCACCCTAATACCAAAACCTGACAAAGATCCCACAAAAAAAGAAAACTACAGGCCAATATCACTGATGAACATAGATGCAAAAGTCCTTAACAAAATTCTAGCAATCAGAATCCAACAAAACATTAAAAAGATCGTACGCCATGACCAAGTGGGCTTTATCCCAGGGATGCAAGGATTCTTCAATATCCACAAATCAATCAATGTTATACACCACATTAACAAATTGAAAAACAAAAACCATATGATTATCTCAATAGATGCAGAGAAAGCCTTTGACAAAATTCAACATCCATTTATGATAAGAACTCTCCAGAAAGCAGGAATAGAAGGAACATACCTCAACATAATAAAAGCTATATATGACAAACCCACAGCAAACATTATCCTCAATGGTGAAAAATTGAAAGCATTTCCTCTAAAGTCAGGAACAAGACAAGGGTGCCCACTTTCACCATTACTATTCAACATAGTTTTGGAAGTTTTGGCCACAGCAATCAGAGCAGAAAAAGAAATAAAAGGAATCCAAATTGGAAAAGAAGAAGTAAAACTCTCACTGTTTGCAGATGACATGATCCTCTACGTAGAAAACCCTAAAGACTCCACCAGAAAATTACTAGAACTAATCAATGATTATAGTAAAGTTGCAGGATATAAAATCAACACACAGAAATCCCTTGCATTCCTATACACTAATAATGAGAAAACAGAAAGAGAAATTAAGGAAACAATTCCATTCACCATTGCAACGGAAAGAATAAAATACTTAGGAATATATCTACCTAAAGAAACTAAAGACTTATATATAGAAAACTATAAAACACTGGTGAAAGAAATCAAAGAGGACACTAATAGATGGAGAAATATACCATGTTCATGGATTGGAAGAATCAATATAGTGAAAATGAGTATACTACCCAAAGCAATTTATAGATTCAATGCAATCCCTATCAAGCTACCAACGGTATTCTTCACAGAGCTAGAACAAATAATTTCACAATTTGTATGGAAATACAAGAAAACCTCGAATACCCAAAGCTATCTTGAGAAAGAAGAATGGAACTGGAGGAATCAACCTACCTGACTTCAGGCTCTATTACAAAGCCACAGTTATCAAGACAGTATGGTACTGGCACAAAGACAGAAATATTGATCAATGGAACAAAATAGAAAGCCCAGAGATAAATCCATGCACATATGGACACCTTATCTTTGACAAAGGAGGCAAGAATATACAATGGATTAAAGACAATCTCTTTAACAAGTGGTGCTGGGAAAACTGGTCAACCACTTGTAAAAGAATGAAACTAGAACACTTTCTAACACCTTACACAAAAATAAACTCAAAATGGATTAAAGATCTAAACGTAAGATCAGAAACTGTAAAACTCCTAGAGGAGAACATAGGCAAAACACTCTCCGACATACATCACAGCAGGATCCTCTATGACCCACCTCCCAGAATATTGGAAATAAAAGCAAAAATAAACAAATGGGACCTAATTAAACTTAAAAGCTTCTGCACAACAAAGGAAAGTATTAGCAAGGTGAAAAGGCAGCCTTCAGAATGGGAGAAAATAATAGCAAATGAAGCAACGGACAAACAACTAATCTCAAAAATATACAAGCAACTCCTACAGCTCAACTCCAGAAAAATAAATGACCCAATCAAAAAATGGGCCAGGGAACTAAATAGACATTTCTCCAAAGAAGACATACAGATGGCTAACAAACACATGAAAAGATGCTCAACATCACTCATTATCAGAGAAATGCAAATCAAAACCACCATGAGGTACCATTTCACTCCAGTCAGAATGGCTGTGATCCAAAAGTCTACAAGTAATAAATGCTGGAGAGGGTGTGGAGAAAAGGGAACTCTCTTACACTGTTGGTGGGAATGCAAACTAGTACAGCCACTATGGAGAACAGTGTGGAGATTCCTTAAAAAACTGGAAATAGAACTGCCTTATGATCCAGCAATCCCACTGCTGGGCATACACACTGAGGAAACCAGAAGGGAAAGAGACACGTGTACCCCAATGTTCATCGCAGCACTGTTTATAATAGCCAGGACATGGAAGCAACCTAGATGCCCATCAGCAGATGAATGGATAAGAAAGCGGTGGTACATATACACAATGGAGTATGACTCAGCCATTAAAAAGAATACATTTGAATCAGTTCTAATGAGGTGGATGAAACTGGAGCCTATTATACAGAGTGAAGTAAGCCAGAAAGAAAAACACCAATACAGTATACTAACGCATATATATGGAATTTAGAAAGATGGTAACAATAACCCTGTGTACGAGACAGCAAAAGAGACACCGATGTATAGATCAGTCTTATGGACTCTGTGGGAGAGGGAGAGGGTGGGGATATTTGGGAGAATAGCATTGAAACATGTATAATATCATGTATGAAATGAGTTGCCAGTCCAGGTTCGATGCACGGTACTGGATGCTTGGGGCTGGTGCACTGGGACGACCCAGAGGGAGGGTAGGGGAGGGAGGAGGGAGGAGGGTTCAGGATGGGGAATGCGGGTATACTTGTGGCGGATTCATTTCGATATTTGGCAAAACTAATACAATACTGTAAAGTTTAAAAATAAAATTAAAAAAAAATAAAAATAAAAAACCTTAATCTGTGTTTTGCTGTATGATGAGTACAGATATTTGCAAAAAAAAAAAAAAAAAAGCCCATTACTAAATGAATCAAGATAATTCCTCATTTGTATAAAAAAATTCATGGTATTTAAATTTGAAATAAGTTTTTTAGAGTTTCAACTCATACTTGAAGAGGAAAAGTTAGACAAAGGATTCTTTCCAACTGAGGGAGCTATAACCACTCTGCATGACAGGAAAATAAAATAGGAAATTATGTTCGTAATCAGGTGGGAATTGTGTGTGAAGAAGTCTTAAATTTGATGTATTCGTTCATTGAGTTATTCATTCACACTGCATAAATTTAGTTCAATTTCCTTATGATGCTCATCAAATTGACTCTCTTTAGAGTAGTTATGTATGAGATATACTTTCCATTACATTGTTTGCTACTGTAGAAACAGTATAAAGTCTAAATCCTGTGAGTTTTTACAGAGTTTTCTGCTCTCTTTTATCCTTCCTGTCTAAAAGAAGAGAAGGTACTCAGTTATGGGACAAAGAAAAGCCCGAGTGTCACGAGGGAGATGTAGCTGACACATTCTAAGGGTTTAGATTCAGATGGCTAACACTGTGCCTCCATTTCTGAAGTAACAAACATTTGTCTATGACTCTAGGTCAAGTCCAGCAGACAGAGTACTCTTATGAGGCCTGGAAGAAGAAATGGTTTCTGAGCATCAAAATGCCCTTTGCATGCAATGCACAGGTGTCAGAAACAGGAGAACTCTAAAACCATATTGTTTAAAGGAAATTTAGACCCTATTGCATCCGTGACTCTATTAAACTAGACTCCAAGTTGATGCGCATCCAGCTGATGGTAGAAGTAAATGCTTGCTGTTTAGAGGGAGCTTTCAGAAACTAGTGTCAACTACAAATTTGAAACCAAAATTATTTTAGAAAACAGCATAGATAAATAACAATAAACAGATTTAAATGTAAGACCAAAGAAAGTTCCATATTTTCTAATAACTGTGTTAATGCCAATACATCAAATCCATCAATTTTTGTTGAATAAAAAAACAATCTTTTATAGTACAGATTCTACTCAATTTATGAAAATCAGCTACATCTCATATCATGAAGGACTTATCTGTGAACAAACCAGAAGCACTGCTGACATAATTTAAATAAATTGTTAATATTTTATAACTTCTTAAAAATAAAAGTATGTTTCTTTCCTCAGAATAAAAGCTTGAAACACAAACTGTTGTTTGGAAACAAGCTATGTGGCCTACATGCAGAAGAGGTGAGTATGTTTTCCTTTCTTAAAGCTTCAAGTAAATAGAAACAGTATTAGTGCCAGATGTTTTTTTTTTAACCCAAGACATCTGGTGACTCTGTTCCCTTAAAAATAACTGCAAACATTGGAATAAGAAAATAAAAACACATTTCAAACTTTTAGGTATTTTGGATGTTTTAACATTTCATCACCAAATAGAAAAAATGTTAAGCCACTGAAGTGTTACTTTCCTAAATGATATTCTGGATTCCTTCTTTAACTGGATTATTAAGAGTTCCTTACTAGCAAACACCTGCAAGTCCATGAAGTTTTCACTTCTGGTACCCTCTATGTGGTGATAGAGAATCCTCCTGCCAGTGCATGAGAGGCAGGTTCAATCCCTGGATCTAAAAGATCCCCTGGAGAAGGGAATGACAACCCACTCCATTGTTCTTGCCTGGGGAATGCCACGGACAGTGGAACATGGCAGCCTACTGTCCATGGGGTCACAAAGAGTGGACATGACTTAGGACTAAACAACAACATCAACAATGTGATGTCTGTACCTGTTGGAGACTAGAGTGGCAAAATGAGGATTCTAGGACTGAACATAAAATGAAAGAAATAAATTCACTGGTTCTATTAGATGGACAAAAATACTGTCTCATACAATATTGCCCCCTAAGTGGGGGAAAACGTCATTCTGTTTAATTCAGCTTTAATTACAATCCATTTTTTCTTTTCCTGATCTTCCAAATTAAATCTGTAATGTAGAAACATAGCTCACAGTCAGTAATCCTTAGTGACAGTAAAGAGAGAGTAGAAATAGTGTCATAGTAGAGTGATACTTCAAGGAGAGGAGACTGCACTTAATGTGTTAAGTTGGAGCCTCAAAGGAGCATACAAAAAGACTAGTTGTGCAAAAAAAATAAAATAATAATGAAAAGCCTGTGAATGATAAGGCCCAGGCATGTTAGTCTTCAGTGAAAACCAAATACTTGTGAAAGGAAGGGGGAAAGAGACAGGTTTAGGTAGAAGAAAAACAGTCTAACACAAGTTTATCCCTTTCCCCATAGCAGATTAGAAGCAAGGCACAGAGCTGGTGAACAACTTCTACCGTCTCCTAAATATGGAGCCACCTCTTAATTCCAAAAGCTGTTTCCTGATATTATCACCTTCTAGCAGAAGGAACAGGAAATATTACCTTGTGACTCATAAACATTGATCTTTAGGAGTCTATCTAGAAAGTAATGGCACGTATGTCCTTGTATCCTATTTGCCAGAACTAGGTCACAAGCCTAGCTAACTTGTAGGAACCTGGAAAAGGCCATTAGGTTGGTGTTCATGTGCTAACTTGTAGGAACCTGGAAAAGGCCATTAGGTTGGTGTTCGTGTGCTCATGCAGAATTTGGGATTTTTTAATTAAAGAAGGTGAGAATACTCCTTGGTGGACATGTATAAGTCACTATTGAGAGTCTAGCATGCAGTATGATTATCCACTTATAATGTCTTTACAATAATATTATATATGAAATGAATAGAGCTGTTAAATACATTGAAATTGAAAGGTTGATGCTCCATAAATGAGAAATAAAACTGAATGGCATATAGATATGAGCCTGTGTATTTTATTTTCTCCACTGTATTTTTCTATTTGGATATCAATAGACTCCCATATTGTTTATATTTGCTAAGTTTCTAGACATATGGCATACCAAGTGTGCAGTTTTTGAATATTACCTTTAAGAGGGTAAGCAAGTGGAGCTGTTTTGAATAAGGACCATCTGAATTGAAGCTATATTCTGTGACAATTTACATGTTCCCAGAGTTCACACAGCGCCCATGTACATGTAAAAGAGGTGGCCCTAGGAGAAGGGGTGTGTGGTGTTTAGAAACAAACAGAAGAATGAAAACCAACTATGACGACCTGGGTCTACCTATAGTTTTTAGCCCCTTAGTTCAAGAAAGACTCATATATTGTCTTCATCTTAGCTTCTTAGAGGACGTATTATTTCTGTATTCTTATTTATGAATTCCTAGAGGTTTCATTTTCTTAATTCAGCAGATCAATTCAGTTGGCTCCTGAAAGGAATGTCTTTAAAAAATTGTTTCTAATATTTGAACCTTTCAAGGGTGTGCCATTTACGACATTTTCAAGATCCTACTCTAATTATGCTCCCACCATTAAATGATGAGTTACTAATTATAACACCATCATAACACAGTCCCCCATTTTGCCAGCTAAAATACTTTGCATGGTTGGAAACACTCTGAATATAAAAGTAAACTGAATAACAGTTGCAGTTTGATAACTGAGAGACTCATAAGCATTCAGTGAATGCTTAGAAAAGCACAATATTTCAAAAATATAAGTGGGATTTACTTATTAAAGATGATTTTCATATCAGCACTGTTTACTAGGATATAGCAATTCCATGAGGATCATGTAATTTACTAGGCACTATAACCAGCTACTTTTATTTTTTGGTTTTTCAATAGGCTTTATTTTTTAGAGACGTTTTAGGTTCATAGCATAATTGAGCAGAAAGTTCAGAGTTCCCATATACTCCTGCCCCCACACATAACCTCCACCATTATCAACATCCTCCACCAGAATGGTAAATCTTTTAGAATCAATGAAACTACACTGATGCATGATTATCATCCAGAGTCCCTGGTTTAGTTTAGGGTTCATTCTTGGTGGTGTACATTCTATAGATTTTGACAAATATATGACATATATCCACCCTTACAGTATCATATAGAAGAGTTTCACTGACTTCATCTGTGGTTTAAGAAGCCCTTCCGGTAATTCTTATGTACATTAAAATTTAACAACCATTTCACTACTAAATTTTAAACCTAAGTTGAAAAACATAGTCAAGAAATGAAGACTGTATTAAATCCTGCATCTAAACTGAAAGTGTACTGGATTTATCCTATTCTCTTATTTTATTGAAGTATAATTGATTTTTATTAGTTTCAGGTGTATAACAGGCATTCAGCATTTTATATTTTATTTAATAATGGCTATGTTTGCTTGTGCTATACAATATATCCTTGATACTTAATTTATTTTATACATGATAGCCTGTATATCTTAATCCTATATACCTGCCTTGCCCCTCCGCATCACCCCTTCCCTGTTGGGAACCGCTGGTTTGTCCTCTATACCTGTGAGTCTGTTTGTTTTTTTTTTAGATTTATTTTGTTTTATGTTTTTTTGGTTCCACATATAACAGGTAACATAGAGTATTTGTCTTTCTCTGTCTGACTTTCATTATATATATTTATACCAATATCCTTTTTATCCATTCATCTTTGATGGACACTTAGGTTGCTTCCATATCTTGGCTATTGAAGCAATGCTGCTATGAACATTTAGGAAGATGTATCTTTTTGAATTAGTGTTCTTACTCATTTGAGTAACTCCCATACTGTTTTCTGTAGTGAGGCAGTGGCAACCCACTCCAGTACTCTTGCCTGGAAAATCCCATGGACGGAGGAGCCTGGTGGGCTACAGTCCATGGGGTTGCTAGGAGTCGGACACGACTGAGCGACTTCACTTTCACTTTTCATTTTCATGCATTGGAGAAGGAAATGGAAACCCACTCCAGTGTTCTTGCCTGGTGAATCCCAGGGACAGGGGAGCCTGGTGGGCTGCCGTCTATGGGGTCGCACAGAGTCGGACACGACTGAAGCGACTTAGCAGTAGCAGCAGCAGCACCAACTTAAAGCACCAGCAACAGTATACTTGGGTTCTTTTTTCTCCACATCCTTAACAACATTTGTTATTTGTAGACTTTTTGATGATAGCCATTCTGACAGATGTGAGGTGGTATCTGTTTATGGTTTTGATTGGCATGTTCTTGATAATTAGCAATGTTAAGCATCATTTCACGTCTTATAGTTTCATGGATGGTTTCTTTTGCTGTGCAAAACTTCTTCAGTTTAATTAGGTCCCATTTGTTTATTTTTACTTTTGTTTCTTTTCTTTTGGAGACAGATCCAAAAAACATTGCAATGATTTATGTCCTGTGTATTTTCCTCCAAAAGTTTTACAGTATTTGATCTTACACTTAGGTCTTTAATTCTTCTTGGTTTTAGTTTTGTATATGGTGTTACAGAATGTTCAACTTAATATTTCACATGTAGCTGTTTTGCTGAGCTAAAACAAAAATTGAATTTATTGAGGTATAGTTTTCATAGAATTAATCCCATTTATCTATATACTTTGACGGTTTGACCAATATTCAAGTTAGGGGCTTCCTTCATAGCTCAGTGGTAGAGAACCTGCCTGCAATACAATGAGTTCAGTCCCTGAGTCGGGAAGATCCCCTGGAAAACGAAATAGCAACCCACTCCAGTGCTCTTACCTGGAGATCCCATGGACAGAGGAGTCTGGTGGGCTGCCATCTGTGGGGTCACACAGAGTCAGATATGACTGAAGTGACTTAGCAGCAGCAGCAGCCAGTATTCTTGCCTGGGAAATCCCTTGGGCAGAGAAGCCTGGCGGGCTACAGTCCATGGGGTCATAAAACAGTCAGACAAGACTTAGTGACTAAACAACAAAAACAACTAAACCTCCCACTTGATATTTTATAATCTCTACCATCAACCCCCCCAGCCCATGTCAACTAGTAACCTGATTTACAACCTAGTCTTTTGTCTTTTCTAGGATATCATATATATGGTAATTTACAAAATAAAGCTTTTTTTGTGAATACATAGTATAAGACCTTAGAAATCCACCCATATTGTTACATATTTCAGACTTTATTTAAAACATCAGATCAGATCAGTTGCTCAGTCATGTCCAACTCTTTGCAACCCCATGAATCGCAGCACTCCAGGCCTCCCTGTCCATCACCGACTCCCGGAGTTCACTCAGACTCACGTCCATCCAGTCAGTGATGCCATCCAGCCATCTCATCCTCTATCGTCCCCTTTTCCTCTTGCCCCCAATCCCTCCCAGCATCAGAGTCTTTTCCAATGAGTCAACTCTTTGCATGAGGTGGCCAAAGTACTGGAGTTTCAGCTTTAGAATCATTCCTTCCAAAGAAATCCCAGGGCTGATCTCCTTCAGAATGGACTGGTTGGATCTCCTTGCAGTCCAAGGGACTCTCAAGAGTCTTCTCCAACACCACAGTTCAAAAGCATCAATTCTTTGGCGCTCAGCCATCTTCACAGTCCAACTCTCACATCCATACATGACCACAGGAAAAACCATAGCCTTGACTAGACGAATCTTTGTTGGCAAAGTAATGTCTCTGCTTTTGAATATGCTATCTAGGTTGGTCATAACTTTCCTTCCAAGGAGTAAGCGTCTTTTAATTTCATGGCTGCAGTCACCATCTGCAGTGATTTTGGAGCCCCAAAAAATAAAGTCTGAGACTGTTTCCACTGTTTCCCTATCTATTTCCCATGAAGTGATGGGATCGGATGCCATGATCTTCGTTTTCTGAATGTTGAGCTTTAAGCCAACTTTTTCACTCTCCTCTTTCACCTTCATCAAGAGGCTTTTTAGTTCCTCTTCACTTTCTGCCATAAGGGTGGTGTCATCTGCATATCTGAAGCTATTGATATTTCTCCCGGCAATCTTGATTCCAGCTGTGTTTCTTCCAGTCCAGCGCTTCTCATGATATACTCTGCATATAAGTTAAATAAACAGGGTGACAATATACAGCCTTGATGTACTCCTTTTCCTATTTGGAACCAGTCTGTTTTTCCATGTCCAGTTCTAACTGTTGCTTCCTGACCTGCATACAAATTTCTCAAGAGACAGATCAGGTGGTCTGGTATTCCCATCTCTTTCAGAATTGTCCACAGTTTATTGTGATCCACACAGTCAAAGGCTTTGGCATAGTCAATAAAGCAGAAATAGATGTTTTTCTGGAACTGTCTTGCTTTTTCCATGATCCAGCAGATGTTGGCAATTTGATCTCTGGTTCCTCTGCCTTTTCTAAAAGCAGTTTGAACATCAGGAAGTTCACGGTTCACATATTGCTGAAGCCTGGCTTGGAGAATTTTAAGCATTATTTTACTAGTGTGTGAGATGAGTACAATTGTGCAGTAGTCGGAGCATTCTTTGGCATTGCCCTTCTTTGGGATTGGAATGAAAACGGACCTTTTGTTTTTTTTTTAATTTAATTTTATTTAATTTTACAATATTGTATTGGTTTTGCCACGTATCAATATGAATCTGCCACAGGTATACATGTGTTCCTTTTCCAGTCCTGTGGCCAATGCTGAGTTTTCCAAATTTGCTGGCATACTGAGTGCAGCACTTTCACAGCATCATCTTTCAGGATTTGGAATAGCTCAACTGGAATTCCATCACCTCCACTAGCTTGGTTCGTAGTGATGCTTAGGCCCACTTGACTTCACATTCCAGGATGTCTGGCTCTAGGTCAGTGATCACACCATCGTGATTATCTGGGTCATGAAGATCTTTTTTGTACAGTTCTTCTGAGTATTCTTGCCATCTCTTCTTAATATCTTCTGCTTCTGTTAGGTCCATACCATTTCTGTCCTTTATCAAGCCCATCTTTGCATGAAATATTCCTTTGGTATTTCTGATTTTCTGAAAGAGACCCCTAGTCTTTCCCATTCTGTTGTTTTCCTCTATTTCTTTGCATTGATTGCTGAAGAAGGCTTTCTTATCTCTTCTTGCTATTCTTTAAATATTTAAAATATTTAATTTTAAAACATGGCTAACTCTTTTTTAGCATTCCATTTCATGTATGTATGATAATTTGTTTACTATTCACCACTTAAGGGACATGTGGGTTATTTCCAGCTTTTGACTCTTATGGATAAAAATACTAAGCATTTATGTATATATTATCATTTCTCTTGCTTGAATACCTACAAAGAATTTTTGTCTAATTTATTTTATAAGAAACTATCAACCAGTTTCCCAAAATGACTATAGCATTTTGCATTCCCACTAACCTATTTTTCAAATATCATTTCATGTAACTGTGATAATCTATTTCCATGTATTCTTTTTAATCCTGCTGAAGAATTAGAACCTATAATCTTAGATGGATAAAGACAAATAATTGAGGTCCTAATGTTAGAATGTTTGAAATTGGGTCGGCTCTGGAAAAATAGGAATGCTTAATCGGCCATCTGTGGCTCACCAGAATGTCTTCCAAACAGTAGACAAACATGTCTGCTGGGAGATATGTCTTTCTTACAAACACTTTTTTGTTTGTAATAGTCCTCATAAAAAGCATTATCCTAATGAACACTGTTTATTATCTTAACAAACACTGTTCACCTTAACTTCTTAGCATTCTAACTATTTCCCTCACCTCCTGAAACACTTGCTTGCTACCTCCCCTTTATATTCAATATACAACCTAAATATAAACTTGACTGTCAACTGAAACTCATTTTTATTTAATCTTTAACAATTTATAAAATTAAAAATAAGCAGTGAAACTGAGCAATACATATCTGTAGGTATATGTATAGATATGCCTCATTTCAATTCAGTTGCTCAGTCATGTATAACTCTTTGTGACCCCATGGATTGCAGCATGCCAGGCTTCCCTGTCTATCACCAACTCTCAGAGCTTGCTTAAACTCATGTCCCTTGAGTCAGTGATAACATCCAACCATCTCATCCTCTGTCATCCCTTTTTCCTCCAACCTTAAATCTTTCCCAGCATCAGGGTCTTTTCCAGTGAATCAGTTCTTCCCATCAGGTGGCCAGAGTATTGGAGCTTCAGCTTCAGCATCAGTCCTTCCAATGAATATTCAGGACTGATTTCCTTTAGGACTGACTGGCTTTATCTTCTTGCAGTCCAGGGGAATCTCAAGAGTCTTCTCTAACACCACAGTTGAAAAGCATCAATTCTTCGGCGCTCAGTTTTCCTTATAGTCCAACTCTCACATCCATACATGACTACTGGAAAAACATTAGCTTTGACTAGAGGGACCTTTATTGGCAAAGTAATGTCTCTGCTTTTTAATATGCTGTCTAGTTTGGTTATAGCTTTTCCTCCAAGGAGCAAGTGTCTTTTAACTTCATGGCTGTAATCATAATCTGCAGTGATTTTGGAGCCCAAAAAATAAAGTCAGCCACTGTTTCCACTGTTTCCCCATTTATTTGCCATGAAGTGATGGAGCCAGATGCCATGATCTTAGTTTTCTGAGTGTTGAGTTTTAAGACAATTTTTTCACTCTCCTCTTTCACTTTCATCAACAGTCTCTTTAGTTCCTCTTCGCTTTCTGCCATAAGGTTGGTGTCATCTGTGTATCTGAGGTTATTGATATTTCTCCATGCAATCTTGCTTCCAGCTTGTGCTTCATCCAGCCTGGCATTTTGCATGATGTACTCTGCATATAAGTTAAATAAGCAGAGTGACAATAGATAGCCTTGACGTACTCCTTCCCAATTTGGAACCAGTCCATTGTTTCATGTCCAGTTCTAACTGTTATTTCTTAACCTGCACACAGATTTCTCAGGGGGCAGGTCAGGTGGTCTGGTATTCCCATCTCTTGAAGACTTTTCCAGTTTGTTGTGATCCACACAGTCAAAGGCTTTGGTGTAGTCAGTAGAGCAGAAGTAGATATTTTTCTGGAATTTTCTTGCTTTCTTGATGATCCAACGGATGTTGGCAATTTGATCTCTGGTTCCTCTGCCTTTTCTAAATCCAGCTTAACCATCTGGAAATTTATGTATCATGTTATGTTGAAGCCTGGCTTGGAGAATTTTGAGCATTGCTTTGATAATATGTGAGATGAGTGCAATTGTATGGTAGTTTAAATAATCTTTTGCATTGCCTTTCTTTGGGATTGGAATGAAAACTGATGTTTTCCAGTCCTGTGACCACTGCTGAGTTTTCCAAATTTGCAGGCATTACTGAGTGCAGCACTTTTACAGCATCATCTTTCAGGATTTGAAATAGCTCAACTGGAATTCCATCACCTTCACTAGCTTTTTTCATAGTGATGCTTCCTAAGGCTCACTTGACTTCACATTCAGGATGTCTGGCTCTATGTGGGTGATCACACCATCATGGTTACCTGGGTTATGAAGACCTTTTTTGTATAGTTCTTCTGTGTATTCTTTCCACCTCTTCTTAATATCTTCTACTTCTGTTAGGTCCATACCATTTCTGTCCCTTATTGTGCCCATCTTTGCATGAAGTGTTCCCTTGGTATCTCTAATTTTCCTGAAGAGATCGCTAGTTTTTCCCCTTCTATTATTTTCCTCTATTTCTTTGCATTGATCCCTGAGGAAGGCTTTCTTATCTGTCCTTGCTGTTCTTTGGAATTCTGCATTCAAATGAGTATATCTTTCCTTTTCTCCTTTGCTTTTTGCTTCTCTCCTTTTCACAGCTATTGTAAGGCCTCCTCAGGCAACCATTTTGCCTTTTGCATTTCTTTTTCTTGGGGATGGTCTTTATCTCTGCCTCCTGTACAATGTCACATACCTCCGTCCATAGTTCTTCAGGCACTCTGTCTATCAGATCTAAACCCTTGAATCTATTTCTCAGTTTCACTATATAATCATAAGGGATTTGATTTAGATCATACCTGAATGGTCTAGTGGTTTTCCCTACTTTCTTCAATTTAAGTCTGAATTTGGCAATAAGGAGTTCATGATCTGAGTCACAGTCAGCTCCTCGTCTTGTTTTTGCTGACTGTGTAGTGCTTCCATCTTTGACTGCAAAGAATATAATCAGTCTGATATCAGTATTGACCATCTGTGATGTCCATGTGTAGAGTCTTCTCTTGTGTTTTTGGAAGAGGATGTTTGTTATGACCAGTGTGTTTTCTTGGCAAAACTGTTTGCCTTTGCCCTGCTTCATTTTGTAATCCAAGGCCAAATTTGCCTGTTACTCCAGGTGTTTCTTGACTTCCTATTTTTGAATTCCAGTCCCCTATAATGAAAAGGATATCTTTTTGCGTGTTAGTTCTAGAAGGTCTTGTAGGTCTTCATAGTACTGTTTAACTTCAGCTTCTTCAGCGTTACTGATTGGGGCATAGACTTGTATTACTGTATTATTGAATGATTTGCCTTGGAAACCAACAGAGATTTCTGTCATTTTTGAGATTGCATCCAAGAACTGCATTTTGGACTCTCTTGTTGACTATGAAAGCTACTCCATTTCTTCTAAGGGATTCTTGCCCACAGTAATAGATATAATGGTCATCTGAGTTAAATTCACCTATTCCTATCCATTTTAGTTCACTGTTTCCAAAAATATTGATGTTCATTCTTGCCATCTCCTGTTTGACCACTTCCAATTTACCTTGATTCATGGACCTAACATTCCAGGTTTCTATGTATTATTGTTCTTAGAGCATCAGATTTTTTACTTCCACCACCAGTCACATCAACAACTGGGTGGTTTTTTTTTGCTTTGGGTCCATCTCTTCATTCTTTCTGGAGTTATTTCTCCACTGATCTCCAGTACCATATTGGGCAAATACCAACCTGGGAGTTCATCTTTCAGTGGGTATGCCTAGACGACTAATTCTGTGTGTGTGAATTTTGCAGGGGAGGGTTGAGGAGAGGAATAATAAGCCACTTTCTTTAAATATTACCTTTTAAACAGTACACTTCTTTGAACAGGTTTCGGTTTTTTCTTCCTGCCTAGAATAGCTGGATGTCTGACTCCCAAAGCAGAGATTAAGCTTTTCTCTTTCACTTCTAGATTAGTTGAACTCTTTTTTTGTTTGGCTGCAAAGTTCATTCTTGTGCAGTTAAAGGAATTTTAATCTTGACATTTGAAAATGTAAATGCAATTAAGTCTCTAATTCATGTTTTTGTTCTTACAGTCAAAAAAAATTCAATCCCAGCTGAAGGAGCTTCGTTATGGGAAGAAGGATTTATTATTTAAGGTAAGCATCTTTCTCCCTACTTCCTCCAACTGGCTGGTTCAATACCTAAACTATAATACTATTTAGCTTAAATTTAATTTCCAGGTTTTCACAGGAATTAGAGTTATATTTGACTGAATTGAAGGTGCTTTCATTTTATTGCCTACTTAATTAATGGAGATAAATACAGATATGGTTTCCTGGGTACATTCTTAATCAAAGGCAGACTTCATTTCAAGGTGTTTAAAGTCTCTTTGTAAACTTCAATTACTGTAATTCAACATTGAGGAATACTGCCTTTCAGAATGCTTTTACATTACAGTGAGCATATATTGAACAATTTTCGAGAGATCAGGTTCACTGGTGACCTACATTCTTGACTTTCAGAGATCCCTGCATTAGTCTCTTTATTATAATCTTTATATTTAATCATGGTTGATTGATTTTCATTATTTATACTTTCCTTTACAAGACTGTAGGTAGACATCTATCACAAACTATGGTTATGGTTAACTGACTAATGGCCTCCAAAATATATCCATTGCTAATCCCTAGAACCCGTGAATGTGATATTTTATGGCAAAAGAGACTTTACAGATGTCATTAAGTTAAGGATCTTGAGGTGGGAAGATTATCCTAAGTTATCTAGGTGTATACTGAGTATATTGCACACGTTTTTAATAAGAGTAATACAGGATGGCTTAAGTAAAAAAAAAAAAAAAAAAACGGATTATGTAACCTTTGGAGAAGTTGGAGGAGGAAAGACAATGCAAAGGATTTTCCCACATAGCCTCTGGGATAAACAGCCCTTTCAACACTGATGTTGCTCGTAAAATTCATTTCAAACTTCTGACTTTCCAAACTCTTAAGAGAATAAGTTGTGTTGTTTAAGTCACTGAGATCAAAGTAGTTTGTTATAGCAGCAAAAAGAAACTAATACAGATACTTCCTTTTATCTCCCTTGAGCAGAGAAGCTGAGCCTTTACTTGTGCTTGTGGTACACCTGCATTCCCAAATGCAGTAGAATAATAAATATTAGGCTTTTCGTACTAGGAATAATACTTTGTTTAATAAGTAAATGTAAATTAATTTGTGTGTAATATCTGTTTTTCAAAAATGTTTCCACTACAGTGATCATTCCAATCTATCTTCAGGTTTAATTTGAGATAATTCTTCATGTTATTTAATGTTTGGAAAATTCTTTAGTTTTTCTGTTGAAAACAGTAAAAAATAACTTCTCACTTTTCTCTGACACATTTACTTTTGGATTAGAGTCATACAAAGGTGTTCCTATGATGAGAACCAATATTTATTAAATT
Organism: Bos grunniens; assembly: GCF_055505025.1. Taxonomy (NCBI): domain Eukaryota; kingdom Metazoa; phylum Chordata; class Mammalia; order Artiodactyla; family Bovidae; genus Bos; species Bos grunniens. The sequence continues at coordinate 31,063,028 of NC_141193.1, forward strand.
CTTATTCCATGCAAGTCATGAATCTGGGAATATTTTACCATTCAGTCATTCATAAACATGCTTCCTGTCATTCCTTTAACCTCTTTTATAACAAAATGTTCTTTAGCACACCAAGGAAAATGTGAATTAATTCTCATTAATGCTCTCTGACTCTCAGCCCTCTGCTCATTGTATATGATAGATAAAAGAGGAAAATCCAAGGTGTTAATGTTTTCCTGTGTACCATCAATCTTTCATACTGAGACTCGCGCTCAGGGTATCTTGACTGTTACATTCAGCTCAGCTTTAGCTTTTTGCAGTCATCAACAACAAATAATTGAAATTGGGGGAAAAAAACCAACTGTGTGTGCATGTTTATATTTGCAAACAAATGTCTAGTTGTTTGATTTGCTCAACACAATAAGATTAGGAATATAATAAAAAAATTCCAAGCTCCCTAGAGCTGGTAAGTTTGCGGTATTAGGCTGGGAGATTTATGTAAAGATAGAAGATCATATGAGGCTTTTTAAATTTTTTGAATATCAATTCTCAAATTGAAGAGTTAGAAAAGTTTGGAGAAAAGAATAGGAAGATCCAATAATTTTCCATGATTTACTTCTTTGTTGTATGACAGCTCTTTGGGCTTCCCTGGTGACTCAGATGGTAAAGAATTGACTACAATGCAGGAGACCCAGGCTCAGTCCCTGGGTCAGAGAGACTCCCTGGAGAAGGGAATGGCTACCCACTCCAGTATTCTTGCCTGGAGAATGCCATGGACAGAGGAGCCTGGCAGGTTATAGTCCATAGGGTTGCAAAGAGTTAGGCATGACTGAGTGACTAACAAATTCACTTTTTTCAAATATAGATTAGTAATTTATCAACTTTCAGAAATTACCCAAATCAGGATTTGTTGAAAATGTGAGACATTATTTGTAAGCTTTGTTATTTTATGTCAGTTTGAGAAGAACACTTATACATGAAATCAGGTGATTGCATATGAATAGACCATGAAGTTGCATAAATTAGAATGTCATCCCATATTCCCTTCCCAAACAATTTAATCTCTAGGTTTTTATTACATCCAATAGCAGGAGGTCTAGAAGCATGGCAATTTTTTAGCTAAATTAACTTATTTAGTAGCTAAACTATGTCAGCAAGGACCCGGAGTTGTTTCTCTGTATTTCAGACTTTTTCATATCATGATAACTGACTTGTTCTAAACTTTAATTCCTCATTGTACAATGATAGTGTCTAAAGATCTATGTCACTGTGTACAGAGTCAAAGAAAAGGGTGTGGGGGAAACATTTGTTCTTAAGTGTCATAATTTTTATAAAGGAAGTACATTTTTAAGAAGTCTCCCCAAACTTGGGTGTGCATCTATGTATAAAAGTGAGACTTAAGTGTTTTCAACTTCTATTGTGAAAAACTGCTTTTTTTTAAGAAACCTAAATTGTTAATGGAGAACCACCCAGACAATTTCTGCTGTAAGGTACTCATTCACTCATCTTGGGACAGCTTACATTTATATCATCTCATTTGCTAACTTTTGTATCAACAGTGCACATTTTAGGTATTGTATAAACATGTTAATTGAATGAATGAAAGCATACCTACATATGTACATGCACATGAATATGTAGGCCAGGGCAGTAGATAGTAGAAACATTATAATTTTGTGATCAGAATCTATCCATGCACTTATTCAAATGAGTCCACAAAATATTTTTGGTAATAACTTGCTGAATCTTGAGATAAGTAGTAGAATATTTTATTTCCCTGAAGTAGTTTCCTGAGCATCTATTCGATTTTGAATAGATTTGATGGTTTTTAGTGAAGATAATATGTGAAGGAGCAGTGCTTACCACTAAAGCACATGAATTTTATCTTAAAAATAATGGAATGTGCTGACAGTTGCAAGGCAGGTTGATAAATTCAGTGTCCTTATTAATGTTTGAGGGCTGACTTTTGACTGAGAAAGGCAGCCAGCAGCAGTAAACATTCTATATTAAGGAAAGAAGTGAGGATCTGCAGATTATTTGCCCAGGACTTGAGTACTTTTTATCCTCCTTAATTCAATTTGGAGTTGACATTCTCTGGAATACCTATGCTCCATTGTGCTATTCTGTTTTACTTTTACATATATCTATTTTTTAAATTTCTATAGTATTATTTTCTCATTATAGAAAAATGTCAAAACATGTCTAAATGTATAAGGCCAAACAAACAAATAAAAGCCCCAAACACTTAAAACCCATCACTTGGAACATACTCAATATTTTGAAATTTTTATTTAAATAAATAAATATTAAGAAAGAATTTTGTTTTTAAGTAGCCCAAACCAAAGGTGCTGTGTAATTTATATTCAATTTCTATATGTACTATAGGGTTTATAAAATATTTAACAATTATTTTATTTTTCACTTTTTCTAACTTAGTATTCATATTCTATATTATTTTTATATCACTATTTAGTTCCTTTTGTATTAGGCATATCTGCTTTGTGATTAATATATGTATCTGTTAATAATCATAATATGTACATTATATACATTCTGCTTTTTTACATAATTTATAAAGGTATCTTTTATTTACAAAACAGAAACACACTCACAGACTTACAGAACACACTTAAGGTTACAGGGTGGAAAAGGAGGGAGGGAAGAGATGGGGAGTTTGGAACTGACATGCACACGCTGCTATATTTCAAATGGATAACCAACAAGGACCTTCTGTTGGTTATAGCACAGGGAACTCTGTTCAATATTATTTAACAACCTAAATGGGAAAAGAATTTGAAAAACAATAGATACATGTATATATATAACTGAATCACTTTGATGTATACCTGAAACTAACACAACATTGTTAATCGACTATACTCCAACACAAAATGAAAAGTTTTAAAACTGTGTATTATGACAAAAATTGTGCATTACAATTTTAATTTATGCTTTGATGAAAAATGTTTTCTTATTTTTAACTTGAGGTATAGTTTTTATTGAACATGTATCCAACTATAAAGTAATTCACTAAAGTTATTGAAAAATTTTAATGTTATTGATACCTGATATACATTATTTTTGGATTTGGATTTTTAACTTGAATGGAGGGTAGCTGACAAAAATAATCACATATATTTAAAGGATACAACATGATTTGATACACATATACAATGTGGGATGATTATCAAGATTAAAATAACTAACAACCCTCACCTCACATAGTTAACTGTTTTTCTGTATGTATAAGAGAGTGATTTAGATCTACTCTCAGCAGTTCTGAATGATACAATACCCCATTGTTAACCATAGTTCCCTATCCCATCAGTGTATTAAGAAAAAAAAATGTATTTAGGGATTTTTTGGACATATCCAGAGAACTGGGCATTCTCATTAAGGAAACAAGAATAAATGAAAGAGGCTTCTGGTGGCACAGACAGTAAAGAATCCACCTGCAATGTAAGAGACTCAGGTCGGATCCGTGGGTCGGGAAGATCTCCTGGAGAAGGGAATAACTGCTCCCTCCAGTATTCTTGCCTGGAGAATCCCATGGACAGAGGAGCCTGGTGGGCTACAGTCTGTGGGTTCGCAAAGAGTTGAACACAACTGAATGACTTAACACTTAAGTAAATATATTGGTCTACTGAGGCTGACATAAATAGTAACTTGGACCCAGTGGCTTAAGAACAAAAATTTATTTTCTCACTTTCTAAAGGCTGGAAAATCTGGGATAAGTCTGACAGGTTTCTGTTAGAAACCTGTGTCCTCACATGGAGGAGAGCTAACGAGCTCTCTGATGTCTCTCCTTACAAGGACACTAATCCTACAATATCAGGGTCCCACCCATATGACCTCATTTAACCTTAATGACCTCCTTATAGGTCCAGTCTTCAAGTACAGTCACATTGAGGGTTAGGCTGTCAACATGAGTTTAGGGGAGACAGTTCAGTTCATTGCAGTGATTAAGTAATACATAAAATAAAGCAGTAACAAACCTTGAGAAATTATAAAATGAAAATTACTGTTTTAATTTGCCATAAAAATGATTGCTGGGCAATTTAAACATTTACTTTGAAACGTAATCCATTTAATTTCATTTATCAATACTTACTTTTTGTTGTTGTTATTTGGGTCATTTCAGAACAATTTACATTAATGTTTCCTCAGTTCAGTTCAGTTCAGTCTCTCAGTCACGTCCAACTCTTTGTGACCCCATGAACCGCAGCACGCTAGGCCTCCCTGTCCATCACCAGCTCCTGGAGTCCACCCAAACCCATGTCCATTGAGTCGGTGATGCCATCCGTTCATGCCTCAAAATAAGTCTATGATCACTCAGGGTATGTGACACTGTCACCTTATCATGTATCAGAAAAACAAGACCAAGAGAAGGTAAAAGACTTGTCTGAAATAATAGAACTAGTAAGTGGCAGAGTGTTATTCTAATCTAAGTCCTGTGACTCCACTATGTTACATTTTTCACAGTTATATTTCTACTTTGATTCTTGGGGGGATTTATAGATTATACTTTTCAGAACTATTTTCTACTGTACTCAAAAATTAAAAGGGCACATAGAAAACAGACTTGTGGACACAGTGGGGGAAAGAGAGGATGGTACAAATTTAAGAAAGTAGCATTGACATATATAAACTAAATATATATATCAGATCAGATCAGATCAGATCAGTCGCTCAGTCGTGTCCGACTCTTTGTGACCCCATGAATCACAGCACACCAGGCCTCCCTGTCCATCACCAACTCCCGGAGTTCACTCAGACTCACGTCCATCGAGTCAGTGATGCCATCCAGCCATCTCATCCTCTGTCGTCCCCTTCTCCTCCTGCCCCCAATCCCTCCCAGCATCAGAGTCTTTTCCAATGAGTCAACTCTTCGCATGAGGTGGCCAAAGTACTGGAGTTTCAGCTTTATCATCATTTCTTCCAAAGAAATCCCAGGGCTGATCTCCTTCAGAATGGACTGGTTGGATCTCCTTGCAGTCCAAGGGACTCTCAAGAGTCTTCTGCAACACCACAGTTCAAAAGCATCAATTCTTCGGTGCTCAGCCTTCTTCACAGTCCAACTCTCACATCCATACATGACCACAGGAAAAACCATAGCCTTGACTAGATGAACCTTTATTGGCAAAGTAATGTCTCTGCTTTTGAATATGCTATCTAGGTTGGTCATAACTTTCCTTCCAAAGAGTAAGCGTCTTAAATATATATATAGATATATATAAAATAAATAAATAGTGGGAAGTTGCTGTATAATGCAAGGAGCCTAGCCTGGCACTCTGTGAACTGGAGGGATGGTATGTGGGGTAGGGAGGCTCAAAAGGAAGGAGATATATATATATATATATAATTATGACCAGTTTGCTTTATTGCAAGACAGAAACCAACAACATTGTAAAGCAATTACCCTCCAATTAAAAAATATTTTAAATTTAAAAAGTATTAAAAGGGCAAATATGCATAGATGGAAATATAACTTGTCCACATAAAAATAATCTGTCAGAAACTAATATTCAATGCATTTGCTTGAAAATATAATGATTTTTATTACAAAAATAAGATGTTTTCAGTTTAGAATTGGTAGTTGCTTAAAACAGCAGATTCTTGTCTAACTCCCTATATTCGTATTATCTACTCTACTAGTTTTTAAAACTACAGTATTGTTTTAAAAGTATGTTCTGTGGTTAAAAAAGGAGAAATTTAATTGACCTTGCCCAAATCAACCCAACTTTTCAGACTTGCTCCTCCCCCATGCTTTAAAACATAAAGCCAACTAGCCTGACTTATTTTCTTATTGTTCACCGGATAATGGAATATATATGCATGTTTAAATGTTTTAAATATATGCATGTTTCTTAGCAGAAGTCATATCAAATTTAATTCTACTAAACTTTAATTTTTCTCCAAAAATTATATTCCAAATACTGAAAGTCACTAAAAGTGCAGGACTTTAAAAGAAGCCAAATGCAGAACTTTATAAAGTGACTTATCTGTGATTACAGAACTTCAGTCTAAGTTCCAGACTTCATGTTCATTCAGTCCTCTAAAATTATTGGTTGAGAACGCATTATCTGTCAGGCACTGAGCAAAGTGGGTTTTTTCCATTTGACCAAGATTCCTTCACACTTCAAAGGGATTTAAAGTCAGTGGATGAATTTCAGGACGATATTGATTCCTCAGAATTTTTTCATAATTCTTATAGATTTGCATATGGCACTTTTCTTGGAGAGGAGCTTATATAATTTATTAGATTATCAAATGATTTATACATATCCAAAAGTTAACAGTTTAGGAATCATTGCTCTACATCCTGGCCCTCACCTTCTACCACGTTAAGCATGTTTAGGCAGTGATAAGCAGAGCCATCTCTGGCTGTTATTGAGAATATTGTGCTTATTCCAATTTTCTGTGTTTTCTTTCTTTGTTCACTTATTAGAAAACTCAGGTGTGTTCTATAACTGCCAGGTTGATGATTCTGTTAGAAATTATTTTTATAAAATTTCTATAACTTTAAATAATATTTTTAAATTTTACCACTTTAATCACATTTTATCATTAATTCATAATTTGAATAAAAAGTTATGGCCTATCACATAGGAAAATAAAACACGTTAAGTGACTTAAGCCAGGTATTGTAAATACATTTTAAAAAAGTGAATCTCTGTGTGTGTCCCCACCCCATACCCTGTGCCTGCCTATCTTTTACCTTGCTAATGATTCATGGGGTTCTTTTCCATTGAGCTTAGATCTAGTCTGGGCATCATTCTCATTCCAAGCAACTCCTAAATGTTAGTCACAGTTGGTATCTATCTGCCATCCCTGAATGAGCTCTAACTACTTTGCATGTAGCCAGTCTCCAGTTTCTAGAAAGAGACTCTGAGGTATTTGCTCACTATTTCCCTACCATTGTAGCAAATGACAACCATTACACATTGCAAAGTCTTTGTACAGAAAAGGTCTAAAGGCTAAGGAATTTAGGGAATAAGTGAAAGTGAAGTCCCTCAGTCATGTCCAACTCTTTGCCAACTCATGGACCTACCAGGCTCCGCGGTCCATGGAATTTTCCAGGCAAGAATACTGGAGTGGGCTGCCATTTCCTTTTCCAGGGGATCTTTGCAACCCAGGGATCGAACCCAGGTCTCCTGCATTGCAGACGGATGCTTTACCATCTGAGCCACTAGGGAAGCCCACTTAGGGAATAAGGCATAAGTGTGAATCTTTCTGCAAAAAATCTAAGTGAGTACAATGAACTTTAGACCCGCCCTAGAACATTTCTTCTTGGGTCTAAGATACTAGAATGAGCCTTGAACTGCTGACCTTTGCTACCCCTTCTTCTTCTATCCATAATTTTCCATATATGTCTGGGTTTATCAAACTGTCCTCCCACTGTGAGTGGCCCTCAGTCTTTGCTAGGTTCAGCTGACTTGGCACAGGTACCTGCTTGGATCATATATAGAACAGTGGCATCATGAGACCTTTGGGAAAAATCACCTTTTTCTGTGGCACTTGACAGGGAGACTGCTGTTTCAGTTCTAGGCACAACAGCCAGCAATTGCTGCACTCCTTTCTTTAGGTCCTAAATAAATGCTTCTACTTTAAGTACATTTAAACATTTTTTTTTTTTTCAGTGAGAGACATCAGTTTCTTCTGAGTAGTCTAAAAGTTCAACCTGTACTTCTGATCAGAAGTTGTCTTAAGTTCTGAAATTATAGATTAGCAATTATAACCTTTCATAGAGTCAATTTGAGCATTAGGCATACTGCTCAGGGACATGTGCCATCCCCAGATAGCTTTTCATCTCTAATTAAAATAGAAAGCAATTACAATACTATCTCTGTGCTAAACATAATTCTTTATTTTGAATATAAAATGAAAAGAACAATGAAGAAAACACACAGCAATTTCATGCATCATACAGTTTTTAAATGCCTTGTTTTCTATATCCTTTATCTTAACAGTGAAGCCAGCCATAATTTTAGAAAACAAGGGCAGATTTTTGTTCTCCTTTGAGTACTTCTTTTGGTAAGACATTTAGATGTTCTCCTTTATCTTGGCAGGAGACATTTAAGAAGCATATTTGTGAACCTAACTTTTCATTCCATTTCATTTCATTTCACTGCTGTTGCTCAGTTACTAGGATGTTTCTTAAACTACGCATAATAAAAAAGAAGAAAACAGTTACCTCTGAAGGTAATTGAATGGAAAGCTGCTGCAACAGAAACAATTTAGAATAATTTTAAATAGGAAAATTCTCCATAAACTTCATAGTTTATGAAAAGGAATATGCTGCTTATGAAGGCAAGAGCAGAATCTGTTAGTAGTGCATCCTGGGAGTCGTCTTCTGTATCTTCTTCCCTACTATTGTCATTCTAACTTAACAAACCCCATTTGAAAAACATATCAGATTAACTTGTTACATAAATTTTCAACAATATAGAGCCTTCACATTAGAAGGATCCTATAACACACCAAACTCCAGTTCTTGCACAGTATTGGCTATTATCCCTAATATAATGATTCCCTGGTGGCTCAGTGGTAAAGAATCCACCTGCAATGGAGGAGACAAGGGTTCGATCCCTGGGTTGGGACGATCTCCTGGAGGAGGAAATGGCCACCCACTCTTAATATTCTTGCCTGGAAGAATTCCATGGACAGAGGAGTCTGGTTGGCTATAGTCCATGAGGTCACAAAGAGTCAGACACGACTGAGCACACACACACGTCCCTAAAGGCATTGACTCTGCTTGTAAATGTCCAGTGATTAGGGTTCACAACATTCCAAAGCAGGTGTTTTCCTTCTTACAGAATTCTGATTATCGAAGAATCCCCTTCTCACACTCAAGTGTATTTTCTTTATATACCTGATTCCCACAGAGATGCCAAGCTCATTCTAAAAAGTTATGTATTTTTCCCCTACAGTCTCCTCTTGTGGTTTCTTCCTTATTCTTTGTCTCTAATTGCCCTTTCTATTCTTCATGCCCTCACCACTAAGACGCCTTCAGAAGGAGAATTTCATTATATGATGTAATTGTTTCTCAGTCTGAAAAATATTTGTGGTTTCTTAACCAAGAGTAGAACTCAGTTTACTGCTAGTGATGAAATAACCTGGGGAGGTGAAGTGGGGTGCATTATTTGAGTAGGCAATGAAACTCATTTAAATGCTCAGAATTCATGCTCCTTAAGCCAAAGCCACCATTTACAGTCACTAGCACACATTTTTCAGTTTTCTTCCCAATCACGTAATCTCTTCCTTTTTTTGTATTGAGACATACTTGACAAATGACAGTGTGTTGGTTTCAGGAGTACAACATAGTGATCTGATATTTGTATATGCCACAAAGTGATCAGCAGAGTAAGTCTAGTATATATCCATCACCATAAATAATTGCAGTTGTGTGTGTGATAAGATCTTTTAAGGAAGATTTATTCTCTTAAAAACTTTTAAATATCCAATTCAGTCTTACTAACTATAGTCACCATGCTATGCATGGCAACCCCATGACTTTTTTTTTTTTCAAGTTCTATTTTTTTAATAAGATAGAATAACATTTACTTTTTAAATAAAAGCGATATACAATAAACCTAAAAATACAAAATAAAGTCACAATTTTTCTGGGAGTTTGTACCATATGGCTCCCTTTACCTGTTTCATCCACCTCCCATCCACTGCCTCCAGCAACCACCAATAATCTTCTCTTTTGTGAAATCATGAGTAGCATATCCTCCCATCCTGCCCCAACCATTGCTACTCCACTCCTCTAGAAGTAGAGTATGAAGAATCCCTGAGGCTGGAAAAATCCATATGCGATATATTATATATGTGTAGAAACTCTATGATTATGTAATATTTGGGGTGAAATCTTTTAGCTTATTCAGTGCTTCTTGCAGCAAGTTAGATAAAACTTGGCACAATTAAGAAACACTTACTGTGGGGCCTAAGAGTGCTTTGCAGGCTACAAGAGAAAGAGAAAACAGCACAGCTAAGACTAGTTTACAACTTTGACCAATCTATGTGTAAAAAGTCTTATGTCAACCCTAAGCATCATCTACTGAATATTTATTTTGTGTATTTCTTCTTCCTTAGTGAATGTAGCTTGATGTGACAAAAATAGTATGTGCTTGCAGTCAGGGGATCTGTGTTCTTTATTATTTCTTTCCCTTGAAAGTGAAAGTCGCTCAGTTGTGTCCGACTCTTTGCGACCCATGGAATATACAGTCCATGGAATTCTGCAGGCCAGAATACTGGAGTGGGTAGCCTTTCCTTTCTCCAGGGAACCTTCCCAACCCAGGGATTGAAGCCAGATCTCCCATGTTGCAGGCAGATTCTTTACCAGCTGAGCCACAAGGGAAGCCCAAGAATACTGGAGTGGGTAGCTTATCCTCACACCGGGGTCTCCTGCATTGCAGGCGAATTCTTTACCAACTGAACTATCAGGGAAGCATCTTTCTCTTACCTGGAAATTAAGGTTAATTAGTCACATAGCCTTGTTGGGTATCAATTCTGTCAGTAAACTGTGGATAAGATCAATACACACACTTCAGAGGTATTTAATAGGATCAAATGAGATTGTATATCAAATTAATTCTGTAAAATATCTTATAACCATTCCATTATCAATGAGTTGTTTTTGTCTTTTATTTCCAGAGGGAAATATATTTTTTTAGATAATACTAGATCACTTTTTCAGAGTGAAACTATTGTTCTTAGTTGCATTCAAGAATTATGTCATAACTTTTCTACTCAAACCTTCATGGTTTGTAGTCCCCAGCATATATAAAACTTTATGATATAGAGTTGTTTGGGAAGCCTGGAGAAGAACAGTTAGTTCATTTTCTTCATTTTAGGCAAATGTGTGTGTATACAAACACAGACACATACACATATATACAAAGGCAAAAGGATCTTCAGAACATTCTAGAGAGATCTCATATTTTTAAAGTATTTATATAGTAATGAAATACTAAATGATAAAGCCTTTTAGAAATGAAATTGTTGGGATACATTTTTTTCCTAATAAAGTTTTACATAAGTTTTTTTATTTTAAAAAAATGGGATGTAGAGACCAAGAACTAGATGCAATTTCTTAATATAATTGCACTTGACCATTGTTTGGAACAGAGATGGGAAAGATGATAGTCTTCTTCTTTCAAACTGCCTTTAACGTATTGTTTATGGGAATAATAAATGGAGATTGTCTCTACTCTAATCTCATTAGTTAGTTATGTAAGAAGCCTTTGCTTTAAATAATTTGGTTTCTTGCTTGGTTTTTATCTTGGACAAATTTGATATGCTGATATACTGATAATTTATTCATTAAAATCTATAAAATCTTCTAAAATAATAATACTGACTTTAGTCCTCTGTCTTTTTCTTTTTGTTTCAAGTTGAGCAGAAACTGTGTTAACTCATTATTATAACACTCCCCCTTTCTTCATGTGTTGAATTTGCTCATATTTTAGGTGCATTGTGGATAACTGTGATCTTATATGTGATGTTTTCACTTATCTGAGCCCTTTTATTTGCATACTGCTTGGATTTTAATGTTAATCTGTAAGAGTTTGGTAGTAATCAAATACAGTCTTATAGACTGCCTATTCAATTATGGTTATTTTAATAATGATACTCAGCTTTACTGAATGAGAATGGTCTGTTGGTATTTCATAAATTTTAACATAATGCAGGGACCACCCATATGTCTTGTTAAAAGGATATTCTGAGTCCGTAGGCCTGGGATGGGGCTTGAAATTCTGCATTTCAAGCAGGACCTTAGGCAGTGCTGACTCTATTGGTCTATGAGGGGCCCTAGGGCATTTAATTAATCTGATGTTAAAGGGTTTTACTTTTCTTTTTCTTAATTTAAAAATTCTTTAGACATTGTGTTAGAGAATGAAGGAGCGTTTGAAATGAGATGATCTGAGTTCCCTTTCAGACTTTTCAGTTAACTTACGAATGTTTCTTTTGTATATGGACCTTGGAAAGCAGGTATTTGCATTTGTTATTTAACATCTGCCCTGCTCCCCCTGCCCTCCTTTTCACTGATCATAGCTGACATTTTGTAGCAGACATAGGAGAAACAAAACTGACTGGACTCCCTCAGTAAAGGAGATAGGCTAATTTATAATTAGTCTTAATACATTATGCTAAGTGCTTTTTTTTTTTTTTTTTTCTGAAGTATGGTAAGTGCTTACTCCGCCCCCGAAGCAAAATTAGTTTATTTGGGAGGTGAAAGGGATACCAAAAGGAGACTAGGGAAGTGAGTTAGGGAAGGAAAGAAGGTCAGTAAAGGGTCCATTATCAAGGCATCCACAACTGAGAGTGAGACAGCTCCATGGAAAAAATATGAAAATGAGACCATACACTTTAGAATAATACGCTTGTGGCATGCTGATTCCCAAGAGTCACAGGCTGGGGCCTGTTCCAAGGTGGTTATAATTCTTAATCACTTCCCACTGGCCCTGAGCATGGCCAGAATGTCTTTTAGTGGTTGGGGATGGGGTGGAGGAAATCCCTCAGTCATAGATGCAGATACAGGCACTTATCCATAGTCAGGAGCACACTGAAAGATTGGCAAGTATAACAGTGTAGTGGCATAATGTATTGTTATTAAATATGAAAAATAAGTAAGCCATGTGCATATTAAGAAAAAGTTGTCAAACAGCACAATACTATCATGCAGTGTCTATAACCATGCAAAAGCAAAAACTAGTTATGTCATTAGAATACATAGAATCTTATCTACCACTCTTGGAAGATAGGGCATGAGAGAGATCAGTAGGTCAATTACTACATCAGGACCAGCATCATGGAAGAGTGACATTGGGTTAGATCTTGAGGGCATTGCAACAAAGTCTATGCTTGACATTTACTCAGTAAATATTTTGAAATGAAGGAAATAAGAAAGGAGGGAAGATTCAGTAAATGAAGAATGCTATCTTTCTTGAGAAAACAGCATAACATACATCACTATTTAATAAGTTATCGTAGGAACTTTTTGAAATATATGGTAAATGTGGAAAGAAGCTAGAAGAGATTGAGAAGACAAAATGATGCCAAATCATGAGGGGCATTAACAGGCATATTAATAATTTTGACCACATTAAAAGATGCTCAACATCACTAGTTATTAGAGAAATGTGAGTCAAAACTACAATGAGGTATCTCCTCACAATGGTCAGAATGGCCATCATCAAAATCTCTTGTTGTTGTTCAGTTGCTAAAGTCATGTCTGACTCTTTGCAACCCCATTGAGTTCAAAAACAATGGAATATTACTCAGCCATAAAAAGAACAAAATAACTCCACTTTGATTGTTGTACTGAGTGAAGTAAGTCAGATACAGGAAGACTAATATCACAGGACATCAGTTATATGTGGAATCTTAAAAAAAGGATGCAGATAAAGTCAGTTACAAAACAGAAGTAGAATTACCGATATAGAAAACAAATCTATGGTTACCAGGGGATAAGGGAGGGGAGGGATAAATTGTGAGACTGGAATTGACATACATATACTACTGTATATAAAATAGACAACTAATAAGAGCCTACTGTAGGGCTTGCCTTGTGGTCCAGTGATTAGGAATCTGCCTGCCGGTGCAGAGGACACAGGTTTGATCCCTAGTTCGAGAAGATCCCACATGCTTCAGAGCAACTAAGCCCATACACCACAACCCTTGAAGCCTGCATGCCCTAGAAAAGCCACTTCAAAAAGAAGCCGTGAGCTGCAAAGAAGAGCGGCTCCTGTGTGCTGCAGCTAGAGAAAGCCTGCGCACAGCAAAGAAGACCCAGCACAGCCACAAATAAATGAGTAAATAAATCTTTCAAAACAGAAAAAGAGCTTACAGTACAGCACAGGGAACTCTACTCAATACTATGTAATGGGCTCTATGGGAGAAGACTCTAAAGGTATATGTATAACTGCACACTTGAAACTGCTGCTGCCAAGTCGCTTCAGTCGTGTCCGACTCTGTGCGACCCCATAGACGGCAGCCCACCAGGCTCCCCCGTCCCTGGGATTCTCCAGGCAAGAACACTGGAGTGGGTTGCCATTTCCTTCTCCAATGCATGAAAGTGAAAAGTGAAAGTGAAGTCGCTCAGTCGTGTCCGACTCTTACGACCCCATGGACTGCAGCCTACTAGGCTCCTCCATCCATGGGGTTTTCCAGGCATGAGTACTGGAGTGGGGTGCCATTGCCTTCTCACTTGAAACTTAAGACATTGTAAATCAAATACACCCAATAATTTTTTTTAAAGAAAATAATAATTTTGAGAGGAAAGTGTCAAAAATTTTATGAATAGTTGCTTCTCTTTGTTAATGGGAAAAATGGTCCATTTCCTGATGGTTTGTATTTGGATATCAGCTTCCCTCTCGGATCTCTCGGATTCCTTCTCCTCCTCCCATGGGGCCTGGGCCATGGCTTATCTTTCCAGTCAGTGAGGTGTATGCCAGCAGCAGCTTGACACTGAGTAGGTGCTTCTGACTGATCAGCAGGCCCATAGGTTCTGGTTCTGTTTTTGTTTTTTGTTTTTTTTTAAACTGGTTAATGACTTAAAAATGTCTTCTGACTTCAAAGTAGATAAAAGACAAAAGGAGAGAAGAAAGAAGACTGATGATATAGAAGCATTATTCTCAGACAGCAGACCAAAAATAATATAAAAACCCACATTACAATCTAATATTTTCATATTTCTTTTTAATAAGCAATTTAATGAAAATGGAAACTGTATTGCTACTTAATGGGGTATAAAATTTTTCTCATTTAAAATTATCTACTAGGCTATGAAAAGAGAAGTAGAATAAAATATTCTGGGTATTAAGGAAAAATGGGAGCACTTAGATCTGTCTTACCTATTTTAGGCATTTAGTAAGCCTGTATTTTATTCACAACTGTTCTTACTATCTTCATCTCCAACCCATATAAGAGATAGGATTATGCATCAGTTAGTAGCAGAGACTCTGGAATCAGGCTTCTGTGTCAATTTCAGTATGGATTTGAACAAGATAAGTAAACATATGTCCTTTTTTTTTCTCACCTGTAAAATGAGATTAATGATAGCTTCTATATAATACACTTATTTTGAGAATCTAATGATACAATAGTATCTGATACATGTTAAATGTGCAGTTAGTATTATCTATTATTGTTTAAAAAACAGGATCATTCTTTTGATCATAATATTGATAAGCATGATTTTGTGATTCTAACACTAACTTAGGTAGAATCCAGACTTTCTACTCTTGAGTTGAATAACCTCATTGAGCTGTTTTTGCAGCTGTAAAATGGCAAAATCATTACTACTCTGTAGAAGTGTTGGTCGTATAGATAATGTATGTGAATCAGCAACTGCCTTCATCTTCCTTTCTAGTTTATTTTTTCTTAATATATACAGGCAGAAATATAAAATTTTTGCCCCCCCCCCCCCTTTTAATGTTGCTCATAGGCAAGGCTGAGAGAAGATTGAGAGGTACTGTTTTTCCCTCCATTTGCCAGTTAATCATTACTTTGGTTGTTTCCCGTTTGGCACTATTGTGAATAATGCTGCTATGAACTCTCAAACAGGAGTCTTTGGTGCACACATATTTCCATTGTTCATGAGTAAATTCTGAAGTAAGATAGTTAGGTCATATGCTATGTTTAATTTTGTGAGAAACTGCCAAATGTTTTCTAAATTGAATGTATAGTTGCATTCCTACCAGTAGAGTGTATCAATGTACTCTACTTTCCTGCCAATACTAGTTTGGTCAGTCTTTTAAATTTTACCTTTTCTAATCATGTATCATCATCAAGCATAATAATTTATTATTTGCACTTCTCTAAGGTTAATGATACTGAATAATTTTCATATGCTTATTTTACATTTATATATCTTCTTTGAAATGTCTATTTAAATATTTTGTTCTTTTTATAAAAGTGTTTTATTTGTGTATTGGATTGTTTTCTAATAACTGAATATTAATAGTTATTATATATTTGTCCTAGGTAGAAGTTCTGTATCAGATGTATATTTTGCAGGTGATGCCTCCTACTTTGTGGCTTGAATTTTCATTTTCCTAGCTGTGACTTTCATAGAAGGAAAAAAATGTCTTATTTTTTATTAAATCAGTTATAAATGTTCCTTTGATATTAAAACTTTTTTTTGTCTATCTAAGAAATATTTGCTTAATCCAGGGTCATAAAGTGTTGCCTCTTTGGGCAAGGTTTGTGTTTTCTTTTAGACATTTTATATTTTTCGGCCCTATACTTAGGTCTGTGGTCCACTTCCTTGAGTTTTGCATAAAGTATGAGTTGGTGAATTGGGAGGACCTTTTCTTCTATATTGATATTCAGTTGTTTCAGTTTCACCATAATTTGTTTTTAACATCGTGATGATTGAGCTGAGAACTGACCAATGATGGTAAGAAGCATACCCAGAGCAGTGCAGAAACACACCACTTCATTCATGGGTTTCTACGTGGGAAGTCCACATACAACTCTCTTGATTAGGGGTATGTTATGACTCCTTGCTCTTACACTGCAGTGCAACACTTAGGTACTTTGAAACTAGACTATGCAAAAAATTTGCCACTGACTACAGTGATTTTAGGCAACTTCAACTTCTGGGTCTTAATTTCTTCATCTGTAAAATTGGGAGAGCTCATATCTTTCTTCAGTGCCTTATAAATGTTACCTCTTCTTACCCGCCTCTTCTTCCTTCATCTTTTCTTCCATTAACATATTGTTTCAATCAAGGAAAATGTTTTTTGCCCAGTTCTCTTCTGTGCTACTGTAATGTAGTGCTCTGAGCTCAGCTGTCCCGTGCTGGGTTTTACTGTAATTATCTGTGTGTCTGCAACCTTTCTTTATAGAGGTAAAAGCTCCTTTTTTTGTGAAAAGAATTCATCTACTACTGATTTATTCTAATTTATCTAATAAAAAAATTGCATGCTGCTGTTCCTGCACTAATTGCTTCACCTATATGCTATGGGCTAAAAAATAATAAGGTATAGTTTTTTATTCAAAAATTCCACAAATAATAATAGCAATTACTATTTTAAATGTCAAATACTGACCAATATGCTACTAACATACTTACATGACTATATATGATCTTTCCTTTAAGGCAGTGCTTTCCAAACTTACATGCCCCTTAGAATCATGTGAAAAAAAATTTTTAAGAAATTCCAAAGCCCCGGGCTTGACTCCATACCAATTAAATAAAATGTCTGGAAATGGGGCAAAGTATATTTTTACACTTTCCAATTACCTTCAATAAACCGACAAGTTTGGGAACCACTGCTTTAAGGCCATTCCTTCATTATCAACCACAGATTTCAGATGAAGTAATTGTGTGTCTCTAAGAGATTAAAGCATTCTGACTCCAGGACCCCATGCAGTCAAACATTATGTTTTATGAATTGCAATTAAATTATGCATATATAAGATTATATATTCACATACACATACTTATAAAGTAAGCATATGTCATGTATGAAGACAGATTGGAAATATATGACAATTGATATAGAGAGAAGAAAAATTGGAAAATGTCATATCACTTTTGAGGATGGTTGTTGATATTGTGGTTGGAGCATTTAAGAAACATTTTGAAGGTAAGTTGACATTTCACCTGAGTTTGGGAAGAGAAGTAGTTATGCAGGTATAAAATTGGAGAAGTTTCTTGGAGGGAAGATGTGGAGGCTTGGCTGCATGGTCTGAGGAATCAGAGAGCATGAAAAATCTGAAACTGACAAATAGTAAAAGGAGCTAGCAATAACCTGGAAAAAGCTGAGACAAGGAGTCAGAGCAGAAAGGTGTATCTAAGTGAGGTATTGGAGTACCTTGTATTCCAAGTTCAGGGGTTTAAACTTTACCACTTATTAGCTTTGCTGAATTTAATTGAAGATTAATGTGGATAGAGTCACCATTAATGCACATCATATGCTCATATCTACATTTATGCAATTTTGATTTTGAGCATATTGTAATAGACAGCAGTGAGTACCAATTCTTCTCTTTAAATCTTGCAAAGAAATCCTAAGTTATTTGCAGGCTGGAAACCACATTTCAGCCTTAATTGCCAGATGCCACTGGCAAGAAGCACATTTCCCTGAATAGACTATTTGCCAGTTCCAAAGATTAGCAGTATAACTGAATGTCAAAATGCATCCTCCCATGCTCCTCCCTGCTGTTTTCATAATAGGGAAACCTACAAGGAATGAAGCAGGTGATCTTACTTAACTAATTGGAACTCAGAAGCCTATAAGAATAAGCAGAGAGATGTTTCCAACATGACTACACATTTATTTATAACTACACGGAAGAGTAATTGTACAATTTTCCTTCTAAATGTTTTCTTCATATTAATATTTTTTGTGTTGGTTCAGACTTTCTTCACCTTTGCAGAGTCAGTGGCAGAGTTCCCTGACTTCAACACGTTACTCCTTCAATGTTTCTTCCACATTGTCAAAAGAAGTGTTGTCAGTTTAAAATTTAAATTTGTCCATATTCCACTTCTGAATCCATCATTATTTGTCTAGCCATTATAGGATAAAGTCCAGCCTCCTTAGATGGTTTGCAAGGACCATCACTACCTATTACTTCAGTTCAGTTTAGTCGCTCAGTCGTGTCTGACTCTTTGCGACCCCATGAGCTGCAGCATGCCAGGCCTCCCTGTCTAACACAAACTCCCGGAGCCTACCCAAACTTATGTCCATTTAATCAGTGATGCCATCGAACCATCTCATCCTCTGTCGTCCCCTGATCCTCCTGCCCTCAATTGTTCCCATCATCAGGGTCTTTTCAAATGAGTCAGCTCTTTGCATCAGGTGGCCAAAGTATTGGAGTTTCAGCTTCAACATCAGTCCTTCCAATGAATATTCAGGACTGATTTCCTTTAGAACTGACTGGTTGGATCTCAAGAGTCTTCTCCAACACCACAGTTCAAAAACATCAATTCTTCGGCGCTCAGCTTTCTTCACAGTCCAACTCTCACATCCGTACATGACTACTGGAAAAACCATAGCCTTGACTAGATGGACCTTTGTTGGCAAAGTCATGTCTCTGCTTTTGAATATGCTATCTAGGTTGGTCATAACTTTTCTTCCAAGGAGTAAGCGTCTTTTAATTTCATAGCTGCAGTCACCATCTGCAGTGATTTTGGAGCCCCAAAAAATAGTCTCTCACTGTTTCCACTATTTCCCCATCTATTTGCCATGAAGTGATGGGGCCAGATGCCATGATCTTAGTTTTCTGAATGTTGTTTTAAGCCAACTTTTTCACTCCCCTCTTTCACTTTCATCAAGAGGCTCTTTAGTTCCTCTTCACTTTCTGCCATAAGGGTGGTGTCATCTGCATATCTGAGCTTATTGATATTTCTCCCAGCAATCTTGATTCCAGCTTGTGCTTCATCCAGCCCAGCATTTCTCATGATATACTCTGCATATAAGTTAAATAAGCAGGTGACAATATACAGCCTTGACGTACTCCTTTTCCTATTTGGAACCAGTCTGTTGTTCCATGTCCAGTTCTAACTGTTGCTTCCTGACCTGCTATTTCTTCATTGACATCAAACCCTGAATCATGGAAGTCTTGCATTTCTTGTAATTTTCCATACCTTATCTATGCTTTTCTTCAGATGTTTTTCTTTGTGTTTTCATCCTTTTTTGTTCCCTTTGTTAATTCTTAATTTTTAAAAGTTTTGAGACATATATAATATAGTATAAAACTAATCTATTTGATTTGAAATATTCAGGGGTTTCATTTTATTCACATACTTCTACAGCTATCACCAGAATCAAATTTTAAAACATTTTTGTTTAATTTTATTTTATTTTTAAACTTTACATAATTGTATTAGTTTTGCCAAATATCAAAGATATGTATGCCCATTAATAGTTACTGTATATTCTCCTTCACCCCTTGCCCATTGAAACTGCTAGTTAGATTTCTGTCTGTAGATTTTCACATTTTGAACAAGTCATACAAATAGAATCATACAATACTTGGTATTTCATACCTGGCTTCTTCGACTTTGTATGTTTTCAGGTTTCATTCATTTTGGAGTATAGCTAGTTATCAAATTATAGCCTTCCCCCTTTTTGATATTATGAATAATACTGAGTCAAATAGATTTGGTTCTTTTTCTTTTATCCAGTATGAAAATCTCTGTATTCTGGTTGAATGGTTTTATGCATTCACACTTGGTGTTATGTATATGTTTGAATTTAAGTGTATGTCACCTTTCTTTTTATTTTCTGTGCCTCATGACTACTTTGTTATTGCTGTGCTTATTTTATTGTCTTCTTTTGTATAATGAAATATCTTCTAATGTAATAATTTAATTCCTTTTTATTAACTATATTTTTTGAGCTGTGTTTCTAATGCTTCTTCTAGGGCTTACAATACACCTCAAATTATCAGTATCTACTTTGGATTCATATTAACTATTTCCAGTGAAGGATAGAAAACTTACACCTATATAGCTTCATTTTCTCCACACACACTCTTCTCTATTATTTTTATTCATATTTTAACCATGTTTCTCTTTTGTCTTTAAAGAAGTTGAGAGAAGAAAGTAAAGCAATTAAAGAATTTAAGAATGCATTTTATTAGCCTTTTTATTTGAGATGTCAGCTTCTCTTTATTTTCACTATTCCTGTGAATTTAAGTTACCAAAGTTATCAATTTATTACTACAGTTCAGCTTTGTTTCCACTTCTCTTATATGCTATTATTGTCAAATATACTACATTTCTATTTGTTACATGACCAACAATGCAATTTATGTATCTATATATCTATACCTATATGTATATGTATATTCCTCTCTTTTAGGCTTCCCTGGTAGCTCAGATGGTAAAATGTGCCTGCCTGAAATGCAGGAGACTCAGGTTCAATCTCTGGGTCAGCAAATGTTCTAGAGAAGGAAATGGAAACCCACTCCAGTATTCTTGCCTAGAGAATTTCATGGATAGAGGAACCTGGCTGGCTACTGTTTGTGGGATCACAAAGAGTTGGACATGACTGAGCTACTAACACACATACATTAAATATACACATATGTGTGTGTATAATGTATATATGTTTGTTTGTGTGTATGTATATTAGTTTCCTCTGCTATTGGAAAGTAGAGCATTTATATGAAACTTTTCCTAAGGTGATATGGAATAATGTGAAAAAGCAGTTGCCTTAGGACACATCTTGCCAATGGATGCACAAAACGAGTTGAGATAAAACATTCACATTTCTTTCAGTTTGGAAAAGCAGATACTAATGTAGTATCTTTCATAAAAGTAAAGTGGCATAGAGTGAGATTCTGAAAAGCAAGGGATACCTGTATAGTTTATGCGATTGTTTATAATTAGTTAAAAGAAGAAAAAAGATGGAAATATACTCTTTTATAATCACTAATTACCTTTTCAGTGCTCCTTTTTTTCCCGTGTGTATTTGAATCTTTCATCACTTGCTTTAGGTCTAAAAAAACGAAGTTGAGGGTTTCAGACCTACTAGCTCAAATAAAGAATTCTTCAAATTCTTTTTTCTTTCCCTTTATCTAGGAATATTCATATTTTATCTTCCTTTTTGAAAGATAGGTTTACTGTGTATAAGATTCTTGGGTGGCTTTTTCTCCTTCACTCTTGGATACATCATCACACTGTCTTCTGGTCTTCATTGTTTCTTAATATGGTGTTGAGCTCACTCATGATTTTTTTCCATTGAGTTATTGTACTTTTGACTCCATAATTTTCATTTTATTCTTTTGAATAATTCCAGTCTCATAATTGCTGTTTTCGTTTGAGAAGGCATTGTTATCATATCTTCATTTAATTATTTAAGCATTGTTTCCTTTATTTCTTCTAACATGTTTTATAATAACTCTTGAATTCTTCATCTTGTGCCCACTGTCTGGGCTGCCTCAAAGACAATTCCTCTTGCCTTTTTTAAACCTGTGTATTAGATAAACATTCTTTTTTATTTGCATGTTGTACAATTTTATTGTTTAAAATTGGATATTTTAGATAATATATTGTACTGAATCTCATTATTGATTCTCTGCCTCTCCTGAGACTTGCTGTTATTGTTTGCTTGTTCATTATTTCTTTATTTAGTGATTTCATTAAACTAAATCTATGAAGCCTATTTCTTCCTTCACTGTATAGCCTTGGATGGTCCTGCTCAGATTTTCCTTTCAGATTGATTACCCAGGAGCCCCTCCTGGTTTAGCATAATGAACTTGTTGGTTAAAGATGTTCACCCTTTACTGTTGAACCTTCAAAAGGTATAAATAAGCTGAGTTCATAGCTTAAGGAATTTAAAAGTTTGACTCACTCATCCAGGAACTAGTACCTTGAAAGTTTCGTTTTTACTTCATCTGAATAGATCACAGCCTTTAGCATGGACATAGTCTTCCATTCTCCATATCATCAGTCTTGATTATGATTTATTCATTAACCTTGCTTCCTGGGAGTTGTCCTGGGTCAGAGGGGCTTGTAGTTTTGTTTTTGTTTTTTTTTGGTGTTTGGTCAGAAGTTGTACCTAAGCCCTTTGTGCTGTTGAGACTTCTGCCCTTGGCTGATGAATCTGCTTGTGACTGAGGAAACCCTTCCAATCTGTCTATGCTTTTCTCTAACTGATCCTGAGTGAGTGAGCCCAGTACATGTGTATATAGTCTTGACACCTAGAATTGTGAGTAATCCCAGGAGGACTCTTTCAGACTGTCTCTTTCCCCAGTTTTCTTTGTGAAACTTCTGGCTGCTCTGTGGTTTCCTTTTTTCTTAGGAGTATCAGGAGGTCACCACTTTCTTTTTAAACCCCTTCCTTGTTTTCTACAATGACCTCAGGCATGAAATTATTTTAGCTCCCTTCTAAAATCAGCACTTCCAGACATATTGCAGGGCTCATGATCATTAAGGCCTGCTTCTCCCCTTGGGCAGAAACTGTGTACCATTACACCTGGGCTGAAGGGAAAGACAACCACCCGTTTCTCCCTGAGTGGCGTGCTCTGCTAGTGGGCGTGGCTGAGAACCGGTAGCGTCTGGTCCTCTTGGCTTGCTCCTCCCTGGGAAGAGCTTCGGCATTCTGAACTGAGATGGGGGTTTGGAGAGGATCAAGCCCTAGCATTCTTTCTTTGTTATACTCAAAATAGAGCTTTCATCACACAGTCCTACAGGCTGATGAGAATCACTCTTTGCCTGTTCCTGACAGGGTGAAACCATAGTCACAGACTTAGCTTAGGGGAGAGGGAACTCTGTCTTCTTGGCTTTACTCTCCTAGAGTAGCACACTTGAGTTTCCATCATGCAGAGCTAGAGGCTAAACAAGAGGGTAATTCAATTGCCATAGACCTAGTTATTGTGAACAAGATTTAGTCAGTTTTTAAAATATTCATTTGTTAATTTTCTATACACCATTATTGACTTTAAATGGCTTTTTAAAGAATATTTTTCATCTGTCAAATGATTATTTCATTGAAGATGTCACAGGGCTTGTCACACCACCATTCTGGAAAACTTGGTCAATTCTTACTAATTTTTAAAACTAGTGCTCAGGTGTTATTTTCTCCTTAAAACCTTTCCTGAATCCCTAGGTTGAGGTATGGGGCCACTCTGTCTTCCTATATTATATTAAAAGTCTTTTTTTTTCTGTTTGCATTCTCAAGTTCTAAGCTCCTCAGTTTTTTTCCTATTCATCTATCTCACCAACCCCTACTTAGCCTCCAAAATGCAATCATGTTCCATACTCATTAGCACTGTCTCCTCTTTCTTGCCTCTCAGGTCTGGAGACACTCCTCTAGGCTTAATGAGCCATATAAATATATACACATATGTATATTTCAGTGTTTACTAAATTACATTTAAATTATATATTTCTTTCACCTAAGTTAATATCTGTTAACTTTTCAATTACATTTTATTTTGTGTCTCTAGTAACTGGGTAAGCACCAAACATACCATAAATATTGATGAGCTAATCCAACACATGCATTTTGAGAGAAAACCCTGTGCCAAATACTGTACAAAGTATTGGAGGGACAAAGTGTACTAACAGATGCTATACCTTATCGACATGTAGCATATGACCTATTAGATGAAACAATACTGAGCAAAAAGTTAAACAAAGGGATTTAACAAATAAGAAGTACTGAGACAAACCTGTACCCAGTGTTCAAGGAGTTAATGGTGTTATCTGTTTCCTTGGAGTTACAATTCGGAAGGGATGGCTGGGATGAAATAAAAAACCAAATGCCATTTGACTAGAGGAAGCGTTCAAAGCAGAGGGTTATGGATGCCAACCACCCAGAAGTAGAGTGAGCATGGAACTCCAGGATCTGTGAGCTTACTGTGAGTGTAACAGCCAAGGTGAAGGAGGGCAGAGTGAGAGAGCAGTAGGTAGAACAGATGACCCTTGAACAGCGTGGGGATGGGGTGCCAACCCTGTGCAGTCAAAAACCCACTTATAACTTTACAGTCAACCCTCCATTATCTGGAGTTCAATATCCACTGATTCAGACACCTGCAGACCCTATAGTACTGTAGTACGTATTATTGGAAAAAATTCAAGTATGAGTGGACCTATACAGATTCATATCTGTTGTTCAAAAGTCAGCTGTACTGAGATAATGTGGGGCTTTTAGGGTATGTTCAGGATTTTGTCTTTAATTCTAGGAGAGTGGTGAACAAACTATAGCCAATTCTATGCAATCAAGTTCTAAACTCATTAGCACTCTGTCCTCTTTCTTGGCTCTCAGGTCTGGAGACACTGCTCTATACTTAATGCTAGAGGCACTTAATGCTATAGTGCTATAGGCAATTCTATAGCCATTACATATTCTTGTATAGCCTGAATATTAGAAATGGGTTTTGTGTTTTTACACGATTTTAAAAAATAAAAAGCAGAATAATATTTCAGTAGGGGTAAACATTATATGAAATTTAACTTCAATGTCCAAAAATCACCTTGTATTAGAATACAGCTATACTCATTTGTTTATTTACTGTCTATGGCTGCTTTTGCTTCGAGGACAGAGTTAAGTAGATGTGAAAAGACTATATGACCCTCCAAAGTATCTGGCCCTTTATAGAAATAAGTTTGTCAACCCTAGTTCTATAGTAGTAGAACAAATTGAAATGTTTTAATCAAAATATTCAAAGGGCACAGGGAGCTGCTCAATGTTATGTGGCAGCTTGGATGGGAGGGGAGTTTGGGAGAGAATGTACAGATGTATATGTATGGCTGAGTCCTTTTGCTGTCCACCTGAAACTCTCACAACACTGTTAACTGGCTATACTCCAATATAAAATTAAAAGTTTACTAAAAAAAAAAAAAACATTTACAGGGCAAATAATCACAGAGACGTGTGTTGTTTTTGGAGGGAGGGCAACTTAGAGGAAGGAAAACCAGTTCAAGGATGAGTTGGAAGTCCCTAGGACCTTCCCAGGGTTGCATGAAATTACAGGAAGACTCATGAGACTCAGCATCTAGTCATACTCATGACTATGGTCTTATTAAAGCCAAAAGATACAGAGCAAGATAAGTAAGCAAAGCGGAAAAGGACATAAAGGCAAAAGCTGAGAACACAAGCAATAGATTTCAAGAGTTCTCTTTCAGTGAAGTCACATAGACGTGCTTCCTTCCTGCCAGTAGGTGTGATAATACAGGTGAAATGTTTTCTGTTGGAAATGCTTGCCTGAATCTTGGAGTCCTAGGTTTTTACTGGGGGCTAGACACATAGACATGTGCACCTCTGCCTAGTACATACAGTGATTCCAAACTCCCAGAAGGAAAGCAGGTTTTCAGCATAATCCATACTGTTTGCACAAAGAGTATGGCTCACAGAGCCACTCTTAATAGTGAGTAGTGACCTGTGGCGGATTCATTTTGATATTTGGCAAAACTAATACAATTATGTAAAGTTTAAAAATAAAATAAAATTAGAAAAAAAAAATAGTGAGTAGTGGAAACCTTACCAAAATCCAATCTCCAAACTATTACACAGATGATTGTAAGTTTAGCAATTTCAATCTTGCCCATGTAAGTATTTTTCTACACATGAGGTTATTGAAGCAATCCAGGTGGAAATGGTAGTAATGTGGACCAAGAAGCTAAAGTGTAAATGAGAGGATGGACAAAGTTGAAAGATACTGAGAATGTGATTTGTAGATGACTTGGCCATAACCTGAATGTGGTAGGTGAAGGGTAAGGAGATACGAAGGATTATGCAGGGATCAGGCTTATGAGCAAATGTTGATAAACTGATCTCTTCTACAGTTCCATAGTAATTCCAGTTGAAGAATAAATTGAGAAGATGGAGAAAGTGTCTCATATGATCTATTTGGTCATGTCACATTTCAAAAAGTGCTGAAATTTTATATATGTATATAAATATATCTTTAGTTTCAATATGCATATATGTATACATATATATGTAAGTATACAAATATCACTTAAAGGTTTCCCTGGAGATACTATTAAAATGATACTTTTTATCTTTATGGTTGGAACCAATTAAAAATATTACAGCTATCAAAAGAATGGAAATCTAAAACATGCTTATTCCAGGATTTAGAAGGTGGGATTGTGGCTACCAAAAGCCATATCTGAAACCTGTATTACTGCCCTCACTCACCCCAGGCCACTTAAGTCACACCTGCATAAGATAAATTGATATGTGAGGCAGATATTAGGCCAGCTACAATGCAAAACACATCTTCATGTATAAGATCCCAAGAGCGGGGCAGGGAATGACTCCGCAACTGCTTGCAAAAATTGTGCCCTGGGCCCTCATTTTTTAAAGCGGAACAGTCACAAGATAGAAAGATTTTTAAAAGGCTATAAAAGGACAAGCCTCTGAGTATTTAAAAAAAAAAAAAAAACTCATGAGTTTTTAGAAATTTGAAAGTTCATCACTCATAAAATCCACACCTCCTCAATTCCCTGAGTGAAAAACAGTGGAGAGAAGACTGAGGAAACTACTTGTGTGTTCTTGACTCTTGGAGAGTAAAGAGGAAACTTCCTTCTGAAACTACACACACAGATTGGGTTTATTTTCTATTTACAGTCATAGCGCAAAGCATTCCTAAAATACATCTTTCTCTTCACTAACACCAGTGGCCATACTGGTTTAATTTAAGCAGCTACATTTATGAAATATTTTGAGTAACATTTTGATGTTGAGGTTACCTCAGTCTTGGGAATGTAAGGGATTTATACTATTGTTAAGCATAGGTTAGAATGTGCATATTCTAGTGGGGCAAGCCAAGGGAATCATGGTCCTTAGTGAAAGCCACACTGTGTACTCCTCAGAGACAGTGGTTCTTAATAATAGATTGGAATTGAAATTTGCACACAGATATTTCAAAACACTAAAGCCCATGCTAAGACCCTTGAGATGCTGCCCCAGGTGGTTTGGGTGGGAGAGCAGTTATTTTCATACGCAGTCATTACTCCAAGGATTCATGATTTAAATGTGTATAAAAGATTAGAATCTTTGGAAATAATCCGAATATCCTTTTCAATTCTCTAAGAGAGATTAAGTTTCTCTTCTTTTATCTTTAAGATGAGCTTAATGTAGCTCTTCTTTGTATTTCAAATGTCCACCCTGAGCTATTTGGCTGCATTACTGGGTTGAGTAGGTGAATGGATGCATAATGGATGGTAGATGAGCAGAAAGGTGGATGAAGGCAGAGATGGATAAGTGGATGGATATATGAGTATCCATGGAGGCATGGATAGATAATAGGACAAGGGTGTGCGAGTGAAGGGATAAATGATGAGTGGATGAGTTGACTAGTGACTGAACTGAATGAGCTGAGTGAATGAATGACCCATGGGGGATACCTAAAGAAGAGGAACAGTAAACTTTATAACATCTCTATGCAACATTTAATTTACCAGATTGCCCAGAAAAAAATTTTCCACGTTCTGTAAAAATATGTTATTTAGAAGAGCTTTATTCATTCATTCTCCAGGTGTGAGTTTCTCAGAATTAGATGGTAATCACTGGCACAGGACTACACTGAACCCCCTGGAGGCTAAGTACATAAAGCTAAGTGATAGCTGCAAGACAGTGAAATACACATTTTGACCCTCATTTTGACAGCTACAATTACAAGTCATGTAACTTCTCTACATGTGAGGAGAGACCAGTGACATCTGAGTACGGCAAACAGAAAATGTGAGCAGTTCTTTTATTGTCTATAGAGAAGCAATATAGCTAATGAACTGGGCTACAAAGACCCGTTTTGCCGAAACCAAAGTGACAGCTCTACCAGAAAATTCTTCCAAAGGCCACTCAAAAAAATTGTACGTCAGTTTTTTTGCATTCGTTTCCTGATGTAAGCTTTAGAAGAAACTATTTCGGCACTATTTTACTAAGAAGGAAATCCCACAGAAGGATTAGAGTCATTATTTTTGTCAGGTTGTTTGTATTGAACAGCCCTAAATTTTTAAGACTGTGACATCCTTCACATGAAAATTTGATTAACCAAGACATTGATTTGAAAGCTTCTTGTTTTCTTTTTGTGTTATGTATTCTGGTTTCATGAAATGCTTCTCACATGAAAAATCTAGTTTGTATTTCAGCATTTTTGTTCTTGGTCAAGTAGAGTGAAGGAGAAGTTTAATGTGCCATTACATGTTACTATCATTTGGGATTCAATGAAGCCCTGAACAGCATAATAATTTGGGAGAAAGCTGTCCATTATCTTACGTAACCTCAGATCAGTAGTCTTAATTGCATGAAGGTTTTGGAATCAAGCATCTGAGTTCAGTTCAGTTCAGTCGCTCAGCTGTGTCTGCTCACTTTGCAACCCCATGGACTGCAGCACACCAGGTCTCCCTGTCCATCACCAACTCCCAGAGTTTACTCAAACTCATGTCCATTGAGTCGGTGATGCCATCCAAACCTCTGTTGTCCCCTTCTCCGCTTGCCTTCGATCTTTCCCAGCATCAGGGTCTTTTCAAATGAGTCAGTTCTTCACATAAGGTGGCCAAAGTTTTGGAGTTTCAGCTTCAACATCAGTCCTTCCAGTGAATATTCAGGACTGCTTTCCTTTAGGATGGACTGGTTGGATCTCCTTGTATTCCAAGGAACTCAAGAGTCTTCTCCAAAACCACAGTTCAAAAGCATCAATTCTTTGGTGCTCAGCTTTCTTTATAGTCCAACTCTCACATCCATACATGACTACTGGAAAAACCATTAGGTTTGACTGACAGACCTCTGTTGGCAGGTAATGTTTCTGCTTTTTAATATGCTGTCTAGTTTGGTCATAACTTTTCTTCCAAGGAGCAAGTGTCTTTTAATTTCATGGCTGCAGTCACCATCTGCAGTGATTTTGGAGCCCCCCCAAAATAGTCTGTCACTGTTTCCATTGCTTCCCCATCTATTTGCCATGAAGTGATGGGGCCAGATGCCATGATCTTAGTTTTCTGAATGTTGTTTTAAGCCAACTTTTTCACTCTCCTCTCTCACTTTCATCAAGAAGCTCTTTAGTTCCTCTTCACTTTCTGCCATAAGGATGGTGTCATCTGCATATCTGAGGTTATTGATATGTCTCCAGGCAATCTTAATTCCAGCTTGTGCTTCATCCAGCCCAGCATTTCGCATGATATGCTCTGCATGTAATTTAATTAAGCACGGTGACAATATACAGCCTTGACATACTCCTTTCCCGATTTGGAACCAGTCTGTTGTTCCATAGCCAGTTCTAACTGTTGTTTCATGTCCTGCATACAGATTTCTCAAGAAGTCAGGGGCTCTGGTATTCCCATCTCTTTAAGAATTTCCCACAGTTTGTTGTGATCCACACAGTCAAAGGCTTTGGCATAGTCAATAAAGCAGATAAATCTGAGTACCTACCACCAAATTCTCGTAAGGCACATTTGGGCCACAGAGGTAAAGCCTTCTTAAGGTTTTCTTGCCTCCTTTGCTGAATTGTTGTAAAAATAATACTTAAAGAGTTTTGCAAAGTTTAGCCAAATAATATTTAAGTATCAGCACAATTCTTAGCATATAGTAAATATTCCATAACTTTTCAGTGGTATTATTTTTCCCATTTTGCATATGAAAAAATTGAAGATTTGAAAAAATAAGTGTATTTCTGGTAATCTTAAATAGAAAAGGAAAGACAAGACAGAAGTATTTTATGTTTCAGGACTCTTATTAATAGTAAGTCAGAATTGAAATACCCTACCCAAACCTATTCCATTCTCTATTGTAACACATACCCTGTTTCATATGGGAAGTAATTGCTGGTTTATGCATGACATATCCCATACAGTACCCCTTCTTGGAGGGCATAGTCTGTATGTTACACATCTTCATATTCTTCATAATTTGCATATTGACCAGCACAGGATAGATAACTGATAAATATTTGTGTCACCACATTGAATTTATTTGAATACAAGTCATCATTTTGTTAACAATTTGGCAGTTGTACTGATAACTGAGATTGAGGAGAATTATGGATCTGCTAATAAGATGACTAAATATTAAATAATGTGGTAGTAGCTTAATTTAAAAATGAAGAAATCTCTTTTTAATCATAACATAAATTCTTGTTATTTTCATTATCTTTTTCTTTTGTTGAACACCAACTATATGCCCTGCTCACATTTAAAAGTGTTTCCAATATCCTTACAAAGACTAAGTCATGTTACAGTGTAAAGATAATGCTTCAATTAGCACATTTTTTTGGACAGACTAATATTACCAGGCACTTTTCCAGGTGCTTATATGGTTCATCAGTGAACAAAAGCTTCTTACTTGGTAGACCTTATGTTCAAGTAGGTGTGACAGGCAATACCCAATAAATGGAAATAGTAATTTATATAGTATATTAGGAGGTTAAGTGGTAAAGGAAAAAGAAAAAATAGAGAGAAATAGAGGATGAGGAATTTCAAATGGGAAGTAAAGTAGTCTGCAATGTTAAAAGTCTAAAATCAACTCTTTAAGCAGGTAACACTTGAGCCAAGAATTAAAAGAGGGGAAGAATTTGAGACAGATAAGAGTGGGCTTTGGAATCATAAAAATCTGAGTTTGAATTTTTTTTCTTCTATGTATTATCTGTATACTTTGCTGGATCCCCACAAACTTTTTTGAACATCTAATAAAACCAGAAAAGAAGACTTATTTGTTCATCTTTTTACCTATTACATATATGTGTAAATTGTTTAGAACGTGCTTGAATTGCATATACTGAGCACTATTTAATATGTGTTTAAAAAGTAAAAGGTGCTAAAAAAACATGAATCATGTTATATATAGTTGGATGATATACAGAATAGATATATAGATATTGCCATAGGTTGCAAAGCTCTTTGTTTCATTCCAGGGTGCATAACACACTTCTAAGACTTTAGGTATTCCCTAGAGTGTAGCTTACCCTGGGTAACTGCCAAATCCTATGTCTTCTGGTTCCACTTTTAAATTCAAGTGAAAAGAACAAAAGAGATCTGTTGGGAAAGAGGCCTTGGAAATACATTGAAAATCCCTAGTAAAATGCATTAAAATGAGTTTAAAGGGAGAAAGGTACACATCTTGAAGAGTAGGAAATTTGACAAGCTGGTTTGTAGACATGTCAGTACCTGCTGCTTTCAACAGAATTCACTTAGTGGAATAAACATTTTGAAAGGATGTTTGGAACAAGTATGCAGAGCAGCTGCCGTACTTTGGCAGTGACAAAATTAAACAATTGGCTTCATCCAGCCTTCAAATGGCAAGAAGATTCACACAAATAGAGGGGACTATGACATTCAGGCAGATTCTCAAAGGGAAAAAAAAAACCCTATTCAAAATATTTACCACTGACTTAATCCTGATACCTACAAAATTCTGTGCTGGATTTAATTCACTGTCCCTTCAGCACTCTTGTCAGTAATGTTAATAAACCATCAATTCCTGTGCCTGTTAGAAGGTAGTGCAGCCATTGTCTGACATGGCCATTAACTGCCAAAATAAGAGATTTACATGATAGACTGAAAAGGCCCCTAGAGGAGCATTGTTTGGACTGTTAAAATGAGAATCAGAAATCCTCAAAATGTTCAAATAAATAGAGAGTTCTTGTAAACACTGAGGCTCTTCAGACACGAATCATTAAAAAAAAAAAATAAGTGCTTGGAGAAAGGTAAGAAACCTGTTATGTTAGTACAGTGTGTGGTATCAATGTCAAATTTACTCATTTGCACTTTTGTTCATTCAGTATTTATTACGTATCCACCAGGTACCCAGCACAATTTTAACAGATATCTGTTTAGCAAAATGGAAGCAGTTCCTATTGTGAATATGACAATAACTGGAAAATAACTTTTGTCTCCTACATCTTGGCCCTTCTCCTGGAATTGTATACCCACCCCCCACCCCCCTTCCCACACACACACAGCTGTCATTCAGCAATAAATGACTAAAACTTATTGGAGCAAAATGGCTCTGCATGACCATCTGATGACCTTGCATATTTCCCCAAAAGGCTAATCGGAGTGTAACCCAGGTCTTGGTGGAATGCCCTGTGATCCTCCATGGAACACAGAAGTATAGGTTGTCTTGTTAGCAGCTGTTGACAAACTACTCTTCATTTCCCTCCATACCTCACAGGAGACTCCAAAAGGCATAACATCCTGTCTGCCTTCCTGAGGCCAGTGAGGCATAAGACTTTCCATATCAAACCTATCCCCCTCCTTTGGGTAAAGCTGAAAGCTATAAAACTGCTTTCTTGTAGTTTAGAGTTGTATCACAGTGGCAGAGAGAACCTCCGCCTGTGTTGTCTGTCACATGGCAACTGTGGTTTGATGTCCTCCACTGATACTGACGATGTGGATTGCCAATGCCATGCTGATCTTCCTTATGCTTTGCATATGAATAATAAACTGTCCAAAGTGATTTGGGCTCATGTCTCTTTCCTGGCTGAGTCTGTGGGAGAGTGGCAAACCACTTAGGAGCTGCCACAATGCTGCTGCTTACAGACTGTTTGATTGCTTGATACCTGTCAAGCAGAAAGCTCCCAGAACCCTGCTCCAGCACTGAGGGGAGAGTCATATTTACTGGTTCATGTCTGTACCAGAGCAATCATTTTGTGTTTTGAATATCACAACTAGTGAAAGTAATAGAAAGGAAAATATAATATTTCACAAGAGAATATTTTAAAAGATACTACAATTATGCTTAAATGTTCAGAAATGTATCTCTCTGATGAGTAATTGGCACCTCAACCAGAATCTAAGGGATGAGGAGGACTTGATCAGGGGAAATAAGGTAGTGGGGAATGTTCCATGATTCCAGGTACAAAGAACAGGTACATGTGATGAGGTATATAAGAATACACTTCATTCAGTGAACTATAAAGAAGGCTAATGAGACATCATGTCATCCATTGGGTCAAGCTATCTATTTGTTTCCGACAGCTTAGTAAAATAGGTACAATTCTACTAGTAAAGTTGGAGTTCCTGGAATACCACATAGAAAATCAATATAATGTTGTCTCACTATGTGAAAGACACATTGATAGCTTTAGTGGTGAATGCAGAAATGCTTAAGTACCCTTTTAGACTGTCAGCTTCATAGAGTTAGAGGTGTTGATTGTGTTGTATTCGTAACTGATCTTAGAGCCCAGAAAGTAATATCCGGTAAATGAAAATGTGAGAAAGGGAAGGAGAGAAGGAATAAAGGTAGGGAGGCAAGGAGGAAGGGTGGGAGGTCCTCTACTTAAAGGCATATAAAGCTTATGAAATGTTTGTTGTTGTTCAGTCACTAAATCATGTCCAACTTTTTGCTACCCCATGGACTGACACACACCAGGTATCCCTGTCTTTCACTATCTCCTGGAGATTGCCCAAATTCATGTCCATTGAATCAGTGATACAATCCATCATCTCATCCTCAGTCATCCCCTTCTCCTGCCTTCAATCTTTCCCAGCATCAGGGTTTTTTTCCAGTGAGTCAGTTCTTCAAATCAAGTGGCCAAAGTATTGGAGCTTTAGCTTCAGCATCAGTAATTCCAATGAATACTCAGGATCGATTTCCTTTAAGATTGACCAGTTTGATCCCCTTGCTGTCCAAGGGACTCTCAAGAGTCTTCTCCAGCATCACAGTTCGAAAGCATCAATTCTTTGGCACTCAGCCTTCTTTATGGTCCAACTCTCACATCCTTACATGACTACTGGAAAAGTAGTCTTTTTTCAACTGCCATGACTACTATGGCTTTCACTATATGGACCTTTGTTGGTAAAGTGATATCTCTACTTTTTAATATGCTGTCTAGATTTGTCATAGCTTTTCTTCCAAGGAGCAAGCCTCTTTTAATTTCATGGCTACAGTCACCATCCACAGTGATTTTGGAGCCCCCCCACTAAAATAAAATCTGCCACTGTTTCCAGTTTTTCTCCATCTGTTTGCCATAAGGTGATGGGACCAGACGCTGTGATTTTCATTTTTTGAATGTTGAGTTTAAGCCCACTTTTTCACTCTCCTTTTTCACCTTCATCAAGATGCTCTTTAATTCTTCACTTTCTGCCATAAGGGTGGTGTCATCTGCATATCTGAGGTTATTAATATTTCTCCAGAAAACCTTGATTCCAGCTTGAGCTTCTTCCAGCCCAGCATTTCTCATAATGAGCTCTGCATATAAGTTAAATAAGCAGGGTGACAATATACAGCCTTAATGTACTCCTTTCCCGATTTGGAACCAGTCTATTTTCCTTGTCTAGTTCTAGCTGTTGCTTCTTGACCTGCATACACGTTTCTCAGGAGGCAGGTCAGATGGTCTGGTATTTCCATCTCCGTAAGAATTTTCCACAGTTTGTTGTGATCCACACAGTAAAAGCTTTAGGGTAGTCAATGAAGCATAAGTAGATGTTTTTCTGGAATTCTCTTGCTTTTAATATGATCTAGCTGATGTTGACAATTTGATTTCGGTTCCTCTGCCTTTTCTAAATTCTGTTTGTACATCTGGAATTTCTTGGTTGATGTACAGTTGAAGCCCACCTTGAAGGATTCTGATCATTATCTTGCTAGCATGTGAAATGAGGACAACTGTACTCATTTTTTGAACATTCTTTGGTATTGCCCTAATTGATTGGGCTTACAGTAAATATCTCTTGAAAGACTGAATGGAAGAGGAGAAAGATATAGTGAAGAAATTATATGTATGAAAACACATAATACAAAATAAAATGACCTCACTTTAAATGGGTATGATAGTATGCTGTTTTTTTCACAGCATCCCATTATTAAAAGTGGAGACAGATTTTTTTTTAATAAAATGAATAAATTATAATCTTAAATAATTTATCTGAATATAATATACATTCCAAATTAATAGCTTACATTTGTGATGTACTTCACACACAGGAAGAATTCCTGTTTGTTGGCTTGTTATTCAATTTAGCTTTTGAATCATTAGTACAAAAGCAGCATACTACAGTATATTTGGCATCAGACACTTTGGTACCAAAACTTGCTTCTAGTCCCTTGTTTATTTTGTTTCCTCTTTTGTGAAATGTGGTTAATACTATTTAACCTCTGAAGGTTGATAAAATTTTTGAGGTAATGTATGGGAATCTATATGCATCTTCCACAATGTAGACATTATAAAGATATATTTTTCATTAGATGATAACAAAGAATAAGAAGAAAACAGACTAATATTAGATAAGAGAATATATGTGAGTACAAGAAATACCTATAAATACAGTAAACAAAAGTAAGTATTTTCTCCTTTCCTCATGCTCATTCCTCAACTGTTTGAGGTGTCTATTAATTTCTATGATTAATCAGCAAAAGCCAACTGTGTGGTTTTGAGGACTATTTCTCATCCAGGATTTTAACAGATGCACGTATATATTGACTTGATGATCTCTGCCTAAGAAAGGCACGATTCAGATAACCATAATTTCTTCTCAATCTTTCAAATTGATAATTACATAAGATAGTATGATCTGGACCCATCACTCCTAGGAGTTATCATTTCTTAAAAAAACTTAGTATATACAAAGACAAAATAGATTCATAGTAACTTACAAAAGGTTTTACCCTCATGAAGTCAGTAATGAAAAATGACACCCTTCTAGACCATATCTCAAAGCAGTGTATTCATTGCCAGTTTGTATAGATCACAGAAACTCCTCAATGAGTGTAAGAAAGGAAGCACCTGACATCCATCTTTCATGATGGCAAACATTTTTACTTTTAATAATAAATAATAAACTAGTTGTTCATACTCTTATTATATATCTCATTTATATAACTTGCATTATAGTGCTTTATCTGATATATATTTTGCAAATACTTATCAGTCATGACTTGAATTTTTATTCTCTTAATTGTTTGTATTGAAAAGCAAGATGTTTAAATTGTCTAATTCATCAATTTTTATTTGGTCATGGTGAAAAAAATTTCCAGATACTTTTCCCCATGTTTTAGAGTTTTTAGGTAGGTAGTTTAGAGTTAGGACATGTTAGTTAGGGTCTAAAAAGCTAAATGGAGTTTCAGGAAAGTAGCTTGAGGCTCCTATCGTGATTCCCAAGATTAAAGAACAAAAATATATAAAAAGATATTTGGGCATTAAAGATGATTTGCCTGTGGCAACTGTCCAATCTATAATGGTAAATACTGAATAGGTGGAAAAATCACTCCTCTTCTCTGCCTCCAGTTATTTTTTTCAATTTTTCTTTGATATCAAATCTATATGCACAATACTAGTTCCATTTTATATTTAAGAAGTTATTTTCTTAGTAATATGAATGGCATAGTGAGTTATATATGAGATTGATCTGGCATAAAATTGCTTAATTTCATCAGCATTATCCTCAGACCTGCACTCAAATTTATGAGGAGGCAAAATATAATACATGTGAAGTTTGTTGATTCATATCAAAGATTCTTTGGAATATTGTTGCCCAGAAATAAAAGATAAAATTTGATGACTATCAAAAGCAATATGTTCATGGTTCAGTGAATCACAGAAAGGCTGAATGAATTCCAAAGGTTTTTGAAATAATTTCTGAGTGAAATCTAAAACATGAGATTATAGAATTTGAAAGCAATTTGAGGAAAAAAAAAATCATAGATTACTGATATTTAGCAAATATCTTTCTACTTACTGAAACCATTAATAAAATAG
Source organism: Bos grunniens (assembly GCF_055505025.1). Classification (NCBI taxonomy): domain Eukaryota; kingdom Metazoa; phylum Chordata; class Mammalia; order Artiodactyla; family Bovidae; genus Bos; species Bos grunniens. Next base: position 31,100,108 of record NC_141193.1, read on the forward strand.
TACCATAATTTTACGTAAAAAATGTTGAATTACACCTACCAATTTGAAAAGATATTGGGAATAGAATTTAAGAAAGGAGCAATGCAAAATGTGTATCAGTTCAGTTCAGTCTCTCAGTTGTGTCCGACTCTTTGCGACCCCCTGGACTTCTGTACACCAGGCTTCCTTCTCCATCACTAACTTCTTGAGCCTGTTCAAACTCATGTCCATCAAGTTGATGACTCCATCCAACCATCTCATCCTCTCTTATTCCCTTCTCCTCCTGCCTTTAATCTTTCCCAGCATCAGGGTCTTTTCTAATGAGTCAGTTCTTCGCATCAGGCGGCCAAAGTATTGGAGCTTCAGCATCAGTCCTTCCTATTAATATTCAGGGCTGCTTTCCTTTAGGATGGACTGCTTGGATTTCCTTCCTGTCCAAGGGACTCTCAAGAGTCTTCTCCAACACCACAGTTCAAAAGCATCAGTTCTTTGGTGCTCAGCGTTCTTTATGGTCCATCTCTCACATCCGTACATGACTACTGGAAAAACCATAGCTTTGACTAGACAAGATGTATATAGAATACTAAAAATATGGCTTATATTATGTTGGAGGAGACTCTTGAGCGTCCCTTGGACTGCAAGGAGAACAAACCAGTCAATCCTAAAGGAAATCAGTCCTGAATATTCATTGGAAGGACCGATGCTAAAGCTCGAATACTTTGGCCACTTGATGCAAAGAGCCAGTTCACTGGAAAAGACCCTGGTGCTGGGAAAGATTGAGGACAAGAAGAGAAGGGATTAACAGAGGATGAGATGGTTGGATGGCATCACAGACACAATGGACATGAGTTTGAGCAAGCTCCAGGAGTTGATGATGGATACGGGTCACTAGGAGTTGGACACGACTAAGTGATTTCACTTTCAATTTTCACTTTCATGCATTGGAAAAGGAAATGGCAACCCACTCCAGTGTTCTTGCCTGGAGAATCCCAGGGACGGGGGAGCCTGGTGGGCTGCTGTCTATGTGGTCGCACAGAGTTGGACACGACTGAAGAGACTTAGCAGCAGCAGCAGGGAAGCCTGACATGCTGCAGCCCTGAGGGGGTCACAAAGAGTCAGACACGACTGAGTGACTGACAACAATATATTGTAAGTTAGGAAATATAATCAGATGTTATTTTGCTTACTCTAGTACATTAACTGGAAAGCACCCAAGAAATCATAAATTCCATTATCTTGAAAAGATATTAAAAATAATCTACTCTAAAATTCTTATTTTACCGAAGGAATTTGAGCTCAAACAGTAAGTGGACAAGATCATGCAGCAACTCTGACCCAAAGGTCGATAATCTCTCTTGGAGTAATTTTTCAGAGAGTTTTAGTGATTAACCAAAATATTATGGTTAAGTTTTCTAGAGAAGGAAATGAGATTTCATTGTGGTTTTAATTGCTTTACTTGATAATTATTGGTGTTGATCGTGTTCCCATAAGCTGATTTGTCATTTGTGCATCAGCTTATTCAGTTCTTTCTGCCCTTTTAAAAAACTGGTTGCTCACACTCTTATTGTTGAGTTTATTTCATTTATATACATTGCATTCAAGTTCTGTATCTGATATATATCTTGCAAATACTTCTTATCAGTTATTGAAAAGGAAAATGTTTACCTTGATAGTCCAATTCATCAATTGTTTTTATGTTTGGACGTTTTAGTCTTACCTGAGAAATTTTTGCCTTTCTCAAGGTCATAAAAATTATCTTCCAGAAGTTCTATACTTTTATATTTTACATTTAGGTCTATAATTCATTTCAAATTAGCTCTTGTGAATGGTGTAAAGAAAAGGTCAAACATAATTTTACATACATATTTACATAATCTTCAATTCCTTTATCACCATTTGTTGAAATTATTTTTTACACATTGAATTGCGGTTTTATCTTTTTCAAAAACAAAATGTCTGTGTATGTTTTCAGTTGACTTTGTATGCTTGAGTAGATTTCTGGATTCTCTTCCCTTTTATTTCAGTAGGTGTCTATTCTTTTGCTAATACAACACGGTCTTTATTATTGTAGCTTTAGAGTTAGTCTGGAAATCACACAGCATAAGTCCTGCCACTCCAGTGTTTTTTTAAAAGATTGTTTCAGTATAGTTTTTAGGGGTGGTTTAATAAATTTACAAAAAAAAAAAAAAAAAACCTTATAAGAATGCTAACCTGATTTGCATTTTATCTATAAATTAATATGGGGAGCACAGATATCATAAGACTATTGAATATTTCCATTCAACAGAATTTAATGTTTCAATTAATAGACATGATATGTTTTTCCACTAATTTAGAATTTCTGTCAGTAATGTATAGTTTACCAAAAGATTTTTCACATTTTTCATTTTTTTCAAAGTTTTACGTGATTTTTTTTCTTTTTTTACACTCTTCTTCCATTATTCACAACCATGTTGTTATTTTTAATGCTGTTCTATAGGCATCTGGGACCATTCATGTCTTTTCAGAGCTTTTTTTCCTCACAGCTTTTCAGAATCGATAATTTCTGTTGATATCACTTCATTCATATTTAGTAGATCTTTCTCATGTCATTTTCATTTGATACATCCAGTGAATTATTTTTCTAGAATTTCCATTTGATTCTTTTTTATAATACAGTTTTTCTGCTAAGATTATCCCTTCATTAATCAACAACATTACCTTTAATTTTTTGATAGTATTTCCAATGACTGGCCTTACAGTATTTTCCTATTATATCCAACTTATGAGCCATCTAGATTTTGGCTACCATCATCAACTTTGGGTCATACATTTCATTTCTTTGAATACTGGTAAGATCTTATTTTGTGCTGGACATTGTCATTTATGTGTTACAGAGATTCTGTATTTTATCTTCTTCTGAACATAATTAAGTTTTGTCCAATAATACAGTTAAACACTGATATTTAACTTGATGTAGAGTTGGCTTTATATTTTGTTATTGCAGATATATGAAGAGTCCATGATAAAACTTAAGTCCTCTCACTTGACTGAGCTAAATCTCCAAAAATTTCCCACAGTCTCACCTCCCAGAATTGTATCTAGATTTTGATTTAGACTTTAAGACAAGCCTAAAGTAGACTTTATAATACAAAAGGACTCAGAAGACTTTTCCTATAAATTCTCATACAGTGAATATTTTAGTCATTGCAAACTTATATGGTCTCTATCACAACTACTCAGTTCCTCCATGGTAGCACAAAAACAACTACATCATACATAAATAAATGAAGGTGGTTGTGTTCCAATAAAACTTTATTTACTGACACAGGCAGTAGGCCAGATTTGGAATTTGGGCTGTAGTTTGCCAGCCATTTCCCTAGTGAAAGGCTATTAATCTAAAGGCTGTCACTTTGATGCCTGTGGTGTTAATAAGGTTTATGAATGTCTAGAGAATGTTCACATCCTTCTGCAATGCTCAGTCTCTACTGTCTCTGTTCTGCTGTCAGCCATATAACAGTTACTTTGTGGTTAGCCTTGTGTAATATGTTGCTCTGTGTAAGTGCAGCCCAACTCTCAGCCAGGGAATTGCAGGAACATTCCTCAACTAACTGACTTTAGGAGGCCCTGTCCTGTTATCCTCGCTTTTCTCTGATGCCCTGCCCCAGATACTCCAGGCATTTAATTTGCTCCAAACTCTGGTATCTGCCTCCAGAGTTGAGTGCAGCTACAGTGATCTGTGTGGACTCAGTCCTTGGCCCTTCAGTCAGGAAACTGTCCTCAGGTAGAAATCCATAGTCATGAGTGTTACCTACTGAGTTTCCCATATGTCAGGTTTTACAGGCTGGCATAATTAGCTTGTCATTGTTTATGGAAGGAGGACTAGTTCAAAACCAGCTACTGGTCAAGAAGCAGACATTTTGAATCATTTTATTTTTAAATAACAAAAATATAAATACATAATCATTTAATTAATAAAAATGAGTGTTATTTACTCACAGTAATTGAAAGTACAAGGTTCATTTACCTTCAGATGTGGTTTGATTGTGAAATTTTATAAGTCAACAGAATTTGTGTGTGTGTATATCCTGTTTTGTATTTTTGTACATATACAAAAATATATATATTACTATTTTATATGCTTTGCTTTCTTCTATAGGATGGTTTTAACCTTATGTTGTTCTCTCTTGTTTTATAAATAATGCCTATTAAGCTTAGACTTAAATATCCTCATTATGCTATCCAGAGAAAGAGAATATACTTTTTATCCATTCAAAGGCAGAAAGGCAGCTTTCATTACAGAATACACCAGTAAATATCTTCTTGTCTCTGGCCTGACATTAATTAGATGTCTAAACCCACTACAGCTTCCCTGATAGCTCAGTTGTAAAGAATCTGCCTGCAATGCAGAAGACCCTGGTTTGATTCTTGGGTCGGGAAGATCCCCTGGAGAAGGGATAGGCTACCCACTCCAGTATTCTTGGGCTTCCCTTGTGGCTCAACTGGTAAAGAATCCGCATGCATTGTGTGAGACCTGGGTTCAATCTCTGGGTTGGGAAGATCCCCTAGAGAAGGGAAAGGCTACCCATTCCAGTATTCTGGCCTAGAGAATTCCACGAACTGTATAGTCCATGGAGTCGCAAAGAGTTGGACATGACTGAGCGACTTTCACTTAAACCCACTACAGTCATTTGGCTAGGGAGTTGAGACAGAGTATTTGTTTTCTTTAAGAAATCATCTCCTCATCTCTGGAACTGAGTGTTGAGATATGTAAGCCTAAAATGTATGGCTGATGTCTATACACATACACATAATGGCACTAAGATACTTACAAAATTTAATTTTGAGAAAAAAATATGTCTGCTCTTATTTCTCGGTAAAGACTTTACTGAACATTTTAATTTTTTATATATTAACATTTACTTTTAATAGTGCTTTAACCAGATGTTATGCTAAGCTATACCTGTGTAACTTGAGATCTAAATTTGGTCCTTTTACATATATTAGTCATTCAATTCCAAGTCTCTTATAATTACTCCCAAGTATTAATGTTGAAGTGAGCAGGAGTAGCATCAAAGAATGATGGCCAAACATAATCTTGGTGCTACAACTTTATACTTTTATGACAGTTAGTAGAAGCAAGTAGAGCTTGTTGACTTGCTACCTCTTTAACTCAGTGGTAAACTGGAAGGTAGAGATGATGGTGATGATGTTTTGTTCTGTGTTATATCTCTTTAGTACTATCCACAGCTTCTATGTTAGTGCTGCTGAGCAGGGTGCATACACTTCATATATATACACTAATAGATGCATTGACAGAGAAGGTAATGGCACCCCACTCCAGTGTTCTTGCCTGGAAAATCCCATGGATGGAGGACCTGGTGGGCTGCCGTCTATGGGGTCGCACAGAGTCGGACATGACTGAAGTAACATAGCAGCAGCAGCAGCAGCAGAGGCATTGAATGATACATAAAAAAGCAATCTTATTATTAACCATTCACCAAAATACCAAGTACACCCTACTGAGCATTTGAAAACATCTCTTTTATGAATTTATTATACACATTGGACAGGACTGGAAAAGGTCAGTTTTCATTCCAATCATGGCGGCCCACCAGGCTCCCCTATCCCTGGGATTCTCCAGGCAAGAACACTGGAGTGGGCCACCATTTCCTTCTCCAATGCATGAAAGTGAAAAGTGAAAGGGAAGTCGCTCAAGTTGTGTCCAACTCTTAGCGACCCCATGGACTGCAGCCTACCAGGCTCCTCCATCCATGGGATTATCCAGGCAAGAGTACTGGAGTGGGTCACCATTGCCTTCTCTGAATCCCAAAGAAAGGCAATGCCAAAGAATGCTCAAACTACTGCACAATTGCACTCATCTCACACACTAGTTCAGTTCAGGTGCTCAGTCATGTCCTGCAGCTGGCCAGGCCTCCCTGTCCATCACCAACTCCCAGAGTTCACCCAAACCCATGTCCATCGAGTCAGTGATGCCATCGAACCATCTCATCCTCTGTCATCCCCTTCTCCTCCTGCCCTCAATCTTTCCCAGCATCAGGGTCTTTTCAAATGAGTCAGCTCTTCGCATCAGGTGGCCAAAGTATTGGAGTTTCAACTTCAACATCATTCCTTCCAATGAACACCCAGTACTGATCTCCTTTAGGATGGACTGGTTGGATCTCTTTGCAGTCCAAGGGACTCCCAAGTCTTTCCAACACCACAGTTCAAAAGCATCAATTCTTCGGCACTCAGATTTCTTTATACTCCAACTCTCACATCCATATATGACCATTGCAAAAACCATAGCCTTGACTAGAAGGACCTTTGTTAGCAAAGTAATGTCTCTGCTTTTTAATATGCTGTCTAGGTTGGTCATAACTTTCCTTCCAAAGAGTAATCATCTTTTAATTTCATGGCTGCAGTCACTATCTGCAGTGATTTTGGAGCCCAGAAAAATAAAGTCAGCCACTGTTTCCACTGTTTCCCGATCTATTTGCCATGAAGTGATGGGACCGGATGCCATGATCTTCGTTTTCTGAGTGTTGAACTTTAACCCAACTTTTTCACTCTCCTCTTTCACTTTCATCAAGAGGCTTTTGAGTTCTTCTTCACTTTCTACCATAAGGGTGGTGTCATCTAGATATCTGAGGTTATTGATATTTCTCCCTGCAATCTTGATTCCAGCTTGTGCTTCCTTGAGTCCAGCATTTCTCATGATGTATTCTGCATATAAGTTAAATAAGCAGGTTGACAGTATACAGCCTTGACGTACTCCTTTTCCTATTTGGAACCAGTCTGTTGCTCCATGTCCAGTTCTAACTGTTGCTTCCTGACCTGCATACAGGTTTCTCAAGAGGCAGATCAGGTGGTCTGGTATTCCCATAATTTTCAGAATTTTCCACAGTTTATTGTGATCCACACAGTCAAAGGCTTTGGCATAGTCAATAAAGCAGAAATAGATGTTTTTTCTGGAACTCTCTTGCTTTTTCAATAATCCAGCGGATGTTGGCAATTTGATCTCTGGTTCCTCTGCCTTTTCTAAAACCAGCTTAAACATCTGGAAGTTCATAGTCCATGTAGTAAAGTAACGCGTGTGAGATGAGTGCAGTAGTGCGGTATTATATACGTATACACAGTATAATACACGCAAGTAAAGTAATGCTTAAAATTCTCCAAGCCCGGCTTCAGCAATACTTGAACTGTGAACTTCCAGATGTTCAAGCTGGTTTTAGAAAAGCAGAGGAACAAGACATCAAATTGCCAACATCCGTTGGATCATCCGTTTGTTATAACTTGTATTAGAACCTGTTGCTTGGAAAAACCTGCCCCATCTGTGTCTCTGGTATGTTTACTCTCTCTGATATGGGCAATTTTGGAGGCAACAATTTGTTGCTGTCTTTTAAAATTAATTTATTTTAATTGGAGGCTAATTACTTTACAATATTGTAGTGGTTTTTGCCATACATTGACATGAATCAGCCATGGGTGTACATGTGTCCCCCATCCTGTACCCCGACTCCCGCCTCCCTCCCCATCCCATCCGTCAGCGTTGTCCGAGAGCACCCAGTTTTGAGTGCCCTGTTTCATGCATCAAACTTGGATTGTTTATCTATTTCACATATGGTAATATACGTTTCAATACTATTTTCTCAAATCATCCCACCCTTGCCTTTCCCACAGAGTCCAAAAGTCTGCTTTTATATCTGTGTCTCTTTTGCTCTTTTGCATATAGCGTCATTGTTACCATTTTTAGAAATTCCATATATATGCGTTAATATGCTGTATTGGTGGTTTTCTTTCTGACTTCACTGCGTATAATAGGCTTCGGTTTCATGCACCTCATTAGAACTAATTCAAATGTGTTCTTTTTAATAGCTGACTAATACTCCCTTGTGTATATATACCACAGCTTTCTTATCCATTTGTCTGCTGATGGACATCTAGGTCCTAGCAATTGTAAACAGTGCTGCGATGAACATTGGGGTACACATGTCTCTTTCAATTCTGGTTTCCTTGGTGTGTATGCCCTGCAGTGGGATTGTTGGGTCATGTGGCAGTTCTATTTCCAGTTTTTTAAGGAATGCCCACACTGTTCTCCATAGTGCCTGTACTAGTTTGCATTCCCACCAACAGTATAAAAGGGTTCCCTTTTCTCCATACCCTCTCCCACATTTACTGTTTGTAGACTTTTTGATAGCAACCATTCTGACTGGTGTGAGATGGTACCTCATAGTGGTTTTGATTTGCATTTCTCTGAGTGATGTTGAGCATCTTTTCATGTGTTTGTTAGCCATCTGTATGTCTTCTTTGAAGAAATGTCTGTTTAGTTCTTTGGGCTATTTTTTAATTGGGTTGTTTATTTTTCTGGTATTGATCTGCATGAGCTTCTTGCATAGTTTTGAGATTAATTCTTTGTCAGTTGCTTTGTTTGCTATTATTTTCTCCCATTCTGAAGGCTGTCTTTTCACCTTGCTTATAGTTGCCTTCATTGTGCAAAGGCTTTTATGTTTAATTAGGTCCCATTTGTTTATTTTTGCTTTTATTTCCATTACTCTGGGAGGTGGGTCACAGAGGATCCTGCTGTGATTTATGTCAGACAGTGTTTTGCCTATGGTTTCCTCTAGGAATTTTATAGTTTCTGGTCTTATATATAGATCTTTACTCCGTTTTGAGTTTATTTTTGTGTATGGTGTTAGAAAGTGTTCTAGTTTCATTCTTTTACAGATGGTTGACCAGTTTTCCAAGCACCACTTGTTAAAGAGATTATCTTTCCTCCATTGTATATTCTTGCTTTCTTTGTCAAAGATAAGGCATCCATAGGTGTGTGGATTTATCTCTGGGCTTTCTATTTTGTTCCATTGATCTATATTTCTGTCTTTGTGCCAATACCATACTGTCTTGATGACTGTGGCTTTGTAGTAGAGCCTGAAGTCAGGCAGGTTGATTCCTCCAGTTCCATTCTTCTTTCTCAATATTGCTTTGGCTATTTGAGGTTTTTTGAATTTCAATACAAATTGTGAAATTATTTGTTCTCATTCTGTGAAAAATCCTGTTACCTTGATAGGGATTGCATTGAATCTATAGATTGCTTTGGGCAGTATACTCATTTTCACTGTATTGATTCTTCTGATCCATGAACATGGTATATTTCTCCATCTATTGGTGTCCTCTTTGATTTCTTTCACCAGTGTTTTATAGTTTTCTGTATATAGATCTTTTGTGTCTTTAGGTAAATGTATTCCTAAGTATTGTATTCTTTTCTTTGCAATGGTGAGAGGAATTGTTTCCTTAATTTCTCTGTTTTCTCATAGTAGTGTATAGGAATCCAAGAGATTTCTGTCTGTTAATTTTATATCGTGCAATTTTACTATATTCGTTGATTAGCTCTAAATATATTCTGGTGTTGTCTTTAGGGTTTTTATGTAGAGGATCATGTCATCTGCAAACAGTGAGAGTTTTACTTCTTCTATTCCAATCTGGATTTCTTTTATTTCTTTTTCTTCTCTGATTGCTGTGGCTTAAACTTCCGACACTATGTTGAATAGTAGTGATGAGAGAGGGCACCCTTGTCTTGACTTAAGGGGAAATGCTTTCAATTTTTCACCATTGAAGATAATGTTTGCTGTGGGTTTATCATATATGGCTTTTATTATGTTGAGGTATGTTCCCTCTATGCCTGATTTTTGGAGAGTTTTTATCATAAACGGATGTTGAATTTTGTCAAAGGCTTTCTCTGCATCTATTGAGATAATCATATGGTTTTTATCTTTCAATTTGTTAATGTGGTATATCACATTGATTGATTTGTGAATATTGAAGAATCCTTGCATCCCTGGGATAAAGCCCACTTGGTCATGGTGTATTATCTTTTTAAATGTTGTTGGATTTTGTTTGCTAGAATTTTGTTGAGGATTTTTGCATCTGTGTTTATCAGCGATATTGGCCTGTAGTTTTCTTTTTATCAATTTGTTTTTAATACCTGGCTGCCAGAAGTCTTGGAGCAAATTTGCAGCACAACCTGGACAAATGGATAGAGCTCCATAGGCCCCACGACCAATGCCTCCTTTTGCTCTCACTACTCATAATCTACCTTCACATCCCATTCATAAGACACACACATGTGTTTTCCATAGACCTTGATTTATGTTTAAGATTCTAATGCATTTAGTGTTAAAGTTGTTTCCGGTTCTTTTGAGTTGTAAATACTTTCATACTCCACAAACCTCAGGGAAATTCAACCAAAAATTAAAAAGAAGGTAACTGGATCTTCTTACCTAGAGGGAAGGAAGTGGGGAAGGATTAATATAATCCTTGTCCCAGTGAGTTTCCAGAAATATTGAATTATACACATGATGTATGAATAATGAATTAGAACCTTGCAGATGTGTGTATTTGCCAAAATTTTGTAAAATGGTTCATTGAAATCTCAGATAAAATGCATCTCCCTAACATCATGTCCTTTCTGTTTCTTTCATTCAGTATGACTATGCATGCCTGTTTCTTTGAAGAAAAAAAAAATATGATTTTTGCTGTAAAACTCATTTCATCCTTATAATCTTACCCAATTTAAGGTAGATCCTTGAGAAAAACAGCTAGGAACAGTTCCAGACTTAAGAGGCTGGATGGCAGAGCCAAACCAGGTTCCAGTATTTTGTGGTCTATACAAACTCGAGTTGTGGAGCATCATAATTTTTAAGTAAATTAAGAATTATTATATGGACTCTAGCCTCTTGTGTACAAAATCTCAAATGAGAAAATATATAAAAATTAACTGTTACAGTTTCGTTTGGTGTTAGTCTTATGAGGAGAACACTGTGACTTCTCAGGCCACTATGAAAAACCCCTCCACTGTTCTTTGCTGCAGCTTATACACACTCTCAGCTTAGCAGTTAAAGTCTTATGATTTCACTTTACCTGCTTGCTACCTCATATGTATTTTCAACCTCTGTATGTAGATGATTTTTCCTTCTTAGTCTGAGAAAAGATTAATCACTTCATAGATACTTATTCAATGGACTGGATGTAAGTGAAAGCTACTCTAGATTCATGACTACCTCCCCTTAAGTAATCCTACCTGGTTTTTTTTTCATGGGAGTTAAATTGAGAAAATAAATGACTTACAACAGATAAAATTCACTGTCTGATAAATTCTGCTGCCTTTCATAAGTCTTCTGATGATTTAAAACTCACAGAACTGTATTTATTTCCTATAGTTTTGTAAATACTACCTATGATCTAATCCAGTAGCTGATCTTTTCAAAACTAAGACCAAAGTATGATAATATGAGTCAGTACCTGCAATCCTATGAATACTTTTCTTAATATTTTTCTAACCTTTTGTCTCCCAAGATCTCTTGGGTAGATTTTACCAAGTTCAATGAGTTCTTAGTAGAAGTAAATACTTGAAATCCTGAGAACTCATGGCAATAAGCTTTTGAAGGCATATGGTTTTTCTGTTGGAATTCATCCCACCTGCTCTGAAACAGGGTCCCTGAATCACCATATCACTGTCCACCCTGAATTCATCCTTCAGTGAGAGTGTGGATGACAGGATTTGGGCTGAAACCTACACCTAGAGGGGGAGGGATGGAGGCAGGAGGACTTATATCTATGCAGACCCCCTCCAGACTGCAGATAATGAATGACAGCATCATGAGGAGGATAGCTGCCCACCAAAGGGGTCCCTAAGAAAGAAAACATCATGAGGTGCATTGTCGGAGTAATAAGGAGTTCAAACCACAGGGGGTTTCTGGGTGGCTGGTGACCAAGACGGTTGACTGGCACTGAGGCTGGTGCTGACACTCTTGCCCTCATCACACACAAGTTCCAGGGACCTCTCCTAGAGCCTACAGCCATAGTGGGGTGTGGGATGAGCACTGTCCCACTAAGGCCCAGTCACTGCCCCTCTTGTGTCTTCCCTAACTTCTGTCATAGGCTTGAAACTGGGAATGGATGGAAGGGCAACTCTTCTTCCTTCCTTTGGGACTCAGTCCCAGGTACAGAAGCTAGCTCTGGCAGGGCCCATGGTAGCAGGCACCGTCAGAGAGCAAGTCTGGAGTGCTCTGTGGTTGAGGAATGTGGCTGGAACCAGGGCAGCAACGATTCAGGGCCAGCAGAGTGGCCCAAGCCCAGGCCAGGATTGCAAGACTGACTCTTATAGTCCCAAAGCCCTCCTGATGTGGGGTCAGGTGATCAGAAAGAGGAGGACATGGTCAAAAGAGAGTCTAGTATTCAGAGTGTCAGAGTGTCCACTCACTTGTAGGTGCCTCAAATTGGAAACAACTCTCTTCATCCCCTCTCTCTCACTTGCTCTCTTACTCAGAATGATTTATTTTTAAACAGTATTAGATGTTTAGAAGCGCTCGTGTATATTTTATGTACATGATAGCCAGGACATGGAAGCAACCTAGATGTCCATCAGCAGATGAATGGATAAGAAAGCTATGGTACATATACACAATGGAGTATTACTCAGCCATTAAAAAGAATACATTTGAATCAGTCCTAATGAGGTGGATGAAACTGGAGCCTATTATACAGAGTGAAGTAAGCCAGAAGGAAAAACACCTATACAGTATACTAAGGCATATATATGGAACTTAGAAAGATGGTAACAATAACCCTGTGTACGAGACAGCAAAAGAGACACAGATGTATAGAACAGTCTTATGGACTCTGGGGGAGAGGGAGAGGGTGGGAAGATTTGGGAGAATGGCATTGAAACACGTATAATATCATGTATGAAATGAGATGCCAGTCCAGGTTCGATGCACGATACTGGATGCTTGGGGCTAGTGCACTGGGACGACCCAAAGGGATGGTATGGGGAGGGAGGAGAGGAGGGTTCAGGATGGGGAACACATGTATGCCTGTGGCGGATTCATTTTGATATTTGGCAAAACTAATACAATTATGTAAAGTTTAAAAATAAAATTAAAAAAAAAAAAGAACTGAATAGGAGAAAAAAAAATAGCACACATCAGTTTAGGGGATGAAAACTATGCATGCACCTAAAGAATGTATATAGGTTTTCATAATCAATAAAAATATCCTCACCCTCTTCTCCTGACTAGGGCTCACTCTAGGGAAAAAGAAAAAAGGTTAATTAAGGACAGAGGTGCAGGGTGCTATTTCCCAGACTGTGAGGGAGAGAAACAAAGAGCAACAGACAAATAGGCACTTTGCTGGTTGGCTATACAAAGCCTTGCTCCAGGCCCAGCATCATAGTGCCCAGGATGGAGATCCAGAGTGGGGATGTCCTGGTCACTGCAGAAGTGATAAGCCCCCTCTTCTGATTTCTCCCAAGTGAACTCAACCCCCTTGCCTCACAAGAACATCAGAGCAAGCCTTGCTCCTTCCAGTTTTAAAGGATTTTCATTGGCTAAAATGTAAGAGATGGGCAAAAGTGAGAGGTAGAGAGAGGCTCTGAGGATGAGGGATTTGGGCCCGTCTGCAGGCCCTTTGTGGAGAAGGCAATGACAGCCCATTCCAGTACTCTTGCCTGGAAAATCCCATGGATGGAGGAGCCTGGTAGGCTGCGGTCCATGCAGTCGCTAAGAGTTGGACACGACTGAGAGATTTCACTTTCACTTTCATGCCTTGGAGAAGGAAATGGCAACCCACTCCAGTGTTCTTGCCTGGAGAATACCAGGGACGGGGGAGCCTGGTGGGCTGCCATCTATGGGGTCGCACAGAGTTGGACACGACTGAAGTGACTTAGCAGCAGCAGCAGGCCCTTTGTGAGCCTGCAGAGCATCTTCTCATCAGTAGGTAACTAGTATATACAGTAATTAGCAGTTGGTGGAGGCAGGACTTGAGAACAGGTCTTCCAAATCTGAGTCTCTTTTAACAATATAGTTGTGATATTTGCAAAGATACAGGTATGTGGTAGGATAGAATTGTATTGGTGTAATAGCAATGGTGTAATAGATGGCACCCCACTCCACTACTCTCGCCTGGAAAATCCCATGGACGGAGGAGCCTGGTGGGCTGCAGCCCATGGGGTCGCGAAGAGTCAAACACGACTGAAGCGACTTAGCAGCAATACTAAAAAAGAAAAAAGAAAAAAAATTAAGTGAATACTATTGTATTAGTCTTCTCAGGGCACCTTAACAAACTACCACAGAATGGGTGATGTAACAGAATCTGTTTTCTCATGGTTCTGCGATTAAGGTGCTGGCAGATTCAGTTTCTAGTGAGAGCTCTTTTTGGCTTGCAGATGGTGACTTCCCACTGATTCTTGCCTCTTTGTGATGATGGACAGAGATTTCTGGTATCTCTTCCTCTTCATATAAGGACACCAATTCTATGGGATTAGGGCCTCACCTTTATGACCTCATTTAACCTCAGTTACCTCCCTAAAGGCTTTATCCCCAAATACACTAAGAAGGTGTGTGGGAAGGGATGTAGAGCTTCAACATGAGTTTTAGGGATGGGTAAAATTTAGCCCATAACGACTAGAAACACAACTGATGGTTTTCTATCACAAATATTTTCAAAGACTTGAGCTGGAACTTTGCAACTATATGTTTTGATCCAGTGAAGCATTTAGTGCATATTCATCTGGAATAACATTTTCTGCAGCTTAAACAAATGACCACATAATAGGATATATTTAACCTGAATTCTAAATGAATTTCAATAGTTTTTTTTCTTTTTTTTTTTTTAAATTCTCTGGCAGTGAATGACAGATATTTAAAGTGGAGAGGGAAGATTATAGAATTTACTAAAAAATATTTACCTCTCTCATTTTACAGGCCCAACAGCTTACTGATCTGGAACAAAAATTAGCTGTAGCAAAAAATGAACTGGAGAAAGCAGCTCTTGACCGGGTAAGTTGATTACACCCATGAGCCATCACTTCGGTCGTAGCAGATGAAGCTAGGGTGTACTCATTGTTTCCCTTGTTTCATCAGTGCAGTTCCAGATGCTGTGCTTGCAGGATGGTTATAGATGGTTCTTATTTTTGATGCTCCAGTAAATATACTTAAGGTGGAGGCTCTGTGATGATTGTATGGTTTTATTTTTCACCTTACTGGTACACTTGTTCTATAACATAATAAATAGACATACTTTAAGGCATCAACAAAGATGCCATGTCTTAAATTTGCATGGCTGAGTTGTAAAGCAAATGGAAGTAGTCACTGATGGTTTTTATTTTGGAAATTTTAAGTTTCTGGAGGAAGAGACATCAAAGAATGTAGCTCTCTTAGCACCTCTGTTTATGCAAAAATAATGCAAGAGTAGCTAGCATTCTGTCTTTATAACAGCTTTATTGAAATAAAACTCACATACCATAAAGGTCACATTTTTAAAGTTCACAAAGTTGTACTTTCATCAGCATTAATTCCAAAAGGTTTTCTTTGCCTTCTTTTATCTTATTTCATCTACTTCATTTTATTTTTGTCAATGTATCATTGTGTTACAATTATATATGCTCAGAAAGAAACCACAATTCCTAACTGATACCTACCTTTGCCTATCAATGCTCTTCATATGAGACATATATGGAGAATAGGGCACGGGTATATAGAAAGAGAAATAAAAACATAGAGGGAGGAATTAGTCATAAAATTTAGAATTATGGTTCTGTTGGTTTATATTTATGGTATTTGGCAAAATTTCTTAAGGCTTCCTTTCATTTTTAAATTAGCTATATAAAACTATAAGAAGTAAATATTCCTTTTTTTCTTTAGTTCACTTGAAAAGGGTAAAATGATTTTTGAAATTATTTCTCTGTTCACTTAGCATCCATTTATTGAACATCCAATGTAGTTTTATCTAAATTTTAGAACATATAACTAGCAAATGTTAATACAGGGAACTCTGAAAATTAAATCATAGTGTTTCAGACTTGGAAATACAAACACCCACATTGCTCTCAATCAGATGCATATAAAGTCTATGCTGAGGCAACAGGGCCAATTCTGGAATAATCTGCACTTAAACAACTTTTCAACGCATCCTTTGCCTGAAATCTATTCTTGATTAGATTGGAGTTAGCAATCACTCTAACAGTGGAAAAATAGACCCTCTCTTTATATCATATGGGGAATTGTTGGTTCATTTACACACAATAAAAATATTTCTAGACATATAAAGAGAGAATGCAATCTGATCAATATAAAGAAAACCTGATCAATCTGATCAATATAAAGATCAATATAAAGAAAACAAGAGACATGTCTCATTTTATATTTATCAAAGTACTTAATGTAATAGTTAATAATTTTAGGGAAGCCTGCCTACATTTTTGTAGACTAGTTCAAATATAATTCACCTTACCAAGATTCCAGCTTTAGGAATTGTTTTTTTTTTTTTTTTTAACTTTAGGAAAGAAGTTTATACCAATTATGCTAATTTCTGACCATATCCAACTCATGCCGCATAATATTATTTTTAAAATGGGAACTGATTCTTTATGGAATTGATAGAATCAGAAAATCAGCAATATATATAATCAGAAAGTCCAACTAGATCATCTTTTTATATTTCCTTTCTTTGATATCCCTGACAAAATCTCTGCAGTATGTTTTACATTCTAAAGACATTGGATTTCCAAGACTCTGAGGCAGACTGGCTCCCTTCTTAGATTTAACAACTGTGACTGTTGGAATGTTCTTCATAACATTAAACTTTTCCTGTGATGTGACTTCAAATAACCCATTTAGTCAGTGAGTCACCCATTTAGTCAGTGAGTGTGACCACCATGTACCAGGTGCTATGAGAAACAGAAAACACTGCATCCCTCACAACTTTGTTGGGCACCAAAAATTAGGAAATAATTATATGTGGAGCCATAAAGTCAGAGAAACATGAAGAGTGAGTACGTATATTTTAAGTACATGTGTTATAAAAACTAGTGGTGTCACATGATAACATGCACAATTGATAATTTGTCCTGAGTCACAGAACTTGAAGATAAAATAATTTTCCCTCCTTTGTCTTATCCAGTGTATGTCTTCCTCCTCCCCATTTCTACCACCACCACTATTTGCTTAGCTCTCACTAAGCCAGACTAGATTTGGGATGAGAGACTATATCCTGTAATATTTATTAAAGTTCTCCAGAGTCAGTCTGTGTTCAGATCATAACCCTTTCACCAAATGATTGTGTTCAAATCCCTCAAACTCTTTATACTTCACCATAAAATAGAATGATAATAAAATTCACTTTATAATGATGATGGGAAAATTATATACATCCGTAAAAGTAAAGTCCTGAGAATTCTTGGCACATGAAAAATACTCAGTAAGCATAGTAATTACTATTATTAGTAAATGAGAACCTAGAGAGACTGCTTCTTTGTGATAATTTTTCTCTTTAACCTTCAGTATCTTGTCACTCCATTTGCTACAGTGAACTATAAAAGCACTGCGTATTACCAGAGGTTGATTTCAACAAATCTCATGTAAGATACATATGAGACTCGTAAACTGTAGTCATAAAGACAGGTAGAAATGCTCGCTTACTTCAAAAATGGATACAAAAATACAGTTTAATGAAATTGCTCTTCACCTCTCTCCATCGTTTTTATATGAGACAAGACTTTTTAAAATTGTCTTCATGTGTCTAGTTCCAAAGAATATTATATCTGGGCCTCAAATAGCCTTAAATACCTAATAAATATTTTGAAAACAGTATCTTCACACTCTAACTTGTTTCTCATTTCATACTTCTCATGAAAGAAGTGTCAGATTACTATCCCAATAAAAGCAATAATAATCTTAAGATCCAAGAATCAATCTTTGTTTTCTAAACAATCAGTTATTTTATGGCAATATGTTATGGAACTTCCCCAATGGCTCAGAATGTAAAGAATTCACCTGCAATGCAGGAGACCCATTGATTCGATGAATGATAGTTAGCCTCAGCTACTGAAATGTAAAAATATCTTTATGGTGTGAAAAATCTCTCTCTCAAATTCTTATATTAGAAGTTTCTTTTGCATCTGATCCTCACAAAATTTGACCCAGGAAAGTATGCATTATTATATCATAGATGACACAGGTAGGTGATCTGCACAGACTTCCAGGACAAAATAGTAAAAGAACAAGAACTCTTCTTGCTACAGTGTATCTGGCACATGGCAAGAACATAATAAATTGTTACTGATTAAACAGGTAGATGAAGATCTAACTTCGTAAATTAACGTACATGCTATTCATCCTATGTAGAAGGGCCAAAGTATATAGAACAGAGAAATAAAACTGTCAAATGACCTTTTAGGATTCAGAGATAATTTCTTGGTGAAATAAAAGTAGGGGAAGGGGAAAGCCTTTGCATTCCCAGTCCTTCATGATTTTTCCAAAGACAACTGCCATTGGTGCACAAAGATCTCTCTGAGGATTTCACATCATGTAAATAAATGAAGACAGACATGAATATTACCTTGTGAATTTTTTAAAGGAGATACGAAATGAGGACACTGTTGTCTTTGCCATATGTATCTAGGCATCCCCACAAAAATGCATTTTTGAGAAAACTACTCATATACAGATGTGAAAAAAAAATGGCTTCTAAGTCTCCCACCATCCTACAAACATATATATAAATAATAATTTCTTACAAGTTTTACATATGCTATAGCATAAGCACTAGTATTTTAACGTCCAAAATAATACATTTATATTACATAATATACAGGGTGAAATGAAAAATAGTTCGTTATTTTCTCTATAAAACTTATCCTCTGGAGATTTCCTTTATTTATATTTTAACAAATATTTCTTTATTTAGAAACCATTGATACTGCAAAAAAAAAAAAAAAGATATTGGCCCAGCTGTATACCACAAAGAACACTGATTAATATTCTGTAATAACATAAGTAGAAAAAATTGATAATAGATACATATATATGTATAACTGAATCACTTTGCTGTACACCCAAAACTAACACAACATTGTTAATCAACTATGCTCCAATATATAATAAAAATTAAAATATATCAGCCCTCAAAGAAATTACATTGCAGTGTTGTGCAGTCACTCAGTCATGTCCAACTCTTTGCGACCCCATAGACTGTAGCACTCCAGGCTTCCCTTTCCTTCCCTATCTCCCGTAGTTTCCTTGAATTCATGTTCATTGAGTCAGTGTTGGTGTCTATCCATCTCATCCTCTGACTCCCTCTTCTCCTTTGGACTTTGATCTTTCCTAGCATCACGTCTCTTCCGATGAGTTGGCCCTTCGAATCAGATGGCCAAAGTATTGGAGCTTCAGCATCAGTCCTTCCAATGAATATGCAAGATTGATTTCCTTTAGGATTGACTGGTTTGATTTCCTTGCAGTCTAAGAGACTCTCAAGAGTCTTCCCCTGCACCACAGTTCAAAAGCATCAGTTCTTCAGCATTCAGCCTTCTTTATGGTCTAACTCTCTCATCTGTATGTGACTACTGGAAAAACCAGAGCTTTGACTATACAGACATTTGTCAGCAAAGTGATGTCCCTGCTTTTTACTATCATCTGTAGGTTTATCATAGCTTTCCTTCCAAGAGCAAGGGTCTTGAAATTTCATAGCTGCTATCACCATCCACAGTGATTTTTAAATCCAAGAAAATAAAATGTCATTGCTTCCACTGTTTCCCTTTCTATTTGTCATTAAGTAACCGGGATGCCATGATCTTAGTTTTTTGAATGTTGAGTTGTAAGCCAGCTTTTTCACTCTCCTCTTTCACCCTCATCAAGAGGCTCTTTAGTTCCTTTTCATTTTCTGCCATTAGAGGGGTATTATCTGCATATCTGAGGTTGTTGCTATTTCTATCAGCAATCTTGATTCCTGATTATGAGTCATCCAGCCCAGCATTTCGCATAATGTACTCTGCATATATGTTAAATAAGGAGGGTGACAATATACAGTCTTGTCCTACTCCTGGCTCAGTTTTGAACCAGTCCATTGTTCCATGTCCAGTTCTAACTGTTGCTTCTTGACCTGCATACAGGTTTCTCAGGAGGCAGGTAAGATGGTCTAGTATTCCCATCTCTTTAAGAATTTTCCACAGTTTGCTGAGATCCACAAAATCAAAGGCTTTAGTGTAATCAATGAAGCAGATGTTTTTGTAGAATTCCCTTGCTTTCTCCATGATCCAACCAGTGTTTGCAATTTGATCTCTGGTTCCTCTGCCTCTTTGAAACCCAGCTTGTATATATGGAAGTTTTTAGTTCACATACTTCTGAAGCCTAGCTTGACAGATTTTGAGCATTACCTGCTAGAATGTGAAATGAGAGCAGTTGTATGGTATTTTAAACATTATTTGGCATTGCCCTTCTTTGGGATTAGAATTAAAACTCCCATGGTCACTGTGGAGTTTTCCAAATTTGCTGATATATTGAGTACAGCACTTTACAGCAACATCATTTAGGCTTTTAAATAGCTCAGCTGGTATTCCATCACCTCAACTAACTTTGTTTGTAGTAATGCTTCCTAAGGTCCACTTGACTTCGCATTCTAGGATGTCTGGCTCTAGGTGAGTGATCACACCATCATGGGTACCTGGATCATGAATACCTTTTTTGTTTAGTTCTTCTTTGTATTCTTGCCACCTCTTCTTAATCTCTTCTGCTTCTGTTAGGTCCTTGCTGTTTCTGTCCTTCTTCATGCCCATCCTTGCATGAAATGTTCCCTTGATATATCCAGTTTTCTTGAAGGGACCTCTAGTCTTTCCCATTCTATTGTTTTCCTCTTTTTTTTTTTTTTTTTTGCATTGTTCACTTAAGAAGTCCTTATTATCTCTCCTTGCTATTCTCTGGAACTCTGCATTCAGTTGAATACATCTTTCCCTTTCTCCCTTGCCTTTCATTTTTCTTCTTTCCTCAGCTATTTGTATAGCATCCTCAGACAACAACTTTGCCTTCTTGTATTACAGCCTCCTTTACAATGTTATGGACCTCCATGAACAATATGAAAAGGCAAAAAGATATGATACTGGAAGATGAGCCCCCCAGGTCAAAGGTGTCCAATATGCTACTGGGAAAGTTGTTGTTGTTCAGTCTCAAAGTCTTGTCCAACTCTTTGCAACTCCATGAATTGTAGCACGCCAGGCTTCCCTGTCCTTCATCATCTTCCAGAGTTTGCTCAAACTCATGTCCACTCACTCAGTCAGTGATGCCATCCAACCATCTCATCCTCTGTTGCCCCATTCTCCTTCTGCCCTCAATCTTTCCCAGCATCAGGGTTTTTGCCAGTGAGTCAGCTCTTGCATCTGGTAGCCAAAGGATTGGAGGTTCAGCTCCAGCATCAGCCCTTCCAATGAATTTTCAGGGTTGATTTCCTTTATGATGGACTGGTTTGATTTCCTTGCTGTCCAAGGGACTCTCAAGAGTCTTCTCCAGCACCACAGTTCCAAAGTATCAATTCCTCTGCACTCAGCCTTGTTTACAGTCCAACTCTCAGATCTGTACATGATTACTGGAAAAACCATAGTTTTGACTTTATGGACCTTTGTTGGCAAAGTGATATCTCTGCTTTGTAATATGCTACCTAGTTTGGTCATAGCTTTTCTTCCAAGGAGCAAATATCTTTTAATTTTGTAGCTGCAGTTACCATCCATAGTGATTTTTGAGCCCAAGAAAATAAAATCTGTTACTGTTTCCACTTTTTCCCAATCTGTTTGCCAGGAAGTGATAGGACTGGATGCCATGATCTTAGATTTTTGAATGCTGAGTTTTAAACCAGCTTTTTCACTCTCCTCATTCACCCTCATCAAGAGGCTCTTTAGTTCTTCTTTGTTTTTTGCCATGAGAGTGAGGTTGTTGATATTTCTCCTGACAATCTTGATTCCAGCTTGTGAGTCATCTAGCCCAACATTTTGCATGCTATACTCTTCATATTGGGGAAAAACAGAGGGAAATTACTGATAGCTCTAGAAAGAATGAAGAGGCTGGACCAAAGCAGAAACAATGTTCAGTTGTGGATGTGTCTGGTGGTAAAAGTAAAGTCTGATGCTATAAAGAACAATATTGCATAGGAACATGGAATGTTAGGTACATGAATCAAGTTAAATTGCATGAGATGAAGCAGGAAATGGCAAGATTGAACATTGACATTTTAGGAATCAGTGAACTAAAATGGGTGGGAATGAGTGAATTTAATTCAGATGACCATTTTGTCTACTACTGTGGGAAAGAGTTCTGTAGAAAAAGTGGAGTAGCCTTCATAGTAAACAGAAGAGTCCGAAATGCAGTATGTGGGTGCAATCTCAAAAACGACCAAATCAGTTCATCTCCAAGGTAAACCATTCAACACCACAGTAACCCAAGTCTAAACCCCAACCACTGATACTGAAGAAGCTGAAGTTACCAGTTCTATGAAAACCTATGAGACCTTCTAGAGCTAACTCCCCCCAAAAATGTCCTTTTCATCATAGGGGATTGGAATGCAAATGTAGGAAGTCAAGAGATACCTGGAGTAACAGGCTAAGTTTGGCCTTGGGGTACAAAATCAAGCAAGGCTAAGACTAACAGTTCTGTCAAGAGAACACACTGGTCATAGCAAACACCTTTTCCCAACACTGAAATAGAAATAGATAAAACAATAAACATATTAACAATAACATAATTTGCACTGATGACAAGGGCTGCAAAAGACGTAATTTAAGAACCTATGTGATAAAGACTTTGAGATAGAAGTGTGCTTTGACAGAGTAATCAGTGATTATGTTTCATAGAAGATAATATGTGAGCTGAAGCATAAATTTTAAGTAGAAGTTTCCTATGTAGCTATTTGGAAAGAGAGTTCTTCAGGCAAAGAAAACAGCAAGTATAAAGGTTGCTAGATGAGAATGAACTTGAAACGTTTGATGGACTATAAACAAAGGACATTGTGACAAGCAGGATATCCTTAAAGACTTTGCATTTTATTATCAGGTGGCAGAGGAAATGGGAAATGTGGTTTGGTGTGGGAAGAAGATCAAGGGCAAAAATAAGGCTGAATCTCAGAGGGGATATGTTGTAAGATCTAGGGCAAAGTATACTTTATATAAGTCACATCATATTTCATTAGGTGACATCCTGTTCCAGTGAACTTCAAAGTGAACAGTGGCCTTACCTGCAATTTTAAAACAGACTAAAGCTAGCAGTATAAATGAAAATGTAATGACACTGTGGTGTAAAATCATTGTATTGGCCTTGCTCATGGATGGGCCAAGCCAAACCTGAGTAGTGTCAATTACAGGCTTTATTTAGTTAGAGGGACTAACTGGAAAGATGTGAGCTTTTTTTTTTTTTGATAGAAAGATGAACAAATTAGGGAAGCATTGTTCACAGAAATCTGTGGTCTCTGGCAGGAAAAATCTACAGTGTAATGAAGGAGTGAATCCAGAATCTAATATAGGAGGCCAATTCACAAGCTTGTGATCCAAAAAAAGAGAGGAAGTAAAAAACTATGAGATTAAGAATAGGTTGAAAGATAAGAGGAAAGAAAGCTTACTACAATGGCTATGAAAGGTGAGGAGCTGGAGGTTACATCTGTGTATTGTTGATTCTGCTCTCCGAGGTGACCCTGAAAATGTCAGGAGGCCTGGATGAGCAGATGAGATGATTTCACCCACGTTCAAATGTATCAATTGCTCCACTGGGAATTTTGTCTTGCCTAAAGAATGTTTACTTAAAATGAGGTATTAGCTTGATGCCATTCATTGTTTACTTTTGGCATCTGAGTTTATCTGTTGCTCAGGAATTTGTCTATTATGTCAACATATACATATATATTTTGTGCCTGTCGTAGATCTAACTTTTATATATATATACTGTGTTGAGAGGAGCCATGATATGAATGCAGTGAATCAAATAACTATCAAATAACTTCCTGCATTATCTGAACATTGAAAAATCTACATTTCAAAGCTATGTTAACTTTGAGTCCTGGCCAAGACCTGCCTGACGTCGTCACATTAGTTCTATTTCCATTATCTAACTATATTATGAGAAACAGAAAACATACTCAAATTGTTCAGTGGAACCTGGAACATCTCACTCCAGAGAACAGCATCCACACTTATTCTGCAGTAATAGAAGGTTAGGGCCATCCAAGATTAAAACAAGGACTCAATAGGAAGGGTAATCTGAATCATTACTTCATTTCTTTTATTGAGATAGCTTCTTTCCCTGACAAAAGAGAAATAACATTTTCAACTAGGTATTTATTTTTAAAAAAATTTTGTGTGTCCTTTCTCATGTGTCAGGGATTGTGTTAGGTGTTACCTATACAGTTCTGAACAAAACAGACAAGCTACATATATAAACAAATTAAAATGAGTGATAAAATATATAAAGAAAGCAAACATAATCAGCCATAGCAGGCATCTAGCTACTCAGCAAATAAAAGGGACCATTTTGAATATGTTTATTATTCAACTTTACTCCCCCCGTCCAGTTAACAAAGCCCCTCCATCCTGTTTCTTATCAGATTTTTATTTTCCTCTTATCAGAAGTTTATGAAATGTGACAGGGCAAGGTTAATGTGAGGGAAATACATGTATGTCCTGTTTCTTGTATATTTCCAGTTGCTGTTCTTACTGTTGCCTTTTTTAAAAATCTCGTGATATGACCAAAAAGAAAGATTTCTTAAATTGCTATTGTAGCAACGTACACTCTCATCTTAAAGATAAATCTTATACCACATATTAGTAGGAAACAGAGAACATTGGGAAAAATCAAAGCCATAGTCACTCTCAAGAAATTGACCCCAGGGGCTGTATAGCAGACAGTAAGTAGGAGGGGATGCTATCTGTAGATATGTTCCTGACATCAGATACAAAAGGCAGTAGTTTTGTTGGGAGTATACTACTGTGACAGGAGAAGACAACAGACTTTCCTGCTTCACTGCTTCATTGATCCACTGGACCCAATGATCCAAACATGGAAGTACACGAAAAGGGTAAACGCCAATTGTGCCAGTTTGTCCAGGGATAAGACTCCAGCAACTCTTCTCTTTTCTCCTTCTCTCTTGCCCCAGAGGCCACATTTCATATCTTGAAGTGGATGTTCATATGGTATTGTCTTACTAGGGTCTATATGCTTGCCCCCAGTTACCCCTGTGTTACCATGAGATTTCCTCAAGGTTGTGTCTCTCACTTTATTTTGGTACCTGGGGATGTCTTTGTCATTGGGACTCAACTTTACATCATTTTAAAACCTTATAAGCAATTTAAAATATTTTTAGCAGTGGGATCTGGAGGTTGGATGGCAGTTGGAGATGGTTGTCTCTATATAGTTCACTCTACCTTGGAATGTAAACCTAAAGAAAAAGTAGTTCTGCAATAAATGCTGAAAGGGTGTGGAGAGAAAGGAAGCCTCCTACGCTGTTAGTGGGAATGTAATTGGTACAAACACTATGGAGAACAGTATGGAGTTTCCTTAAAAACTAAACCTAGAACTACCATATGATCCAGCTATCCCACTCCTAGGCATATATCCTAAGAAAACCATAATTCAAAAAGATGCATGCACCCTAGTGTTCATTGCAGCACTGCTTAACAATAGCCAAGACATGGAAGCATCCTAAATGTCCATCAATAAAGGAATGGATCAAGAAGATGTGGTACATATATACAGCAAAATACTACTAAGCCATAAAAAAAGTGAAATAATGCCATTTTCAGTAACATGGATGGACCTCGAGATTATCATGCTAAGTGAAGGGAATCAGACAGAGGAATACAAACATCATACGATACAACTTGTGAAATATAAAAATGATACAAATCAACTTATTTTATAGATAGAAATAGACCTCACAGGCTTAGAAAATTATGATTACCTAACCTAAGGGGAAAGGTGGAGTAAATTAGGACTTTGAAATGAGCATATACACACTGCTGTTATATGAACGAGATAACTAATAAGACCCTACTATATAGCACTGAGAATTCTACTCAATATACTGTAATAACCTATATGGGAAAATAATTTGAAAATGAAAGGGTATATGTATAACTGAATCATTTTGTTGTACACCTAAAGGTAACACAACATTGTAAACCAAAATATATTCCAATATAAAGTAAAAATTTAAAAAGAAGAAAACAGTCTAGAACCTGGAATTTTGTTACATTCATAGTAAAACAGGAATAATAATGCCAGTTTCACAGATGTTTGATTAGCACTTACAATCATATCTGAATAACTCCTACTACTTAACAGGACCCATGGAATTAAGAGTTTTAGCATTAATTGAGTGAAGATACAGGCTGATTTGTGAAACACAGAAAAAGCCTACATCACAAGAGGAGTGATTTGTAATAAAGGAGGTTTATGATAAAGATGGCAGATGCTAAAAGAATCCAATTTAGAGTGACTCTAAAGTATATTTCCTTGCCAGCAAGGTATCATGATTGAAATCACGTCAACTCAAGGGGGAAAAATGTAAGCTATGTCTCTGAATTCCAGTGATCAAAAGATATCATGAAACACATTAGTTCCTAAAAAACAGACTGAGTGTGCATTCCATGGCATGTTATCATGGAATTTATGTTGGGCAATTATGTATTAAAACTAATATGCGTTTGGGGACTGAGTATAGGCTAGGAGGAAAGGGAGAATCTAGTCAGGTGAACGATGACCTTCAGAAGCACATGTAAAAATTGTGATCTCTCTTGTTTTTATAGGAGTCACAGCTGAAAGCAATGAAAGAGACTGTGCAACTCTGCCTCTCAACTGTTTTCCGTGATCAGCATCCTCTCCATTTGAATCCCTTCAGGCCATATCGAACTCAGTTATCAGTCCCAACCATGATAACTGACACCAGGACTGCATATGTAAGCACAACGGCCAAGGTACTTTCTTGACTTTAATCCGCATTATCATCAAAGTGAATCCAAGTAAGATAGCAAATTCATTGAAAAATCAGGATGTAAACAGGAGATAGTAACCCAGTTTGTAAAGTCTTCATAGTCACTTGGAGAATGTTGGAAAACAAATTTTCTTTATAAGAGAACAAGGTGTTTCTTAGGCAGAATTATTATTATCATAATTATTTTACAATATTATAAGAAAATATCTTGTATTATATTCCAGTTTTCACCAGGGGTTTATTATGGAAAATACTTTCTTCCAGGGTATAACCACCATCCTTACAAAAGTGGATACATTTTTCAGAAATTAAGCCTGTAGTTCTCAACACTGTGACTGTACATTAGAATCACTTGGGATAGTTTTTTTTTTTTTTTTTTTTAAAGTCTTAATACTTGGGACTCACCTCAGACAAATTCTTCCTGGTTTGGCTCCAGTCATCATTAGGTTTTAAGAGCTCCCTAGGGGATTAGGAGGGCTTCCCTGTGGCTCGGCAGTAAAGAATCCACCTGTCAATGCAGGAGACATGGGTTCCATCCCTGGGTTAGGACGATCCCCTGGAGAAGGAAATAGAAAATAGAAACCCACTCCAGTATGCTTGCCTGGAAAATCCCATGGACAGAGGAGCCTGGTGGCCTGCAGTCCATGGGGTTGCAAAAGAGTTGGATGCAACTTAGCAACTTAAACAATAACAC
This sequence comes from Bos grunniens, assembly GCF_055505025.1. Lineage (NCBI taxonomy): Eukaryota > Metazoa > Chordata > Mammalia > Artiodactyla > Bovidae > Bos > Bos grunniens. The sequence continues at coordinate 31,127,550 of NC_141193.1, forward strand.
CTTAAGCAAATCCCTGCCATCACTCTACTTTATACAGGACAAAAGAGGGCATTTCAGTTCCGCTTTTGTTTCAATCATCAGAACCTTCAGTTTGCAAGCTCTAATTTTAAATAAATATTGACAATCTGAAATTGTTATTAAAGAAAGGAGTTTAGTTTCAGGCAGTATACTTGAAGATGCAATTCTTTTATCACTTGCCTCAGGATCACTTGCTGTTGAAATAAATGTTATAGAGAGGAGTCCAACTTCTAAAGCAAATCCATGGTGAGCTAGAGGATGGTGGGCAAAAAACCCTGAGGACCACTGTTACAAATACCTACCAATACAGGACTGGGGGTGTGGCCAATCTGTAGATGAGGGAAATGCTATTTTCAGGATTAAGAGTCAAAATTAGGTAAAACAAAATAAATCTACCATTCTGTTTTTCTCCTGTAACGGGTTGACTTCTCAAAAACAGGTTAATCTGTGTAACCTTCTTTTTCTGTTAAAATCATTTGAAATAAGTATTTCCATTTTATATTATCTTCTTTGTTTTTATTATGTAATGAAGGAACTCAAAAAATTTAGGCCAACATTTTTCATCTTTACATCTCTCTGATCCTCCTTTGAAAACAGTGTTTTGTTTTGTTCTAATTCAACTAAACTCAGGGAAGAAAGTTGCATACTAATATATTTTTATGTTTAAAAAAAATCCTGGTAAATTTATTGAAACAGATTATTGGTTAAGTGTACAGCTACCTTACACAATCTCTGCCACCTATCATAAAGCCACATACTCCCTCCACTTCAGGTTAGTTTAAGGGAGAAGCAAAGATTCAACCGTATTAAGTCCAGTGACTTTGGGCAAAGTGGCTTTGTGATTTTATGGACACGTGACACTTGTCTCCAACTTAGAGTATATTTATTAGGCTCATTATTAAAACTGGGCTCTTTATGACCCTGAATATATGGAAGAAATTACTGATTGTTACTTTAACTGGCTTATTAATTGTTACTTTAACTGACTTATTAATAAATATGTATCCTGTCATGGAAATAAATAATACATATATATTATTATTTCTCTAGGTTTATCACAGGAAAACACAGGAAGCATTTAGATGCATGTAGTTTAAAAAATGCTTACTTAAAAAAATGATAACATATCTAATTATTTAAGATAAAGTTCAATAAATCTAAGTTGATATACCATAGAGCATTCTGTTTTACAAATTAGCATTAAAAGCCTCTCTGGCATGTCTCTTTTGCTTATATTATTTATCTTTTCAAATATATTGTATTTGAAAAGATTGTATTTGGCAATTGTATTTTATGTACATGTGTGTGTGCTTTGTTCACTTAAGAAGCTCCTATTCTGTGCCTCAGTTTCCTCAGTGCCTATCTCAGGTCATTGTTGTGACATGAGCATTACAAATCATAATTTTTCTTAATTTCCTTGATACATGTGATATCAATTCAGTTCAGCCGCTCAGTCGTGTCTGACCCTTTGCAACCCCATGGACTGCAACACACTAGGCTTCCCTGTCCATCACCAACTCCTGGAGTTTATTCAAACTCATGTCCATCAAGTCAGTGATGCCATCCAACCATCTGTCGTCCCCTTCTCCTGCTTCAATCTTTCCCAGCATTAGGGCATCTTCCAATGAGTCAGTTCTTTGCATCAGGTGGCCAAAGTACTGGAGTTTCAGCTTCAGCATCAGTCCTTCCAATGAATATTCAGGACTAATTTCAGTTAGGATTGACTAGTTAGATCTCCTTGCAGTCCGAGGGGCTCTCAAGAGTCTCATCCAATACCAAAGTTTAAAAGCATCAATTCTTCAGTGCTCAGCTTCTTTATAGTCCAACTATCACATCCATACATGACTACTGGAAAAACCATAGCTTTGACTAGTGCAACAATAGACCAACCCAGAGTTGCCTGTGAGTGGCCAGGAGTCTCCATCGGAGGTGTGGGTTGGCAGTGGCCTGCTGCATGGTCGGGGGCACTGAGTGCAGCAGTGTGCATGGGACCTTTTGAAGGAGATTACCGTTATCTTCATTACCTCCACTATAGTTTGGCCTCAGGTCAAACAACAGGGAGGGAACACAGTCCTGCCCATCAACAGAAAATTGGATTAAAAATTTACTAAGCATGGATCTGCCCATCAGAACAAGACCCAGTTTCCCCTTGGTCAGTCTCCCCCATCAGCCTTGTCTAACTCAATGCACCTATGATCCATGCCATGTAGGGCCACCTGAGACAGATGGGTCATGGTGGAGAGTTCTGACATGGTCCATTGGTGAAGGGAATGGCAAACCACTTCAGTATTCTTGCATTGAGAACCCCGTGAACAGTATGAAAAGGCAAAAAGATAGGACATTGAAAGGTGAACTCCCCAGGTTGGTAGACGCCCAATATGCTACTGGAAATCAGTGGAGAAATAACTCCAAAAAGAATGAAGAGATGGAGCCAAAGCAAAAACAGCACCCAGTTGTGAATGTGACTGGTGGTGGAAGTAAAGTCCGATGCTGTAAAGAGCAATATTCCATAGGAACCTGGATTGTTAGGTCCATGATTCAAGGCAAATTGGAAGTGGTCAAACAGGAAATGGCAGAGTGAACATTGACATTTTAGGAATCAGTGAACTAAAATGGACTGGAATGGTTGCATTTAACTCAGATGACCATTATTTCTACTACTGTGGGCAAGAATCCCTTAGAAGAAATGGAGTAGCCATCATAGTCAACAAGAGAGTCTGAAATGCAGTACTTGGGTGCAATCTCAAAAACGACAGAATGATCTCTGTTTATTTCCGAGGCAAACCATTCAATATCACGGTAATCCAAGTCTATGCCCCAACCAATAATGCTGAAGAAGCTTAAGTTGAATGGTTCTGTGAAGACCTACAAGACCTTCTAGAACCCACACCCAAAAAAGATGTCCTTTTCATTATAGGGGACTGGAATGCAAAAGTAGGAAGCCAAGAAATACCTGGAATAACAGGCAAATTTGGCCTTGGAGTACAAAATGAAGCAGGGCAAAGGCTAATAGAGTTTTGCCAAGAGAACGCACTGCTCATAGCGAACACCATCTTCCAACAACACAAGAGAAGACTCTACACATGGGACATCACCAGATGGTCAATACCAAAATCAGATTGATTATATTCTCTGCAGCCAAAGATGGAGAAGCTCTATACAGTCAGCAAAATCAAGACTGGGAGCTGACTGTGACTCAGATCATGAACTCCTTATTGTCAAATTCAGACTTTAAGAAAGTAAGCAAAACCACAAGATCATTCAGGTATGACCTAAATCAAATCCCTTATGATTATACATGTGATATATGGCTGTTCTAATTTACATGTATACCTGTGATGGATTCATTTTGATATTTGGCAAAACTAATACAATTATGTAAAGTTTAAAAATAAAATAAAATTTAAAAAAAAATCTGCCTCTTCTTTGAAAAGTGTATTTGAATGATTTTCCCTGAAATCTGTGAAACAAATCCAAGTAAGCAATTTTTAACCTATATCTGGAAAAAATGCAAAATTTTCCCCAAAATGTCATTTTTATTTTTCCCAGAAGGCTAGATAATGTAGGCAGGTTTTTATTGCATCATGTATGTGGGTATATATGTGTATACATGATCCCAATAGACATACGCACTTCACATACAAATTATATACTCAGTGTGGATTTTCAAAGCTACAGATTTCATTAATTGAGTACAATATTATGAGAATTTACTGATGAAAGATTAAAAAATGATTTACATGTTGGTACTTTTTAAAAATTCTGGAGCATGACTGCTGCATAGTCATTTAGACCCACAGCTTAAGTTTCTGCTGAGGAAACAATCTGGTTTTAAAACGGTGAATACTCCAGCGGTCTGCTGGAGATGGCTCATGCTGCTGCTGCTGCTGCTTAGTCGCCTCAGTCATGTCCGACTCTGTGCGATCCCATAGACGGCAGCCCACCAGGCTCCCCTGTCCCTGGGATTCTCCAGGCAAGAACACTGGAGTGGGTTGCTATTTCCTTCTCCAATGCATGAAAGTGAAAGTGAAGTCGCTCAGTCGTGTCTGACTCTTTGTGACCCCATGGACTGCAGCCTACCAGGCTCCTCCATCCATGGGATTTTCCAGGCAAGAGTACTGGAGTGGGTCGCCATTGCCTTCTCCGGGAGATGGCTCATACATACCTATAAAAACTGGTTACACAAATTTTCAGAGTTTATACTAGTTAGTTATTAAACACTATTAAATATTAATTATATACATTTACAATAAGCAAATTATACTAAAAGCAAATAACAGTATCAAAACTACTATATCATGCTGATATCTCTAAAGCTACTATGTAAATATATTTTTTCTAAGACTTTCTTATTTTGAAATTTTGATCAACTAACCCCTTAGATTGTGCTCCCATAGATATAAAATGAAGACAATAACAGCACAACCTTATCGAATTGTTGTGAAGACTAAGAAAATTAACATAGGGCATTTAGTATGTGTAATAGTGTCTCATACTAGAAAACAGTCAATAAATGTTCAGAGTAAGTACTATTAATATATGTGGAAATGAAGATAATAGTTGGAGAAGATTTTTGGCAGGATATTAATTTGAACAAAAACTACTTAGTTTCACTGTGCAGACGTAAGAACACATTCAAATAAGCACAGCTACAATTTTTTAGCTTATGGATGAGGGAGGAGGTGGCTCCCGCGGTGATAGGGGGCCCGGCCTCTAGGGCGGCCTGTGCGCAGTTCGCAGCCCCGCCCTGGGCCTGGGGCTCCAGTCGCCTCGCAGTGATCCCGGTGCGCCGCAGCTCCGGCCGGCCCGCCAGGGGCGCCATTGGCAGCGGGGTCGGAAAGGCGCTCGAGGCCAACCCCTTCTAGGACCGCTACTGCAAAAAGATCCAGCAGTTGTGCAGGTCTGACTCAGCTGCTTTTGAGTCCTGAAGAGAGAAGCACAGTGAGTTTAGCAAGCAGCCAGTGGGGCACTCCAAGCAAGCGGACTTTATCACATGTGTGGCACGGAAGACACTGGGGAAACGGCCTGTGAGCCGAGGATTCACTAAGGACTAGACTCCCAGTTCAATCTTCAACATTGAGATGGTGAAAGACAAAACTGCCGAAGAAATAAAACAGATTTGGCAGCAGTATTTTGCAGCAAAAGAGAACAGTCTACGCAGTTATTCCTAAATAAGTTTGATTTGATTTGGAACCGGGCTTAGTCCTGTCCAACATTTCTGTGTGGCCTACCAAGAAGGGAAGGTTATGAGTTTTTTGTCCGGCAATCGACAGGTACTGAACTCCACTTCACTGCACTTATAAATATTCAGATCCCAGGGGAAGCTGCGGCCAGTCAGCTGATTCTATATCATTGCCCTGAACTTAAGGAAGAAAATAGTATAGTGCTAATGGCAGCAGAAACGGATTCCACATTTCTGAATGATGCTGAGGCACAGTGCCTGGCCAACAAAGTTCAGCTCTTCTATGCAGGGGGCTCTTCTATGCCACTGATCCAGAAGAGAACTACAGGTTAGTGGATATCTTTAACTTCAGACCCAATGAGTTCAAATGTCTGTCACCGCACAGTTGGAGCAAAGTGGACTTGGAGCCGAAGTGAAATGTTCTCAGAATGAGGATAAGACTTAGGGCTGTCTAGTTGGCTTGTAGAATTTTCTGCTCAGCCCTGGATGGTCCTGAGCCTACCCACCCCTTGAACTCTCCGAGGCTCAGTATCTATAATAAGTCGTCTCTAAGGAGTTGCCCTCTGTGCTTATTGCAAGAAGTAACATGGAGGTGAGCCCTGTTATGTGGTATTCAGGAACAAAGATACCTAAACATTCTGATAACTGTCTCCCAGCATACTTAAAACATCCTTTTCAAGTGTTTGAGATTACATCCAGAGACAATCAAGGATCCACAAGATGGTTGACTTGATCTTACGCACTGTAGGAGTATATTTGTTCTCTGGCCATTGTGACTGTGCAGCTCCCAATAATTAGTTCCTCACCTTTATAAACTGTGACAGGATAGTAAGCTTGAAGACCTGCTGTAGTTAGATGTGGTCTTTGCATACTCTTCCCACTTGGCTGGCCAAAGGCATAACCCAGGTATCCTGTTAGACTCTATAACAATCACATATTGCCATCAGGATTAAAATTCTATCTAGATGCTCCAAGGACTGCTGTTAGTGTAGCTGGTTTGGAGTAGCAGTAGAATGCAGGTATATTAAACGCACAGGTACAGTGCCTGCTGCCTGCATATTTTTAAACCATAGTTTGTGACACCTGATTTTTTGCCTGTTGGAAGCTTTGTATTTGGAGGGGCTGAATTGTTGCAGTATAAAGAAATCAACTATTTTGTAAAGAGAGGATCAATCCAGATTTGCTTTTTGTTTTTCAAACAACTCTAAACCTTGCCAGTATTATATTAATAGAAAACGTAGGCAGAAGCAAATGCACCCTATTGTGTGTGGGGGAAATGTAGCAATAAAATAAAGTCTGGCTTATTAAAAAAAAAGTATGGATGAATCCTCACAGTACATTTAATGTCAGCGATCACAATAGTAAATGTCATAAAGAAAGGAGACTATTGAAAGACAGCAGAAGAAGCAATTCAGAAAACAGTGTAGATAAGAAAATGATGAAATTATGTTATGAAAGTTCATTATTTCATTCCCATCCCAGGGACTCACCATCTTCTATCTTTGTTTTTCTTTCCATGCAATTCAAAGTCAACTTTAGCTGCAGTTGACATTGGTAAAGGTCACAGCTGTGGCATCAACTTAATTGGACAAGGATGATTTGTTATTTTTTTTTCCAGTTTGGTAGAAATGCCAAAATCATTTTAGGGCAACAGGCAAACAGTAGTCCTATTCAGGAGCTTAAAGGCATCCAAATGAAAATTGCATTCTGCTTGGTGCCTGGAGGTTTAAAGCAAGGTGGATTTGTTTTCCCTGTTTTTTTCCTGCCAAAAATCTGTTGCAAAGTAATTTCTAAGAACTCTCAAAGAAGTGCACCTGGAATTACCAAAGGGTCTCGACCTAGACCGCATTTTTTAATCATTGGGAGCTTTGCTCACACCTGATGCCAATATTTTCAATTCTATTGTACTCCAGTAGAAGCACAGGGTAGTTTTGGAGATTATTGAAAGCTCCTAGATTTTTCATGTTTACAGCCAAGGTTGAGAAGTATTAAAATCTTTACTGTAGGAATAGGAAAAGACTCTCCCAGGTAGCTCACTTGTAAAGAATCCACTTGCCAATGCAGGAGACACGAGTTCAATCCCTGGAGGAGGAAATGGCAACCTACTCCAGTGTTTTTGCCTGGAAAATCTCATGGACAGAAGAGCCTGGCAGGCTACAGTCCTTGGGGTTGCAAAGAGTCAGGCATGATTTAAAAACTAAACAACACAGTGGAGAAGTAAGCTTGTCCTTTCCCCCCACTTTGCTGCTTCTGGAAGAGATTTCCCAACTAGCCCAAAGGTTTTCAGTTTTATAAAGATCTGTTTTTCTACCAGCTCTCTGTCCCTAGCTAACCATTTAGTTACCTGTAATACCAAGCAGCTGCTCATGTTCTTTCCATGCTACAGAAATATGTTTTATATCTTTGTATGCCCAGGGTTATTGTGAGAATAAAAATGAAAACATGAATCTAAAGTATTTGCATAAAATACTACAACTAAGGAATTTTGTTTGGGTTTCATTTTTGGTCTTAGGAAATCATAATTGCTTTTTTAATTACTTCCCAGTAGATGTGGCATATTTGTGGCAAGGAAATTAAGTTTATATTATATAAAGTTTTACATGTTACTGTATGAACATATATATTACATATGCACATAAATATTTTAAACTAACACTATAAATTATAAGACATATGTTTAATATCAGTTCAGTTCAGTCGCTCAGTTGTGTCCAACTCTTTGCGACCCCATGAACCGCAGCACACCAGGCCTCCCTGTCCATCACCAACTCCCGGAGTCCACCCAAACCCGTGTCCAATGAGTCGGTGATGCCATCCAACCATCTCATCCTCTGTCGTCCCCTTCTCCTCCTGCCCTCAATCTTTCCCAGCATCAGGGTCTTTTCCAGTAAGTCAGCTCTTCGCATCAAGTGGCCAAAGTATTGTTTAATATGGTAAAGATAAAAATGGAAACAACAAAGGCCCTTTAATGCTTTCTTCTTATTACTGGTGTGCATATATGTACCCTGAAATGGTCTGAAACCAAATTCTCATTTATTCTTCATCCTTGGTACATGTATGCTGTAATAAAATATTACATAGAGAAATTGATTATTTGGATATCTCTATGAACTTATTTTAAAGACATGTTAGCTCCATAAGGATATAATTCATTTAATCCTTCTGAAATTAAAATAGGAACAAGACATTTTTGTTAGAAATGTTAATATACATAAGTCTAGGAAAGCATACTGATATTCAGAGAAAATGCTACTGAATATCTTTTATGTAAAGAATGACCACCAGTTTGCATTTTCCTTTCTTTTCTTTTATAATTGAGACTTTATTGTTTGTACACATTTCTTAATGTATGAACTGAAATTTTAAAAGGCATGTAGTTATAATTTCTTTTAAACAGTTATTGCAGTGACTTTCCAGCCTGACATTTGAAAGCAAATTTTTCTTAAGAGTATATCAAGTACCTACATCTTCAAGTTTTGATAAACTATTACATCATAAGTCTCACCAATTAACAGTTTAATATCATATATACTACAGATTCAAATTTTCAATCTTTCACAGCACAATAACAAAGTTACTAGGGAAATTAGACTACTGCCACCAAGGATGTTATAGAGAACATGTCATTCTGACAAGAGCCACAATCAAAGAGTGATTTTCTGTAGGAAACAACTATACTAAAAAAAATGAGAATAGAAGTAATGTAAATATTCAAGGCATAGTCAATGCACAACTGTAAGTACAAATTATCATTTAGTATGCTAAGTATTATAGGATATAAAAGCTACTGCCCTACCTATGGATATTTAACACTCAAGACTACTAAAACCTCCCATACTTAACATGTTGCTCTTTTCTGGTTGTACCAAAACCAAAAACCACCACCAATGGCAACCAGCAAATGAGTTAACCTCTTAAAAGTGAAGCACTTACACTAAAAAAAAAAAAAAAAAGAAAAGTGATGAGGTGAGATTTTCTCCTTCTTAAAAAATGTTTCTAGAGCTACTAAAAAAAAAGGTTGTATTTACAAAATAATTGATGAAAATATTCACTTGGATTGTACTTAGAAGGGAGATGGGAACCAGTGATTATATGTGGTAAGTACATGTGGGCTTGGTTGCTTTAGTTGTGTCCAAATCTTGGTGACCATATGGACTGTAGCCTGCCAGACTCCTCTTATCCATGGGATTCTCCAGGCAAGAATACTGTAGTGGTTTGCCGTGCCCTCCTCCATGGGGTCTTCCAGACTCAGGAATCAAACCCAGGTCTCCTGTGTCTCTGGAATTACAGGTGTATTCTTTACCCAGTGAGATCCTTGGGAAGCCCCACACGATATTAATCAGACTTGGCCTTTTCTACCTACTTCATCAGATACTGGACTCTCCTTTTTAGTTCCTCTGTTTTCCACAGCTAAATCTTCGTTGTTATCATGGTTAGTCACTTGAGGCTCTTTATCCTTTTCTTTGCACATTTTTTTTTTAGTGAAGATTCATCCTTTCTGCCCACCTTTTTGAATTTATTTACACTTTTGTGGTAGAAGGTTAAATGACACCATCATCACTCTCCTCTTGTAAGGCTTGATCACAACTACCCTTGACAGATCAGACCTTCCTTCCTCTTGGGCATCCTGGTGATGACGGCTCCTGCCGTGTGCCCCAGGCCTGGATACCCCTGAACCTTCATAAGCTGGGTGGCAGGGCCACTGCCATTCCTCAAACTGCCTGAGTGGCTGGGTTATTACACACCAGAGATGGTGGGAGAACCACCAGATGACTTGTTCCATTTTCTTGTTCTGTATTTTCATTAGAATTTCTTGGATGCTCATCAGATAGTATTGACTTTCATGGTATCTTCAGAGATAAAGTTATGTTAAAGATGTCTTGCTTCTCATCACCAGTTGGGTATTCATAAGTAAGACAGCCCTCAACCTCCTGTCCATTGATGATCAATACAAGAGATTTTTTCTTTAAAACTAGAAATTCTTATCTAACCTTTCTTTTGTCTCTTTAGATGCAGTAAAATCTTAATCCTAAAAAAAAAAAAAAACTATGAGATATTTCCTTATAACACTTGCAAAAGAAAAGGACATCCATATGGAATTTAATCAATTTGGTTGTTGCTTGCTCTTTAGTGGCTCAGTTGTATCCAACTCTTTGCAACCCCTTGGACTGTAACCCACCAGGCTCCTCTGTCCATGGAATTCTCCAGGCAAGATTACTGGAGTGGGTTGCCATTTGTTTCTCCTGAGGATCTTTCTGACTCAGGGATTGAATCCAGTGCATTGGCAAGCAGATTCTTTACCACTGAGCCACCAGAGAAGCCCTTACTCAGCTTCCTGTGATCATTTTATTGACAGTATTTTCTTTCTTCTCTCTGGTGGAATTCATTCACTTGAATATCTTGCATTAACTTGGAATCTACTAGAAGCTTTTTAACAAGGGGAACCTGATGAGATTCTAGTTTTAAGAAGCTAATTCCAGTAGTAACATAGAAAGAATAGGATAAGATAATAGAAACAAAATTATTGGGAGAATAATATTATTGATAAGAGCAATGAGACAGTAGCAGCAGGAAAGGAACAGGGAATGAATTTGAGAAATGCAAAGGACACAAAAATTTAAGGAAAATGTGAGGAAGTGAAGGTGGGAAGACTAGATGATTATGCTAAGGAAATTAGCTGAGAAGAGAGGGGACAAATCTTTGGGGGACTTAGTAGGATGGCAGGAAGATTATGTACATTTTTAATATGATATAGAGTGAAGAATGCGAAAAAGATAATGAAGACAAAGTTTGAGATATGAAATAAGGATTTAAAATTCAGAAGCAGCATTAAGGAATATGAATATGATCACAAGGTGGAGAGTTGGATGTGGAGTGGAGTAGGGACACATAGCTTCTGAGAGGGGAGATAAGTTGGAAAAGATGAAGGTGTCGATGAATTTTTATGTAGATGGACAGGAGTTCAAAAAGAATAATATACTCCATGGCCTACAGTTTTCCAATGAAAATTTGATCCTTAGCAGGCCTATACTTCTTCCCAGTGGTCCTTTTCAGGCATTAGCAAGTTCCATTAGGTGGGTATCCTGAATTGGCAGGCTTCTCTCTTTAACATTGCTGTCCTGGAAACCTGTGCTGGCATCTGTGACTAAACATCAGATACCCAGTGCCAAGAATCATGTGTGTGAGAGCACAGAATTTGGAATTCAACAGACCAATTATAAATCCTGGATTTAGCCAGTTATTTGTAAAATGTTGGAAACTGAAGCAAAGACTGTGGTTATTCTTTTTGTGAAATAGAGCTAGCAATATAAAACAATGAGCCTAATTAACTAAAAGGCTAAATTTATAGCATAAAACCTGGCATGTAGTGTATCTAGTGTTTAAGAGAGTAGATATTAAAGCCAAATTGTCTGGATGTGAATTTTTGCTCTGCCACTCCTCAGCTGTGTAACAGACGCAACTTTTAAACCAATTCGCTCCTACTGATATGGGAATAATAGTACCATTTTCTTCAAAAGGTTGTTGTAAGGATAAGCTATATATTATTATTTTCAAGATTATTTGGGCTAATAAGATATTATTTTGTGTCCTTCTCTACCGAAGTGTCCATCACACAGTTCTACGTGGAGTTTGACAATGAGAAAATAATTTCAACGTTCATCAAAAGAATCCCCACAAAAGAATTTACAAAAGCAATAGGAAACATAACATCTTGATATTCGCTGAAAGTTATTACACATTTTTGTGCCAGCACTGGCAAAAGACAAGAAAATTATTTATCATTTTGATCCACCCTCAGTGCATTGTAAATTAAATGTTTCAAAGAAAATTAGAAGTAGTATCCTTGCTTTTCATCTCTATATAAAATGCATCGATATTCAGGATTTCAAGAAATCATAGACAGTGTTTTTGAGTTCCCTAGAGTGCTGGTGTTAGACTTTGCTTTGGCATATTGTGGCCGTTTTTGATCTCTTTGTGAAAGTAAGAATATTTCTGGAGTGTCTGCAGGTATGTAACCAGGAAGTTATTCACATCAATTATACTCCAAGAGCTAACTTTTCCCTTTCGAAGGCTATTGCATGGATTCCAACTATGGTTCCAGTTGTTCAATAGTAATAATGATAGTGAGAATTTTAATTTCCATAGTTCTTTATGGCTATTGCCTAGGTGTTTTATTAGATCATCACAATAAATAGCGCGCATCTTACTATAACCATTTTACTTAAAAAGGGAACTTCAACTAAAATCCAGGTTTCTTATGCCAAGTCTAGTGCAACAAACTGCCTGCTCAAAAATGTGCATTACTTAGAATCTTAAAGATATGCTAACAAAAACAATAGATGTTTAAATATGCAGTGCTTATGTTATCACAACACAAAATGTATAGAGCACTCTGGGTGACTGACTTCCTGCTGACGGCTTTACACAAGTTTTCTCAGTTAAAATCAAGAAAAACATTGTGAAGCGGTGCTGACAGTATTCTGATGTTGTAAGAGAGGAAGACTGAGGGTCATGGAGGCTAGTAACCCATCTTAGGTCTCAAAACTGGGTCATTGACAACTGAGATTTTTGGGGGGTTTATTTTTAGTTCATTGAGGCAAAAGTAGTGCATAACGTTATATTAGTTTCAGGTTTGCTCCTGCTCATGCTCAGTCATGTCCAGCTCTTTTCAACCCCTTGGACTGTAGCCCACCAGTCTCCTCTACCCATGGAATTTTCCAGGCAAGAATACTGGAGTGGGTTGCCATTTCTTACTCCAGGGTATCGTCCTGACCCAGGGATGGAATTCACGTTGCCTTCATTGGCAGGCAGATCCTTTACCACTGGAGCTACCTAGGAAGCCCTGTATGTAGTGTATACACTACAAAATGATTAACACAATAAGTCTAGTTACCATCTGTTACCATGCAATTAACTTCCAATCTTCACACCCCATGCCCTTCCACTGGCAATCACCAATCTGTTTTCTGTATATGTGTGTTTGTTTTCATTTTTTAAAAAGATTTGCGGACTTCAAATATGAGAGATCATATGGTAATTGGTATTTGTCTTCGTCTGGCTTAATTTCACTTAGTGTATTGTCCTCAAGGTCCGTCCATGTTGTTTTCAATGGCAAGATTTTATTATTTTGTGTTCAAATAAAATTGCACTGTATTATTGTTGTTCAGTTGCTAAGTCATCTCCGACTCTTTGCAACTCTATGGACTGCAGCTAGCCAGGCTTCCCTGTCCTTCACTATTTCCCAGAGTTTGCTCAAATTCATGTCCATTGAGTCGATAATGCTATCTAACCATCTCATCCTCTTCCGCCCCTTTTCCTTTTGCCTTCAATCTTTCCCAGCATCAGGGTCTTTTCCAAGGAGTCAGCTCTTCGCATCAGGTGGCCAAAATATTGGGGCTTTAGCATCAGTCCTTCCAATGAATATTCAGGGTTGATATTGTTTAGGATTGACTGGTTTGGTCTGGCAATCCAAGGCACTCTCAGGAGTCTTCTCCAGCATCACAATTTGAAAGCATTAATTCTTCAGCACTCAAAGTTAAGTAGTTACCACATCTTGGTTATTGTAAATAAATAATGCTGTGATGACTTTAGGGGTGTGTATATCTATATATCTCTACAAGTTAGCGTTTTTAAACTTTTTTTTGGAATAAGAGCCTCTCTAATACTTGTGAGCTGATATCTTATTGTGGTTTTGATTTTTATTTCCCTTATAGTTATGATGAACAGCTTCTCATTTGCCTGTTGACCATCTGTATGTCTTCTTTAGAGAAATGTCTGTTTAGACTCTTTGAACATTTTTTATTGAATTGTTGGGTTTTCTTGCTGTTGAGTTGTTTGAATTCTTTATATCAAAGTTCATTCAAGTTTTTCTGTAACAGCTTTCAGGAAAAACCCAAACAAACTTTCTGGCCAACCCAGTGATTTTGGATACTGACCCATTATAGGATATATGATAATGGATGTACAGCACATTCACAAGTACTCAGTTAGTGTTAGCTTCTCATGGTAGGCAAGAGATTATCAACTGAGCTGATATTTCCATTAAAAAATTAAAATCATTGATGCTTTTGGAAATTTGCCATAATGCCACTAAATGTCACATCATGGCTGATGGTTTAATTCAGAGTGGCAGACTGCTGGAGGGTGGGGGCTGGGGCATATCTTCATTATTGCTGCTAAGTCATGTCAGTCGTGTCCGACTCTGTGCGACCCCATAGACGGCAGCCCACCAGGCTCCCCCGTCCCTCGGATTCTCCAGGCAAGAACACTGGACTGGGTGGCCATTTCCTCCTCCAATGCATGAAAGTAAAAAGTGAAAGTGAAGTCGCTCAGTCGTGCCCGACTCTTAGCGACTCCATGGACTGCAGCCTACCAGGCTCCTCCGTCTGTGGGATTTTCCAGGCAAGAGTACTGGAGTGGGGTGCCATTGCCTTCTCCATCTTCATTATTAGAGTTCCTCTAATGCTCATCACAATACATTGTGCACGTGCGTGCTCAGTTGTGTCCGACTCTTCCTGACCCCATGGAATGTAGCCCGCCAGGCTCCTCTGTCCATGGGATTTTCCAGGCAAGAACCCTGGAGGAGGTTGCCATTTCCCCTGCAGAGGATCTTCCCAAACCAGGGAACAAATCTGCGTCTACTGTGTCTCCTACCTTGTAGGCAGACTCTTTACCACTTGAGCCATCAGGGAAGCCTTGCTCATTACAATATACTGTGACTAACAGCAAATGTTGGATGGATGAACAAACAAATGAATAAATTAATAAATGAGGAATTTTGCAAAGAGAATGATCCCACATTAGCCAAATTACAATGTGTCCATGAGCAATCGTATCTGTCTCTAAGGCTGTTCATATCCATAAAATTATTCTATCATGGAGAGTAAACATATTTTCATGACAGCAGTGGCTATGAATTTTCATATTAGACATATGTGCTTTTCATATTTCATCATTAGTCATGAGTACATTGTGAATTTCAGTATCCATGATGGGAACAGCTTTACCTTTAGTACTTTCTTCTACTTGTGTTAATTATCCCATTTGAGGCTACAGTAGTGTCAACGGAAAAGTAAGCCGGAGGTTCTGGCCATTTAGTTTCCAATAGTTTATAAAATATTCTAATTTTGTTTTAAAATAAAACATAAAAGCCATGAATGCCTGACTGTCCTTTTCATGGATGATGATACAACAGCTGTATTTAAGCTATCTGAGACATACCAAAAAAGTTTGTTTTTTTTTTTAACAAAAGTTTTATTTTTTTAAATAAAAAATCTTATTGTCCAGACCTTGATCAAAATACAGAATAGGGCTACTGAATTCATTGAATCCCTGTGAGCCTTTAATTTTGCCACTGCTCACTCTCTAAGGCTAAATTTACTACCAGGCTGTAATCTATTCCAGAATCACTCCCGATGCAGTTAAGACGTGTATTGGAGAACTCTCCGTATCACCTGTGGCACCTTGGTATTGAAGGATGTAGATAACAGGGATGTTCGCTGGTTGCTTTTAAAAAGACACAGGAGCAGAATTTCCTACTCTATTTCTACAAAATTGACCGTTTCTAAAACTGGAATTCATCTTACTTTCATAGATTAGGGACTCAGTTTCCCATTAATACTGGAATTGGGGTCCTTCCATGAATGCCAACCTGCTTTGCTGAGCACTTAAGAAATCCCAAGTGATGTTTCCCAGGTCTCTCAATGGACAAAAAGCAATATCCTCCTACTCCCTACATCTCCTTGAATCTGTGACTGAATAAGATAGTTTAATGATAATGGTGCTTTCACTACCTGCTGCCAGTAATGCTGTTTCACCTGACTGACAGAAATCCGTCCCTGCCAACCTCCAGAGAAGGCAGTGGCACCCCACTCCAGTACTCTTGCCTGGAAAACCCCATGGACGGAGGAGCCTGGTAGGTTGCAGTCCATGGGTGGCCAAGAGTCCGACAAGACTTAGCAACTTCACTTTCACTTTTCACTTTCATGCATTGGAGAAGGAAATGGCAACCCACTCCAGTGTTCTTGGCTGGAGAATCCCAGGGACGTGGGAGCCTGGTGGGCTGCTGTCTGTGGGGTCGCACAGAGTTGGACATGACTGAAGTGACTTGGCAGCAGCAGTTGCCAACCTCCCCACACAGTTGCCCAGCTATGCCTGAAATTGTCACACCCTTTTGACATTATAAATGCTGGACGCTTGTCTAGAGCCACTCTTCACAATTAGGAAGGTGTTGCTCTCTCCCTGAATTGTTGGTCCTCACTTCCTCCTCACTGATGCTGCTGAACCCCAGCAATGGCCCAGCAGAATCTCAAACTGCATTGCATGGCACTGAGACAATCAGAAACATGGCCTTAGTCTCATTAAGCTTTTACTTCGTGGCTCAGTTGGTAAAGAATCTGCCTTCAATACAGGAGACCCAGGTTCGATTCCTGGATTGGGAAGATCCTCTTTAGAAGGAAATGGCAACCCACTCCAGTATTCTTGCCTGGAGAATCCCTTAGACAGAGAAGCTTGATGGGCTACAATCCATGGGGTTGCAAAGAGTCAGACATGACTGAGCAATGAACACTCTCACTTTCCATGATGTTAAAAACAGACCTCCTCTAGCTTCTCCGTATGCTTAATATTTCATTGGCACAAAATAGCTAAAATATTTTAATTTTCAACATTAAAATATGTGAAAAAAAATTCAGTTAAGACTGCCTGATTTCCTACTTTTATTTTTTTGTCACTTTTTGCCATTTGCTTGTGCTTCGAGATAAACTCATATTTTGATCATAGGTATGGTAGCCAAAATGTTGCCATACTTAACGTGTTGAAAGACATAAGGTCACCTAACAATAACCATGTGTAATAATACGTGTTATTTTATTAAATTAATGTATATTTGTCATGACAATTTTAGCAATTAATGTTAGTAGTAATTATACTAATAGTAGCTGGCATTTTTATTGAGTTCTGCTATACCCATATGAACTTATTTGATACTCACAAGTCTCTAAAAGAAAGACTTATTATCCTCATTAAATATTTTTTCTTTTGAATTGACTTTAGACTTAGAAAAACATTAAGATAGTACAGAGTTCCTATATTTCCTGTACATCCTTTAATGTTAACATCTTATATAGCCATGACATAGTTGTCAAAACTAAGAAATTGGCAATCGTATAATACCATTACCAAACCACAGACCTAACTGGGGTTTCACCAGGTTTTCTACTTGTTGTTTTTGGTGGGTTTTTTTTTTTTTTTTTTTTTTCCTGTTTCAGGATCCATTTCAGGGAACCTCATTGCATTCTCTCATCATGTCTCAGTCTCCTCTTGTCTGACAGTGTTTCATTCCTTATATTTCCATGATCTTGACACTTTTGGGACCAGTGATCAGATATTTTATAGACTGTCTCTCTGAGGATCTGTCTGGTGTGTTTTTATGCTTAGATTGGATTGTGGATTTTTGTGAATAATACCACAAAAGCGCAGACCGGACAGATTTCAGGAATATTCTGTAGTGCAGATTATATTAAAATTATATTTTCAAAAATAAGTGGGAATGTATAAGGAAAACAATTTAGGGGAAAGTAGAAGAAATAACCATGGCAGAGAGACAGAGCCAGGAGAGGAACTATTATGAAAATGGAAGACATGAAAACACTTTCTGTGAAAGCACATGTGTGTGTTTCTCACATTCACTTGTGAGAAGGAATAGAAAGACAAGAAATGTAGCGAAACATACTCAGAGAGGAGAGGGAGAGAGAAACTGGGCAACCAAAGAAAGAGGTTAAAGAGTGGGTTTTATAGGCACTTCTGTTTCCAGACCCAGGAATTTTCACTTAACCTGAACATATCTGTTTCAGCTTCGCTTTTATTACAGTTGCCCTGTCAGCATTTTGGAGGATGCAACATAGCGGAATGTAGGGAATCTGCGAGGAAAAGAGGTGGGGAACAAAGAGGTAACTGTATGTAATGTGGATGACTTTGAAAGCAGAGCTGAGCATCTAGGTTGGAAGGTAGAATTAGGCAGACCCTGAGACATCTGCGCCTTGCACTCTAATGGATGCCTCACTGCTTTCACCTTTCCCCAGGTACAACTGCTTTCTTTGGGATCCTCAGTGTCCTCCTTCCTCAGTCCCATGCCTCTTCCGATCCTTTCCCTGGCCTCTTCACCTGGGGAGGCAGGCACTGCTCATCCTTCAGTTCTCGTTTATAATACCACTTCTTCAGGAAAACTTATCTGACCCTCCAGATGGGTCAGCTCACCCTACTGTGTGCTGTTCCCTCAAAGTAATCTAAAATCTTAACTCATAATCATTATCCAAATTGTATTTAATTAAAGTTTCCTGGAAGTACTTATTTTACATGCAGTTCTTCCATCGGACTGGATGTTCCATATGGTTTGTCTGCCATATTCTGGCCACATCATGGTCAAAAGTAGTTTTTGAGTAAATGAATGACATACATTTTACAACTTAAAAAGGAAGAGAGTATGTTTAATGGTTGTGGCAAAGATGCTTATTTGTGAAGGGATGTAAATACTTTAAATCAGTTGTCCTTAATCATTTGGGATTTTGCAGAATTCTTAATTTTATATAAGCAGTGGACTGTCTACAGAAAATAATACTTATAATTTAATACCAGTGGACATTAGTTTAAAAAACTTTGTTTTAAAGGTTCTTTTTAGAAAGTTATGAAAATGAGGTTAGATTGAGAAGTTGAAGGTTATTTGGGCATTCTGTGTTTCTAAAGAAATACTGCTAGACAGTAAACTTTAGCTTCTTTGTATTTCCAATAAAATGAGATGAAAGGAAATGCATTTAAAATTTTAACAGGAAAGTCTCAGATGAATTAAAGTTTAGTAATTACAAACCATTTAATCTCTGGAGATTAACTGTTGTATTGTAAACATGGTTTTTCTAATGTTTTTCATTAGTATAGAGATGCTATATTTGGAAAGCATTTTATAAGAAATGTTGGCTTAAAAAACTTAAGCTTATTGAGTTAAAATATCAACTTTTCCTAATTTTTAAAGTGGCCATTTATTAGGATTCAGTATGATTAAAAATTGAATATTTGAATGAAGTCTATCATTTACTGGCTTGTTGAATTTGGGCAAGTCTCTTAACCTTCGAATTGTAGTTTCTTTATTCTTAAAAG
Source organism: Bos grunniens (assembly GCF_055505025.1). Lineage (NCBI taxonomy): Eukaryota > Metazoa > Chordata > Mammalia > Artiodactyla > Bovidae > Bos > Bos grunniens. The sequence goes on from NC_141193.1 coordinate 31,146,901, forward strand.
GTAACATAGTTCGTTACAGAGATGTAATACACATAGCTTTTTCTAAAACATGGCAAGGACTCTATAAAGACAGACTGTTATCCCTCTCCCACAGAGTCCAAAAACATAGTTTAGAACACTAGACCCTAACTAAGGTCAAGAATACTCTGTAGATATCCTCTTTCTTTTTACCAGTGTCTCATAATACAGAAACTAGACCCCTGCAGAAAATTATATGATTTGAGGGTGAAATGGGGGCTTATATAGTATTTAAGTAAGTGGCTGACACATCCTGTCAACCACTATCACACCTAGTAGAGAAGTATTAAAACGGAGTTGAATGAACATAAAATTGGCATCTGATAGGTTGGGTTAAATCTCTAGCTCTACCTGTTTTACTTTGGTGACTCAGAGGACGTTAGTTTCTTTACTCAAAAGATGGAGCATCACAGAGTTCAGATATGACCTCATCTGAAGAGTTCCATGATGTTTCTGTTCATCAAACAACTTCCTTTAGACTGTCTTGATGTGAGATGTTACAGAGCTGAAAAAGGCATTGTCCTTGCCTTTAATATGTTCCTGATCTTGTTTATTGGTCAGGACTCCTGGGAATTAAATTGTCAACAAAAAAGATTATTTCAATCACTTCATTCATATTATGATCCTTTTTATAAGGGAGATATGTCCTCCTCCATCCAATTCACTCTCTATTCCCCAAACCCTACTTCTGGCAAACACCAATCTATTTTCTGTAACTGTGAGCTTATATTCTTTTTTTTTTTTAATTATATATGTGTGTATATATATATTTATTTATTGAAGTGTAGTTGAGTTACAGTGTTTAAAATACATGGCAAGTACAAGTTATACATATAAACATATATTACTTTTGAAATTATTTTCCATTATAGATTATAATATATTGACTATAGTTCCCTGTGCTATACAGTAAACCTTCGTGCTTGTTTATGAGCTTTTTTTTTTTTCATTTTTTTAAGTGAGATCATGCAGAATTTGTCTTTCTCTGTCTCCTTATTCCACTCAACATAATACCCTCAAGTTCCATTAACATTATCCCAAATGGCAAATTCTCATTATTTTAATGGCTGAATAATATTCCATAGTCTATATACATATATATCATATATTCTTTATAAGTGTGTCCAAATGATGTACTCTTAGGTTGATGGGGATGCATTTAAGTGGAATTGCTGTATTATATTTCAGTCCTATTTTAAAATTTGTTAGAAATAACCATTGTTTTCCATAGTGACTATACCATTTTACATTCCCACCAAGAGTGCACAAGGTTCCCTTTTCCTATGTCTTCACCAACACTTGTTATTTCCTATCTTTTTGATAATATCCATCTAACAGATGTGAGGTGCTATTTCATTGTGGTTTTGATTTGCATTTTCCTGATAATTAGTGATTTTGAGCATCTTTTCATGAACCTGTTGGCCACCTGTTTGACTTCTTTGGGGAAAAGCCTGTTCAAATCTTTAGCCCATCTTTTAATTAGATGGTTTTGTTTTGCTTAAGTGTATTGTTGAATATGATTTGCTAAAATTTGTTGAGAATTTTTGAACCCATATTCATCAAGAGTTATTTTTCTTGTTTAGTCACTAAGTCATGTCTGACTCTTTTGTAACCCCATGGACTGTAGCCTGCCAGGCTCCTCCATTCATGGAATTTGTCAGACAAGAATGCTGGAACTGGTTGCCATTTCCTACCCAGAAGATAAAGCCATGACTCTGATATTGGCAGGCAAATTCTTTACCAATGAGCCAGCAGGGAATCCCTCATCAAGAATATTGGCCTATAATTTTATTTTCTCATGGTATCCTTATCTGGTTTTAGTATTAGTGTAATGCTAGACTCATAAAGTGAATTTAGAAGTGTTCTCACCTCTTCTATTTCTTGGAAGAAATTGAGAGGAATTTCTTGAAAAGAATTGCTATAAATTAACTATTTTAATTGTTGGATAGAATTCACCAGTGAATCCATCTATTACTGGATGATAGTACATGGAGAAAATGAAATATTTATCATCACTAAAGAGATATGAGCCACCAAGACATAGAAAGACACTGAGAGACCTTAAATATATATTACAAAATGAAAAAATCCTATCTGAAGTGGCTTTATTCTGTATGATTCCAACTATGAATATTCTAGAAAAGGAAAAACTATGGAAAAAATTAAAAGACTAAAGGTTGCCAAGGGTGAGGAGGGTAGGGATGAATAGGCAGAACACAGAGGATTTTTAGAACAGTGAAAATACTATGTATAATAGCATAATGATGGATATATGTTACTACACATTTGTCCAAACCTATAGAATTTCATCTAGTGAATCCAGATATTAATATACACCATGGACATTCACTGATTATGATGTGTTAATGTACATTCACCCTTGGTAACATTTGTACCACTCTGGTGAATGATGTTGATAATGGGAGACTCTATGCATGTGTGAGAACTGGGGCTTTATGGACAGTCCCTATACTTATCAATTTTTTGTGAAGCTAAAACTACCCTAAACAACAAATAACAGCAACAAAAATATTGCAATTTAGGTGTTATTGACCTAATTTAGTATGGCAGTAGAAAACAGGCCCTCCAAAGTCATATGTAGTGTCCAAGACCCTACTTTATTTATGTGCTAATCCAGAACAGAATTCACATGTTTTTCAACGCCAAAATACACTGTAATTCCCCAAAGCCAGTTCCCATTCTTTGTTAATTCATCAGATTCAATAAGGCTTCTTTCTTTTAGAAAGAGCTATTTCACTGATAGCAAATGCCTACATTAAGGATTGCATGTATTATGTTTAATGCAACTAGTTCTAAAAACAAATATTATGTTTTTGTATTTAAAGTAATTTAATTTTTCATGCTTTATTGCTCACATTGATGAAGTGATGTATAATTTCCTCCAGTCGTTAAAAGAAATTAATTTATGTAATTTTCTTTCCTGAAGCAAGTTAAAATAACTCTTGTAAACAGATGCAGAAGTTGACAAACCAGCCAACCCAGTTGTGAAGTATAGGAGCACAAGGGTAGACTCTGGCAAACTTGCGGAGGAGGAAAATGGCACTGTCATTCTTCCCACCTGCTCTTTGTGAACTTAATAGTAAATGAAGCCCCTTTTAGATCTTGTCCAAGTTAGCCAAGGCCTACAAAAGTAGATAGGTAGATAGACAAAAGCTTTTATTCTGCTCATATTTCTTACCTAAACCTCACCACTAATGTCTGGAAGCACTTTCATAAATGTACAATATTTGCATAAGAAAGTATAATTAATGAACATTAACATTTTTCAATATGGGCATATTTATATTTTAAGGAAGATATTCAATACTTACTCTTAAATGTAATCTCCATCATTGGTGAACCTGTTATTTTTTACAGCTTACCTAGCTGGGTTAGTTTTCTTTCCTGTTGGTTTCTGTAGCAAATGGTTTCTATCTCAGCTCTTATGTTGTTCTGACAGTTTTATTTTGTTGATTTGACTCCAAGTATCATTAACATCTGTGTTTACAAGCAATAAATATTGACCCTTGCCGAGTTAAATGAAGGAGATTTTAATGGTAGACCGTCAGGAGCTCATACTATCTGGGAGAAGGCAGAAGTAACAAAGTTGAGGATGGACAGAAACAGAGGCTGCTTCAGAAGACTGGGAATGTGAACCATAAGAAGTGTCTCCTTGTAGAAACAACTTGGACAAGTGAATTTACTGAAATTAATATATTTATATTAATTTTTAAATATATTTAAATTAATAAAAAATTTTAAATTAATATATTTATATTAATTTATATCTATAAATAGAAATATATAAATAGATAAAATTTAAATAGATCTAATAAATAGGTTTATTAAATCTATTTAATATATAGATTTATTAAATCTATTAAAATAGATTAAAATAGATTTAAAATAAATTTTAAATTATAATAAATTTTAAATTAATATATTTTATATTAATTTATATCTATTTATAACCTCTTTTTAATCTAGTCAGTATTTACTTCCAAAAATGAAGGTTTCGATGACCCAATTTGGATCATGTGCATTTCTGTGTAGAAAGTAGCACAAAGACATGTAGAGTAATATGTAGGGTTTCTTGAGGTATAAAACAGTATTTGATTGGTAGGTGAAGCATTGGAGTCAACATAATTCTTTTTGTAACTTACAGTGAGATATTAGAAAATATCATATTTACTATTAAGAAAATAAGATGTGTACTAATTATTTCCCAGATAGATATGAGGTTAAAATAAAGAGGAAAGATAGGATTCCTGTTTTTTTTTTTTTGAAGAACCAGAATCCTTAAAAGTTTATTATGCAAGAAATAAATATTTGCAGTAGGAAAGTAGTCTTACTGGACAGCACTCCTACAAAATTGAATAGAAATTATTTCATTCAATTTCATAGTTAATATTTAAGGTACAGTTAAGGTCTCTGATATATACACATTTTCATTCAGTGTGGTTGCCATTATAGCATGTTTTACAAATGTATTAGGAATTCTTTGATGAAACTACTTCCCTCTTAATGTTTTCTTTCTCTCCAGCCTCAAGAAATCACTACTGAAGTCAATGAAACCCCACAAATTGAGACTACAAAGGAAGAGGTTCTACTCAGTACCCCTGAGTGCGACACTCAAATTGTAAGATTAATTTTATATGTTTTTAATAACATTCAACATGAAAACATGGACATAAGCATTTTTAAAATCCTAGTTTATGCCACCATGAAGCTGTCTATTTATATGCAATATCTACTATCTAAGGGCTTCCCTGGTAGCTAAGATGGTAAAGAATCTGTGGTGGATTCATTTTGATATTTAGCAAAACTAATACAATTATGTAAAGTTTAAAAATAAAATAAAAATTAAAAAAAAAAAAAAGAATCTGCCTGCAATGCAGGAGGCCCAGGTTCGATTCCTGGGCTGGGAAGATCCTCCAGAGAAGGGAATGGTTACCCATCCCAGTATTTCTGCCTGTAGAATTCCATGGACAGAGGAGCTGGGTGGGCTACAGTCATGGGGTCACAAAGAGTCGGACATGACTAAGCAGCTAACACTTTTCTTTCACTTCTGCTCTCTAAACATTGTACTTTTCATTTGATACTGCAGATGTTCTTTAGATATCAATCATGTGGTTATTCTAATAGGTGTAATTGCAAGACAATTGTAAGACAATTAGGAATATGAAGATGCCCTGGCAAAGAGATTGGCTACCCACTCCAGTATTCTGGCCTAGAGAATTCCATGGACAGTCCATGGGGTCGTAAAGAGTGGGACACGACTGAGTGACTTTCACTTTCATAAACTTGAATTGCCAGAGAGATCAGGTGGTCATTCCCAGAGTTACATGACAGGAAGCTGTTAAAATATTAAAAGCAAACACAACTCCAAACAAAGAATGTGATTCAATAGTATTCTCCCCATAAAGCAACTAAACCTTGAATTACAGAGATATTACAATAGAGGAAGGGAAATTTTTACCCTTCAAATGACAACAGGAAATGAGGAATTTGTACTCTGTGCTTTTACTCTAAGAAGTGTAATGAAATTTAAACTCTGGAACTTTGGCACAATTACTGATCTGTCATATCTGGGCTTGAAAAATGGCAAATGTCAGTTGTATTTAATATATTCAAAGATAGTCTTTAATCTAGTTGACAAAATGGAAAGTGTCTGCTAAAACTATTCATCATGGAAAAAGAAATCAGGTGATAGCAAAGGAAATAAGGCAGAATAGAAATAAGTTAACCAAGTCAATCTCTTTTTCCTCTATCGACTGCCAAAGTAAATTTAGAAATACTAATTTCTCAGCAATTTGCCTTTCACATCTTATGTTGAAACATGTTCAAAACCAAAAATTTAGAATATAAGGTTAATGAGAAGTAGAAATTCTGCAGTTTACTTCCAAGGGAAGAAGTCAAGAAGGTTTGGGGAAGGAAGGACTATTTTTGCTATAGTGAAGAACAGATAGGGTTTTGATAGTGTGAGTCAATATCAGAGACAAGAAAACATCAGAATATGAGTAGAGAGTATCGAACAGAAAATGGTGGGATATGTGGCTAAGATAATTTGGGACTTAAGTAGGAGGGGCACTGGGTTCCCAAGCTAAGGAGTTTGGTTTGAATTAGGGATATGGGCTTCTCAGGTGGCACCAGTGGTAAAGAATCTGCCTGCCAATGCAGGAGAAATAAGTGACACAGATTTGATCCCTGGGTCGGGAAGATCCCGTGGAGGAGGGCATGGCAACCCACTCCAGTATTCTTGCCTAAAGAATCCCAAGGACAGAGGAGCCTGAAAGGCTACTGTCCATAAGGTCACAAAGAGTCAGACACAACTGAAGCGACTTAGCACACAGGGATATAGTTAGGTTTTCACATGTTTATGTCCAGTTAAGAGATAAGACCACTGGTTAATTTTAAGGCTGTTTTTTCTTGATACAGTTTCCTAAAACTACCTAAAAATCATTTTGCAGTATATACATGTATCAAATCATTATGTTGCATACCTAAAACTAATACAATGTTACATGCCAATGATATATCGATTGAAAAAAAAAAAACAAAAAAAACTTTGAAACAAATTAGAATTTTGGAAGCTTCTGGCCTGCACCCTTCAGGGTAATGCTCAGGCTTGATCCCTAAATGTCCTGCTCTGAGCCTTTGGATTAGGAGGGATTCCATTGCTTTTTTTCCTGCACTTGTACTGGTATACCTGTGCCTTGAGCAAATTGTTCATGTATTAAAGTGGCCAAAACATCTGAAATAACAGAAGAACTAGGACTTGATCAAACTTAACAAACAAAATATTCCCATTTAAGGCAAACCTTGAAAAGTTCTGTGTGTTTTGCAAAGATTCCTCAAAGCAATATTTGGTGTACATTTCTTACCAAGAGAGAGGTATAAATTCTTTGTTGTTGTTGTTGTCTGTTCCACTCTATTTTTGTTGCCCTTCCTTGTCACCAGTAGCTCCTCTCCCTTCAGTAAGTGGCGTAAGCAGCTACTACCTTGGTGGAGGTCCCAACTGGGTTGCTTCAAAAAGCTTCCTCCCCCTGTACCAGCATGATGGCTCTCTCTCTAACCTGATCCCAGTTCCTTAGATTTTAGTCTTTGAAGTCTCTACTTCCAAGAACCCACACTTGCCAGTGCAGAGAGTGCTCAATATTTATAGTCTGCAGGCTCAGTTACATTTAAAGGCCAAGTGAATAACATAAGGGAGTGAAATAAGCCAGGTGTAAGCAGTAGGAGTGAGTGAGACTATTGTGAATATCTTTTTTCCAATTCTAGATCAGTAGTTCTTAGCCATATCCTCCCTGTAGTATCATATGGAGGATTTTTATAAAATACTGATGACCAGGTAATTCTAATATGCAGGCTAGTTTTACTAACAATGTATCTCATATGTACATGATTCTTAAAATCATCTGAGGAGCTTTTAAAAATAAAGATTGTGAAAAATTCTTCAGTAAATTCTAAGTAAAGGGGACTAAAGGTAACTTGTCTTTTTTTTTTTTAAACATGGACCTGACAACACTTTCCAATCCAAGGGATTCTGAAAGAGATGGTCTGTGAGCCTTAATTTGAAAAAGATTGGTTTAAACAAGACATAATGCCTTTAGTATGTTGTTTAGTAAGAAGAGTTTCACAGCAATGCCTAAATGAGGCTCTGTAATGGTAGCCATGAAAAGTCTATGATGTCACTTTTGATAGTAGGTAGAGGGGATACATCCCAGAACCCTCTGTTTATTTTGAAACCAAATCTAAGAGCAGCAGGGCTGTGAAACTGATCAGGAAATTGATGTGCGATTTTGTCCATAGCTAAGCTTTCCATGAGGGAGCTAGTATGCCATCATCTCCCCAAGCTATAGTACTCAGAGTATAATTAATCTTAATCATAGAAAGCTCTATAGTTCCTTTCCAGCTTTCCCCAATAGTAAGAGAATAATTCTGATGGCTTTCTCCACTTTACAGGAAAAAGTGAAGGGCCCTTTGGATCTATGAGAACTACCCTTACTCAGCTTGTCCAAATTCACCCAAAATATTCTGATTTGTGTTAAATATCATGAAATGCATTTTTCCATTTCAATACAGCAACATGAAAATAGCTTCACCTTGATTCCAACAAGCTGGAGATTCAAGCTTCAATTTGAATTGCTTTAATTGAATATCCAAATAAGGTATCAAAACATAATTTCATAAAGGAAAAATAAGAAATTTACCTCCTTTTCTGGTAAAAGGATTGCTGCATTTTCTGTTGTAGGAAAGATAGTTTTAATGTGTTTGGCAAAAATATAACCTTCTTATTGTCTTTGTTTGGAGACTGAGTATGAGTAAAGAAGTGCATCTATGTGCCAGGTTGACAAGAGGTGGCCTCGTGATAGCTAGTATTATGCATCAAAATGACTGAGCTCAGGGATGACCAGAGAGTTGGTAAAATATTAATTCTGGGTATGTCTGATAGGGCATTTCCAGAAGAGATTAACATTTGAATTAGTAGACTAAGAGATCTTCCCTCAAAAACATGGCAGGCATCTAATCTCTAGAAGGCCCAAATTGAACAAAAAGATAGAGGAAACATAATTTCTTTTCCCTTTGAGCTGGGCCATATTTCTTCTTCAGCTCCTGTTCATGGAGCCTTCCAACTCAGGGACTTAATACCAGCAGGCCACTCACCCCAGTTCTCAGCCCTTCAGACTTAGACTGAATTTTATGCCACCAGCTTTCCTGATTCACCAGCTTAGAGAGTGCATATCATGGCATGTCTCATCTTCCATAACAGCATGAGTCAATTCCTATTAAAAAAAAAAAAAAAAACTCTTATATATCTATGTATATATTCTGTTAGTTCTGTTTCCCTGGAGAACCTAATACAATTATTTTCTCACATTTATGTTTTGTATATTTCATGTGTATTTTGAAGTATTTTCACTGCTTTTTTATAAAAGACTTTAATTACAAACTAATCAGTGCTACTTAGTTTTCTACAGAAAGAAAATACATGGTAGTTGTTGAGTTAAATTTTAATTTTGGTGGCCTTACTTGACAAAATTAAGAGTTAGAAAACAAATGGAAATAAATTTTCCATTTAATGTGTTTTTCTGCTCTATGAAATTAAAAAATCTAGAAACTACCCAATGAGGAATTTTTAAAAAATAATAAAAGGGGAGATAAAATAGGGATCTGAATGAAGCCAATAACAAATAATTGAAAGCAGGAAATAAACAGAATATCAGAATGAGAAATCCCCAGAATTGTGTTCAAGCAAAGATACAAGAATAAGGATGAAGTCTAATATGAGTCTCTATTTCCATCTTGGTTGACTGGAACAATTATAGTTTTACTCTCAAATAAAATGAACTACTATAGGAGAAATTTTAAGTTAATTTTTGTCCATTTGCTCCTTTACAGGAGAGATTTGTGCTGTCTTAATAACTAGAATGAACAAAAATTAGCACAGTGGGGCTAATTGCTTGTGAAAAATATGACAGTTTTTAAAAACAATTTGCATTCTGTAAAAACCACAGATTTTAAGTGTATATTTCAGTTATGCATTTATTTAATTTACCAAGTTTTGCAACCATTACCACAGGCCAGTTTTAGAACATTTCTGTCTTCCTAGTAACATCCCACATGCCCGTTTTTAAAGTTAATCTCTATAAAGACAACCACTAACCTAGTTTCTACTGGTTATAGGTTTGCCTTTTCCAAAGATTTCATAGATTGATCATACAGCATGTGGCCTTTTGCATTCCCTTTTTCATGTAGCATAATGACTTTGAGGTTCATCTATATTATAGTATATTTCAGTAGTTTGCTCTTTTTTATTCTGAAAAGAATCCATTGTATGGTTTTATCACATTTTCCTTATCCATTCACCAGCTGATAACTTTTGGATTTTTTCCACTTTTTTGGCTATTATGAATAATCATACCATGAACATTTACATAAACATCTTCAAGTGGACATATGTTTTATTTTTCTTGAGTAGAGACCCAAAAGTAGAATAGGATACTGTAAATACTTTCTTAACTTTTTTAAGAAACAGACATTTCCAAAGTGGCTGCACCATTTTACATCTTAATTAGCAATTATGAGAGTTCCATTTTCTCGACATCTTTGTTACCACTTGTTATTCTCTGAATTTTTGCTTAAAAATAAAACTCTAGGGAGCCTGAAATCAAATTTCATTCCAGGCTTAACTGTTAATTTCCAAATGGTTAAAAATTTTAGCATATTTTTTATATACTTATTAGCAACTGACATATTTTCTTTGGTGAAATGTCTATTCAGATATTTTCCCCATGTTTATTGAGGTTGTCTGTCCTCTTGGTATTAAGTAGCAAGATTCCTTACATATTGTGGATATATATCCTTTACCAGATATAAGATTTGAAAATATTTCTCTTACTCAGGATGTTTCTTGTCTTTACATTTTCTTAATGGTGTCTTTCTAAAAGATAGCAGATATATATGGAATTTAGAAAGATGGTAACAATAACCCTGTGTACGAGACAGCAAAAGAGACACTGATGTATAGAACAGTCTTATGGACTCTGTTGGAGAGGGAGAGGGTGGGAAGATTTGGGAGAATGGCATTGAAACATGTATAATATCATGTATGAAACAAGTTGCCAGTCCAGGTTTGATGCACGATACTGGATGCTTGGGGCTGGTGCACTGGGACGACCCAGAGGGATGGTATGGGGAGGGAGGAGGGTTCAGGATAGGGAACACATGTATACCTGTGGCAGATTCATTTCGGTATTTGGCAAAACTAATACAATATTGTAAAGTTTAAAAATAAAATAAAATTTAAAAAATAAATAAATAAAAGATAGCAGGTATTTTTAAATACAGCTTTTCGGTTTGCAGAGTAATTGAGCAATAGTTCAGAGTTCCATACAGCAACCAGCTATCTTTCTGTAATTTGTCGTTTAGTTCCATTACAGTCTGATGGCATACTCTACATTTGCTCAAATGCACTCTGTCTAATGTTCCATGTTACCTTGAGAAGAATCTGTATTTTATTCTTGTTTGATGAAGTATTCCATAAATATCAGTTAGATCCATTTGATTTGTAGTGCTCTTCAGGTCAACTCTATTTTTGGAGATTTCTGCTCACTTGATATGTCCACTATTGATAGAGAGTTGAAACTTTCCTCGGTGGTAGTGGTTCAGTTCTGTTTCTCCTTGCAGTTCTATTAGCTTTGTCTCAAATATCTTGACAATCTGTTGTTAGATGTATTTTTGTTAAGAATTGTTATGTACTTTTTTTTTTTTTTTTGTAGAATTGACCCCTCTATTATTATACAGCTGTCCCTCTTTATCCCTGATATTTTTCTTGCTCTGAAGCTGGCTTTGTCTGAAATTAATATGGCTACTTCAGCTTTCTTTTGATTAATAACAGCATCACTTTAAATATATCCTGCCACTCCCTTCTGGCCTGCAGAGTTTCTGCTCAAAATTCAGCTGATAAACTTATGAGGATTCCCGTGTATACTATTTGTCGATTTTGCCTTCTTGATTTTAATATTTTTTCTTTGTATTTCAGTGTTTATCCATGTTGTCACAAATGGCAGAATTCCCATTTTATATCTGAATAATATCATATACATATATGTTCCTCTCTATGGAACACTTTGTTTATTCATCTAGAAACTTAGATTGTCTTCATGTCTTGGATATTATAAATAATGCTGCATAGCCCTCCCAGATTTCAGACAGTGCTACAAAGCTTGTTGTTGTTCCATCACTAACTTATGTCTCAGTCTTTTCGACCCCATGGACTATAGCCCACCTGGCTCTTTACCTGCATCTCTTCACCAGATTCTTTACCACTGAGCCACCAGGGAAGCCCACCACAAAGGGACAGTAATCAAAATATCAAGGTATTGACCTAAAATTTGGATCAACAGAACAGAATACAGAACCCAAAAGTGTCTGACTCTTTTGAGACCTCATGGCTCCTCCAGGCTCCTCTGTCCATGGGATTTCTCAGGCAATACTGGAGTGGGTCACCATTTCCTTCTCTAGAGGAACTTCCTGACCCAGAGATTCAACTCATATCTCCTGCATTACAGGCAGATTCTTTACCACTGAGCCACTTGGGAAGCCATCTATAGTCAATCAATCTTCTACAACCATTTTACGCCAGTCAGAATGGCTGTGATCCAAAAGTCTACAAGCAATAAATGCTGGAGAGGGTGTGGAGAAAAGGGAACCCTCTTACACTGTTGGTGGGAATGCAAACTAGTACAGCCACTATGGAGAACAGTGTGGAGATTCCTTAAAAAACTGGAAATAGAACTGCCTTATGATCCAGCAATCCCACTGCTGGGCATACACACTGAGGAAACCAGAAGGGAAAGAGACACATGTACCCCAATGTTCATCGCAGCACTGTTTATAATAGCCAGGACATGGAACCAACCTAGATGTCCATTGGCAGATGAATGGATAAGAAAGCAGTGGTACATATACACAATGGAGTATTACTCAGCCATTAAAAAGAAAACATTTGAATCAGTTCTAATGAGGTGGATGAAACTGGAGCCTATTATACAGAGTGAAGTAAGCCAGAAGGAAAAACACCAATACAGTATAATAACGCATATATATGGAATTTAGAAAGATGGTAACAATAACCCTGTGTATGAGACAGCAAAAGAGACACTGATGTATAGAACAGTCTTATGGACTCTATGGGAGAGGGAGAGGGTGGGAAGATTTGGGAGAATGGCATTGAAACATGTAAAATATCATGTATGAAACGAGATGCCAGTCCAGGTTTGATGCATGATACTGGATGCTTGGGGCTAGTACACTGGGACGACCCAGAGGGATGATATGGGGAGGGAGGAGGGTTCAGGATGGGGAACACATGTATACCTGTGGCGGATTCATTTTGATATTTGGCAAAACTAATACAATTATGTAAAGTTTAAAAATAAAATAAAATTTTAAAAAAATTAAAAAAAAAATACAGTGGAGTTAGACAGTCTCTTCAGCAAGTGGTATTGATAAAGCTGGACAGCCAAATGTAAATCAATGAAGTAAGAATACACCCTCACACCATACACTAAAATAAACACAAAATGGCTCATAGACTTAATTATAAGACATGACACCATAAAACTCTTAGAAAAGAACATAGGCAAAACATTCTCTGACATAAATTGTACCAGTGTTTTCTAAGATCAGTCTCCCAAGGAAATAGAAATAAAAACAAAAATTAACCAACAGGACCTAATCAAACTTGCAAACTTTTGTGCAGGAAAGGAAACCATAAACAAGTACAACCTACTGACCAGGAGAAATTACTTGCAAATAATGCCACCAACCAGGCTTAGTTTCCAAAATGTATCAACAGTCCATATAATGCAATAACCTAAAAAAAAAAAAAAAAGCCTAATTGAAAAATGGGCAGAAGACCTAAATATTTCTCCAAAGAAGATATACAGATGGCCAATAGGCACATGCAAAGATACTCAGCATCACTAATTATACAGAAATGAAAATAAAAATCACAATGAATTACCACCTGACATCAGTCAGAATAGCCATCATTTAAAAACCTTGTCTGATTCACTCTTAGGGCAGATCCAGATGCACCTAATAGAAACAGCTATAAAAAGGTGAATATTTCAGTCAAATATTAAAGTGAACTCAATGAAAATTTTCTGAAAATAGAATTAGCATAGAATAGAAGACATGGTATATTATATAATTAAATAATGAAAAACCACCATTCTGTGATGTAGTCAGGAAATGGAGCCTTAGAGTAGAGGAAAAGAGCTATCATGAGTGCATGTCTTTCTATTCAAGGATTCTATGATCAGCAACCTCACTGAGTGCTGATGGGAACACATGCAATTTCTTAGTCAATAAATAGCAAAGGTGATTCATTTTGATTTCTGTTGGTCATACCCAAGACTAAATAACATACTAGAAAGAACCTGGAAATTACCACTGTGCTGTTTTCCTAACACGTCACTTATTGGCAAGTGATTTTTTTTATTCAGATCCCTTTTCTATAAAATTCAGATCAACTATTTTCAAATCAGACTGCTTGTGCTAAGGCTTCACTCCACAGATTATTAATCAGTAGATCTAGGGCACAGACCAGGAATGTGTGTTATTTGAATAAGCCCTCCTAGATTTTCTTCCATCAGTATTTCCTGTTAAACATTCTTGAGAATCTTTAATATTTATTTCTTATAGGTTTATCATGATGATTGTAGTCATAGAGATTAACCATACTAGAACTATACTAACTAATTAGAAGTGTTTGGTTTTATTATGGATGTCCTTAGTTCAGTCTGAATTTACTCTGCAGTTTTCATATTCATGGTCTTAATATCTTGTATGCACAAGGTATATCTTGGAATTAGGGCCCATGCATATTCTTAGATATGTTCTACTTCCTGCCCTATCCAACCAGGCAGGGTCACCTAGGAAAATGGCCCTTTTGTTCGTGGATGTAGAAAACTTGAAATGGATCCACAAAAGCATAACAACATATTGGACTACAAGTTTTGGGGAATGTTTAAGTTCCCTTGAAAGTAGTTTTGCTCCAATGATAATTTTGTAGTCACAGGGAGAAAGCAAAGGATGTACCTGCTTTATCCCATTTTCCTGCAGTTTGCAAATGTGCCTCATATTGTTTAATAGCATATCAAGAATTAAAGATACTGAGCAGTTTGTTAATTTTCACAAAAGGAGTGTGTGTTTTATAATGTTTCTGACTCCTCTAGATAGCACACACTTAACTTTTCTTAATGTGCTGAGGAAATGAAAGGCAACAATGGCTTATATTTAGCATTGTAAGTACTCCTTGCTCAGAATCTTGCCATTGCACCTGCCTGCAAGTCCCTTACCAAAGGGAGTTTATTCAACAGCACAGCATTGTCTAGGAAAATGAGAGCATAAAGTGTGTAGGAAATAAATCTAGAGCTGCTAGTAGAAACTTACGCTAGCATTTTCATATTAAAACAATTTTGGCGGAGATTTAAAAAGTTCTAGTTTACAATTATATCCAATATTCATTGTGTGACAGTTGATGCCCTGATGAATTGTTGGCAGACACTACATTAACAAAAATTTTCTAGGAGAGTCATGCCCTGCTGTAATTGGACTGAGTGACCATGCACCACTGTCATTCTGGGCTACGTTCCATCAGACCATCTGAAGAGGTTGGCTTCGTAATAGGCATTCTTCATTGTACTCCTGTGGTTTTTTTTAAGAAGGAACAGGCATGCCTCCAGATCATATGAGAAGGACAGTTACCTAAGGTCTTTAGAATAAATTTCTGCTTTTTACATTATATAATAGATTTCCATGTTTACCCTCCTATAACATATTAATTTAAATCATGAAAATGTAAACTTAAGTATGCTTTCTTACCAGATGCCATATAGAAACCATAAGAATAATGGGTAACTTATAATTTGGTAAATTGGTAAATATAACTTGGTAAATATAAATTGGTAAATATAAATAGCCTAATAAGCATGTTAACAATTATTATAAGGAAATAGATCAAACAGTGACGTGTAAATACAAAGCTTAATCTTGTTGATAACTCTTTGACCTCTCTTACCTTCCCTGAGACAAAATGGTTTTCTCCTCTGGGTCTCCATAGTGCTTGGAGTGTTTATCCCATATCATTATCCCTCTTGCAAGGTGATTATATGTATAAGGTTCTCATTTTGCATTAGATAATAGGCAATTTGAGGACAGATATAAAAGTATTGATATTTCCTTCAGAACCAAACAAAATGCAAATCATAACAGATGCTTTTAAATAGTTTTCCAAAATATCTAAAATGATGAAGTTAGGGCTTCCTGTTTCCAAATTTGAACTATTTCATGTAATGAATGAATTATGGTTCAGAGAGGGAACGCAACTTGCCTGGAGGAGCCTGGTGAGCCTGGTAACAGAGAACATCAGTGTCAGATCCTGCCTCCCTCCCAGGCCACTGTTCCTCCACTACCTACCATCAACTTGATTTAACATTCCATTTTTAATCTTTGAACTTCTTCCAGTTTCTGCCTTTTTAAATATTAAAACAGTACTAAAGTATCATTCTATAATAAATTTTAAAAAAGCATTTCATACTCAAAAGTCGCATGAGAGAAAAATTTAGCCCATGTTTCTTAAAAACTTGACACTTAATTTCATTTTTTCTTTTATATAGTCTGAAAATCATGTTTGTTTTTAGCTCCCAGCTTGTCCCAGATATTAATTAAATATGAAGAATGATTTGGACCTTTTAACTGTCAGATGTATTTTTTCTAGGTAGAATTTCAGGTTGCCCAGAATGCATTTGTATTAAGTATTTTGAGTTCTTTTAGTGTATACAGAAAAGTCATCAGAGACAAAACTAATGCCTCTTGTGAAGTAGAACCAAGTGCTCAATACCATTAACAAAGTTACTTTAATCAACAGAATCAGAGATTAAAACCCAGAGAAGACTTTAAATGAATCTCTGATAAATCATCTCATCTGCTTTAATTCTTAAAGTATTACTGTTTATTTCAGAGGCAGAATGGAGTGTAACTTAAACAAAATGCAAAAGAGGCTTTTCTTTTATAGGCTTTCCAGTAATTTTTTTACTCTATCATAGTGCCTGTTTTGGTTTTTGTTAACATTTGTTAAGTAAAGCCCTAGGTATCAGATGGTGCCCCAAGGTGTGAGAAAGACCTCCAGCTCAGGGAAACTGAAATACAGAGGTTTGCCAATCACAGGTCCTGGAGGAACACAAGGCATTCCTCCTTGAGCTACACGGGAGTGTCCAGGCCAAAAGGAAGCAGTAGGACCTGGGGCATATGCCTCTGTTAGGGTTGGTGTGGAGGGCTTGAGGTTCCAGGGTAGGCTGGATTGGTCAATTCAAACTGAAAGGAGCAGTAGCAGAGTTTCAGTAAGCTTCCCAGGGTTCTTACCTAAGGGTCTCACAAGCAAAGGAGCCGAGAAACAGGAGGACCTGTATTACCAGCAGCACTGGAGAAGTTCCATTAGGACCTTACACTTCCTTGTGTCTCTGCTGGCTGTTACCTAGGAAACGCAATGGAGGATGGCGCTGGGGGCTAGTGTCAGCTTCAGGCCCTTGAAGGCCGCTTAACAACACACAATGGATGCCGATGCAACAGTATTATGGAGTAATTTTACTCATGGTGCCCTTTAACAAAGGTCGTTCTAAATATACAATTTTATTTCCATATTTTCTAAATGGGATATTTGCACTGAAGCCAAAGATGTGAACATTCCTTAATGAAAACCTTCTGAAGCACCTGAATGCTTAAGTTGGTTAGATTGATCTGCTGATTCTGCCTTGAGGAGGAAAACAAATGAAAATTCAGGAAGGATAAAGGCATTCTCCAAGGTTAAGATGTCTCAAGGAAGATGGGTGGTTGGTTAAGCTGACATTTTTCCTGCCCTGTTAAATCATGAACAGGAAAGGATCAAGGACAGCCATACATTCTTTGGCAATGTCAACATCATCCAGTGACCAGGGTCATTATGTTGACACCATGACTGAAAATTAAAATGACTGAACGGCTGTGTTTCTATTCTGATACAAGTATTTGTCAACAAAATGGAGAAATTTTGACGTAAAGAAGCTTGGGAAGGGAAAGAAAGGGTAGGAACTAAGCCTAATTGAGCATCTAATACATGCAAAATACTCCTTTAGAAACCACTGCATAAATTGTTTCATCAAAACTCCTGTCAGGTAAGGATCATTCTGCCTACCTTACAGATAAGGAATCAGAACCTCCTTAAGATAAAGTAACTTTCCCCAGTGTACCCACCAAATAAGAGCTAAAGGAATTCTAACCCCAATGGACTCTTTACTCCTTTCACCTAGCTGAGTTACCTTCATTAAATCATTTCACTTGATGTCAGAAATTTTGAATGTATGCATCATTATCCCCATTTCACAAATGAAGGAAAAGTAAAGTCAAATTGGTATTTCCCATCCATCATTTCACTAACAAGTACTGGCCTTTCATGAAGTTTTCAACAGTATTGGAATGTAGAAAACTGACATTTAATATCAAATAACAGAATATTAGTAGATTTTCCATGAGACAATCTCTCTCTCTCTGGTTCTCAAAAATAATTTCTTTCGATATTTGATCCTTTATACATATTAGTATTAAAATGTTATTCCTTCTTTGAAATATCACTGAAACTAGCAGTGGATTTTGCTTGTTGGTTTATTTGTTCTGATCTCAAAATCTGTTGTTGGTGTTTAATCTTATTTTTCTGTAAAATATCAAAGAAACCTCAAAATATCAGAAACCTCAAAGTTCATTATCAAAGATATTGGAATTACTCAGCCTTTATAAATAATAAAATAACGCTATTTGCAGCAACATGGATGGGCCTAGAGATTTTCATACTGAGTGAAGTAAGTTAGAGAAGAAGAAAGCTTATATGACATCCCTTATATGTGTAATCTAAAAAGAAATGATACAAAGAGCTTAGTTATAAAACAGAAAGAGACTCACAGACTTAGAGAATGAACTTATGGTTGCAGGGGGTGAGGGTGGGGTAAAGGAATAGTTAGGGAGTTTAGAACAGACTTGTACACACTGCCATATTTAAAATGGACAGCCAACAAAGGCCTACTGTATAGCTCAGGGAACTCTGCTCAATGTTATGTGACAGCCTGGATAGAAGTGGAGTTTGGGGGAGAATGGATACAGGTATAAGTATGGCTGAGATTTTAACACTGTTAATTGGGTATACCCCAAAACAAAACATAAAGGTTTTTTTTTTTTTTCCTTATAAAGATAGGAGATGGAGTTGGGACTCAAATTTGTTTGTGCATGACTCCCAAGCCATTAAAATGAGAATCCTGACCATTGTTAAAGATACTCCAGTATTAGAGTCTGCACCAACATGGTAGGATTATGTATTTTTTCCACACAGAGGTAAATAATTAAAGGGGCTTGTCTCAACTAAATTTGTTATTACTTTGCGTACTTTTGTGGCCATAATATAACATTTTGTCAGATAGTAATCTGTACCCAAAGCACAGAAACAAACTGGTGATTCTGGAGGTGTTGGTGAAGAAGTGTATGTGAGAAAGAGTACATAATTACTTTAATAAAGATATGTTCATGGCTCATCCCATTTCATAATTTACAGACCCAGCTAGGTCGCCTGTATAATGAATAGTTGAGCTGCACATTGAAGTAGTTGAATCTGTGCAGACTTTCCTGATCAATCTCCATTTGAGTTTCTAGAAACAGGTACAATACTCATCAGGTTGATGAATTTTATCTAATTGAGAGTATTTTGAAGGTTTGTGCCTTCAGAAGTGCTTAAATCGGTTGCCTTTCTGAATAACACTAGGAATTTTATGAACCCCATCTCACGAAGTTTCCACGATGCCTGTGAGGCACACACACAAAAATAAACTTAAAGGCTGTGTTCATTTTAAGATCAAAGTATCAAAAAGATTAGAATTGTCTTCCAGCCACATAATATTTTCTTTAAAGTTGAAACTTAATAAGTTTTCATTGTTCAGATGATCAAAGGCTTGTCTCAACTAGTCAGCTGTGCTTACCATACTCCACCATAAATCCTATGGTATCTGTCTCAAGACAATGACCTCAAGTAATACCTCACACACAAAAAACGATTTTGAGGTCAAATGGATTTAGGAAATGGTTATATCATATCTCCTAGGAGATTTATAGTGCTTTTATACATTACAGAGAAGTGGATTTCAAATTTCACTGTTCATTTGAATTGCTCGATTGCTGATTAAAAATGCAAGCCCTCTATTCATAAGACTGAATTTTCACCCAGGAGTATTATATTTAACAAGCACCCCATGAGAAGATCATTCAAGACCAAAGATTTAAGAAATTTTGTATTAAAGACTCTGAGAAGAACTACCTTAAATACCATTGTTTAATGTTCAAGTAAAGTTTTCCTCAAACTTATATAACTTATATACTCCACTATTCAAAAATATATTTTGGGAAGCCTTATACTCTGCATGTTATTTTCTGCATTTTGAGCTTGATTTTGTACATTTGTTTAGGTTTTTTTCCCCCTCCAAGGCTGAAGGCAAGTAAATAAAAACAAAGGTCAGTTGTACTATTACAATAAAAACAAAGTACTTGTAATATTCCAGAGAAATTCTAGTTTCTGGGTCTAACTCAAACCCATACAACATAAAAAGAAAAGAAATATTAGTATACAGAAGATTCCTCATGTAGCTGCCTAAAATTCTTTGGACTAAGGCACTCAAAGTTTTGACTACTCTTCTATATACTGTAGACTTATTTTGAAGAAGGGGCTATGTACAACCATCTTATCAAATATAACTAAATCTCATCATTTGACAAACTCAGGCACTTAAGAAAATTTGAAAGGACTAAAATATTTTCATAGCCAATGTTCCTTTTTTTCATTTATTATTAACTCAGTGATTACATATGACCATTTGCTATCTAATAGGATCTACGGCTGAAAAATGTAGGCTCTGTCTTCAAGGAACTTACAATATATTGAGGCATCAGACATACATATACATATAAAATCATTTAGTGTCAATGTTTCTAATGCACTGTACATTTAGTGAAAGTGTGATGAGCCTGTCTAGTGGTGAAAATAATGTGCTAGGAAGGGAGAAACTAGCTGTTCTTCAGGATCTCACAGTGAGGAGGGACTGTTACGAAGGTGTAGAGGGGAGAGCATGCTACACAGACACAGAAGGGTAAAGTCACATGCTGCACGTTCAGTCAGGAGCCATGCAGAGTAATAATAGGGAGCAGGTGAGAATAACTTTGCCTTCAAATCTGAATTGGAGTAGGTTAAATATCCTACACAATTTCTTTAGTTATCATCCACTCCTAGAATTTATGGAAAGTTAG
Organism: Bos grunniens; assembly: GCF_055505025.1. Lineage (NCBI taxonomy): Eukaryota > Metazoa > Chordata > Mammalia > Artiodactyla > Bovidae > Bos > Bos grunniens. The sequence continues at coordinate 31,167,805 of NC_141193.1, forward strand.
AGTTCAAATCAGGTATCCTCCTTTTCTGACTTCAAAGAGACTAACTTGTTCAAGGTTAGAGTTACACAGTGGCCATGAACTATTAGACTCCCCGTCTCTGTTTTATACATTTTCTACAGGGAAAGGATTATAGAGATATCACTAAAAAGTACATATTCTTACATTAAACAGTTTTGACATTTACTTTAAAAATGTGTTTAAGTAAAAAAAAAAATGATGAAAGGAAGAGATAAAGGGAGAATTGAGAGGCAGTGAGGAAAAGATGAGGGGAAAGAGGCTGACTGAGGAGGAAGGAAGAAAGAGAGGGATGGAGGGAAGATAAATTCAATACTTTTAACCCTTGGTTAATATGAAAGTGAAAGCCAACTGGAATATGCTGCCAGTAAGTCATTTTCTTTAAGACTATGGAAGATAGTAAGAAGGGATATCCTGGTTAGTGAAATATATGATCTTATTTGCAGAAATATAATCTTTTTTAAGGTGTTGAAGATTTTTTGCTAGACAGATTGATGTTGAGCAAAACAGACAGACCGACAGACATGTCTGCAGCAATTATGTGTTTACTTGGAATCGGTAGAGAATTACAGTGTGGGTGTCTGCAATCATGGTGAGCAAGGTCCAAGTCCCCACAAAGCAAAGGAAAAAGGACTTTTTATGGAGGGGAAAAGAGAGTTGGAAGGGCTACAGGAAACAGAGTTCTTGGCTTTTCATGGGCTGAATTGTTGCCAGGAAAGAAGAGGAGTCTGTGTTCATCTTGTTGGGCTCTACTATTGTTGTGGCATATGAGAGCTCCCCTTTTGGTCTCCTGATTCCATTTAATTGTGATTTCAGTTTATTTATTTTTTTTTACAATGATCATAATGTTTACATTGTTTTCTGGCTTGCAATCTTGATGTTCCTGCAGGCATATAGACCATGAATATATTTAAATCTTAAAAGTCTAGATACATCAGGGATAATAGAATATAGTAGTTGTGCAACTCTTTATTTTTAAAAACTTTTTGCAAAGAAAGAATTTTTCATTGGAATAGAGCTCTTTTTTAGTAGCTGTCTGTCATAAGCATGACTGAGATCCCCAAATGGACTGTGAATAATTGCCCTCTCCCTGGGATCTCAGTCATGTTGTGATCATTTTGTCCCTCGCTTAACCTTTCAGCTTGTCTCAAAGTGAAGGAAATTTACCAATGGGAAGATTTCAAGCGAGATTTTCTGTTCCTTTCCTTCATTTAACTTCACTGACCTTCTTTCAATCGCAGCTTTTTCAGGAGAACACGGCCTGTTCTATGAAGCATGATGAAAATCTTCCAAACAATGACACTGCAGAATCATCACCTGTCCCACAGGTATTTTGTTTGTTTGGTTGTTTGTTTTGATTGTCAGAAAACACTTTTTTTGAAGCTCGTGGGTTCTATGATTTTCTCTCTTGCTCTAGCTGAAGCCAGGATGCTGTATTACCTAATACAAGATATATTTTTCACCTATTGCCTCTGGACCTTTCCATGGCCACTGTGCCTGCCACTAAGCTTTGATTTGATTAGCTGAAGTCCTAGAAGAACAAGGGCAAGGGAAGTGTCCTACCCTTCCCCAGCAACCAAGGAACAAAACAAAAGGAAACAGAAAACAAAAAGTACACTTACATTCCTTAGAGGACAAAGAAGATAAATGAAGACTTGAGAAACAGAAGGTAGAAAGACATATGTATCCCCCACAAAACAAACATAACTCAGGAGCTTAATTCTGAACTCTATCTAGAAGTTCTATATTTGACCAAATATATTGCATCATAGCAATTATTAAGAGTCATTTCACTTCAGTTCAGTTGCTCGATTGTGTCCGACTCTTTGCAACCCCATGAACCACAGCATGCCAGGCCTCCCTGTCCATCACCAACTCTCAGAGATTACCCAAATTCATGTCCATTGAGTCGGTGATGCCATCCAACCATCTCATTCTCTGTCGTCCCCCTCTCCTCCTGCCCTCAATCTTTCCCAGCATCAGGGTCTTTTCATTTTACTTAACACAACATTTTTCAGTTTGGGGGTTAGATTAATCAAAGTTTGAATGGTTTGGCCAAAGTTTTCTCAAAAAAGTTTTTGAAATTTTTTCTATTTGTAAAACATATTTTATGTGCTTTCACAAAGTAATAGTGTTAACATAAATAAGTGTTAACACTTATTTTCTGCCTGGCATTGGTTTTCTATAAGATGTTTGTTGAGACAGTTGAGTTATTGTTTAATTTTTACATTAAACATTTTTTAGTCTGATTATCTTTTCCATATTGTTTGACAGGATGAAGCAGTGCCTCCTTGTACTGAATGTGATGAGGAAAAAAAACCAGAAGGGACAGCAAATAGAGAAAAAAAATTACTGTAAATTCCAAGAAACTGTGTTAAAAAACATCCATTTGCTCTTGTATTCATACTCTTTTTAGACCACAAGCTTGATGGAAATACTAAGTTTTTAAAGCATGCAACTTTTTCACAATTTTATGTAACTTTATAAAGTAGTCTACAAGTTTTCCAAAAGATTCCAGGCCAATTATGATCCTTAAGCAATAACCTAATTAAAATGGATATCCGCAGTCACAAGTCGTCATTGTCATTAGTAAGTTGCCCAGTATAAATTGGTCTTTTTTACAACTCAAATGCAAAATAACATTTAATATTTCTGGTTAATTGGGTAGCCAGTATTTCCCTGATCTAGTTGTTTTTTTTTTTTAATCAACTGGAGAATAACTAAATGTTGCAGATCCTTAACATCCTTAGAATACAATTTGAAACCATATTTTAGTCCATGCTGGTTAACTGGAATCACTTTTCTTAAGGTTGGAATCTGTACTGTTCTGAATGTATCATTTGTTTGATGGCATTAGTTGCTATTCTCATTATTATTTAGAGCCATGTCTAATAATGCCAGGGGTTTAGTCAGTTAAGAAAACTCATTAAATACATTTAGTATGATGCAGACAAAATATCAAGAATGAATGTCTAAGTTACTGACACAATTGATTAGATTTTTGGCATTCTATGGACACACCCTTATGGTTGTCTGCTGGATTACTCCAAGTTACAAATCAAGCTCAGTGTGAATTTAGATATGAAATTGGGTAACAGAATGTGGGATGGGAAGAGGGGTCCGGGATACAAACATGCAAGCAGATAGTATACATCTTAAAATGGAGACTTGAAAGTAAATAACCTTATAGAACTAATGAACCCCAATTTGTATATTTTGAAAAAAAAAATTATCATTAAATCAATGGCTGTGGGAATCTCTGACGTTGGGACTCTACATAGGAATTGTTATTCAGTTGCTAAGTTGTGTTTGACCCTGCAAACCTACAGACTGCAGCACACTAGGCTTCCCTGTCCTTCACTATCTCCCGGAATTTGTTCAAAATCATAGAGTACCACTAATCAAATAAACTCACTCTTGAATAGTCTGCTTCCTCTCAAGCAAGAGGAATTGATACTGATCAAACTTACAGACTAAAATTAATGGGTTAAATGATGTGGTTAGGTTGTCTGCACCAAATATATTCACTTCTGTTGGTTAGACTCATTCTGTAGAAAGCACGTAAAACCATTGTTTTTTTAGAATAGATCTGCCAAGCCACAATTAATTTGGAGCACAATATGCTGGCAAGCTACATATATATAAAATAAAATCTGTAATCAATAGATGAACTTAAATTGTGGGATGTAACGGCCCAACTTTGATCACAATGACATATTGAAAGAAATGTAGTGATCTGGAGAAATGCCAAACTATCATTAACAGTAAAAGTAATACTGTGACATATTAAGATATGTCTAAGTAATAATGTGACATTAAGATATGTCTAAGGTACCTAAGAAAGATAACTAGTTTTACAGATGATTTGTAGAGTCTTGGGGTGAAATGATCAGGACAGAAGTGATCAAGCCTGAAGTTCTTGCCGACTCCTCAGCTCTAAAAATCATTTGATTCGATGAGATGGAATATTGCTAGTTTCCCAAGTCTTATTTTTGTAATTTTCATACTGTACCAATAAACTCTTAACCATCTCTAAAGGTTTATGAAAGGGAAGTAGATAATTTAGTTTAATTTAGGTATACTTTCCTACTTCTCCCCCCATGGCTCCAACTTCAGTCCTAGTTCATATGGATCCTATGGAAAGTTAATCACCATTTCACTGTGTATGTCTTGAGGAGTCTTTGAAATAATAAAGAGTCACTCTGGTATTTTTCTGAAAATTTTAGAGGGTAACATAATGAAAGAGAATCTGGCTTAATATTAATCAACAGCTTCATCTGTAAATTATTTTTTCTATGCTCTGACTTCCTATTCTAGTCCATAATAATATAATCAATTTGTTTCTCTTAATTACTGACATGATCAAGTGGGCTTTGACTGATTATAATGTACACATTCTTCTTTAACAAGAGGTAGCATTATTCATCCTACGGAGTTTACTGTGGTGTATTCACTGCATTATTTGTTAAAAAAACAAAACTTTTGTGATAGAAAAATTTCATAAACATTTTTAAGAAATATTCTAGAAAATCCTTTTAACAGTTAATCACAGAATTCTTTTTAGTGTGTACTATTACTTTATGAATGAATTTTATTTATCTCAATCCATTAATTGGTTTAAATTAGCAAACGTGTGGCTTTTGTACATAAGAGAGTTAACATTTCTTATTTTTTAAAGTAACTTCTATATAAATAGATGTTATTTTTGAGGGGCTAACATTTGTAGCCTAGTTATCTGCATATGGAAAAAAAAAAGTAAATGAATTTAGACTGTAGATAGTACAGTTCTACTATGTACTGTAATGGTAAGCAGTGAAAAATTACATATGCTTTGCAGAATGTAAATTGGTTCCTATTGAGAAACAAACACATTTTCCAATGGAATAACTTAATATAGGTACTACCACAACTATTATCTCTAGTTATTTTCAAAAACTAAGCAATGCTGTATTCTCATTCTAAGTTGGAAATTGGTTTTGGATTTTGTGTTTCCTTTTATATGCATTAACTGTGTAAACTAGTGCCTAAAATGTGTAAGACCTAAATGAAAGCTGCCTATATCTATCCTGTGCCAACATTTTCAAGATGAAAAGCGAAAAATTAACTCACCTGGATGTGGTTTTCTGTGTGATCTCAAATCTTTGAGTACTGAATGTCCATGACTAATTTTTTTCATTCTTTAATCCTATATTTAGCATTGAAGTGCTATCTGAGCAGCATCTGTTTCATAAAGTATACTGGTTTAAAAAGCTAAGACTGGGACATTCACTGTTTTAGATGGACAGTGTGGATAGCTGGATTAAAACAGTATTTGTGAACTTCGCTAAAATGGAATCTTTTGTTTTTGTAGCTCAGATACTACAAATATATAATCAGCACTACCTGAAGTAGAGGTTGAACTTACTAGTGACACCAGTGAGCAAGGTTAACTGGTCAGACTGAGAGACTAATGAAAACGGCTACTTAGGGGACATTTTCTTAGTCATGTATACATTCTTAAATTTCCCCAAACTATTCATTCATCTGGGTTACATTACATAATATTGATGGTCAAGTGGTGAATAAAAGGTACCGGAAAATGGCCTATTTTTTGCTCAATAAATGTTTGTTTCCAAGACTATTATGTATATATCTACATAAACTAATTGAAAAACATGCATTAACTTTTTAAAATAGTACTTGCTTCTGTGTTTCATGATCTAAGAAATTTTTTGAAATCTCATCCTGGAAATTTCTTTGATCTCTCTTTGCCTCTGTCCAAGAAAACCCGTATTTAGTGTTGTTTTTTGTTTTTTTATAATAGAGTTCCATGTTGGCAGAGATTTTTGTCTGTTTGCAAATGAGTTTCAAGTGCTTAGAACTATTTGTTCCATAAAAGCTGCTCAAATATCTGTTGAATGAATGAATTCAGAGCCTGAAGCATCCAGGGAAGAAGGAAATAAGATAGCATGCTCTAGTATATAACAGGAAATCATGACACCATCTTTTAGGAAAAGACAATAAATATATTTTTGTTTATTTTGATTTTGGGCTACTTTTCTTTTGCGTTTTTATCTGAAAGGTTTTTCTTTGGGCCTATAGATGTGACTTTAAGCAAAGTAGATAGGTGCATGCTTCCATGCTCAGTCACATCCAACTCTTTGTGACCCTGTGGGCTGTAGTCACCAGGCTCCTGTGTACACGGAATTCTCCCAGCAAGAATACTGGGGCAGATTGCCATTTCTTTCTCCAGGGGATCTTCCTGACACAGGGGTCAAACCTGTCTCCCTGTGTCTTCTGCATTGCAGGTAAATTCTTTACTGCTGAACCATATCTATGGGAAAGCTTGTAGATATGGCGCTCCTGGATGAATTTTGGAATACAGCTTAATGTAATACACATCACTCATATGCCATGTATGTTTCTTTAATTGGAACCCAGCTGGGACATTTACCTGAACTAGCACAAGTCACTTGATTTCTTTCAGTATAAGTTACTAAGCTCTTAGGCCTAGGGCTTAAATAGTACTAAAGTACTAAAGAATGTTCAACCACAAGCCAACTGCATTCATTTCCCATGCTAGTAAGGTTATGGTCAAAATCCTCCACACTAGGCTTTAGCATTAGGTGAACCGAGAACTTCCAGATATTCAAACTGGGTTTAGAAAAGCAGAGGAACCAGAGATCAAATTGCCAACATGTGCTGAATCACAGAGAAAGCAACGGAATTCCAGAAAAACATCTACCTCTGTTTCATTGACTACACTGAAGCCTGCCACTGTATGGATCGTAACAAACTGTGGAAAACTCTTAAATAGATGGGAATACTAGACAATCTTACCTGTCTCCTAAGAAACCTGTATGCAGGTCAAAAAGCAACAATTAGAACCCTGTATAGAAAAACTGACTGGTTCAGGATTGAAAAAGAAGGTATGACAAGGCTGCTTATTGTCACCCTGTTTATTTAACTTATACACAGAGTACATCATACAAAATGCTGGGCTGGATGAGTTACAAGCTGGAATCAAGATTGCTGGGAAAAATATCAATAATCTCAGATATACAGATGATACCACTCTAATGGCAGAAAGCCAAGAGGAACTAAAGAGCCTCTTGATCAGGGTGAAGGAGTAGAGTGAAAATGTTGGCTTAAAACTCAATATTAAAAAAAAAAAAATCCAGATATTGGCATTCAGTCCCATCACTTCACGGCAAATAGAAGGGGAAAAGGTGGGAGCCGTGACAGATTTCCTCTTCTTGGGTTCTAAAATCACTGGGACTGTGACTGAAGCCATGAAATTAGAAGACAATGGCTTCTTGGCAGGAAAGCTTTTAAAAACCTAGACAGTGTGTTAAGAAGCAGACACCACTTTGCTGACAAAGGTCCATGTACTCAAGGCTATGATCTTTCCAGTAGTCACGTACAGATGTGAGACCTGGACAATAAAGAAGGTAGAGCACCAAAATATTAATGTATTTGAAGTGTGATACTGGAAAAGACTGGAAAAGCAAGAAGATCAAACCAGTCAATTTTAAAGAAGGAAATCTTGCATACTCTTTGGAAGGTCTGATGCTGAAGTTCCAATACTTTGGCCACATGATGCAAACAGCTGATACATTGGAAAAGACCCTGATGCCGGGAAAGATTGAAGGCAGAAGGAGAAGATGGCAACAGAGGATGAGATGGTTGGACGGCATCATTAATTCATTAGACATGAGCTTGGGCAAACTCTGGAAGATGGTGAGGGACAGAGAAACCAGGTATGCTGTGGTGCATGGGGGTTCACGAATAGTTAGACATGACCTGGCAACTAAACAACAGTATTTCTAAAGAAGAATAGATATTTTTTCATACAATTTATTTACTGGGCTAACATTCTGCATATACTTTTAGTGGAGAAAAGGAGTCAAAGTCTAAGGTGTTGTGAAAATCACTGAATAACATGATCTCAATGATTCCCTCTCCATTCATTCAGCTAGTCAGTCAGTCATTCATTCACTACATATTCTTTGAGATTCTAAAATGTGCCTACCATCCACTTATTTTGAGGGCCCAATAGTAAACAAAAGTAGAAATTATGAATATTAATATTGCACATAATATATACTAGCCATGGTTTTCATTTTTTATCATTAGTATTCTCAAGATTCTGCACTCAATACGCCAGCAAATTTCAAAGACTCAGCAGTGGCCAACAGGACTGGAAAAGGTCAGTTTTCATTCCAATCCCAAAGAAAGGCAATGCCAATGATTGTTCAAACTACCACACAATTGCACTCATCTCACATGCTAGCAAAGTAATACTCAAAATTCTCCAAGTGAGGATTCAACAGTACATGAACCAAGAATTTCCAGATATTCAAGCTGGATTTAGAGAAGGCAGAGGAACCAGAGATCAAATTGTCAATGTCTGTTGGATCATCAAAAATGCAAGAGAATTTCAGAAAACATCTACTTCATTGACTATGCCAAAGCCTTTGTATGGATCAAAACAAACGGTAGAAAATTCTTCAAGAGATGGGAATACCAGACCACCTGACCTGCCTCCTGAGAAATATGTATGCAGGTCTGGAAGCAACAGTTAGAACAGGACATGGAACAACAGACTGGTTCCAAATTGGGAAAGGAGTATGTCAAGGCTGTATATTTTCAACCTGTTGACTTAACTTATATGCAGAGTACATCATGGAAAATGCTGGGCTGGATGAAACACAAGCTGGAATCAAGGTTGCTGGGAGAAATATCAATAATATCAGATATGCAGATAACATCACACTTATGGCAGAAAGTGAAGAGGAACTGAAGAGCCTCCTGATGAAAGTGGAAAAAAAAAAAAAAAACTGGCTTGAAAGTCAGCATTCAAAAAACTGAGTTCATGGCATCCAGTCCCATCACTTCATGGCAAATAGATGGGGAAACAATGGAAACAGTGAGAAACTTTATTTTCTTGGGCTCCAGAATCACTGCAGATGGTGACTGCAGCCATGAAATTAAAAGACACTTGCTCCTTGGAAGAAAAGCTCTGACCAACCTAGACAGCATATTAAAAAGCAGAGACGTTACTTTGCTGACAAAGGTCTGTCTGACTCAAAGCTATGGTTTTTCTGGTAGTCATGCATGGTTGTGAGAGTTGGACCATAAAGAAAGCTGGGTGCTGAAGAATTGATGCTTTTGAACTGTAGTGTTGGAGAAGACTCTTGAGAGTCCCTTGGACTGCAAGGAGATCCAACCAGTCCGTTCTAAAGGAAAGCAGTCCTGAAAATTCACTGGAAGGACTGATGCTGAAACTCCAATATTCTGGTCACCTCATGAGAAGAACTGACTCATGGGAAAAGACCCTGGTGCTGGGAAATATTGAAGGCAGGAGGAGAAGGGGACGACAGAGGATGAGATGGTTGGATGACATCACCGACTTGTTGGACATGAGTTTGAGCAAGCTCGGGGAACTGGTGATGGGAAGCCTGGCGTACTAGTCCACGGGGTTACAAAGAGTCGCACATGACTGAGTGACTGAACTGATTCTCAGGATTATGTAAAACAGATATTACAGTAGTCATTATTTCACAGATGAGGAAACTGATATAGAAAAATGTTAACTGAATTGCCCAAGACTACACAGCTGGTAGGAGAAGGCAATGGCACCCCACTCCAGTACTCTTGCCTGGAAAATCCCACAGACAGAGGAGCCTGGTAGGCTGCAGTCCATGGGGTCGCCAAGAGTCGGACACGACTGAGCGACTTCACTTTCACTTTTCACTTTCATGCATTGGAGGAGGAAATGGCAACCCACTCCAGTGTTCTTGCCTGAAGAATCCCAGGGACTGCGGGGCGTGGTGGGCTGCCGTCTATGGGGTTGCACAGAGTCCGGACACGACTGAAGCGACTTAGCAGCAGCAGCAGCAACACAGCTAGCTAGTAAGAGGTAGGAAGTGCCTGTGGATCTGACTTGAGTTTCTGAAATCCCTGTGCTTAACTATTTCACTACACTGTCTCTCTTGCAAATGCTTTCATGGAGCTTACACTTTAGAGAAAGAGACAATGTTAATGAAGGAAGGACACAGACAACTGTATGACTGCTACCCAAGGTTCTCCTTACAGCACAAGATGGGGTGGGATGTGGGTATGAGTGTATCATAGCTGTGTGCAGTTTAAGAAAATGATATTGAACTAATTTTAATGAATATATAATATTTTTCATGAATGTCTGAAACTTCAAAATTAAATTTCGTAGGATTCTCAGATATTAGCTAGCAATATTTGAGAGTGAATGTTTGTATTCGAAGCAGCTGTGAATTAGTGCTGTTCAAAAAAAGAAAGCATCATATGGAAAAATTAGCATTGTTTTCTGTTCCCTGAAAGCTAATATACATGAGTCTATTAGGTATAGATGACAATGAAATGTAGCTTTCTTGCAGAAAAATAGAAATTTTATTTCACTTATATTCTCTCTCTGTCAGAAACGCCATACATTGAAAATCATGATGGTTGACCAGGGTTATCTTGTACTGTTACAGCATTTGCATCAGAAATAAAGTAAATGTGCTGCGTGTATGTGTACCCCCTTCCCTCCTTCCCTCCTCACTCCTAAATTCCTTATTTCCTTTGAGAACACTGTTTCACTTAATAGCATGTAGACATAACGGCATCTTGGGAAGGTCATATAATATAATATATTTCCCCCTCAAAATCAGGCACTTTACGTGAGGCTCCTGGAAGAATCCGGTGACTGCTGCACCTGATTAACTGCCAAATGGGCATACTTCCTTGGGCAGTGTGTCTACCAAGGGTGAGAAAAAGAGACAGCATCCTGTAGTGGGTCACGTCCTCTTTCTAACTCTGCCCCATCTTTGCCACTTTTTTCATGATGAAGTACCCAGTAAATCAAGAGATAGATACTAAGCAGAGGTTCTGGCTCAAGGTTAATGGATGCAACAGAATGGAGCGGAGGATGAGTCTTTGCTAGGCCCCTGTTAAAGTGACAACATATTCAAGGTGACATGGTTGTTTTTCTCCTGCAAATTTCAGTTTGACCGCTTCCGGTATCTTTAATCTTGGTCCCAAAACTTAAAGATCATTTGGGCTGGAAATCCCCAAACCTCCTCACCTTTCATTGGAATAATACAGTCTGTAAAACTTAGTGTACACTTGGCAGAGAATGTACATCTTGAAATGGTCACATTTCCAATAGGAGTAAAACAGGCTGCTGACATTTTGCTTATGAAACCCCCTGAGAATGCCTTCACCAGGTGATTCTAACATAGTAAAAGAGGAGCAGTGCAATGTGGATAAGAGATAGGGACATTATGGATAAAAGGAACAGGTAATTAAGAGCACATTTTAAATCCATTCATTTACTCTGTGACAAATCCCTCTGAAGTAGATGCATAGATGAGGCATAAATAAAACTGAATGTATTTACTAGACGCATTTCCAGTCATTTGTTACAGGATGAATATGTAGCTATCAGTATTTAATTGCATATTAGCCCAAGTAATGTTTGCAACTTTGGAAGGGTTTGAGATAGAGAACAAGCTTTCTCTGAATCAGGAGGACAGAAATCAGGTAGGTATGTTCAAAAAAGTAAATTAGATAGTATCAAATTGGTGAAATGAACACTATGATCATTGCAAAAGAAAACAGCTTCTCACATTTTATACTCCTGGTCATAATTAAAGAGATTAAAATGGTGGAAAAATATGAACCCTTGAAGACACATCCTTATTCATCTCATAATGGAGACAGAGACTAGTTTTTGGAATCAAGATTTAGGGCAGATTTTTCTCCTCTGCTATGTTAAGCTCACTTTCTGTTTCTCCTTTCATGATCTTATTTGAGGGTTATGCATTTCAAGTTTAGGATACTGGAGTTCACTAATAACTTTTAGATATTTCGATCATCATTAAATGAACCCTAATAGTGGTTCATGTATTTTTTCATACACACGTATGTGCACTGTATGCATTTGTGCACACTCCTGTCTGCACATGCTTATTGTAGGCATTAATATAGTAATTTCTCTATACATTCATGATTTCTGGTACTTGTGAACACTCTAATTCATGGATGCATAAATTCAATTTATAAATACTCTCATATGTTTACATTTCTATACATGTAAATACATACCTTGATGAAAGTGTATATAGTTTAATGACCAGCCAGTGCAGTTGCAGTGAATACACTGTGCTGATCCAGGTTGTGCAAATGGACACACCAAATTAGCATATCAGTCATTTGATATGGAAAATTATCCCCATCCCTCAAATACAGATGCTTGCTTCATGTACCTTTTTATGTCTTCTCATTTGTCTACAGTTAGACCTAGAGTAGGGAATTGGAGTTATTCACTGGATGTTCGAAAGAGAATTCTTTCTGCATGGTTTCCTATGTATGGAGCCTCTAAAAAATCTTCCAACTATCCTTATAGTGACCAAAGTATTTTTGATTTGGGGAAAACGAGGTGAGTAATTACACTCTTAGTTATACTGCCTGCTCTGACTGTCCTAAAGCGAGGTGCACTACACTGTTAGAGAAATAAGACGAGAACGTAAGATCGAAGAGAGGGAGGTATTTCAGCTACCTCAAATGTTAATCAGAGAATGCTCTTATGACAGGAATTTGGTACAGAAGCTTCCAGGTATAGACTACTTTGAAATCACTACACTTTTAAAAAATCAGTGTCTGTATATGAGGAAATATTTTCTTAGGTTTGTCTTGTTCTCACTTTTTTTAAATAAAGTAATGAATTGTTCCTTTGTTATCTATGTGTTTAATTTGAAATTTGAGTAAAATTTAATTAATTGTGTGTGCAATTTGCAGAATGAAATACTAATTACTCCATGGTACAACTGCCACGGTTAACTGCCTTATACTTAAGATCTGGGGTGCTTTGCACATTTTTTTCCTCAGATAATCTAAAGATAGATTTTTCTGATTAATTCATACTGTGCAGTTTCTAGAAACTCCTACTTCACCAGGTGACCTGACAGGTAACTGTTGTTCTTTTAACATACCATAGACATAAATGTTGCCTGTTCTTCTCTTCAAGATTAATAAACAAGGAAAACCCACTGCTCTCTGAAGGTTGCCCTGTATGCTTTGCTTAGGCCAAGGGTTAGGGCAGGCATGGTGGTGGTGGTAGAATCTTTTTTAGGAAATCCTCAGAAGCCTTTCTGAGCTTGGGTCTCAATTTTGTGACTCAAAATATACTACACTTCCAGGTCAGATTCCCAAAAATTACTTCACCAGGTGCATATCTATAACCCTTAAAGAGTGTACTCATAACTACACTAGAAGTGTGACAATATGATTATGAGCAAAGACTTGCAGTCAGGCTTTTCACATTAAATTCTTTGTTCACCTTCTTAACTGTGTTACCTCAGACAATTAGCTAACCTCTGTGTGTTTCAGCACATTCGCCAGTAAATTGGAAATAATAAGTTGGCATACCTCATGATAACACAGCTATTTCCTTTAACTATTAAATGTGATCATACAAATAGGACAAACAGTAACCCCTTAATAAGCACTGCCTATATCTATCTTAAAGGTTTCCATACACACATGCATATATTCACAAATGCCCAACAGGAAGATTATTATGCATTTGAAATTGGACACATATACAGTATATCTCTGTGTGTGTGTGTGAGAGAGAGAGCGAGAGAGAGAGACTTAGCAGGAGGAATGATTTGTCTTGTTTAAAAGAAACTCTTATTTTGGTTATTGGAAAAAAAAGACTGGATTTTTCAAAGTAATACTATCTTGAACTCATATTAATATGGATGAGTCAAAATATTATCATCCTTTTAAAAATCCCTGGGTAGTGGCACAAAGTGTCTCTCCATTTATTTACACAATAACCTCAAACAAATTTTCTCCTATAAACATCTAATTTCTGTCTTGTTGAGAATCAAAAAATACTAATTAAAGGATTCTGTTTGTTTCCTAAGAATTTTATAAGAATGTAATTATATCCTTTATTCTTCTTGCATAAGTTATTTTCCAGATTGTTTTTATCTTAATAGGTAATGAATAATTTTTTTGGGGGGATAAGAAGTTTATTTACCTAATTTGCAACCATAATGATTTCAGTAAGATGTATGGGAGGCTATAATCCAGTAGATGTTGGACACTGGTTGTCAAAAATCAGGTGAGTAATTATATGGATAAAAATATTTACATGCTTCAATGGTATTTTTATAGAAAAAGAAAAATACATGTGCTCCAGATGGTTCTTTGGCTTTGCCAGTTTTAAACTTACATAGGCCCAGCTGTAGTCTTTCTTGGGCCTTTAAAACACCAATAAAACATTAATCAAAACCAAGCCTCATTTCAGATTTTATGGTAGAAAAGATTTTACACACATTCATTACTTTTTTGAAATTAGATTTTTATTCTCTTTTGGGAAATAGAAGCATCAAATTTCCTTTCCAATCCTCCCTCATCCCCACTTCAAAGCTTCAAAGCCTAGTGGACTTCTTTATACCCTCCCTTTTTCCCATTTTCCCTTTATTAAAGGAAAGTATGTGAACAGACTACTTCCTGATGTGCCCTCAAATTTCTTTTGAAAGAGTAAATGAGATAAGGTCTCCGTGGACCTAAATGCCCCTTGAAAAGTTTGGAATTCTTATAATGAACACACTCATTAAATACAAAGTTTTTATACTTTACAATCTATTCACTACATTGTGTCTATGCTGATTCTCCTATTTGCAAAGCAGAAATGGAGACACAGATGTAGAGAACAAACATATGGACACCAAGGAGGGCAAAGAGGGGTGGGGTAAATTAGGAGACTGAGATGAACATACACACACACACACACACAATGTATAAAATAGATGCTACTATGCATAAAATGGGAGAAGGCAATGGCACCCCACTCCAGTACTCTTGCCTAGAGAGTCCCATGGATGGAGGAGCCTGGTGGGCTGCAGTCCATGGGGTCGCTAAGAGACACGACAGAGCGACTTCATTTCACTTTTCACTTTCCTGCATTGGAGAAGGCAATGGCAACTCACTCCAGTGTTCTTGCCTGGAGAATCCCAGGGGTAGGGGAGCCTGGTGGGCTGATGTCTATGGGGTCACACAGAGTCGGACACAACTGAAGTAACTTAGCAGCAGCAGCAGCATGCATAAAGTAGATAACTAGTGAGAACCTAGTGCATAGCACTGGGAAAAACAGAAGGTACAGTCTATTCATAGGACATTTATTAATCTTAAAAAGGCATTCCAATATACACTGGGTGCAGATACATACTGTGATTCCATTTATAATTAGAACAGTCAAATTCATAGAGTCAAAGTACATTTATAGATACCAGGGGCCAGGGGTTGGGGAATGGGGGGAAGGAATGAGGAGTTGGTATCTAATGAGGACAGAGTTTCAGTTTAGGAAGGTGAAAATTTGGGGAGATAGATGATGGTGAGAGTTGCACAGTAAAATGATCGTACTTAGTGCCACTGAACTGTACAATTAAATATGGTTAAAATAGTACATTTTATATGATGTGACTTTTACCTTATTAATAGAAAACAATTTAATGTTACAACATGACATTCCTCTTTTTAAAGCAATCCAAGAGTTTCTAAGTTCACTGAGAATTCTATTTTTAAAAACCATTAACTTCATCATGGTCTACTAGACCCTTAAGTGCTGGGTCTCCCCTTCTTGGCCTTATGTCTGACCACTGCCTCACAGCTCATTCAATTCCCTTTACACTGGCCTCTTTGCTGTGCCTTGAACCTGCTGAGATGCTCCTGTCCCATCTTAGTACCTGCTGGTGCCTCCGACTGTGAGGTTTTTCCTCTGAATATTTATTCTGCTCACTTGGTTCTATTCTTAAATTTCAGCACATAAGAAGGATTATCCTTGATTCTCCTGTCTAAAATGGTACCCCTATTCCTACCACTCTGCTACCATCACCATCTATTCTCACCTCTTCTCTGCACAAAATGTCTCAATAAATGACATTATCTTACACATGTGTTTGTATATTTGTTTTCTTCCTCTCTGCTTCTAAAATGTAATCTCCTGGAAAGCAGGGCTTTCTTTGTTTCCTTCACTGTCATATCTCCAAAGTCTGACACAATTAGGTGTTATGAAGACAAGTTGAGTAAATAAATGTAAAATGCACTGTCCCAGATGTCTTTAATCCTTTCCTGTCATCAAAGTGAAATGAGACTCATCTGAAAGTTGAAAAAAACAAAAAAAAATCTCAGTGCAAAGCATGGCTCTGTCTCCTGGAGGAAAATTGGCCTACTAGCTTTGGGTAAGTTACTTAAAACAAGAAAAGGGTGTTAAGGCATTTAGGTTTTATGGAGCTGCGAACACTGGCACTTACTCTCTTGCATCCAAATTTCCCTAAAATCTCTGATAGATCTACTTACTAAAATATGAGCACAGATAAAAAAAATAATAATAAACTCTAGACACAATAGCCATAGGGGCTTCCCTGGTGGTCCAGTGCTTACAGGTCCACCTTGTAATGCAGGGGACATCAGTTTGACCCCTGGTCTGGGGAGATTCCACATGCCAGAGGGTAACCAAGCCCATGTGCCACAACTGCTGAGCCTGTGAGCCACCAACTACTGAGCCCATGCACCACAACTACTGCAGCCTGCACGCCCTAAAGCTCATGCTCCAAAACAAAGCAAACCGTCTCAGGGAGAAGCCCATGCACCTCAACTAGAGAGTAGGCCCTGCTCACAGCACCTACAGAAATGTCTGAATGCAGCAATGAAGACTCAGTACAGCCAAAAATAACTAAATAAATAATTTTTAAAATAGTATTGTTTTTCCTAAATGATGAAATAATCTGAAACAAGGATAGGTGAGTCTTAGCAAAAAAAAAAAAAAATATATATATATATATGCTGCTACTGCTAAGTCACGTCTAACTCTGTGCGACCCCATAGACGGCAGCCCACCAGGCTTCCCCATCCCTGGGATTCTCCAGGCAAAACACTGGAGTGGGTTGCCATTTCCTTCTCCAATGTGTGAAAGTGAAAAGTGAAAGTGAAGTCGCTCAGTCATGTCCGACTCTTAGCGACCCCATGGACTGCAGGCTACCAGGCTCCTCCGCCCATGGGATTTTACAGGCAAGAGTACTGGAGTGGGGTGCCATTGCCTTCTCCGATATATATATATATATATAAATTAGTAAATTAGTTTATCAGATTATGATGAATGTGATTGAAAACTTTAGTTGACTTGCCCAAGGTTCATGAAACCAGAATCAGAAAGAAAGTCACTGTTGTCATGCCTACCCCACTTTTAATGTGCATCCTTCTTGCAATCTTACATTAGTATTACAAAGGATTCCTCAGCCATATTCTAGAAACATTAAAGCAGATTGTTTTCCTCGAGCTGAGGACTCTGTATTTTTATTTTTATTCAAGATGAACCTATGAAGCTAAAGTTTTTGTAGTATATATATGACATGCTACCTGTATAATTATTATTCCTTATGTCCTAGAACTGTCCCAGTTTCATGTTATATGAGATCTACCAAGTGAAATTTCCCTGTTCTAAGGTTTTTCCTTGCAGTACACTTACAGGGTCTTCATAGAAGAAAATGTGTCCAAACTATCTTCCAAATACTGCAGCTTTCAGCCAGTAATGAAACAATATTGCTAATCTCCCCAGTTCTACTTGTTACACAGAAATAAACAAGCCAGACAAAGTCAATAAATTGGCAAGGCAGTGGTTTTGCTAGACCTTCTGACTTGAATGTATTAAAACTGAATGTGGTTACTGACAGCACTAATGATTGTCCTAGCCACTTACCCAACTGACTGCCATGGAGGATGTATATAATGAGATCTCCAGAGCAGCAGTCCCTTTCGGAAGCTACTGGTTTCAATATTTTTACTAGTAAGCTATTGTAAATTATTTTGAACTGTGGTTTTATTTTCCCCTACAGGAGGATAAGTGGGTTTTGTATTTAGCCACAGAATTTAGGTGCTAGTTCCAAAGAATAGCAAGGAGAGATAAGAAAGCTTTCCTCAGTGATCAAGGCAAAGAAATAGAGGAAAACAACAGAATGGGAAAGACTAGAGATCTCTTCAAGAAAATTAGAGATACCAAGGGAATATTTCATGTAAAGATGGGCACAATAAAGGACAGAAATGGTATGGACCTGACAGAAGCAGAAGATATTAAGAGGTGGCAAGAATACACAGAAGAACTGTACAAAAAAGATCTTCATGACCCAGATAACCATGATGGTGTGATCACTCATCTAGAGTCAGACATCCTGGAATGTGAAGTCAAGTGGGCCTTAGAAAGCATCACTACGAACAAAGCTAGTGGAGGTGATGGAATTCCAGTTGAGCTATTCCAAATCCTGAAAGATGATGCTGTGAAAGTGCTGCACTCAATATGCCAGCAAATTTGGAAAACTCAGCAGTGGCCACAGGACTGGAAAAGGTCAGTTTTCATTCTAATCCCAAAGAAAGGCAATGCCAAAGAATGTTCAAACTACTGCACAATTGCACTCATCTCACATGCTAGTAAAGTAATGCTCAAAATTCTCCAAATCAGGCTTCAACAGTACATGAACCATGAACTTCCTGATGTTCAAGCTGGTTTTAGAAAAGGCAGAGGAACCAGAGGTCAAATTGTCAACATCCGTTGGATCATCAAAAAAGCAAGAGAGTTCCAGAAAACATCTGCTTTATAGACTACGCCAAAGCTTTTGACTGTGTGGATCACAACAAACTGTGGAAAATTCTTCAGGAGATGGGAATACCAGACCACCTGACCTGCCTCCTGAGAAATCAGTATGAAGGTCAAGAAGCAACAGTTAGAACTGGACATGGAACAACAGACTAGTTCCAAATTGGGAAAGGAGTATGTCAAGGCTGTATATTGTCACCCCGTTTATTTAATGTATATGCAGAGTACATCTTGCAAAATGCCAGGCTGGATGAGGCACAAGCTGGAATCAAGACTGCCAGAAGAAATATCAATAATCTCAAACATGCATATGACATAACCTTTATGGAAGAAAGTGAAGAAGAACTAAAGAGACTTGATGAAAGGGAAAGAGGAGAGTGAAAAGTTGGCTTAAAACTCAATATTCCAAAAACTACGATCATGACATACAGTCCAACCACTTCATGGCAAATAGAAGGGGAAACAATGGAAACAGTGAGAGACTTTTTTTTTTGTTGAGGGGGGGGGCCTCCAAAATCACTGTAGATAGTGACTGCAGCCATGAAATTAAAAGACGCTTGCTCCTTGGAAGAAAAACTATGATCAAACTAGACAGCATATTCAAAAGCAGACATTACTTTGCCAACAATGGTCTGTCTGGTCAAAGCTATGGTTTTTCCAGTAGTCATGTATGGATGTGAGAGTTGGACTATAAAGAAAGCTGGGCACCAAAGAATTGATGCTTTTGAACTGTGGTGTTGGAGAAGACTCTTGAGAGTCCCTTGCACTGTAAGGAGATCCAACCAGTCTATCCCAAAGGAAATCAGTCCTGGTTATTCATTGGAAGGACTGATGCTGAAGCTGAAGCTGAAACCCCAATACTTTGGCCACCTGATGCAAAGAACTGACTCACTAGAAAAGACCCTGATGCTGGGAAGGATTGAAGGTGGGAGGAGAAGGGGACCACAGAGGATAGGATTGTTGGATCACATCACTGACTCGATGGACATGAGTTTGAGTAAGTTCTGGAAGTTGGTGATGGAAAGGGAAGCCTGGCATGCTGTAGTCCATGGGGTCACAAAGAGTCGAACATGACTGAGCAACTGAACTGACTAGCACCCCCAAATATCTTTTAGTGGACAAATTAAAACTGTAGTGAGCCCTTGGAAAGGCCTCAGTAATTAATAATCTTTTTTTTTAATTTTATTTTTAAACTTTACATAATTGTATTAGTTTTGCCAAATATCAAAATGAATCCGCCACAGGTATACATGTGTTTCCCACCCTGAACCCTCCTCCCTCCTCCCTCCCCATACCATCCCTCTGGGTCGTCCCAGTGCACTAGCCCCAAGCATCCAGTATCGTGCATCGAACCTGCACTGGCATCTAGTAATTAATAATCTTAAGGGAACAAAAGAAGGCAGGAACAAACAACTGTTAGGAAGCAAGAAAAGTAATAATAGCAAAGATAACACATCAGTTGTAAAGACCTCCAGTTCTCTTTCAGTGGTAAAGATTGACTCAACCACCAGGTAAGCTAGAACCTAAGGGATGATGATGTTGGCCTTTTCTGACCCTCGTGACTTCAGTCAACTAAGGCTGGGTCTCTGTCTACCACCCAAGCCCTGTCATGAACATATTGTACCCTTAGCTTAAAACTTCCCCAATTTTGCTTTTGGGAGAGACACTGCTTTGGGAAATGTCTGTGGTGTTCTCTTTACTTGCTACAAGTAATAAATCCTTCCTTTTCCTGAAAAAAAAAAAAAAAAAAAAAAACTTTAGGGAGGTTAAAGGAGGTTAAGGAGGGAAATGAATTGTAGGAGCCAGAAGTTTGCCTCCGCCCTTGTTAGAGAAGTAGTGTGGAGTAACAAATAGGTCATTAGTGATGATTGTGAAAGGGCTTACGATATGAATATTTTCAACAAGTTTACAGGTTGAGTAGGTCATTATGGAACCTGAATTTGGACCACTTCTTGCATATATTAAAGTGATGGCCTCAGGCCCATCCCTGTCTTCAAAGAAGATTAGAGAATGCAGCTGGCTTTGAATTCAGCTCTTTTGTCTCCCTAAAGAAGCAGCAAGAATTTTTAAATTTACCTTTTTTTTTTTTTTAGTGGCCTTTGCATGGAGATCCTCCCCTAAATCTTTAATGAAGAGATGAAAATATGAGAATAAAATGCAAATTAGAGCATTATTTGCAACTTTTTCATTACTTGAAATCTAAACGTCTCCCTATAAACCACAGAGACCTACAAAATCTGGCCTCTGGAGATTTCAGATTTGCCCACATTCTCTATAGTTTTCATTGCCTTCCAGCAACATGACTGGCAACACCCTACAACACACACTGCAATAACCCTACTAGTGCTACTAATCATAACAGCAAATATGTACAAACATTTATATAAGTTCTTATAAGGTATCTATAATTCTTCGAACCACTTCGTGTTTTAACCCCATCTTCACCACATCCAGTGAAATAAGTTATATCCTTTTTTTTCCATTTTATATCTGAGGACACTGAAGCACAAAGTATTTAAGTAAATCATCCAAAATCACATACCTACTAAGTAGCAGAGTTGGATTTGAACCCAGGCAGTTTGACTTCAGAGTTGATATTCTTAACCACTTTGCCACTCTACAAACAGACCACAACTTTCCCTTGCTTTATACACTTCAATGTCTGGCTATCTCACTTTAAGATTCAGTGTAGGGGTTCTTTGAGTTCTAGTTCCTGTCTGTCCCATTAAACCCGTCCTCTACCATAAGACTAGTTACATAATATGCAGGGCCAGATGCCGAATGAAAACGTTGAGTCATTGTTCAAAAATCACTGATGATTTTATGACAGTAACATAGAGCATCAAGAGCCCTTCTGAGATGGGCCAATCACAGCAAAGTGGTACATCTTTGATACTGGCCCTATTCTCCCATCATCTTCTACTATATTCATTGTGCTCCTGCTGCTTCTGCCTGTGGCCTCTACATTTGCAGATCTCTTTACTAAAATGTCTCCTTACCTACCGTCTTGAAGACATGTGGGACATCATCAAGTGTGCCAATATAGACATTTGCAGGAAGAAAAGAGAGTGATAAAGGGAAAGAAAAAATATGTGAAGAAATAATGGCATAAAATTTGATGAAAAATATTAAACACCTAAGAAGTTCAATCGGAGAAGGCAATGGCACCCCACTCCAATACTCTTGCCTGGAAAATCCCATGGACGGAGGAGCCTGGTGGGCTGCTGTCTCTGGGGTCGCACAAAGTCAGACACGACTGAAGCAACTTAGCAGCAGCAGCAGCAGCAGCAGCAAGAAGTTCAATGGACTCTGTTTTGTTTAAATCCAAAGAAATTCAGACATAGTATTCCATAACCAAACTATGTAAAGCCAAAGAAAAAAGGAAACTCTTGAAAAGAACTAGAGAGAAGTGACTCAACATTTTCAAGGGATTTCAGTAGCATTAACAACCTATTTTTCATAAAAACTATGGAAGTCGGAAGGCCATGGATGAAATATTCAATGCACTGAAAGAAAAAGCCTGTTAACCAAGAATTTTATATGCAATAAAGTGGGTATAGTAATGGAAAAATCAAAACATTAACATATAAGTAAAATTGAGAGATTTGTTGCTAGCAGAACTGCCCTACAAGAAATACCACAGGAAATCTTTAGACAGAACTGAAAGGGTAGTAGGCAATAAATCAAAACTACATGAAGAAATAAAAATCATCAGTAACAGAAATCACATAGTATAAATATATTTTTTGTTTATTACTCTATTTTATCCTACCTTATTTAAAAGACAGGTGCACAGAGAATTAGAAATCTGTGTTGATGCAAAAGTAATGAATGAAGATGCAATTTTTATGAGAGTATAGCACAAAGGAAGTAGGAGGCAATGGAAATATTACAGAAGCAGTTTTTTGTATACCAATTGAAATTAAAATGGTATCGATCTAATCTAGATTATAATAGTCAACTGCAAATCCCCAGGTACTCCACTAAGAAAAGTAACTGAAAAAAATAGTAAAAGGAATGAAAACTGGATTAAAAACGGTGCACTAGAAAATATTTAACATAAAAGAAGGTACTAATGGAGGGATGTATGCTTATGTGTGTTAGTAGCTCAGTTTTATGTACGACTCTTTGCTGGATTATAGCACACCAGGCTCCTCTATCCAGGCAAGCATACTTGAGTGGATTGCCATTCCCTTCCTCAGGGGATCTTCCAGGCCAAGGCATCAAACCTGGATCTCCTGCATTGCGGGTGGATTCTTTACCATCTGAGCTACCAGCAAAGTCCAATGGAGGGTAGAGAAACCAAAAAAAAAAAAAAGGCATGTGGAAAACAACTAGCAAATTTACAAATAAATCCTACTTTGTAACTAATTACCCTAAACATATATGGATTAAACAGTTCAAAGGCAGAGATTAGCAGACTGAATAAAATAAACAATGACCCAACACTCTGCTGTTTGTATTAGAGATGCACTTTAAAATTGGTTGAAAGCAAATGAATATTTTTTTAAGTTATAAAATGCAGAAGGCAGACATGAGAGATCTGGAATTACTATACTAATATCAGACAAAATCAGTTTACAAGCAAAATTTAAAAGTAACTACATATAAAGTAGGATATTTTAGAATGGGATAGAAGGATCAGTCATTTAGGAAAAATACAATAATTATAAACATACACCCACCTAACATCAGAACTACATGGGAAAAAATACATGGAACATAAGCTGAAAAAAAAAATGATAGCTAAAAAAAACTGGGACTAATAAGTTTTGACAAGGAGGGAAATATTTGAATCTTTTTCAATGTTGGTAGAAGTGTAAAATGGTAAAGCTGCTATTGGAGACAGTTTGATGGCTCCTCACAAAGTTAAAAATAGAGTTAATATGATTCAGCAGTTTTACTTTTGGCTATGTCATGAGATATAAAAGTAGGATCTCAAAGGAATATTTGTATACCTATATATGCAGAGACAATATTCACAATAGTTAATAAAGTGGAAGCAACCCAAGTGTTTAGCCACAGGGATAAGCATGGTGATATATTGTTGTTGTTTCGTTGTTGAATCGTGTCCTACTCTGCGAAGCCATGGACTGCAGCACTCCAGGCCTCCCTGTCCCTCACAATCTCCCAAAGTTTGCCCAAGTTCATGTCCACTGCATTGGATATGGGGCACATCAATCATGTGTGATGCCATCCAGCCATCTCATCCTCTGACATCCTCTTCTCCTTCTGCCCTCAGTCTTTGCCAGCATCAGGGACTTTTCCAGTGACGGTGGTATATACATGGAGTGAAATATTCAATCTCAAAAGGGAAGAAATTCTGTGTTCCAACATGGATGAACTTTGCAAATACTATGTTAAGTGTTAAAAGTCAGACAGAAGAGGACAGATGTTTACCTACCAGAATTGTTGTGTCTTAGGACAGTGTTTATTTGAAGAACTGCCAGACTGTTCTCCAAAGTTGCTGCATCATTTTATGTTTCCTCCAGAAGTGAACACATCTATTTTTCTGAGTTTTGCCTTATTTTGAATTAATTGTAAAGATGTTTAGCTTCCATTTTGTTTCCACTCTTAGCTCGTTTATTATGCTGTATTTTTAGGAGTTGTACATTTTTTACAATATCACAGTTTACTTTCAAATAATATCATACCACTTTGTGCATGCTATGAAATTAATTCCATTTGTTCCTCCCACCCTTTGAGCTGTATTTATTAGACATTTGAATTCTGCATGATATAAACCCACAAAATACATTTATACTGTCTTTAGCTGAACTGTATTTCAAGGTATTTTTAAAAAGATGAAGAAATTGTATATTTTTAATGTATTTTACCATCCCTAGTACTCATTTCTTTCCATATAACAAAGTTTACAACTGTCTCATTTTCTTCAGTCTAAGGTACTTTCTTTAATATGTCTCAAAGTGCAAGTCTTCTGGAAACACATTTTCCAGGTAGTTTTTGCTCTGCAAGAGATCTTTCTTTCAGCTTCATTTCTAAATGCTGTTTTCATGGACAAAAAATTCAACATTGACATATTTTGTTTTCCTTTTAACAAGTTATAGGCATTTCATTTTCTTTGCCTTTGTATTGTTTCTGAAAATTAAGTAATAATTCTTACATTTTTTTCCTCTGCAAATGATTTGTCTCTTCTCTGGTTGATTTTATGATTTTCCTTTTATGACTGGATTTTCTCATTTTGAACTTGAACTGCCCTGATAATTTTTTCTTTGCGCTTACCCTGGTTCACTTTTATTAAACAGTTTTGGATTTGTGGATTTACAGTTTCCATGAAAGTTAAAAAAACTGTAATAACATTATTTATTCAAGTATATTTGCTGCATCTTCCCTCATTTTCTACTGTGACTCTGTACACATCTATTAGCTGTATTATCTCACAGGTTTTTTGTGTTTTGTTTTTTTTTTTCAACTCTCAAACTTCAAAATTATTTTTTGGTCTGCAGCGTCCTATCTATTGGTCCCATCCTATGATAAAAAAGTTTTTTGTTTTTTTTCCAACACTTCTATTTAATTTTTTATACCTTTTATTTCTCCTCTTTGTATGTTCCTTAATTTATATTCTTGAGCATCTTTATACTACGTGGGTTTAAGTAGACAGAATAGTTGAACACTATAATTAAGACATGACTATTCTGGAGTTTGAATCACCACTTCAACCGGTGAGAGTTTAACATCTCCCGGTTTTGTATGAATTCAAAGAATTGATCATCCCAACAGTTGTTATTTTACCGGCCTTGTCTTTGTCTACAAATATATAACATTATTTAGTTGCAAGGGAGGAAAAATACTTTCCCTCTACCCTAATGAATTCTTTTTTTTTTTTTAATTTAATTTTATTTTTAAACCTTACAATATTGTATTGGTTTTGCCAAATATCGAAATGAATCCACCACAGGTATACAGGTGTTCCCCATCCTGAACCCTCCTCCCTCCTCCCTCCCCATACCATCCCTCTGGGTCGTCCCAGTGCACCAGCCCCAAGCATCCAGTATCGTGCATTGAACCTGGACTGGTGACTCGTTCCATATACGATATTATACATATTTCAATGCCATTCTCCCAAATCATCCCACCCTCTCCCTCTCCCACAGAGTCCAAAAGACTGTTCTATACATCAGTGTCTCTTTTGCTATCTCGTATACAGGGTTATTGTTACCATCTTTCTAAATTCCATATATATGCGTTAGTATACTATATTGGTGTTTTTCTTTCTGGCTTACTTCACTCTGTATAATGGGCTCCAGTTTCATCCACCTCATTAGAACTGATTCAAATGTATTCTTTTTAATGGCTGAGTAATACTCCATTGTGTATATGTACCACCGCTTTCTTATCCATTCATCTGTTGATGGACATCTAGGTTGCTTCCATATCCTGGCTATTATAAACAGTGCTGTGATGAACATTGGGGTACACGTTTCTCTTTCAATTCTGGTTTCCTCAGTATGTATGCCCAGCAGTGCGGTTGCTGGATCATAAGGCAGTTCTATTTCCAGTTTTTTAAGGAATCTCCACACTGTTCTCCATAGTGGCTGTACTAGTTTGCATTCCCACCAACAGTGTAAGAGGGTTCCCTTTTCTCCACACCCTCTCCAGCATTTATTGCTTGTAGACTTTTGGATCGCAGCCATTCTGACTGGCATGAAATGGTACCTCATAGTGGTTTTGATTTGCATTTCTCTGATAATGAGTGATGTTGAGCATCTTTTCATGTGTTTGTTAGCCATCTGTATGTCTTCTTTGGAGAAATGTCTATTTAGTTCTTTGGCCCATTTTTTGATTGGGTCATTTATTTTTCTGGAGTTGAGCTGTAGGAGTTGCTTGTATATTTTTGAGATTAGTTGTTTGTCAGTTGCTTCATTTGCTATTATTTTCTCCCATTCTGAAGGCTGTCTTTTCATTTTGCTTATAGTTTCCTTTGTTGTGCAGAAGCTTTTAAGTTTAATTAGGTCCCATTTGTTTATTTTTGATTTTATTTCCAATATTCTGGGAGGTGGGTCATAGAGGATCCTGCTGTGATGTATGTCAGAGAGTGTTTTGCCTATGTTCTCCTCTAGGAGTTTTACAGTTTCTGGTCCTACATTTAGATCTTTAATCCATTTTGAGTTTATTTTTGTGTATGGTGTTAGAAAGTGCTCTAGTTTCATTCTTTTACAAGTGGTTGACCAGTTTTCCCAGCACCACTTGTTAAAGAGATTGTCTTTAATCCATTGTATATTCTTGCCTCCTTTGTCAAAGATAAGGTGTCCATATGTGCGTGGATTTATCTCTGGGCTTTCTATTTTGTTCCATTGATCTATATTTCTGTCTTTGTGCCAGTACCATACTGTCTTGATAACTGTGGCTTTGTAGTAGAGCCTGAAGTCGGGTAGGTTGATTCCTCCAGTTCCATTCTTCTTTCTCAAGATTGCTTTGGCTATTCGAGGTTTTTTGTATTTCCATACAAATTGTGAAATTATTTGTTCTAGCTCTGTGAAGAATACCATTGGTAGCTTGATAGGGATTGCATTGAATCTATAAATTGCTTTGGGTAGTATACTCATTTTCACTATATTGATTCTTTCAATCCATGAACATGGTATATTTCTCCATCTATTAGTGTCCTCTTTGATTTCTTTCACCAGTGTTTTATAGTTTTCTATATATAGGTCTTTAGTTTCTTTAGGTAGATATATTCCTAAGTGTTTTATTCTTTCCGTTGCAATGGTGAATGGAATTGTTTCCTTAATTTCTCTTTCTGTTTTCTCATTATTGGTGTATAGGAATGCAAGGGATTTCTGTGTGTTGATTTTATATCCTGCAACTTTACTACAATCATTGATTAGTTCTAGTAATTTTCCGGTGGAGTCTTTAGGGTTTTCTATGTAGAGGATCATGTCATCTGCAAACAGTGAGAGTTTTACTTCTTCTTTTCCAATTTGGATTCCTTTCATTTCTTTTTCTGCTCTGATTGCTGTGGCCAAAACTTCCAAAACTATGTTGAATAGTAATGGTGAAAGTGGGCACCCTTGTCTTGTTCCTGACTTTAGTACCCTTATGAATTCTTGACTGGAGCCCTTTTAACAATGGATGGATTAGCAAAAGAAAAACTAACGAAAGTTTGTTAACAGTATACCTCATGTATGCATGAGAGATTCCTTGGGGAAAACAATGAGTGACTCTCAGAGGTGGCTTGGACCTCAGACGTACATACTATCCCTCAGATAAAGACAGAAAAAAGAAAGATTTGGGGCAGGTCAGTTATAGGAAGAAAGGTAGTCAGAAAAAGCATGGTAAAAAAGAGCAAAGTTTCCTAGACTGTAAGTCTGTACCTTCTCCACTGATAAGGCACTTGTCTCCATGGATTAGCCTTTATCATCCTTGGTAGAAAATAGAGGAGGGAAACTTTCCTTTCGTGAATTTCTATTCTGCTTTTATATAAATAGTAGAGGGGAAGAAGAAATTCTTATATCTGCTTGTTTTCAAAGACCTTCAGAAAAAACAATCCCCAAGCCCAAAGGGAAAGTATTAGTCACTCGGTCTTCTGAGCCACCATCACTTGTTACAGCCTAAACTTAGGGAGACATCCAAGAATTCTGGAACTGTTTCTCCCTGTAGCTTTCTCCTCACAGGTATTTTTCCTGAATAATTCCTGGCTCCCTTGAACTCTGATATATACTTTCCTTATTTCATTAAGATTGCCATGTTCAACTTAGTTTTCAACAACCTCCCCTTGAAGCATAAAGTGCCTCCATACAGAAAGAGCTAACATAGAGGTAATATTTGCTCAGTTCAGAGATTTCATCAACTGCCTGTTGGCCGATATAAAAATGGACATTTCATGTATTTTGTCTAATTATTTTAACTGCTTATGGTGGGAGTTAATGCCCTGTATTTGTTAGTTTTTATAATTGGTTTTTTAAGTGTTGTACATTGGGCATTATTCATTTATATTGTAAAGACTTTGAAATCTATGTCTTTCCTCAGAAAAGGGTTGATTTTGTCATAATGTACAGTTTCTTTACTGGGTGATCACTTCTAACTATGTATTCTTGGTTTTATCATGTTAGGAAACATTTCTGAAAGCCTAGAATGTTACATAAGTCCCTCTATGTTTAAAGGATTTAATTTTCAAATTATGATTCCCCTTGGATCTTATCAGGGTTTTATTTTATTGTCCAATTCCTTAAAAATACATTGCTTTATCTTTTACGTACAGATTTGTGGGTATCTATGATGAGAGGACTACTCCAAAATCAATTGTTCCATCATAAATAGAAGGCATAGAATTTCACAGTAGCTTGTTATGCATCATTATTTTAGCAAGAGTCAACTAAATCCAGCACCCTTCCTATACACAATGATACAATGTACTTTACATAGCAGATCACAAATAAAGCTTTGTGGCAATGACTTTTTGTTATCTTACCATCCCCTATTACATTGTACACTTAAGGAGAGCAGAGATACTGTGTAGTTTTCTTCCTTTTATAACTTGGGCAATTAGCACAATTCTGGGCACAATAGATGCTGCAAAGTATGTTTTGATACCCACTGACAGAATAGAAGGTTTCAAGCAGTTTAGGCAGACACCAACACTTGGAATTTCACAAATGCATCTCCTCTAATAGCACACAATGCTTTCAATACAAGAGTATTAAAAAGTGGTGCTGGGAAATCTGGTCAACCACTTGTAAAAGAATGAAACTGGACCACTTTCTAACACCATACACAAAAATAAACTCAAAATGGATTAAAGATCTAAACGTAAGACCAGAAACTATAAAACTCCTAGAGGAGAACATAGGCAAAACACTCTCTGACATACATCACAGCAGGATCCTCTATGACCCACCTCCCAGAATATTGGAAATAAAAGCAAAAATAAACAAATGGGACCTAATTAACCTTAGAAGCTTCTGCACATCAAAGGAAACTGTTAGCAAGGTGAGAAGACAGCCTTCAGAATGGGAGAAAATAATAGCAAATGAAGCAACCGACAAACAACTAATCTCAAAAATATACAAGCAACTCCTACAGCTCAACTCCAGAAAAATAAACGACCCAATCAAAAAATGGGCCAAAGAACTAAATAGACATTTCTCCAAAGAAGACATACAGATGGCTAACAAACACATGAAAAGATGCTCAACATCACTCATTATCAGAGAAATGCAAATCAAAACCACTATGAGGTACCATTTCACACCAGTCAGAATGGCTGCGATCCAAAAGTCTACAAATAATAAATGCTGGAGAGGGTGTGGAGAAAAGGGAACCCTCTTACACTGTTGGTGGGAATGCAACCTAGTACAGCCACTATGGAGAACAGTGTGGAGATTCCTTAAAAAACTGGAAATAGAACTGCCTTATGATCCAGCAATCCCACTGCTAGGCATACACACTGAGGAAACCAGAAGGGAAAGAGACATGTGTACCCCAATGTTCATCGCAGCACTGTTTATAATAGCCAGGACATGGAAGCAACCTAGATGCCCATCAGCAGATGAATGGATAAGAAAGCTGTGGTACATATACACAATGGAGTATTACTCAGCCATTAAAAAGAATACATTTGAATCAGTTCTAATGAGGTGGATGAAACTGGAGCCTATTATACAGAGTGAAGTAAGCCAGAAGGAAAAACATAAATACAGTATACTAACGCATATATATGGAATTTAGAAAGATGGTAACAATAACTCTGTATACGAGACAGCAAAAGAGACACTGATGTATAGAACAGTCTTATGGACTCTGTGGGAGAGGGAGAGGGTGGGAAGATTTGGGAGAATGGCATTGAAACATGTAAAATATCATGTAGGAAACGAGTTGCCAGTCCAGGTTCGATGCACGATGCTGGATGCTTGGGGCTGGTGCACTGGACGGCCCAGAGGGATGGTATGGGGAGGGAGGAGGGAGGAGGGTTCGGGATGGGGAACACATGTATACCTGTGGCGGATTCATTTTGATATTTTGCAAAACTAATACAATTATGTAAAGTTTAAAAATAAAATAAAATTAGAAAAAAAAAATAAAAAATAAAAAATAAATAAATAAATAAATAAATAAAAAAAAAAAAAAAAAAAGGTCAAAGCTGAGAGTTCACCTCACTGTTCTTTATAAATAAAAAGACTTTACTTCTCTCAGCCTTAGGGCTTTTCTCATTTTCATAAATCAAAAGTAGCATACTTAACATTTGCTACCTCTAGCTTTAAACTTCACTTCTATGCCAGTTATTTAAAATATATAAAATGAGATCTGACCGAAGCCATACAGACTAAATACCCACTGAGGAAGTGTGGATGAGGGCATGCTGAAAATGTTTGAAAAGGATGATTATAAACCATCATTATAACTAGAAGTGTTATTATTTTGTGTGATATGGCAGTCCAAAGTTTCTGATGCCTAACTGAGCAAAGTAGTTAACCTCTCTATGGCTATATCTTATCTACAAAACCAAGCAATTAGATAAGTTGACTTACACATTTGCTTGCTTGCTTTCAGTTCTGTAATGCTGTCACAGTTAAGACAACCTAATTTATTACTGGAGAGAAGTAGTTTGCCCTCTGGCAAAAATCCTTCTGGCTTATTAGCAAAGATTTTAAGACTCTACTTCTTGCATTTGGCCCTAACACTTCTTCCTTATAATGCTTAGCCTCCCTTTAGAGCACAAAGCATTTTCTACTTCAATGTTTTTACTAGTATTTTTATATTAGTTGTATTACTCCTTAGGAAACCAACTAATTCATCTTAAATAAAAATTTCACTGTCTCAATTTTTCTGAAAGGATATGAAGATCTTGTAAAAAAACTCTTTGTCCAGTGACTCTGTCATCTACATCCCAGACCATTAATAATTACATATCATCAATAAAATATTTGCATTTAGCAAATGTAACACTTAACAAGTATTGCTAAGAAAATAGAATATTTTCCCTATCAAATATTTATAGAAATGACTCCTCTGAGATAACTTATGCATATCTGATGAACATATTAGTGGTAGGGTCATTGCAATAATGACTCAATGGACATGAGTTTGAGCAAACTCCAGGAGATAGTTAAGGACAGGGAAGCAGTGAACTGTGCTGCAGTTCACTGGGGTTGCAAAGAGTTGGACAAGGCTGAGGGACTGAATAACAACAACACATTGTAATAAGCAGTATTTTGATGGTTTATTAGTCCTTCTTGATGTTCAGTAGATTTCTTCTAATTCTTTCCTGAGAGTAAATAACATTAAACCTGAAAACTCTCTTGAAATCAGAAAGAAGTATTCAGTGTAGGTTAGCTGACTTACTTGAGATAAGATTTTTGAGATTACTTTGGCCAGAAAGAAATGGAGAAGACAAAATAGACGATTCCACTCTAGCAAAATGTGTGCTAATGATTCTTTTAGAAACACACAGGAGAATAACTTAATATCAAAATACTGCATTATATGACAAATTCTAACACTAAATTCTAAATTTATATTAGCAAATATAAATTTGCTAATTTTTAAAATTTGGTTAAAAATTAGACATTGTGGTATCTTGGTTTTATCTATCTTTCTACAGATATATGCATATGTGCATGTTTCTTAATGTTTGAATTCATAGATTAAATTAATAGGCTGTACTAAATCTGCTCGTATATTATTCATCTCATCTCTAAAAACTAGAAAGATTCTCAAATGGCAAATGGCTTTTATTTTAAAAGTAATTCAAACATACCAAGTTGCAAAAAACAATACAAAGCACTTGTCTGCCATTCACTTAACTTCCCAAATGTTGCATCTTATGTAACCACTGAAAAAGTAGCAAAACCAGAAAATTGACATTAATAGATTGCTAATTCATCTACAATCAAATTTGACCCATTTTTGGACTCCTGCCATTTTTTTTCTGGTCCAGGGTCCAATCCTGGGTCCCACATGTTGAGTACAGTTTTCTGTCTATTTAGTCTCTTCTTATCAAGGAGTTTTTCCATCTTCACTGTCTATCATGACTATGACATTTTTTTAAAGTTCTGGCTTATTTTTTTAGTTATTTCTGTTACATATAGCACTTCGACATAATAATGGGACAATGAGGATATCAGCAAATTTTTATAAACTTTGCAGAGGTTCTGGGATACCTATATTAGTAACATTTATACACACACATATACTCAAAGAAGGACTGTCATCTTGTTTATTTGATAATGCTTTCCACATAATTTACTATACCAAATAAATCCAATCAGTCTAAGATCTCTCCTTTACAAGATAAGAGACAAATCCTTTGAGACATCCCTGAGGCACTCTGGGAAATTTCAGTTTGTTCAAGAACAAAAAGGTTCCATTTAGATTTTAATTTGGGAAAGTCATCAAAAATGTCAAAGAAGTTTAAACATTTGATTAAATAGGATCACTGATCACTATAAAACAATATTTAGTTAACCAAAGTGATAATAAAAATTTTTTAAGGCAAATACTGAAGGTTAAACAGTTGTGAACAAAAGTTAGGTCTCTTAATGTTGAGAATGCCCACTTGTCCTAAGTAATCAGATTACTCAGAAACAGATTATTTTGATAAAATGCAGAGTATTTGTTTTCTAGTCAAATAAACTCAAAAGATAAAGAAAAATATTTTACTATCTCTTATTTAGAATATACCAATAAGTCAATAAATCCCTGCAATTTTAACAGAGAAATAAAAGGAAATTGTAATCTTGCATCAGTATGATTAACAGTAAAGCTAATTTTTAAAAATCAAATCTTTATAAATAAACCCATCCAATCTTAGCAGCTTGATCATGTAAAATAAGATTCTCTCTTTTCAACTTTTTATATCCATTTACATTTTGCTTTTTACTTCTCCCTTTTTTTTCTGAAACAACCTGTAAGTAACCATTAAACGAGGACAAAATTACTTTCATTAGCTTTAACAAAAAGGTAGTTTCTTTTCCTTCATCCTGTGGTTTCTACTGGTTTCATTTACATCTGTCAATTAACATTTTTAATTCTTAGTAGTCTTAAATTTCAGCGAAAACTAGGAAGCATGCAATTGTGAACTATAGAAGGTATTTTTAATAGACCAAAATATCTTCAGTTCCTCTGTACTAAAATGTGAAAAGTAGATAAACTTACATTTATATTCAGAAATTAATGTTGCAGTATTTCATCTTATTTAGAAATGATCTAGATATCCAATGAATATTCATTATTTAACTTAATTTGGTAGAGCTTTAAGGTTTCAAGTCACCAAAAGATTTTTCAGATGACTTTCAATAGATGTAAAACATAATTATGGTTGAAAAGCTCATTTATAAACTGTTATCCCACTTATATCTATTTAATTAACTTGTTCTTAACAATTATGCTTGAATAACCCATGAAAATTTCATGAGACATTAAACAAAGCAAGTTATCATCCTCAGTTACTTTTCCTGTTAACAAATAAGGCAAGTTATCAAAAATATCATAGAAGCCAGGAACCTAAAAGTTAAACATATAGTTCTTCCTTTTTTTTTTCTTTTTTTAATGGCTGCTTTTGGCATGCATTGAGCAATTTATTTTTACTGTGCACTTTGCTTTTAGGTTGGATTTATAGCTTTACAATTTTCCACATCTCACAGAGGCATCATAAGCTTAGCTTACCTGGGTAGAAAAAATATATATGTCTTCATTACACTTAATGCTAACAAGTTTGGAGACATACCTGTTTTCTTATTTTCCTGACGATTTTAAAACTAGCTTTATTTATTACAGATTATCTCAGACCATGTGAACTTAAAAAAATGGAGGTTGTTTCTATATTTCCAACTGTCCTAGAAGTATTTAATTTATATAAGTGCTCGTTTATCTTTTAGCCAATTAAATGAAACTCCCCTAATGGGTTTTATGATTAATTTGGTGATACCACCTGCAGATAGGATAACACTACACATCTACAACATACACATAAAGAGACATACAGAAACATACAGATACAGACATCCTAAGGTTTTCATTTTTAAAATGCAACTATGAGTCAATAAAATAGGACTCCGTGATAAAAAGTCTGCCTGCCAGCACCAGAGACACTGGTTCAATCACTTGTCCAGGAAGATCTCACATGTCTGAACCAAAGCCCATGTGCCTCAACTGCTGAAGCCTGAAAGCTCAAGAGCCTGGGAGCCGTGACTACTGAGCCCATGTGCCTCAACTGCTGAAGCCTGAAAGCTCAAGAGCCTGTGCTCCACAACAAGAGAAGGCTCCTCTAAGAAGCCTGTACACCATAACTAGAGAGTAGCACCTGCTCGCCGGAACTAGAGAAAAGCCTGCAGAGCAGTGAACACCCAGCAGAGCCAAATAATAAATAAATAAGATCATTTATTTTTAACAACATAGTAATACAAACTCACTGATTTAAAAACACTTTACACTGTTACCTGAATTCTTTTCCTGGTTAATGGGACAAGTTAAAATTAACTGCTTAATATCAGGGCTAATGCTTTTTTATTGACATTTGTTGAGAAGGCTTTTTAAGACTCTTTGCCTCGTGGCTCAGTGGTAAAGAATCAGCCTGTAATGCATGAGACTTGCAAGAGATGCAGTTTCAATCCTCAGATCAGGAAGATTGCCTAGAGGAGGAAATGACTACTCATTCCAGAATTCTTGCCTGGAGAATCCTATGGACAGAGGATCCTGGCACACTACAGGCCATGGGGTTGCAAAGAGTCAGACATGACTGAGCACAACATGAGATGGAATCTATAGAGGCTGTGGGCAACCTTCCAGGCAAGTGACCGAGGTGACACCAAGCAGTTGTCTGAATGTCTCCAAAGCTATCTAAGAAGATAAAATACCCAATCTATTTCCAATTAGCCTTTTTCTTTTTCATCTTCAGGTAGTTGTGTTCAGAGGTTTCTTAAAAATCCCCAGTGAAGGGTATGGGACCTACAGTTAAAAGGACTGTTGGAAGCTAAGGGACTGAAGCAGAAAAGAGATGATGTGGCAGGGATAGACCCAGTGATGAAGGAGGTACGAATTTGAAGGGGGACATATCAAGGGGTTCAAAGGAACTGAATGGAAGATCTAAGGTGGCAATGGAGAGAAAGAGGAGAAGCAGCAGTAAGAAGGAAGAGATCTCAGGGTATTCAGTTTGGAGAGATCTTCAGTTTCCCAAAGAAGGTGATGAAAGTCAAACTTATCCTGAGTGAAATCATGCCAAAAAAAAAAGAGGTGGATAGAATTGCCAGAACATATTGTGAGCAAGGGTTTGAGAAGGGGGTTTTAGTCAACTCGGAATTTCCCACGGGAAGAACAGAATCAAATAAAGAGAACAGAGATTCTTTTAAAAAATAGCTCCTATTAGTTTCTGGATATCAGCTTCCAATTAGTCCATTTCTGACCACAGGACTTATATATACACACACACACACACACACACATATTTATACACATACATACATACACCCATACACACACATACATCCTTTCAAAAATCTTGTAATCAGGATTTAGGACAAGCAGTAAACATTCCTGGCACTACTGAATTCTTTTTCTAAGGTATATTTATTGAGTTACTCAAAACCAAAGCTAATAACATTTTTATTTATTTATTTGACAATCGATGCAAGAGATTTCTCCAAAGAGGGTACAAAAGAAGCAATCCTCCTAAGATTCATAATCACATCCAAAGGTAGCATAAAGAAAGACCTAGAAAATGCCCCTTGTGACTACATCAAAGATGGTGGAGGAGTAGGACGGGGAGAACACTTTCTCCCCCACAAATTCATCAAAAGAACATTTAAATGCTGAGTAAATACCAGAAAACAACTTCTGAATGCCGGCAGAGGACATCAGGCACCCAGAAAAGCAACACAAGTCTTCAAAAGGAGAGAGAAGAAATACAGCTCCACCCACCAGAACACCGACACAAGCTTCCCTAACCAAGAAACCTTGACAAGCCACCTGTACAAACCCACACAGAGCGAGGAAATGCCACAATAAAGAGAACTCCACAAACTGCCAGAATACAGAAAGGACACCCCAAACTCAGCAATTTAAACAAGATGAAGAGACAGAGGAATACCCAGCAGATAAAGGAACAGGATAAATGCCCACCAAACCAAACAAGAGAAAGAGATAGGTAATCTACCTGATAAAGAATTCTGAATAATGATAGTGAAATTGATCCAAAATCTTGAAATCAAAATGGAATCACAGATAAATAGCTTGGAGACAAAGATTGAGAAGATGCAAGAAAGGTTTAACAAGGACCTAGAAGAAATAAAAGAGAGTCAATATATAATGAATAATGCAATAAATGAAATTAAAAACACTCTGGAGGCAACAAATAGTAGAATAACAGAGGCAGAAGATAGGATTAGTGAATTAGAAGATAGAATGGTAGAAATAAATGAATCAGAGAGGATAAAAGAAAAACGAATTAAAAGAAATGAGGACAATCTCGGAGACCTCCAGGACAATATTAAACGCTACAACATTCAAATCATAGGGGTCCCAGAAGAAGAAGACAAAAAGAAAGACCATGAGAAAATACTTGAAGAGATAATAGTTGAAAACTTCCCTAAAATAGGGAAGGAAATAATCACCCAAGTCCAAGAAACCCAGAGAGTCCCAAACAGGATAAACCCAAGGCGAAACACCCCAAGACACATATTAATCAAATTAACAAAGATCAAACACAAAGAACAAATATTAAAAGCAGCAAGGGAAAAACAACAAATAACACACAAGGGAATTCCCATAAGGATAACAGCTGATCTTTCAATAGAAACTCTTCAAGCCAGGAGGGAATGGCAAGACATACTTAAAGTGATGAAAGAAAATAACCTACAGCCCAGATTATTGTACCCAGCAAGGATCTCATTCAAATACGAAGGAGAAATCAAAAGCTTCTCAGACAAGCAAAAGCTGAGAGAATTCAGCACCACCAAACCAGCTCTCCAACAAATACTAAAGGATATTCTCTAGACAGGAAACACAAAAACAGTGTATAAACTCGAACCCAAAACAATAAAGTAAATGGCAACGGGATCATACTTATCAGTAATTACCTTAAACGTAAATGGGTTGAATGCCCCAACCAAAAGACAAAGACTGGCTAAATGGATACAAAAATAAGACCCCTAAATATGTTGCCTACAAGAGACCCACCTCAAAACAGGGGACACATACAGACTGAAAGTGAAGGGCTGGAAAAAGATTTTCCATGCAAATAGGGACCAAAAGAAAGCAGGAGTAGCAATACTTATATCAGATGAAATAGACTTTAAAACAAAGGCTGTGAAAAGAGACAAAGATGGTCACTACCTAATGATCAAAGGATCAATCCAAGAAGAAGATATAACAATTATAAATATATATGGACCCAACACGGGAGCGCCGCAATATGTAAGACAAATGCTAACAAGTATGAAAGGAGAAATTAACAATAACACAATAATAGTGGGAGACTTTAATACCCCACTCACACCTATGGATAGATCAACTAAACAGAAAATTAACAAGGAAACACAAACGTTAAACGATACAATAGACCAGTTAGACCTAATTGATATCTATAGGACATTTCATCCCAAAACAATGAATTTCACCTTTTTCTCAAGCGCACATGGAACCTTCTCCAGGATAGATCACATCCTGGGCCATAAATCTAGCCTTGGTAAATTCAAAAAAATAGAAATAATTCCAAGCATCTTTTCTGACCACAATGCAGTAAGATTAGATCTCAATTACAGGAGAAAAACTATTAAAAATTCCAACATATGGAGGATGAACAACACCCTGCTGAATAACCAACAAATCACAGAAGAAATCAAAAAAGAAATCAAAATTTGCATAGAAACGAATGAAAATGAAAATACAACAACCCAAAACCTGTGGGACACTTTAAAAGCAGTCCTAAGGGGAAAGTTCATAGCAATACAGGCATACATCAAGAAACAAAAAAAAAGTCAAATAAACAACCTAACCCTACACCTAAAGCAACTAGAAAAGGAAGAAATGAAGAACCCCAGAGTTAGTAGAAGGAAAGAAATCTTAAAAATTAGGGCAGAAATAAATGCAAAAGAAACAAAAGAGACCATAGCAAAAATCAAGAAAGCCAAAAGCTGGTTCTTTGAAAGGATAAATAAAATTGACAAACCATTAGCCAGACGCATCAAGAAACAAAGGGAGAAAAATCAAATCAATAAAATTAGAAATGAAAATGGAGAGATCACAACAGACAACACAGAAATACAAAGGATCATAAGAGACTACTATCAACAAT
The DNA here is from genome assembly GCF_055505025.1 of Bos grunniens. Classification (NCBI taxonomy): domain Eukaryota; kingdom Metazoa; phylum Chordata; class Mammalia; order Artiodactyla; family Bovidae; genus Bos; species Bos grunniens. The sequence continues at coordinate 31,206,729 of NC_141193.1, forward strand.
TATATGCCAATAAAATGGACAGCGTGGAAGAAATGGACAAATTCTTAGAAAAGTACAACTTTCCAAAACTCGACCAGGAAGAAATAGAAAATCTTAACAGACCCATCACAAGCACAGAAATTGAAACTGTAATCAAAAATCTTCCAGCAAAAAAAAGCCCAGGTCCAGACGGCTTCACAGCTGAATTCTACCAAAAATTTAGAGAAGAGCTAACACCTATCCTGCTCAAACTCTTCCAGAAAATTGCAGAGGAAGGTAAACTTCCAAACTCATTCTATGAAGCCACCATCACCCTAATACCAAAACCTGACAAAGTTGCCACAAAAAAAGAAAACTACAGGCCAATATCACTGATGAACATAGATGCAAAAATCCTTAACAAAATTCTAGCAATCAGAATCCAACAACACATTAAAAAGATCATACACCATGACCAAGTGGGCTTTATCCCAGGGATGCAAGGCTTCTTCAATATCCGCAAATCAATCAATGTAATACACCACATTAACAAATTGAAAAATAAAAACCATATGATTATCTCAATAGATGCAGAGAAAGCCTTTGACAAAATTCAACAACGATTTATGATAAGAACTCTCAAGAAAGCAGGAATAGAAGGAACATACCTCAACATAATAAAAGCTATATATGACAAACCCACAGCAAACATTATCCTCAATGGTGAAAAATTGAAAGCATTTCCTCTAAAGTCAGGAACAAGACAAGGGTGCCCACTTTCACCATTACTATTCAACATAGTTTTGGAAGTTTTGGCCACAGCAATCGGAGCAGAAAAAGAAATAAAAGGAATCCAAATTGGAAAAGAAGAAGTAAAACTCTCACTATTTGCAGATGACATGATCCTCTACATAGAAAACCCTAAAGACTCCACCGGAAAATTATTAGAACTAATCAGTGATTATAGTAAAGTTGCAGGATATAAAATCAACACACAGAAATCCCTTGAATTCCTATACACCAATAATGAGAAAACTGAAAGAGAAATTAAGGAAACAATTCCATTCACCATTGCAACGGAAAGAATAAAATACTTAGGAATATATCTACCTAAAGAAACTAAAGACCTATATATAGAAAACTATAAAACACTGGTGAAAGAAACCAAAGAGGACACTAATAGATGGAGAAATATACCATGTTCATGGATTGGAAGAATCAATATAGTGAAAATGAGTATACTACCCAAAGCAATTTATAGATTCAATGCAATCCCTATCAAGCTACCAACGGTATTCTTCACAGAGCTAGAACAAATAATTTCACAATTTGTATGGAAATACAAAAAACCTCGAATAGCCAAAGCTATCTTGAGAAAGAAGAATGGAACTGGAGGAATCAACCTACCTGACTTCAGGCTCTACTACAAAGCCACAGTTATCAAGACAGTATGGTACTGGCACAAAGACAGAAATATAGATCAATGGAACAAAATAGAAAGCCCAGAGATAAATCCACGCACATATGGACACCTTATCTTTGACAAAGGAGGCAAGAATATACAATGGATTAAAGACAATCTCTTTAACAAGTGGTGCTGGGAAAACTGGTCAACCACTTGTAAAAGAATGAAACTAGAGCACTTTCTAACACATACACAAAAATAAACTCAAAATGGATTAAAGATCTCAACATAAGACCAGAAACTATAAAACTCCTAGAGGAGAACATAGGCAAAACACTCTCTGACATACATCACAGCAGGATCCTCTATGACCCACCTCCCAGAATACTGGAAATAATAGCAAAAATAAACAAATGGGACCTAATTAAACTTAAAAGCTTCTGCACAACAAAGGAAACTATTAGCAAGGTGAAAAGGCAGCCTTCAGAATGGGAGAAAATAATAGCAAATGAAGCAACTGACAAACAACTAATCTCAAAAATATATAAGCAACTCCTACAGCTCAACTCCAGAAAAATAAATGACCCAATCAAAAAATGGGCCAAAGAACTAAATAGACATTTCTCCAAAGAAGACATACAGATGGCTAACAAACACATGAAAAGATGCTCAACATCACTCATTATCAGAGAAATGCAAATCAAAACCACTATGAGGTACTATTTCACTCCAGTCAGAATGGCTGCGATCCAAAAGTCTACAAGCAATAAATGCTGGAGAGGGTGTGGAGAAAAGGGAACTCTCTTACACTGTTGGTGGGAATGCAAAGTAGTACAGCCACTATGGAGAACAGTGTGGAGATTCCTTAAAAAACTGGAAATAGAACTGCCTTATGATCCAGCAATCCCACTGCTGGGCATACACATTGAGGAAACTAGAAGGGAAAGAGACATGTGTACCCCAATGTTCATCACAGCACTGTTTATAATAGCCAGGACATGGAAGCAACCTAGATGCCCATCAGCAGATGAATGGATAAGAAAGCGGTGGTACATATACACAATGGAGTATTACTCAGCCATTAAAAAGAATACATGTGAATCAGTTCTAATGAGATGGATGAAACTGGAACCTATTATATAGAGTGAAGTAAGCCAGAAAGAAAAACACCAATACAGTATACTAACGCATACATATGGAATTTAGAAAGATGGTAACAATAACCCTGTGTACGAGACAGCAAAAGAGACACTGATGTATAGATCAGTCTTATGGACTCTGTGGGAGAAGGAGAGGGTGGGGAGATTGGGAGAATGGCATTGAAACATGTATAATATCATGTATGAAACGAGTCACCAGTCCAGGTTCGACGCACGATACTGGATGCTTGGGGCTGGTGCACTGGGACGACCCAGAGGGAGGGTATGGGGAGGGAGGTGGGAGGGGGGTTCAGGATGGGGAACACATGTATACCTGTGGCGGATTCATTTTGATATTTGGCAAAACTAATACAATATTGTAAAGTTTAAAAATAAAATAGAATTTAAAAATAAATAAATAAATAAAAAAGAAAATCCCCCTTGAGAGCTGGCAATTATGTGTAGTACATTAGACTGTTATTCGGATGCACCCCAAATCTCTGTTTGACCATATTCTTGGGGTTCCCAACCTGATGGTTGACCTCATAAACATAAGAACTGACAAACTGCCTGCCCTGAGAGGCAGAAAAACATGCCAAACTTTCAGGCATGCACATACACACATACACATACACACACACACACACACACACACACACACACACACACACACAGAGCTATGCATGGGTGCACACAGTCAAGAAAGCAGTAACTGTCCCTGGAAAGGAAAACAACCAGTGGGTATCCCAAAGCCACAATCCAAAGAACTATTTTTTTACAATTATCTTCCTCCTAGTCTAAATTTGAAAGGAAATGACAATATAAAATTGTTACCTTTGACTTTCACTGGACTCGACAGGCAGAGACCCAAGCGAGTTGATCTTACCTTTCAGTGTCTGCTAGTTTTCCCAGGATCCCAACTGCAGGCTCCAGAGCAAGTGGGCTGTCTCGGCCATTCTTTCATGGTCACCGGACGCTGTAAGGGAGGAAAAAATATCTTTACCCTTTACTCTTAAATACTGAGACCCCTGGAACAAAAGAACAATTAACAAGAGAAAAGCATATAAATCTATTTGATATAATTTTTATGTAACACCGAAGCCTTCGTGAGCAAATAAAGATCCAAAGACACAGTTAGGCCTGAATGCTTTTGTAAGAGTTTTGATGAGGAATGGAACATCCTGGAAAGATGTGATAGAACAAAGATTATGTGCTAAGCATAGTCATCTGGAGCCAACTTCCTTCTTGAGGCTTGGTCATCAGACTCCTTTGTCTATCCCTTCATCTTCAGCGATAAGAATGCTCCTTTCCTTCAGGTACAAGAAGATCACCTTTCCCATGAATCTTTTATGACTGCATCAGGAGAGTATCAGAAAGTTCTTCCTAGTTTTTATGACCTGCCTCTTGGGAAAATTGGAAAGTCCTTCCTTCACATACCATTTCCTAAATCCCTTTAGCTTCAAGTTTCAATATGCCAAAGAGTCATATTATAACGTAGTATGTCCTAAACCACATTATAATCAATACCGCTCAACAGGAAATACAACAATAATCTGTACATAAAACATTCACTGGCAGTTTTTGGTTAGAGTGGTGTTCAGTTAGCTTGTTCTTGCTTTTCATTCAATGCTTTTTTGGTTTCTTACTTAAATAAAGTAGTTGTGTGTGCTCAGTCACTCAGTCATGTCTGACTTTTTGAGGCCCCACAGTCTGTAGCCCACCGGGCTCCTCTGCCCATGGAATTTTCCAGGCAAGAATACTGGAGTGTATAGAGTTTCACTTCTCCAATAGTCACTAGCACCAATTTTAGTTTGCTATCTTAATTATACTTCTGAGGGGTAAAATATAATTAACTAGAAAAGTGCTAATGTCTTCTCACAGTCAATGCCAAAGCTGAAATAAATGTCAAACTGTTCCATGAACCGAGTATAAGCCAAAGAAGACAAAACAAAGACGTGTCTCTGAGAATTAACCCTACAAATGGATCCTTGTTAACTGAGTGATCCATTTGTATTGGAGTGAAGGTAGACGTACTCACCCCACAAACACTATTGAAAAGGGAGAGAGAGAGAATGTGGGTGTGTGTTTTATTGGGAACATTGTCTGTGCATATATGGGGTAGAAGGAAGTCTGCTTTATTCTATAAAGAAAAAGTGTATCTATACTGAAAAGACTTCATCAGTTTGAAATCTGTTTGGGACACACTGACTAAGAATAACAGAGCTCTTAACCGCTCCTGTGAGAACTTGAGACAACTAGTTTAAGCATAATTTGAACCCTCCAGACTCTTGTTACAAGTCAAACATTACACAAAATCTGTCTTTTGGAGAAATACAGAAATGTTGTATTCCAATTCAGCATTTCAAATACAGAAATGTAGACTGTTCAATGGTTGAACAATGATTGATTGCTCTTTCTTCCATAAAGTCACTAATGGTTATATTGGTCTAAAGAGCTGCTTAGATAAAAGAATTATAAAAAAAAAAAAAAAAAACTGCACGTAATACTGCAATTTATAAGAGATATATATATATATGCATTTATATATATATATATATAGTCATCATTTTTGCTTCTTTCACAGAGCTCCTAAAGCTCTTGGAATTTCCCAGGTGCTATTCTTAGTCACTTAGTGTGTCTGACTCTTTGCAACCCCACAGACTGTAGCCTACCAGGCTCCTCTGTCCATGGGGAGTCTCCAGGCAAGAATACTAGAGTGGGTTGCCATGCCCTCCTCCAGGGCATCTTCCCAACCCAGGTATCAAACCCATGTATTTCCTAGGTACTGAGAACATTAAAGGCATCTTTTATGGTGGTATCACAGTTGTGGCTGGTGGCCCAGACAGTAAAGAATCCACCTATAATGAGGGAGGCCTGGGTTCAATCCCTGGGTTGGGAAGATCCCCTGGAGAAGGGAACGGCTACCCACTCTAGTATTCTGGCCTGGAGAATCCCATGGGCAGAGGAGCCTGGCAGGCTACACAGCGCATGGGGTCACAATGAGTTGGACACGACTGAGCGACTTTCACTGTCACTGTCATTTGTTGTGTTAAGGAGGTGACTTTTGGATCACACTCAAGGATGGCAGCTGGTTGCCAGGAGAACCAACTACCAAAATGAAGGGTTTGGAAAACTTCCAGCTTGGTGGACACATGGAGATTTGGGGAAAGTGACATGCATGGAGACGGTGTGGAAGCTCTGAGCCCTTTCCCTGTGAAGGAAAGTCAAATTTGTCATCCCCAATATTTCCCTTTGGCGTGAGAATTATTTTGAGGTAAAGGCAAGAAAACCCTGCAAACTCAAGAAAAATTTTACCTGTTTCTTGCATGTGTGCTATTCTCAGTCATGTCTGACTCCTTGCGACCCCAGAGGCCCACCAGGCTCCTCTGTCCACAGGATTTTCCTAGCAAGAATATTGGAGTGGGTTGCCATTTCCTTCTCCAATGCATGAAAGTGAAAAGTGAAAGTGAAGTCACTCACCCGTGTCCGACTCCTAGTGACCCCATGGACTGCAGCCTACCAGGCTCCTCCGTCCATGGGATTTTCCAGGCAAGAGTACTGGAGTGGGGTGCCATTGCCTTCTCCCACCAACTGTGCTACTCTTTCTTAATTGCCTAAAATAATTTAGGTAGGTGTCTTGGCCCCAGAAGAGAGCAATTACCAGAGGTTTTTTTTTTTTTTTTTTTTTTAATGTGAATGACTTATTTGTATGTCAGAGCAGACATCTAATTACCAACCATCTGGTCTTCTTATTATCCCATGAATTACCCTCTTCCCCTGTGAAGCCTCAGGCCCCTATCTCATTCATGCTCAGGATGGCATATAAGGCTCAATTGTTTGACTTGTCCTTGAATCTCATTGTTTTCGCAGCACTCCCTTGTGTGCATAATTAAATTCGTTTTTCTCTTGTTAATCCATCTTATGTTGATTTGGTTATTAGGTCAGCCAAAAAACCTAGAGGTAAAGGATTTTCTCCCCAACACGCCATGCCTTGCCCTATGCATCTCTTCCATCTAGTTTTTCCTAAGTTGTATCCTTTCATAATAAATGGATAAATCCAGTAAGGCAAAATGTCCTCTGAGTTCTATGAGCTGCTCGAGCAAACTAATCAAAACTAAGGAGGGGACTACTGATTATCCTATCCGTAGTTGGTCAGTCAGAAGCCCAGGTAACAACTTGAACTTGTAACTAGATTCTGAGGTGTGGAAAGCAGGAAGTTTTGTAGAACTGAGCCCTTAACCTGAAGGACCTGATTTTATCACCAAGTAGATAATGTCAGAATTGAACTGAATTGTAGGACACTCCACTTACATCAGAAAATTGCTTGTAGACTGGTGAACACAAGTTGGAAATTGAATTCTCTGTATTTGGATTTTCCAGATTGGTACATAGAAATGATCTGTTCTTAAAAACAACATACAAACAAACAAACAAAAATCTCTTTGTAGTAACAAAGATGATATATGGAAATCTTAGAGATGTTTCACAAGTGAATTTGCAATTGCACAATTAGCATAAAGCATCATAAGATAGTCCTTAGCATATGAGATTCCATTCATATATTTTCTTATCTTTTTTGCTCCTATAATGTGTTCTAAATTCATCACCATTTTCATGCAAGTGGAAAATAATTATGAATAATTACAGTGTACAAATCAGTCACAGGTTCTTGATTCTTGAAATGACAACTGAAATGAGATAAGACTAAGCGCTTAATGGTATTTTCTTTCAAATGTATCTAATTCAATCCCCCAATTAATATAATGCTGCATTTATATTTCCTTAGAGTTTAAATGTACAATCTATGACTAGCATGGAGGCAGTATAATACAGAGAAAAGAATATTGAATTTGGAGTCAGAAATGGATTTAAGCACTATCTCTGACCCTTAATTCCTTTGGGTAAGTTACTTAACCTCCCTGGGTGTTAAGAGTCTTCTTTCGTAAAATGACAATACTGCATTTGCACAGGGTTACTGCAGCAACTAATGACCATACACCTGAAAGCAAGTTATAAAAAAATTTAATGCTGTGGCAAAGTTTAAATAGGTCTTCATTATTTCCAGTATATGCTCTTTACGAAAGCAATAACAGAGATAATTTCTAAGGATCTTATGCTCGATGGGTGAGAAAGAATTAGCAGGCCTGCCACTGAATGCCTTCGTCTGGGGGAATATCAAAAAAGAAAACATAACCTGGTCAATAGCTCTTAAATATGCAAATGGCAGATTTCTTTGTAAAGACACAATACTATGTAGTACCAGAAGGGTCCATATCTACAGAATATTTTTAGTGAACTATATCTGGTTCATCTTGGACTGCTTATAGCTAAAAAACAAAAACAAAAAAATGAAAAAAGACGTACTGAAATCTGGGAAATGCATGCTATTTAAATATCAGAGTAAGATGGCATATTTCATTCTTTCATAACCCCAAGGTTTTTAACCTTTTTGAGTGGGATACACACACACATACATACATGGCGTCTTCTTTTGTTAAAGAAGCATAAGAGAACTTAATTTGTCAAGAAATAAAGTATAAACAGTGTTGATATCCCATTCTTCTCTGCTTCACCTGTGCCTCTCCATTAGTGGTATCTATGAAATTAGAGTAAACATTGCTCTAAGATCTTTAAATCTTGTAAGTCTGCATTAGCAATTTAATTATTTGTCTATCTCTCACAGGTTTAAAAATTTGTTTTGACATGATCATTATCCACTCATTTGCTCAAGCTAGAAACCTGGAAATTGTCCTCGATATTACCGATATTATTATTTTTTGTACATTCTCACCACAATGTCTAGTCAATGATCATGTCCTAGCAATTTTAACTGTCTTAAATGAAATTATACATCTCTGCTATTGCCCAAGGGCTAAGATATCCTCATCTCATTTATAGGTGAAGGGATAGCTGCAAGATGGTAGTTCAGTTGGTAAAGAATCTGCCTGCAATGCAGGAGACCTTGGTTCGATTCCTGGATCAGGCAGATCTGCTGCATAAGGCATAGGCTACCCACTCAGCAGGTGAAGAATCTGCCTGCAATGTAAGAGACCTGGGTTCAATCCCTAGGTAGGGAAGATCCCCTGGAGAAGGGAATGTCTGGCCTGTAGAATTCCATAGACTGTGTAGTCCATGGGGTCACAAAGAATCCAACACTATTGAGCAACTTTCATTTTTCTCACTACCCCTGGTACCTTCTCCTTCTATCCAGTTTCACCACTCTGCTCAAATCCTCTCTGTTTCCAACTGCTTTCCTTCTAAAGACCAACAGCTTTATCATTTCTTCTGCTACAGCCCTCCCTAACTTCATTCTCTGTGATCCAGTTTTCCCAATTTTAATACTGCTCCTCAATCTTCTCAAGATGTTCTCATCCCAAGACTTGAACATGGGCTTTTTTCTCTGTCCAGAACATTTTTCCTGACAAAAATATATTATGTCTTACTTTAAATTTGGCTTTCTCCTGTAAGATTCTTCTGAACTAGAAACTCTGTTGCATAATCTTATGACTCTCTTTTCCTCATTAGAGACTTGATGGAAAGCTACAAGTAACTAGATGGTGACTTGTGCAACATCTAATTTTTTTTCTCACTTTCTTTTGTACTGCAAGCTCTTAGAGGGTAAGAATAGTATTCTTCTGTTCATTGTTATACCATAAGGGCTCAACACAGAAATTAACAAAGTGACAGGCTCAGAAAGGTTCACTGAAGAATGTAACAGCTCAATTCCAGGTGATGAAAGAACAATTAATAGCTACTGTATCTTTCTAGATATCAAAGATATTATTATCCCCTGTTCTTTTCTTGTAGATTACAGTTTTGATTTTTAAAGTGCTACAGTACAATTCCATTTTCGTTTTTTTTTTTTTTTTAATTTTATTTTATTCTCAAACTTTACATAATTGTATTAGTTCTGCCAAACATCAAAATGAATCCACCACGGGTATACATGTGTTCCCCATCCTGAACCCCCCTCCCTCCTCCCTCCCCACACCATCCCTCTGGGTCGTCCCAGTGCACCAGCCCCAAGCATCCAGTATCGTGCATTGAACCTGGACTGGCATCTCGTTTCATACATGATATTTTACATGTTTCAATGCCATTCTCCCAAATCTTCCCACCCTCTCCCTCTCCCACAGAGTCCATAAGACTGTTCTATACGTCAGTGTCTCTTTTGCTGTCTCGTATACAGGGTTATCGTCACCATCTTTCTAAATTCCATATATATGCGTTAGTATACTGTATTGGTGTTTTTCCTTCTGGCTTACTTCACTCTGTATAATAGGCTCCAGTTTCATCCACCTCATTAGAACTGATTCAAATTCTATTTTCGTGATGAATTAATGAATGTAGTGTTCTTACAAGGTGAATGTCAAGGCTCAAATAAAGAGGCAAGTCCTCTGGGTGTTCAGTAAAGGAATTTGTTGAGCATGAAAATTATGAAGTATTTTCCTTTTCCTGAGAAAGAAATATGAAACCCTGAGAGATCACTGACCCTCTTAGGAGTTAAACAGGAAATACAAAGTTGCAGATGGATGTAGGGTGTCCTACACCATAATTTCACAAGTTGAAAAGGGTGAACTTGTCGTGTAAATCAAGTATATTCTAAATAATATCCTGATTAGAGTCCATTGATCTTCAATTCAGAATTGAATTTTAAAATTCTTACTTCCTACTCTGCACAGTTTTTGAATCCGTGCACGAGTTCTCAGTCATGTCTGATACTTTACAACCCCATGGAGTGTAGCCCTCCAGGGCTTCTCTATCTATGGAATTTTCCAGGAAAGAATACTGGAGTGGGTTGCCATCTCCTACTCCAGGGCATCTTTCCAACCTAGGGATCTAAACCACGTCTCTTGAATCTCCTATATTGGCAAGAGGATTATTTACCATTGTGCCACCTGAGAAGCCCTCTTTGAATCTGTAGGTTGATGCTAATATTTCAGGCCATTATTTATTCAAAGATAAAAGGAAGGTATCTGAAGAAAATGACTATATGAATGCAATCAGTTTTTAGCAGAAGAAATAAAAATCTGCTTATTCTCAAAGATGCTCCTGGATTTTAACAAAGTTCAAGGTATGTCATCATGATGATGATGATTTAGTAGCTTAAGTCATGTCCGACTTTTGCGACTCCATGGACTGTAGCCCACAGGGCTTCTCTGTCCATGGAATTCTCCAGGGAAGAACACTGGAGTGGGTTTCCATTTCCTTCTCCAGTGTATCTTCCCAACCCAGGAATCAAATCTGGGTCTCCTATACTGCAGGCAGATTCTTTACAGAATGAGCTATGAGGGGAAACCCAAGATATGGCATAAACATGTGTAAACAAGACAAAGGAGATATTTCAATTGGATTTAACATCCATTTCACTACCTGGGAAGATTGATGGATTTTGAGTTTGACCTGTGACTTATGTCACTTAAGGAAAGATTTCAATAGGTTGATTACCATGTTGAGTTTGCTTAAGTTATTCAGAAAACTTCCGGTTTTATAAATTGATATATTAACTAAAGGCTTCCCTAGTAACTCAGTGGTAAAGAACCTGCCTGCCAATGCAGGAGACACAGGTCGAATCCCTGGGTTGGGAAGATGCCTGGAGAAGGAAATGGCAACCCACGTATTCTTGCCTGGGACATACCACAGACAGAGGAGCCTTTCAGGCTATCATCCACGGGGTCACAAAGGACACCACTTAGTGACTAAACAACATCAATAACTCATATTAATTACACATAATCTTTTTCCTTTTGTTGTAGGTAAGTGCATATATCATTAAATATATGATATTTGAAAGCTTTAATGTGTTATAGAAAATATTATAATAGGATTGCACTTATGCTAAATACCTTCAGACACAAATAAGCAGTAAGTAACATATTAGGTGAAAATACATATGTGCATTTGCTAATCACTACATCAATATCCAAATATTATTAGATGGTAATGGCATCTTAAATGTTAAATCACCAAAACATTTTATCACATTGGTTTTGAAAATTCCTTTTTAATTATAACCAGTACTTCATCTTTCTAAGCAAAACACATTGATAAGTACTTTTTTTTTATTACTTGACATGGGCCCTCATGAACTTCAATATATTCTACAACAAATGATAATGTTTATAGGAATCACTGGGCTGCCAAATGAATGGGTCCAGAATTTGCCACAATGGCATAAAAAATATTTTGAGCTGAAGACATCTGATTATCAACAAATGCAGGAAGACTCTTTCTCTAAAGTTCCCTTATTACCTAAAAACAGATCCTCTCCAAAAAAGAACTCAATTGTCCTAAATTCCCTCCCCTAGAGTTTTATTTCCCAGGGAAGATTGCCTCTTACCACAGGAGAGGAAAGAAGGCATCATGCCCAGACAGATATGGACATAAATATATCATAGCTCTCATCTGTTTTCCTAAGGACTCATTAATGTTTCCTAAATGTCACTTACTCTCCTTTAAGTAGCCTTTCTTCCCCCTTTCTTTCTATTAAGATGTTATATTTGCTCTCAAATCTCACTGATCTTTTGGGTAGTCATTTCTTTCTGTGATGCTCCTGGATATTTAAAATTAAAAATTAATAGATGTGCATGTCTCTCCTCCTGTTAATTTGTCTGTTATCAGTTTAATTCACATGCCCCCAGAAACTAAGCCTAGAAGGATCAAGGAAAAGTTCTTCCTCCCCTACACCAGTACTATTGGCCATTCTCTACATGGCCCAAACTGCTTGGCTTTCAAGACCTTATTCTGCTGATTCCCTAAATATTTCCTTTCTCCTTCTTTCCTCCTTCCTTCCTTCACTTTCACCCTCCCTCCTTTCCTTTCTTCCTTCCTTTTTCTTATTTCTCAGCTCTTTGTCATTGTCGCTGCTCTATCTATGTCTCTTTATATTTCTCCCACATTAGGTTTGTTCAGTTGTTTTGGGGTGTTTTTTTTGTTGTTACTTGTAGGATCTCAGTTCCCAGACCAAGGATTGAACCCCAGCCATGGATGGCAATGAAGGATCAAATTCTAACCACTAGACCACCAGGGAACTCCTAAGGTTCTGTTTGTCTGCCACAGTCAATTTTCACTTCTTGCCATCAACAGTATAACTGCCTACACTTTAATCTTCCCTGGACTGAGAGAACAATTGGCCCTATATTTTAGACTTATTTCTACCAAAAGGCTAAAAAGGTTTTACCTGAAGTGTCTTCATAAATTCTTCTGTAAGTAAAGTGCATGGATTTTAGCGTAGAGCCCTCATAACTCTTCAGAAGACATTTTTTTTTTCCTTCTGGATTTGACATCTGTTTCAGGTAATTTATGTAGGTACGAATGTTGTCTAGAAGAGGGGGGCAATGTAAATTAAAGATACATGTGCATTTTTAGATAATTTTGTCATTTTATGTAATTATATACACATACATATACATATAATTATAAATATTGTGTGTATGTGTGTGCATCTATATCAGTGAGTTTGTAGTGAATTGCACACTTAAATTAATTCATCTGTTTCTTTTGGTACTGCTATTTTGAATCTAATCACATGTTTGAATCTAATTCTTCAGTAATAGTTCATAGCTCATGATAATTCTGTTTTAGAGTTACAAGAACTTTTGTATCAATTTAGTCATAATAATAAAATTGACTATCAATGAAATGAACACTGACATACTTAATTTCATGCTAAAACTAAATTATTTCATTGACAATATGTAGCTCAACTTTTATAAAGTACTTTTCAGTTAGAACGTATTTTTTTAATCTAGTAGTTTCCAAGCATGGCACTAGCTAGTAGGGAACCAAGATTAATTGATAAAGTCTCTGAAGTTCAGGTGTTAATTGCGGATTATGAGTGAAGAAATATACAAAGAGGAATTAACTTTCAAGCATTTATGATCGATTAAATAGGAAAACTGCATTGTTAACCACTTATTCAAACAAGTACAAATGGCAATGGAGTGTACGTATAAAGGATTCATAAGAAATGCATGGAACATTTTTGGAACTGAGAATAATCCTATAAAATTCACAATTCTCTCTCCCCATGTCTCTGTCTTTGTCCCCGCCCCCCGTTTCTCTTTTTTTGGTGAGTAAATATATGGAGGCAGATTGTCTTCGCTTATTTGCATATTTGGTTTTATTTTGAGGAATAGCTGTTATTATTGTTATTATGTCTATATAAAGATTATAGTTCATATAAAGTACATTATGGATAAAAATGACCCTAAGTATGTAACAACATGAAGCAAGGGAGTATTCATGGGGATTAGATAGTTTATTCACCACTCAAAGTATTCCAACATGTGAAAAAGTTTGTTTTTTGTTTTTTTTTGTTTTATATATTTATTTGTATATTTAAATATTTGTTAGCCCTCTATATTTTTTACTATAGCTTTTATTTCCTAGAGAGTTACTATCTGGTGTATACTTTGAGTATTTAGTTAAAAAAAAAAAAAATCACGCCACATGCATCCCAGATATTCCTATTCAAATCCTGCCTACATCACTAACAAGCTATGAGACACCAGGCAATTCTTTCAGCCTTACAGATTTCAGTGTCCTCATTTGTGTAAACAGAGGCTTTGAGTCCACTATCTTCCTATCGCTGCCTGAGCCAAAGTGGCTGTTACATGTTTCTTTGCAGTCCACATTGATGCTGAAGTAAACAGCTCATCATCTACCAGTCCCTGTACTTTAAAACAGGGAATTTAGAAAGACATGTGACATCTTTGTGTATTTTCCTTTATGTCTGTATTAGCATCTTGTTTGACTGTAGATAAAAACAAGAGCTTATTTTGGACAGCTTGTTACACTTGTTTATATAGTGCTATCCATTCAAACCATTTTGAAAAATAGAAAAAAAAATATGATCATTTATTGAAATCATTTAATTTACCATAAATCTGATCTAGCTTTTAATTAAACATGGTAGATACCTATTTAATCTTGCAAATGAGAAAGCAGTTTTACAAGAGTCATTAGGTTTATGTCATGTGTATTTTAACAAAATAAAAAATGTTTTTAAAAGAATTGTTAAATATCTATGATACCAAACTATTTAACATACATATATATGACTTTAACCGAGATCAGTGTGGAGGGCAAGTCTATATTGGTACCTTAATTGTTCAGTCACTAAGTCATGTCTTGGACTATAAGGAGGTCCAACCAGTTAATCCTAAAGGAAATCAGTCCTGAATTCTTTGGAAGGACTGGTGCTAAAGCTGAAACTCCAATACTTTAGCCACCTGATGAGAAGAACTGACCCATTTGAAAAGACCCTGATGCTGGCAAAGACTGAAGGCAGGAGGAGAAGGGGATGACAGAGGATGAGATGGTTGGATGGCATCACAGACTCAATGGACATGAGTTTGAGTAAGCTCTGGGAGTTGGTGATGGACAGAGAAACCTGGTGTGCTGCAGGCCATGGGATCACAAAGAGTCGGACATGACTGAACTGAACTGAAGTCGTTCGTGTCTTACTCTGCGAACCCATGGACTGTAGCACACCAGGCTTCACAGTCCTTCACTATTTCCTAGAGTTTGCTCAGACTTGTTGATTGAGTTGGTGATGCCATCCAACAATCTCATTCTCTGTCATCCCCTTCTCCTCTTGCCTTCAATCATTCCCAGCATCAGGGTCTCTTCTAATTAGTTAGCTCTTCGCATCCAGTGGCCAAAGTATTGGAGCTTCAGCTTTAGCATCAGTCCTTCCAATGAACATTCAGGATTGATTTCCTTGAGGATTGACTGGTTTGATCCTCTTGCTGTCCAAGGGACTCTCAAGAGTTTTCTCCAGCACCACAATTCAAAAGCATCAATTCTTCAGCTCAGCCTTGTTTCTGGTCTAACTCTCACATCCGTACATGATTACTAGAAAAACCATAGCTTTGACCACACAGGCCTTTGCTGGCAAAGTAATGTCTCTGCTTTTTAATATGCTGTCTAGGTTTGTCAAAGCTTTTCTTCCAAGGACCAAGAATTTTTTAATTTCATGGCTGCAGTCACCATCCGTAGTGATTATGGAGCCCAAGAAAATTAAAATCTGTTACTACTTTCACTTTTTCCCTTTCTGTTTGCCATGAGGTGATAGGGCTGAATGCCATGATCTTAGTTTTTTGAATGTTGAGTTTTAAGCCAGCTTTTTCATTCTCCTCTTTCACCCTTATTAAGAGGCTCTCTAGTTCTTCTTCAATTTACTCCATTAGAGTAGTGCCATCTGCATATTTGAGGTATCATAATATTTCTCTATCAAGAAACAGGGTCAATCACATAGCCTTAAATTCTTCTCTGTATCTGATTTGGGGAAGAACTTCCATTCCATCTATCTCTCCCTTCTGTCTCTAAGTTCTCTATTTTTCATCATTTATTACTCATTCATCTTAAGGAACCTTTTGTCAGCCTTGTACTATCTAATAGAAAAGGCAAAAGTATTACTGATCTTAACCACTGAAATCATAGTTACACGTGAAATAGCAGAGTGATTAAGCACATACACTATGAAGGTGGAATTTTTGCATTTGCTTCCAGACTCCATACCTTTATTAGATTTGCAATCTTTGCAAGTTAGATGGATTCTCTGTGCCTTTATTTCCTTACTGGTGGAGTGAGAATAATGAAAATGGCATCTAAATTAAAGGATTGATGGTTGGATGAAATGAGCTAATTTTATGAGGAGAAAGTATTGAATGCAGAACATTAGATAGTAGTCCTAAACATTTTCTTTACTCCAAAGGAAGCCAATACTTTTGAAGTCTTTAAACTACAGAATTTAATTTGAGATTCTTGTACTCATCTTAGAAACAATTTATGTATTTGGGAGATTTATGTGACTACAAAATTCTGATCCCCAATTTTCTTGTCCTCATACCTCCATGATACCATAACAATATTCCAAACTGTGATCTCAACATTTTTGATGCCAAATTATCATCAAACCTATACCTTCACTGAATCACTTTACAGCATATGTCTGATGTTTTTGATGCCTGAGCTGTACTCCAGAATCTTAGTAACCCAGCCTTGATTACTCTGAAAATGCCTGAGCCATCTCTATCTAAGACAACATTATCATATTGGCTACACTGATAATAATTAGAGGGGAACTCTGAAAAACTGGGGCCTTGCATGCAAGCTTATATTTGGGTAAGAAGTGGATGGTAAGGTCCAGGATATAAGTTACTTCTCAGTACAGACAGCCTGATCTTTCATTCAAAATGTGGGGGATGGAGGTACAACCTTCTGGGTTAATGGAAAATGCATCCTCAAGATGGTGCACACTGCTTATCTTTATTTATCGATTTTCCATCTTGATCAAAATGTTACATTTTGATCAAAATGAATTATCATATTTTCACATAATGAATAGAATAACAGCTTGGGCTTTTACAGATAAGATTGTATATCTTGAGCTATAATCTGTAATATTCTGTATTTCAAGCTCTGTTATACTTGGACATGTACCTTACATGTGTGTAGGCACGTGTGTGCTTATTTCTACAGAATAAGATTTGATTTGTATTGCACTCATCTTTACTAAATAATATAGACCTTGAAAATTTGAGAAGTTGGTGGGACAGACAGATGGTTCAAAAAGGGACAACTGCTTTTTTATGTATTTTGCTGAAAATACAACAATAAAAATACACTGACTACTTTGAAACACTAGTTCTGTGTAAAGGAAAATGCATGCATCTATATATTCGTGTTTTTAATTATGTATTTCCTTTTGAATGCAAAGTGGGTGCCTTTTGCTTCCTTTGTGATTCTCTCACAGGCTTTGCGGAAGTGATCTACATAGTTCGCACTCATCTGTGATTAATAATTTAGGTTAGGCAAGCAATAGCTACAGCTGAAAAATAGGGAAGAAATATAGGCACTGTTGATACCAATTACAAAAGAAGATATAGCAGCCACAGAAATGAATCAAGCTGCTAATGCATTTAGGATCTGCTTGAGCCTGATAAGAACTATAGCACTCCCACTAGATGGAGGGTTGCTGGGCATGCCCCACATTGCACCCTATGCAATGTGGTTACCTGGGTAAGGAAGTCACATTATAACTTAATAGACCAAGGAAAGCTTTCCACCTTTCCTAAGACCATATAAATCAGAAACTGCTTTTCCATAGAATAGTTATATATAGAGAATGGGATAGCATTGCTGCAAAATCCTAAAGATCTGTGCTAGGATCACCACATAGGGACATACAAGAGGCTCTGGTCAGCATTCCTATTCCATATACAGACTTCAAAAATCACCATCTCCAGAGTCCATGATGGCTATGTAAGCAGAATAGCTTGTTCATTAGCCAAGACCCATTACCAAGACTTTTCCTTCTCTGAGTTCCACTTAGAAGTGTCAGCTTTTTGGGTTTCTTGGGAAATGGGCTAGAATAGCATGTCCAACATGGATGTATAGTCCTCCAAAATTCAAAGAGGCTTACTCAGTATTGTGCTGCCTTTTACCTTAGAAGAGATATATCTATGATAGATTAATAATAAACATACAATTGTATAACTAAACTACATATATATGCACATATTTAGAAACATTATGAATGTGAAAGGCAATTGACTCTCTCTATATTTATTTCTTACTCTTAAGTACAAGTCTTATAAAGGTATTTAGGTTTGTTGTCACTTCTGACTCATCAACTATAGTCTGCATAACATCTTCAATATAATGAATACACATGCCATGTGGAATAGAGAAGGGATCAATGTCCCCATAGTTTATTTTGTGATACAATTGACACAGCTCTGGGTAAGAGAATGAAGCTTTGATATTGGCTCTGCTAGCACTACGCAGGCTGTCTCTGGTGTCCCTACTAACAGGCAGAGAAAAAAAAAAAGCATTTACCAGATCAATACTTGACTATCAGGTGCTAGGATGTGTTGATTTGCTCCAGCAAAGAAATTACACTGGAGTATCAGCTGAAATTGAAGTCACCACTCAATTAAGTTTACAATAACCCACTGTCTTTCTCCTAGATCCAGTTGTCTTTGGTGCAGGAGAATAAGCAAGTGTAATTGAAATGTGATTGGAATCACCAAACTGCATAATTCAAATTACTGATGGTGAAATTAATCTCCCATTCTTTCTAGGACAGTAGTATTTCTTTTGCTTTGCTCTTTTGGTAGTTAGAGACAAATCTAGGAGCTTCCATATGTCTTCTACCATAGGTCAGGTAACCAAAGTGGGATTTCTGCTAATTGCTACATACATCTGTTCCAAGTATGCACATTAGAATTGAATAACCATAGTGTGAGTTCGGAGTCCCTCTACATCCACCATGTGATGGTCCTAAGGTAACTCCAGTAATCATGTGACTTTCATAACACCCTATACTGGCTGGTGGCACTTTTTTATTTGAGTGTTTAGTGTTAGTTCAAAGTCAACATTCAATAATCTCATAAAACTCATTATTCATCCTTCCCCAATACATAACCACCCTGATATATGATGAAGATGCACTGGGGAAAGACCAGAAGGAAGATTTAAGAATACCCTTTTGGCAGAACAGCATTTCTTCTTCAAGGGTACCCATCTTCCCTTTCTTTCTAAAGGGATGACTTTGTAAACTGATTCAAGCTTGGAAACTGGTACAGGATCCAGAAATCTCTGATCATTTGAAACAAGACTTGTGTTCACCAGACTTTGGACTTTCAAGTAAAACTGTAATAGGTTGGCCAATCATGTCAGTTCCAGGGATACTGTGACAAATCTGTCATAATCAAAGAGATTTTTAAGTTTCTGTTGCTCATTACAATAATCATCCACAATTTACCAACATTCCTCTTCCTTATATATCCTGTATATGTAGCTACCTCCTTTTGGTTCAAGAGGATGATGCAAGTTTTAGTCATAGCTTTCACATTTTGACAAACAGGAATTAAAAAATCACAAAAAAGGACACACACTTGCTGTATTTGTGTTCTTAGGATTTTGAAATGTAAGTTTTGGGGGGATGCAATTTAGCCCATAATACCTTCCCTTTAAGGATATTCCTCTATAGCACATATTAGTGATATCTGAATTCTATTGACTAAAACTGTCATGTGACTATACATATGTGGGCATATGTTCAGATTTCTATCATTAAGAAAAAGCATGTAAACAGTTTTTGGGCATAAATAGGAATCCTTATCACACTTGATGCGAAAAAAAAAAAATCACTGCTGAAACAAAACTAACAGCATGCACATCAATCCACAAAGAGTTTATACCTTTTTTCAAAATTTATTTTTCCTTGGAGGATAATTGCTTTAAGATGTTGTGTTGGTTTCTGCCATTCCAGCAACATAAATCAGCCATAAGAGCTTATACCTTACATGCCTATGAGAATTATTTGGTTTCCAGCCAAGAAAAAAGAAAAAGAGAGACTCTAATTACTTGGAAAAAGTAAAGGGCTTCTTGGAAGGAAATGAGGTAAGGATAGCCTAACAATTAAGAGCTGAAGATCCTGGCATCATAGAGATATGATACTTGAACTGGGTCAGAAATCTAGAAGGACGTAACTAGTGAGAGCATCTTCAAGATGTGACAAGTGCAATGGAGCTGATCTCTCAGTTTCCAAACTAATTTAATCTATAAAAGTTTAAATTCCTAGATTAAAGACTGTGTGGACTATGACATATCTAATGCTAAGTGAATGGAGGGCTAGAGTCTTTGAGAGAAGCAACACAATTGAATGCAATAGGGTTAGGGCAGGGAAGGTGTTTAGAACATAAGAAAGTCAGTG
The DNA here is from genome assembly GCF_055505025.1 of Bos grunniens. NCBI lineage: Eukaryota > Metazoa > Chordata > Mammalia > Artiodactyla > Bovidae > Bos > Bos grunniens. The sequence goes on from NC_141193.1 coordinate 31,226,959, forward strand.
TGCTGAAGATGATTTTACCAGAGAGAGACGAAACAAGTGCTGGAAAGAAAAAAACAGGCAAATAAAACAAACAGAAAAACACCATCCGAAGCTAGAGTTTCCAAAATATAAATTTCTTAAAAACACAGATAATCTAAATACTAAATCCAAATGCATAAAAAGATCATAAGAATTAAAAACGAGAGTTGACAGAAAAAGAGAGTTTAAACTCTGTGTCTGAGAATAATGAATGAGAATTAACTATAATAAATGATAACTATATTCAATGCAATTCCAATTAACTTATTTTACTTACATCAAAAAAATGCAAACTGTGTATTAATCAAATATCTAAAATTAAAACTGTCTTATAAAATCATGTATATAACAGTGTAGTCTTGAGGCAAAGAGAGTATTCCAAAGAGACACTAACCCTCATAAAAGAAAAATAAATGGATTTGACAGCATAAAAATTGCAAAAGCCTAGTCAACAAACCATGTACTCTGATGTCACTGAAATCTTTTGTGATAACTCTGTATATTTTAAGAACAGAATAAAAAAGTGGCAGAAATGAGTCATATGGAATTGGAATCAGTCTAATTTTTATCCTATAGAAATTTCTAAAACTCATATTTTTGAAGATTTTCAGTATATCATTGACTTGTATTTGGTACCAATGCCAAATCTTGTAATGTATAACTGTCCTCAAGGGCTGAGTCAAAAGAGGCTTTGCTATTAGTCCTGAGCATTATGGATAGTTCCAAGTGAGTCATCCTGCCTCCTGGGTGCTGTGCTGTGCTTAGTCACGCAGTCGTGTCCAGCTCTTTGTGACCCCATGGACTATAACCTGCCAGGCTCCTCTTTTCACGGGGAGTCTCTAGGCAAGAATACTAGAGTGGGTTGCCATGCCTTCCTCCAGGGGGTCTTCCCCACCCAGGGATCAAACCCAGATCTTCCACATTGCAGGCAGATTCTTTACTGTATCACCCTTTTAATAATAGTCTCCTCTTTAGTTGGTTATAAGCAGTAGGAATAGAGATTAAGCAGACTATACTATGGATGTTATCTTCAGTAAAGTCAATTAATTACAAGTTAATGCTGAATCTGAAACATTTTCTAGATAACAATTTTTTTCTTTTAAAGTACAGACTCTTTGGAATAAAATTGATTTTTCAGTGTGCTGTTATCTCTGATTCCAGCACTGCTGCTGCTAAGTCGCTTCAGTCGTGTCCGACTCTGTGTGACCCCATAGATGGTAGCCCACCAGGCTCCCCCGTCCCTGGGATTCTCCAGGCAAGAATACTGGAGTGGGTTGCCATTTCCTTCTCCAATGCATGAAAGTGAAAAGTCAAAGTGAAGTCGCTGTCGTATCCAACTCCTAGCGACCCCATGGACTGCAGCCTACCAGGTTCCTCCATCCATGGGATATTCCAGGCAAGAGCAGAAAGAACTTTAAAACATGGATTGTGCCTCCCTGGTTAATTCTGGTGATATATGGTACTTGGTGTTTGCCTGACCATTACATTCTGATTTTTAAATTTTTTCATTAAACCTTAAAATGTCTGCTACAGCCACATACACACACACACATATATATAAATGTGTATGAACAGATATGGTGATATATATAATATATACATGTACATGTATATATATGCATATGAACAGATCAAAAATTTGGATGCTTATATGTAGGTATATATGTACACAGTAGTACATACACACATACACGTGTGTACACATAGGTATATGTGTATAAATTTATACATTATATAATATATAAATACATAATTACATAATTTAATTTATAAGTAAATTTATACTTTATGGTAGAAAGACTGTCTTGTTTATTTTCCAAAATATCTTTTTTCACACATATTTCTGTGATAAATATTTTCCGAGCCATAAATGTTTAAATTTCTTTCAATTTAGAGTCTGTTTCAGAAAAATCATTGTGTTCTGATTCACAAGCCTGCTCCACAATTGATCTTCCACAATGCTTTTGTGACAGACTCCTTCTGAAGCAGGCAAAGAATAAATGACACAATGCAACCCTATTTATTTATAAGGATTGTATTTTCATCGATTGACATCTAAACCCAGAGGAAATATGGTTTTATTTTCCACCTACAAAGTGAATCAAGTTTAACTGTCACCTGAATTCTCCCAAGTCAAATATCCTTTTCATCATTCCAAAAGCAGTAGAATGGTTTCCACTTGCCTAAACACAAAGGCTGAAACTTAGTTCCTTACTTCAGATTATCATGATTTGTTTGTAATTCAAGGGGAAGCCAACTAATGCACTTTATAGTTTTGCTATTAGTAGACAGTCTGGACAGAGAAGGCAATGGCACCCCACTCCAGTACTCTTGCCTGGAAAATCCCATGGATGGAGGAGCCTGGTGGGCTGCCATCTATGGGGTCACTAAGAGTCGGACACAACTGAGCGTCTTCACTTTCACTTTTCACTTTCATGCACTGGAGAAGGAAATGGCAACCCATTCCAGTATTCTTGCCCGGAGAATCCCAAGGACAGGGGAGCCTGGTGGGCTGCCGTCTATGGGGTTGCACAGAGTCGGACACGACTGAAGCAACTTAGCAGCAGCAGCAGCAGACAGTCTGGAAACCTCTGTCATAATGAGAGCCTTTCTTAGATTTAGTTTAGAATATCTCCTTTTAGTTTTCTGGAAAGGATGGTACAGATTTTTTCTTTGAATGTAACTGGAATTCTTTGCTTGGATAGTATTGTTCACATTCGAAAATAATACTGTTGAAACAATAATATTTTCCCAACTATTGTTTGAAGCCTTAGAATGGAGAAAGGAAGAATAGTCGGTTGCTATGTCTATACTATGACAGGTTTTGCACACTATTTTAAAGTGTTTACTCTTTTATTTCTTGATGTTCCTTATGTGAAGTTAAATAACCAAAATTAATCATGTAGAAGAAAAACAGCCACTCACTTCCTTGAGGGAACTGAAAGATTTAATTATGGTCAAACTAAATTGACAGAATCTTCTTTTTTTTAAATGAAGGGATTATGCTCTGATGGTCTTGTTTATAAGATTTATATAAGTCATTGCCCATCCACAGCCAAGTGGCCAAAGCTTTAATTGGTCTTTATTATATCTGGGCCATGAAAGAGGGAAAAAAAAATCCCAACTAAAGATTTGGATGTTAGAAATATTTCAATGTTTTAGTTGTCACATGCAATTTGTCAAAATCCATATAGCCTTTCAGCATTAGATAATGCAAATATCTCAGTAAAAGGTTTTATTTCCAACAATATTAAAGAAGACAATGGAGGACTAACAAAAATTAAAAGAATATCTCTAAAAGGTTATAGGAAAAAGACCTATCTTAACTTTCTTTTTGTCATAAAGTCAATAGAGAAAGCAGAAATGCACATATGTTAATAAACACTGTATTTGGGATTTCTTCCTCTTTAGACAAGGTAATTCACTTTCCTTGAGTGACTTAAAAGATTTTCTGCTTTGGTGAGGGTGAAGGAGAGAATTCCTAAGAAGAAAGCAGCTTTGTTTACAGCATGCTCAGCAATGTCTGTAAAGTTTCAAGACTGGAAAAAAAAAACAAAAACAAAAAACTAGATCACCTATGCCAAGCTACAAAGAAGTGCATTTAATAGCTCTACAAATTTGCTACCAGAAGTATGAGCAGTGGACTAGAAGTATGGGTGTCATAGACGCTTGTCTGGAATGGAAAACCAACCTCTGCTTTCACATACAGTTTCATAATCTTCATTTAAACAAAATTCCCAGGGGATGCATATGCATATTAGTTTGAGAAACTCTGCCCAACAATATTTCTTCCAAATGTTTATCAACATCAAATATCTTCAGTTACTAGGTCACTAGTATCTTTGCTACTCTACTTCATTACTGGATAACTCTAGTGATTATAAAGCTCTTCTTTATATTAAGGCAAAAATCTACATCTTTATTACCTATATTCAATTAGCCCAAACTCTTCTAGGGCTAATCAAAATAAGTGTTGTTTTTTTTTTTTTAAACTCTTTCAGGATAGCCTTTTAGATTTAATATATCACTTGTTCCATTTTCTAGTTTTCTACAATTCCTTTAGTCAGACCTCAAATCACAGAGTGGTTATTTCTTCTTTCATGCCAGACTGCTTGATATGATGATATGGAACTCAGGCGTGATCCCTCAGTTTGAAACACAGTCCTCCAGTGATCTATGCAGAGTTCAGCAAAAGCGTTGCATCCTACATTTTACACATTCTTTCTCTATGAAAGGTACTAAAGATTATGTGCCACTCCTTGGAAAAGTGGTGGGGACATTACATTAACCATCGACTCATCACATTAACTTGACAGTCTGTAACAGTGCTAGGCATGTCTCCATTTTCTACTGCTTTTTATCTGATATATGTCAAATTAATTCTTTAGATCCCAACAGGGAACTCTAAAAGAGATGAACAGGCATTGCTACACACAATTTACTGCATTCTTATCTGAAGCAATTTTCCTGTAAATTTACCATGTTAGGCTGAGTACATCAGCTCAATTTTGAATTATGATTTTTCCAGGATATGAGTTTGGTATTTCTTTGATTGAAAGTATTTTTAAAATGTGTGAAATTTTCTGCTATTATCACGCACATCTAAGATGGTAAGGTTGTGATTTACTTTCTTATGCTACTGTCTGTATCTCTATCTCTCTCTCATCTATGTTCTTCCCTGGTCAGAATAAATATCTTTTACTGAAAAAAATATACTTTTCCTCAACAACCAATTAGCTAATTTTTTGTGGATGAAATCACCATAATGGCATAATGGCCTAAAGGACACCACATGAATTGATTCCATTACCTTTTAATCTTCTCTCCTCTTTTTCTCTCATTTCCTCCTTCATTCTCTTACTCAAAAGGCATCCTAAAATAATGTCTTCCCTAACCACCCTGACACTTCCCAATTATTTTCTTATGCATTTCTTTTGCATAGTTCTTAACATGACCTAAACACTACATTTGGCATACTTATTTATTGTATGCCTCTCCCCCTCACCACATACATACCCTCACATGCTTGATTGTGTGTTTTGTTCATAATTTTATCCCCAGAATCTACACAGATGCGTGTCACTCGGTAAGTGCTCAAAATTTTACGCTGAATGAGTAAACACATAACGGTTTTTCGTATTCAACCCCATCTGAGCTGCTTGTTCATTTACAGATTGAGTAAAGACAGCATTTACTTTATAAGATGTAAGAATCTAAAGCAACAATAGAATTCCTAGCCCACAGTGGACTTTGCAGCTGATCTCATAATTTAGAAGTCAATTTTTTAACTTCTGATAAATTCTGGAGATTAATAAATTACAATCTCTTTGTTTCTTCTTAATTGCACCATTGCCAATAGTTATAAAAGTTCTTAGAATTATTCTATCTCATGTAAATAATCTCTGTTTAATTGCTCCCTTCTGCTTGTTTTTGCTGGAACTCATCTTTTTACTGTTCCTTCTGGTTCATAAATCATGATGAAGAGGTGATGAGAAACATTGCCCAGCTCTTCGAAGTAATGGACCTCAGAAGAGGATGCAAATAGGAGTGCAACAACTCTGATAGCACTTCTGCTCATTTGCTTTCTCTGTATACTTAGTGATTTCCTCAGGACACTTTGCCTGTCTTGTACTAAGCAAAAAAACTGTTAACTCTGTATGTGAAACTAGACCTAGAAAATGCGGTTAGAGGAAAAAAAAAAAAACTTTTCTGAGATTTTTTTTTTTTTTAATCCAAACTGGATATTCTGGGTATCATTCAGAGTTATTTGTCTCTCCCTAACCTTACCTGACGGAGAAGGCAATGGCACCCCACTCCAGTACTCTTGCCTGGAAAATCCCATGGATGGAGGAACCTGGTAGGCTGCAGTCCGTGGGGTCGCTAAGGGTCAAACATGACTGAGCAACTTCACTTTCACTTTTCACTTTCATGCATTGGAGGAGGAAATGGCAACCCACTCCAGTATTCTTGCCTGGAGAATCCCAGGGACAGAGGAGCCTAGTGGGCTGCCATCTATGGGGTCGCACAGAGTCAGACACGACTGAAGCAACTTAGCAGCAGCAGCAGCAATCTTACATGAGCTTCAGCCTGTTCACTTATGGATTGAGGACAAATAGCATTTACTTTACAGACTGGTTGTGAGAATTAAAAGCAACAATAGAGCCCTAGCCCCTGATTGACACCACAGAGTAATGATGAGAATAGTACATATACTTGTTCATGATTCATCTGCATGGAATGGCCTTCTGTCCTAATCTTCCTGTTAAAAATCTGCTGTCATTTCAAATATTACCTCTTCTTTGAAAATTTTCCTGAATATTTCTTTTCTAGTAGAAATAATTATCTGCTATCCTTATTCTTGGTTCACTTTATATATACTTCAGATTTATGTTTATAGTTAAACATTTCATATTCTTTTGTAAGTAAATGTGTACTCATATCTTTTTCAAAATACTAAGCAAACTCATTTAGATTTTATCAATGGGCATTCTACGAGAAAGGACATGAGTTTTCTTTTCTTTCTTACTACCTGTTATACTCTAGATGAAAGTGAAAGAGGAGAGTGAAAAAGTTGGCTTAAACCTCAATATTCAGAAAACTAAGATCATGGCATCCGGTCCCATCACTTCATGGCAAATAGATGGGGAAACAGTGGAAACAGTGGCAGACTTTATTTTTCTGGGCTCCAAAATCACTGCAGATGGTGACTGCAGCCATGAAATTAAAAGACGCTTACTCCTTGGAAGGAAAGTTATGACCAACCTAGACAGCACAGTAAAAAGCAGAGACATTACTTTGTCAACAAAAGTCCATCTAGTCAAGGCTATGGTTTTTCCAGTGGTCATGTATGGATGTGAGAGTTGGACTATAAAGAAAGTTGAGTGCTGAAGAATTGATGCTTTGAAATGTGGTGTTAGAGAAGGCTCTTGAGAGTCCCTTGGCCTGAAAGGAGATCCAACCAGTCTATCCTAAAGGACATCAGTCCTGGTTGTTCACTGGAAGGACTGATGTTGAAGCTGCAACTCCAATACTTTGGCCACCTGATGCAAAGAACTGACTCATTTGAAAAGACCCTGATGCTGGGAAAGATTGAGGGCTGGAGGAGAAGGGGACGACAGAGGATGAGATGGTTGGATGGCATCACCGACACAATGGACATGGGTTTGGGTAGACTCTGAGAGTTGGTAATGGACAGGGAGGCCTGGCGTGCTGTGATTCATGGGGTTGCAAAGAGTCAGACACGACTGAATGACTGAACTGAACCTGTTATAATGTCTTATCTTAATGATTTTCCAATTGTTTAGTCCTACTCTGTTTCATAGAGGTGAAATCAATTACATACAGAGGGAATGCTGGCAAGAGTGGAGTTTCTGAGTTGAGAATCAACTAACTAGTTACACGATCTTGAACAAATCCAAAACCTATCTGGATTTTATACACCTTATCTGTAAAACAAAGTTCTAGAACCAACTAATTTCAATCATTTCATAAAATACAGATTTTTTTTCCTTCATCAAAGGAAATCTCATTTGGACTTTCCTTGGAACTCTATCACATAAAATGATAAAAGCTAATCTACTCCAGTTAGGAAGGGAGATGAGGAGGAAAGTAAGAACTGTCTGGAAGATGAGAAAAAATGTATTCTAAGTCAATATATATTTGAGTATTTGTCTTGAGAAACCTATATGCAGGTCAGGAAGCAAGAGTTAGAACTGGACATGGAACAACATACTGGTTCCAAATAGGAAAAGGAGTTCATCAAGACTGTATATTGTCACCCTGCTTATTTAACTTATATGCAGAGTACATCATGAGAAACACTGGACTGGAAGAAGCACAAGCTGGAATCAAGATTGCTGGGAGAAATATCAATAACCTCAGATATTCAGATGATACCAGCCTTATAGCAGAAAATGAAGAGGAACTAAAACGCCTCTTGATGAGAGTGAAAGTGGAGAGTGAGAAAGTTGGCTTGAAGCTCAATATTCCAAAAACGAAGATCATGGCATCTGGTCCCATCACTTCATGGCAAATAGATGCGGAAACAGTAGAAACAGTGTCAGACTTAATTTTTGGGGGCTCCAAAATCACTGCAGATGGTGACTGCAGCCATGAAATTAAAAGACGCTTACTCCTTGGAAGGAAAGTTATGACCAACCTAGATAGCATATGCAAAAGCAGAGATTACTCTGCCAACAAAGGTCCATCTAGTCAAGGCTATGGTTTTTCCTGTGGTCATGTATGGATGTGAGAGTTGGACTGTGAAGAAGGCTGAGCGCCGAAGAACTGATGCTTTTGAACTGTGGTGTTGGAGGAGAATCTTGAGAGTCCTTTGGACTGCAAGGAGATCCAACCAGTCCATTCTAAAGGAGATCAGGCCTGGGTGTTCATTGAAAGGACTGATGCTAAAGCTCAAACTCCAGTACTTTGGCCACCTCATGCTAAGAGTTGACTCATTGGAAAAGACTCTGATGCTAGGAGGGACTGGGGGCAGGAGGAGAAGGGGACAACAGAGGATGAGATGGCTGGATGGCATCACCGACTCGATGGACATGAGTTTGAGTGAACTCCAGGAGATGGTGATGGACAGGGAGGCCTGGTGTGCTGCAATTCATGGGGCTGCAAAGAGTCAGACACGACTGAGCGACTGAACTGAACTGAACTGAATTTGTATTCAAATATATACATGTATTCTAGACTCAAGATTAAGCTTTACATTTATATCAAGAATATTTTTCACTGGTATATCATTTAAATTTTGGATATCTTCATTACCTTTTGATAACTCACTTATTTCCTAATGTTTAGAAAGTTGAAATGTGCCTTAGAAATTTTTGTAAGCTTTTTAAAATTTTAGTAACAAACCCATGAACTTTGCCTCCTTAAAATCTAACAAGTTTTAAATGCACAATATGGTACTATTAAATATATGCATGTGGTTGTACAGCAGATATAAACTTTTTTATGCTGAATGGCTGAAACTCTATAATCACTGAACCAAAAATCCACCTTCCTGCCCTTTATTCTCCAGCCCCTGCCAACCACGATTCTATTTTATGCTTTTGTATTACCACTTTAAGTACCTCATCCAAGTGAAATCATGTAATATTTAGTCTTCTGGTACTGGCTTATTTTACTTATCATTATGTCCTCAAATATTCCTTCATGTTGTAGCATATGACAGAGAGAGTTTCTTTCTTTTTTAAAGCTGAATAATAGTCCGTTGTATGTGTATACCTCACTCAGCCTCCAATGGACATAGTTGTTTCCATCTCTTGACTACTGTGAATAATGCTGCAATGAATATAAGAATAAAATATCATTTCTAGATTCTGTTTTTCATTATTTTGGACACTCAAAAGTGAAATTGTTCGGCCATATAGTAGTTCCATTTTTAATTTTTTATAATCTCTATTGCTGCAAATGACATTGTTTCATTTGTTTTAACGGCTGAGTAATATTCCATTATGTATGTGTGTATGGAAGAAGACAATGGCACCCCACTCCAGTAGTCTTGCCTGGAAAATCCCGTGGACAGAGGAGTCTGATAGGCTACAGTCCATGGGGTCACTAAGAGTCAGACATGACTGAGTGACTTCACTTTCATTTTCACTTTCATGCATTGGAGAAGGCAATGGCAACCCACTCCAGTGTTCTTGCCTGGAGAATCCCAGGGACGGGGGAGCCTGGTGGGCTGCAGTCTATGGGGTCACAGAGAGTCAGACATGACTGAAGTGACTTAGCAGCAGCAGCATGAGTGTATGAATATACACTATGTATTATTATCATACTAAGTGAAGTAAATCAGAGTAAGACAAATGTTGTATGATACCACTTCTATATGGAATCTCACAAAGGATACAAATGAACTTATCTACAAAACAGAAATAAGCTCATAGACATAAAAAACAATCTTACAGTTATAAAAGTAGAAGGAAGAAGTGATAAATTAGGAGATTGGGGTTAATAGATATATATTACTATATGTAAAAAAGAGAAACAACAAGGACCTACTGTATAGCACAAGCAACTATATTCAACATCTTGTAGTAATCTCTAACAGAAAAGAATCTGAAAACAAATATATACATATATATATGTATATATTCTGTGTACCTGAAACTAACACAGCACTGTAAATTAACTATATTTCAATTAAAAAATGTTTTTTGAGGAAGCTGCAAACTGTTTTTCATACCAGCTACATCATTTTACAATCCCACCAACAGTAACATAAGGGTTCCGATTTCTTCACATTCTTGCCAACATGGGTTAATTGTTATGTGTTTTTGATAATGGTCATCCTAATAAATGTGAGGCAAAAATTCACTGTATCTTTTATTTGTATTTCCTTAATTATTAGTGATGTTGAATACTTTTTCACGTATCTCTTGGCCATCTGTGTATCTTCTTTGAAGATATGTCTATTCCAGTTCTTCGTCCATTGAAAAAATCAAGTTGCATTTTTTTACACAGTCGTATGAGTTGCTCATATATTTTGAATATTAACTCCTTATCGTATGTATGGCTTGCAAATATTTTCCCCGTCTGCATACACATTGTCTTTTTACTGTGTTTTATTGTTCCTTTGATATATAGAAATGTTTCAGCTCATGTACTCCCACTTGCCTATTTTTGCTTTTGTTGTCTGTGCTCTTGGTTTCATAACCAATACATACCAAGATCAATGTCATGAAGATGCACTCATGTTTTCTGCTCCGAACTTACAGCTCCAGGTCATACATTCAAATCGTTAATCCATTTTGAATTGATTTTGTTGTATAGTGTTTTGTAAGGATTTATTCTTTTACATGTGGATATCCACTTTTCCCAGCTCCACGTTTTGAAGAGACTCTCCTTTCCCTATTTTGTGTTCTCAGCACCCTTGTGAAGATTCTATGACTGCATGTGTGTGGGTTTTTTCCTGGGCTTTCTTTCTGTTCCATTGGTCTCAATCTCTGTTTATGCTAGCACAGAGCTCATTTGTTTACTGCATCTTTGTAACATATTTTGATTTGAAGTCAGGAGTTGCAGCTGCGAGGCCTCCAGCCTCATTCTTTCAAAAGGCTGTTTTGGTTTTGCTGCTCCATATTAAATTTAGCATTGTTTTTCTATTTTCCCCAAATGCCACTGGGATTTGAGTAGGGGTGGCATTAAATCTGTAGATTGCTTTGGGAAGAATGGCTACTTTAACAATATTACGTTTTCTAACCCATGAACATAAAATGTCTTTCTATTTGTGTCTTCCTAACTCTTGAAGCAGTGCTTTATAATTTTTAGTGTACAAGTCTTTTGACTCTTTGAAATTTATTCCTAAGTTATTTTATTATTTTTGTTTATATCATAAATGAGATTGTTTTCTTAATTTCCTCCCAGATTGTTCTGATCTGACCTGGATCTGATTCAACTGACTTTTTCTATTAACTGCCACAATACTCATCCTGATGTTATTAAATAAAATCTCCTGTGGATTATTAAATGAAAAACATCTTTAAAAATTCTAAAAGTTCCTAATTGTGCACAACAAATATAGTTCCTGTCATTATTATATAACAAAGTCAGAGGAGAAAAGAAACTTTTTTTTTTTTAATTTCTGGTCACTAATGGAAATCCAGTTTCTCTTGGAAATTATTAGTTAAAACCTAAAGAGTTGAAAAACATTTCAGAATGCTTTTTCACAGCTGAGATTTTAATTTATGGATTCATCTCTACCACAAATTCAATAATGTCCTGTTTAATTACATCTCATGTTTTAGCTGTAACCAGTCTGAACTTGGTGTATCTCCAAAGAAATTACCATATTCCTTATGAAAATTGAGGTAATACTCTCGTAGAGCATAGGAGTTTGGATTCAGTACATTTCAGTCATGTATGAACCACTTTCTTTTCACCTTCCATGTACCCAAAGTGAAAATATTCAAACTTGAACAGTTTTTAATTCTGTGGCTATCTATGATAAAAACTAATCTGGACTGTGTATGTTTGCATTTCATTTTAATAATGATAGATGAAGCATTAATAGATGAATGTATGTCTATGTCTCCTACTTTCTACTGCCCTGACAGAAACAGTCAGTCTCCTGGCTCTTATTTTTCACTTTTAGCTATGCCAAAATTTCTACACTGGTTCTTTCCTTTAGCAAAAAGGATCATTAACATTTTGTGAAAAATTAATGACTTTATTTTATTTAATTTACTTATTTACTTTTTTGCTTGAGCTCTTCTCTGTACTTAATTCTTAACCAAATACTATTACAAGAATGAGATTTCTGGCATTGTCTTTCAATGAGAGCCTTGTGAAGAGAGGAAAGTCTTAACCATTGGCCCCCCAGGGAAGTCCCTAGTTATCCAATTATTTAGAAAAGCTTTAAAGTAACTTCTTGCTTCCAAAGAATGGGAATTATTTGAGAATAACATAAAATTCATAACACTAGCATTTTCTCTCCCTTATTTTTGTTCAGCTGCTAAGCAGCAGTTTAGTTTAATGCTTTAAAGAAGTCTTCCTTGAGGACTGAAATGCTTTATATATGTTCCCAGGTCCTGATCACTTTGGATTTGCCCTTGAAAACCAGAATTCCTCTTGAGGTACTACACAAGCTTTATTTCCACACTTTGACGGATTCTGGAACAGATGATGGATTACAATAATTTTATTCCAGTGATATCATTGAAAGTGAACATCTCTCTTCCATACTTCAGTTTTGCTTTGAAATTTAATCCTTGGGGACCCTGTATCATCTTCTCCCAGAGTCTAATACAGCTGTGCACATAGTAGTTGCTTAGAAAATATGATTTTATTTGACTCATTTGTAACAGCATTTTAGAGAAATTCTTGGTAGATTTTCCCGGATGAAGGATTTATTAGCATATGTCTCATGGATATTGTAACCACCTGTGTCTGTTTGCCTTGGATAAAGGCTATCCTTCTTAGACTGCAACGCAGAATGAGAACACCCAAGTTTTGTAATAAGAAGACACAGACTTGAATTATTGCTCTATTATATATCGGTGGTAGATATTTCAGAAGTCACTTTCCTGAGCTTTTTTCTCTCTTTATTATGTGGAGATGCTATTCATCTCAGAGTTACTATAAAGATGACATAATGTAGAAATAACAACATGTAATGAATTACCTCCGAAGCACACTTCAATCTCACAATGACAGGCAGTGAACATTGCTTTTATTCCTAATTTAAATCAAGAAAACTGAGAGGATACTTAAATTACCCAAGATCTCACTGTGGTTACTGATAGAGCTGGACTTTGAATCCAGACAGACTGGTTCTGGATTCTGTGCTCTTACACTCTATGCTATGAAAATTGCCTGACACAGAATTCATGACCATTAAATATTTGATGTTGTCTTTTCCATTGATCTCATCCACATACTAGACAATGGATTAATTTTTAATACATATAAAATTTCTTTTCACTGCATCTTAATAATCCATGGTCCCTTTTTGCTGGTTGGATGCTGAAGCTGTTCAGCTTTCTGGAGACAGTATAAATTCCCTTCTTTAGTACGTTCCATCAGTACTCCTCCTCCCTGGGTGATGTTAGACTTTTTAGACTCCTCTCTCTGTTGTTTGAGTGCTTTAAAGATGTATACTTTTCATTTAAATCTCTTTTAAGGAAATTTTTTTCTCTTGACTTTTATTACACGTTCTCCCTGTTTTATTCTTATCTCTATGACTGTTTACTTTCAGTCTTTCTTGCTGATCCCTCCTCTTCTGCACTGACTCTTTAAATGCTGGAATTTTCCCTTCTGGATTGGACATGTACATCTCTAAACATTTATTCACACTAGAGCAAGAAAGCCTAGATTTATCTTCATAAAAGCATATACAAACTAGAATTGGAACTACAATACTTAAGGAGACAGGGTAGATTTAGGGAACGACTATTAACTCTATCTCCTTCATGTGTCACAAGCTTTCTCTTTTCATAGTATCTTTCATTCTCAGTCTTGTCTAGCCATTCACCTTTCTGTGGTGACTAGATTAGCAATGGTTCTATCTTATTGCTTCTGAATATCACTTTTATACTTCTCCCACTGCAAAGGGATCCATTCTTTTAGCTGTCAAGTCAAATTTCCAAGACAAGAAATACTCTTCATGGGTTATGACACTATGATCTGGTGGCTACTTTCACCTCTAACCTCATTTTGAGCCATGTACTGCCATGTATCTGGAACTATCCATCATGAACTACATCCTTCTTAGACCCACCAAATCATAAGGTTTTGTAGCTCAGTAATAAAACACTGTATAATGGAAATGATATATCTGAAATTAAAAAGCATGAATAGGACCAGAAGGTTCCAGAGAACTGAGCAGGTAGCCCAGGCTACTGTGGGATGCATTACTCTTTTATCAGTGCCCTTCATCAACGTATGCCTATACCTTGTAGGGGATCCCCTGTATTCAGCTGGAGAAAGAAAAAGCCTGAACTTATTTTACAGATAAAGATCTCTCTTTGTATGTGTGCAAGCTGAAAAATACATACCCACAAGTAAAATGGCCTTGAAAGACAGAGGTAAGGAAAAATCTTCCCAATGAGCAGTGTATCTGTCTGTCTTTTTTTTTTTTTTTTTTTTGTCTGCCTTATTTGGGAAGAAACTAGACCCAAATTTAGAGTACATGTCCACTCACGGAAGGAAAATAGAGTACATGTCCACTCACGAAAGTTTGCCTGGCTGCTCAGAGAGCTAAGCAGAAGGACTTGAAGATCATGAACATGGAAGTATGGAAAACTGTCTTATGAATAGACATATGGACATGAGCATAAAGTGTAAAGATTTTTTTGTCTCATATGTCAATGCCCATCAGAGAGTATCTACCATGAAAGAGGCACTTAATATCTCTGGGAACACAATCTAGCTGAGTGACTTCAGCCACACTATTAGTGGACAGTCAGGTGACAGCACAATGGAAAACGAGCTAAGTGAACAATGGTAAAGATTGAGGCTGTGCACTGGCCTAACAGCATGGACTGCTACTACCGTAGCTAATATAGTTACGGATGCGGTCAAATGTCTAAACTAGTAGCCACAGAGCCAGTGTGGAACCTCTGATACGGAGCTTGTCCTTGGGATGTGACTAAGCAGTCACTTGGTGCCAAGCTGATTACATAGATCCCTATCACCTCTCTTCCTGGAATAGATACAATTACCCGTGGGCCTTTTGGGCTTTTAGATGGCACTAATATCTGAGAGTCTGTTGTATAATTGTCCCATTAGCAGGAGAATCCAAATAATATTGCTTCAGATCAGGCAGGTATTTTGAAGGAAAGGAGATACGTGAGAGTACCCATGCTCATGTGAGCCTCTGGTTCTATGACATCATACATTGCATTATCCCAAGTCAGCTGACCTGGTAGAAGACTGCAATAGCCTACTGAAGTCACAGCTGAACCACCATCTCAGAGGCAGTCTTTTTCAAGAGTGGACTGACACTGCATGGACTGATTGAAGAACTCTGTGTCACTGTTTCCCTAATAGAATATATGGATCCCAGAAGCGACAGGTGTAGGAAGTTGTGCCCTATATTCCATAATTCTCAGTGAGACATTTGTGAACATTATGTTTCCCATCTCTGGAACCCTGCTTTCCATAATGCTAGAAATTCCCATTCTCTAATGGGAGAACAAGTTCTCCAGAGGTAATCATAAGCGTTACTTATAACTAAAATTGTAAGTTATGGCTATCACCTGGGCATTTTGTATCAAAGGACCAGCAGGCAAAAATAAGAAACATCTCATAGCAAAGGTACTTGATCATGATACTCGGGAGGTGGCAGGGCTGTAATTTTACAACAGAGGAAAACAGGAATACCCCTGAAACCCAGCTGATGTACTTGGCTGCCTCTTGGTACCTCCACGTTTAATTTTAGTTGTAAATTAAGAGGTGCAGCCATCCCAGGCTGGGAAGGATGTGATAGACAGGGACTTAGATCTCTTGGGGATAAGGAACTGAAAAGATCATGGCTGACTGTGAGAATGACAGTACCATATTCCTCCAAGAAAGTAGCTACTGTCCAACAGGGGGAGTTGTAGTTAGCCGACCAGGTGTCGGCTCCTCAGGGTCATTCACTTCACTGGACATCATGTATTTCTTGGGGCAACCTGCATGCAGTGATTGAACGAGACAGAGGCATAGAGCCCCAGCTGTTTTAGTCTGTCTTAAGACAACTCTGATGGAAACATTCACTCCAGAGGTCCTTTCGTGACTGGCCAACGCTTGATTGATATGCATCACAGTTCAACTTCTATTTGATTCTGCTTCCATAACTCTTTATGGAATAAACACCTAATAAGCATCTTATGCCCAACTGTCACCTCACTGTTAACTTCTGAGGAACACAAATTACAATAGATCGCTGCTGCTGCTGCTAAGTCGCTTCAGTCATGTCCGACTGTGCGACCCCATAGACAGCAGCCCACCAGGCTTCCCGTCCCTGGGATTCTCCAGGCAAGAACACTGGAGTGGGTTGCCATTTCCTTCTCCAATGCATCAAAGTGAAAAGTGAAAGTGAAGTCGCTCAGTCGTGTCTGACCCTCAGCGACCCCATGGACTGCAGCCTACCAGGCTCCTCCGTCCATGGGATTTTCTAGGCAAAAGTACTGGAGTGGGGAGCCATTGCCTTCTCCACAATAGATCGCTATTTCTTTTAAATTAACTGGATGTCTAGCCTTCTGCTAAAATAAACAGAACATAAATGCCTCCCTATATGAGAGGTTGTAAAACTTGGGACTATGGGATCTTAGGAGGTCAGGAATTACCAAGATATTTCTTACAGATGGTATATGCATGGGTTTATATGGTAGAATGTGTGTGTGTTGCTTCTCAGGTGGCTCAGTGGTAAAGAATAAACTGGCTAATGTAGGATTCTCAATAGACGTGGGTTCAATTCCTGGTTCAGGAAGATCCCCAGAGTAGGAAATCCCAACCACTCCATGTATTCTTGCCTGGAAAATTTCATGGACAGAGGAACCTGGCTGGTTATGGTTCATGGGGTCGCAAAGAGTTGGACATGACTGAACACACAAACACACTGCTACTTCTTTTTCCTCCAGGGAGAGACTGCACATACCTTCACAAGAGAGGATCCATAATTTTTGTCCAATTGCCAAAGCTGTAGGCAGCTAAGAAGTCTGACTCAGTGCCATGTGTGCAGAAAGTATAGTTACTTTTTTCATGATCCTGAATATAGAACTACTTCAAATCGACAAGACAATGCTTTAAACAGTGAATACTTGTTCTATATATGTTCAAATCAATAATATGCTTATTCATACTAATACAAATATGGAGATGAGGAAGAAATGGTCATTGGTTAAGGTAAATGTCAGGTTGAAAAATCAATAACCTTCCTTCAGGAATGTCTAGTATAGATGTTTACTATATGGATATTACACATGTTATTTTTATCCATGGGAATACTTAGTATTTTTTGATAGATCAAGAAAATGCTCTGTTTTATGAAGTGGCTATGAAACATTTTGGAAGCATTTCTGGGTTATCAACAACTGAATTTGCTTTCATATGTTTGAGAATACTTGAGGCCAATTTCTTTGTAATTTTATTTACAAGTTATAGAAAAAATATGCAAATTTTATTCATTATGTTATTGAGGCTCTCCCCAAAATATCCCAGGGTGTGACAGTCACTAATGCCCTGTGTCCTCCTGGACTCACTAATTAATCAGCTCTGACTGCTCCAGCTGTGGCTGCATTTGAAGCAAGATCCCAGCAAAAGATCACATACACATAATGCATTAATTGTTCTCTATTATTGCTTTTACGATTTAAATAAGCCTTAAATAAATAATGATTTATTTAAAATCATTAAAACTAGGAGATAAATATATGTGTGTGTGTATGTATATACATTGATTGGCATTTTTTTTCATTTTTAAAAACAATAATTTATTTCTCTTAATTGGAGGCTAATTACTTCACAATATTGTAGTGGTTTTTGCCATACAGTTCAGTAGTGTTAAGTATATTCACTTTGTTGTGCAACCAAGGCACTAAGTTTTAAAAATACCTCCCTGGATGATTTTATTTTTTAAATTTATTTTTTAATATAAATTTATTTATTTTAATTGGAGGTTAATTACAATATTGTATTGGTTTTGCCATACATTAACATGAATCCACCACAGGTATACATGTGGTCCCCATCCTGAAACACCCCCCCTCCTCCCTCCCCATACCATCCCTCTGGGTCGTCTCAGTGCACCAGCCCCAAGCATCCAGTATCATGTATCAAACCTGGACTGGCGATTCATTTCATATATGATATTATACAAGTTTCAATGCCATTCTCCCAAATCATCCCACCTTCTCCCTCTCCCACAGAGTACAAAAGACTGTTCTATACATCTGTGTCTCTTTGCTGTCTCGTATACAGGGTTATTGTTACCATCTTTCTAAATTCCATATATATGCGTTAGTATACTGTATTGGTGCTTTTCTTTCTGGCTTACTTCACTCTGTATAATAGGCTCCAGTTTCATCCACCTCATTAGAACTGATTCAAATGTATTCTTTTTAATGGCTGAGTAATACTCCATTGTGTATGTGTACCACAGCTTTCTTATCCATTCATCTGCTGATGAACATCTAGGTTTTTTCCATGTCCTGGCTATTATAAACAGTGTATCGATGAACACTGGGGTACACGTGTCTCTTTCAATTCTGGTTGGCATTTATATAAGGATAAGAGCATCTTTGTTTAGTCCACTATTTTCCTGAAGGAAATAATAGTCACTTTATACCAGCATGCTGCTGCTGTTGCTGCTACTGCTAAGTCGTTTCAGTCATGTCCGACTCTGTGCGACCCCACAGATGGCAGCCCACCAGGCTCCCCCATCCCTGGGATTCTCCAGGCAAGAACACTGGAGTGGGTTGCCATTTCCTTCTCCAATGCATGAAAGTGAAAAGTGAAAGTGAAGTCGCTCAGTCATGTCCCGTGTCCGACTCTTCCAGACCCCATGGACTGCAGCCTACCAGGCTCCTCTGTCCATGGGAGTTTCCAGGCAAGAGTACTGTAGTGGCAGCCATTACCTTCTCCGATACCAACATGAATTAAGCATGAATTAAGCTTTAATCAACATGTAGTTGTTTCAGTGATGTGGCACCATCAAGATATGCTTTAGAAGAAACAAAGAAAGCAAAACTTTACAGGTTGAAGAGAAATATCTTTTAGTTACCCTGACCTTTTTTATGACCTTTTTTGTTATTCTTTCACACCTCTGAAATATTAATCCTGTAAATGAAAAAAAAAAGTGTCCTTCGCTGAGTTTTTAATATGAAATATGATTTTTGAATATGATTATGAAAAGCCATGTTTCATGTTCAAGGAATTTCTAGATAACTTGTCAAGGACACTGACATAATAAAATACTTAAATATAACCTAGATATAACGGATTTTGATGAAGGGAAATCCAGACCTCCAAAAATAGGGAAAAATCTTGAGTGAGAGAGGTCCTGGCAGGTGGTTATCTTCTGCCTTTAGCAAACAGAGTCAAGAGAAAACATTCAGAATGGCCAATCCTAGTACTGATAAAATTATGAATTAGTAGGAAGTTATTCTAGCTGGAGAAAGAGTGAGTTGGAAGGGCCCATCTGAGAACCTCCCAATGTGGGTGTGGATTGCCTCACAGGGTGTGTCATATTTAGGCTTTCCATGGGGGATTTGGAATCTCTTTTCAGTAGCAAACTCCTAACTTCTCTGATAGATATTGCTAGTTTACTAATTAGTATTTATGAGTTACCTCTGTGTGTACTGGGCTCTTACCCAACTTTTTGGTGATACTAATTAATTAAAATTAAATTGAACGATGTAGAAAGTGCTTTAGAGCCAAATATAGCTACATAAATTGTGTGTGAAGCTTTGTTCTACAAAATTCAGTTCAGTGCAGTTCAGTTCACTCAGTCGTGTCTGACTCTTTGTGACCCCATGGACTGCAGCACGCCAGGCCTCCCTGCCTATCACCAACTCCCAGAGTTTATTCAAACTCATGTCCATTGAGTCGGTGATGCCATCCAACCATCTCGTCCTTTGTTGTATCTTTCTCCTCCTGCTTTCAATCTTTCCCAGGATCAGGGTCTTTTCAGATGAGTCAGTTCTTTGCATCAGGTTGCCAAAATATTAGAGTTTCAGCTTCAGTATCAGTCCTTCCAATGAATATTCAGGACTGATTTCCTTTAGGATGCACTGTTTGGATCTCCTTGCAGTCCAAGGGATTCTCAAGAGTCTTCTCCAACACCACAGTTTAAAAACTTCAATTCTTTGGCGCTCAGCTTTCTTTATAGTCCAGTTCTCACATCTATACATGACTACTGGAAAACCCATAGCTTTGACTAGACAGACCTTTAATATGCTAGGTTGGTCATAACTTTTCTTTCAAGGAGCAAACGTCTTTTAATTTCATGGTTGCTGTCACCATCTCCAGTGATTTTGGAGCTCTATTTGCCATGAAGGCATGGGACCAGATGCCATGATCTTAGTTTTAAGTCAACTTTTTCACTGTCCTCTTTTACTTTCATCAAGAGATTCTTTAGTTCTTCGCTTTCTGCCATAAGGGTTTTTTCATCTGCATATCTGAGGTTATCTAAATTATCTCATGGAGAAGGAAATGGCAACCCACTCCAGTACTCTTGCCTGGAAAATCCCATGGACAGAAGAGCCTGGTAGGCTACAGTCCACGGGGTCGCCAAGAGTCAGACACAACTGAGCGACTTCACTTTCACTTTTCACTTTCATGCATTGGAGAAGGAAATGGAAACCCACTCCAGTGTTCTTGCCTGGAGAGTCCCAGGGACGGGGGAGCCTGGTGGGCTGCCATCTATTGGGTCACACGGAGTTGGTCACGGCTGAAGTGACTTAGCAGCAGCAGCAGCAGCAGATTATCTCAGGTTATCTAAAAAGTTAGAGGTCTACAAATGTCAATGTTAAATCTGTTGTTAATAAATGTCATTAAAATTATGAACTCTGTAAGTCAATATGACTCATAGTCTCTTAAGTTAAAAGTTTCTTTCTCAGTTTTCAGTTTTCCTCATTTCTTGTGTATCACACATCATGGGACTAAGGGACTTTTAAGAGCAAGTTGGTTAAACTCTTTAACTCTCCAATGAGAAAGAAATATGGAAGGAGGTGGAATGAAATGTGTAATTTTCAGAGAGCATTAGGTCATGGGGTTGTTGGATTTTGCCTTCTCTGACATTTAGACCCTAGACTCTAGTAACTAAATCCTACAGGAAATGTACATATTTAGATTTTTTAATAATACCAGGTTTGACCATCATTAAATTTCAACATAGTGTTTGGCCAGAGGCTATGTGTCCATCTTTCAGGGATATGACAAAAGTTTTTAGCATTCCATGAAGTCATAGGGGTTTGAAGTTAAGTCTAAATGAGTTCTATGGTCAGAACCAAGAGTGAGAACCTCTAATGCTACATTATCTGAATTATCTGAAATGTCAAGTGATTTTTTGTTGTTATTGTTGTTATGTACTTATTCTGAATTGATATATGTAAAGACCACATTTTATTTTTTTAAGACAAGGAGATTTTGAGCCTCTGGGCACTGAATTTGTATCTTATATTGTTTACCATCAACTCACTAGTTTTCATTTACTGTCTTTTGTGTGTTCCAACTTTCTAATGATTACTGGTAATTACCAAAACTTGGGGAAGAGCAAACATGGAAAGTACGTTCTCTGGATGTTGATATAGTTGCATCACTAAATATGTTTGGCAGAATTCCCAGAGATGGCGAAGTTTACAAGCAACAGTGTACAAGGACTAAGTCATACTGTTGGGCGTGCATAATTGATCTAAAAAATAAGTAGCATCATCCTCTGGAAGTGGGCGTTTTTCTCTCAGTTTTAGTTGGATTTTTCCACATTTGAATTTTATTAATACTTCAATAATTTTTATTAAGTTCTTACTCTCTGCCATGCAATAAATATTTATGCCCTCATAGTTTACATAATAATAAATTTCAGAGATTAAAAAGGGTAGGGAATTTAGAATTTTTCTAACAATTTTTATTAATTTTCTCAAAAGAATCTATTAGATGTGTGGTCTATTATGACTTGACCTGTTTTGCCAGTTCCTTCCCTTCACAAATCACTATCATTTTCCTCCTCTGATTGCAGGAAGGTTATGTCTTTAATAATATCTTCTACTTTGATTTATTCTGAGTTAGAAATGTTTAAAAAAAAAAATGTAGCTCGTAGTCACTTGGCCAATATTCAATAAAAATGTCAATTCTTCCTTGTAATTAATTCCTCACCCTCTGTCACAAAAAATGTATTTTTCTTTAATGATCAGAGAAAGTACATAGGATACAACTCTTTGAAAAAGGAATAAGTCAGTGAACTCTCTATGAGGCCAGGAGGAAACCAGAGGCTTTGTCTTCCTAAAGATAAAGGTGATATAATGTTGGGGAATTGAGTAAAGCAACTTGATCTTTTGTTTACAAATGTCAAGTATAAATTCTGCAAGATCTTGAGATATTCTTGGCCAATATGTTTGTCTTTTTTTTAAACAAAGAACATTGATAATTTGAAGAGTTAACAAAGATAGGAATACCCATAGTGCTAAACCTCACAAAGCTTGCAGTATAATTATAAATTTTACAAAAATATTGATTGACATAAAGTGGTAGGTAATACAAATTAAAAGACAGAAAAAAATAAATGCTTACATGTAAAAGCTATAATTGCCAATACTTGGCCTTCATCTTCATTATTCTAAATAGTGTGAGGTATCCAAACATACATAAACGAATTAAATACAGCTCCTATCCTTAAGTAGAACATAGTATGATTGGTTAAAGCAGGTATAAATCTATAGCTAAAATCATGGCCCTACAAATCATTATAAACACAGCTTGTGACAAATAATTATACGTTCTCATAAAATTATCATAATAGCCCTGTAGAATAAATACTATTTATTATAAATCGTGGACTACACTGCTAGGAATCTATACACTTTCCCCTTTCATGCCACCTTCTATGTGATGGAACACTAGTGTTCTAAGCCAATTTCAGTAACCATATTCCCTTATTTTACAGCCTCTCTTGAGATATGATAGACTATAACTAAATTCTGGACAATGGTATGTAACTGAAAACCTGCCAACAAGAGTGAGAGAAGTCTTGAAAAGCTTTGCTTCTTGCTAAGAGGACAGAGCCATACTATGTTAATGTGTAATCTGTATATGAAAGCAGCCATCCTATGACCATGAAAGAACAAAAATGAGGACAAAATCCAATCACTAAGCGTGGTAGAGAAGAAACAGTGAAAGAGGTTGCATTCCTACTGGCAATACAGAGCAGCAAACAGAGCAAACAACTGCAGCAAACAATTTCAAAGATTCCTGGTGAGAAAAATTCACCTATATCTTTAAGCAGCTGTTAGTTAAACACTCTGTACCTTAGAGCTAAACATATTTCTAATCAACAAAAATTTATCTTACCGGTAGTATGTGTTTACTGAGACCATGAGACCTTAAGTGAAGGACATAAGACCTGAATTGACTCGAAAATTCATGCTTATGTGTTGAACTAAAAAAAAAAAAAAGAAAGAAAGTAGAGGAACAAATTGTTATGTTTAGTACAGCATATCAAGAAAGGATCTCTAGAGATAATATGGTGTGTGGACGATCTTATAGCAAAAGGACAGTGCTCATTTTTAGAATGTTTTCAGTGTAAGATGTATAGTAAGTATTTAAGATGTATAGTAAGGCTCAGTATTTGCCAATCCAACAGATTTTAGAAAAGTCTTTACTAAGATTTGAGAGGATATACTAGAAATGGTAGAGATGCATAATTTGTCTAAGTTCAATTTGCCAAAAGCAAACTTATTATTCTTAATGAATATCCAAGTATTTTTAAAATTTTAGATGAAAGTTTGGCTTGCTTTACAACCATACCTGGAGAGTCAGGCGAATGGCATCTTTCACCCTTTTTTTTTTTTTTGGTCAGAAACATACATTATCATGCAGAAATTTTATATGGATTCTTCACAGGGCAAGCCCTGGTGAAGCTGAGCTTTGGTTTACTGATGACTGTGTTCTGTGATGACCATTTAGCTTGCCTGTTCCTATTATTTCACGTTTAAAAACAGATGGGCAAGTATAATACGAAACAAGTAAAATATAATGTTCAAACCATAAAAAATTGGACTGCATGGCCTCAGAGGCCATGTTCATCTTGAATCTGGGTGGATCTCTGAATTTTCTTTGTGCTTAAATGAGCTCTGCTGATGTAGTTACTGAGAAACATTTATTATTTGAGACATTGTGTCTGAAGTTTGAAGGAGAATACCTTTGGTTTTTTACTCCTTTCCTCTTCCATTAAGACTTTTTGGTTTATTTTTTTGTTGTTGTTTTCTCACTTTTCTTTTTGGGCTTTTATATGGTAGAGTGTGATTTCCAGAATGCTTTTTCTTTTTCTATATTCAAATAATTTAATCTTTATCACCAGTATAACAACACTTTTTAATGTATATGCATGTATTTTCTATACTTTTATTTCCTAAACTAAAATTTTGAGTTCCAAAGAAATGTATTCAATAAAACAGATGAGTATAAATTTAAAGCATAAAATTAGGAGTTGGGGAATTATGAGTGACGAGAAGGGAATAAAATGTAGATGTGAAAACCTGTATTTCTAAAAAGTTCTTAAAATGAGCTATGAAAATTGTCCATAGATACCATTTACTGAGTGCTTACTCTGTACCAGGCATTACATTATACCATCCACTTTACACCTTTCTCCCCCAAAACACACACAAGTAGTCTGGATACAAAGAACTGGTTCACTAGTAGTTTCAAGAAGTGCTTGAACACTGAACCTATCACAGTTAATTTGCTTCATATAATCAGTTTATTTCAATTTAATCATGACTTAGAATCACATATGATCCTCTTCTTAGAGATATTAAGCTGATAAAAATGTACTGTTAAGTGGCATACATTTTATTTTCTTTCTTCTTTCTTTTGTTCTTTCTATCTACGTAGCTACCTATCTACCTTATATAAAAATTTGTACAGTAGGACTCTGAATCTGATTTCACTAAGGCTAAAAAAGATTGTTTAGGTTCACTTCAGTTCAGTTCACTTAGTCATGTCCGACTCTTTGTGACCCCATGGACTGCAACATGCCAGGCCTCCCTGTCCATCACCAACTCCCAGAATTTACCCAAACTCATGGCCATCGAGTCAGTGATACCATCCAACCATCTCATCATCTGTTGTCCCCTTCTCCTCCTGCCTTCAACCTTTCCCAGCATCAGGGTCTTTTCAAATGAGTCAGCTCTTCGCATCAGGTGGCCAAAGCATTGGAGTTTCATCTTCAACATCAGTCCTTCCAATGAACACTCAAGACTGATTTCCTTCAGGATGGACTGGTTGGATCTCCTTGCAGTCCAAGGGACTCTCAAGAGTCTTCTCCAAAAACACAGTTCAAAAGCATCAATTCTTCAGCACTCAACTTTCTTTATACTCCAACTCTCACATCCATACATGACCACTGGAAAAATCATAGCCTGACTAGATGGAACTTTGTTGGCAAAGTTATGTCTCTGCTTTTGAATATGCTGTCTAGGTTGGTCATAACTTTCCTTCCAAGGAGTAAGCGTCTTTTAATTTCATGGCTGCAGTCACCATCTGTAGTGATTTTGGAGCCCAAAAAACATAAAGTCAGCCACTATTTCCACTGTTTCCCCATCTATTTGCCATGAAGTGATGGGACTGGATGCCATGATCTTCGTTTTCTGAATGTTGAGCTTTCAGCCAACTATTTCACTCTCCTCTTTCACTTTCATCAAGAAGCTCTTTAGTTCCTCTTCACTTTCTGCCATAAGGCTGGTGTCATCTGCATATCTGAGGTTATTGATATTTCTCCCAGCAATCTTGATTTCATTTTGTGCTACTTCCAGCCCAGTGTTTCTCATGATGTAGTCTGCATATATGTTAAATAAGCAGGGTGACAATATACAGTCTTGACGTACTCCTTTTCCTATTTGGAACCAGTCTGTTGTTCCATGTCAAGTTCTAACTGTTGCTTCCTGACCTGCATACAGATTTCTCAAGAGGCAGGTCAGGTGGGGTCTGGTAGTCCCATCTCTTGAAGAATTTTCCACAGTTTGTGGTGATCCAAATAGTCAAAGTCTTTGGCATAGTCAATAAAACAGAAATAAATGTTTTTCTGGGATTCTCTTGCTTTTATGATGATCCAGCAGATGTTGGCACTTGATCTCTGGTTCTCTGCCTGTTGCTTAGGTTATTCAGGGTCTTTTGTGTCTCTTTACAAATTTTAAGATTTTTTATGGTTATTCTAGTTCTGTAAAAAATGCTATTGGTAGTTTGATAGGGATTGCTGCACTGAAATCTGTACATTGCCTTGGATAGTACAGTGATTTTCACAATATTGCTTCTTTCAAACCAAGAATGTGGTATATTTTTCCATATATTTGTATTGTCTTCAGTTTCTTTTATCAGCATCTTACAGTTTTTGGAGTACAGGTCTTTTGTCTTCTTAGGTATCTACAGCAAATTTCAAGTACACAAGACTGTACAGTGAACTACAGTCAACATGCTATGTAGCAGATCCTCAGAATTTATTCATCTTATAATTGAAAGTTTATACCCTTTTACCAAACTCTCCCCTTTTCCCTATCCTCATCCCTGGGAACCACCATTCTACTCTCTATTAGTTGGAGCTTTTGTTTTTAGCTTCCCTGGTGGCTCAGATGGTAAAAGCGTCTGCCTACAATGCAGGAGACCCGGGTTCGATCCCTGGGTTGGGAAGATCCCTAGAAAAAGAAATGGCAACCCACTCCAGTATTCTTGCCTTGAAAATCCCATAGATGGAGGAACCTGGTAGGCTACAGTCCATGGGGTTGCAAAGAGTCAGACATGACTGAGCGACTTCACTTCACTTCATATATATTTTTAATTGGAGGCTAATTACTTTATAATACTGTATTAGTTTTGCCATACATTAATATAAATCCGCCACGGGTGTACACGTGTTTCCCATCCTGAACCCCCTTCCCACCTCCTTCCCCATACCATCCCTCTGGGTCATCCCAATGCACCAGCCCCAAGCATGCTGTATCCTGCATCAAACCTGGACTGGCGATTCATTTCTTATATGATATCACACATGTTTCAATGCCATTCTCCCAAATCATCCCATCCCTCCCTCTCCCACAGAGTCCAAAAGACTGTTCTATACATCTGTGTCTCTTTTGCTGTCTTGCATACAGGGTTACCATTACCATCTTTCTAAATTCCATATATGTGCGTTAGTATACTGTATTGGTGTTTTTCTTTCTGGATTACTTCACTCTGTACAATAGGCTCCAGTTTCATCCACCTCATTAGAACTGATTCAAATGCATTCTTTTTAATGGCTGAGTAATACTCCACTGTGTATATGTACCACAGCTTTCTTATCCATTCATCTCCTCATGGACATCTAGGTTGCTTCCATGTCCTGGCTATTATAAACAGTGCTGCGATGAACATTGGGGTACACGTGTCTTTTGTTTTTAGATTCCTCATTTATAAATCGTATCATACAGTATTTATCTGTCTCTCTCTGGCTTATTTTTTTACATTCTTATTTCAGTAATGGTAATACTATTTTCTTTATCAAAGTTTTGAAAACAGTAGCATTATTCTTCTAATATTTTACTTTAAAACTTTTTCATTATACATCCTTTGCATTTCACCATAGTTTTATAATAAGCTGATAAATTTTTGAATCAAAACTCTACTGAGATTTTAATTAAGACTGCCCTGAACTATGATCTAAGAATTTACAGTTTTAATCAGGTTTGGAAATTCTTTCAACCAAATAGTAACAACCTAATAACAACCTGTGTCCTGAGAAACCTGTGTGCGAGTCAAGAAGCAACAGTTAGAACCCTGTATGGAACAACTGACTGGTTCAAAACTGAGGAGTACGATAAGGCTGTTTATTTTGTACCCTGTTTATTTAACTTACATGCAGAACACATCATGCGAAATGCCAGGATGGATGAGTTACAAGCTGGAATCAAGACTGTCAGGAAAACTATCAATAACCTCAGATATGTGGATGATACCACTGTAATGGCAGAAAGCCAAGAGGAACTAAAGAGCCTCTTGATGAGGGTAAAGGAGGAGAGTGAAAGAGCCAGCTTAAAACTCAATATTAAAAAAAAAAAAAACTAAAAATGGCATCTAGTCCCATCACTTCCTGAGAAATAGAATGGAAAAAAGTTTAAGCAGGGACAGATTTCCTCCTCTTGGGCTCTAAAATCACAGTAGTTGGTGACTGCAGCCATGAAATGAGATCAAAGAGGATATGATCAAAAAAATTATGATCAAAGAGGATAGTGTTTAGTGTGTAGCCATACAAAGAACTGGAAGCAGAAGCAAAAGCCTTATTTTTATCCATGAATTGCAGGGAAAACAAGCAAACCAAATCAAAGGAAAATTAAAAGACTAATATTGCTCAAAGTACCATTTGGTATTCTCTGAACTCTGCTAAGCTGAGAGGAACTTGTGCTTCCAGTTCTTTTTACTTATCACACAGCAGCATTTTTATTCCTTTAGAACAGCATGAAATGAAGTGACAACACTCTTAAGAGAATTGCCTGCATGCTTTTCTAAAATCTTAAATGAAACACTACTTAGATTTTCAGATGTCCTGGGAATATTTCCAACTGTTTCTCCATATTTCTACCTGCTCCAATCAATACTCTATTAAGCACAATGATTTTGTACAACTCTCAGCCATGAAATTCTATGACTAGGTTTCCCATCCTCTTGCATCATTAGACAAGAATCTCTTTACACAATTTACCAGAAAACTTCACGCAAAAAGTTCTTTGGATTACAGTAAATTAAGCCAATATTGCTAGCTTTGTCTGATATTAACTTTAATATAATGCAATTCCCACCATCACTATAGATCATCAGGGACTTCTTTTAAATTAGTCAAGCTTGTTTAAGGAGAGGCCCTTGGTAGGTTTGAATATGTTTTGATATGGTCAGTTTGCCTGGACGGCATCTAGGAAATCAGGTGAAATAATATTAAAAACCAACTAAGGTGGATCACAATAAACTGTGGAAAATTCTGAAAGAGATGGGAATACCAGACCACCTGACCTGCATCCTGAGAAAGCAGTGTGCAGGTCAGGAAGCAACAGTTAGAACTGGACATGGAACAACAGACTGGTTCCAAATAGGAAAAGGAGTATGTCAAGACTGTATATTGTCACCCTGCTTATTTAACTTATATGCAGAGTATATCATGAGAAATGCTGGACTGGAAGAAGCACAAGCTGGAATCAAGATTGCCGGGAGAAATATCAATAACCTCAGATATGCAGATGACACCACCCTTATGGCAGAAACTGAAGAGGAACTAAATAACCTCTTGATAAAGTGAAAGAAGAGAGTGAAAAAGTTGGCTTAAAGCTCAACGTTCAGAAAATGAAGATCATGGCATCTGGTCCCATCACTTCATGGGAAATAGATGGGGAAACAGTAGAAACAGTGTCAGACTTTATTTTGGGGGGCTCCAAAATCACTGCAGATGGTGATAGCAGCCATGAAATTAAAAGACGCTTACTCCTTGGAAGGAGGGTTATGACCAACCTAGATAGCATATTCAAAAGCAGAGACATTACTTTGCCAACAAAGGTCCGTCTAGTCAAGGCTATGGTTTTTCCTGTGGCCACGTATGGATGTGAGAGTTGGACTGTGAAGAAAGCTGAGCGCTGAAGAATTGATACTTTTGAACTGTGGTGTTGGAGAAGACTCTTGAGAGTTCCTTGGACTGCAAGGAGATCCAACCAGTCCATTCTGAAGGAGATCAGCCCTGGGATTTCTTTGGAAGGAATGATGCTAAAGCTGAAACTCCAGTACTTTGGCCACCTCATACGAAGAGTTGACTCACTGGAAAAGACTCTGATGCTGGGAGCGATTGGGGGCAGGAGAAGGGGATGACAAAGGATGAGATGCCTGGATGGCATCACCGACTTGATGGACGTGAGTCTGAGTGAACTCAGGGAGTTGATGATGGACAGGGAGGCCTGGCTTGCTGCAGTTCATGGGGTAGCAAAGAGTTGGACACAACTGAGTGACTGAACTGAAGTTTTTAATATTATTAATTTATTTAATTTTAAAATTAATAATTTTATTATATTTATTTATAATATATATTATATTATATTTATTATATTATAAATATTATTATTATAGTAAATTATAATAATTTAATATTATTAAAAACTAATAATAACTGTTTATTATTAAGTGAGAAAGTGATGAAGAACTGTTCTTTGTTTTATGAAAAATTATTCATTGGATTTAATGTATTTCATAGAATTGTGGAGACAGAAAATATTTTTATTTCAAAATAATTATCTCCAATATACTAAAAGTTACAATTACCTCACAAATAGTATTATCATATGCAATGTTTCTTTACTGAAAATTTAAATTGAATCTTAATAAAGGGTTTGTGGAAATTTACAAAAAGACATATACGGTAGAACTTATAAAACAGAAAATAAATTGTACAGGCAATATAAGGGAGTGATTATCTGGAAAACTAGGCTCATATAGTTATTACCTTTGAGCATTAACTTTATCTTTTTTTCAAATCTAGGTTAAATAAGGAATAAACATATATATATAAATATAGGTGCACATATATAAAATATTTTTATTATATATTAAATATTTCATGTTACACATGGATATGTTATTTATATATATTAAACTTTCTCATTATAATTATTATAACTGGAATTTATATGTTAATACGGTTTTTAAAAAATTTTTAATTGGGGTATAGTTGCTTTACAATGCTGTGTTAGTTTCTGCTGTACAACAATGTGAATCAGCTAGCCCCTCTTTTTAGGATTTCCTTCCTATTTAGGTCACCACATTGAGTAGATTTCTCTATTCTATACAGTAGGTTCTCATTATGTTGCTTAATATGTTAATATTTGATCTGAGCACAGTCAGATCATTACCCTCTCATTTTACTTCTCACAACAAATCTGTGAGTTATAAATATTCATGTCCCCTATTTTGTAGGCAAGAAAATGTAGCTTTAAAATAGTTCATCAAAAGTCACACAGCTTGTGTATGTCAGAAACAAGTTACAAATTCAAATGTGTCTGATACCATAATCTGAGTATTACTTTGCCAGAAGGTAAGAGCCTATGGACCCTGATGTTTAATTATATGATGGTTTTTACTAGATCACTGAATTATATTATGGGCTGTAGTTAAGACATTTAAATTGCTATCATTGTCTTTTGGGCAAGAAGGTTTCAGACGGTTATTGGTGTAGATTTCAAATATTTCAAATATTTAACTTTGCCTTTAATCTTGCAGTGACACATTTAATACCTATTTCTGCACACGAACATGAAGCAAACTGCACAGGTCTCTGTGAACCTCAGTTGCCATATATCTAAAAAGGGGAACTGTGATGACCAATTGCATGTGTTTGGGGAATGTTTCAGGAGACAGTGTATAAATTTCTTAATACAATTACTCATATTATGTTGCATTCAATAAACACTAATTCCCTTTACATTGACCCACAGTGTTATGTGAAAAAAGGAATTCCTGTGGGAACACATCAAGATGTTTAACAACTGACTCATTTTTCCTGATCTTATTGATTAAGTGTCCGATTTTGTCCATTATTGATTCATACTAAATGAATGTTGTGCTGCATAGTCTTGTATCAATTTTTTCTGCTGGACGGCTCCATTTTCTAGGATCACTTTCCATGCACATTTCCACATTACGGCTGGCCATCAGGAACTAGTGTTGTGGTGGGAAGGTGTAAAAGGAATAATAATTATCACAGTAGGATACAGTCATAAACATTGTGTTCTAGCTTCTCTACTCCATAGACAATTCTTATTCTCAAATTCTGGAAAAATAGTCAAAAAAATTTTTTTCTTTCAAATTTTTTTTTCTGAAAAAGAAGCTAATCATTTGTGGTACCAGATGGCAGTTTTACTGACATTTATAGAGTATCCACTATTTCTAGGCTTTTGTCCTATTTCATGGTGCTTGGATTGCAGGTTACAGGAAACTACTTAAAGTAGTTAAAGAAAAAGAGAAATCTATTGGAAGGAATCTGAGATACTTTCAAAGCCCAAACAGAGTTGGGATTACTTATTACTAATATCTCAAATTGAAAAGTATTCAGATAATTGCCACTGCTATCTCTTTTCCCTTTCTCTGCATTTCTTATTGAGATACTCCTTTCATATAGTTTTTTTCAAAAAGAGAGGCTTTTTCTGTTTCTCTATATTTAAAACACTCAGTTTACATTTCCCCTGTTTGAGCCAAAGGATATTTCTGAATCTCTGATTCAAATTTCTTAAAAACTTGGCCATCTGTTCAACTGCATCCAGTGAAGTCGACAATAGAATAATGGCTGCCAACATACTTCCCTTCAGGGGGAAGCTCTGAGAGAATGAATGTCATTATGTCCTTGGAAATATACCCAGGATGCCTTCCACAGCACTGTGCTGGATGGGTTAAGTATGCTTAAGTTAGTCTAAGTAATACTGTTAGTAACCTTGCAGATTAAGCCAACTAGAAAGCTAAAAGAATAGAAACGCTCAGTTGTAATACATTCCTGTGATTTGAATCCAGTCTGCTATAATTTTTAAACCAAATCAAACTCTTATAAAATTATAGATGCATAAAGAATATGTGGAGGCGGATTATTTTTTTCCTAAATATTTGATGCTAATTCGAACACTGCACTTGGATGTTGAATTTTGTCTTTGAGACAGGGACAGAGAAGGGGAGAGAAAGGCAGAGGGAGAGAAAGACAGAGTAGAGAGAGACAGAGAAGAAGAAGACAGAAAAGGAAGTAGAAAGGAAAGGAGAAAGAGGGGAGAAAGAGACCATTTGCAGGTATGAACATTCTAAAAGACGAGCCATTCATCAAATACCTAGAAATGATTCAACACTTATTCATAAAAACCTATATTCGTGCTTTCAAGTTTGGTGATGAGCATTTTATGAAAATCAACACAAATTATCAGAGAAGAAAATGTTAAAGCTTATCAACAAGGAGGAAGGAAAAAGAAAGATGCTGTGTTCTAGAAGAGATTTTGTTTACTTTTTTTCTTATTTGTATGTTAGGTTTGATTTAATTGTGTGTGGATAAATGGCATCATGATAGAACTGTTCTATGAGCCAAGAGTTGTGACATACACGTTCTCTCAAAGTGCTACATTCCCGTGCACTGGGGATCCAGATTAACCATAGAGTATTTGCAAAATGTAACCTAAGTTAGGTTGAAAGGTTGACTTCAGGGGGAAAGCAATTCACTATTCCATATTTCACCCCTTAGCCCTCAACTCTGATTTTCATGTAGCAAGAGATATCATGTGAAGTTTCAGATGTGAGTGGGGAAGAAAGAAAGCTGGGGTCAGGTGGGTAGAGGGAAAACAATTAATCGTTAAGTTAGTTTAAGAATTTCATACACGCAATAAACGAGGAATTCGTAATGATTATATTTGAAATGCATTTATGTATCCTAATCCCAGGAACGGGGGAGCCTAGTGGGCTGCCGTCTATGGGAGCGCACAGAGTCAGAGACAACTGAAGCGACTTAGCAGTAGCAGTATGTATCCTAAAACATGTAGTGAATTTTACTAGTAATGATTATCTACAAAGGTAAAACAGTATTGTTTAATGATTTAAAACTTTAAGAGTCACTCAGCTGGCCTTGACCTTGGACTATCAAGTTTGGCTTATCTCTAGTTGTAAATGAAGGTAAGATTTGTGGGGAAAAAAAATAATAATAATCAGCTGCAACAGGGTAAATGCCCTCTTAGTAAAATAAGGTAAGTACATGAATTTACTGAAATAGAGTAAAACTCTATCCAACAGGAAGATATGATTTTCTTCCATATACTTGATATGCCAGGGAGGGGCTGAGGAAATAATAAATCATTGAGATATGAGCTACTTTGTTTTAGACAAAAACAAACACAGACAGAGTGAAAGACTCTATTATTTTTTCTCCAACTCAACTCTTATCTCCCAAACTCCACCAGCTCCACTAGCATTCTACTCCCACTGGCAGGAAGGGGGTCCAGCACATTTAAGGAAACAAGCATTACCTCTAATAGTGACATATGGGCAAAGATGCTGGCTATAATATTTGCACATGGATACTGAGCATGTATGTGTGCTCAGTCACTTCAGTCATGTCCAACTCTTCGCAACCCCATGGACTGTAGCCCGCCAGCCTCCTCTGTCCATGGGATTCTCCAAGCAAGAATACTGGAATGGTTGCCATTTCCTCCTTCAGTAGATCTTCCTGACTCAGGGATCGAACCCCCCTCTCTTATGTCTCCTGAATTGGCAGGCAGGTTCTTGACCACTAACACCATCTGGGAAGTCCTGGTTATTATTCAGGAAGGGTTGGAGACTCCTGCCATACAAAAGGAATGGGTGGGATTCTAGCATAAGGAAAAAAATTAGAGTGACCAATTCATCCTCTATTGCCTAGGACTGAAGTTTTTCTGGAACTTGGGACCACTACTGCTAAAACAGGAAAATTCTCTCGGACAAATCAGAATAATTGGTTACCCTAGAAGAGAGAGACGGAGAAGGCAATGGCAACCCACTCCAGTACTCTTGCCTGGAAAATCCCAAGGACGGAGGAGCCTGGTAGGCTGCGGTCCACGGGGTCGCTAAGAGTCAGACACGACTGAGCGTCTTCACTTTCACTTTTCACTTTGATGCACTGGAGAAGCAAATGGCAACCCACTCCAGTGTTCTTGCCTGGAGAATCCCAGGGACAGGAGAGCCTGGTGGGCTGCCATCTATGGGGTCGCACAGAGTCGGCCATGACTGAAGCAACTTAGCAGCAGCAGCAGCAGAAAAGAAAGATGGATAAAGAGTTAAACGTGTAAATGGTTCACTTAGGACTGTTAAAAGGCTTCCTAATAGCTCAGTTGGTAAAGAATCAGCCTGCAATGTGGGAGACCTGGGTTCAATTCCTGGGTTTGGGAAGATTCCCTGGAGAAGGAAAAGGCTACCTATTCTAGTATTCTGGCCTGGAGAATTCTATGGACTATATAGTCCATGCTGTCACAGAATCAGACACAACTGAGCAACTTTCACTCACTTCACCCACTCACTCAGAGTCCTTAATGGTTTTGACTTGAGACTTTGCCAAGCTCACTTCATAGCCTTATGAAATAAGGTGTTGTATTTTGGCTTCCCAAGTGATTCAGTGATAAAGAATCTACCTGTAGTGCAGGAGATGCCAGTTCGATCCCTGGCTTAAAAAGATCCCCTGGAGAAGGAAATGGCAACCCACTCCAGTATTCTTGCCTGGGAAATCCCATGCACAGAGGAACCTGGCGGGCTATGGTCCATGGGTTCACAAACTGTCTGACATGACTTAGCAACCAAACAGCAACAGCATCTTATACTTAGGAGCTAAAAAAGAGATGAGGAACAGTTACCTTTCCTTCTCCCTCCCAAATTCCAAAACATACATGCATTGTGTACCATTTTGCTATATTAAAACCAAACCTTTCAAAAGTATCTCATTATTTTTTTTTATATTCCCACTATGTATTGCTTTGGGAAATGTGATAATCATACAGCTAAATGTTATAATTTTACGTAACATTACAAAAGTTTCTTCTTAGTCTTTTAACAATTATATATTTAACAGCCATGTAAACAGTAATGGTACTAATATACCATTTCAGAGTGATTGAGGTTTAGTTACATTCAGTTTGTTTTTTAAAAATGATCGATGATTCATTTATAAGCATCTTTTTGTAGCATATTTAATTGTCAAGCTATTACCTCAGAATAAATTTCTGTGGTCAGATCACTATGTATTTATACATGTATGTCTTTAGAAGTATTGTGACTTTCTAGCTTATTTCTTTGAAAAAATGTATACTAATTTGAATACTAGTGATAGTATATGCTTCAATTTTACTAAAACTTTGTTAGCAATGTGTATTTTAATTGATTTTCTAATAATTCTGCTCATGTAAAAATAGTAACAGGGCTATTTTAATAAACATTCATTTTATGATTCTCAAGCATGAACATTATCCCATGTATATGTTTACGCTTGCTTTTCCTTTTATGAAAATTGACTCTTTGTATTATTTTAACTTTAAAAAATTTACACTCTGAAATGTGGAAGTTTACATTTAGGCATTTTATGCTTCTGGTAGTCTGAATTGCTTGCAAGGCTAAAATAAAAAAAAAAAGTTCAATCTGGCATTTCCATTTACAATGCTGTAACATACATTAGTATGAATGACACATCACATCACCATGAGTGATATTTGATAGATGACTGGGACAGCTGCAGAACAAAACTCTTTAGATCATGTTTACAGCTTCAATGATACCAGATGCTCTTTTCCTAAAGCTGCCTTATTGACTGAGTCTGAAATGACTAACGGGTAAAATAAAATTAAAGAGAAAAAGTGTGATAAATGAGCATTTGGAAGGCAAAGTCAAGGATATAAACAGGTAACATTCCCCTTGAGACCATGTTTTTAAAAGACAGACTATAATTCTTCTGAACTACACAATGTAAATAACACGGAAGTTGGTTTTAAAGTATAATTGATTGCACTGTTTACAGGAAGACATAAATCAGAAGACAAGCAAAACAAGAGTGGGACATATAAAAAGAAACAGAATGTAGAATTGAGGCATGAGAATGATGAAGAGAGATCCTAAGTTGTTAGCAAAATTATAAACCTTTCCTTTTTATTTTTCAATTATTTTTCTAGATTGTGATGGTTAAAGTGATTAACACTAGTACGGGAACTGAAAAATAGCATGCCTGGGTCAGAAGTTCCCACAAAGCCTAGTATGCAGTATAATTTTTATTTGGCCATAATTAATCACCCTTTTTCTCTAGCTTACATTTGAAAGCAAAGGATAAATGTTAAAGATAGGTTCTGAAGGAGTCAGAAATTTCTTCACAGTTATATCTTCTATTTTGGCTGATAAAACACATCCCAGTAAAGTCTGACATCTGCATTTGAGACTGACTCACGCTACTTGGGACTTCAGGACCATCTCCATCTGTGCTATTTATACCGTCTATCTAACCTGGATAAGGGTGTTTCTGCTGTCACCAGGCCTGTTACAAAACCAAGTTTAATGCAATTTGTATAATTAGGTAAAACAGTTCTGAATATGATTAAGTGTGCCTGTCCTGGAATTTTTTTGCTTGTGATTTTTGGGGAGACTAATATTTTAAGAATTCAGTTGTCCTTCCAGACAATCTAGACTTCAGCGCACCATCATTAGGTGAGAACAAGTTCAAATTCCAAAAATTCCACCATCCTAGCTGGTATGGGTCCTTAAAAAATGATTTAATATTTTTGGGTTTCATATCATATAAAATGTATATAAATACTATGTGACATCTTTGGGGGGATTGAAAATAGCTCTCTTTCAAAAATTTATAAAAACAAAGAAAGAAAGAAAAAAAAAAAACTTGGCCCCTGGGAGGAAAGTAGCCTTTCAAATGCTGTGCTTTCTTTTCTTCTATTTATATTTTAGCTGGTGGTACTTTAGTAGATCAACATTTAGTCCCCAAGACATCACATTTGCTCTGAACATTTGTCTGTGTTTTCTGGATAGCTACATACATGTTCAATTGATTTTGACTATGCAAATATATCTACATTTGGATGAATGGTTAATGACCCTAAAGAAGTTTGGAAACATTGGCCATAGCAATAAGACAGTCTGTTGGAAGTCATACATGGCTAAACAAATGCAGAGACTGATAGAGATACATACATATATATATATGTGTGTGTGTGTGTGTGTGTGTGTGTGTGTGTGTTTGTACCCTCACATAAATGTACTCAGAAAATGAATTTGCCACATACATATATAGTACTGTGATCTAATTTCCAATCTGTAACATTTATTTATGAAAAATATCGCATTCTGCTTTTTAACTGTTCTTTAAAAATACATTTTACTGGCTATAGAATATAGCATTTTGAATGTATTGCATTCTTGATAATATTTTATTAAAAGATGTTTTGATTTCCTCTAGATTCATGATTAACATTTGGAGAAGATATCTGCCATAATCTATGAGTTGCATTTCTGTTGTCTCTTTCAAATAGATTTACATAATGAAAAATATCTATATGGATATCTCAGTGGCTAGAAATTTGTTAAATTATCAGGATCAGATCAGATCAGATCACTCGCTCAGTCGTGTCCGACTCTTTGCGACCCCATGAATCGCAGCACGCAAGGCCTCCCTGTCTATCACCAACTCCCAGACTTCACTGAGACTCACGTCCATCGAGTCAGTGATGCCATCCAGTCATCTCATCCTCTGTCATCCCCTTCTCCTCCTGCCCCCAATCCCTCCCAGCATTAGGGTCTTTTCCAATGAATCAACTCTTCGCATGAGGTGGCCAAAGTACTGGAGTTTCAGCTTTAGCATCATTCCTTCCAAAGAAATCCCAGGACTGATCTCCTTCAGAATGGACTGGTTGGATCTCCTTGCAGTCCAAGGGACTCTCAAGAGTCTTCTACAACACCACAGTTCAAAAGCATCAATTCTTAGGCGCTCAGCCTTCTTCACAGTCCAACTCTCACATCCATACATGACCACAGGAAAAACCATAGCCTTGACTAGACGGACCTTTGTTGGCAAAGTAATGGCTCTGCTTTTGAATATGCTGTCTAGGTTGGTCATAACTTTCCTTCCAAGGAGTAAGCGTCTTTTAATTTCATGGCTGCAGTCATCATCTGTAGTGATTTTGGAGCCCAGAAAAATAAAGTCTGACACTGTTTCCACTGTTTCCCCATCTATTTCCCATGAAGTGGTGGGACCGGATGCCATGATCTTCGTTTTCTGAATGTTGAGCTTTAAGCCAACTTTTTCACTCTCCACTTTCACTTTCATCAAGAGGCTTTTGAGTTCCTCTTCACTTTCTGCCATAAGGGTGGTGTCATCTGCATATCTGAGGTTATTGATATTTCTCCCAGCAATCTTGATTCCAGCTTGTGTTTCTTCCAGCCCAGCATTTCTCAAGATGTACTCTGCATATAAGTTAAATAAACAGGGTGACAATATAAGCCTTGACGAACTCCTTTTCCTATTTGGAACCAGTCTGTTGTTCCATGTCCAGTTCTAACTGTTGCTTCCTGACCTGCATACAAATTTCTCAAGAGGCAGATCAGATGGTCTGGTCTTCCCATCTCTTGAAGAATTTTCCACAGTTTATTGTGATCCACACAATCAAAGGCTTTGGCATAGTCAATAAAGCAGAAATAGATGTTTTTCTGGAACTCTCTTGCTTATTCTATGATCCAGCGGATGTTGGCAATTTGATCTTTGGTTCCTCTGCCTTTTCTAAAACCAGCTTGAACATCAGGAAGTTCACGGTTCACATATTGCTGAAGCCTGGCTTGGAGAATTTTGAGCATTACTTTACTAGCATGTGAGATGAGTGCAATTGTGCGGTAGTTTGAGCATTCTTTGGCATTGCCTTTCTTTGGGATTGGAAGGAAAACTGACCTTTTCCAGTCCTGTGGCCACTGCTGAGTTTTCCACATTTGCTGGCATATTGAGTGCAGCACTTTCACAGCATCATCTTTCAGGATTTGGAATAGCTCCACTGGAATTTCATCACCTCCACTAGCTTTGTTCGTAGTGATGCTTTCTAAGGCCCACTTGACTTCACATTCCAGGATGTCTGGCTCTAGGTCAGTGATCACACCATCGTGATTATCTGGGTCATGAAGATCTTTTTTGTACAGTTCTTCTGTGTATTCTTGTCATCTCTTCTTAATATCTTCTGCTTCTGTTAGGTCCATACCATTTCTGTCCTTTATCGAGCTCATCTTTGCATGAAATTACCTATGATAAACTATATTTTAAATGCAGCAGTCACAGAAATACTTATAATAGGTAACTAGTATTTTGAAACTTTGTAGTTTAATCCCTCAGTGGATTTCCATCACTCTTAGACTAAAACGTACATCTTTTTTAAAAAGTGAGATATAATACACATGTTGCATCAGTTTTAGGTGTAAAACACAATGATTTAAGTATATGGTGCAAAATGATTACCACTCTAAATTCAGCTAACATCCATCACCATATACAGTTACTAATTTGCTATCTTGTGATGAGAACTTTTAAATTATACACCACAGCATTTTAAACTATTGTTATCACACTGTTCATAAAATTCACAACCTTAAATATAATCCAGGGCCCTGTATGATCTGGCCTCTGCTCACCTCTCTGCTCTTATCTCAAATAAGCCTCCTACTTTCTTCCCTCTTCTCAGCCATCCTGGTCTGCTTTAGATTTCTCAACAAAACAAGGCATTTCTTGTCTCAAGTCCACTGTGCCTGCTTTTGTCTAGGTATCACATTCTTGTCTTGATCTCTTCCTTTAGATCAGAATTTAAATATCACTTCTCTAGGAGATTTCCGTAGACCATCATCTCTAACGACTCTCAACTGCAAAAGTGAGTTTCTTTCATAGTTCTTATCCTAGAAGCAAGCTCCATCAGGACTAGAACACTCTAAGTGTTCACTATTTTATAAGATATGACTGCAAAAGATTAATAAACTAGTTGTAATACTATTTGTAATGTTGTAACTATTTCCTTTTTATCATTTCCTCTTATCTATATAGTTGGCATTTTATTTACATAATATTTTATATATTTTTACATTTAGTAGCATAGTTATTCACTTACAATTAAATTTAATCTTTATGCTTTCAAAGTCCTGGGCTACCTGAGATGAGTTACTGATGATATTTTTTTCCAAATGTTTATGAATAATTTTTACATAAAACTATCTTTCTAAAATTTATTTTGGTATATGGTGTGAGGTAATATTTATTTTCTATAAGTAGCAATACTTGGTCTATTCTTATTACACTGTTAAAATAATTCACATCTTCTTGGTTGGTTTAATATGTGTTGGTAGACAGAATCATATCTCCCCTTAAGATGTCTATATCCTTATCCTCAAAATCTATAAATAATACTTTGTCTTGCAAAAGGGACTTTTCACATGAATAAGTTAAAAATATTGACATGAGATTATCTTGAATTATCTGGGTGAGTTCAATTTGACCATAACTGTCCTTATAAATGGAGAAGGAAATGGCAACCCACTCCAGTTTTCTTGCTCGGAGAATCCCAGGGACAGAGGAGCCTGGTGGGCTTCTGTCTATGGGATCGCACAGAGTCAGACAAGACTGAAGCGACTTGGCAGCAGTGGCAGTGGCAGAATGGTATACTTTTGCCTGGAAAATCCCATGGACGGAGGAGCCTGGTGGGCTGCAGTCCATGGGGTTGCGAAGAGTCGGACACGACTGAGCGACTTCACTTTCACTTTTCACTTTCATGCAGCGGAGAAGGAAATGGCAACCCACTCCAGTGTTCTTGCCCGGAGAATCCCAGGGATGGGGGAGCCTGATGGGCTGCCGTCTATGGGGTCGCACAGAGTCGGACACGACTGAAGCGACTTAGCAAGCAAGCAAGCAAGCAAGTCCTTATAAAACAGAGGCAGCACAGTCAGAGTCAGAGGAGATGCGATAATAGAGATAAGAGGGGGTTTTCAAGATGGTACTCTCCTGCTGGCTTTGTAGATGGAGGATAGGGCCATGAGCAGAGGAATGCAGGTGACCTCTAAAAGTGGAGAAGGCAAAGAAGTATTGATTTATTCTCTCCTGGGGTAAGTAGTGTAGCTTTAGAGGTCACCTGCATTTCTCCAAGCATGGACTTTATCAGTGTGTAAAGATTTGATAACAAAGATTCAGTGAAGCTCAGAGTATATTCTTTAGACCATGTTTCATTGACTTTTTTTTATTGTCTTAGAGTAAGAGTTGTAAGCACTGAAACAATGTCACCCATTTTAAAATTCATGTAAAAATATTTTGTGATACTTATTATTCAAAGCAATCCCTTACAGTTTTAGAGGAACTTAGACTTTTCTAAGCACTTACACATACATTATCTTATTTTGGTTCTAAAAAAATCAGTTATACAAAAGGAATGATTGATCTTATTTCATTTTAAATATAAGGAAACTGAGAATCAGGGAGTTTAATTTATCCATGGTCATGTACTAAGAATCAAATCTGGAGCGGGCCAGGCCCTGACATGTTATCCTAGAAAGGAATTTGGTCATTAGAGAGAATCTCCTATAAGTCAATAAGAAAGAGTGAGATAATCTAACAGAAAAAAAAATGTAAAGATCTTTATCAGCCATCACAAAAAAGAAA
Organism: Bos grunniens; assembly: GCF_055505025.1. Lineage (NCBI taxonomy): Eukaryota > Metazoa > Chordata > Mammalia > Artiodactyla > Bovidae > Bos > Bos grunniens. Next base: position 31,269,338 of record NC_141193.1, read on the forward strand.
ATTCAGATTGTCAATAAGCCTGGAAAAAAGGTAGATAGCATTATCATGGCTTTAGTCTCTAAGTTGTGTACAACTCTATGTGACCCTATGCACTGTAGCCCACCAGGCTCCTCTGTCCATGGGATTTTCCAGGCAAGAATACTGGAAAGGGTTGCCATTTCCTCCTCCACGGGAATTTCCAAACCCAGGGATCCAACCTGGATCTCCTGCAGGTGGATTCTTTACCAGCTTAACCACCAGGGAAGCTCTGCTAACATTATTAGGAAAATGCAACGTAAAAACACAAAGATATAACAATATTTACGCACTGAAGTCGGTAAAGATAAAAATAACTGAATGAAGCTCTCCAGCGAGTTCTAAACTCATATATTGCTGGCCTCATCTGCACATATAAACATATGCCTATACTATGACCCCAAAGTTGCACTCCAAAATGAATGTCCGGTTAAGTTCACAGCAGATATACATGTGTGTGTGTGTGTGTATAGTAATAACTGCAACAGTCCAATTTGTCACAGTTAAAAAGATAAGAAGCTTGTGATATATTCATATACAACCATGTACTTCACAAATGTAATTTTTAAAAAAAATTATAGATTAATTTAATTTCACAGCCCTAATAATGAGCAAGATAAACCGAAGATAAAAATACAATGCTGCATGATTTCATTTATATAAAATTAAAAAATAAGAAAGAATAGAGGGATTATATTTTTAGGGTATATTTGAGAGAAAGCATGTAGAATCCTATAGATGTTTCACATATTGTTGTGGGTACTAGTTTTATGAGTTTCTACAGGTATAAATATAATGAGAAGTACATTTAATATATGTGCACTTTATTTTACATCTTCTTATCTTATAGGGGAGCAAAATGTTCCACCCCAAACTGCGTCTCTTTGACATGAGGGTCAATTTAGGCTGATGACTATTACGGCCACCAAAACTCAGGATGCTCCTTTTACCTTCCCCCAATTGTCTAAAAGAATGTAGAGGATCTTTTCCAATAAGGGAGCTATCACCATAGAAACTATAGTACGAACTAGATGTGTAGACAGAAAGCAACCTAGCAAAGCTCATTTATTAAAACTTTTTAATTTATGTTTAGTGATAGGATAATTGCTTTATAATACTGTGTTAACTTCTGCTATACAACATGAATCAGCCGTAAGTATATATATATCCCCTCCCTGTTGAGCCTCCCAGCTTCACCTCCTACCCCATCCTGCCCCACTACACTGTCAGAGCACTGCACTGAGCTCCTGGTTTTGTACAGCAACTTCCCAGTAGCGATCTATTTTACATATGGTAATGTACACATTTCAATGCTATTCTCTCAATTCATCCCATCCTCTCCTTCCCCTGCTGTGTCCAAATTCCATTCTCTATGTCTGCATCTCTATTTCTGCCCTGCAAATAGGTTCACAGTGCCATTTTTCCAGATTCCATATATGTGTGTGTGTTAATATACGATATTTGTTTTTCTCTTTCTGACTTACTTCACTCTGCAAAACAGGATCTACGTTCATCTACCTCACTAGAACTGATTCAGATGTGTTCTATTTTACAGCTAATATTCCATTGTACATATGTATCACAACTTCTTTATCTGTTCATCTCTATGTCTCACCATCCCTGTTTGTCCCAGTAAACATTTGTTTATCAGTTGTTTGCTTTTCCAACTCTATGTAAATTGTCTTCCTCTCTTTGTCTCAAGTCACTACCTTCACACTGGTGAGATACTCAGTTCTCCTGGGTCTCTCCTATGTGTGCATATTATAAACTTGTTTGATTTTTTTCTTGTTAATCTATCTCATGTCAATTTAATTATTAGACCAGCTGGAAGAACGTAGTAGTAGAAAATTTCTACCTCCCTGACAACCTTGACATGTTTAAAAATTTGTATAAATTTGTTTTTAAAATGTATAAAAATTAATGTGATATTTTAGGACAGCTTCTAACAGTAACACACTATATAAAGCAAAAATAATAAAGAAAAAAAGACAAATATTGTGCAAGATATTATCTTAAAACAAAGCACTGTAATTTATACTAAAGAGAAATAATAGATTATATACATGCAAACTCTTGAGAAAAAATGAACACAATTAAAAGGAATATCCAAAGTGAAACATTATTTAGACATTATTAAAAAAATATGAAAGGAAAATCAATAGCAATGAAAGAAGTTAAAGAAACCTCCCAGAAATTTAATAATAAAATAATTCAATTTCTTAATTTAAGAATTGAATCCAAAAAGCATTAACTTCTGATTACTATGTGTGTCTGGATAGGTTAAAAAATGGAGAGGAGAAAGTTTCAAGGGGGAAAAAAAACCCAAATAATATAAAAAATTGTCTTTATAACAACTTTTTTTTTTTTTTTGCTGTTTTATTCCCAGTACCTAAAGGATGAGCCCAGCCTTTAGGTTTTGGGCTTCCCTGGTGGCTCAGATGGTAATGAATCTGCATGCAGTGTGGGAGACCTGGCTTTGATCCCTAGATTGGGAAGATTCCCCTGGAGAAGGGAACAGCTACCCACTTCTGCATTTTGGCCTAGAGAATTCCATGGACAGAGGAGCCTGGCAGGCTACAGTCCACGTGGTCACAAAGAGTTGGACAAGACTGAGCTACTTTCATTCACTCACCTGAACAGAAGTCTGACATAATAACTATCAAAAGTACTTGCTGAATAAAAAAGGGCTTTTCCAGGACTGAATTTGTGAAGTAGAAAGCTCCCACCAGTTTCTCACTTCAGAGGATGGTAAACCAAATTATTATAAATATTCATAACACTAAGAAGAAACAGTAGTAGGGTTTAGAAACCTCAGAGGTAAAATCAGTTTACAATCAAAGAATGTGTGCCTTTGATTTGCTCATCTACCTCTAAAACATCTACAGCCTCCACTGACATAGCTTAGTGCTTTAATGTATGGCATCCAAGCAGCTCCTGCCATGTATAAATAGTGAACCATTCATTCTAGATTTCCATAGTCAAGGTCCCAGAGTTGTCCAGGCATGATAAATTACAGAGCTAATAAAGGAATAAATAAGAAATTAGGTGCATTATAAGAAGTAACATCTTACATACCCTAAATTTTGAAAATTTATTGTGTAGATTTGGGATGAGTGCCTTCAACATAAGAAAGTAGTTATGATTACAGGAAGCAAATAACATTGACAACACTTTCAAACAGAAGAGTATTCCTAAAGAACAATCTCATTCCTTTAAATAACCCTAATGGATTAGCTCCAGGAGCAAGTAGAAGAGAAATTTTACCCCTTTAAAATCTGCATCAACATGAAAACTTCCATATATCCTTTGTGTCATCTTTATAGCAGGATGGATGGAGAGAAATCATTGAGCTCCACATTTTAAAAAAATTTGGGGGGGTGGATGTGTTCAACAAAGACTTTAAATGCTCAAAGCAGGAGATAGATACACTGTCAAAGTCATTACAGTGGCTGAGAAGACTTGACTTTGCTGACCACCATTGACAAACTTTCTCGTCTTTTGTTTTCCTCCAGTTTCACTACCTTCTTGGTCTTGTTTGAACATAGAAAGCATAAATCCCTTCCAGAATTTTCCTGTATCTGCGAAGCCTTCCCTTGAATGTTGTTGTTTACTTGCTAAGTCCTGTTCACCTTTTTGGGACCCCATGGACTGTAGCACATCAGGCTCCTCCGTCCTCTACTACCTCCTGGAATTTGCTCAAATTAAATTCCATTGAAGCAGTGATGCTATCTAACCATCTCATCCTCTGTCAGCCCCTTCTCTTTTTGCCTTCTATCTTTGACTCTTCAATCCCTTGAATACCCATATGGAAAACTCCCTCACCTCCCAATAAGGCTTTGCTTTCAACCTTTATTTGGCCATTACATGTAGGAATTAGCCAAAGATTGGTTTGAAGGTTTCACTCTAAAGAGCTTTGCCTTGCTGATATTAATCATGGAGAATGGAAAGAGAACAGAATGAATATTAAAGTGTATTTGTCTCTCAAGATGATCTTTATCAAATTATCAGAAACAGCCAAACCTAGGAGAACTCAAAGAATTGGAAAAAAAAATTCCTTTCTCTTTGTCTCTTTGTATAAAATAAAGAGAGAAAAAAAAGTAGACTGTCCAGGCAAAGACATAAAGGATTTCGGATCCTAAAGGATTCATTATTCTGTCAGACCAGCTGCATCTTCATACCCAGGGTAAAGTCCGATAATAATAGAAATATTGCTGTAGAATTCAAAGAAAAACTCTTGCTAACAAAAGATACAATGATTTGTCCATAAATAGTAGTGCAATTAAAGTTAAGAAATGAGCTAAGAGGGACCTAGAGACTGTCAGACCTAGTGAAGTAAGTCAGAAAGAGAAAAACAAATAAATTTACAAATATCATACATGCAGAGTCTAAAAAAATGATGCAAATAAATCTATTTACAAAGCAGAAATAGAGACACAGACATAAAGAAGAAACACAGACTTTTGAACACGAATGAGGGGAAATGGGTGTGGGATGCATTGGGAGATTGGAACCGATATATATAAACTTCTATGTATAAAATACATAAATAATGAGAATACTGTATAGCACAGGGAACTCTACTCAATGTTCTGCATTGAACTAAAAGGGAAGGAAATCCAAAAAAGAGGGGATATATGAATACATATAGCTGATTCATATTGTTGTATAGCTGAAATTAACAAGCATTGTGAAACAACTATACTCCAATAAATTTTTTTAAGTTTGTAAAAGATTAAGGGTGATAACAGGAAAGAGAAGAGATGATTTGTTTCCATTAATTTATACCCATTAATAGCAAATGGAAAAGGTTGTCCAGATAAACCTCTCAGAGGGATGAGCAAAATCTACCAACTTCTAATTCATCTATTTACTAGTTTGGGATGGATTACTTTCATCTGTATCTCAGGAAGAAAAATTCAGGCTGAATGTTGGGAATTAATAATATGAACCTTATTTGGGGAAAAGCAATTTAATATTGTTACAAACTCAGCATAAATTTCTTTTCAAAGAAAAATAAGGGATAAATTGTACTCTAACAGAAGTCACAGAACAGTTAAACCTGGTTTTAATCTGGGAGTGGGAACAAATGACAACTTTATGTCTTATATTTTGATTAGCTGTAAGTATATCATTCTTGCTCTCAAGTACAGAAACTGTCTATGTAGAATATATTTTAGGTACTCAATATATGTAAAGTGAATTACATTATTTTCCCACTGAAGAATGAAGATTTATTCACAAAAGGATTGGTATTTTTCTTTGACAGGTCTAGATGTCTCAGCTTCTAGTTCAAAATAGAAAATCTAGAAACAGTGATCCTTACATGCTCCAGCCAACAAATCTTATTTTGCAGAATTCTTAAACTTTGATATAACCTGCTACATTGTGGTTTTGAAAGATGACTCTGTCCTCTTGACTTTTACAGTCTCAGATCAAATTCTGTCTGTGCAGTTAAAACATCTGTGCCCTTTGTTTCCAATCAACAATGAAGAATTCATTTATTTTCACCATAATGCCCAGTGACTCATTTGGCTTGCCATTCAAAGACGGGAAGTAGATACACTTTGTGCTCACAACTGTACTTAACCGAATAAATGTTTAATGGTGGATAGTGTTAGTTGTTTAGTTGTGTCCGACTCTTTGCAACCCCATGGACCGTAAGCCACCAGGCTCCTCTGTCCATGGGATTCTCCACACAAGAATACTGGAGTGGGTTGCCATTTCCTTCTCCATTAGTGGTGGATAAGGGTTATTATAATTGTTAAGTCCATCCCCTGAACTACAGTCATCAATTACAACTATCACAGGACATTTTCTAAATAACATACCTCCCTTGTGAAAGCCCTTCTGAAGTACTTCACCTGCATAATATATACCCAATTTGATTGCATTCCAGTTTTTTTTTTTTAATCTATTTAGCTATATTTAGAAAGAATGGTAAAAAAGAAAGAAAAACATGCATAGGGAAAATCAAAAAAGAAAACTGAAGTAAGTGGATATGAATGGCAGAATTGTTTTATAAGCAGCCTTGAAAGAAAAAAAGGAAATTGAACAAAGCAAACTCAGGTAATGGTTGCAAAACCATGCTAATAAAAAACAGGGGACTGAGACATATTTAAGGGAGGCTGAGTAAATTAATTCATTTACTTATTCAGCCATTCATCCAGCAAATGCTTATTTTTCAATTATGAGACATGCATATAAAAATACTGAGGATAGATATATAAATCCAACTACTATAATCCTTAAACTCACAGAATGCTGTCCAGTTGGAAAACAGACATTAAGTTAATAATGCCAGAAGTAATAATACAAGTATGATTATCCAGACCAAGCATTTCTGACATGCTATGTGAACCTGGAAATAAAGTCACTGTGGATGATGCTAACAGTGTATGTGGAACACTAGCTGGGATCACTCTCCTGTATCCTTCCTGTGCAACTGTCCTGATGTTAAGAATGTCTGCCTTGAACATTCACATTTTTTCATTATCTCTTTGAACAACAGAAGGAAAAAGGCAAGAGCTATTTCAAAAAAACCGAACAACTACAAAAAAAAGTCATACTCAAAAATAGAGTTAAATTGTGTAGTTTATAGTCTTTACTACGCATAGACCAGTTCTGGTCATTTCAAAAGTTCTCAAAAATTTACCTTTAATCCTTTTTTCCACCAACTTACATTGATGAAATAAGCTGGAGAGTTTAATATTTAAATGTATTCAATTTCAAATATTCTGAGAATCAGGGATTTATCACAAAATTAAATTATGTTATGCATGGAAACAAAGCTGGATTAAATGAATTGGCAAAGCATAAAATAACACCTATTCTGATTTAAAGGTGCTATTCTGTCAGGGGCAGAGTTGTAACAAAGGGGGAACTTTCTAGGTCATGTAGGAATCCCACACGGAAAGCAGCATCCATTTTTAAATGACAACATGTTATTTGTGAAGCTGAGTCTTATGGAGGTCCTTATTTGGAAATCCTCCTATGTAAGTCGTTGGGTGTCTGGGAGGTATAACTTCTGTAACCTTTGTATCATGCTCAGATGGATCTAAAGTAGCCTGAAAGTGCTAAGAGAAGAGGATCTGACCAAATTACTCTTTTTCTCACTGCCAAACAGCACTAAAGAGTTGAGACTATTTGCAACTCAGAGATACTTAGGTAGCAGTTTCCTCCTAAATTACATTACAAAGAAGTTTATTGTGTTATGTTTTAGTCAAAGGACGGAAAGAGCTAATAGGTATCAAAAACAGAAAGGACTGTTTAAATATTAGACATCATATTTTTCTGCAATTTTATGTGTTAAATGTAAAAAATAAAAAAAATCCGCCCTGTTGGGAGCTTCATGTTTCTTCACTACTGATACCCCTCCTCTTACTCCCATGGGAGGATACCTTCACTGAACACTTACTGTGTCACGTCACTACTGTTTGCCATATACTGATTCATAAAATACTTATAAAAATTCTAGAAAGTATATCCTGCTATTGTCCCCATTTTATAGATGAGGTACAAGGTTGTGCAAGTTGTACAAAGCCAACCTAAGTTTACACACCTGTACATTCTGGCTCCAGAATCTGCACTCTTAACTATCTCTTCACAACCATGCCTTTGCCACTTTTCTGACCCTGCCTTACATATTTCCACTGCAACTTATTTTAAGTAAAACTTGTCAGATTTTGGTTTCAAATGCATATATAATATTCTCAAAGAATCCTTTGTTTTTTCTACTTCTAGAAAAAACACTCCTATGTAGATACGAAGTCCCTCCTAGGTGCTATTAAAGAATTCAGAGTTAACAACACTCATCACACTGTTTCAATTACCTTTCCCCCTCTATCTTCCCCACTAACTTGAGATTCTTAAATGCAGACAGATTATATTCCCAAGAGTTCATGGGATCTATTCATGAGTGTACAGAAGTACATGAACGTTATGTGAAGATGTTATTGCTCAGTCATTCAATCATGTCTGACTCTGCAACCCCATGGACTGCAGCACGTCAGGCTTCCCTGTCCTTCACTATCTCCCAGAGCTTGCTCAAACTCATGTCTATTGAGTCAGTGATGTCATCCAACCGTCTCATCCCGTCGTCACCTTCTCCTCCTGCCTTCAATCTTTCCCAGCATCAGGGTCTTTTCCAATAAGTCGGCTCCTTGCATCAGGTGGCCAAAGTACTGGAGCTTCAGCATCAGTCCTTCCAATGAATATTCAGGGTTTATCTGCTTAAGGATTGACTGGTTGGATTTCCCTGCAGTCCAAGGGACTCTTAAGAGCCTTCTCCAACACCACAGTTCAAAAGCATCAATTCTTTGGTGCTCAGCCTTCTTTATGGTCCAACTCTCACATCTGTACATGACTACTGGAAAAACCATAGCTTTGATTATATGGACCTTTGTTGGCAAAGTGATGTCTCTGTTTTTTAATACACTGTTTAGGTTTGTCATAGCTTTTCTTCGAAGGAGCAATTATCTTTTAATTTCATGGTTGCAGTCACCATCTGCAGAGATTTTGGAGCCCAAGAAAATAAAGTCTCTCAGTGATGATTTGGTAAGAATTATTTTGGAAATTGTAAGTAGCATATAAGTATCATAGCTTATTATTTCTCTTCATCATAATAAATGTATCCTATAGCAATAAAGCATCTCAGAAATGATATAAAATGTTTAAAAAATGTTTCAGAAAAGGAAAAACACTGATTTATGTCCACTTCAAAGTGCTTTCACAATGGAAAAGGTGATACACTACTGGCATTTTACAAATTAAGAAGACAGAATGAAAAGAAAATCACTTGCATGATCAAAGTAAATTATAATATTCACTTTTTACATCAGGAAGACTTAACAATGGTTTCTCATCCAGACTTGCTAAGGAACAACTGAAGGAACCATGGAACTTCATGACTTAATTCTCTTTTATTCTGTTGAAATCAAGAATGCTATAAATTGAAACTAAATTTCAGTGTATTCAGTAGAAGAACACATGACATAAAACACTCACAACATAGAACACAAGCTTCAAATGAGGATATTTCATGCAAAGAATGTCATAAAATATACGGCAGGAGTTTCGGACTAAGAACTTTGTGATAGTACAGCTCCCATTGCTTACTATTGTATTTCTAAAGGTGACCAATGGCCTAGTCAATGTTTGGATCCATGCAGTCCAGAGAGAAATGCCTGTGTTCTCAGAAGATTATGGAGGTATCCAAATGGAACTGGTAAGATCGTTATTCCAATGACAAATGGATTAATAAGTAAAGTCTACATCTAAATTAATATTAAGAATCTAGAGGCCCTGAAGAGAAAATTAGTGTAAGAAAAAGTAGGTTTGTTTTTATTTTTTGATTAGGCAGTCTTAATATTAATCAACCTTTTTGCTTTAGGACACAGAGTATCCTAAAATGAATTACTGTTCAGCTTCTTCATCTTTACCAGGCAGGTTTTTATAGCCTCCTGATCTGATGCTTATGGAGATTGAAAGAGATAATGCATATCAAGTTGTACATCAGACATTATTAAAATGCATTCTAAGTAGTTTTGGTTCAGCTATTATTATAAACTGCATATCAGTGATGGTGGTCCTACTTCTCAGAAAATTAAACTATCAATTATTTCATTTTCTAATAAGTAAATATATTGGTCAAGTTTCTCCAAACAAATAGAACCAATGGAATGTGTATGTATATCATTGGGCTATATTAATATATAAACAATACAATATATACAACAAAATATATATGTCCCCAGGTGGCACTAGTGGTAAAGAACCCACCTGCCAGTGCAGGAGAGATAAGAGATGTGGGTTCCATCCCTGAGTTGGGAATATCACCTGGAGGAGGGCATGGCAACCCACTCTAGTATTCTTGCCTGGAGAATCCTATAGACAGAAGGAGTCTGGCAGACTATAGTCCACCGGGTGGCAAAAACTTGGACATGACTGAAGTGACTTAGCACACACACAGGCATACAGTGAGAGAGAGAGAGAGACAAAGAAAGAAAAGAGAGAGAGTTTAATTTTATGGAACTGGTTAATACTGTTAGGATGCTGGCAAGTCACAAGATCTTCAAGGTGAATTTGCAAGTTGGAGATGACCCAGGACAGCCAATGGTTTAGTTTCAGTCTGAGTCCAAAGCCCTGAGGATCAGTCAAACCAATGTTTCAGGTTGACTCTAAAGGCAGGAAAACAGCCAATGTCTTATTGATTATCAGGGAAAAAGAACTCTCTCTTACTCTGGTGAAGGTCAGCCTTTATGTCCTATACAGGCCTTCAATTGATTGGATGAGGACTACTCATATTAGGGAGGGTAGTCTGCTTAATTCAGTCTACAGATTTAAATGTTAGTATCATCTAAAAGCTCTGTCACAAAAAAAAAAAAAAAAACCATAATGTTTGACCAAATATCTGAACACCCTATAGCACAGTAAAGGATGCCTATACCTAAAATTAGCCAACATAATAGATTTCCTGATCTTCTATAGGACTGTATCCAATATAATAAGTTTTCATTCATAGGAAGAATAAATCTATTTTAAAGTTACTCTAAAGACAAATATTTATATCATGAAAAATTTATCTATATTTATTTTTATGTATGTTTAGCTTTTCCTGATAATAAAACCACGATAAGCATAAACTAGAAAGGAGAAGAAACCTCCAATGCTGTTATTTCAAGCAACATATTTATTTTCAGGTTCTAGGAGTACTGATCCTCACAAATGGCAAATCATCTAACAAATAGACTTTCAGTTTTTAAAAGTCTACGGTTTACTATATTCAACTTCAGTAACAGAAGAGAATGTCTACCATTTATTGTGCCAAAACTCGTGCTAGGCTTTCCTGCAATATTATCTCAGATGATCTTCATTATTCCTCTAACCATTATCATGATCAGAAATGAGTCTGCCAGAATTCGAGCTCAGCATTACGAAATCAAAAATATCTTGGCTCTCTATGCTACATCTAGCTCCCTTAACTGTAATAAATTATCATTTCATTTTCACTGATTATGAATTGCATAAATTATAAAACATGGTTAACTTTACAGAATTGCTTAATCAATTCTATTTATTTGGATACACGATGCAAAAACTATGATAGTTACCTAAGATAAAGTTGTAATTAGTCTCAGCAGGTGATTAAATCTGGAGTTATTTTATAACTGATTCTCATTGATAATCTTTGTATCATCTAATAATCCAATGACAATAGAATTTTAGCTATTCATTGTAAAATAAAATTTTGTTTCTTAACAAACTGCTTTAATATGGATTAGGCTAAAATCAAAGTACCAAGTTGAGACAGGCCATGTAGGAAAGCATGACTATTTGCAAAATGTACATTCTCAATTTTAACAGGGGTTTAAACTTTTAATAACATTAGTACTTTCCCTAAAATTGACTTGGTGCCTAGGGTGAAGCTACCCCGGTAACTGAGAGAAGTGAATTGGATAAAAGGTCTAGGGCTATGTATTTTATAGTTTAATGAAAGAATTGCATATTTCTGGATAGCACTGATAAAAGTAAAAATTACAAAGTAAAACTTTTGTTATTCAGTCACTGTCGCATACACCAACACAGATATCAAAAAAAGAGAATTGTTCTCATTTTTACAAGTAAAAAATAGGTCAGGGATTTAATGCCTTGACCAAAATAACAGAGAATGAAGAAGAGCCTTAAAGTTTCTAATGAAAGAGACAGTAAATTATCTGTGAGAATAACACTGAACATCTAAAATTGCCAAGCACCATCCTACCTATTGGAAAAAAAGAAATTAATGAGACAAATTGCTTAACTTCACAAAGTTTATATTTTGGTGAGGAAGGTGGGAAATAAAGAAGAAAATATGTAAAAATCTATTACACTTTGGAAAGTGATGTATACTATGAAACGAAGTAGCAAAACAGATTGGAGTGTAATGAGAAAAGTGCTTGCACTTTAATTAGGTCACAAATTAAAGCTGAATGTTATTCAAATGAAGTGAAGGGACAAGGTTATGCAAAGACCTAGAGCCAGTCTTTTAGGCCAAGGCTCTGTTGGAAATGAGCCTGCAATGTTCTAGGAACTTCAAGACAACGGTGTGGCCAAACCAGAATGAGTAAAAAGATTGATACATATGAAGTGAAAGGAAGAGGCAGTAGTCTGATCACACCTGGTCTTGCTGGACTTTGGAAGATATGAGAAGAGAGTTGACATATTATGATTTCAGTAGTTGAAGCATTGCTCTGTATAGTGTGAAGAAGAGACAAGTGACAGTTACCAATAAAGTTGGTAAATTTAATGGTAATGAGAAGTGATCAGATTTAGAATGTATTTTCAAGACAGAAGCAATAAGGCCCATGGATGAAATGGATGTAAGGAGAGAGGGAAAGAAAGGAATCAAGGTTCCTAGCATGACCAACTCAGTGGATGATATTACCATAATACAGAACAATATTTTCAGTCTTTTTTTTTTTGGTTGAGCTACCAGTTCAATTTTAGAAATTTTATCACATAGTTCATAAGTTTTTACATACTTTTATACATGTATATTTAATTAATGGTAATTTGTTAACATACAGACATTAAAACGGAGAAGGCAATGGCACCCCACTCCAGTACTCTTGTCTAGAAAATCCCATGGACAGAAGGACCTGGTAGGCTGCAGTCCATGGGGTCGAGAAGAGTCGGACATGACTGAGCGATTTCACTTTCACTTTTCACTTTCATGCATTGGAGAAGGAAATGGCAACCTACTCCAGTGTTCTTGCCTGGAGAATCCCAGGGACCGGGGAGCCTGGTAGGCTGCCGTCTATGGAGTTGCACAGAGTCGGACACGACTGAAGCAACTTAGCAGCAGCAGCAGCAGCAGCAGCAGAGATTAAGAACCAAAGTCCTCATTTGTTTAAACTTGTTCAGGAATACGGGAAATACTGTATTCACTGCAGTTGTAGATGACAGGAAGTCACAGACACAAGGCAATAATGAACCAAAAAATGTACTTGCTGAGCCTGCTAATTTATAGACAGAGTCCTGTAGTGACTCTATCTATAGAGAATGTAGTGAATGTAGTGACACGACATTCTATTTTTGTTTTCAAGACAGGACCAATCACTCAGACCAACAGAATGACTCCTTTTCCACAACTCTGGTTAGCAGCATGTATGTGGAATATCACATGCCATGACTATCTTCTGCTAGGTCATCCAAAGTCACCAAGCTAAAGCTTAAAATAACAAGAAACAACATTCCTTAAGTGAAATATGAGGTGGCAGTGGCCACTCATCTCTACTCCTCAGCTTCCAGACATGGGTAATGTAGCTGCAGAAGAGACTAAACTCTGTATTATCTGCACATATAAGGTGCATATCATGCCCCCTTGGACTATGCTCCTATCTTGTGTAGCATTTTCTTCCAGTTGGTATTTAACAGAAATTTTAGAAGGCCATTCCACCAGTTCATCATTCCACGTTTTTCTGAATTCAGTTCATTCATTCACTCAGTCATGTCTAACTCTTTATGACCACATGGACTGCAGCACGCCAGGCCTCCCTGTCCATCACCAACTCCCGGAGTTTACTCAAACTCATGTCCATTGAGTCGGTGATGCCATCCAGCCATCTCCTCCTCTGTTGTCCCCTTCTCCTCCTGCCTTCAATCTTTCCCAGCATCAGGGTCTTTTCAAATGAGTCAGCTCTTCACATCAGGTGGCCAAAGTACTGGAGTTTCAGCTTCAGCATCAGTCCTTCCAATGAATATTTAGGACTGATTTCCTTTAGGATTGACTGGTTTGATCTCCCTGCAGTCCAAGGGACTCTCACATGTCTTCTCTAACACCACAGTTCAAAATCATCAGTTCTTCAGTGCTCAGCTTTCTTTATAGTCCAACTCTCACATCCATACATGACTACTGGAAAAACCATAGCTTTGAATAGATGGACCTTTGTTGATAAAGTAATATCTCTGCTTTTTAATATGATGTCTAGGTTGGTCATAGCTTTTCTTCCAAGGAGCAAGAGTCTTTTAATTTCATGGCTTGCAATCACCATCTGCAGTGATTTTGGAGCCCGAAAAAATAAAGTCTGACACTGTTTCCACTGTTTCCCCATCTACTTCCCATGAAGTGATAGGACCAGATGCCATGATATTAGTTTTCTGAATGCTGAGCTTTAAGCCAACTTTTTCACTCTCCTCTTTCCCTTTATCAAGAGGCTCTTTAGTTCTTCGTTTACTGACATAAGGGTGGTGTCATCTGCATATCTGAGATTATTGATATTCCTCCTGGAAATCTTGATTCCAGTTTGTGTTCATCCAGCCCATCATTTCTCATGATGTACTCTGCATATAAGTTAAATAAGCAGGGTGACAATATACAGCCTTGACGTACTCCTTTCCTAATTTGGAACCAGTCTGTTGTTACATGTCTAGTCCTAACTGTTGCTTCTTGACCTGTATACAGATTTCTCAGGAGGCAGGTCAGGTGGTCTGGAATTCCCATCTCTTGAAAAATTTTCCAATTTGTTGTGATCCACACAGTCAAAGGCTTTGGCATAGTCAATAAAGCAGAAATAGATTTTTTTTTTTTCCTGGAACTCTTGCTTTTTGATGATTCAATGGATGTTGGCAATTTGATCTCTGGTTCCTCTGCCTTTTCTCAATCCACCTTGAACATCTCCAAGTTCACGTACTGTCGAAGCCTGGCTTGGAAGATTTTGAGCATTACTTTGCTAGCATGTGAGATGAGTCCAATTGTGTGGTAGTTTGAACATTCTTTTGCATTGCCTTTCTTTGGGATTGGATTGAAAATTGACCTTTTCCAGTCCTGTGGCCACTGCTGAGTTTTCCAAATCTGCTGGCATTTTGAGTGCAGCACTCTCACAGAATCATCTTTTAGGATTTGCAATAGCTCAACTGGAATTCCATCACCTCCACTAGCTTTGTTCCTAGTGATGCTTCCTAAGGCCCACTTCACTTGGCATTCCAAGATGTCTGACTCTAGGTGAGTGATCACACCATCATGGTTATCTTGGTCATGAAGATCTTTTTTGTATAGTTCTTCTCTGTATTCTTGCCACCTCTTCTCAATATCTTCTGCTTCTGTTAGGTCCATACCATTTCTATCCTTTATTGTGCTTTTTTTTGCATGAAATTTTCCCTTTGTTATCTCTAATTTTCTTGAAGAGATCTCTAGTCTTTCCCATTTTTTTGTTTTCCTCTAATTTTTTGCATTGACCACTGAAGAAGGCTTTCTTATCTCTCCTTGTTATTCTTTGGAACTCTGCATTCAAATAGGTATATCTTTCCTTTTTCCTTTGCTTCTTCTGAATGAGGAGGCATAAATGACAACTGAAGCCACTTCCAAGCGCTTGAACCAACTTACTAAATTTCATGTTGATTCAGTCTTATCACATTATTTTGATTCGGTTCTCCTTATGCTTTCTTGATTTCCTTTATTGTTATAGTTTCAATATCTTTAGAATTCATTCCTCTATATGTTCCCCAATCTCCTTCATATTCAAACTGTTAAAGTCTGATAACTCTTTCATTTTTAATCTAGGTCCTATTAGAAAAGGCCTTCCATTTCTGATCTATGTTGGGTTCAGCTCTCTAAGGGCTTGGTAATGATAGGAATAAGTAGAAATATGTCTCTTTTGCAAAGAAAGTTCATCTTGTCTGTATTTTCCTAAATGCCCCCTTTCATTTCTCATAGCTAGCTCCTTTTCCACAATTGCTGTACTTTTAATGAGAGATCTGGCAATTCTGAGAACTTGTTTCTATAACCTTGAAACACATTCAAGCCTTGAGACTGACAGGTCACATCTACTTTGTACCTACATGCAATAAAGAATTTTTTAAACCTGCTGTAGAGACTTTCTGATTTTCCTCTTGTGCCTTGAGTTGGGCAGTAATTTTCTTTAAACTTCATCATTTTCTTTATATATGTTTTCTATTTTTGATAGAAACAGAGTCAATGCCACATTTCTCTTAAATGGCCATTGTCATACTGTCCGGGTGCCACAGACACTTTATTTTCTAGCAGCTTGCCCTCTATTCACTTCACTTTTCATCCAACTGCAGGGAAAACGTAAGTAATCACAATGCCACTGCAAGCCATCCATTACCAACAACTCAGTTAATCTATTATGAAAGATATACATCAAATATATGATCAGACCAATCCCAGATTTTTATTTTCAGGGTCTGTTTTCCCAGATCAATTCCTGGTACCAGTGACTATGTCCCTGCTGAAAAACAGATGCCCAGTCAAAAGAGATGGAGTAGAACTTCATGAAGAGATTAAATAAAGTTATGTGGATGCTTTACCAACTGAGCTATGAGGGAAGCCCTTCACTTCAGAACTTCATGAAGAGACTAAATACAGTTACTTAACGGGGTTAGATACCGAGTTAGAGTGATACTGAAGCATCCTGAAGCTAGCAGTGGTGGGGAGTAGCTGCCATCACTAAGTCTGAAGAGAGAATCTCAAGAAGGAGGTATTAGCCAAACCTTGTAATAAAGCTTTAACTGGAGATAAGAACAAGCCATCAGAGTGGCACTTGGCAAAGGGACTCTTCTGAGGTCAGAACCAGGGACATCAATTTCTCTTGCTTCTCTTTTACCTTCCAGTCTCTTGCTAGTGTCTCCTACCAGCTAACGCCTACACAGAAGGCAAATTCAGGGAACCCCAGGTGATATATTCCATAGAATCAGAAAAAGGTAGAGAAACATGGGGAAAGGGTCTAAAATGTCATACAGTTTAACTGTAGCATCATCACCTTTCCCTACAGGGCTTACAGTTGTCCACCTGGCAATATTTACCAACCAAAAGAATGTGGCATCTACAAATTTTATGTTCAGATATATTGAACCAAACCTACCACTCGTCATTTGTTCTCAAACTCTTAAAGTTTAGGTACCGCTGCCTAGATACTGCTTAGCTGATCTGCAGTTTCACATGCAATCTTTATAAGCTGTTTTGCAGAACAATAAGCAAAGTTTAAAACCATTTGAAAGGGACACTGTTTTGTTCTTTTTTTCTTGAAAAGCAAATAGGCCAGTTGAACACTCAAACTGCATCAATTCACTGAAATGCCAGGGCTGTGACATAAAGTACAGCATAGGTAGCAAATTGGAAATGAACTGTCAGTGGTAACACTCTGCACAGTCTCTTATTACATCAGACTCTTCATTTGCTATTGGGGATATAAAGGTATCATAATGAAAAAAAGAAGACTTTAGAGGATAAAACACCTTTCCAAATACATTCTTAAATCTATTATAGATCTGGATAACTTGGTAGGAAATTTTTAACATGACTCTCAGAAGACAACCTTTATAAAGAGCCAGTAATCCAGTAATGTAAATATCAATCAATCCATAATTATTCATCATCTACTGTATGCCTAGCACTGTTCTAATCTATTATTTAATATACAGAGCTATTGCATACCTCACTTAAGGAGAGCATTTAATGACCTTGAAAATAGTGAGGAAAGACACTGACTTCTGAATCAGTCAAAATTCTATTTGCAAATAATAGGTCCTGCACTGACTAGTTTAATCATAAACAGACTTTATTAAGAAGATGTTGGGTAGCTTAGTTATTTTTGTAAGGTCAAGGTTCAGTTTATGAGTTATACAGTCAAGGAAATTTCTTAACTACACCAAGGAAATGTTGTAGCAAAGATCATCCCCAGTCAGTCAGGGTGGAGGCACAGCAGCTGATATGGGGCACTGAGTATGCAAATGGCTTTGACTTTATGTCCAGACCTGAATGTCCTTGTCACAGTTCTCAATGGAGTAATATATTGATTGAAACTCCTGCTTCTTTATATTGTTTTCCAAGAAGACAAGATAAATAGGAAATGCAGAAATAACTGTAAAGTCAAACCACTCAAAAATCAAAATTGCAGAATTCACCTTAAGGGAGAGGATATTTAGATGTGTATAGTGATTTTGGAGGTGTAAGAAGCTTAGAAACTTCACTTCCTTTCTCCTCTATGAATAACAGTTTACGGTCAAAGTGTAAATTGCTATCTTGCAGCTTTTGGGAACAAATTAAAAGTTTCACAAGTCATCTAGCTCAATGGTTGGACTTAGCAGTGAAAAACAAAATTAGCGTAAGCAGTGGTTACTAATAAACTGCTATTTAGTAAGCCATATAGAAGATCAGGAGTGCAGTCTTATGGAGTCTGGGGGAGAGGGAGAGGGTGGGAAGATTTGGGAGAATGACATTCAAACATGTAAAATATCATGTAAGAAACGAGTTGCCAGTCCAGGTTCGATACACGATACTGGATGCTTGGGGCTAGTGCACTGGGAGGACCCAGAGGGATGGTATGGGGAGGGGGGAGGGAGAAGGGTTCAGGATGGGGAACACATGTATACCTGTGGCGGATTCATTTTGATATTTGGCAAAACTAATAGAATTATGTAAAGTTTAAAAATAAAATAAAATTTAAAAAAATAAAATAAAATGAAGATTCTGATATAAGAGATCTGGGGTGGGACCTGAGATGTGCATTTCTAACCAGTTCCCAGGTAATGGCTATGCTGCCAGTCCCAACCCAAACATCGAGTAGTATATTTTTAAAGACTATATTACTAAGAGAGAATAATAGATATTCTAGCAGAAAAACACTCAGTGGTTAAGTAAGTTTGGAAAATTCTGCCTTAAATGCCATCAAACAATTTTCTTCCTTATAAATTTCTCAGAGCCTTTTAATAGCTAAAACACAGAAAGACAGCCCGAGGCATGATGAGAAGGGAGGGTGAAGGGAGGTATGGAATGTGCATCCATAATTTTGTCTTTTCAAATTTATTGTACTCAACCACTTTCTAGATATGCTTGGAAAATTGATATTTGGCTTCATATATAGATTAATAATCTGACTTTTCACCATTGTGCCATTTATTGGATTGGGTTTATGTTATTGGTAATTAGTAAAAGGGATTTTAAAAAATATCACTCTTCAGTAAACAAATGTAATGTGTAACTCTTTTATTTTTTAGATGAGTATCATATCTCAGGAGGGGAAAATATACAACCATAATTCATGACTACAGCATCTAGTGAGAGAAATCCAAAGAAAGATATAAAATGTCTAAAAGTAGTTACATATCATTAATATGGATAATCTGCAAGATCCATCTATATAGAGGAGTTTGAAAGCCTCTCATGATAACAAAGTTTACCACCTTCTTTCAGGTTGTTTTAAATTCACTTTTTTCCTCTCACTATTTATTTGTTCATGAATGCTTTTGAATACTTTTATGCTCTGGTATTCTGCTAGGTATAGGGAAAAGAGAATGTATTAAGCAATGATGACAAAGAAAAGGATCTTTGAAGAAAGTTCAAAGAAAAATTTTCAGATCTAAACAGAAAGAGAAAAAATGTGTATAAAAACTATTGAGAGCATCTAAAATTGGTTTACAATGTCAAATAGTTCCACCAGTATATAATTGGAGTCCCAGAAGATAGGAGCGGTATAGGTTAGAAAAATATTTGGAACATCAATGACTCAACATAAATTCCAGCATAAGATTGTTACATTAAATTGGGAGTATTTGAAGCAGGGGAAATGTTCTAATTGGCAGCCTTTGGGTGGCCACACAAAAGCAAGGAAGTGATCTGGGGATTTCAAAAAAGGAAAGATTGTTTACCATTGGGGACCAAGGGTTTTGTGAAGGTAAAAAGAGTCCATCAGGTGCTTTTTAAGGTTAATCTATCATAATGGTCCTTTCTGTAAAGTGGTAAGCTGTCTGCCTGGCAGTTTCTCAGTATGAATTAATGGAAAGTAGAGGAGGGGATGATTAAAAACAAAAAAAAAAACCTCTAAAAATCAAAAGCCTTGGGCTCTGTCTTGGTTTTTGTATTATCCAGGTTTTCCAAAGCAATAGAACCAGTAAGATGGATACATTAGATTTATCATAAGAATTGTCTCATATGATTAAGGAGGCTAATAAGTTCGAAGACTTGCAGGATAAGGTGGCAAGCTGGACCCAGGAAAGCCAAGGGTATAGTTCTAGTCTAAAGGTCAGCAAGCTCGAGACCAGTGAAGAGACAGTGTTTCAGTGTTAGTGTGAAGGCAGGAAAGTGTCACTGTCCAATTTGAAAGTAGTGGGCAGGAGGGATTCTCCCTTACTAGGAGGAAAGCCAGCTCTTGTGTTCTATTTAGCCTTCAGTAGATTGGACGTGACCCACCCACTTAAGGAAGGACAATCTTCTTTATAGGATCTACAGATTTAAATGATAATCGCATCTAAAAAACTCTCACAGATATATGTAGGGTAATGTTTGACCAACTATCTGGGTTCCTCAGGACAAAGATACGGTTAACATAAAATTAACCATCATAGTTTTCATATTCACTAGTGCAACTCTGGGCAAACATTGTATATACTTTGGCCTAAATTTTCTAGTCTGTGTAACAAAAAAGATGGAATAAATTGTCATGATGTTTGTTTTTTCTTTCCTTCAAATTACATTTTTATGATGTCAAAAGGCTGAGATCTCAGGTAATTTAAAGGGAGCTGAGCAAAAATCACTGACAAAATTATTTTGCCATGTTTCCCCCAGCCCTAATGTTGAAACATTATACAAATCTAGCCTATCCAGTTATGTACAATACTTTCATATATTTCTTCTCTTCTCTCCTATTATATCAAAAGAGTGAGAGTTTCATGACATAGATTATAAACTCTAGATCAGAAGAAACAGTGGAGGCCGTAGTTGATTAGAAACTTCTCCAAAGTAAAAAATATTTAGTGCAGAATACATTCCACTTTGTAACATCCTAAGCAAGTCTAGGCAGGTTAACAATTTTATTAACTGTTTAAGGCATTGAGTTCTCTCTCAGTTGATCCTCTCTGATCTGTTAAACAATAATGTCCTAAGTTGCTTCAATCGTGCCTGATTCTTTGAGACCCTATGGACAGTAGCCTGCCAGGCTCCTCTGTCCATGGGATTCTCCAGGGAAGAATACTGGAGTATGTTGCCATGCCCTCCTCCAGGGGATTTTCCTGACCCAGAGACTGAACCCATGTCTCTTATATCTTGTGCATTGGCAGGAGCGTTCTTTACCACCAGTGCCACCTAGGAAGCCATAAATAATAATAATAATGATAATTTGCCTTCCTTTGTTAGTTTTACTTTGATCTTTTTATTTTGTTGATCTTCTCATCTTCTCTGTGTTAACCTACAGGAGTTTTATTGTTCTTTATTCTGTTTCATTCATTTGTAAACAATATTGCTGTTCTATATGATATATAAGCACCAAACAAAATATAATTATAAATGTTTCAATTCATATATTGAAAACTTTGAATATAGAAATGTAGCTTCACATATTTTTCTCTAGTAGTACTTATTTTTGAATAAATGTGAATGTCTATAATTTTAAAAGATATTATTTCTTATCAATGGTAGCAAAGTCTTAAAAAAATTTTAATGTAACAGGGTGATAGCGTTGATTATGGCTGCTTTCCAGTCCAAATGGTGACCCAAAGTGGAAAACAGGGAGGAAAGTACTCACTAAAAGTACTAGGAGGAAATAAGTCATTAAAGTATTTATTCTAATCCACATTAGACTTTACAAGTCTCCAGAAAAAAAAAAAAAAAATGTATGCAATCAACAGGCCCAAGTTAGCAGAACTGGTGGATATAATAAATTTTATTAAAAAAATGAAAATACCACTAATTGAAATAAAAAAGAAGAGTTTACACCTTTGAAAAACAAGCCCATGGGTACATTTCCTCATTTCAGCTTAATCAGTTTTGACTACTTTAATTTTGGCCTAAGAGGATCATTGCTTGTGTGTTCATGCTTGGTTATTTATGAGATAATTAGGTTCAGCTTGGAGCATGTAAAGCAATAAATGCCTCCCAAAGCTCAAATCAAAATTTGCCTTCTGCAGGTTAGCTGCTTTTGGGCTCAGAGGTTTCAATATGAAATTCTTAATTTCTCTTATATATTTTAATAACTTTCTCAGCTCAACTGCTTATATGTTTTGCAATTTAAAATACTTCACAGAGAAATAAATGAGAGTGACTATATAAGGATATGACACTGATCTGAAAAGCTACATTTTGGATTTTTGCTTTCAATCTACCACCTAAGAACATGTCCTACATCAAAATCAATGGCATTCAGATCAGTTAATTCTCCTAATACACTGAAAGCACTTAGTATCATCATTTCCTATCCTCACTGTCCATCCTTTCTGGCAGAGGGGAATCTGAGATTGAATAATTGTGAGATGTTATTGAAACTGGAATTCATTTACTCATTTACTTAATATTTATTGAGTACCTTCTATAAGCCAGGCTGTCAAAGAAACAGATTAATATACATTATTTCATGATAGTTCTAGGGTAGTACTTTCAAAATGTGTACATGGGTCACCAATGGATCTTGTTAAATGCAGATATTGAATCTATAGATCTGGGTGTGGATTGCTATTCTGTTTTACTTACTGAGTCTCAAATGATGACAATGCAAGATTCTACAGAAGTGAGACAAAACAATAAAAATAAATTATGTATAAACTGTAGTGTTTTAATAGAAACATTTTATGGAGAATAATAAATTGGGAAATTGCAACAGAGGTTTGGAGAAAGGAGACAGAATTTTAAACAGAGTACTTGGGAATGGCTTAGAAAGCAAGGTGACATTTGAGTAAAACCTGAAGGAAATATGGGAGAAATGCAAGTAGCTATTCAGGGAAAGCAAGATATAGGTGGAGAAAATTTTAAGGCATTTGACTTGGGGAATGGCAAGGAAGTCTGTGTCACTCATAATGATTGAGCATGAAGAAAAATAGTTGAAGAGGTCCAAGTGTTAAACGGAGACAGATTCTGTAGGTCTTTAAGACTGGATTTTATTTTGAATGAAATGGAAGCATTTAATTATGATTTATAATTTAAGGGAATCACCTGGGCTGCTCAGTCAAGAGTAAACCAAAGGAGTCAATGGAAAAGCAATGAGGACAATTAGGTAGCCACTCTATAGTAACACAAGGAAATAATACAAGCTTCAGCAGGATGGTTCAGTGCAGGGAAGAGAAATGCTCACTAGTCACATTCTTGATATATTTTGATAACACAGAAGACAATTTTTATGGACTGGATATGGCAATTAAGAAAGAGAAGTGAAAAATAATTCCAAGTATTAACTGGAAGAATGGAATTGTTACAGAAATGATAAGGCTGATTGTGAAGTAGGTTTGAAGGGGATATGTGTTAAGTTTGAGAGGACTGTTAATAAATTAAGGTCATGAGTAATCACTTGGATATATTTATCTAGAGTTGAGTCTAGACAGATGATACATACATCTACAAGTATTAAATACAGGTGACTTTAAAAAATATGGGGATTTCCCTGGAAGTCCAATAGTTAAAACTTCACCTTCCACTGAAGGGGATGTGGGTTCAATCCCTGGTCAGGGGCTAAGATCCCACATGCCTCTTGGTCAAACAACCAAAACACAAAACAGAAACAATATTGTAACAAATTCAACAAAGATTTTTTAAAATGGTTCACATAAAAAAAATGTTTTAATGAGATTATGTAACATAATAGTAGAGTTAGCATAGGTTGAAAAGAAAAGGATTCATAAAAAAAACTGGAAATAGAACTGCCTTATGATCCAGCAATCCCACTGCTGGGCATACACACCGAGGAAACCAGAATTGAAAGGGACACGTGTACCCCAATGTTCATCGCAGTACTGTTTATAATAGCCAGGACATGGAAGCAACCTAGATGTTCATCAGCAGATGAATGGATAAGAAAGCGGTGGTACATATACACAATGGAGTATTACTCAGCCATTAAAAAGAATACATTTGAATCAGTTCTAAAGAGGTGGATGAAACTGGAGCCTATTATACAGAGTGAAGTAAGCCAGAAAGAAAAATACTAATACAATATACTAACACATATATATGGAATTTAGAAAGATGGTAACAATAACCCTGTATACAAGACAGCAAAAGAGACACTGATGTATAGAACAGTCTTTTGGACTCTGTGGGAGAGGTAGAGGGTGGGAAGATTTGGGAGAATGGCATTGAAACATGTATAATATCATATATGAAACGAGTCGCCAGTCCAGGTTCGATGCACGATACTGGGTGCTTGGGGCTGGTGCACTGGGACGACCCAGAAGGATGGTATGGGGAGGGGGGAGGGTTCAGGATGGGGAACACATGTATACCTGTGGTGGATTCATTTTGATATATGGCAAAACCAATACAATATTATAAAGTTAGAAAATAAAATAAAATTAAGAAAAAAAATAAGTGCCAGGAAACTTTCATTTGTAAAAACCCAAGATATGAAGACAGGGCTTCCCTGGTGTCTCAGATGGTAAAGAATCTGCTTACAGTGTGGGAGACCTGGGTTGGATCCCTAGATAGGGAAGATCCTCTGGAGAAGGGAATGGCCACCCACTCCAGTATTATTGGAGCTTCCCTGGTGGCTCAGATGGTAAAGAACCTGCTTGCAATGCAGGAGACCCCGTTTTGATCCCTGGGTCATAAAGATGACCTGGAGAAGGGAAAGGCAACCCCTCCAGTTGCCTGGAGAATTCAATGGCCAGAGGACCCTGCTGAGTACAGACCATGGGGTTGCAAAGAATCAGACACAACTGAACGACTAACACACACACACAAGATATGAAGATAAATCAAACGAGAATCAGAAGGGTTTGTTAGACTCAGGAGAAAAACCAAAACCAAACAAAACATGAAAGGATCTTGCTGGGTCAAAGAAAGACATCTGAAGGAGGAAGGATGGCTTAACTGAGTCATTTTTCTGGTGATGGTCTAAGTATAGCCTAGGTTGAGAAATCACAATTGTAATTAACAATAGGGAGGACACTGGGTTCCTGGACAACTGTCAGCATAAGTGAATCATAGCCTGATTAATTAAGAGGGACATAATATGAAGTGGAAGGAAGGAATTTTCAATATATATCACCTATCAATCTATAATACAGATTACAGACAAATTTTAGGACAAATGTTAAAAAGAAAAGCAAAAGCAAAAGGTAGGGTTTGCATGGAGGGTGATTTGTTTTGCCTCAGATGGAAATTATAATAGTTTCTTTATGCTGCTGAGAAAGATCAAAGAGAAAAGATAAACTTGATGATGCAGGAAAGCGAGAGGAAACACAGGATCCAAGTTCTTTAGTAGGAATGAGGGGATAGGACTAGGGCATGAGTGAAGGGATTGACTGCCAATGGCACTGATCATTCACTATTAAAGCAGGACAGTAGGCATGAAGAAGAAGGAAGAAGTCAATCACTAGAAAAATATAGTATGGTGTCCAGCTAGTAGTATGGACTGTTCCATTTTAATATTACTTTGACATGATCTGAAACTCTAAATGCAGAATTCCCTGGAAATATAACCTTGAGTTTCCTAAAGTTCAAAGGGCCTACTTCACAGCTCTAGGAATAAACTCAGATGTTAAAATACTGCTAGCCACATTTGATAGGAGCCTTGAAAAGTTAAGAGTTTTCAACTAAGTGATGATAACAGTGGAGAGAGAAGGAAGATTTCTTAACCTGACCTACTTGAGAGCACTGAGGTCAATTTATCATTTCAATCATTCCAAAGGCAGTGAAACAAGAGTGCTAGAAAGATAAAAAACTAGCAGCATGTCCTCTCCTCCTGGAAACTTCTAAGGGCAAATTTACTGATGCTAATTCAAAATGTAAGGCAAAGAGAAGATGAAGCCAGACAAGACGACCACCCTTCATGTCCTTTAGAGGGACTTGCCTGTGTAAAAAAGTCAATCAATCCATTAATAAATCCAAACACATGGATGGAGGAAACTAAAGACGTTTCTGTTTCTTTGTGATATTTTTAACCTACACAAACCTACCTACTGGTAAACATGACTCAACATCTTACAATCTATCAACTAAATTATCACCTCTTTCATCTAAAGTCTTATGTTTTCTTTTTTTTTTCTTTTTTTTAAATTTTATTTTATTTTTAAACTTTACATAATTGTATTAGTTTTGCCAAATATCAAAATGAATCCGCCACAGGTATACATGTGTTCCCCATCCTGAACCCTCCTCCCTCCTCCCGCCCCATACCATCCCTCTGGGTCGTCCCAGTGCACTAGCCCCAAGCATCCAGTATCGTGCATCGAACCTGGACTGGCAACTCGTTTCTTACATGATATTTTACATGTTTCAATGCCATTCTCCCAAATCTTCCCACCCGCTCCCTCTGCAACAGAGTCCATAAGCCTGTTCTATACATCAGTGTCTCTTTTGCTGTCTCATATACAGGGTTATTGTTACCATCTTTCTAAATTCCATATATATGCGTTAGTATACTGTATTGGTGTTTTTCCTTCTGGCTTACTTCACTCTGTATAATAGGCTCCAGTTTCATCCACCTCTTTAGAACTGATTCAAATGTATTCTTTTTAATGGCTGAGTAATACTCCATTGTGTATAGGTACCACCGCTTTCTTATCCATTCATCTGCTGATGGACATCTAGGTTGCTTCCATGTCCTGGCTATTATAAACAGTGCTGCGATGAACATTGGGGTACACGTGTCTCTTTCCCTTCTGGTTTCCTCAGTGTGTATGCCCAGCAGTGGGGTTGCTGGATCATAAGGCAGTTCTATTTCCAGTTTTTTAAGGAATCTCCACACTGTTCTCCATAGTGGCTGTACTAGTTTGCATTCCCACCAACAGTGTAAGAGTGTTCCCTTTTCTCCACACCCTCTCCAGCATTTATTATTTGTAGACTTTTGGATCTCAGCCATTCTCACTGGTGTGAAATGGTACCTCATAGTGGTTTTGATTTGCATTTCTCTGATAATGAGTGATGTTGAGCATCATTTCATGTGTTTGTTAGCCATCTGTATGTCTTCTTTGGAGAAATGTCTAAAAGTCAAATAAATAACCTAACTCTACACCTAAAGCAACTAGAAAAGGAAGAAATGAAGAACCCCAGGGTTAGTAGAAGGAAAGAAATCTTAAAAATTAGAGCAGAAATAAATGCAAAAGAAACAAAAGAGACCATAGCAAAAATCAACAAAACCAAAAGCTGGTTCTTTGAAAGGATAAATAAAATTGACAAACCATTAGCCAGACTCATCAAGAAACAAAGGGAGAAAAATCAAATCAATAAAATTAGAAACGAAAATGGAGAGATCACAACAGACAACACAGAAATACAAAGGATCATAAGAGACTACTATCAACAATTATATGCCAATAAAATGGACAACGTGGAAGAAATGGACGAACTCTTAGAAAAGTACAACTTTCCAAAACTCGACCAGGAAGAAATAGAAAATCTTAACAGACCCGTCACAAGCATGGAAATTGAAACTGTAATCAAAAATCTTCCAGCAAAAAAAAGCCCAGGTCCAGACGGCTTCACAGCTGAATTCTACCAAAAATTTAGAGAAGAGCTAACACCTATCCTGCTCAAACTCTTCCAGAAAATTGCAGAGGAAGGTAAACTTCCAAACTCATTGTATGAGGTCACCATCACCCTAATACCAAAACCTGACAAAGATCCCCCCAAAAAAGAAAACTACAGGCCAATATCACTGATGAACATAGATGCAAAAATCCTTAACAAAATTCTAGCAATCAGAATCCAACAACACATTAAAAAGATCATACACCATGACCAAGTGGGCTTTATACCAGGGATGCAAGGATTCTTCAATATCCGCAAATCAATCAATGTAATACACCACATTAACAAATTGAAAAATAAAAACCATATGATTATCTCAATAGATGCAGAGAAAGCCTTTGACAAAATTCAACACCCATTTATGATAAAAACTCTCAAGAAAGCAGGAATAGAAGGAACATACCTCAACATAATAAAAGCTATATATGACAAACCCACAGCAAACATTATCCTCAATGGTGAAAAATTGAAAGTATTTCCTCTAGGAACAAGACAAGGGGGCCCACTTTCACCATTACTATTCAACATAGTTTTGGAAGTTTTGGCCACAGCAATCAGAGCAGAAAAAGAAATAAAAGGAATCCAAATTGGAAAAGAAGAAGTAAAACTCTCACTATTTGCAGATGACGTGATCCTCTACATAGAAAACCCTAAAGACTCCACCAGAAAATAACTAGAACTAATCAATGACTATAGTAAAGTTGCAGGATATAAAATCAACACACAGAAATCCCTTGCATTCCTATACACTAATAATGAGAAAACAGAAAGAGAAATTAAGGAAACAATTCCATTCACCATTGCAACGGAAAGAATAAAATACTTAGGAATATATCTACCTAAAGAAACTAAAGACCTATATATAGAAAACTATAAAACACTGGTGAAAGAAATCAAAGAGGACACTAATAGATGGAGAAATATACCATGTTCATGGATTGGAAGAATCAATATAGTGAAAATGAGTATACTACCCAAAGCAATTTATAGATTCAATGCAATCCCTATTAAGCTACCAACAGTATTCTTCACAGAGCTAGAACAAATTCTTCACAATTTGTATGGAAATACAAAAATTCTTGAATAGCCAAAGCGATCTTGAGAAAGAAGAATGGCACTGGAGGAATCAACCTACCTGACTTCAGGCTCTACTACAAAGCCACAGTTATCAAGACAGTATGGTACTGGCACAAAGACAGAAATATAGATCAATGGAACAAAATAGAAAGCCCAGAGGTAAATCCACGCACATATGGACACCTTATCTTTGACAAAGGAGGCAAGAATATACAATGGATTAAAGACAATCTCTTTAACAAGTGGTGCTGGGAAATCTGGTCAACCACTTGTAAAAGAATGAAACTAGAACACTTTCTAACACCATACACAAAAATAAACTCAAAATGGATTAAAGATCTCAACGTAAGACCAGAAACTATAAAACTCCTAGAGGAGAACATAGGCAAAACACTCTCTGACATACATCACAGCAGGATCCTCTATGACCCACCTCCCAGAATATTGGAAATAAAAGCAAAAATAAACAAATGGGACCTAATTAACCTTAAAAGCTTCTGCACATCAAAGGAAACTATTAGCAAGGTGAAAAGACAGCCTTCAGAATGGGAGAAAATAATAGCAAATGAAGCAACTGACAAACAACTAATCTCAAAAATATACAAGCAACTCCTACAGCTCAATTCCAGAAAAATAAATGACCCAATCAAAAAATGGGCCAAAGAACTAAATATGCTTTCTGTTCTATGAGTGTGTTGTTACCTCATGTCAGCCAAATCATGTAACAAAAAGGATTTGTATACAATATCCCAGATTTCTAAAGGAAGAAAAATTAAATTTAAATATATAAATTACATTTTTATAATGCTGACTTGAGCTATTTCTGAATGGTCTATCTTAAGGTTATGCAGATTCAAACTTCCCCAAAGCAATATCTTTTAGAAGTAATATTATAGTATAGTAGAGACTAGTTTTTCCTGATTAAAAATATTATTATCACTACCATATGACCCAGCAATCCTACTACTGAGCATACACCCTGAGAAAGCCATTCTAAAAGATACATGTACCCCTAATGTTCATTGCAGCACTATTTACAATAGCCAGGACATGGAAGCAACCTAGATGTCCATCCACAGATGAATGGATACAGAAGAGTGGTACATATATACATTGGAATATACTCAGTCATAAAAGGAGCTCATTTGAGTCTGTTCTAGTGGGGTGGATGAACCTAGAGCCTGTTATACAGAGTGAGGTAAGTTAGAAAGAGAAAAATATCATATACATATATGTGAAATCTAGAAAAATAGTACAGATGAACTTATTTGTAGGGCAGTAATAGAGACACAGATATAGAGAACAGACTTATGGACACAGCAGGGGAACAAGGTGGGATGAATTGAGATAGTAGCATTGAAACATACACATTGCCATATGTAAAACAGACAGCCAGTGGGAATTTGCTGTATGATTCAGGGAACTCAATCCAGTGCTCTGTGACAACCTAGAGGGGTGGGATGGGGTGGGAGGTGGGAGGCAGGTCCAAGAGCCACATGAATCCCTGTGACTGATTCATGTTGATATATGGCAGAAACCAATGCAACACAGAAAACAATTATCATCCAATTAAAAATAAATTATAAAAAAATAAAAAATTATTATTATCAACTTTTCAGGAAACTATAGAGCTGCCACAGTGAAAGCAAGAGGCAAAAAGAAGTACTAGCCCTGAATTTTGCATTTTCCCAATAGAACTGTACCTGTCAGGCAAGGATCAGATTACACAATGCAATTGGGGGAATTTTGCCACTGCTGAGGACACTTGAACAAAAGCCTACTGTTTTTAATAAACCCAGAGACATAGCGGGGAGAAAGGGAAAAGAAATAGAAGTGAAAAAGTATAGAGTAGAGAAAACTGACTCAGCAGAAGTCCCAAATTAGAAGCCATTCCAATGGAGGCAACTGGACTAGGAACATAGCTATGTGCATGACCAAATCAAGGTTTGCAGGACCTGAATTTTTGATTGCAATTCCCTCCAAAAATATTGCAGTGCATCAGCTGTGTACCAGTTCTGGTGTAGGAAGGGTTGCTTCCATGAGGCCCTCCAGGCAAAGTTTTGCCTATAATGAGGTCTGAAAAATCACAGATAGGATTTACGCATGGAGTCTACCTCTTCAAATCTATGTCCTGATTTTCAGGATCCAACTGAGAACCATAAGGCGTCTCATCACAGACTCAAATGAGCCAGAAATTGTGGGGGTATAAGCCTAATCAGTGAATATGTCAGAGGCACTAGCAGATGATGGTTAAAATCACCCTAAGCAGGAAGATCGGTCCTCAGGGGTAGAGAACAGCCTAATAATGGATTAATCGACTTTGTCGGCTTCAATGATTCAGGTGCCCCTTGAGGAATGGCAATCACACCTTAAGACGGGAGGCAGTATAGGAGACGAGAAAGCTGCTACCACAGCAACACAGATCCCACACCCCCTCTTCGGTAGTTCCACTTGCTCCCAACCTTATCAGGAACAGGTTGCCATTTTAAATCTTAACAGTACCTTGAAAAGTACAATAATACAGTATAACAACTGGCTTACAGCAGCTGACACGTGCATTTACATTTTTGAAAGTTCACAATGTGAAGGTCGTCAGGGACTTCCTGTAGCTACCCTAAATTCCCAGTCTTTGAGAAGGGGTCAAAAGTGATGGAAGGCTCTTGTAGTGTCCTCCATAGAGACTGAGGGTGTGCTGTTGAAGGAAGGGGAAAGATAACCTGATTAAGCAAGTTACAAATGAGGGATTTTCAGGGATTTCAGGATTGCTTGCCTGAGATATGTAGTTCAGGCTTCGGTTATCTTGTCTCTTTCTTTCAGCCACCTAAGCTTGTCTCTTTTCTGTTCATTTAAACACTACTCAATCACCTTTGTGGTTCTGCATTGATCTGAAGCACAGAGGATCCATTGTCTACCTCAGGATAGGACCCATTGTTGAATAATCTGAGATGTAAATCTGGGGTCATTATAGAAGGTAGTGCTCTGAGAAACCAAAAAGAAAACAAATGTGGTCTTGTAAGGTCTGGACAGTGTGGCCAGAGTAAATGGAATTATGCATGTGACTAGGCCAAAGTCAGAGAAAGTGTTGATTGCAGTTACAATCCAGTGCCCTCTGGACAGAATGAGAAACTCAATACAATCTACAAGCTGAGAATGTGCTAGACTTGTCTCCATGGATCTAGCCATGGACAGTATTTTTAGCATTACCCAGGGCCTAGGTGGTTGAACAGCTTTTCCAACCATTTTGACACTTTCTAACTCCAGTGGCAATCCATGCATGTAGGCCCTGTCTAGGACTGTATCTGCATTTTCTCTGGTGGATCTAGCAACTAACTGGAATTGGTGAGTTGAGCACATACTTGATCTGGAGCTTAAATTCACTGTATGCATTTAGCTAAAAAAGTGTTCTATTCCTTGGTTATGTCTTCTTTTTTCAGTGTAGACACTTTTCTGGTAAGTATCCACATGGGCAATTATTATTATCCACATGGGTAATCTAATAAATTTATTGGGAACAAAGTTGGTTTTTATCCAAATGTCTCAGCCCCACTGGTGGCTCATCTGGTAAAGAATCCGCCTGTAATGGGGGAGAACTGGGTTCAACCCCTGGGGTGGGAAAATCCCCTGGAGAAGGAAAC
Organism: Bos grunniens; assembly: GCF_055505025.1. NCBI lineage: Eukaryota > Metazoa > Chordata > Mammalia > Artiodactyla > Bovidae > Bos > Bos grunniens. The sequence continues at coordinate 31,301,510 of NC_141193.1, forward strand.
AGCTACCCACTCCAGTGTTTTGGCCTGGAGAATTCCACGGACTCTACAGTCCATGGGGTTGCAAAGAGTAGGACACGACTGAGTGACTTTTACTTTTCACTCAGCCCCACAGGGTGACTCACCTTATAGGTCATTTTGAGGCCTGTCAGTAGACTAACCAAACACCCAGACTATTAACTGCAGCTCACAGATCAATAGAGTACAGCTCACTTGCTGGGGTGGTCTGGACAGTCATCCATACCAAAAATCTCTACCTAGCGTGCCAAGCATTCTTACTGGGAATCTACCTTCACATCTTTTACTGTAAGGGACAGGTCTTTCTCAAATTGAATCATTTTGGGAAGACAATGATATCAGATTCTGGTAGTCAGGTAGTTTTATGGTCTTCCACATGACATTGTACAGGAGACAGGGATCGAGACCATTCCCAAGAAAAAGAAATGCAAAAAAGCAAAATGGCTGTCTGAGTAGGCCTTACAAATAGCTGTGAAAAGAAGAGAAGTGAAAAGCAAAGAAGAAAAGGAAAGATATACCCATTTGAATGCAGAGTTCCAAGAATAGCAAAAAGAGATAAGAAAGCCTTCCTCAGTGATCAATGCAAAAAATAGAGGAAAACAACAGAATGGGAAAGACTAGAGATCTATTCAAGAAAATCCGAGATACCAAAGGAACATTTCATGCAATGATGGGCTCAATAAAGGACAGAAATGGTATGGACCTGACAGAAGCAGAAGATATTAAGAAGAGGTGGCAAGAATACACAGAAGAACTATACAAAAAAGATCTTCATGACCCAGATAATCACGATGGTATGATCACTCACGTAGAGCCAGACATCCTGGAATGTGTAGTCAAGTGGGCCTTAGGAAGCATCACTAGGAACAAAGCTAGTGGAGGTGATGGTATTCCAGTTGAACTATTCCAAATCCTGAAAGATGATGCTGTGAAAGTGCTGCACTCAATATGTCAGCAAATTTGGAAAACTCAGCAGTGGCCACAGGATTGGAAAAGGTCAGTTTTCATTCCAATGCCAAAGAAAGGCAATGTCAAAGAATGTTCAAACTATCACACGCTTGCACTCATCTCACACGCTAGTAAAGTAATGCTCAAAATTCTCCAAGCCAGGCTTCAGCAATACGTGAACCATGAACTTCCAGATGTTCAAGCTGGTTTTAGAAAAGGCAGAGGACAAGAGATCAAATTGGCAACATCCACTGGATCATCAAAAAAGCAAGAAAGTTCCAAAAAATATCTATTTCTGCTTTATTGACTATGCCAAAGCTTTTGACTGTATGGATCACAATAAACTGTGGAAAATTCTTCAGGAGATGGGAATATCAGACCACCTGACCTGCCTCTTGAGAAACCTGTATGCAGGTCAGGAAGCAACAGTTATAACTGGACATGGAACAACAGACTGGTTCCAAATAGGAAAAGGAGTACCTCAAGGCTATACTGTCATCCTGCTTATTTAACTTATATGCAGAATACATCATGAGAAACATTGGGCTGGAGGAAGCACAAGCTGGAATCAAGATTGCCGGGAGAAATATCAATAACCTCAGATATGCAGATGGCACCACCCTTATGGCAGAAAGTGAAGAAGAACTAATGAGTTCTAGAGAACTAAACTCTTGATGAAAGTGAAAGAGGAAAGTGAAAAAGTTGGCTCAAAGCTCAACATTCAGAAAACTAAGATCATGGCATCTGGTCTCATCACTTCATAGCAAATACATGGGGAAACAGTGGAAACAGTGTCAGACTTTATTTTTTGGGGCTCCAAAATCTCTGCAGATGGTGACTGCAGCCATGAAATTAAAAGACACTCCTTGGAAGAAAAGTTATGACCAACCTAGACAGCATATTAAAAAGCAGAGACATTACTTTGCCAACAAAGATCCATCTAGTCGAGGCTATGGTTTTTCCAGTAGTCGTGTATGGATGTGAGAGTTGAACTATAAAGAAAGCTGAGCACCGAAGAACTGATGCTTTTGAACTGTGGTGTTGGAGAAGACTCTTCAGAGTCCCTTGGACCGCAAGGAGATCCAACTAGTCTATCCTAAAGGAGATCAGTCCTGGGTGTTCATTGGAAGGACTGATGTTGAAGCTGCAACTCCAATATTTGGCCACCTGATTTGAAGAGCTAACTCATTTGAAAAGACCCTGATGCTGGGAAACATTGAAGGCGGGAGGAGAAGCAGACAACAGAGGATGAGATGGTTGAATGGCATCACCAACTCAATGGACATGAGTTTGGGAAGGCTCTGGGAGTTGGTGATGGACAAGGAGGCCTGGCATGCTGCAGTTCGTGGGGTTGCAAAGAGTCGGACACGACTGAGCAACTGAACTGAACTGAACATGCCTTATTAAGATGTCCCTAAGAACACCAATTCCATCAGGGACAGAGGGAAAGCAGGAGCAGAACTGCACACAGACAATATATTTCTATCAGTAGTCAGTCAGTCAGTTCAATCACTCAGTCATGTCCGACTCTTTGTGACCCCATGGACTGCAGTATGCCAGGCCTCCCTGTCCACCGCCAACTCCCAGAGTTTACTCAAACTCATGTGCACTGAGTCGGTGATGCCATCCAACAGTAGTAGGAGCCCTAACAGTGGATGTTTGTAGGGTCCGAAGGTGACTCATCATAGCTGGTCACAGCAAGGCCCCTGGTGGTGATGTCCTTGACCCAAAAACCAGAGAGTGTAACTGTTTCCTCCTCATTCTGGTGCTAAGGATTGAGAGAATCACAGTCACCTGTGCACTGATATCTAAGATGCCCAAGAAATACAATTCTCCTTCATTTCATTTCTCTACTGAACTCTGACCTTGGCATAGGGCTTCTGATCCCCCCTAGCAACCGAGGGACCTTGGTCTAGTCTTTCTTATTTTCACTCATTCATTCATTCACTCATTCATTTTTCAGTTTTATTGAGACAGAATTTGCAAATAAAAAGTGTATATAGATAATGTGATAAACCTGATGTCTTCTTATATGCATGAACTGTGAAATGATTACTATAATCAAGTTAATTAACATAGCTATTACCTCACATAGATAGCTTACTCATTCTTTCTATTTTTAAAAATTTGTTTGGGTTGTGAAAACACTTAAGATCTACTCACTTAGCTAATTTCAAGTATACAATAGAGTACTGTAAATTATAGTCACCATATTGCACATTCAACTTAGATTTATTCACCTTGCATAGCTGAAAGCTTGTAGTCTTTGACCAATATCTCCCTATTTCCTGTTGCACCATGTCCCTGGCAACCACTATTCTACTTTTTTTAGTATGAATTTTTCTATTTTGGATTAAACATTTAAGTGATAACATGCAGTACTTGTTTTATGGTGTCTGGCTTATTTTACTAGCATAATGATAACAAATGGTGAGGATGTAGAGAAAGTAGAATCTTTATACACTACTGGTGGGAATTTAAATGGTGCCAGCCCAGTATAAGAAACAGTATGGGAATTCCTCAAAAAGCTAAAAGTAGAACTATGATATGATCCAACAATACCACTTTAGATATATCTCTTAAAAAATGAAATCAGGATATTGAATAGATATCTGTATTCCCACATTCATGCATGAGATCTCAGAGAAACAACTTGAAATGTCCACTGACACATGAAAAGTTGAAAAAAATGTGGAATATACATATACAATGAAATATTGTACAGTATTAAAAAAGGAAGTCCTGCCATTTGTGGCAATATGGACGAACTTGCAGGATATTATGCTAAGTGAGATAGATCTTATTTTTTAAAGCTGAAAGATCTAGGTAAATTTTGGCAGGATTCTTGGATTCATCTTCATATTCACATGGAGGAGTGGACAGAATGGCACTTGTTTTTATGTATGTGTATATATGTTTGTGTGCTTATGAATGGTATGAGAGGAATAAGGAGAAAAATGAAGGAAGGTGTGGGAAACACAGGAGTACAAATTTAAACAGCCTATAAGACCATAAATGAAGGAATGAAGTCTGGCTTTCTTATACTGAATGAGTCATATACAAAATAACAGGCTTAGTAATTAGTAATTGGCAAAAATATCCCTCCTTTGAACAGAGACTATCATAAGAATGTTGTTGAACTGTGATGCCAGTACCAGTGCTGTGAGTTATATATACAGTCATATTTTAAGTTTAATAGAAAGGAAAAGAAAGTAAAAGTTCTTCAGTCATGTCCGACTCTTTTCGACCCCACGGGCTATACAGTCCATGGAGTTCTCCAGGCCAGAATACTGGAGTGGGTAGCCTTTCCCTTCTCCACGGGATCTTTCCAACCCAGGGATTGAACCCAGATCTCCCACATTGTAGGTGGATTCTTTACCAGCTGAGTCACAAAGGAAGTCCTTGTTTATTAAGTTTAATAAACACTTGATAAATAAAGGGATGAATAAATGAAAAATGGTACTGCATTTTTGGAGGCATCATGGAAGTACCAGTGACCATTTGAGAAATACACAGACATGAGAAGAGGTGTCTAAAAGGTGCTAGATCGCTTCCCTGTTTATTATGAGACTTTTCCTCTGGCACTGTTGTCACAACTTGCAAATTGATGATAGCCTTTCTCACACATTGAAACATTTATAAATTATCCTGCTTCATACAGTTGGGCCTTTTTATGAATCAGAATCACTATCCTTGCTGAGAGTCATCATCTGGGATTTTTTTTTCCTTTTTGTATATTTTATTGAAGTATAGTTGATTTATAATGTGCTAATTACTGCTGTACAAAGTGATATGTATATTACACATGCATATATATATTTTATTTTTATTTCCATTATGCTTTACTGCAGGATATTGAACATAGTTCCCTGTACTATGCAGTAGGGCCTTATTGTTCACTGTTTTGTTTTGTTTTTTTTCCAATTGGAGTATAAATGCTTTACAATGCTGTGTTAGTTTCTAAGTAAAACTACATGAACCAGCTAAAAGCATATATATACACATATATATATATATCTCTCCTTTCCCTCGTGAACCTCCCTCCCACACCCCACCCCACCCATCTAGGTCATCACAGAGCACCAAGCTGAGCGCCCTGTGCTATACTGCAGCTTCCCACTAGCTATCTATTTCACACGTGTGTCACGTATGTATATGTGTGCATATAGTGCATATATGTGTATAAAATAATCTCTATATGACAATCCTAATCTGCCAATTTTCCCCCCGCTTCCTTTGCCGTGTCCCCAAGTCCTTTCTCTATGTCTGCATCTCTATTCCTGTCCCACAAATCTGGGACCTTCTTGATATAACGAGTCAGTCATGAGTAGCTACAAGAGCTCAAAGTTCTCTCCTCCAGTGATTTCTTCTGCTTACAGCCCCCTCTACTGATTTACTTCATCTTGGAGTCACAACCATGATGTTCAGTCATTTCCTGTGATGTCTAGCATCTCAATAATGATGACTCACTAATATGCAAATGAAAGTAATTTGTTTTTCATAAGAATGTAAGACTTTTTTTTTCCTGAGAATGTAAAACTTTTCATTTTTTTTTTAATCCTTAGGTGAGATGTGATCAACGCTTTGTCATCCATGCTTCTCAATTTGAGGTTACCAGAGCATGCTTAAGTATCAAAAGGGAACTGCTGCTGCTGCTGCTAAGTCGCTTCAGTCTTGTCCGACTCTGTGAGGCCCCATAGACGGCAGCCCGCCAGGCTCCCCTGTCCCTGGGATTCTCCAGACAAGAATACTGGAGTGGGTTGCCATTTCCTTCTCCAGTGCAAGAAAGTGAAAAGTCAAAGTGAAGTCGCTCAGTCATGTCCAACTCTTAGTGACCTCATGGACTGCAGCCTACCAGGCTCCTCTGTCCATGGGATTTTCCAGGCAAGAGTACTAGAGTGGGGTGCCATTGCCTTCTCTGAAAGGGAACTGACTTCTTGCTAAGTCTGCCCTTTTCTTCACTCTAGCTTTTTAAAGAAAGTGCATTCCCAAATCTATTATTATTTTTTCCCTAAATTAGTTTGGGTGTTGAGCTATGAAGAATGATATATTAGGGGTACATGATACTACAGATGTATTTAATGTTAATTAAAACTGAGGCATGGATGCTTTTCCTGACGCTAGAGAAAGTAGCAAATTTCATTATTTGGAAATCTTCACTTTGCTGATTAATCACTTGTTTTCTTTTGTAATTATTTAAGACATTGACCCTTTACCCCAAATTTGAGACGGTTCTAAACTCTGCATGCAGGGGCATGGCTTTGAAAAGAAAATAAAAACAGTAAGGGTGATAATGCTGGCCCTTCGTTGCCTTTTTGATGCTGGAATGACAGTATCTGTCAATAAATATTTGCAGTAGTGGAATTAAAATCCCGTTTAAAACTTTGTCTTAAATTCTTGAAGGCAGTGTTTCTCAAACTTTAGACCTGGAACAACCTGGAGCAGAATTCCTTACGATGCAGAACTTCCAAACTAGAATTTCTGGTGAGTCAGGGAATGGGAGTCTATATTTTTTGTTATTGTCCTCTAGAAGATTCTTTGTACTGCAAACTGAGAAACACTGTGCAGGTTATGCTCTGTTGGGAGAGTCACCCAAGCCAGACACCTGAAAGCTGAGGATAACGCTGACAGATTTGAAGCTGTTCTGCTGGGAATGGGTGTGGAGGCCAGAATAACTTCTGCTCCCTCCCTCAGCCCATAGCACCCTCATAGATTCCTAGATCTTAGTGTACAAAGCATTACCCATCTCCCTTATTCATTCTACAGCTATTTTGCTATTAATATTACCATAAGTGTGGAACTGCTTTAGACAATTGAGGTATAGAAGTTAATTTTTTTTTCTTAAAGTGATGTGCAAATGGTGATTTGTGCTATGAAAAAAAAAATTTAACATCAGAAAAAAGAAACTGAGGATTTTGGAACTGGAGAAGTGAACCCTAAGTTAGAGCAGGTAGAGTTTTGTTCAGGATGCTTTGATTTTTATTCATTAAGTAGAGAAGAAGATCATCACCTGAGAATGACAGAGAGGACTTGTTGCTGGAAACCTGGGAGGAGACAAGGAAATGGAACAGTCATCTAGAAGAATAGGGGGAAAAAACAGGTATAAGGCTTATCATATGGCCAGTGGGCAATATTAAAGCCCACATGAGGTCAGTGTTTAGTGATAATGAATTCAGAATGAAATCCGTTCACTGTTCCCAGGAAACGTGCAGCTGCAGCTCAGAATAGACCGAGTTGAATGTTATGAGGGCTGTCATCTTGCCAGGGGAGTAAAAATAAATGAAAAAGAGTTTAGCATGAAATGCAAGGGAGTGATCGTAATGAGTATCTGTGGGAATTTAAGCTGGGGATAGGGTGTAACACAGGTGAACACTATCACAAGGAGAACAGCCTCTTCAATCTAAAAAGTACAAAAAGCCAGTGAATATAACAAAACAGAAGCAGACTCACCCACACAGAGAATAAACTAGTGGTTATCAGTGTGGAGAAGGAAGTGGGGAAGGGCAACACAGGAGTGGGGAATTAACAGGTACAAACTATTAGGTATAAAATAAGCTACAAGGATATATTATATAACATAGGAAATATAGCCAGTATTTCATAATAATCATAAATGGAGTGTAACTGCTATAAATTGTGAATCACTATGTTGTACACTTGTAACATACATATTAATAATATATAAAACATATATATTATCCATCAACTATACTTCAATAAATAAATAAAAGCAATAATTTCAAAAGAGAGAAAGATACCAGCTTTTTCCTTTGTCTAAAGTTTGGGAGCATCAATATTCCTGAAATACTTCTATTGTTCATTTTGCTGGAGAAAAGTCATGGCATCTTTTTCTTTAAAAGGTGGAATGGCAAATCTTAGTTTCTCCATAATTCTATCCATGAGACTCTATCACTAAAGTCACGGCATTATCATGGCTAACTATCTGTGTACCTTCCCCTCTGCCCTTGTATCATGATGAGGTCATGAAAAGTAGAACCACTGTCCTGATCCTTAGGTACAGAGCCTACTATATAGTAAGGGATCAATAATTTTTTAAAAATGATTTTATTTGGAACAACAGGACTATCTTGTAAACTTTATAATATTGTCACTACACACTTTCAAACTGCAAGTGATACTTAATAATGTGATTATTTCTATAAACTTATAAACTAGATGAATAGAATAGATTCAATAAATGTTTCTTACTGGGAAATGCTAATTTTCTAATTTCAGTTTTCTAGGATCTGTCAACATAGTTATATTTTGGTTCATTTTATAGGTTATTTTTAAAAAAATGTTATCAAAGGAAAGGAATCACTAAAATTTCCATAAGTCAAGAAGAGCGTATCTACTATAGCCAATCTCTGTAACATACAAGAATTCAGGGTTTTTTAAGAGACTGTGATACAGAGTGAAATAAGTCAGAAAGAGAAACAACAAATATCGAATATTTATACATATATGTGGAATCTAGAAAAATGGTTTAGATGGTCTCATTTGCAAAATGGAAATAGACACATAGATGTAGAGAACAAATATAGGGACATCAAGGACAGGGGGTGGAAAAAATTGGAACTTTAGGATTAACATACATACACTCTTTTTTTTTTTATTTTATTTTTAAACTTTACATAATTATATTAGTTTTGCCAAATATCAAAATGAATCCGCCACAGGCATACATGCGTTCCCCATCCTGAACCCTCCTCCCTCCTCCCTCCCCACACCATCCCTCTGGGTCGTCCCGGTGCACCAGCCCCAAGCATCCAGTATCGCGCATCGAACCTGGACTGGCAACTCGTTTCTTACAAGATATTCTACATGTTTCAATGTCACTCTCCCAAATCTTCCCACCCTCTCCCTCTCCCACAGAGTCCATAAGACTGTTCTATACATCAGTGTCTCTTTTGCTGTCTCGTACACCAGGTTATTGTTACCATCTTTCTAAATTCCATATACATACACTCTTGATACTATGTACAAAATAGATAACCAGTGAGAGCCTACTGCATAGTTCAGGAACCCTACTCAGTGCTCTGTAGTGACCTAAGTTAGAAGGAAATACAAAAGCGAAGGAATGTGTGAATACATGTAGCTGATTCACTTTGCTATAAAATAGAAAGAACACAACATTGTAAAGCAACTGTACTCCAATAAAAGTTAATTCAAAAATAAAAGAATCCAGGGTTTTGGAGTTTGGAGAGTATGCTGGAATATGAGATCTCAGTATCTCTTACCCACTTGATTTCCTGATTGCTGCCCTTTCTCCACCACCAGCCCCGGGTAAACAGTATCAGTCAAGATGTTCACCCAGAGAAATCAGCTGTATCCTAACAACCCCAGAAGTGGCAAGAAGACAATAAACTCTATATTAACTTATAGTAATCTTATTTAGAAAACACTTATTGAGCACTTACTTCATATCAAGTTTTAGGCTGATCTTCTGGGGTAGAAAAATGAGTAAGACCTATTTCTACCTTCAAGGAACCATCTTATTGGTTTGAGTAAACTAATATATAAGTAAACAAAATACAGTATGATGTGATCAGAGTAAAATAAAAAGCAAAAATATAGATCTAAAGAAAGAAGGAATGATTATTTGAACTTGGAATGGGAGAAGACTTTCAAGACAGCTCAATGGAAGAACTTCTATCTGATCTTCAATTTGAAGGAAAAATAGTTTTCCAAGAAAACAGATAAGGAAAAGGCATTTCAAGGTAAGGAACCACATTTGAGGGCATATTCAATAAACCACCAGCAGTAAGATGCTGATTGTAAGAGTCCAAGAGAGGAAGGAATCTACAATGATTCTCAGAATTCATATTTTCATCTCTTTAATGTTGTATATCAAGATACGATATATGGAAAGTAGAAGAGAGTCCAGAAGAAGATGAACATTTTGTGTTTAAAGAAATGACAGTAAAAAACAAAACAAAACAAAACATGGGTTGTATCAGTCCTAGACATGGCAAAAGGAAAAAAGCTATCAATTTAGGTAATTTACAGAGTTTATATTAAGGAGACTATTTTCAAAGGTGTGTGAGGATGAGGGTAAACCACACAGGCAAGTTCAGCAGGGCACCATGACCATCCTACGGGTTAGTGAAAGGCCCTCAGTCATGTCCAACTCTTTGGGACTCCATGGACTGTAGCCTGCCAGGTTCCTCTGCTCATGGAATTCTCCAGGCAAAAATACTGGAGTGGGGTGTCATTTCCTTCTCCAAGGGATCTTCCTGACTCAAGGACTGAACCCTGGTCTCCTGCATTGCAGGCAGATGCTTAATCATCTGAACCACCATTGGAAAGAATTAATCTGAATGGGGATTCAGATACAAGTGGAGCAGGATTATGGTCTTTGACCTTAGAAATGCTGTTTCCTGGGGAAATTCTCCAGGGGAAGAAGCTAAGGAAATGAATTTCCAGACCTCATTAGTTTCTCTCTATCCTACATATTATTGTTCCTCCCTGTCAGAAACCAGAAACCTAGGAGTAATGAATGTAGTCCACCCTTAGCACCACTCAGCAGAAAATGGTAGAAGGTTTATCTGAAGAAGTAAGTGAAGGACATTCAATCTAGGGTTCAACTATGACTTTTAGGATTTACTGTTTATATTGAAGACTGGTGAAAATTATCCAATAAGCTAATATATTAACAACAAATGGTGTTAGTAGAAAAGAAACCACCTGCCAATACAAGAGATGTAAGAATTGTGGATTTAATGCTGGAGTTGGGCAGATCTGTTGGAGAAAGGAGTGGGTACCCACTCCAGTATTCTTGCCTGGAGAATCCCATGGACAGAGGAGCCTGGTGGGCTACAGTCTACAAGGTTGCAAAGAGTTGAACACGACTGAGCAACTTAGCATAGAGATAGTTTATGCACATATTTTTATCAGGCATGTGAATGTGTTTTATTCAACTGACATAACAGCAAAACCAACTAAATGAAAGTCTTGCAGTGTTTCATGGGCCCAACTTAGGGGTCAATTCATTCCATCCTAGTGAACAATTGCTAGGTTCACTCCATTTGTTCCCAGTTACAAGGAACCTGATTTTATACAAACACACTATTTCCTATGACTTAGATAAAAAGCAATCATTATTGATAGAATTCTAAATTTTAAAGTAATATAAAACATAAAACAACAAGGAAATAGTGTGAAATTATATTGTCAATAACAGACTCAGAGAAATCACAAATATTGTATTTTGCATGCTATAAACAGCAAAAATACTGTGTAAAAATTGTATTCAAATCTTGTCAGTTACCCAGTTGCCCTGAGCACCTCTGGGACTCATAATGCTGTGAGAAAGCAATCATTTGTTAGAACTTATGATTTATAGAGTCTTTGCCATGAAAAAACAATTTCACAAGATACTAGGCACAAATATTAGAAACCTTTCCCATGAACATAAATGTGATGGGCTGCTAAAGAATTTCATCTTTTTCTTGAATCTAGGTTACAGTAATTGCCATAAATTACTCTGTATGATCTCCTGAAGTTAATTGGAGCAGGAGAGTCGCAAAAACAAATGAAAGCATGAATTTCATAATGTGAGCAATTTTTAAGCAATTTATTTGCATATTATTGGTGAAAATGATATTCATTACAAATAATCAGAGGGGCACAATAATTTAGTATAATTTTTTTTAATTTACTTCAGATTTCTGGAATTTTAGAAACCAAAAGTGAATTCCAGAATTTTTCTGAAGCTAGAAGCCAAGCATAGATTTCCCTCATGTATCTTCCCACTATATCTTCCCTCATCAATTTAACACACCCAAACTGCACCTTCTGTCTTACATCACCTTACTTCCAAACTTTACCATAAGGTGCTTTTTCAATGAAAGCTACTACCATTTCACTTTTATTCTCCTGTCTTGATTGGTGACTTTCCAGTACTGACAGATGCTTATTCCAATTAACATGTTATGTGAGAACTCTGGAAACACATGAAAACATAATGGACAGTTTGCATCAGTGGTTACTATGCAATCCCTGATGTAAACCTCAGAGCACTTTAATGAGGTAGGGTAGCAGTTCAGGTATTATTATAATCATTTTTTACATATATATATATATATATATATATATATATATATATAAAGCAAGTCACACAGCTGATAAAAGAAGACCCACTTCTCAGACTCACTTGTGTTATGATTGTTATACCATGTCAACATTTTTTCCATTTAACCATATTGCCTTTTTTAGACATTAATTGAAACTTTTTGTTGCAGTAACAAAAGTCATTTCACTTAAAATATAAAATATTAAAATAACTAGAACATTCATTAAATACTTATCATGGACCATACCTTTATATTTACTTTCATATCTGACCCTTATAACAACTTCATTAAAACAATTATTGATACTATCCTTATATTCATTTACATTGGAAACAATTTAAAGGCTCTAACTTAAAATGATAACACATCTTGTAAATAGTGAATCAAAACAATAAGGAGTAAGAACTAGGTTGCTTAAATTCCTTCTATGTCTAAGATCTTTACATACCTTAAATCATAGAAACAAGTACTGTTAACATCATTTTAATTCTCTTAGGGAATCACAGGCTTTATCAATGTGAAGTACTAAATTATATGGTAGAGTAACAATGCAAAGATTTTTTAATAAAAAAAAGTATTTTTTGCTAGCAATATCTTAGTTTAGAGAATTTGTAAAATAAAAATGAATGAACTTTTTTACCCTTTATTATTATGTAACATTATATTTAGATATTCTGACTTTCTCATTTTTTCCTGAAAGATATTAAGTCAAACAAGTTACAGTAAAATCAAATATTAATAAATGATGATGACGAATTCATTTTTAATTCTTTTCAAATTTAGGACTACCAAGAAATTAGTCCATAAGAAAGTGAAAGTGAATATTTTTTATGAGCAGATTGCACAATGTTTGAAAAGAATATCCAATAAATATGCTAAAACATGCTTAACATCATACAGGCTCAAGTCCTTGAAAATTATCTACACCCATTGCTTTTAAATACTAGCTACAAGAAAACCACTCATTTCTTAAAATAAAAGCATGTATATGGAATCTAGAAAAATGGTTATTGATAAACCTATTTGTAGGCAAGGAATGGAGACCCAAATGTAGACAATGGACTTGTACACAGTGGGGGAAGTGAGGAGTGGGATGAATGGAAAAAGGAGCATCAACACATATACACTATCCTGTATAAAATAAGTAATTGGTGAGAAGTTGCTGTATAGCACAGGGACCCCAGTCTAGTGCTCTGTGATGACCTAGAGGAGTGGTATGGAGAACGGGAGGGAGGCTCAAGGAGGGGATACATGTAGAATTATGGCTGATTCACTCTGTTGTACAACATAATATTCTAAAAATTAAAAACAAAATATTTTGAAAAAAAATATGAGATACTAATTTTCACCTTAAACATTGTGAATCAAAATTGTTGATGCAGTCATTAATGTGTTTAACAGATACCTTTGATGATTCTGTTTTGCAGACAAGTTTGAGAATCATTAGTTTATAGTACCCTCATCACCATCATTAGGACTATCACAGTCATTACTCTAAGATAGTAGAACAACTGCTGTAACAATGGTTTTTGCTGCCAGAAGCTACAGACAGACCATTAAAGGGCTGAAAAAAATTATTAGAATTTTTATTGATAAAATGCATGTGCATGCATGATAAGTTGCTTCAGTGGTGTCTGACTCTTTGTGGCCCCATGGACTGTAGCCCACCAGACTCCTCTGTCCATGAGATTCTCCAGGCAAGAATACTGGATTGGGTTGCCATGCCCCCCTCCAGGGGATCTTCCTGACCCAGGGATTCAACCCATGTCCCTTATGTCTCCTGCATTGGCAGGAGGGTTCTAAATCAACTATACATCAATTAAAACAGAGAAAAGGGTCATTTATGATTTCATTTAAACACAAATTTAATGTGTTTAAATTGCTGACCTCTAATAGTGCTCTTTATGTCTATAATAATCCAAATGCAAAGATCTACATTTTCTCTTTTAGCTTGTTGAAAAAAGTAATAATCAATTGATTAGAATCACTAAGATTTTTTTCCTCTCAAGATTCTTTTCAGTTATAATCATGATTGAGACTTTCTTTCAAATTTCATGAGTTCTAGACTCACAATTTTTATTTATCCCCAAACTGGTGAGGAGAAAATAAAAGAATATGGCAAATTTTTATCATATACTATTCAATTTATTAAATAATCCTTAATGCAATTTCTAAAAGCAAGACCAAGAGACATAGTGATGAGTCCACCATGGTCACTGACTTCTCCAACTAACACCATATGTTTCTGCTCTGAAGAAAGGTAGTATTCCTTGCTACCTCTAACCATATCATTATCACTTTACCAGCGTCTAGCCTGAGGCTCTAATATGTCCTGAATTTTATCACATATCCTTCCAGTAATGCCTCAAGTGCATCTGAGTCAAATTTCATAAAATCTTCTTGAAAGATTCAAAATAGGGAACAGTACTTTTTAGAGTAGGGAGCTTGTTAAAATTATTTATTATGGTTTCCTGGTTTTTGTATAATCTAGATCTTATACACTGTAGAGTACTTCTTTAAGAAAAATAATGCAGAATTTAAGACACGGCATTTTTCTTTTCTTTTATATTCATGGCGTGGTATCTTCTTATTCCAGTCATTCTGTCAGTTGCTTGGAAAATAAATGACCACTGGGCACATCAAGATAACTTTCTTTCATAAAATGTTTTACATTAAAGCCTTGAAAGTAATTCATGCCATGAATATTCAATGACAATTTTCTTAGTATCAAATGATTGAATATAATCAGTCATTTATTTGTTAAATTTCTACCAAGTGCCAGGGACCATGTCCAGCGTTTCACATACATAGTCCCAATTAATGCTGAGGACAATGACTAAGGTAAAAGTATTTCCCACATGATAAGATTAGGAAAGAAGGGCTATTTAATTTGCCAAAACTTACAGAGCTAGTAACATAAGAAGGGATTTAAATTTTTGTCAGTCTGATCAGGTAGTCTGGATGCTTGTACAATACAAACAGCATTCAGAAATGAACATTTATTGAATACCTCCCAAGATGACACTTCAGAGTTAATCAGTGTCAAAGAGGAAGCTGATTTTAGATTTGAATGCAATTTAAGTAAGTGAAGTATCACAGCACTGTTAGGGTAATCTCTCCGAAGTTACTTACTGCAGCATAGTTTGAAACCATGTTTGTATACTAGAGGTTCAAAGTGCATTCTGAATTCAACAAGTTATTACTGCATCTAAGAATCTCCTTAGCCTGTAGCCTAGGCTACTAGAACAGAATTCTAAAACTTTTTCTGTTGCAGCATTTAGCCTTGTATATTGAACAGTTTAAACTTCAGCCAGATGTGTGAAATTATGTTTTAGTCTTGCTCAAAATCATCTAATGGTTTCTCTTTACACTGAAAGATTTGGTGTTGATCTCGTCTTCTTTGTGCCACTGTTTTCCTCTTTCATGATTAACAGCCTTTCTGACCTTTCTGAAACTCAAAATAAGTCCAGTCTTCTCTCAATTCAATTTTATTTGACTGGAATGCTGTTCTTTTGGAAAACCACATGGTTTGTTCCATAATTGTGCTTATATCTCTTCAAATATCACCTCTTGGCATGCATTCTTCTGCCATAAGGCAGAGATACGGGCAAGCAGAATTTGAAAGATCCCTCTCCAGTTCTTTTTATCCTTCTGAGATTGCCCCATGCCCCTTTCCAGCAACCATGATTGCTGTGACTTGGTATCCTAGTAACAGGACAGAGAAACTATTATTTTCCCTCCAGTATCACCATCCTGATGTTATAAGCTGAAAAAAGGAAACATTCCAGATCACTCACCATCAGAATCTGCCTGCCTCTTATTACTCTCCAGAGCTTGCTGCTATTTGCTCTGTGTATTCTCTCCAAATTGTATAATCATTCTCTGTTGATCTAGCTATACTGGCAGTGAAAGAGGATCCCTTTAATTTAAAGATAATTTCTTCACTTTTGATTAATGGCTTCCAAATTTAACAAATAAAGATAACCTGTCCCTTTATCATATTCATCTTTCTATATCATATAAAATTGATTTTATAGGTTTTATTTATTTTAAATTCTGCCAGAGATGATATGAGATATCTAAATTGAAATTTCCAGGTTTTCACTGATGGTCCAGTGGTTAAGAATCCACCTTGCAACACAGGGGACACAGGTTCCATGCCTGGTCAGGAACAAAAATCCCCTATGGTGGAGGAGCTAAGGCCCTGCGCTGCAAATACCAAGCTGGTGTGTCACAACTAGAGTCTGTGTGCCGCAACAAAAGACCCCTCATGATGCAACAAAGACCCCACATCCACACAGCCAAATAAATTAATTAAATACATATTTTTAAAGAAAATATTTAAATTGAAATTTCCAGCATGAAGTTGAGGATGAAGGGCTAAAACTGGGAAGATGAGGAGAACCAGGCATGAAAAAACCGGATGGCTGAAGTTATGGAATAGATTTGATAGAGAATGTGAAAGGAGAAAAAAATCATATAAGGCTAAAATCCAAAAGCATATAAGATACAGAAAAACAGACGCAGAAGTTAGTGGAGGTCATAGTCGGTGATGAAGAAAAGCTATGCTTTTTGATACAAAATAGAGGTTATGTCTGTGGCTCCATCATACAATAATTTGGGTAGATTACTTTAAATCCCCAATATCCTATGTGTGAAATAGAGATTAAACAATTTCTGAATAGTTTCTTTTGGGAACTTAGTAGTATTGTGTATATAAAGTTTTACCTTTTTTTTTTTTCAGTTAGCTTTCACTGATATAGTGCTTTATTTATGTATTCTATAAAGTAAAATTATTAAACATCATTATCCCAGTGATAATACTTTAAATGGATAAGAAACAGGTTCTACTCTTGTGAAACGGAGAAGGTAGAAGAGACTGTTACAGTAGAATAGAATATTTTCCTTACCACGAACAATACAGTGGACCATAAGAGCAAATAGTAAAACTATCCAACCTAGATTTTAGAAATGTAGAGGAAGTGATGTTAAAACTAAGATTGAAAGGTGAGCCAGAGTTAACCAGGTGAAAAAGAAGTCAGCAAAGGGTGCTATAATATCTGCTGGAAATTGTGGTATGTGAGTTTATGAAGCCACAGCATATACATCATTTTGTCACTTCCATTAAATATTGACCATGAGGAATGTAGTAACTATTTGTCAGAACACTATCTAAAGCGTTTCCATGACTATACCTCATGAAAATAGAATACTGGAAAGAGAGCTTTTTTCCCCTTGTTTTTTAATTTGAATAAATACATGGAATGGCTGACACAATCCTCTCACATATATCATTAAAATATATCTTATACAATTGTTTTCAAAAAAGATAAACAGCTTTGGAAAGTGAATATTTCCTGAACATGGAATTTTAGGTGAGTTTATTGTTTCTAATTACTTTCTAGTTACTAGCTTGAAATTAGTAATCTAGTGAAGTCACTGTTAATAGAAGACCAGCAAGGAGCATCAATATTTACAAGTTAAATTTTATGCAAGTAAGGTTATAGTCACAGTCCTTACATGCTAACAGCAATAAGCGGGCAAGAAAATCTTAAAGGTTTCACAAGTTCATAATAAGAAAAGTAGAAAGAAGAGAAAGAATAAAAACGCAAGAGTCAAGACTCCCAAGTTCGTGCTGCTACTATGATTTCTCCTCAGGTAAAATTAAGATGTTATATTGCTCAGGGCTTTCTTTTACAAAGTCCTCAGGGGCCCTTGCTTTTTCATATGATTGTTCTGCTTTGAACATGTCTGCTGAACTTTGAAATTTCTAGAAACTTCCACACATCTATTGTGCTTACATCTCACTGACAAAAAGTTGGCACTTGTCTATCTGCAAGGAAGGTTGAGAAATGCAGTCTTTATTCTGGTACGTTGTGACCGCATATTCAGGATTCCATTATTCTAAAAGTAAATATTGGATATTTGGCTACATATAGTGATTTTATCCAAAGAAAAATCAAGTAATAATAATAAACACAATTTCTGCTTATAAACTATTCAGAGTGGCCAGATGCATTATTCTGACATTAGAAGCAGTTTCACTTCAGTGATTCCATAGCAATCTCTCTTACCTTACTTACTCTACTCTTAAAATTTTTCCCAGTAAATGGTCTCAGGTAGGTGGAGCAGGTGAACTAATACTTTAAGATTTTGTTTTGTTTTTCCCTATAAATTGGCATTGAAAATGCCAGTTTATTATTTTGAGTTCACTTACTAAGTACATGTGATAAAGTTTTTATTTTTCAACTTTTTATTTTATATTGGAGTACAGTTGATTAACAATGTTGTGATAGTTTCAGGTGTACAGGAAAGTGATTCAGTTATACATATACTTCTATTCTTTTTCAAATTATTTTCCCATTTAGGTTGTTACATAATATTGAGGAGAGTTTCCTATGTGTTTCAGGGGGTCCTTGTTAGTTATCCATTTTAAATATAGCAATTGATCAACAAAGATTTATTTACTTTCTCCTCCCATTATGGGCAGAATTTACTTCCTCCCTTCACTGATCTTGGCCTTGGTCATGTGACTTGCTTTCACCATGGAACTCTTAATGGAACTGACAGAAATAGGGACCCAAAATGTGCTGAGCATTTATATTCCAATCTGCAAGGAAAAAAAAAATCTTGGTTGCTTTTGACCAGATCCCCAGCATAAAACATATTGAAAAGACCTAAGTTTGACTTGTAGCCTGAAACATAACTACATTCTCAATCACACTTCTGCTAACCTAGAGATTCATGAGGGAAAATGTGCATATCTTAAGCCATGAGAATTTTGTATTTGTTTGCTGCCTAGAAAAGCTGACAGATACACAGTGACCTTTATTTCATCCAATTTAATAGATTTTCTTTTTGATTAATACTGCCATTTAAGAGACACCAAGTAATTCCATCTCTGGAACTCATTTCATCAGAACTCTTTTATCTGGATTAGACATTTAAGCATGTGACTTATCTTTTAAATTAGTCCATATGCAGTGAGATGGTAACTGGCAAGGCTGTAAAACACATTGAAATGCTGAAGAAGAACTTTTAATCAAAATGAGACCACAGGCAAGTTCAATAAAAGTACTTTTGTCATTTAATGTACTGAAGATCTAAGGGGTAAGACTGCCATATAGCTCTTCAAGGAAACTTTTGGCTTGACTGAGGTTAAAAGTCCCTGACTGCTGGTCAGCTGGCATCCCATAGGCTGGCTCTGTTATTGGTGAAAGTTTCTGTCTCTCCAAAAAGTCATCAGTCAGTATTTCCACACAGCCACATACATACATTGCTAAACAAATTCCTCAATTCAGCCTTTTTTTTCTAATCAATCAATTCCTCTCCTTCAATCTTTAGCTAACTAATCTATGAGTATAGTTAAATTAATTCTAAAGACCTAGAAGCACAAAATAACCGAATCTCTTTTACTGGATTAATATCAATCTTACTGCAATTGAATTACTATAGTATTGTTAATTATTGAAATTAGTCCCCAATACCAAATCAATATAACTCCAGAAACATGATTACTTATAGTTTCTCCATGTTAATTCTACATACATATTAAACTCACATTGATTGCCTATCAATAAGTTGTCATTTTTCTGCACTTTAAGGAATTAAAACACTCCAGTTGGGGTTACATAAAACTGAAAACAACAAGCAAAAATACTCTTGTATAATTTGATCAAGATTTTAAGAAATTATTTTAGAAGTGTCAACTGCTAAATAGTTTACAGAAACAGACAATTCATTTATTATTTTTCTTCCTATGAGGACAATGAGTATCAACACTTGAAAAGGCACTTGAAAAAAATTCTAAAATCTAACTTTTCTCAACAGAACATTTTCTTAGTATCTCCTCTCTAGAACAAATATTTTACTTCTGGAAATCTACTGAATTAGATGAGCACTGAAGGAAACCTGTGAAACATTGCCACTTTTTAATCCCTACTCCCTATTACCTTACCTAAAACTGTATTATATAAGTTAATAAATACCAAGCTGAAACTTTTACTGACCTCATCCATTATCCTTTGCACTCATCATCCTCATTTTATCTACTTTTTATACTATTAAGCATGTTGAGATCCATCATCCAATATCATTTTGGATTGAGGAGTAACATGAACATGAAAAAAACCCTCTGCTCTCAGGGTCTTCAAAATCTAGCAGGTGAGACTACACAGAATTCACAACTTCAGAACACTAGGAAAACTTCCATAACAGAGAAAGGATCATAAAGAGGTCTTGAAAGAAGCAGAATCACCTTTGCCTAAAAGATTCCTACAGTATTTCTCAGGAACCTACAGAGTAGGATTTTGTGAACAAAGACATAAAGTTGTCTGGACAACTATGACAACTTGTCAGTTGTCTGGACAGAAGTATGTTTAGTTATGGATATTCAGCAAGCTTTTAGAATATGAGAGGGATTTACATCTATGGGATCACAGTATAATACATAAAACAGAATCTACCTGTATACATCAGTTACAAGCTGATGAAAGCTTTATTTTAGCTGGAGGTTTTGGTTAACCTACTTTGCCTCTAAGAAGTGCTCAGTTAAATGATATTAGGCCAGTGAAAGTCCAAATCAGCTTTATTTGCAATGATCTACTTTTTAAAAGAAAGCTATTGCATTCAAAATCACTGAAGATGGTAACTTCAGCCATGAAATTAAAAGACACTTGCTCCCTGGAAGAAAAGCTATGACCAACCTAGACAGCATATTATTTGCCAACAAAGGTCTGTCTAGTCAAAGCTATGGTTTTTCCAGAAGTCATGTATGGATGTGAGAGTTGGACTATAAAGCAAGCTGAGCATCAAAGAATTGATACTTTTGAACTGTGGTGTTCAAGAAGACTCTTGAGAATCCCTTGGACTGCAAGGAAATCCAACCAGTCCATCCTAAAGGAAATCAGTCCTGAATATTCATTGGAAGGACTGATGCTGAAGCTGAAACTCCAATACTTTGGCCACCTGATGCAAAGAACTGACTCATTGGAAAAAAACCCTGATGCTGGGAAAGATTGAAGGCAGGAGGAGAAGGGGATGACAGAGGATGAGATGGTTGGATGACATCACTGACTAGATGGACATGAGTTTGAATAAGCTCCAAGAGTTGGTGATAGACAGGGAAGTCTGGCATGCTGCAGTCCATGGGGTCACAAAGAGTCAGACATGACTGAGCAACTGAACTGAACTGACTGCATTCATATAGCACCCTAATGACATTTTTAAATAATGATATAAATAAACAAAGTTAGAAGCAAATATATCAAAATATTTAAGACAACCTATTTTGAAATTAGGAATATGAGTCATTTTTATGGTCCTTGAACCATTTCAACATGGTTTTTAAATTTCTGAATCTTAAAAACAAAAACCAAAACAGAAGATGTAAAATTGGACATGTAGATAGTGGATTAATGAAGGTAGAAACAGAAATATAAAAATAATAATTCAAGCAAGAAACAATGAGAAGTCAGGAACAAGACAAGGGGGCCCACTTTCACCATTACTATTCAACATAGTTTTGGAAGTTTTGGCCACAGCAATCAGAGCAGAAAAAGAAATAAAAGGAATCCAAATTGGAAAAGAAGAAGTAAAACTCTCACTATTTGCAGATGACATGATCCTCTACATAGAAAACCCTAAAGATTCCACGAGAAAATTACTAGAAATAATCAATGACTATAGTAAAGTTGCAGGATATAAAATCAACACACAGAAATCCCTTGCATTCCTATACACTAATAATGAGAAAACAGAAAGAGAAATTAAGGAAACAATTCCATTCACCATTGCAACGGAAAGAATAAAATACTTAGGAATATATCTACCTAAAGAAACTAAAGACCTATATATAGAAAACTATAAAACACTGGTGAAAGAAATCAAAGAGGACACTAATAGATGGAGAAATATACCATGTTCATGAATTGGAAGAATCAATATAGTGAAAATGAGTATACTACCCAAAGCAATTTATAGATTCAACGCAATCCCTATCAAGCTACCAACAGTATTCTTCACAGAGCTAGAACAAATAATTTCACAATTTGTATGGAAATACAAAAAACCTCGAATAGCCAAAGCGATCTTGAGAAAGAAGAATGGCACTGGAGGAATCAACCTACCTGACTTCAGGCTCTACTACAAAGCCACAGTTATCAAGACAGTATGGTACTGGCACAAAGACAGAAATATAGATCAATGGAATAAAATAGAAAGCCCAGAGATAAATCCACGCACATATGGACACCTTATCTTTGACAAAGGAGGCAAGAATATACAATGGATTAAAGACAATCTCTTTAACAAGTGGTGCTGGGAAATCTGGTCAACCACTTGTAAAAGAATGAAACTAGACCACTTTCTAACACCATACACAAAAATAAACTCAAAATGGATTAAAGATCTAAACGTAAGACCAGAAACTATAAAACTCCTAGAGGAGAACATAGGCAAAACACTCTCTGACATACATCACAGCAGGATCCTCTATGACCCACCTCCCAGAATATTGGAAATAAAAGCAAAAATAAACAATTGGGACCTAATTAACCTTAAAAGCTTCTGCACATCAAAGGAAACTATTAGCAAGGTGAAAAGACAGCCTTCAGAAAGGGAGAAAATAATAGCAAATGAAGCAACTGACAAACAACTAATCTCAAAAATATACAAACAACTCCTACAGCTCAACTCCAGAAAAATAAATGACCCAATCAAAAAATGGGCCAAAGAACTAAATAGACATTTCTCCAAAGAAGACATACAGATGGCTAACAAACACATGAAAAGATGCTCAACATCACTCATTATCAGAGAAATGCAAATCAAAACCACTATGAGGTACCATTTCACACCAGTCAGAATGGCTGCGATCCAAAAGTCTACAAGTAATAAATGCTGGAGAGGGTGTGGAGAAAAGGGAACCCTCTTACACTGTTGGTGGGAATGCAAACTAGTACAGCCACTATGGAGAACAGTGTGGAGATTCCTTAAAAAACTGGAAATAGAACTGCCTTATGATCCAGCAATCCCACTGCTGGGCATACACACTGAGAAAACCAGAAGAGAAAGAGACACGTGTACCCCAATGTTCATCACAGCACTGTTTATAATAGCCAGGACATGGAAGCAACCTAGATGTCCATCAGCAGATGAATGGATAAGAAAGCAGTGGTACATATACACAATGGAGTATTACTCAGCCATTAAAAAGAATACATTTGAATCAGTTCTAATGAGGTGGATGAAACTGGAGCCTATTATACAGAGTGAAGTAAGCCAGAAGGAAAAACACCAATACAGTATACTAACGCATATATATGGAATTTAGAAAGATGGAAACAATAACCCTGTGTACGAGACAGCAAAAGAGACACTGATGTATAGAACAGTCTTTTGGACTCTGTAGGAGAGGGAGAGGGTGGTAAGATTTGGGAGAATGACATTCAAACATGTAAAATATCATGTAAGAAACGAGTTGCCAGTCCAGGTTCGATACATGATACTGGATGCTTGGGGCTAGTGCACTGGGACGGCCCAGAGGGATGGTATGGGGAGGGAGGAGGGAGGAGGGTTCAGGATGGGGAACACATGTATACCTGTGGCGGATTCATTTTGATATTTGGCAAAACTAATACAATATTGTAAAGTTTAAAAATAAAATAAAATTTTTAAAAAAATAAATAAAAAGCTAAAGCTAAAAAAAAAAAAAAAAGAAACAATGAGATTTGGAATAAGGCAGTACACGTTAAGAAGACCTAGTTTAACAGCTAAGTTTATCCTGTAAAGAGGATGATGAGGAGGAAGAAGATGGAGGAGAAGCAGTAGTTGATCATAAATTATTTGTTTCCATCACAATGAGTTGCAGGTTTCCCTTTATAAAAATAAATATATGCTTGCTCTGCGATTTATACGG
This sequence comes from Bos grunniens, assembly GCF_055505025.1. Taxonomy (NCBI): domain Eukaryota; kingdom Metazoa; phylum Chordata; class Mammalia; order Artiodactyla; family Bovidae; genus Bos; species Bos grunniens. Next base: position 31,325,465 of record NC_141193.1, read on the forward strand.
ATTTTTTTTGTTACAGTCAGAATAAGAAAAACAGTATAAAACCCTAATGAGTCAAATATGATAACTATAAATTATTTTCTAAATTTTTACAAGAAAACTACTAAGCTAGCAAAGGAAAGTTGATGCTTAGAAGGCTTAAAAGCTAAGTACTATAAGGAATCAATCTATGCTTTTAAGTCATATGACAAGGATAAGGATATTGTTGGTTTTCATTTCACAGGAAAGGAAAGAGGAAACTATTATAAAGTTATGTTTGTGGCTCATGTTTATATCAGACATGACTGAGCAATTGAACATGTTTATTTAGGTTTGGCATTAACATTTACATTAACATTAACATCGTCACTGTCTAAGATAAGCCCTGTGAAATTTTATAGGATGTGAGTCCTTTTGTACTCATTTGAAAACAGCTATGACTCAACTTCTCAATTTTCAATCTCTTATGAATTTGTCCATTTTGTGGGAGCTGGGGAAATCTGGTAGGCCACGACTGGGCAACAATAGTCTGCCAGTGTTTTATCCAGATCAAAAGGAAGCAGGTGAAGTAAGTTCAAATCACGGTTTCCAGAAATAACTACAACAATATCTGAGGAGCATTTTAAACCATCAAGTCTAAGATGCAAAGGATAAAGACAGAACATGTGGTATCAAGAGCTAAGAAAGTTGAAAAATAAAGAGCTCAGATAAGGTGACTGGATTCATTATAAAAGTTATTTCATAAATAAAGCACAAAAGGAGGTCTGTTTTCACTGTTGTTTTGTTTTTAACTGAAGGATGGGTATATTAGAAATGAATGTTATCCTGATTTTATAAACAATGAAATCGGGACAAACAATGAAACTAAGACATAGCACTTAAAAAGTGCTATGGGATCTTACTTCATTTCACATGCTTATCTCTGTTGGAATCAGGACTTTTATTCAAAATAAGCTTCTCTGACTTCATAATTTATGACAACACACACAAACCCTGAGAAATGTTTTGAAAGCATAGAGTTTAGTGTGATTAGATTTGATTTTTAAAAGGAGCCCGCTGGCATAATTTATAGTTAGAAAAATAGCTATATACTGCTTATATTGCAGGTGGATTATATACTCCATCTCCCACCCAGTTTCAGCTCTCTCTTTTAATACGTCTTCCAACTATGTCAATAACCCACGGCTCTTTGCTGTCCACCACCCATTTTCCTAATGACTTGGATTCAAAAGCTTTATATAATCACTCGGAAAGCTGTTAGGGGCTATCCATCTTATATATTCATGGTCTATGATTATTAAAAGGCAATATGTATACAGACTCATTCATACTTTTCTTACATATTTTATATATTCAGATGAATTTCATGGCAAAATCTTTTTAAGATTATTTAAATGAAAAGTGCAGAGTTAAAACTCTGATTGAAAATAAGAGCCAAAGAACAAAATTCACTTATAAGGATGAAAGTCATATTTATTTTTTTTAATTGAATAACCTGAATCCAAAACCAAGAGCATTAGTGGTTCTGTAGAACACTGGTTTGAAAATAAAATTATTTATTGAAATAAATTTATCTTAAAATATAAAAAGATGATGGAATTGGAAAGACTAACAATGTTTGCACACCTTTTATAAGTCAGGAATGCTGGCATTTGGCATAAATTTGTTATTTTAATTTCTGTAATGGCTATGGTAGAAAAGGATTATTAGTCACATTTTATAGATGAAGAAATGGACTTCCCTGGTGGTTCAGATGGTAAGGAATCCACCTACAATTCAGGATACCTGGGTTTGATCCCTGGGTTGGAAAGATCCCCTGGAGAAGGGAATGACTACCCACTCTGGTATTCTGACCTGAAGAATTCCATGAACAGAGGAGCCTGGAGGGCTACAGTCCATGGTGTTGCAAAGAGTCGAACACAACTGAGCAACTAACACTTCACTTCAACACTGCCTAAAGTCACACAGCTAGAATATGAGAAGTCACTCAGATAAGCAGTGGCAAAAATCAGATTTAAACTCAAGTTAGCATGGCTCTGAAACCTATGTCTTTCCAATCCTAGATATTTCCATTCAGTCTTGAAAGACATGCCATATAATTATCATATCACTGGTATCAATCTATACACAAAGAGAGGTACAAACACCAAGACAGTCTCAATCCTTTGTCAGCAGTTTATGACCTAATCAGAAAACACCAGCCAGGAACAATACCTGATAATGAAATTCAAACTTAACTGAGCCCCACATGATTAGTAGATTTAATCAACAGACAATGGCATCATTGTTTAAGGCTTTATGGTAGATTTGCAAAGTTTAGGAGCTTTCAAAATTAATAATAATATGAATACAGGGTCAATTTTAGCATAGGGAAAAAAGGTGCTATACCAACCTAGAAAAACATAAGATTGATTTTTCTTGTAATCACTTAAAACACAGTCACATTATTTACTGTATACCTTAATTTTTACACCTACAACATGCAGATGGTACTTTTCAGTGTTATTGGGAGGATCACTCAGGAAAACGCATGAGAAAGCAAGCAGTGAAAGCAGCTGCTATTCTAAAATTCAAAAAGTCACCAGAAGGTGTGTTTTATTATAAGATGACATTTCAGCCACACTTAAGAGTAATTAGATAGTTAATACAAGACTGTCAAAAGTTTTATAAAAAGGAAATAAAGATATATACTCTTGAACCTTAAAATCCTTCTTTGAATTTTTGTAATCAATCATTATGATCAATCATTCTGTGATCAATCACAAAAACTGTGATCAATTTATTTCATCAATTATTGAGATGCTTGTTTATATAGCTCATCAATGATCAAGAAAAGGTTAGTTCATAAATGAGATCTTGAAAGAAACCAACATCCATTTGCTTCCCTGCTGCTGCTGCTGCTGCTGCTAAGTCACTTCAGTCGATCAGGCTCCCCCGTCCCTGGGATTCTCCAGACAAGAACACTGGAATGGGTTGCCATTTCCTTCTCCAATGCATGAAAGTGAAAAGTGAAAGTGAAGTCGCTCAGTCATGTCTGACCCTTAGCGACCCCACAGACTGCAGCCTACCAGCTAAACTTATTCAAAAACAGAACAAAACAGGGTAGGTTCATTCCAAAATAGAAAGTGATCTTCAGGTTCAAGCTAGTATACCCCATGTCAAAAACTTGAAAAATTTTACCAGATTATATTAGGATTTAGGAGGATTCCACATGTGAATTATGGTTGAATTTTATATTCATATATGGAAAACTCATGGTATGGATTTCATATTTATGTAACATATTCCATACAAAATCCATACCATGATTCACATGTGGGACACTCATACACATACATGTTCATTGTTGCTGTTTAGTCACTAGTTCAGTTCAGTCACTCAGTTGTGTCTGACTCTTTGCGACCCCATGAATCGCAGCACACCAGGTCTCTCTGTCCATCACCAACTCCCAGAGTTCACCCCACTAAGTTGTATCCAATTCTTGAGACCCCATGGACTATAACCCACCAGGCTCCTCTGTCCATGGGATTTCCCAGGTTAAGAACACTGGAATGGGTTGCCGTTTCCTTTTGCAAGGATCTTCCGAACCCAGGGATGGACCAAGTGTCTCCAATATCTCCTGTACTGGCAGATGAATTCTTTACTGCTGAGCCAGCAGGGAAGCCCTTTATATATGTATATACATATGTATACATATATCAATTTGCATGCACATATATAATATTCATATATACGTACCCTACTTTTCATTTAATTTCCAAAAGAAGTCTTTTGGATATTTGTCCCTATTTTCTGAAGGAGAAAATTTTCATGCATAGAAGTTAAAATAGTATTACCAGCCCACTGTAGAACCGGGATGTAACCTCACAACTTTAGCCAGGGTCCTAGCATTCAGCAAGTATAGCATGATATAAAGAAGCATTATAGTACTGATAGAATATCTCTTAACCCCTGTAGCAGTAAAGTTTTCCTGTAATACAAAATAATGGTCATGACTAAAAATAAAGTACATGATTTGTGTAAAAGCAGCTGTGGTATAGAGCCAATAAAAACTCTACAGAGTAAAATGGCCTAAGTTTAAGATCTAGTTTAACCATGTACTGACTTTGTGACATCAGCATAAATTGCTGGGAACAACAAAAGCTAACATTTATTGATAATTTGATTTTGCACAATATGATAAGAGGTCTTATATCTATCATACTATATAATTTTCATAATTTTTTAAGTTGTTCATATTGTTGTCCTCATTTGCCATTGGAAAAACTCAGAGGCAGAGAGCATATGAACTTCACTAGATCACCCTAGGGAATGGTGAGGTGAAAATTTTAAACTTGTTCCAGAAATGCAGCTTTGAGCTACTCAGACCACTGCTTCTACGTGTGGCATGTGAACCCATTTCTCTCATCTCTTAAATGAGGGTAAAATCCTCTACACGTATGACTACAATGATGATAAGTGCACACAGACTTTGGGGGCTGTGTCCTATCCATACAGTGTGGCATGAGACAACTTGGAGGGTGAATGTCCTACAAAGAGACTCACATTCTAGCCTATCACCAGTTCTTAACTGCTCATTTTCTTGAATTAGAAGCAGAATTTATTTCGGCAAAGCTATTTTGTATAGGACATTGCTATGGGAAACCAAAGGCCTTGTCCAGATTTACTAGAAACCAAGGTGAGGACTCGGAGAAGGCAATGGTACCCCACTCCAGTACTCTTGCCTAGAAAATCCCATGGACGGAGGAGCCTGGTAGGCTGTAGTCCATGGGGTCGCTAAGAGTCGGACACGACTGAGCGACTTCCCTTTCACTTTTCACTTTCATGCATTGGAGAAGGAAATGGCAACCCACTCCAGTGTTCTTGCCTGGAGAATCCCAGGGACGGGGGAGCCTGGTGGGCTGCCGCCTATGGGGTCGCACAGAGTCGGACACGACTGAAGCGACTTAGCAGCAGCAACAGCAGCAAGGTGAGGACTAGTCACACTGTTGAGAAAGTAAACAACTGAAAAATGTACATTATTCTTTATTTCAAGTTACCTTTCTACTTAGAAAGCTGCATTTTAGTTTTGAAGAAATATTTGATTATAAGGCATCTATGGTCCAGGGAATTACAGCAGTTTATCAAGTTAATACAGAATATGAAGATTGCTGGAACATCCTAACCGAGGTATCAACAGTTTGAGCTTCAGAGATAACAACTTTTTAGTATATTATAATTTAATAATGAAAATGAAAGGGAAAGTTATCAGTTGTGCACAACACTTTGCAACCCCATTGGACTGCAGCCTCCCAGGCTCCTCCGTCCATGGAATTTTCCAGGCAAGAATGCTGGAGTGGGTAGGCATTTCCTTTTCCAAGCAGATCTTCCTGACCCAGGGATTGAATCCAGGTCTCCTGCATTGCAGGCAGATTCTTTACCATCTGAGCCACCAGGGAAGCCCAATACTGGAGTGGGTTGTGAATGCACAATAGTATATTTTATTAATAGAAGTAATTAGGTATATTTATTAAATTCATAAATGCTTGAAAAAGTAAAGCAATTGTAGAGTTACATTAACTGATTTGAACTAATTTGAATTGATAAAAGGAAATCTGAGGAATACTTGGAATAAAAGCATTTTTTGTAAATGCACTAAGTATCTTTTTTTGTCCAAAGTATTTGCTGCTGCTGCTACTGCTGCTAAGTCGCTTCAGTCGTGTCCGACTCTGTGCGACCCCACAGACAGCAGCCCATCAGGCTCCCCCGTCCCTGGGATTCTCCAGGCAAGAACACTGGAGTGGGTCGCCACTTCCTCCTCCAATGCATGAAAGTGAAAAGTGAAAGTGAAGTCGCTCAGTCATGTCCCGTGTCCGACTCTTCCAGACCCCATGGACTGCAGCCTACCAGGCTCCTCCGTCCATGGGATTTTCCAGGCAAGAGTACTGGAGTGGGGTGCCATTGCCTTCTCCGAAAGTATTTGCTAGGATGTGTCTAATATCAGGGCTGAGATAGGAGCTAATGAATTGGTAAAAATAACTTAGTCAGTTGAAGAAACGTTAATCAATTACAACAAAGGAAACATAGATGTAAAGAACAGACATTTGGACACAACAAGAGAAGGCAAGAGTGGGATGATTTTTGAGAATACCACTGAAACATGTACATTGCCATATGTAAAATAGATTTCTAGTGCAAGTTCAATGCAAGAAGCAGGGTACCCAAAGCAGGTGCTATGGGACAACCCAGATAGATAGGGTGGGGAGGCAAGTAGGAGGGGAGTTCACAGGTATAACTGTGGCCAATTCATGTTGATGTATTGCCAAAAAAAAAAAAAATCACAATAATGCAAAGTAATTGTTCTCCAATTAAAATAATTAAAAATAAAAAAGAGAAGAAAAAAATAATAAATTGCAGACCATATACTTTTTAAAATAATTAGAAATAGCTACTAGTCTTTATTCTTGGCTCAAAATGCTCATTAGGAAAATACACATAAATAAAATCATTCTCAGTAATTCCTTTCAGCCCAGGTAAAAATTGTGATAGTTTCTTCTTTTGTAGGAGAGAACAGATTAAACTGTTAAGAATATTCATAGGGCCTTCCATGAACCTTAAATTTTATAAAGCTGCCACACACACAAATACCAGATTGTATTATTGCTATTTTTATCATATTTTAAGGAGTGCTATTTATTAGCTAGTAATATTAGCTTTGCTAAAAGGTATTCTGTTATGGAGGGTAAGTGTACAGGCTCTGGAAACTTAACTCTGTAATGGGGATACTAATCATAATTATACCCACCTCTTTGAATTACTATTCTGACATACAGTAAACACTCCAAAATGATAACTGCTTTAAACCTGAAATCATCCTTGACGATTTCTGTTTTTTTCCACACTCCACAGTGATTCCATTAGCATATATCTTGTCAACTACAATCTCAAAATCTATCACATCACTGAATCCATCTCACCACAGCCATTGCAAAAACATTATGTCTAATCCACCATTATTTTTCACCTCTTCTGCTACATTAACCTGCTAACTAGTCTCCCTGTTGCTGCTCTTAGTGGTAAAGCCTATTTACACAAAGTAATCACAATGGTAGTTTAATACATAAAACAGATTATGCCGCTGCTGCTGTTGCTAAGTCGCTTCAGTCGTGTCCAACTCTGTGCGACCCCATAAATGGAAGCCCACCAGGCTCCCCTGTCCCTGGGATTCTCCAGGCAAGAACGCTGGAGTGGGTTGCCATTTCCTTCTCCAATGCATGAAAGTGAAAAGTGAAAGTGAAGTCGCTCAGTCATGTCTGACTCTTAGTGACCCCACGGACTGCAGCCCGCCAGGCTCCTCCGTCCATGGGATTTTCCAGGCAAGAGTACTGGAGTGGGGTGCCATTGCCTTCAAACCAGATTATATGACTTTCTTATTCAAACTAAGTCCTCTCTCAAATTTATACCAAAAAAAAAATCAAAAATTCATGAGACTTCCTTGGCAGTCCAGTGGTTAAGACTCCTAGCTTTCAATGCAGTAGGTGCAGGTTTAATCCCTGGTCATTTCTCTGATAATGAGTGATGTTGAGCATCTTTTCATGTGTTTGTTAGCCATCTGTCTGTCTTCTTTGGAGAAATCTCTATTTAGTTCTTTGACCCATTTTTTGATTGGGTCATTTATTTTTCTGGAATTGAGCTGTAGGAGTTGCTTGTATATTTTTGAGATTAGTTGTCAGTTGCTTCATTTGCTATTATTTTCTCCCATTCTGAAGGCTGTCTTTTCACCTTGCTTAGTTTCCTTTGTTGTGCAGAAGCTTTTAAGTTTAATTAGGTCCCATTTGTTTATTTCTGCTTTTATTTCCAATATTATGGGAGGTGTTCAGAATGGCTGCGATCAAAAGTCTACAAGCAATAAATGCTGGAGAGGGTGTGGAGAAAAGGGAACCCTCTTACACTGTTGGTGGGAATGCAAACTAGTACAGCCACTATGGAGAACAGTGTGGAGATTCCTTAAAAAACTGGAAATAGAACTGCTTTATGATCCAGCAATCCCACTGCTGGGCATACACACTGAGGAAACCAGAAGGGAAAGAGACACGTGTACCCCAATGTTCATCGCAGCACTGTTTATAATAGCCAGGACATGGAAGCAACCTAGATGTCCATCAGCAGATGAATGGATAAGAAAGCTGTGGTACCTATACACAATGGAGTATTACTCAGCCATGAAGAAGAATACATTTGAATCAGTTCTAATGAGGTGGATGAAACTGGAGCCTATTATACAGAGTGAAGTAAGCCAGAAAGAAAAACACCAATACAGTATACTAATGCATATATATGGAATTTAGAAAGATGGTAACAATAACCCTGTATATGAGACAGCAAAAGAGACACTGATGTATAGAACAGTCTTTTGGACTCTATGGGAGAGGGAGAGGGTGGGATGATTTGGGAGAATGGCATTGAAATATGTATAATATCATATATGAAACGAGTCGCCAGTCCAGGTTCGATGCACGATACTGGATGCTTGGGGCTGGTGCACTGGGACAACCCAGAGGGATGGTATGGGGAGGGAGGAGGGTTCAGGATGGGGAACACATGTATACCTGTGGCGGATTCATTTTGATATTTGGCAAAACCAATACAATATTGTAAAGTTTAAAAATTAAATAAAATTTAAAAAATAAAATAAAATTATCTAGTTTAAAAAAAAAAAAAATCCCTGGTCAGGGAACTAACTTCCCACATGGTTCATGGTGCAGCCAAAACATTTAAATAAATAAATAAAATGCATTTACCTTAAAAAAAAAAACAAAAAACTGTGTGATCTTCCCCGTTTCATCCTTTCCAGGCTCCCTGACCCTCACACATTTCTAATACATTGTCTCATTGTCTCCTGTCCTGCTGCTCCTCCCTGGCTTTGCCTGAAGGCCTTATCCCCTAAGGGTTCACCCCCTTAACTTCTTTCTAGTCCCTCCTCAGTAAATACCTCCGGAGAGTCCTTTTTGGCTCTCTTTTACATGCTCTCTTCTTTCCCAGATTTGTTTTTCTTGGTGTTTCACTATACCCACATGACACTTGAATGACAGGTTTGAACTGCATGGGTCCACTTATAGGCAGATTTTTCCAGTAAGCTCTTCCATAGTGCTACCTGATTCACAGTTGGTCAAATACATAGATGCAGAACCAGAGATACTGAGATCTGACTATAAAGTTATAGGCATGTTTCCGACTTGTAAAGCAATGTCACCCGTTGTTCATTGGTCAACTGTATTTATCTCTTGTCCATCCTCTTTGCCAGAATACACACACAAAGAAGCCAGGGTATTTGCTTTAATACCCAATGCCTTAATGTCTGCCTAGAGATGCGTGTTTTGTGTGTTAGTTCTTCAGTTGTGTCCAACTCTTTGTGACCTCATGGACTGTAGCCTCCCAGGCTCCTCTGTCCATGGAATTCTCCAGGCAAGAATACTGGAATGGGTTGCCATGCCCTCCTCCAGGGATCTTGAGGCCAAGGGATCGAACCCAGGTCTCCCACAATGCAGGCAGATACTTTACTGTCTGAGCCACCAGGGAAGCCCAATATTAGAGTGGGTTGCCAAGCCCTCCTCCAAGGGATCTTCCCAACCCAGGGATCGAACCCAGGTCTCCTGCATTGCAGGTGGATTCTTTACCATCTGAGCCACCAGGCAAGTCCATGAATACCAGAGTGGGTACCCTGTCTCTTCTCCAGGGGATCTTACCAACCCAGGAACCAAAGCAGGGCCTCCTGCATTGCAGGTGGATACTTTACCAGCTGAGCTACCAGGGAAGCCTCTAATTCCCTGGAAGAGGGATTGCCATGCCCTCCTCCAGGGGATCTTTCTGACCCAGGGATCAAATCTGTGTCTCTTACGTCTCCTGCATTGGGAGGCAGGTTCTTGACCACTATCACCACCTGGGAAGCCCTGGACACCATCCTAGGTGTGTTGACTACATCATTTCATTTATTCTTCAAGGCATTCCTGAAAGGAGGTAGCAGTCTTCCCATTTTTATACCTTAAAAAATTGAATTGAGAAGATAAAATTCATTCTGGAGGCACACAACAGCTCACAGTGAGTCAGGATGTAAATCCAATGAAATCTTAATGATTTCAGAGTGCTCACTATTTCCATCTTGCTGTGCTCTTTATTTCACCTTTTGAGTCAGAAGTCAGGCAAATTATGCTTTTATCTCTGCAGCAAGCCATTATTATGACACCATAGTTCAGTGTAAGATCTCCATTAAGCATAGTCTATAAATTTGCAAAGATCTCATTTTTCCATTAAAATCAAATCAAGGTACTGTTTTTTGATAACATGCTTTCATCTCATTAACTCCACCAAAATATGCAATATGAATACTTCATTTAAAAAATCGTGTTTAAATTCTGAGTCTGAGAACTTCATATTTCTCTATAACCTTATGAATCTCAAATCTGATTCAGTACCCCAGTACTGATCCTACGATGGAATTAAGAGTTTGCTCTAATACTTCCTATTGGAACCTGGGAACCTTCCCCACTTAGTATAAAGCTACTGTTTTCTTCTACTTTAGTCCTTAAAACTGTATTTCATGGAACTTTTCAGTTGTTCTCAAATAAAATCATGATACAGCCTGATGACATTCTTATCAACAGCTGATTACTTGGCATGAACCTCAATTTTAGAAACACCCAAATCCTTTCTCCTTCACTGAATGAACACTTTCAAGACAACATTTATGAAATTTAATAAGTGCAGATATAGATTAATAAAGTATATTTTTCCTATGAGATGAGCTGGAAAGCTAATACAAATGCTGCACAGGACTGATGCATTCAAATAAATAACTTTTCCATTATGTTCCTTTGAAACATCTGATAAGCTGGCTAACTTAACTGTTTTCATTAGAAATACCATTTTAAACACCCACTGTGTGTAGGATTGCTTTTCATAAACTAATTTCTGAAAACTGTTTTGAGAAACTCAGGAAACAGAAACCCAATGTTTCGGGAAGATGCATCATCTCTGTAGATTACAGAAAACTGATACTATAGGAACGGAAAACACCTGGGTGTTTTAATAAAGTCAGATGACTGTTTTCTAAATAAATTAAATTGGGAGAAATTGCTCTTTTGTTCCAATATAAATTCCCAAGTGCAATGAGATAAGAAAAGAAGAGTGTTCCCCAAATCCACAGTGAAAAAGACAAATAAGAAATAGAGAAAGTGTGACGCTTAACTATCCATCAGATAGGGCTCAGGCTACAGGTCCCAGAATACTGCTCATATGTCTCATTAAATATATTTGCATTCAGAAGCAAAAACAGAAGAAAATGTACCAGAAAGATTAGTAATATTGAATAAATATAGTTTCTGACAAATAGGAATTCTCAAAGTCTCATGAAAACAGAATACAAATTTCTCCATCGGTTAAGATCACTTAGAATATAGCAAATCCTTTTGCTTATGTCCATATTACATTTTTTCCTACTGTACTCATGCTCAGTTGTGTGTGACTCTTTGTGGCCCCACTAACTGTAGCCTACAAGTCTTCTCCATCCATGGGATTTCCTAGGCAAGAATACCAGAACGGGTTGTCATTTTCTACTCAATTACTTCAACACAGTACCCTGTACAATAATTTTTTTAAATAAAATAAAGATAAATAAGAGATTTCACAATGCTCAAATTACAGAGGAATCAATTTTCTTTGTTGATAAATTTAAAGAGGAAAACAATTTTTAAATTTCAAACTTCTCAAAAACAATGGTGTTCAGTTCAGTTCAGTCACTCAGTCGTGTCCGACTCCTTGCAGCCCCATGAACTGCATCACGCCAGGCCTCCCTGTCCATCACCAACTCCCAGAATCCACCCAAACCCATGTCCATTGAGTAGGTGATGCCATCCAACCATCTCATCCTCTGTCGTCCCTTTCTCCTCCTGCCCTCAATCTTGTCTTTACCCTTATTTTCATAAAGGAGGGAAATGAAGTTCAGAGCAGACAAATGATAAACTCTGAGTCACAAAGCCAGCTGCTTACAAATTTGAGACTGAAATTCAACACAGTACCTACTGATCTGAAGATGAATTTTTATGGTTAACTGTGAGTCTGTCCTGAAGATGTTGCTTAAAAACAGTGTGAGTTATAACAGGAAAACAACCATTGCATTATGTGAAAAGATTCCCTTTGTAACAAAAGCTTAGGCTCACATTTCACATTGCCATATATTCTAAATTACTAGGACTGGTTCTATTTGGGTCTAGTGTTACAACTTCCTACATTGTCTTGCATTTTCTTCTGACATTTTTCATTTGTTTAACAAACTCTTATTATTAATGGGTACATTAGAATTGAAGGAGCTTGACAGACCAACATTGTGTATTTGCAACTTCTACCAAGTTCTCATCTAACAGTGAGGTCATATACAACAAAGACAATTCTCCCTTTAACACAAAGTTAAAGCTGAAAGAAAAGCAACACATCTTTTCTTTCTAAACATTTTTAAACTAAAATAACAAAACATCCATCTTAAGGAGGTTGTCCTTGGATAAAACAAAGAAGCCTCAGATAAAAAATTCCAACCTAGCTATTTAAAATCCTAAAAGATGACAGGGTTAAAATGCTGCACTCAATATGCCAGCAAATTTGGAAAATTCAGCAACGGCCACAGGACTAGAAAAGGTCAGTTTTCACTCCACTCTCAAAGAAAGGCAATGCCGAAGAATGTTCAAACTACCAGACAATTGCACTCATTTCACATGCTAGCAAGGAAATTCTCAAAATCCTTTGAGTTAACCTTCAGCAGTATGTGAACTTCCAGAGGTACAAGCTGGATTTAGAAAAGGCAGAGGAACCAGAGATATAATTGCCAACATTCACTGCATCATAGAAAAAGCAAGGGAATTCCAGAAAACATCTACTTCTGCTTCATTCACTATGCTATAGCCTTTGACTGTGTAAATCACAACAAATGGTGGAAAATCCTTAAAAAGATGGGAATATCAGACTACCTTACCTGTCTCCTGAGAAATCTGTATGCTTCTTAACGAAGCAAGTTAGAACTGGACATGGAACAATGGACTCATTCAAAATTGGGAAAGGAGTATGTCAAAGCTGTATATTGTCACCCTTATTTAACTTCTATGCAGAGTACATCATGTGAAATGCTGGGCTGGATGAATCACAAGCTGGAATCAAGACTGCTGGGAGAAATATCAATAATCGCATATATACAGATGATACCACCCTAAAGGCAGAAAGCAAAAAGGAAGTAAAGAGCCTCTTGATCAGGTTGAAAGAGGAGAGTGAAAAAGCTGATGGAAAACTCAACATTCAAGAAACAAAGATCATGGCATCCAATCCCATCATTTCAGGGCAAATAGATGGGGGAAAAGTGAAAACAGTGACAGATTTTATTTTCTTGGGCTCCAAAATCACTCTGGATGGTGACTGCAGCCACAAAATTCAAAGATGCTTGTTCCTTGGAAGAAAAACTAAGACAAACCTAGACAGCATATATAAAACAGAAATATCACCTTGCTGACAAATGTCCATATAGTGATAGCTATGGTTTTTCCAGTAGTCATGTACGGGTGTGAAAGTTGGACCATAAAGAAGCCTGAGCACTGAAGAACTGATCCTTTCAAACTATGGTATTGGAGAAGACTCTTGAGAGTCCCTTGGACAGTAAGAGGATCAAATCAGTCAATCCTAAAGGAAATCAACCCTGAATATTTGCTGGAAGAACTGATGCTGAAGCTCCAATACTTTGGTCACCTGATGCAAAGAGCTGACTCTTTTGGAAAAAACCAGATGCTGGGAAAGACTGAGGGCAGAAGGAGAAGGGGACAACAGAGGATGAGATGGTTGGATGGCATTACTGACCCAGTGGACATGAGTTTGAGCAAACAGAGACAGTGAAGGACAGGGAAGCCTGGCACACTGCAGTTCATGGGGTAACAAAGAGTTGGACAAGACTTAGCAACAAAAGAACAATAACAACCAACTCTTTCCAAAGATGTGGGAGGGGCAGGTTTGCATGTCACAGAATTTTATGTGGCTGTACTTGCAGGTTACTTGGTGCAGAACATCAGCCAGTGAACCAGGGTGAAGGGAAAGCATAGGATTTTGTGATTTATTTGTAACATATGTGTGCAAAAAAACTTAGCAGACCTTCCACACAGTAAAGTATTCTAAACCCTGGCAGGACATTTAGTCCTGTCAAAAACCTCATAGACACTTTACCCATAAGGCATATGCTCCATATCAAAAGGTCCTTGAAATCTGGTTATATTTGGTACTGTTCAAAATGTCCATGGAGAAATTTGGTCCATGTCAAAAGATTCCATTCAAAACCAAATATGCTCCTGGATGTTTTAGATAAGACCAAATTTCAAGAACATTTTGGCATGGACCAAATGTCTTCTGACCTATAGCTGGATGAATCTGATCAAATGTATATGTGCAACAAACACTAAAATAATATGTATATAAAACAGTTTACCACCTTAAAAGTTATCTCATGTATAATTCAAACTATTTAAAGCCTACCTCCATCCAAAGGTGATCTACTTTCAGATTCACCTGTTCTAAAGTTTCATGTAAACAAATTCGCTCAATTGTATTTGGCCTTTTTTTCAATAAAGAGAATACATGTTAAAAAGACAACATCAATGGCCAAAATATTTGAAAAATACTACAGTCGATATCTTCTCCATTTAATTCATAATATACTGCTTCCTATTGCAGATTGTGAGAGTTGTTATTTTAAAGAAGAAACTTGATGAATTTTATTTTCTCTGAGTGACAAACTTTATTCAGTTGGCCCTTGAACAACATGGGTTTGAACTGCCTGGGTCAACTTTTACACAAATTTTTTTTTTTCAATACATACATACTAAAGACTACATAATCTGTGGTTGGTTGAATCTACTGAGAATGCCAGACCAAGGACATGGAAAACCAACTATAATACAATACCAGGATCTTTTACTATAAGGGTCTGTGTTCCTAATCCCCACATTGCTCGAGGTTGTTCAAGGGTCAACTGTAGTCCCTTATCACCCCAAATTAATGTTGAACATTCAAAAAGTTAGCATTGCATTCTTCAGTAGAATTCAGGGCAGGAAATATAAACCCTTCAAAAAAGCTGAGGGAAATTGAATACACAAATGCAGGCTAAATTATGAATGAGTATTTTATGTTACTCTTTAAAATGAAGACACTTGCTTAGCACTGTAATATACACCTCTTACACTACACTTAATGGAATCACACAAATAGTGTATAGGAAACACCTTCATTAACAATGAGAAGAAAATGTCTTTTTCATTAAGCAGGCATTTATTGAACACTGGGCACAGGACTACGCATGAAAAAAATTTTAAACATAATAGCAGGACTAATCTTTTCACTGAAAAATGTAGAACCCAGTAAGCTTCATCAGAGCAGGAGCTATTTGTTTCTTTCACAAATGTGTCTTGTGTACCTAAGACCCTGTTCACCATCTGTAACCTGATTGATGGAAATTTCGTAATTGCTGAACATCCACTATTTCCCAAGAACCATATAGTCTTTTTTGATTCTCACAAAAACACCATAAAGCATCATTTATTATTTTTATTTTACTGTTGGAAACTAAACTCAAAGAGATTAAATAACTTGCTCCAAATCAATTATAATGTAAAGATAGCAGGACGAGGAATTTATCTCCCCAACCTTCTACATTAGTCAGCTCAGGCTGCCATAACAAACTATCACAGGTTGGGTGGTTTAAAGAACAGAGACTTATTGTCTGACAGTTATGGACGCTGAGAAGCGCCAGATCAAAATCTAGTATAGCTGGTTTCTGGTGAAGGTTCTCTTCCTGGCTTGCAAATAGCTACCTTCTTGCTGTGTGCTTAAATGGCCTTTCCTCGAGGAGGGGTAGGGGTGGCAGGGGAGTATGGCTGTGGGTATGTGTGTATTTGGGAGAGAGAGAGAGGAGAGATTTTTCTCTTCATATAAAGACTCCAGTCACATTGGATTAGGACCCTACCCCTATGAGTTCATTTAACCTTAATTACCACCCAAATGGAGAAGGCAATGGCACCCCACTCCAGTACTTTTGCCTAGAAAATCCCATGGACGGAGGAGCCTGGTAGGCTGCAGTTCATGGGGTCGCTAGAGTCGGAAACGACTGAGCCACTTCACTTTCACTTTTCACTTTCATGCACTGGAGAAGGAAATGGCAACCCACTCCAGTGTTCTTGCCTGGAGAATCCCAGGGACAGGGGAGCCTGGTTGGCTGCCGTCTATGGGGTCACACAGAGTTGGACATGACTGAAGCGACGCAGCAGCAGCAGCACCACCCAAAAGTTCTATCTCCTAAGACAGTCACATGTTAGAACTTCCAACATATTATTTTGGGGGAACACAATTTAGTCCACAGCACAAACCTTACTGCTTTAGATCTCCAGGTGAGCTCCCTGACCCAGGAATCAAACCCGTGTCTCCTGCATCTCCTGCAGTGGCAGGCAGATTCTTTACCACTAGCACCACCTGGGAAGCCCATATTACATTAATAGACACCATTAATTAGAGTCTCAACTTTGCATTAAAAAAATACCATATATTTCCCTCTTTTATCTAAAATGAAATCTACTGTTCCTTTACCTATGAAAATTTTAATCTCAAATTAGTCTTCTCTCTTCTTGGCTAAGATTATTGAGATACTTATTCACATTATTAACCTCACTTCCTGAAAGCATGTCATCTAGTGCGATGCCACTCTCTCTTGGACCCACCTATAAGTCACCTAGCACTCTCCCCAATCCTATAATAAATAGTTCCTAACACCCCCTTACTGAGAGGTCCCATGATTCCCTATAGAATTAGCTCTGCCTCACTGTAACAAGTATTTAAGCCAACTTGTGCAATTACAGGTTTGTTCCTGCTGTTCTATGTCTAGAATCTCTTTCTTATATCATGATCTTTACCCAACCTTAATAGCTTCACTCCACCCCCCAGCCCTCAAATTCTACCCCTCCAACTCATACCACAAACCCCTGTATTGAAAAACCTGCCTTAAGCCAAACTTCTTAAGCCAAATTTCAATAAATTCAGATCTTTCCTTTATACCTCAGAAAAACTATACCTGCTGAGTTACTGTTCCTCCTGTAACCAATAAACCTATCTTTGACTCATATTCAGGTGTGCAACTGATATTGGACACCATTATTAAATAGGCAGTATGCTAGGCCCACAATAGAACAAATAAATGTAATTTAAGTAGACTAGAATGAAGTCTTTTGAACATTTATCCTAAACATTTCTGGTGCATAATTACATTTATTTAGGGGTCCATCTAGTCAAAGCTATGGTTTTTCTGGTAGTCATGTACAGATATGAGAGTTGGACCATAAAGAAAGCTGAACACTGAAAAATTATACTCTTGAATTGTGGTGCTACAGAAGAGAGTCTCTTGGACAGCAAGGAGATCAAACTAGTCAATCCTAAAGGAAATCAACCCTGAATATTCACTGGAAGAACCGATGCTCAGTTGAAGCTCCAATACTTCGGCCACCTGATGTGAAGAGCCAACTCACTGAAAAAGACCCTGATGCTGAGAAAGACTGAGGGCAGGAGGAGAAGGGAGTGACAGAGAATGAGATGTTTGGGTGGCATCACCAATTCAATGGATGTGAGTTTGAGCAAACTCTGGGAGATACTGAAGGACAGAGAAGTCTGGCTTGCTGAAGTCCATGGGTCGCAAAGAGTTGGACACCACTTAGTGATCAAACAACAAATATAGTAATTTAATTTACTTAAAATGTATGTTGTTTATGAGGGCACAACTCAGGTTTTTAGAATTGGATTTCTTCCTCTGAGTGATCTTAATTGTTCATGTCATGTATTTTTTAAACCTTACAATGGCTTCCAACTGCACAGAAAATGTAATCTAATTCTTTACTTTGGCCTACAAGATGCTAAATTATACGGTACCTGCCTATGTGTCCAATCCTATTTCTTGACACCTCTTTCACTTGCTTCTAAGTTCAGCCCCATTGACCTTCTTTTTCCTTCTAATGCATATCAAAATAAGTGCTGCCTGAGACTCTGGCACTCACTACTTCAGCAGGAAAGTCCCCTCCCCAAAAACTTTACATGGATTTTTGTCTTTGAGGAATTATTTGCTGAACTTTTCTGTCTTCCACACACCACCACTAAACAAGCATTACCTTAGGCATTTTGTTCTATTAGGATAAAACATCTTCCTACTTCAGTTTTTTTTTAAAAATCTTGAGCACATTAACAAAAACAATAAAATTACATCATCGGTTTTTTTGTATAGTCACAAATTAAGATAATATGGCTTCGGATCAAAATTATTCAATAAGCATGATCAAAGACCAAAAGTGAACTGTTGATTTCCATTTGTGTTAGCTGCTTTTAATTTTGATCCATTTGTATGTTTAAAAAAAAATCTAAAAACATTTTAAGAGAAACTGTAGTTTTTCAATACATTTACATTTTCCTTTCTTTTTTCTGTGATCAGCTTGAATATCACCATGAAAATTCATTTTTCACCATTTCTGAATGAGGTTCTGATGCTAAAAAAAAATCAAATATTATTATACACCTGAAAAGTAGGTTTGGCCAGTTGTCATTTTTGCTTTTTCTTCATTTGGTGTTAAGATACGTTCTTATGACACTAATATTTTAAAACTTTGATGTAACAATTGGATCATCTGGATTATATTCACTGATTTGTGTTTGTTTGGGATATCCATGGGGTATAACATAACAGTAGAATTAAAATGATGATTAACAAATGATGCCTATTCTTCCTTCTCACATAATGATTCTTAATAAAACAGCTTGGGTGCTGGGTTTCATGAAAGGCATTGATTAGTACATTAGACCAAGAATATAAATTATCTCATCAAGGGGATAATCAAAACAATTTTCACTGAGCTGCTTATCATTTATTTTACTTTGTCTATTTTAAAACTTGGAAGTTCCTGAGTGTCACTGTACTGTGTACAATATAAAAATCTATTAATGAAGACAACGTTAATGATAACATTTTTAAGTTTGGTTCAGAGCTAGGGTATGCTCAGTATAGGGCACTATTCGACTATTTGGATGAATCAACTATAACAAAACTATTTCATAAAGAGAACAATGTGATGAAAATTACTTTTCAGAGAGCTTGGATTTTCAAGGTTCTTTAAACTTTTGTAGAGAAAACCAATTTTCAAGATAATTCCATGTGACTTAATGCTCTTGAGTAAAGATAAAAATATGATAAACCCAAATTAAAAGTGAACATAAACTTGTTTCAATATCATAGCATAAATGACTAAATTGATGCACTTTTAATTGGATACCAGAATCATTATTTTTCTTAGTATTCTCTTCACCATTTAAATAATTTGTATTACAATTGTTCAAATTTGTGGATTTCCGGGTAAAATACATTAAGTCACTAGTGAACAAAAAAACAGATGAAGAATTCTTTGATTTTTTCTGACTTTTCAAAAAGGAAATAAGAAAGAAAGGATTTAGACATTTTAGGGATTATTGTCATTAACTTGTAGAGTGAACACTGAAATATTAATCCACTTATTTTGTTCTTCGTGTCCTAATATGCAACACAAAGATATTAGGCTTATACTAGTTCTAATACTCTGTAAACCATTGTTTTAGAGGTAGATGACAACAATAATCTGGGTATTGGTTGCTCAGATATATTTACATTTTTGTAAGACCCCACTGTGAAGCATGCGGGATCTTAGTTTCCCAACCAGGGATCATACCTGTGCCCCCTGCATAACCACTGGACTGCCAGAGAAGTCCCTATGTTTACATTTTAATATGTATTTATTTGTACACTAATGATTTGTGTTTCTACCAAATATAAAAATAGTGACAACGGCTAATACATATAAACCTGTAATGACCTAGACACTTTAAAATACAATATCATTATAAGAACTCTGATGGGTAGGTACAGTATTATCTCCATTTTATAGATAACTGCTGAAGCAAGGAAAATTTAATTTGGTAACAGACACTCAGCTGATAAGTTATAGGCTTGGTGACTGGAACCAAGAGTTTGTTCTATTAATTGATACATCATTTATTTGTGCAATATATGTTTTGTTAGACTTTTTTGCAACCCCATGGTCTGTAGTCATCAAGTTTCCTCCAACCGTGGAATTTCTCCCAGGCAAGAATACTAGACTGGGTTGCTATTTCCTTCTCCAGGGTATTTTCCCCACCCAGGGATCAATCCCACATCTCCTGCATCGGCAGGTGGATTCTTTACCACTAAGCCACTGGGGAAGCCCACTGTACCATGTAGAGCAGTGAGAAAAATAAGCCAGGTCACTGCTCTTAAGCAGCTTATATTCCAATGCAGAAGGAAAGAGAGGTAGATATTAATAATGTGCAACTGTATCCAGGTCTTCTTCCTTCCTGGCACCCAGAGGACTACATTACCCAGTTGATTTGAAGTTAGGTCAAATACTTGACTGGTTCTGGCCAAAAAACAGGAGCAAAAGTGATGGGTCTCCCATGTATTCTTAGGCAGGGATAATCTATAAAGCCTTCTACAGACCCTCACTTTTCCTGCCAACGTTGCCTAGGGGAATTTTCGTTACAAATTTTGCAGTCAGAAGATGGTACAGTCTGTACCACCTGGGGTCTCTAACTTGTCTTCTGGAACAGATCTCTAAAGTCAAGACACAGTGAACACACAGTGAGAGTGAGAAAATAAACCTTGTCTGTACAGACCCTGGGACTTGATGATATCAATTAACATCATGTTACACAGCCAATCCTAATGAAACAGGGCTTTCCTCATGGCTCATTGGTAAAGAACCTGCCTGTCAATGCAAGAGATGCAGGTTCAATTCCTGGGTCAGGAAGAACCGTTGGAGAAGGAAATGGCAACTCACTCCAGTATTCTTGCCTGGGAAATCCCGTGGACAGAGGTACCTGGCAGGCTATATAGTCCACGGTGTCATAGAATCGGACGTGACTTAAAGACTGAAACAACAAAAACAACAAAACAACAGACACTGACAAGGAGTGGGTATTGATAATAGGGTTAAGATATGAGAATTAGTTCTGCTGAAGAAGTCACATACAAAATGAGTCCTGAATTATAAATGAGTTTGCGCGGCAAATGAGATGAATAAGCGTAAGTTAGTGCTCCAAAGGAAGAATAAATGGGTAAGTCATGGACACAGGAATGGGACAAAATCAAAATAAGGTTAGCATTTTAAAATATTTGGCTGGCCGTGGGGCAAAATGATTGGAGAAAGTAAAAATGTATGCAATGCATCAAGAGATTATATTAGCAGTCAGGTAAGAAATGGTGGATGGAGCTAGTGTAAATGTGCTAGTAGTGAACATGGAGAAAAGTGGACAGATTTGGCAAACATTTGGTAAAAGGAGAGGATTACTGGTGGAATGAAGTAGAAATTGTTGAGGGAGAAAAAGTGTCCAAAGAAAATGCTCAACTTCCTGGCTTGACCAAATGGTTTTTTCAGGAAAACTGACCAGAAAAAAATGAACACTGCAAGAAAGACTTTTGACAAGATAGGGCAGAAAAAGTACATTCAAATGTTGAGTCTGCTGAAATTGACACGCCTCATGATACCCAAGTGGAGATGTCAAGCATTTGCGCTTTGATTTCTTTATCTTTTAATATAGAAGAGACTTGAATATTCTTGGACTCTAGATAGAGATGAGTCTATGGTGAACATTTCCTTAAGAAGCAGAAGGAATGTATATGGACAGAAGTTATAATCCTTGATGTGGGAGAGATGAAAATATGTCAATAAAGCTGTTAAAACTCAAAACTTCTTTGGCAAGTGTTATGATATCTCCCCAGTTGGGTTTTTCTATAATTTCAAGGAAATTCTGACATTAAGTATCTTCTTTGAATGTTACTCATCATGGGAAATCATCTTTTCTGTCCAAAACACATATCAGTTGTCACTTTATCTGATTTAAAAAAAAAATTCTAGGTTGCTTCCATGTCCTGGCTATTATAAACAGTGCTGCGATGTGCACTGGGATGACCCAGAGGGATGTTATGGGGAGGGAGGTGGCAGGTTGAGGGGGTGGTTTCAGGATGGGGAACACGTGTACACCCGTGGCGGATGCATGTTGATGTATGGCAAAACCAATACAATGTTGTAAAGTAAAAAATAATAAAAAAAAACCAAAATAAAAAAAATTCTACCCAATCTTTTCTAATCATCTTTGCATCCAGCTCAATCTCTACAGTTTCAAATATTTTAGCACATCCATCTCTTTCTTCTAAGCTCCTATCACAATATTTTTATGCAGTTTACCATAAATGCCTGCAGTTGTTAACTGTTTTTGTAAGTTTTTTTCCCCAGTTTGATTGTAAAGCAGTCTGGTTTTATACATATTTGATCTTCTAATTTCAAAAGGTTTACCACATAAGTCACATGCTAAATGATGCTGAGCATGAAAATGTTCTCTTTAAAAGAAGTCAACAACTTTAATTTTAATTCAATCAACTGTGATAGAAACAACATATGTTTATCCTCATGCTGTTTGTAAGTAAAAGATATACGTGTACATTTAACATAAGCATAATCAACAATACAACAGAACAGAGCATCCTAACTGCTATGCCATATGTCAAAGTTACTATGGAAATACAGGCTAGAGTAACTGGCATTTATAAACAAAAATAAAATTAGATGCCAGAAGACCAGATTGCTTTTGATCTAAAGCTACCTCTTTATGAAGTATGGTTTAAAAAAAAAATCTCTGAAAGCCTTTTCCTTTTCCATTCTATATGATTTCTTTATTGGAGGATAGTTGCTTTACAATGTCGTGGTGGTCTGTGCTGTACATCAATGTGAATCAGTCGTAATTATGTACATATCCTCTCCCTCCTCCTCATCCTACTCTTTTGGATCATCACAGAGCACCAGGCTGGGCTCCCTATGTTATACAGAAGCTTCCTGCTAGTTATCTACTTTACACATGATAGTGTATGGATGATATAAGATCTGATACATTTAATCAGTCTGATTAAAAATCAAGTAAAACAATAATATATACATATATATACACTGAAAGCACTACACAAATGTAAGTCATTAGTAATTTTTAACTGATGTGCCAGAACACATTTCATGTCGATAAAGGATGCTGAGTGATACATATGCTGCTGTTGCTAAGTCACTTCAGTCGTGTCCGACTCCTAGCGACCCCATGGACTGCAGCCTACCAGGCTCCTCTGTCCATGGGATTTTCCAGGCAAGGGTACTGGAGTGGGGAGCCATTACCTTCTCCATGATACATATGAGGAGTGTCCAAAAAGAAGGCAGTTCCTGGCTTCAAAATTATGAGATCCTGGTAACAGGTAAGGAGGCAGAGAAAATAACTGACATTAAGAGGTAGGGTGTGTGGTGTGGAGGCACGCCCTAGGAGGTGAAGACGATTTCACATTTCTAGGTCAAGTCCTTGTTATACTTTTGTTCCCAGTTATTCCAAAATTGCTTTTAATCTTTGACAAAATGTATGCAGATTACTGGAACTCTGACTTGACATTTAATATATTCCAGATCCAAAGTTATGCACTGGTCTGATTCAATGATACTTAACTTGCGAATTACTGTGTTAATGACAATTTTCTTTTGAATTGAATGAAACTCACCAGGAGAAGAAAACAAATCTAAACTTACTGAGTATTCAATGCAGCAGGGAACAAGTGTTAGAGACCAAACACTGCTGCTGCTGCTGCTGCTGCTGCTGCTACTAAGTTGCTTCAGGCGTGTCCGACTCTGTGTGACCCCAAAGACGGCAGCCCACCAGCCTCCTTTGTCCACGGGATTCTCCAGGCAAGAATACTGGAGTGAGTTGCCATTTCCTTCTCCGACCAAACACTATATAATACAAATTTCCAGTCCTCCTATAATCCAATCTATTGGAGAAAACCAAGATGCATAAAAATAGTCATAAGACAACACAATGTTTTTAAAAGTCAATAAACAACAAGATACATAGGGAACACAGAGAGATTAGTTCTCACAGAGTGAAGATTGCCTCTGTACAGTGAACTTCATGAGGATTTCACAAGGGATGGGTATTAAAATTAACTTCTGAGATAAAATAAGAATTCACTATGCAATGTAGAGTGGGTAAAATTGTAATTCTCCTCCTGCTTGTCCTCCTCTTCTCTAATTCTTGTTGTGGATACTATGTTTGATGTTATGCTTATTTACTATTTACTGAGCCATTCCTGTGTAATTGCCAGTGCACTTGAATGTTTCACAGAGATTTTCTTGTTGAATCCTCACCATAATCCTATGACTGTTCATAAGATTGCTACTAAGCAAGATAAAGTTAATAAAAATTAAATACCTTGCAAGTGGATAATGAGAAAGAATAAGAAAAAACTTGAGAATGAATGGAATAGTAAACAATTGGACTCATTTGTGCCATGTACCTCAAGGTTCCAAGATTATTGTTGTTCATTTCTGTTCTTTTGTAATTCTTCTAAGTTCTTTTCTTTAAGAGTATTTGGTAACCATTTGTTGGGCCATTTATTCTTAAGAAAAATATTACATTATTTGATAAAGCTCAACATTTTGAATGCAAAAATGATATGCTGGTTTGTTTTTTAATAATAAACTATATTATATAAATAAATTTATATTAATTTAATAAATAATAAATTTAATATAATAAATGATTATTTAATAATAAATTTATTTCTACTATTTCATTTATCTTTAAAAGTGAACATTTTGGAAAATTTAATACACCATTAACTGATAAGATCCAGAAACAAGCAAATATTATTTTTGCTATTACAGTAAAGGATACACTTTCTCAAAGTAAATGACAACAATTTGAATAACAGTTATTACGCTAATATAATATAAACACAGATAGCAGGTGAATATCATGAATTTTAGAGATGGTTTTACAATTTTTTAAGATCTGTTTCTACCTAAGGGTTGGATCCAGGTCATAATGTCATATACTGGTTCTGCTGAAATGTATGTTGTTTTTTAGTTGCTAACTCATGTCTATGCTTTTAGCAACCCCATGGACCATGGCCTGCCAGACCCCTCTGCCCATGGGATTTCCCAAGCAAGAATACTGGAGTGGGTTGCCATAATGCAGGCAAAAAATTCAACTTTAGAAAATAGTTTTATAATTAGACATACTGGTCACAAACAGGTTTCCAGCAAATACTAACAGCTGAAAGTATATTTATTTCAATAACTATATGTCTTGGAAAATTCCAGCACACTCACACTCATATACTGTGAGCAATCTCTTAAAATATGTACATTTGTTTGATCCACAGTGAGAAGCTTAGAGAGAAAAAAATGTACTCAATTTTTTTGCAGTCAAGTGTAATAAGATGGAACCTCATTAAGTTGATATGTAAGTGATTTCAGCCATGAACATCTTTATAATATCAATTGAAAACACAAAAAAGCGGAAACAATATCTTAGATGAAGTTGGAAAACAGGCACAATACAAAACCACATTCTGGAAAGACAAGTTGTAATGATCACATATCCACAGAGCAAAATGTTGCTTAAAACAGGCCGAGAGATAATAATGAAAATCCAAGATTAATGATGAGACAGGTTATTTCCTTGATGACTAAGAACATCCTTTAATAAATAATAGACCAAGAAAAACAAAGCTCCTTAAGTACAAGTAATAACCACAAATAAGCAATAATGTGTCCTGTATCAACATTAATGAGGAAATAAAGAAGAAATAGAATCTGATAGAGAACCAACAGGTGAATAAAGAATGCACATTAATCACATTAGAGTAATTGTGCAGCAACTATGGTTGAAAATTATGACCTTCTGGTTCCCAGTGAGTTGGAGAAATATGGCTTCTATAAAAGAGGAAAACAAGCATAAGTATGTTTGTTCATGAGATAAAAGAAAACTGAGGTAGAAAACATAAGAAAATAAGTAGGAAAAAAAAAAAGTAAAGGCATAATGGACATGAAAGTCACATTGTAGGCAGAAGAAATGGAGAATAAATTGTTATGAACATCTAGTCAGATCCCTAAGGAATAGTCTTGCAAAATGTAGTGAAAAAATTGAAAATATAGTTCAAATTAAATATTGATCAAATTATAGCTATGAAAGGGCTTCCCTGGTGGCTCTAGTGGTAAAGAACCTGCCTGCCAATGCAGGAGACATAAGAGACAAGGGTTCAACGCCTGGAGTGAGAAAGATCCCCTGGAGGAGGGCATGGCAACCCACTCCAGTATTCTTGCCTGGAGAATCCCATGGACAGAGGAGCCTGGCGGGCTACAGTCCACAGGGTTTCAGAGTCAGACAGGACTGAAGTGACTTAGCACACACGCACCCATGCATAGATGTGAAATATAGATGACAGAAAGTAATATACAGTACCATAATTAATAAAATTTAATAGAGAACAGAGTGAAGAATAAATAATTGTAAAATGGAAGAAATTCAAGATAAAATAGAGAAATTCCCTGGAATAAATGAATCGCTGAATTCAGAAATGATTTCCCTATATTTCACAGAAAAAAAAATAGCATAGACCAAAAAATAGCATTAAGCATTTTCAGTATTATCTCATTTTTTATTTGATTTCCACTGTGATTTATTTGAATAAGTTATTAGAGCAATTTTAAAATTTAGCCATGTATTTACTTATCTAATTTTTTCATTATTTTTTAAATTGTTTCTGCTATTTTTATTGGGTTAAGAAAATGAGATTTGCATAATTCTTTAAAGTGGATGCAGGATTTCTTCAGCTTAATTGATGTTCAATTCATATAACTGTTCTAGGAATGCTTTAATTAAATATATGAATTCTGTTATATTGATTTTGTTGCATCTATATCAATAGCTCTATGTCAATGGACAACGTATTAAAAAGCAGAGACGTTACTTTGGTGACCAAGGTCCGTCTAGTCAAAGCTATGGTTTTGCCAGTAGTCGTCTATGGATGTGAGAGTTGGACCATAAAGACTGAGCACTGAAGAACTGATGCTCTCAAACCGTGGTGTTGGAAAAGACTCTTGAGAGTCCCTTGGACTGCAAGGAGATCAAACCAATCAATCCTAAAGGAAATCAACCCTGAATATTCATTGGAAGGACTGATGCTGATAGTGAAGCTCCAATACTTTGGCCACATGATGCAAAGAAGTGACTCACTGGAAAAGACCCTGATGCTGGAAAGATAGAAGACAAGAGGAGAAGGAGACGACAGAGGATGAGATGGTTGGATGGCCTCACTGACTCAATGGTTATTAGTTACAGCAAGCTCTGGGAGACGGTGAAGGACAGGGAAGCCTGGTGTGCTGCAGTCCATAGGGTTGCCAAGAATTGGACATGACTAAGGGACTGAACAACAACAACAAGTATCAACAGCTCAGTGTATTAATGTTTTTTCTCAAATATCCTATAACTTTACTTAGTCATTTGTCTATTAAGTCAGAAACATTATGGTTACTTTTATGATAAGACTGTTTACTTGTTTTGTTGTTGTTCAATCGTTTAGTCGTGTCTGACTCTGAGACCCCATGAACTGCAGGACACCAGGCTTCTCTGTCCTTCACCATTTAATTCTGTCCATATGTGCGCTCTGTATTTTGAGAATATGAGATCCATATGTGTTTAGAATTCTACATCTTCTAATAAACTGAAATATTCATTTTATATATGTGGGTGTGTGTTCTTTTATATCTAATGATGCTATAAAGTCCCTTTTATTTGATGATGACAATAGTACTAACCACAATAACAACAATAACTCCAAATTTTCAAGTATCTACTTTGGGACAAATACTTTTTAGTAGCTTTATATGTATCATTGTATTTAATTCTCATAATAAACTGATGAATAGCTATTCTTACTATCAAAATAATCCAATGGTTATTGGATTATTATTACAGATGATAAAGGTAAGCAATTTTACCATTTCAACAAAATTTATAAGTGCAAAAATTGCAATCCAGGCAGTCTAGCTCCAAAGTCCACACTGTCAACTACTCCTCAAGCTTCCTTTTAATTTGTGTTACAAGAAATGTTACTTTCAGTTTTAAATTCATAAATAGTTGTGAACTTACATCCTAAGAATCTTTTACAAATAATTATATACTTGGATTTTTTATTGCCCAAACTAAACTTTATATCTTTAAAATTGGGGCTTTATTAATTTAAAATTTATTGTCATATTTGGAGTTTTTTTTTGCTTTTTGTATTTTATTGCATTTTGAAATTTTTCTACAATGAGTATTTACAACTTTTATATTAAAAATGATTATGATTAAAGAACAGAAGACTCAAGGTTTCTAAAGTCTTAGTGTTCTAGAACAATTTAGGACAGAAGCAAAGAATAATCGATGATGATTATAACATGTTTAATCCCCAAAAAGAAGTATCTTCAGAACCCTTTGTTAAAGGTTGAATATCACGTGTTTTAGAAAAGTTTCTTTTAACCTAAATTCTGGTACTTAGAATGATAAATATCATGTATATAAAGTGTTAACTTACCTACCATATATTTAGCTGTCATGTTAGATGGTTATCAATGACATTATTTCAAACAGCCTTTTCTCTTAACACACTGACAATATTTTTCTTTCTTTTCATTTGGCTTATGCTATAAACATGAACATGGTAGCTATATCCATATAAATCTGTATACACAGTTTAAAAATTTCCACAGTTATAAAATACAAACATATTACAGACTTGTGATTGTAATGACCTTATCGTATGCTGTATTAGGAATTGCTACTGTTTTGACGCAACAAAGAAAAGATGTAAATAATAAATTCAATTATTTTTTATCACCTGACTTTATTTTACCTTTATTCTGCTTTTTCAGCACCTTTTCTGTTTTCTTTTATTGCTTTATTTTCTTAATTAAGGTATACAAACAATATATTGCCTGGTAGCTCAGACAGTAAAGAATCTGCCTGCAATGTGGGAGACAAGGTTTGATCCCTGAGTTAGCAAAATCCCCTGGAGAAGGGAATGGCAACCCACTCCAGTTTTCTTGCCTGGAGAACTCCATGGACAGAGGAACCTGGCAGGCTACAGTCCATGGGGTCACACGGCTGAACACAACTGAGTGACTAACATTTTAATTTTCACATAAAATATATAAAAGACATCAATATTAAATGTATAGCCTACTGATTTCTGATGCACCTATACACATTATTAATTACCTCCTGAATCAAGCAATGGTATTTTCACTTTCTGTGATGGTTAATTTTTTGCGTTAAGTTGCCTGGATCATAAGTTGGCTAGATACTGGTGAAACATTATTCTGGGTGTGTCTGTGAAGTTGTTTATATATGAGATTAAATTTTAAATTTGTAGACTGAATAAATCAATTGTCCTCAATACAGGTGATCTGTCAATGTCTGAATGGAACAATAAGTCTGAGAGATGAAGAGTTTGCTGCTTCTTTCTCTGCCTCTCTCTGAGCTGGGACACTGATTATCTTCTGCCTTTGGATTCAGATTGGAACTCTACTCTTGCCTCTCCTGTAGGAGAGGCAAGAGTCAGCTTACTGACTGAAGGTCTTGGGAGTTCTTAGCTTCCCTAAACATATGAGCCAATTTTTTATGGTAAATCTATTTTTTTTCCTTTCTCTGTGTATGTTTGTATGTGCATTCCATTTCTTTTGTTTCTCTAGAGAACCCCAACCGATACACTATCCCGTTTTGAGTTTTTATTTTGTATTTTCTTTTAATTCCTTGATATTTATAGATTCTATTTTATTAATGATATTTAAATATTTAATGTAATACTTAATTTGAAATATAAATTTGTTCTGTATTTTTCTGGCTTCAAAACATTATAAAGCATCTTAAAACATTTTTAAATCAGTCACCCTCTGCCATCCCACTTATGGTTATCAACCAACATTTAAATTCTACTTCAGTGAATTGTTTAGTACTTATACTTGTCATCATCATCACAATTTTTGTTTCTTTTAATGTAATTTCTTTTTGAAATTCAAACCCCCATCTTTCTGCTACCAGAAAAGGAACTATAAACCAATATGCTTCATTTTCTTTTCAAGTACATAAAGGCAGGATGGAGAATATAAAGAGAATCCCACATTAGAGTGAGTTTTGTATCTGAAAGTCTTTCAGGCTCAAGAGGAAAAAAAATAAAATTGTGGATAACTGTGGAGGAAAAGATGTGCTATAAGAAAAGGAATTTATAATGAAGACCCTGGAGATGGGTTGTGTACTTAACAATGGACTAAAGCTGCTAGGATAGTTGTTTTTTTTTTTTTTTTTGTAATTTATAACATCAACTCAGAATAATTTCTTAATATCTAACTTGGTGTATGTTCTAAGTAAACACTTTCATGTGCTTTTCTGTTTTCAGTTTTGCTACATGAATCATTCAAATGAATCCTTCTGTCTGGTCATAAGAGGAATCTTAATTAATATTCAGTTCAGTTCAGTCGCTCAGTCATGTCCGACTCTTTGCAACCCCATAAGCTTCAGCATGCCAGGCCTCCCTGTCCATCATCAACTCCCAGAGACTAGCCAAACTCATGTCCATTGAGTCAGTGATGCCATCCAACCATTTCATCCTCTGTCATCCCCTTCTCCTCCTGCCCTCAATCTTTCCCAGCATCAGGGTCTTTTCAAATGAGTCAACTCTTCGCATGAGGTGACCAAAGTACTGGAGTTTCAGCTTTAGCATCATACCTTCCAAAGAACACCCAGGCTGATTTCCTTCAGAATGGACTGGTTGGATCTTCTTGCAGTCCAAGGGACTCTCAAGAGTCTTCTCCAACACCACAGTTCAAAAGCATCAATTCTTTGGTGCTCAGCTTTCTTCACAGTCCAACTCTCACATCCATACATGGCTACTGGAAAAACCATAGCCTTGACTACATGGATCTTTGTTGGCAAAGTAATGTCTCTGCTTTTTAATATGCTGTCTAGGTTGGTCATAACTTTCCTTCCAAGGAGTAACCATCTTTTAATTTCATGGCTGCAATCACCATCCACAGTAATTTTGGAGCCCCCAAAAATTAAGTCTCTCACTGTTTCCATTGTTTCCCCATCTATTTACCATGAAGTGATGGGATCAGATGCCATGATCTTAGTTTTCTGAATGTTGAGCTTGGACAACTGTCCCCAAGGAGAAGACATGGAAATGCATAGAAAGGTCATCAGCATAAATAGTTTTTGACAAACTAACATCATTTTATATTTTTGCTATAAAACTCCTTCATAGATTGTGAAGAGAAATGTGGAGAAAGACAAATTAATCAGAATATTCTCAATCAAAACTATGTAACTCAAGATTAGTAAGTAATCAACTTTCCTATAAGAAACAGTTGCACTATGATTTTGGCATTAATGGGAATGGTATGTATGAATAGCTAGGAGCTGAGTAGTTGAGAAGACACACAAAGAAGCAGCAATTTACATAAACATATAAAGTAAATCACTATAAACTAAATCACTCTTTAGCTAATGATTTGAGGGTTATCACAATAATCTTTAATAGTTTAATTATTTTTAAAAATTATTTATTTATCTGGCTACACCAAGTCTTAGTTGCGGCATGCAGAATCTTTTTCAGTTGCAGCATGTGAGATCTAGTCCCCCGACCAGGGCTGAAACACAGGCCCCTTGCATTGGAAGCAAGAAATCTTAGCCACTGGACCACCAAGGAAGTTCAGTAGTTTAATTATCGTTAAGAACACCTTTTAATTACCCCTTTTGAAAAAGTAGAGAAAGTTTCTAGAAAAAAATGGGCAGTTTCTGTATCTATGACTTAAATTATGTGATTTAGAAATATTTGTCTTAATTTTAAATTCTAAATTGTGTGAAAATGTCATTTGGACTTGTATGTCTCTCTTTAACATCTTTAAAAAACTCTTCCAATTATTTTCATTTTTTCTTATCTTTATAAATAATAATAAATGAAAATATTTATCATGTAATTACTTTGTTCCAGCCTACTGCTAACTCACTTCAGTCATGTCCGACTCTGTGTGACCCCACAGACGGCAGCCCACCAGGCTCCCCTGTCCCTGGGATTCTCCAGGCAACAACACTGGAGTGGGTTGCCATTTCCTTCTCCAATGCATGAAAGTGAAAAGTGGAAGTGTCTAACCAAACTCTCACAGTGATTCAGTTTGGATGTCCTCTATAGAGAAAAGAACTGAGGCATAGTTAATAAAATTAATAAACTAAGCTATGAGTAAGTTTAAAGTTTTAAATGTACATGGGAATAAATTGCCTTGAGAAGGTTCTTATGAACACCATTAGTTAACTGATAAAAATTTGCTTGATACAATGTAAAGCACTAGCAACACAGACGTGGCTTACTGCTAGTAGTGGTAATTGTATGTTCTTGCTTAGTCACTCAGTCCTGTCTGACTTTTTGCGACCCTCTGGACTGTAGCCTGCCAGGCTCCCCTGTCCATGGGACAGTTCAGGCAAGAACACTGGAGTGGGTTGTCATTTCCTCCTCCAGGGGGTCTTCCTGACCCACGGATCAAACAGTCTCCTCTGTCTCCTGCCTTGCGGGTGGATTCTTTACCCTAGCCAAAGTATTTTAAAAATGAGCTATATCACACAAAAATATTTAATTTTGTACACAGACTTTTGTACTGCCTTAACTAAAGAATAACTTCAATTTTACTGTCCATTGTCAATTCTTTTCCTGTCTTATAGAATAGTTGTTAAAGTCTTGACAAGATCACAAGGTGACTCTGAAGTTCAGGTGTGAAATGTCTATGACAAGAAAATAGCTTTGCAATGCTCCTCAAGATAGATAAATTAAGCAAGTCTTCTTTGGGATCCCAAAAAAGATATCATCAATTTGAACTCTCCAGTGAAGGAGTTTATTATCCTCAAATAGCTGCTGTTTGTACAGGTGTCTATAACCTACTTGACCTTGCCCATTAATAACATTCAGACTTCTACTTACTTGAAAAGAAAAGCACCAAGTCTCCAGGGAATACGTGTTCTTTAAGTGCAGTCGTTGTGTTCATACTTCTCAATCACAGAAATCCCAGGTGTATGTACATTCTGTTTTAATAAGGTCTCATCCAGGGTGCCACTTTACTGTAAATGGCTTGCTAGTTAAAGCAGTGATGCGGTTCTGTTCACAAAAACTACTGCAACCACAATCAGATATTATCAGAAAGGATGCTTTGAGATAGGCAGGTGGGCTAGCAGTCAATTTTAAGTGGTATATAAAGGTCAAATGTATCCATTTTTCAAAATCTGCCATTTTCCAAGAAAGTCTCAGTAGTTCTTTGAAAAAACCTTTGTTTAGCTTGCACTACTAATTCTTGAGTCTCCTTGACCTAAAGGTGAACAGGATAATACAAATTTGTCAGATCTGATTGTTTGTAAGGATATGTAACATAACTAATATATGATCAATAGTAATGAGGGTGATTTGTTTTAGAAAAAGTAGATTTATTTTTTCTACCATTGTGTCACTGAGACAAGATGATTCTATGTGTTACTCAGTGTGATCTACCCATTACAACTTAATCCTTAATTTGATCAAGGCTGATCGAGTTTTACAAATACTATATTGTGAACGACATTAACTCATTGTATCCCTAATGCAACAGTAAAATTTTGAATGTGTATAAATCAGCACATTTAAGTCAGTGAATTTATAAAGCACAGTTGACCCTTGAACAACATAGAGTGTAAGGGGTGCCAGTCCTCCACACAGATAAAATTCACTTAAAATGTGTAGCTGGCCCTTTGTATATGCAATTCCTTCATATCTACAATACAGCATCTGCAGATTTAACCAGCTTCAGGACATGTAGGTATCTAGTCTTTACTATTGAAAAAAGTCTAGATATAAGTGGACCCACACAGTTCAACCCATGCTATTCAAGGGTCAGCTCTCATATCTAAGCCAAGAAATAATACCCTTCTTCAGACTGGAAATAATAAATTCTTTCAGGGTCATTTGATATCCTTTCAAGATTCACTGTGTCAATTTGGGTCTTCCATGAAGCAGATACCGAGACAGATTTAGAGGTACAGGAGATTTGTTACAGGTAACACCTATGAAAGATAAAGAAGGAAGCAGGAGTGGGCAGAGAAAGACCTCAGAAAACAATGCAGACCTGACAACAATAAAAGGAATCAGGGCAGAAGAAAGACCAAGTGGGACAGTCCCCACAGTGCTGTGCAGCTCTCCAACGCAGGAGACATAAGAGAGATGGGTTTGATCCTTGGGTCAGGAAGATACCCTGGAGAAGGGCATGGCAACCCACTCCAGTATTCTTGCCTGGAGAATCCCATGGACAGAGGAGCCTGGCAGACTGTAGTCCATGGGGTCTCAAAGAGTTGGACACAACTAAAGCGACTTAGCATGCACACATGCACAAACACACAGCAAAATACAAACAGTGTAGTTTAATAGTTCAACAAGAGTAAACCCTAAAGGATTCTGAGGGATAATGATGAGTCAGTGTAGGTTCACTGATGGTAACATAGGTACCACTCTGGTGCAGAGGGTTGATAATGGATGATGTGTGTGGTGGGAGTAGGCTGTGCATGGAAAATGAGAAATCTCTATATAGTCTGCTCAGTTTTGCTGTGAATGTAAAGCTGCTCTAAAAAATAAAGTCTATTTAAAATGGAAAGAAAGCCAAATAAACAAAGAAATAACAAAAACTTTCCTAAAGTAAAAGTTGCTGCTAAAATCAGTGCCATTTGCAAAAAAAAAAAAAAAAAAAAACGTCAAGTGTATATTTCTACAACTTTCAGTTCTTCCTTGGGAATTAAGCTTAATATTGACAAATACTGTGAAATAAAACTCATTTGTAGAGACTATCTCTGTGGATGATATCAAGAAGCTATTTCTTCCAGATGTTATGAGAAGCTCTAAGCCTCCATTTATCCATTCTATGCTATACAAATCAGAGGTGACAAATCTGTGATTACATAGTTCCACTTGTGATACCCACATTCCCATGGCACATAGCTCTCTTCCATCATGATACTCAGTTTTTCCAAGAACTCAGATTTCTTTTCAGCACCACAATCCAGGCAGGCAGTCTCAATTGGGTTTGAGTAATGAGTTGAAACCCATTTGACATCTGTGCAAAAAGTGATGAATCCTCTTAACATGATTTTAATTCCCTTAACTTACTGGAGTTTAGTTTAACAATCAGTCCAGGAAGAAGGAAAACTGACTTAATGGTTTTAAAACAAAATCCCATAAAAGTCTAACTGTCTGGGTGAAACACAGATTAAGTCTTCCTTGATGAATACATATATACATAAATCATCTCTTTAGTAAATCAACCACAATGCATTCTAAATGACTGTGCAGGCTCAGTCGCTCAGTCATGTTCGAATCTTTGCCATCTTATGAACTGTAGCCTGCCAGCCTCCTCTGTCCATGGGATTCTCCAAGCAAGAATACTGGAGTGGGCTGCCATCCTTTTCTCCATCTAAATGATGAAGCCCCCAGATATTATCTATTAATCTGAAACTTATAGCTTTGCATTTTGCTTAGCAGAAAAGGGGTATTTTTGTGTATCTTGATGAAATTAATTATGATTAAAAGATGAAAATTGGCAGATTTTGAAATATTTTTCATATTCAAAGCATTTTTTTTGCATTGCTAATATATTATAACTATTAGAAATAGTGTCCTATAAGTAACAAAGTAATGCTTGGTGACTGCAGAACTTAGAAAACATTTCTCAGTATCCTCATCATCATCTAACATTCATTTACTCTCTACTATGTCCCAGGTGTTTTGCTAAGTGATCCACACATGTATTTCATTTGCTGCACATGATAAAACTATGTGCTGTTTTATCATGTGCAGTTTCTAACCGGCTTTACAGAAGAAAGTGGTTTGCCCATCATAGAATATAAATGCAGTTATTTCTGAATTCAGGCAATCTCCAAAGCCTAGGGACCTTTTCATTATAACACCAACGTCTGCACACAAAAGCTAAGAATACGAAGTCCTCTTTTGAAATGCATCTAGCGTTTAAAGTATTCTCAGCACATTCATGTGCTCTACATTTTACTGTCGTCACAATCTTGAGTGGTAGTTATAATGACAATCAATACTAACTGTGAAGAAGAAGCAACTGAGACTTGGGGAGGCTACCTGACTTACACAGGATCCCAAACTAGGAAGTGGTCAGAACCTCTAACAATAAAGCCCAAATCTAACACCTGTTTGAGTTTAAATATCAGATATATCTATCTTATATATCTAAGACTCCAAATCATTGCTTAGGGTAGTAGCATAGGTTTATTAACCTATAACTATGATTAAAGACATTTAAAGTCATGAAAAGAACTCTAGTCATTGACCAGCATTTATGGGTAGAAAGATTCATATGAATTTTAGTCACTAGTTTTGAGCTGACATCTTGAAAGTGAAAGTGAAGTCGCTCAGACGTGTCCGACTCTTTGCGACCCCATGGACTGTAGCCTACCAGGCTCCTCTGTCCATGGGATTTTCCAGGCAATAGTACTGGAGTGGATTGTCATTTCCTTTTCCAGGGGATCTTCCCGACCCAGGGATCGAACCTGGGTCTCCCGGATTGTAGACAGATGCTTTACCATCTGAGCCACCATAGAAGTTCTAAGCAGATGTAAGTAAAAGTGAAGCATTTTTGCTAAAGAAATCTTTCCTCATGGAAAAGACATCAACCATACTACCAAGTACCAGTGAACAGAGCCAGCTTAAAATAGAAGCTGGCATGGTATGTTCCACCCAAATAATCTTTCCTAGTAACTTTTTACCATGTCCCAATTCTACTACTGGTAATTCTTCTTGTGGATTATGGCATCCTCTATTTTTAAACACAGACATATCAGAGAACACAACACCATGCAGCCTAGCCCTCCTCATTGTATATGAGGAAGAGAGTGTGCCTGGCATCATAACTGCTCTAGGCCTTTGGAGTGGAAAGGAAAATGAGACTTCTAGAATGAGAGGGAAAAAAAAAAATTATGTTAGGTCTCAAGTACAAATTTCTCCCAACTTTAAATAAACTCTAAAGGTGGAAAGTATATAACCTGCCATACATGCCCTTCAGCAGAGGATTAGACTGATAATATTTACACCAAGGAGGGCTTCTGCAAGTAAGAAAATATGCCTGATTCAAGGGCACAGAGAAGGACAAGGATAAGGGAGATCCTTTTCATAGTCCTGGAAGCAATGTATTTATCTTTGTCATCATCTTTATTTGACCTGATTTGCATTCTTCAACTTCTCTAAGACAAGTTTTTCAGTTGTTATTTGGAACTGATTACTATTGTTATCTCAGAGTTATGAAAAATTATGTGAATAAACATAGGGACTGGAGCATAGTAAATATTTAATAAGTATTATGAGCTTAACCCAGAGTTCAATAATATTATCTTATCTTTATAGGGACAAAACTTTTTGTGCATAGAAAAGGAACCCTTCACTGACTGATTAAATCCTTCATAGTAACTGGGCTTCAACTCCTTGTTCTACAACAAGTTTTCAACCTCCAAATAAACTCAGATACCTCCAGTGGGAAAATCTAGAGAAACAGATCAAGTGTTCCTGCTTCCTGAATAGCTAGTATAGACTTATTCTGACACCCCCATTTATGATGAGAGACTGTGGTCTATAGACATTGTTGTCATGCATCCTTGATCTTCTAGATATTCTCAAATCTAGGAGCTTATTTTCTTTTTTCAGGTTGGAGATATAATAAGTCTATAAACAAAATATATATCTTTCCAAGGTTTTTTACCCAAATATACTCATAAATATTTGTTTAACAATTTTTCTAAATTAAGTTACTAGTGTGATGCACTGGTACAGCCATCATAGAGAATAGTTTGGCTTTATGGAGCAAGATAAAGATACACAAACCCATCACTATTCTGGTTAAACAACGGCAGACTTAAGGAACTTTACCACTTATGGTGGTCCAAACTTGATCCAACAGAATCAAAGTTGTTTGTTCAGGTATAGGCATGTGATTTAATTTAGGTCAACTAGAGTTAGGTCTAATAGTTCTGTTCAAAGTACTGAGATGGAAAAGTTCTCATTTAACTGAGTAAAAAGATAATAGGATGAAAATCTAGAACGAAAAGGGACAAACATTACTATTCTGTGAATATTTTTTGAGAATAAAAACATTAAAGAGAACAAACTCAAGAGAAAGAGATTGTAGGTATGCAATTTGAGTCTTTGAAATCAGCTATACTTGCAAACAAATTAGTTCAAGACTTCATAGTTACATGGATGGATAATATTTTTATATCCTTCAGTTCAATTCAGTTCAGTCACTCAGTCGTGTCTGACTCTTTGCGACCCCATGAATCACAGCACGCCAGGCCTCCCTGTCTATCACCAACACCCGGAGTTCACTCAAACTCACGTCCATTGAGTCAGTGATGCCATCCAGCCATCTCATCCTCTGTCATCCCCTTGTCCTCCTGCCCCCAATCCCTCCCAGCATCAGAGTCTTTTCCAATGAGTCAACTCTTCGCATGAGGTGGCCAAAGTATTGGAGTTTCAGCTTTAGCATCATTCCTTCCAAAGAACACCCAGGACTGATCTCCTTTAGAATGGACTGGTTGGATCTCCTTGCACTCCAAGGGACTCTCAAGAGTCTTCTCCAACACCACAGTTCAAAAGCATCAATTCTTTGGCGCTCAGCCTTCTTCACAGTCCAACTCTCACATCCATACATGATTACTGGAAAAACCATAGCCTTGACTAGATGGACCTTAAGCCAATGTAAATTTGGATTCTGTCATTTGCAACCAAGAGTTCTGGTCAATACAAAGGCCAAAGAAACCCAATGTACTGTTGCATTTAAACTCATCTGTTAACTTAACCTAATCATATTAAATATTTACTCATCAATTCTTTATTAAATCTTCAGTATTTCAGACATTTTAATAGGTGTTAGTCATAAAAAGGTGAGTAAAGCATTCTTCTTTAGGATGAGGAAAGGTCATTGACTATGACCTGAATTACATTTAAAGGATCACTCATACTGCACTTAGAAGAACAGACGATCTAAAGTTTGGCAGGGAGAAGAGCCGGCTTCATGGGTATGCGACCCATGCAACTGCACAGCTTTGCTCGAAAGGGCCCACACTTAGCCCCCAAAGGCCCAAAGCATTTAGTTAGTGCTCTGCTTTTGTTTCTTGACATTCTTGAA
Organism: Bos grunniens; assembly: GCF_055505025.1. Taxonomy (NCBI): domain Eukaryota; kingdom Metazoa; phylum Chordata; class Mammalia; order Artiodactyla; family Bovidae; genus Bos; species Bos grunniens. The sequence continues at coordinate 31,364,644 of NC_141193.1, forward strand.
AATTTTGGTTTTGACTTTGTTTTGTAACTGAAGTCTGATGGGACAATGTAGCAGGCACATGAGCAGAGGAATGATGCACAATGTGCATATCTGCCGATCTTTGCCACCCTGTTCACACACAGCACTTGTGAGGCCCCAAGAGTGGAAAGAAAGACCACAAGGAAAAGGAAGAAAGATTTACACATTAGTCCATTTCTATAAAGACATTTGTTTTAAATAAATAAATGAGCTTACATTTTCATTTCACACTGGGATTTGCAAATGGTGTAGCTCGACCTGGATAAAAATAGGGTATCTAATTAGAAGGCTGAAACCACTCCAAATTGGCACTATTGATGTTACATTCATTCTGAGAAGCAAAACCAACAAATGAAATTTTTTCATGGAGAACCACCACCCCAGGAACTCTAGAGTAGCTGGAGTTTAGAGATCTTTTAAGAGAGACATATAACATGGGTTCAAGAGGCAGGCAATGTCCAGGTTACAAATATTTCTGTAAGCAGAGAGTGCATTTGAGCTTTCCCTAATTGTAATGATGAGCCATAGAAAAGTTTTAAACAGTGAGGCTGAAGCAACAGGATTAGATTAAAAACCTTCAAATGATTCTTTATGTTAGTTCAGGGAAAAGGAAACAAGTGGGGGTAGTGCAACCAGATGGTCAGACCATGTTAAATTCCTCTGTTGAATATTCTGCAGCATCTTTATTAATATATCACTAACAGAATTAATAACATTATTCTATACTAATAAATAATAATTACTAATAATTTAACTGCTTTTGTGTACTTATTATTGATGTTTATTTATATCAATTTATTAGTCTTTATGTCCTCAGCACTCTGTTATACTTTTTCAGTTCAGTTCAGTTGCTCAGTCGTGTCCGACTCTTTGTGACCCCATGAATTGCAGCACACCAGGCCTCCCTGTCCATCATCAACTACCGGAGTCCACTCAAACTCACGTCCATCGAGTCGGTGATGCCATCCAGCCATCTCATCCTCTGTCGTCCCCTTCTCCTCCTGCCCCCAATCCCTCCCAGCATCAGAGTCTTTTCCAATGAGTCAACTCTTCGCATGAGGTGACCAAAGTACAGGAGTTTCAGCTTTAGCATCAATCCTTCCAATGAACACCCAGGGCTGATCTCCTTTAGAATGAACTGGTTGGATCTCCTTGTAGTCCAAGGGACTCTCAAGAGTCTTCTCCAACACCACAGTTCAAAAGCATCAATTCTTCGGTGTTCAGCTTTCTTCACAGTCCAACTCTCACATCCATACATGACCACTGGAAAAACCATAGCCTTGACTAGATGGACCTTTGTTGGCAAAGTAATGTCTCTGCTTTTGAATATGCTATCTAGGTTGGTCATAACTTTCCTTCCAAGGAGTAAGCATCTTTTAATTTCATGGCTGCAGTCACCATCTGCAGTGATTTTGGAGCCCGGAAAAATAAAGTCTGACACTGTTTCCACTGTTTCCCCATCTATTTCCCATGAAGTGATAGGACCAGATGCCATAATCTTAGTTTTCTGAATGTTGAGCTTTAAGCCAACTATTTCACTCTCCTCTTTCACTTTCATCAAGAGACTCATTAGTTCCTCTTCACTTTCTGCCATAAGGGTAGTGTTATCTGCATATCTGAGGTTATTGATATTTCTCCCAGCAATCTTGATTCCAGCTTGTGCTTCTTCCAGCCCAGCTATGCTTTTTACATGGACATATATTTTGTTTCATATCTTATTAGCCAACTGAAATTATCTTATCTATGATAGGTTTTAAAAACTTCTTAATGGTTGACCATGATTCTCAGTAGTGAAAGTGAAAGTCGCTCTTGCTTGCTTGCTTGCTAAGTCGTTTCAGTTGTGTCCGACTCTGTGCGACCCCAAAGATGGCAGCCCACCAGGCTGCCCCGTCCCTGGGATTCTCCAGGCAGGAACACTGGAGTGGGTTGCCATTTCCTTCTCCAATGCATGAAAGTGAAAAGTGAAAGTGAAGTTGCTCAGTTGTGTCCAACTCTTTGCAACCCCACAGACTGCAGCCCACCAAGCTCCTCCATCCATGTGATTTTCCAGGCAAGAGGCTTGGAGTGGGTTGCCATTGCCTTCTCCAGAAAGTCGCTCAGTCATGTCCAATTCTTTATAACCCCATGGACTATACACTCCATGGAATTCTCCAGGGCAGAATACTAGAGTGAGTAGACTTTCCCTTCTCCAGGGGATCCTCCCAACCCAGGGATCAAACCCAAGTCTCCCACATTGCAGGTGGATTCTTGACCAGCTGAGCCACAAGGGAAGCCCAAGAAAACTTAGTGGGTAGCCTATGCCTTCTCCACAGATGTTCCCAACCCAGGAATCAAACCAGGATCTGCATTGCAAGTGGATTCTTTACCTCAGTAAATATGTTTTAAATGAATAAATAAATCTCAGGTCAGTTACGATGAATTCAAGGTAACTATAATATACAGAAGGTGATAAAAGGCACAACAAATGAAAGATTTGAAATTATTTAGAGATTTAACTAAACAACCAGAAAGAGATGTTGAACAGGGTTCTAGAAATATGAAGCAGGACCAGGATAAAGTTCTAGATATAGATTTTTGAGTAATCAGCGGAGAAGTAAATATGAAGCTGTCAAAATGGAGAGAACTGATTTTCGACAGAAGCTGTGAGAAAAGTCAAGAAACACAGAAGAGAACTTAGGTTAAATTTTAAAAAGTTCTTTTGAGGTTATATATTCAGATACAGTGCTGATACAGTAAAGTTCATAAAATATCTTCTGTTAAGTCTGTTCTGAATGTTAACAATGTATTTACAAGTCACTTTCATATGAGATATAAAAGACAATGATGATCCAGGACTGCAAGATATATACCCATATCTCTTATTTATAGACGAGAAGATGGAGGTTCAGTGTTAAGTAATCTGCCCAAGGTTATAAGAGACAGAAGCAGAACTTCAATCCACACTGGGCAGATGCCAAAAAGCCAAGTGGCTTTTTACTATAATCATTTTCCCTTATGTGATCACATCTACGGGATGTATTCCATAAATACAGAACACACTGTGCATTATGGTTGTCAAGCATGTATCAGAGATCCTGATAAACCACAAATAAACCTGCTTAATCTTGCCTTATTCAGTCTCCACAAGTTCGCCTGGCCATGGACATTATTATGTCTTTCTAGAGAGTATATGTTGTACTTCCATCAATAACAGCCTATAGGTCCACTGACATTTTTAGGAAAAGGAATTTTCTATTCTGGCACAGATATTTCACAAAAGGGTCACTGTGGCCAGCCTTCTTGAGTAATAGGCATTCAGTTATATAGAGGAGAAAAGCGAGGTCTCAAATAATGTTGAGTTATTCTTATCTGAGAACTGACTTTTCTGCATAGGCTAAAATGTGCTTAGTTATGTCTTACATTCTGGCTGGCATAAAATAAAATACTTTGAAGAACATGTCCTACCATTCCCTACATCTTGCAAAATACATTTTCTACTTATTAGAGAAGTTAATTTAGTAATTATGGCAATTTTCACAGCCTCAGTGAGTTTCTTTCAGATATGAATACCTGTCTTTGATACTGGGACACAGTTTTTCTTCTATGTTCTCTTTCCAAGGTTTCTAAAATGCCACAGTAGTGTCCATATTTTTATTAAATATTTTATGTATTATGTTGCTTTGGTTACCTGATGCGGAAAGTCAGCCCATTGGAAAAGACACGAATGATGGAAAAGATTGAAGGTAAAAGGCTAAGAGGGTGGTAGAGGATGAGATGGTTAGACAGCATCACCAACTCAATGGACATGAATTTGAGCAAACTCTGGGGGGTGGTAGAAGACAGAGGGCTCTGGTGCGCTGCAGTCCATGAGGTCACAAAGAGTCAGATATGACTGAGCAACTGAACAACAACAACTATATATGTATATATGTATATTTTTTTTTTTTTTTTCCATCCAGCTCCAATATTGACCCAGAACTCTTTGAAAGCACAGGAACTAGAGTCCTGAAACCTTCTTTGCTTAAGACAGAGCCTTCTCATTTCTCTGAGAAAGGATTCCAGCCCACTCTTCTCTCTTTTGTAGTTGAAGAACCTCAGAGGCAGAGAAGTCAGGGGCTTGCCTGGAGTTACAGAAATTAATTAACCACCTTCCTCTAAGTCTTATATGCTAATAAAAACCTGGATATGTTTCTAAATAAAGCCTAATTTAACTTATTCACTCTTCAACAAAACACCAAGTAACAGGTACTATTGTTAACCCATTTTAGAGACGGGAAAACTGAGAGGAATAATAAGTTTCCTAAAATTATGCAGCTACTAACTGTTTCTGTATTAAAATTCAAAGAATTTGGCTCCAGAATCTCTGCTTTTAACTATTTTTATCATTGTGATTTTACTAATCATCTTTTAGTTTTATTGATATTGGAACAAAAAAAGTAGCATAAAATTTGGTTTGCCTTAAAATTATTATGATTTCTAATGGTCATTTCTGGCAGAATATGTTTATTTCTTTGTCTCTAAGGAGTCTAAACATATAAACAGAATAAAAACATGTCGCCAAGTATCACTTAAGACTCTCCCCAGCCATCAAACCAACATGATATGTATCAGATTGATTTACTTTATGAGCATTAGTGAGTCAGAAACAGGATACAGATGTTTCCAAAAGATTTACAGGTTTGCAGAAAAAAGACATTTTTAGTCCAAAATGTTCGTAGTCAAATATTTCATTCTGTAAAAGTTTCTATGTGTAAATAAGAGTGGCTATAATCATAATAAATAAATCTTAACCAAATTCTTATTTTTAGAAACTTTTGTAAAATATGTCCTCAATTATGAGTATTGTTTTGCTTTCAAAAGAGCATGAGTCACAGTACATATATGATAATGTGTGTTTCTGGAGGTAACACTTATTCTGAGGGTAAAGCACAGTACAAACATTCTTTGAGATACATTTTTTATCTTTGTAAATGGAAAAAATTAAGAAAGGGAAAAATAACATGCTAAAGACTTCGGTTAGAGTTTAGATTTTGATTCCTATTTCAACGCTGCACTAAGTTGTTAATACTTTAGCATATTGACTGTAGATGATTTCTCTCTTAAAAGATCTGCTAAGTTTGTATGAAAGTATAAATTTCAGATATAAGCAGGGACAGTTTTAATCATAAAGAAATAAAATTTATTATGTATATTGTTATAGGAGGACAAGGACTGTTTTTTTTTATATGGACAGTTACATAGACTGAGCATAACCTTTATAAACTAATGTTTCCAAGTTTAAACGTAGTATAGGCTGACTTTGCCTTTCATAAAATGATGTTTTCGGTGCAATATGTGAATGTGCAATGTGTATTTGCACATTCACAAAGCAAATACAATCAACTCAATTAAACTATTTTTCTTTAAGTCTAAATTCCCAGAGAATTTATAAAATCTCAAAGAACAAACTGCTACCAAAAATGTAAAGCTCATTCATTTTGCCTGGATACATTTTAGAGTTTCATGAAAAGAATAAAAATATTTTAAAGTAAAACTAAAAAATATTTAACAAAATATTAACCTAGAGTATTTTATATATACATATATATACTGATATATATATATATTTGGATGTATTATATATTTAGTGTGTTTAAAGGTAGGTATTAAACTAAACTGTTGTGACATGTAATTATAGATTGTTAAACCATAAGACAGCTTAAGAGATGACCTAATTCAAGTATAGGAATCTCTCTAGAATACTCATCCCTTTCATTTTCCTTCCATGTGTGTATGTGTATATATATATATGTGTGTGTGTACGTACACAAACACAGTTTTGAATCTGCATCCAGTTTCTAAACATCATTTTAATTCATTTATTAATTTGTTAATTTATTCAACATCTATAAACTACCTGCCATGTATCAAGCATTTTTTCTGGACCCTACATTGCTGAACAAAGCAAGATAATTTCTGTACTTGTGGAGTTCATACTCTGTAGAGCATGGAACCCCATAAGTAAAAATGGTTAAATATGTGAATTATATTGAATGTTAGACAGTGATAAATGTTATAAGAAAAAGAATAAGTAGAACAAAGTCTAGAAGATTAAAAGTGCAGGTGTCAGTTTATTCAATGTAAAATTAAATATGTAATATAATTATATATGCATAAAGAGACTGCGTAACTATATGATGACACATTGCTCTATAAGTAGGCAAAATATCTAGACACTTGTACATAAGAAAGATGACCCTCTATTGGTTACTTAGAAATCACCTTAATTGGTTTTCAAGGAGAGCTTGATCTCTTGAGTTAGAGTCCTACGAGCCCCAAATTTAATTAAAATGGAACCACAAGCTGGTGACCTCCCATTTTACTGTTAAGACTTATGTCGTGGCATTCAAGGAACAAGCAGCAATAATCTGTCCTCAATCTTAAGTCTCCTGAAATTGATCCTGATAATTGGGAGCAATGCAGAGTTCTCTAATATGTGTTGCAAACACCAAGCAAATTACCTCTTTATTTGCTTTACTCACTGATTGAAGCACTCTTCCCTTAGGTGTCTCCTATAACCAAAATTATATAATTAAAGTTTCATCCCAAATATCACTTTCTCAAAGGGAACTTTCAACACCCTATTTAAAGCAATCTCTCTGCCAGGAAACTTTGGGTCATATCATCTCTTTTACTTCCTTTTTTAATATTGAAGCAAATTTTTTTTGCTTCCTTTTTACTGTTCCTTCCCTTTGACCTCAAATTCAGGTACCTAAGAGCTCACCTGCTGTTTGCCTTATTCATACCAAAAAACCCAGAAGTAGCATAGGGCCTGGCACAAGGTAAAAGCTCAAAGAACATTTCTAAATAATTGTTGAACTCCTCTAATTGTTTCTGGTTAAAATTTCAGGATGAGCTTACTTTTCCTTTTAAGTTAGCTTTTATACATTATTTGATTTATCAATTTAAGATTATATGGAATTAGAATTTCCCTTATGGTATGTGATGGAATTCCAGTTGAGCTATTTCAAATCCTAAAAGATGATGCTTTTAAAGCACTGCACTCAATATGCCTGCAAATTTGGAAAACTCAGCAGCAGCCACAGGACTTGAAAAGGTCAGTTTTCATTATAATCCCAAAGAAAGGCAATGCCAAAGAACATTCAAAAGTGAAGTGAAGTCGCTCAGTCATGCACGACTCTTCGTGACCCCATGGACTGTAGCCTACCAGGCTCCTTTGTCCATGGGATTTTTCAGTCAAGAGTACTGGCGTGAGTTGCTATTTCCTTCTCCCACACAGTTAACACTCATTTCACATGATAGTAACATAATGCACAAAATCCTTCAAGAGAGGCTTCAACAGTATGTGACTGAGAACTTCCAGATGTACAAGCTAGATTTAGAAAAGGCAGAGGATCCAGAGATCAAATTGCCAACATCTGCTGGATCATAGAAAAAGCAAGAGAATTCCAGAAAAACATATACTTCTGCTTCATTAACTACGTTAAAACATTTGACTGTGTGGATCACAATGAACAGTGAAAAATTCTGAAACAGGTGGGAATACCAGACCACCTTACCTGCCTCCTACAAAACCTCTATGCAAGTCAAGAAGCAACAGTTAGAACCACGGGCTGGTTCCAAATTAGAACAATGGGCTGGTTCCAAACTGGGAAAGGAGTACATCAAGGGTGTATACTGTCACCCTGCTTATTTAATTTATCTGCAGAGTACCTCATGCAAAATGCTAGGGTGGATGAAGCTTAAAATGGAATCAAGATTGCTGGGAGAAATAACCTCAGATATGCAGATGATACCGCCCTTATGGCAGAAAGTGAAGAAGAACTAAAGAGCCTCTTGATGAAGGTGAAAAAGGAGTGTGAAAAAGCTGGCTTAAAACTCAACATTCAAAAAGCTAAGATCATTGCATATGGTCCCATCACCTTAATGGCAAATAGATGGGCAAACAATGGAAACAGTGACAGACTTTATTTTCTTGGGCTCCAAAACCACTGCAGACAGTGACTGCAGCTGTGAAATTAAAAGACACTTGCTCCTTAGAAGAAAAGCTATGACAAACCTAGAGAATGTATTGAAAAGCAGAGACATCAGTTTGCCAACAAAGATCTGTATTGTCAAAGCTAAGGTTTATCTAGTAGTCATGTACAGATGTGAGAGTTGGATCACAAGGAAGGCTGAGCACTGAAGAATTGATACTTTTGAACTGTGGTGTTAGAGAAGACTCTTGAGAGCCCCTAGGACAGCAAGGAAATCAAACCAGTCAATCCTAAAGGAAATTAATCCTGAATATTCACTGGAAGGACTGATGCTGAAGCTCTAATACTTTGGCCATCTGATATGAAGAGCCAACTCATTGGAAAATACCCTGATGCTGGGAAAGACTGAATGCAGGAGGAGAAGGTGGTATTGAATAAAATGGTTGGATGGCATCACCGACTCAAAGGACATGAGTTTGAGCAAACTCCAGGAGATAGCGAACGACAGGGAAGCCTCCCATGGTGTAGTCCATGGGGTCACAAAGAGTCAGAGATAACTGAGCAACTGAACAACTGGTGGTGCAATGGATGGAAGTCCACCTGACAATGCAGGGAACATGGGTGTGACCTCTACTGGCAAGATTCCACAAGCTGTAGAGCAACTAAAGCCGTGCACCACAACTATTGAAGCTCACACATTCTATGGCCCACGAGCCACAACCACTGAGCCCCTCTGGGGCAACTGCTGAAGCCCACACCCTGGAACCCACACACCATAAGTACTGAGCCCATGTGCTGCAACTACTGAAGCCTGGGAACCTGGGGTCTGTGCATCACAATGAGAAGCCTGAACACTGCAACCAGAGATTAGCCCCTGCCCACCACAACTAAAGAATACCTACCCACAGCAACAAAGACCCAGCACAACCAAAAAGTAAATAAATTTAAAAAAAGATTAATTATCTCATACAGTAAAAATTATAATAGTTTAGTGGTCATGTAAATGGATTCAGAAGTACACGTTCTGGCTTTGTCACTTGTTAAACATAGGTGTCTGAGGAACTTACAAAAATTCTTTCTGCATCCATTGCTTTATTTGTAAAATGGAGATGACTTTAACACTCACATGCAATTTTATAGAATGACTGCAATCCTCATATTTGTGATTCAGTTCAGTTCAGTTGCTCAGTCGAGTCCAACTCTACAATCCCATGGACTGCAGCACACCAGGCTTCCCTGTCCACCACCAACTCCTGGAGTTTACTCAGACTCGTGTCCATTGAGTAGGTGATGCCATCCAACCATCTCAGCCTCTGTTATCCCCTTCTCCTCCTGCATTCAATCTTTCCTAGCATCAGGGTCTTTTCAAATGAGTCAGTTCTTTGCATCAGGTGGCCAAAGTATTGGAGTTTCAGCTTCAGCATCAGTCCTTCTAATGAATATTCAGGACTGATTTCCTTTAGGATGGACTGCTTGGATCTCCTTGCAGTCCAAGGGACTTTCAAGAGTCTTCTCCAACACCACAGTTCAAAAGCATCAATTCTTTGGTGCTCAGCTTTCTTTATAGTCCAACTCTCACATCCATATAGGACTACTGCAAAAACCATAGCTTTGACTACATGGACCTTTGTTGGTAAAGTAATGTCTCTGCTTTTTAATATGCTGTCTAGGTTCGTCATAACTTTTCTTTCAAGGAGCAAGCGTCTTTTAATTTTATGACTGCAGTCACCATCTGCAGTGATTTCAGTTCAGTTCAGTCGCTTAGTCATGTCCGACTCTTTGCGACCCCATGGATGGCAGCACGCCAGGCCTCCCTGTCCATCACCAACTCCCGGAATTCTTGGGCCCCCCAAAAAATAAAGTCTTTGTAATCTTTGTGATTATACCTGTGAATATTATAAAAGAACACAAAACAAACACATCACAATTGCCCAAATCTTCAACCAAATCACCCTAGTCTTCTATGGTAGAACTGTTTTCAGAAACTCATTAAGGTTGGTGCTTAACAGAAAAAAAAATAGAGAGAAAAAAGGATTGCATACAGATATGTCATACCAAAGCTGCAGAGTAAATGACTACTGAAACTGGTATTCACTGGATACCAGTGAATTATGCAGAGCTCTGCAACTCGATCTAATGTTCCTCAGCTCTGCATTGTGTCCCTAAGAGATGTCAACTAAAAAAATAGCCAAAATCTAAAAATTTAGAGTTGTGTCTTATTTGGTGGGAATTTTTAGGATATGAAGCCTGGGAGACAGCATCTCAAGTAGCCTTGAGAGAACTGCTTTGAAAAGGCAGGGGGAGGCATCATTTTATACATAATAGAAGTTTGCAACAAAGGGCAGGTAGTCCAAGCATCAGAAGTATTTTTGGGAAATAAAGAAAACTAGTTATCTCAAGTTAAAGGAATTTAGGGCTTTTCTATGTATGGGAAGATTCAAGTGTCTGGGCTTGCCGAAATCATTCCTTTCATATGCATCTTAGCTATCTGGGGCAATTTTTCACATTCTGACTTCCTCAGGGCTCCACATAAGGAACGGCTATAGCTCAGTGGCTGCCAGATTGTACAGGTATTCTCCTTCTTGAGTTCCCTGGAGGCTTGGAATTGCTGATGACTGTGACATCCTTGTTTACTGATTTGGCAGGAAATATTCCATTTCTCAGAGACATCAAATGTCAAAAGCAAGGTTTACTACAATACATAATTTCAATGTCTTTTCTCTTAATTCAACTTTAAGAAAAATGTTTCTGCTGCCAGGGTAAATACTGTGAGTTAAATTTTATCCAAACAAATTCTGCAATAGCAACTTAATAATTCCCTTGGCCTAGTCATTCAGCAGAATTTACATTAAACTAGTGCCACTCTGTGAAACAAATATTCTCATTATACCTAAATATGTATTCTCGTTATACTTGTGCAGAATTCCTTGGGACTCTAATGTGTCCATTAAGTCTTCTTGTAAAAGCAGAGAGCAGACTCAAGCTTTTATGAAAATAAGATACAAAAGAAAATGCATCATGAAAATAGGGTATGTTCTTCTAGATCTGAGAAATCTCAATGACCCTTGAGTAGAATGGCCTTGGGAATTGATTTGTTTTTCCATCGTAGCATTATCTGAACAGAGAATAATTTACATAGGACATCCTGTGTAAAAATATCCATCCTGTGTTGTAGATTGAAGTGTGAAAGTTTTATTGCAGATATGATTAGTTAAAATGAGGCCACTCAAGTGGACCCTAATCCAATATGACTGGTGCCTTTAGGTAAAGGGGAAATTTGGACCCTGACACACATATACTATAAGGAGAACATCATGTGAAGATGAAGAAATACTCAGGTTTTGCTTCTACAAGCCCGGAAATACCAAAGGTTGCCAACAGCTAGAGAAGCGCAATGAAACAGACTGTTCCTCACAGCCCTCAGAGGTAACCTACTCTGCTGACACCTTGATTTTTGACTTCTAGCCTCCAGAACCGTGAGACCAGAAATTTCTGTTTGATACACTTAGGTGGTGGTGTCACAGGGAAGGGCAAAACCTGATTCCATTGTTAGATCTGTCTCCTTTATTTAACCTTTGCTTTTTGTTGCTTTTGTTACTATAATCACTGAAAGGATGCTGTCTGTAGCTATAAGCATACAAAACGGCCTGCCTAGGGAAAACTGCCAGTCTCCTGAAAGTTAAAATAAAGTACCTTTGTTCTAAAGTGCCTTTGTTCAGCTCACAGGAAGACTTTTGAACCCTGCTCACCGGTGAATGGCTACAGAAAAGAAGAAATTTACACACCCCCTCCCCATGCTGGCCAAGCCTAGAGTTATTTGGCAAGACTAATGGCCTTTTTACTTTACTTCCTCACCTCCTTGCCCACTCTGTTCTATAAAAGAAACTGGCATCCAGACCCTAATAAGCTGGTACACTAGGGCGCTACCCCACCATCTTCTCAGATGCTGGCTTTCCAAATAAAGGCCGCTATTCTTTACCTCAACATCTTTTCTCCAAATTATTGGCCTCTCAGGTGGTGAGCAGACCGAGCTTGGATTCAGTAGCTGTGGTGCTTTGTTACAGCAATCCTAGCAAACCAATACATTATGTACAAAATATGAGATTTGCAAACTCTTCTACTCTTGACAAAAAAGCAGTCTAGATGGTATAGGTCCTAGAAAGACACCCTCACAAAACACTTGGTCCTTATCATCCTGATTTCTCATATCACTAATTCCAGGCTAGAAAGCATTGCCCTAGAATTTTTACTTTTATATTTTCATCAAATCTACTTGGCATTTACTAACAACTATACACAACTCCCTGTTCTTGGTACATTCTCCATTTATACTTAAGCACATTTCCTTCTTTAAAAAGTCACTGTTTAGTTAGTAAAACAGATACAGACCAATGACTTTAGTTCAAGATAGTAAGTGCCATATAGTAGCAGTTAATGGCTAGTGTCTGCAGAACACATGACAGACACCGCTTTAACACTTTATATAGGTTATTTCAATTAATTCTCCCAAGACTTGTATGACATGGGTACTGTTAAAATGTCTCATTTTATAAATGACGAATTTCATACCAATTTCCTTAGTTAATACTGCTGCAGAAACCAGTAATCAAGAAACCAAGCACCACACTCAGAGAGCTGGAGAACTCAGGTTTATTATGCCAGTGGGCCCAGAGGAGTTAACACTCTAAGCTCTGAGCCCCGAACAAAGGGGTTACAGAGGTTTTATACATGGACAGGCATGATTAAGCAGGTTTGCAGGGGCTGGGCGATTACAAAGAACAGGACAAGGATGAGTGAGATAAGCTCCAGTTCTTAGTATCGTGAATTTCCACTTTCTGAGACTATGTGACCTACGTGATCCAGACTTTGCAAGGAGCAAGCTGAGTTACAGAGGCAGAAGGAGCAGGAGGTTAGGTAGAATTTTAACTTTTCCTTTTCAATATGACAAAATCAAGGGTTAATACTGCTGGGGTCATGGGCAGGCCATCCCAAAATACACCTTTATGGCATATTATTTCAAATTAAAGGAAATTAAGAAACGAGTTTGACCTCATCATTTGACCCTCATCTCTCTCTTCCTGAAAGCTAAAAAAAATCTCCCATGTGAAACGTGCCCTCCCTGTGCTGGAAAGTAAGACACTTTTATTACCAGACATGGAATTCAGGGCTGAGAAGCCTGTATAAACAAACCTTGCTAATCTCGTTCAGTTCAGTTGCTCAGTCGTGTCCGACTCTTTGCGACCCCATGAATCGCAGCACGCCAGGCCTCCCTGTCCATCACCAACTCCCAGAGTTCACTCAAACTCACGTCCATCGAGTCGGTGATGCCATCCAGCCACCTCATCCTCTGTCATCCCCTTTTCCTCCTGCCCCCAATCCGTCCCAGCATCAGACTCTTTTCCAATGAGTCAACTCTTCACATGAGGTGGCCAAAGTACTGGAGTTTCAGCTTTAGCATCGTTCCTTCCAAAGAACACCCAGAGCTAATCTTGTTAATCTTTACCAATTTACTATCCAAGCCTAAACTTTCCTTAAATCCTGTTCTAATTAAGCACCTAAAGCCTAAAATTTTTGTCCTGTCAATACTTCACAAATTTATTATTTCTTTACCTAAAAAGCACAAAAGCTGCCTGGTTTGACCACTTCTTAGGTTCCATTTCTACAGGAACTCTGTATGTATGAATAAACATTTGTTTCTTTTTCTCTTATTAATCTGTCTTCTGTCAGTATTATTAGTCCAGACAAAAGAACTTCAGAGAGGTAGAGGGGAAACTTCCCCTCCTCAACAGTATAATTATACAATAGAAATGTGTAGGATTGAATTATGCATTTAAAGAAATGCAAAGTAGAGAGGTTTCAAGGAAAAGAACAACAAAAGATATGTGGCATTTGAACTGGATCTTAAGATACACAGGGATTTCCAGGCAGATAGTCAGAGAAAGATTTCAGAGAAGAGACTGAACAAAAGCGTAGAAAGAGGCATCAGAGTTGTGCTTGCCTTTGAGGGCAGAGGGTACAACAGTACCTGGTGACTTCTGGATGCTTAGCTTTTACCCAGAGTATGGTGGGGAATGGGCTTCCTCGGTGGTTGAGTGGCAAAGAATCCACCTGCAATGCAGGAGCCATAGGAGATGTGGGTTCGATCCCTGGGTCAGGAAGATCTCCTGGAGGACGGCATGGCAACCCCTCCAGTATTCTTCTCTGGAGAATTTCATGGAGAGTCAGACACAACTGAAGCGACTTAGCACACAGGCTCATGGTAGGGAATGACTAGATTCAAAACTCTTCAACGCACACCTCACTCCAGGTTCTGTGAATAAAGTAACAAGTGGCTATGCTGAAGAAGGAATTCATAGGGCCTGGACTCCCTCTTAGGCCTGTTCATGCTGATCATGCTTGGCCACCTTTCCAATGGACTCTGAACTCTGCATTTAGTGCCTATGAAAACAACAACAAAAGGATAAGATGCCCTCCAGACAGGGGAACCTTGAAGATCGTATCTAGGTTACTCATCGCCTAAGAGAAAACATACACTAGTCACCCCTTCCTCCAGACCGGCCATAAATTTTTCTGTATCTTTTGGAGTGCAATCTCGGGTTTATTGATTATTGGCTAATTGTTTGACTGTTTGAGCACATGAGCACATAGCACGTGGATGATGGGGTTATTGGGATTGTATTTTCCTTGGTTTATGTAAGTCTCAAGGAATTTGGAGTGGTGGGTTAGGACATGGACACATGGGGTATAAAAGATTTTCACAAATGCTGGTTGGGGTCCTTGGCTAAGAGGAGACTCTGCCTTGGGCCCGCCAGTGTAATAAACTGCATTCCACTATCTGCGTCGTTCTTCTGAGTGAGTCTGTTTCCCAGAACACGTGGCTACAACAACGCTGGCGCTTCAAACCAAATAGGTTGACCTCCAGTCTAGATGCCTAATCCTATCTTATGCTACTTTGACCACCTATATCCTGAATCACCTGTTGCTCTCTCACCAGCCCTGTGCCATCCTACTTCTGTCATATCCCTACACTGTCCCTCAGCATACCGAGTTGCCAAACAACAGTTTTAATGTCTGAAATGTGCTAAGGTGATTCTAGTGCATATGGAGCACTGACCATATTTTGAAGAACAAACTATGAGCCATTCTGGTTGATATTAACGAATGAAACTTTCAACTGGAAAAGTGGCATATTTAGTCAGGTGCTGCTGCCCTGAAAAGCTTTTTTTTTCTTTTGTAATTTTACAAAGTGTTTTGTTAACCTCTCCTCTAACTTTGGGGGGAAAAAAGGCTGTTTTACTTACACTTGCTGCCTAGTTTATACGTATCTTGCCATTGTAAAGTTACTCATACTTATTTGTTATTATCTGCAAAGAATTACAAGAATGTTACAAAAATAGCATGATAAAAAATCTACAGAGTAATTCTGAAAGTAAACTTAGTTACTGCTCCAAACAAATGTTAACTTTATTTTTAAAGACAAAAATTGGCTTTGCCCTAAAATGTAATTTAAAGTGATACCTTGCAATGTCTAATTTTTTAAAAACATAGCATGATGCTTTACTTGGTAGAAAGTTACCAGCAAAGTCCATAGGTACACGATATTGTCAACTAACATCAATTCCCCAATCAGAACTCCTCAAAGATTAGTTTTTGCTTGTTTGTTTTAGTTTGCTTGCTTGTTTGCTTCTTTAAAATTTTAAAAATGCAAATCTCAGATTTAAAGAGTCTAAGTGAATCGTTTTAGCTAAGTAATCCATAATTTTAAAAACCTCTCTAGAGGAGTCTATAATCAACCAGATTTGGGAAACAGCAACCATTAAAAATGTATTTCTTAAATTAATAGCCTCAAAATATAACTGAGGATCCCATACACTAAAGTGCATACAAAACACACACACACACAGATTCCGAAGCTCTTTCTGACATTACTCCATCAGAATATCAAGATATGGAAGCCCAGGACTACAGATTTAATGATTTCTTTTTCTGGTGATTCTAATGCATGCCAACTTTGAGAATTATAGCAATGCTTATAAAAGAAATTGTGCTAATGAACAATTCATTCAGTGTTTTTGTTTTCATGGACTTAATCAAGAAGTTTAATTCAGTGATTAGAGAATATGATGCTATCTAGTAAAACAGACAACCCAAAAAAAGTGCAATGAAGTATCACTCTCAGAGGCAGAGCACTGAATTAAAGAATAGGAAAATGACATCCCATTTTTAATTCTGATACTAGCTAGCTGTTTGCCTCTTGCCATTTAACCTATCTTCAATAACTGTTGTCTAATCTGGTGTATGAACTTATGTGAATAGTTTTCTAGGCAGCATGTATTTTTCCGGTAGCAGTACCTGTTTTACAAACAGAATCTTTTCAAATAGAACAGATAAAAGAGAAGTTTCTCTCATTGAAATGGGGCCAGAATTCTCTAGGCCAAACGTAGAACCCTTTTATACATGTTTAGGGGTCCAAGGAAAACAAGTGAAGAACACTGAACCAGATAATCTTAAAAATTTTTGTCCAATTCTTATATTGTATATTTATATAATTCTAAAGAGAAAATGGAATTGATTTTGTCTTCTTTTTGTAGGTCAAAATTAATCCCCTGGAAACACAGACTAAATGTCTAAATTGAATTTCCCTTGAATGAGAAAACTGTGTCCTGGACATTTTCTAATGTTTAAACTAAAAGACAGCAATAAACATCTTATTTTAAATAACTGAGTTAGTGTAATGAAAAGAAAATTCCTAAAATAGTCTCGTGTTATATTGTGTAGCTTTTTTCTGCATAGGAAATACCACATGTCCTTAAATATTTTTTGCCATATCTATTTACAGATGCTAAATGAGGAAGGAGCCTTGTTAGCTTGTGCAGTGTATCAAGTGTCTTTGTTTCATAAAATCAGATTCATCCTTGTTTTCCACCAGTCTAAGTCTATTGTTGGCCTAAGAGAAATAGAATGCTGGATACTTCACCAGCAAAGACAGGTTTATCTAGGATCAGGAGAGAATTTCAATTTGGTGTCTCCAACAAGAAGGAGCCATATTCAAGTCCTTGCACAGCACGGGAAGGAGAACACTTTTATAGAGGGGGAAATGCAAAAAACGAAGATCATGGCATCCCCTCTCATCATTTCATGGCAAACAGATATGTAAACAATGGAGTGACAGACTTTATTTTCTTGGGCTCCATAATCACTGTAGATGGTGACTGCAGTCATGACATTAAAAGATGCTTACTCCTTGGAAGAAAAGTTATGACCAACCTAGACAGCATATTAAAAAGCAGAGATATTACTTTGTCAACAAAGGTCTGTCTAGTCAAAGTAGTCATGTATGGATGTGAGAGTTGGACTATAAAGAAAGCTGAGCACTGAAGAATTGATGCTTTTGAACTGTGGTGTTAGAGAAGACTCTTAAGAGTCCTTTGGACTGCAAGATCCAACCAGTCCATCCTAAAGAAAATCAGTCCTGAATATTCACTGGAAGGACTGATGTTGAAGCTGAAACTCCAATACTTTGGCCACCTGATGCGAAGAACCGACTCATTTGAAAAGATTCTGATGCTGGGAAAGATGGAAGGTTGGAGAAGAAGGGGACAGAGGATGAGATGGTTGGATGGCATCACCAACTCCATGAACATGAGTTTGAGCAAGCTCTGGGAGTTGGTGATGGACAGGGAAGCCTGGTATGCTGCAGTCCATGGGGCTGCAAAAGGTCGTACGCAACTGAGCGACTAAACTAAAAATGCAGTTGGGATGTAAAAGTGAGTCACTCAGTCATCTTCAACTCTTTGTAACCCCATGGACTTTAGCCCACCAGGCTTCTCTGTTCATGGAATTCTCCAGGCAAGAATAATGGAGTGGGTTGCCATTTCCTTCTCCAGGGCATCTTCTTGACCCAGAGCTTGAACCCAGGTCTCCCACATTGCAGGCAGACTCTTTACCAACTGAGCCACAAGGGAAATCAGTTGGGAGGGGGTTAGAGTAAACAAAGGGAGCATGACTTTTCACAGGCTGAATTTTTGCCAGGAAAGAAGAGATTTGCTTCATGCGGGGCTCTGCTATTACTGGAGAGTGTGAGAGCTCCCCCTTCTGGTCTCCCAACTGTATTGGTACTTCTATTTATTAAATATTTGCACTATCAAACCAAGGCTGTGATTGGACCAGCTCTTGTGATTCATATTATGATTTCAAGACACCCTTTAGCAATTACTGTCAGTACATTAAGAAAAAAAAAAGTTTATTTTTTATAAAACCTAGAAATTACAGGGCATACTTGGGATCACACAGTGAGATCACAGATACACACACACACAAGCTGAGAGA
Organism: Bos grunniens; assembly: GCF_055505025.1. NCBI lineage: Eukaryota > Metazoa > Chordata > Mammalia > Artiodactyla > Bovidae > Bos > Bos grunniens. The sequence continues at coordinate 31,382,946 of NC_141193.1, forward strand.
GAACCAGGGGTTTTCCTTAGGGTTCTGCTTTTACTGTGGTCAAGGGTGGGGCCTAGGTTTTCAAAGGCTCACTCTTTATTGGTGAATTTAAAATGCAGGAGTGGTATTTAAAGCCTGGTAAGAGAAAAGAAACTGAGCCTAAATGGTTAGTTATCAAAACCAACCAAGATCTCTAAAACCAAGGACCCCCGGTGTGGGGAGGAAGCCTGGCCCTTTATCTAGTCCTGTCACTGACTCTCTAGAACTGAACACCACTTTGAAATGGATACCTCAGCAATCAAAGTTTAAGTCAAACATTTGCCTTACAAAAAAGGGGAATAAAAACAAAGCTGTAGGGGCTTACCCTACAATCCTGAAGCTTTTAACAAGGAGGGCTCTGATGACTTCTTGTTAACCTCCAGTACAAACACTACAGTTTGACCCTCCAACAGCACAGTTTGCAGTCATCAGCTGTGTGAAGTTGGGTAAAGCATTTCATCTCTCTGAGCTTTGATTTTTTTCATATATGAAAGAGAGATAATACCTAGGTTGCTGTCTTGTAGGAATGCATGTTTTAGGATTAAAGGTGTGTATATATACATATATATACATGCTGCTAAGTCACTTCAGTCGTGTCCAACTCTGTGCGATCCCATAGATGGCAGCCCACCAGGCTCCCCCATCCCTGGGATTCTCCAGGCAAGAACACTGGAGTGGGTTGCCATTTCCTTCTCCAATATATATACATATATACATATATAAACAACTATATATGTATATATAGAATTGTTTTTCTAGGAACAATTATACTGTTATAAAAGTACACTGACTATATACCGTTATATATTTCAGGAACCATTATACTGTTGTATTCCAGGAACCATCATACTAATAATATTAGTCAATAAATCTTAACTGTTGCTATTAAAAATAACAAAAACACCAAACCAAAAGCAAAAGTACCATGCATGAGATACTGTGTTTGTGGCTTAATGTTTTCAGATGTAAGTTAAACAAGGATAAGTAAAGCTTCCTAAAGAGAACTTTCTAGTGGAGTCTTCCTCAATTTAAAGTTTAAGAGAGATCAAACATTGTCACTACACCTTTCAGTGAAGTCGAAAAGGAAATCAAATAGGTTCCTTTTGGAGTCAGAAATATCTTGTTTCAAATTTCAGCTCAGTATATAACCCTTTGCTGTGTGACCTTGGGTGAATAATTATATTTGATCTTGATCTCAATTTCTGCACTTTGAAAAACAAAAGTCAAATAACCTTTATAGAAGTTAGGTGGGCAAGAGTGTAATTCAATTAAAAATTCTCACTGCATAAGGCAGTGAAAAATACAGAAAAGGTACTTTGTAAATGTTGGATTGGTCTTATTCCTTTCCTGAAATTCAAAATGTTTTGCCTAGATTCTGGGTCTTTTCTCCACTCATCAGTGAATCCTCTTTGTCCTATAAGAACTGCATTGGTTTGTCTGGCTCTTAGTCACTCACAGATGCTTTTTTTTGTGTCCCAAAATAGTTTCTATTCTAGTTTTCCATTTCAGCATATTATCCAAGGATTAAGTGTCAAGTAATCAGAGATAAATAAGAGAAAGAAAGACAACACACACACACAATCCAGTAGAGACGACTGAGCTAAGTGGAAGCTTTTGCCCTCAAGACATTCCCCCACTCCCTAGTAGAATGTTGGCACAAAATTGTGTACAGATACACTAAAGGATTGTTTGGGGTAGCAGAGAGAAAGGTGAGAAAATTGCCAAATTTAACTGGTGTCTACATGAACAATAAATCTGACATAATGACTGCTTTTTGTTAAAAATAGGTATCTGCTCTTTAAATGGGTAACATAATATAAAGAGAGTTATAATGGTTGTACCCAATAAATGGGTCCATATCCTCTTACCTGACAGCAATACTCTTAGAGCAATTAGCAAAAACATGAACAAAGGATTGTTTGTAAAATTACCATCTATTCTAAGGTTATAATAAAAGACATTGAAAAAGCAGATAAACAGTCTTTTAAGATAACAGTTTTTACAACAATCATGTTGAAATATAAGGATTTCTCAACATAAGCTTTCTATAAATATAACCTCTAAGTGTAAAGGTAAACACATGATCTAAATGATTAATGGTAACATTTAGAAATGAGGTTTGTGGTACCATCAAGCATTTTGCTTTTAGTATGTTACCTCTGTACTTATGCATCAGTACTATAAAAGACAAAGATTTCTGAAGTTCTTGATAATATAAGAATATCACAGACAAACTAGCTCGTCCCATTGCACACTGTTTCTTGTTTACTTCTTTGCTTGCATCTATTTAGTTTATGAATGTGAAAGTCAACTTATTAAAACTTACTCTAAATAATAAGTAGTTATTTAGTCCTCATAAAAATTCACATTTGATGTCAAGATAAACTTTTCATTGTCATAATGTAATAAGCTCCGTTTGAGCAGGAATATAATCTGTTTTGCTCAAATATGTAGTCTCAGTATCTTGAAGAGTGTCTGGTGTATAGTAGGTGCTCAATAAATAATATGTAACTACATCAATAAATTCTTTAAAAGTAATAAATCTCCAAATACCTGAAACAGTGTCCTAAGGGGAAGAAATATTTGAAGTAGAGCTCTGGGGAAGGAGAGAGCGAAAGGGAGAAAGTTGAAAAGCATTGACATCTTAGTCTGAGCAACTTTGAAAGTACTTTGTTTCTGAAATTGAGGAACTTAACAAAGTTAGACTCATAAAAACCCTCCTGGAAAAGTCATCGAGGGATTTCATGAGACTCAGAGTAAACATGGGGTTCTAAGGCTACTCTGGGTCATGAATATCATCTAGGAGATGAGAGGCAGAAAATATCTTTGAAAACATGTCTCTCATGCTCCAGGCAGATTCTGGTAAAGAAGAGCTCACAGTAACAGGCAGATTTCTCCCTTCCCTGTGAAGTTTCCAAAGTATACTCTTTAGTTATAATTGCTTTAAAGCTTTGGTTGGCATTTATTTCAATTTTCATTGACCACTTTTGAAATGTAAATACTTTGTCCTTGGCTGCTTCTTTTTTATAAGTTAGCATGCATGAATATAGGAGAAAATTCACCCTGAGTGTACTTATTCTCTTCACCTGTGCCCTAAGAAAGACCTTTACGGTTCAGGATATTTGATTGACTACGATGCTCCAGTCTGGGGTCACTGTCATTGGTCACAATGCGTGTGTGTGTGCTCAGTCACTCGGTGGTGTCTGACTCTTTGAGACTCCACGGAGTGTAGTCTGCCAGGCTCTTCTGTCCATGGGATTCTCCAGGCAAGAAAACTGGAGTGGGTTGCCATGCCCTCCTCCAGGGCATCTTCCTGAACCAGGTATTGAACCCATGTCTCCAGCATCTCCTGCTTGGCAGGCAGATACTTTACCACTGAGCCATCTAGGAAGCCCTTAAGAGCTTGCTTAATGAAAGCAAACTTTTACCCAAACAATAGAATATCAAGCTTATGAGTGATATCCTTCCTGCATGGCTATGTTGTTGTTTAGTCCCTAAGTCATGTTGGACTGTTTATGACCCCATAGACTATAGCCTGCCAGGCTCCTTCTGTCCATGGGACTTCCCAAGCAAGAATCCTGGAGTGGTTGCCATTTCCTCCTCCAGGCATCTTCCCCACCCCAGTGTTGAACCTGCATCTCCTGCATTGCAGGTGGAGTCTTTACCACTGAGTCATCAGTGAAGCCCCAGACAGCTAAAAATGGATTTTCATGATTGTGATTGATGGTGTTGCTGGTGTAGGTGATATATTTGTCTGCCACTGCTTACAGGAGTCTTTCCTCAATCTGTACAGGTCATGAGGACTGGTACTCACATGTCTGGCATTGGTCAACATTGTGGAATCACTGCCTATCATAGTGCCTGATATATAAATTTGACCCTTAAACAACACAAGACTAAACTTCTCAGGTGTCCTGACATTCAGATTTTTTCTTTTTCCCCCACTAAATGCACTACTACAGTACTTCACAATCTGTGTTTGGCTGATTCCTCAGATGCAGAACAACCCAGAGAAGGACTGACTATACATTTGAAAATATATAGGCAGATTTCAACTCTGTGAGGATGGACCCACTAACCAGCATCCCTCCTCTTTATTCAAGGCCCAATTATAATCGGTGGTCAGTTTTGCTGTTGTTGTTGAATTAATGTGTAAAAGTAATGTACTAAGATGAGGCAGTGTAGGTGTCCATGATAAGAAATGAATTAGACCACCTTTGTAGTCAGGAGCTCCTCTGTCTATGGGACTCTCCAGGCAAGAATACTGGAGAAGGTTACCATTTTCTTCTCCAGGAGATCTTCCTGACCCAGGGATCAAACCCAGGTCTCCTGCATGTGCAGCAGATTCTTTACCATCTGAGCCACCAGGGAAGCCCACAGTAGGCAACTGAAAGTTGCTCGGTCTGACTCTTTGCGACCCCATGGACTATACAGTCCAAGGAATTCTCCAGGCCAGAATACTAGAGTGTGAAGCCTTTCCCTTCTCCAGGGGATCTTCCCAACCCATGATCGACCCCAAGTCTCCTGCACTGCAGGCAGATTCCTTACCAGCTGAGCCATAAGGGAACCCCAAGAATACTGGAGTGGGTAGCCTATCCCTTCTCCAGAGGATCTTCCCAACCCAGGAATCGAACCGGGTTCTCCTGCAGTGCAAGTGGATTCTTTACCAGGTGTTCTTTAAAAGGGAGCCCTAGGTGTTCTCAGCTTCATGGAGGAAATAGATGTACGTGACTGTGTGTGATTATTATACAGGTTGGTAGGCATGTGTGCTCAGTCGTGTCCAACTCTTTGTGACTGCATGGACTATAGCCAGCCAGGATCCTCTGTCCATGGAATTTTCCAGGCAAGAATACTAGAATGGGGTGCCATTGCCTCCTCCACAATTAAAACTGATGGTTATTAAATTGCATTTCCTTCTCCAGGGAATATTCCCGACCCAGGGATCAAACCCACGTCTCTTGCATCTCCTGCACTGACAGGCAGATTCTTTACCAGCTGAGCCATTGGGGAAGCCCAGTGGTATAAACTATACAGGTTGGTATAAACTACCAATGCTGCCAAACAGCCCAGTCCCAGGGAAGTACAAAAAGAAACCACAATTCTGACTCAAAGAGGTTGGCAAAAATCAAGAAAAATTTTCTAGAGATAGCCCAGAAAGTCTAATTCTAAAGATGGTCTTTTCTAGGGATTAACTTAATAAGATTTAGCTAATTACAAAGGAAGAAATAGGTGTTCTAGAAGAGACAAGGCAAACAAGCATAAAAACAGAATGTCCCAACTGGCATATACCTGAGTGTAATATACTGAGAAAACTTCTCTCTCCATTTTGTCTTTTTTTTTTTTTTTTTTCTATTTCTCACTTTCTCTTTCTTCGCTTTTACTCTTATAGCAGTGCCAACCCCACCATATACTTTCTCCAAAGAAAACACCAAGTTACCATAAGAACAATAATCACAAGCACTCTTCAGTTGGTATACAAGTCAGATTCTCACTGTAGAAGGTATGAAAATTGAGGTTCAGCATAAAGTACCTGACACATTAACGTCTTCTGTCAGTTGGTCGAAAAGCTGCAGGTCATTACTAATGTGGTTAACATCTTCCGTCAGGTTGATACTGCTTTTCCTCTAATCAATTGAGGCTTTATCTGGAAAACCTCTTTTTATCAAGGTTGTGTGGTGCTAAACTTTCAACTGCTGGCATGGGTTTGAAAATTTCAGCAAGATTTTTCATATAATAATACACTACATACAAGGGTACACAACAAACTGCATGATCATTTCATTCATTCAATTAAAACTGCTGCTGCTAAGTCGCTTCAGTTGTGTCCAACTCTGTGCGACCCCATAACGGGACAAACAGCAGCCCACCAGGCTCCCCTATCCCTGGAATTCTCCAAGCAAGAACACTGGAGTGGGTTGCCATTTCCTTCTCCAATGCATGAATGTGAAAACTGAAAGTGAAGTCGCTCAGTTGTGTTCAACTCTTAGCAACTCCATGGACTGCAGCCTACCAGCTCCTCCATCCATGGGATTTTCCAGGCAAGAGTGCTGGAGTGGGGTGCCATTGCCTCCTCCACAATTAAAACTGATGGTTATTAAATTGCATTCCTATTGAGTCATAGCAAATACCCTCTTCCAACAACACAACAGAAGACTCTACACATGGACGTCACCAGATGGTCAATACCGAAATCAGACTGATCATATTCTTTGCAGCCAAAGATGAAGAAGCTCTATACAGTCAGCAAAAATAAGACTGGGAGCTAACTGTGGCTCAGATCATAAACTCCTTTATTGCCAAATTCAGACTGAAATTGAAGAAAGGAGGGAAAACTACTAAACCATTCAGGTATGACCTAAATCAAATCCCTTACGATTATACAGTGGAGTCGACAAATAGATTCAAAGGATTAGATATGATAGAGTGCCAGAAGAACTATGGAAGGAGGTTCATGACATTGTACAGGAGGCAGTGATCAAGACCATTCCCAAGCAAAAGTAGTGCAAAAAGCAAAATGATTGTCTGAAGAGGCCTTACAAATAGCTGTGAAAAGAAGAGAAGTCAAAAGGCAAAGGAGAAAAGGAAAGATATACCCATTTGAATGCAGAGTTCCAAAGAATACCAAGGACAGATAAGAAAGCCTTCCTCCATGATCAATGCAAAGAAATAAAGGAAAAAAATAGAATGGGAAAGACTAGAGATCTCTTCAAGAAAATTAGAGATACCAAGGGAACATTTCATGCAAGAGAGGCACAATAAAGGACAGAAATGGTTTGGACCTAACAGAAGCAGAAGATATTTAGAAGAGGTGGCAAGAATACACAGAAGAACCATAAAAAAAAGCTCTTCATGACCGAGATAACCACGATGATGTGATCACTCACCTAGAGCCAGACATCTTGGAATGAGAAGTCAAGTGGGTCTTAGGAAGCATCACTATGAACAAAGCTAGTGGAGGTGATGGAATTCCGGTTGAGCTATTTCAACTCCTAAAAGATGATGCTGCCTCTTTAAGGGCTGTGTCTCTGTTTCTTTTCATCTATAAGCTCAGTTTCTGGTACACAGTAGTGACTCAATAAGTGATTATTTAATTAAAGAATAATGTATACCATATATTCATATGTATGTAAATTCACATTGATGATTAATATACATACATATTAATTATATCCCTCAAACTGGTCAATTTTAACTTTTGTTGAACATATATTTGCAATTAAAATGTTTGTCACAAGGGTATATACCTTTGGTTAAAGAAACTGTTAGGTAGTTAGAATAGGAAAATGGAGTCCAGAATGGTGGTGGCTAAAAGACAAGGAAGGAAAAGCCTGTGAAAATAGAATAAAAGAAGGTCCGAGGACCAGACTGATCTGTCTGGACTGGTCTGACACTGGTCTGTCCAAGAGCTGTAATGCTGGCCCGTCCGAGAGCTGTAACGCTCGTCCATTACAGCTTCAAATTTTTGTTGTGATGAGACAGAACCGAGGAAATTACATGCTCCCCCAACAAAACCAAAGGCAAAAAAAATACACATAGACATATATAAAGAAATATATATGTATATATGTGTATACACATATGTTTTTAGAAATGCTGCATAAAGTCAAAAAATACATTGCTAGTTAATTACCAGGAAATGAGGAGCATTGAACGTCATATTCACTGTAGACTACAGGTTTAATCGGAAGTATATATTTTATACAGACATTCTCTTCCACTATATTTCACAGGACCAAGATTCAAAGAAAAATAAATTTAATTATTGATGTCACTGAACTTAAATGTTTCCTTGGCTAATTATTATCAGTACTCTAAGTAGCTGAAATTCTGGTAAAGCAGTCTTTTCTGGCATCTAGCTCTCAAGACTTGAGAATAATTCAAAATTGCAGATTTTATGACAGCATAAATCTTTAGTAATATTTTTAATGACTTCTTTCAATTTCCAAAGAAAGTTATGGATTTTTAAAAATGAATTATTTAAATGTCAAAGCACAAACAGGAAAGTAAAAACACCCTCATTTACTTAAAGTGGGAGGTAATTTAATGTAGAAAATTAGTTATGAAAGAGTTGAGAAGCCAAACAAAGGATGGAAAGAAATCCCAGGGATCATTAATAGTAGGATGCCTCTACTCATCCTTAGACTGGAGAAACTGAAAGAGGAGGCTAAGGCTGTGGTCTTTTGTCAGAACCTGGATTCATGATGGGGCTCTTTATGTATTTTGAGTTATGGTATGGTGAGAGTAGGAGCAAAAGATAAGAGGGAACAGTGATAAAGCAACAGGTAAGTAAGGACTGACTGAAGGAAAGCTGCTTGCTATCAGGAGGAGAAGATAAATGACTGAGTAGCAATAGACATTCTGTAGTTGAGTACAGGGTTTCCCTGATGGCTCAGCAGGTAAACAATCACCTGTAAGGCAGGAGACATAAAAGACAGTTTTGATACCTGGGTTGGGAAGATCCCCTGGAGGAGGAAATGGCAACCTACTCCTGTATTCTTGCCTGAAAAATCCTGTGGACAGATTATAAGAGTAAGCAGTTTAATTATTCATTCAACCAACAAGCATTCTTCGAGTACTTTCAACACTATGAGTGATGTTCTAAGAAAGAGAAAACAATGGAATACTCATCTCTGTGGTCCACTATTGTTTAGAGGTTTTATAAACCTAAGACTGGAATTGCAACATCAACGTCAATACACATGACAGATTAAGAGAGGTAGGCTTGGTGAGCTACTGGAGTTCAGAAAAACAGTAATTAAACCAGGAACCAGTTCAGTCTCTGGCCTGGAAAGATCCTACATGCCTCGGGGCAGCTAAGCCCCTTTGCCACACCTACTGAAGCCCAAGAACACAGGGCCTGTTCTCCACAACAAGAGAAGCCACGGACTGCAATGAGAAGTCGGTGTGACTAGATAAGTCCGTGCACAGCAATAAAGATGCAGTGCAGCCAATAAATAATAAAATTAAAAAAAAAAAAAAGACAGGATGACAATAAAAAAAAGAGTTACTCTTGATTGTAAAGTATTAATAGGATTTAACTGGTTGAGGATGAATGCTGGGAGGTGTGCATAGAGGTTTATGAAAGTACATTTTGATAGTGGGTTCACAAGATTTTAAAAAAGCTGAAATGACTAAAGCGAACAAATGGATAACCAACATGGACCTACTGTACAGCACATGGAACTCTGCTCAGTGTTATGTGGTAGCCTGGATGAGTGAGGAGTTTGGGGGAGAATGGATATATGCATATGCTTCCCTATTCACCTGAAAACACAGTATTGCTAATCAGCTAAACTCCAATATAAAATTAGAAGTTAATGGGGAAAAAAGAATTTTTGTAGTATTGTGTAATATTAGAGAGGTCAGCAGATCCCCATGGGGTAAACTGCATTAATGATTTACCTCAGTCAAGCCCTGCCATGAGCAACTATCTTCCTCATTTAGATTCACACCTTGGATTTATATATCATGCCATTATGGGAATTAAAGTGACCCTGAACATTTGAAATGTATTCAGTGTTACATATCCCCAAAGAACTCCTGCCAATGGCCATCTTTTTATAGCCTTTACTGGTTCTGCTTTATAACTATGTACTGCCTCCAGTACTCTGGGATCTACATAAAGTCTTACAGAGTTAGATTAAATATTCTGTATACTCTTTGACACTCCTAATATCCACAGTTGTGATCTCCTTTCCTCCCTTTTGTTGCAATAACTCTCTAACTGCTTCGACCAATAAGATGCTCAGAAAGTAAGGCGGTGTGAGTTTTGGGACCAAGTCTGAATAAACTGTCAAATTCCATTTCCCACCTCTATGAGACTATGAGACTAACTGGAAGGAAAGACTTATGATGTTAGAAGTCCATGTGCCTTGAGAACAATGAGCATAGGATCTCTGACTGAGAGATCCATATTAGCCCATCCCTCCCAGCCACCCCAACAATGGCACCAAATAAAGCCAACTTGGATGCTCCAGACAATCTCATTGTCCAACTGACTTCATCCAAAGCCACATAAGGGAGGAGAATCACCTGGCAGAACTCTGACTCAATTTTTCTTTATTTTCTTAAAGAATTTATCTTGGGGGAACAACTTAAGTTTTACAATAAAATTGAGACAAAGGTACAGAAATTTTACATATACCTCTTGTCCCCACCCATGTTTTGCCTCCCTATTATTCAGTCATCAACACCTCAACATCACTCCCCAGAGTGGTATTCTTTTTTTTAACCAAGGATGAACATATCATTATCACCCAAAATCCAAAATTTACCCTAGGGTTCAGTTTTTCCTGTCCTGATGTTAGTGCAAGTTCATGTGCGCAATGCAGCCAAACAAACTGAAATGTCTGAGTTTGGAGCAGAGAAAGGTTTATTGCAGGACCATGCAAGGAGGCAGGTGGCTCAGGCCACAGAAAAACCCAGAACTCCCACAAGGGTTTTGGCAAAGCATTTTCAAAGGCAAGGTGAGCGAGGGAGGTGGTAGGGTATGTGATGAACTCATGCACAATTCTCTGATTGTTTGATGGTGAGGTAACAAGGCACTGTCACAGGGTTAACATTATCAGTCCTTTGACTCTGGGAGGAATTTAATGCTCATGAGAAAAGTAAGACAGAAAGCACTGTGAACAGACTATACGTTTTAATGATATAGTTTTTAAGGTAGCTACCATTTCAGTTTAATTATTTCCTATTCTATTAATGGGTGTCTTTGTGGGAAGCACTGCATTTTTAAATGAATTTTCTTCCCTGCATACTTATAGATATGTCAACAATGTCATCGAACAAAAGAGAAGTTAAGTTTCAGTGGAACAGACTTTTTATTTTCTATCAACACTCTTCTAATAGCTGACTACCAATAGAATGATATTTTAGCTTTATAGGCTTCCCTCATATCCCAGTTGGTAAAGAATCCGCCTGCAATGCAGGTGACCCCTGCTCGATTTCTGGGTCAGGAAGATCCGCTGGAGAAGTGAAAGGCTACCCATTCCAGTATTCTTGGGCTTCCCTTGTGGCTAAGCTGGTAAAGACTCCACCCGCAATGCGGGTAGACCTGGGTTCGATCCCTGGGTTGGGAAGATCCCCTGGAGAAGGGAAAGGCTACTAACTCCAGTATTCGGGCCTGGAAAATTCCATGGACTATACAGTCCATGGGGTCGCAAAGTCAGACACGACTGAGCGACTAGCTTTATAAGGCAAAAATGATGCAGCACGTTGTTTAACAAAGCTTGTAGATAATGACACTGATAAGGATAAAGATGTTTCATTTAGTTTTAGTGTTCATTTCAAAACAATATGCATCTATTCAAAAATCATCAATAACCATGTAAAAGTAGCTTACCAATATTATATGCCTGTTGTAAACTGCAGTATACTGCAAAAGGGGAACAGGGTTGGGAAATTAGTTTTGTGTCTCTATTGCTCACAATAGAGAAACTATATGGAAACTATGATGGGATTACATACCTTACCTCCTGTAAATCATTCAAACACGCAAGACAGTTATTACTATCTTCATTCTGACAAAAAGAAAAAGAAAAAACAGACTTACAGGATAAGGTACAGTGTTTGAAGTTTTACAAGGTATAAATGGTGAAAAAGTAAAACAATGAATGAGGAAAAAAATCATGACTTTTTTAATGGCAGGAAAAACTAAGTCAAAATTAAACACATACACCCTCACATAACCTGATCTGCTTTGTGGTGGAACTTTCCCAAAGTGCATCTGCATTAAGTACATATAATCAACCTGAGAAAAATGGTTCCTTTCATCAGATGCCAGTATTGTAATTTTAAGATTTATGTTTCTTTTTCATCCCTTACAGGAGATTGGATTGACCAAAGGGTTGCTCTGCACATGCATAACTGACCAAAGCTTCTCCAATGAACTTTATATACAAGGCCAACCTGTCAATATGATATATGAATTCTTGGTCACAAGAATGTATAAAGCTACATCTCTAACTACAGACCAATGAAAGTTTTCAGAGCTTCTGAGAGTGTATTTCCTGGGTTATAATCCTGTGTGGCTCAAATAAAATTCTTTTTCTTTTTAGTTTGAGAGTTATTATTTGGTTTTCCATTGACAGAACCTGTGTCTCTCTGACCTAAAAGTCCATGTTTTGTCACACATCTGGAAAGAAATGAGATCACAGGAAGAGACAGAAACAATAACAGAGAGAATCCCAGGCAGAAAGTTCAGTGAGATAGGGACTAGAACGAGGGAGGTTCATAATCAGTGGTGTATCAATTAGTTCAACACCTCTCTGACCTTAAAGCTTTAAGACATTTGCTAAAAACCCCTGTGACTTTAAAGCAAAAAAGTACATCTCTAAATTAGACATTTGCAATGCTCTCTCTTTGACTGTGTGGATCACAACAAACTGTAGGAAATTCTTCAAGAAATGGAATACCAGACCACCTGACCTGCCTCCTGAAAAACCTGTATGAAGGTCAAGAAGCAACAGCTAAAACTGGACATGGAACAACAGACTGGTTCCAAATTGGGAAAGCAGTACGGGAAGGCTGTATATTGTCACCCTGCTTATTTAACTTATATGCAGAGTATATCATGCAAAATACCACACTGGATAAAGCACAAGCTGGAATCAAGATTGCCAGGAGAAATATCAATAACCTCAGATATGCAGATGACACCACCCTTATGGCAAAAAGTGAAGAAGAACTAAAGAGCCTCTGCATGAAAGCAAAAGAGGAGAGTGAAAAAGTTGGCTTAAAACTCAGCAATCAGAAAAATAAGATCATGGCATCTGGTCTCAACACTTCATGGCAAACAGATGAGGAAACAAAGGAAAAAGTGACAGATTTTACTTTTTTGGACTCCAAAATCACTGCAGATGATGACTGCCACCATGAAATTAAAAGACACTTGCTCCTTGGAAGAAAAGTTATGACCAACCTAGATAGCATACTAAAAAGCAGAGACATTACTTTGCCAATAAAGGTCCATCTAGTCAAAGCTATGGTTTTTCCAGTAGTCATGTATGGATGTGAGAATTGGACTATAAAGAAAGCTGAATGCTGATGAACTGATGCTTTTTAACTGTGGTGTTGGAGAAGACTATTGAGAGTCCCTTGGACAGTGAGGACTCTGTCCATCCTAAAGGAAATCAGCCCTGAATATTCACTGGAAGGACTGTTGCTGAAGCTGAAACACAATACTTTGGCACCTGATGCTAAGAACTGACTCATTTGAAAAGACCCTGATGCTGGGAAAGATGGAAGATGGGAGGAGAAGGGGACAACAGAGGGTGAGATGATTGAATGGCATCACTGACTCAATGGACATGAGTTTGAGTAAACTCCCGCAGTTGGTGATGGACAGGGAGGCCTGGCATGCTGCAGTCCATGGGGTGGCAAAGAGTTGGACACGACTGAGTGACTGAACTGAACTTGCTAGCGTGTGAGATGAGTGCAACTGTGTGGTAGTTTGACATTCTTTGGCATTCCGTTTCTTTGGGATTAGAATGAAAACTGACCTTTTCCAGTCCTGTGGCCACTGCTGAGATTTCCAAATTTGCTGGCATATTGAGTGCAGCACTTTCACAGCACTGTCTTTTAGGATTTGAAACAGCTCAACTGGAATTCCATCACCTCCACTAGCTTTGCTGGAAGTGATGCTTCCTAAGGTCCACCTGACTTCGCATTCCAGAATATCTGGGTCTAGGTGAGTGATCACACCATCGTCATTATCTCAGTCATGAAGATCATTTTTGTATAGTTCTTCGTGTATTCTTGCCACCTCTTAATATCTTCTGCTTCTGTTAGGTCCATACCATTTCTGTCCTTTATCAAGCCCATCTTTGCATGAAATGTTCCCTTGGTATCTCTAATCTTCTTGAAGAGATCTCTAGTCTTTCCCATTCTATTATTTTCCTCTATTTCTTTGCATTGATCACTGAGGAAGGCTTTTTATCTATCCTTGCTATTCTTTGGAACTCCACATTCAAATGGGTATATCTTTCCTTTTCTCCTTTGCCTTTCACATCTTTTCTTTACTCAGATATTTGTAAGGCCTCCTCAGACAACTATTTTGCCTTTTTGCATTTCTTTTTCTTGAGGATGGTCTTGATCACTGCCTCCTGTACAATGTCATGAACCTCTATCTATAGTTCTTCAGGGACTCTATCTAATTAAGACCTAATCCCTTGAACCTATTTATCACTTCCACTTTATGATCATAAGGGATTTGATTTAGATATAAATGAATGGTTAGTGGTTTTCCCTCCTTTCTTCAATATAAGTCTGAATTTGGCAATAAGGAGTTCACGATCTGAGCCACAATCAGCTCCTGGTCTTGTTTTTGCTGACTGTATAGAGCTTCTCCATCTTTGGCTGCAAAGAATATAATCAATCTGATTTCAGTGTTGACCATCTGGTGACGTCCCATGTGTAGAGTCTTCTCTTATGTTGTTAGAAGGTGTTTGCTATGACCAGTGCATTCTCTTGACAAAGCTCTTAGCCTTTGCCATGCTTCATTTTGTACTCCAAGCCCAAATTTGCCTGTTATTCCAGGTAACTCTTGGCTTCCTACTTTTGCATTCCAGTCCCCTATAATGAAAAGGACATCTTTTTTGGGGTGTTAGTTCTAGAAGGTCTTGTAGATCTTCATAGAACTGTTCAACTTCAGCTTCTTAAGCATTACTGGTCGGGGCATAGACTTGGATTACTGTGATATTGAATGGCTTGCCTCGGAAATGAACAGAGATCACTCTGTCATTTTTGAGATTGCATCCAAGTACTGTATTTTGGACTCTTTTGTTGACTATTATGGCTACTCCATTTCTTCTAAGGGATTCTTGCCCACAGTAGTAGATATAATGGCCATTTGAGTTAAATTCACCCATTCCAGTCCATTTTAGTTCACTGATTCCTAAAATGTTGACATTAACTCTTGCCATCTCCTATTTGACCACTTCCTATTTGCCTTGATTCATGGACCTAACATTCCAGGTTCCTATGCAATATTGCTCTTTACAGCATCGGACTTTACTTCCTTCAACAGTCTCATCCACAACTGGGTGCTGTTTTTGCTTTGGCTCATCTCTTCATTCTTTCTGGAGTTACTTCTCCACTGATCTCCAGTAGCATATTGGACACCTACCAACCTGGCGAGTTCATCTTTCAGTGTCATATCTTTTTGCCTTTTCATACTGTTTATGGGGTTCTCAAGGCAAGAATATTGAAGTGGTTTGCCATTCCCTTCTCCAGTGGACCATGTTTTGTCAGAACTCTCCACCATGTCTTGTCCATCTTGGGTGGCCCTACACGGCATGGCTCCTATTTCACTGAGTTAGATAAGGCTGTGGTCCATGTGATCAGATTGGTTAGTTTTCTGTGATTGTGGTTTTCATTCTGTCTGCCCTCTGATGGAGAAGGATAAGAGGCTTATGGATGTTTCCTCATGGGAGAGACTGACTGAAGGGGAAACTGGGTCTTGTTCTGATGGGTGGGGCCATGCTCATTAAATCTTTAATGTAAAATAAAGTAGTTTAAGATAAAGCAATGAAGCAATCATATTTATTGACTGTCAATAATATTTCATTTGCAGCATTTAGTTCTCCTGAAAACCTAAATAATTAAGTGAGATTATTATGTCCATTTTAAAATGAGTAACCTAAGGAATAGAGTATATGTGTCATGTCCACAAAGTGATGTTGAAAGTATACTGTGGTTCTGGGATTCAAGCATATATAAATAAAAGCACATATATTCTATTGTTATCCCTATCTTACAGTTTAATTCATAACCATTAGGATCTGTTACTTTCAGCCTATCAGTTCTGAAAACTTCTATTTGATCTATATCAAAGCTTAAAATCAGCCAGTATCCACACACACACTTTCTTCTCCTTCTCTCATAGCAGAGGTTTTCCAACTTTTATACAGGTCCAATTCCTCCACTCATGCTTAAGAAAACATACCCATCACATTCTCCCTCATTTTCAGAAACCCTCAACCAATTACTGTCTTTAAGGCCTTAAATAATTTCAACACCCATCTCATTAACAATGAAGGATCAGCAACTGAATATTTATGTTTCTAATTGAAAACTGTCAAAAAAATATATTCTTTATGGAGCAACATAACACATTTAAAACTGTATTCTTTATGTAGCAACATGACACATTTAATTTTGAACCTGTAAACTGTGATTTCACCATGTATATTAGATGTGATTAATTCACGTTGCATAGACTGTTACAACCACAAATTAGCACTAAGCATGTTGGTCTGAAAACTGAAAAAGAATGGCATTATCCCATTTAAGCAGGAAACATCAGCTCTGTGTCAGGACTTGGGATGAACAAGAGGAAAAAGAAGTTATCTCAGAATTAATCAGAAGTCAGTATTAGACCCAATGCAGTCACAAAGCTTATAAAAAATTGACCTTCTATATAATTTATGTCTGCAAGAAGAGAAGACATAAAACAATGGTGAGCAATGCAGTAACAGAGCAGTGCAGCCTGTCCTTCATCCTCTCCTCTCCATCCTTGGTAGTAATGAAAATGGTCATTTTTAATGACCAAGGTAAAGATGGTTCTGTACTCTCCCTTACCACCATAATGATACACATTTTAGAAGAATTTTTGTCAGATACTTTTGAAAGACTGAATCTATTTACAAAAATGAGAAAAAGTTTTAAAAAATGTGAGAAAAAGGCAGATATATAAAGGCCGATCTGAAGATTTTCAGATATGAAGGAGAATTCAATCTTCTTCATATTATTTAAACCAAACCTAAAAAATATGTAGATGAAGTATGTACGTATTGATACATCTTCTGTTTAGCATAATTTGTGATGATGAAATATGTAAGACAACCAAAATATTCTTATGAGAAATCATTAAGCAGTGTACATTCTTATCATGGAATACTATTTGGTCATTAAAAATAGCTAGCTAGATGTGGCAGACTGTAAAGTGTATTTTTTCCTGGCTCTTCTGAACTATCTGCCCTGCTGATGGCAGAGTGGGCTATGAGTCCTGTTTTACCAATGAAACATGAGCAGAGGTGATGTGAGTAGTTTTCAAGATGCAGATTTAAGAGTCAGTGTATTCTTCCTTCACGTTCTCTATAAAGAGAACCATTGTTCCAATTGGGGCTGCTCTAACACACTGAGTCCCATAGGCTCAATTCATGGAGCTTAGTCTCAGATTTCTCTTGGTAGATGCATAGCAAATAAACCAGCACGACTGCAGTCAATCAACTGGATTCTGAGATTATCGGGTCACTTGTTATTACCACAGTGTGATTTATCCTGGATCAACCATAATGTAGATTTGTGCATATAAACGAGGTGGTCCCTATGGTTGGGGAGTGGTGGAAAATCCTAAGTTATACATGCTGGTTAGGTCTTGCAGCTCCTTTGGAGTATTAGACTTTTCCCTCCACTATCAGGGTCCACACTTGTCATGCTGGTTTATGCTGTGACATAACTCTAGTTATAGACCTCGTGAAACAGGAGGGGAAGACAGGCAAGTTCCAAAGACAGCAGTGGTTATGAAGGAAAGGTCACTGCATTTTCTTCCTTCATGGAAGAAATGAATGCTACCGCTTATAGGGAAGGGTGAGCCATGTGCTCAGGTTGAAAAGATTCAGAGTATTCAGGGAAGAAAAAATCTTCACAGGCACCCACTCCAATGTCTCCATCATGCAGGTCAGGGTTTTTAAATAGTGACATATGCCTTTTATTACAGGTTAGTGTATTATACCATTTATGTCCATTTTCCAGTAAACAGTCAAGTATTTTATATTATGTCTTTATATCTGGTTCATACACTCAATGAATGCTTAATAGATGAATGACTGTATGGTAATGCACCTATAAATAAAGAACATAACTTTAATGGTGACATTTTAGATGCTATTAGAGGCCAGTGTAGGTATATAGAAAGGTACCCTTGAGCTTGAAATATTTCAAGTTTCTTTATTAAAAGATTCAATTTTATAATGCTGTGGAAACATTGTGCAGACAAGTAATGCTGCCTGGAAAACTGAAATACTAATTCACGTGTGTGAAGTTCATATTGATATAACTGATTTTCAAAAGATAAAATTCATATAGCATAACATGTTTCCTACAAGCAGGCACTGTTCCCCTTACAACATACTTGATTACTCGGCATGGAATTACTATAATTTCACTATGCACTTTTTAAAGATCTAAGAAAGAAAAGACAAACTGGCAGTATGTTTATGATTTAAAGTTACGAACAAAAGCATGCAGATAAGACAAGCAAGCATACTTAGATGATGCTTGTACCTGTAAGTGTGATGCTAATTAAGGTATCTTGATTTTGGTGTCAAACTGCCTTCAACCTTTCCTAGCCAAAGACAACCAAGCAGCTTGTCTTAAAACTGCCTACAATTATGTAAAGTTTAAAAATAAAATAAAATTAAAAAAAAAAAAACTGCCTATAAGACCTACTCAAGATTAAGAATGATTAGAACAGACATCAGGTTGAAATCTAACTAGTAATAAAGACAGCACAACTCTATATAACACAGAAAACTAGGACCTACTGTATAGCAAAGGGAATTATATTCAGTATCTTGTAATAATCTATAATAAAAAATAACCAGAGAAAGAAAAAATACATATCTATAACTGAATACTTTGCTGTACACCTGAAACATTATAAATCAACTATATTTCAATTTAAAAATAAGAAACCAACATTGTTATATTGATCTCAAACTCCTAGCCTTCAGAATAGTAAGAAAATAAACTTTTCCCCACAGAACAAGATTAGTGTTTATTTAGGTCAGAAGCAGGAGAGAGTCAAAGCAGAAGTTTGTTCTCCAAACTTTGCAAAATGAAGGCTGCTGCTGCTGCTGCTGCTAAGTCACTTCAGTCGTGTCCGACTCTGTGTGACCACATAGATGGCAGCCCACCAGGCTCCCCCATCCCTGGGATTCTCCAGGCAAGAACACTGGAGTGGGTTGCCACTTCCTCCTCCAATGCATGAAAGTGAAAAGTGAAAGTGAAGTCGCTTAGTCGTGTCCGACCCTCAGCGACCCCATGGACTGCAGCCTACCAGGCTCTTCCGTCCATGGGATTTTCCATGCAGGAGTACTGGAATGGGGTGCCATTGCCTTCTCCGGCAAAATGAAGGAGCAGCCTGCAATTTCAATTTTTATAAACTAGGGAAATTATTGATTTTTATTGATTAGGGATAAAAATATGCCAAAAACAAGATAACACTAGAGCTGAAAGTAGAACCAGAGTAGGATTTCTTTACTTGTAAAAAGTACCTCCTTTTTCCCCTTCTCCCAACACACACACAAAATAAGTGTACTTAGGAACATCTCACACTTATGATAAATACACAGCATGTAACTTGCGGGTAAGATGAGATACTAACTTGTTGGTGAATGAACCTCTGATGCTCACAGTATTTCCCTGTATAAAGTGCCCTAAAACTCACATGAGACCTAATTCCTGACTGGGGAAATGGGAATCAGGTGCAGGCAATCACAATCCCACTCAACAGGTACAGGTGAGCAGAATAGAAGAGAGAAGCAAATTTAAGGGTCAAACAGAAAACAAATTTCCTCACAGAATAAGTCTTGGAACCCATATTCTAAGACATATAAGAAACCTATTTATAAGAAAGTAAACTCTAAATCAAAGCACAGAGACCTTTCAAAAAAATCAATTTTACAGAACAGTGTAACAAGATTTCAAAATATTTAGATACAAACAAAATAACATTTAAATAAAGGTGGATGAACATGAAATATTATCAGGGTGAATAAACCTTAGGACTAGGTCCCGTAAAAACAGCTGTAAAACTTGAAAAGAAGTATGGTTATTGAAATAACATAAAATATAACTGTAAATGAGGTAAACTTTTATATAGCTATGAGTAAAAAGATAAATCATAGAGAAAAATAAATTCACTAAGCACTACACACAGAGAAACAAACATGTATATAGTCTCTTGCCATCTTCAGAGAGGTATATTAATATCATATTTATGGAATCAGGTAAACAATACTTTTATCCTAAAAATTCCCCAATCAATGCCATAGGCAAAACCATTGCCAAGTCTAATATTCTGGATTAAAACAATAAGGAAAATATTGAGAGCTTTTATATTTCCCCAGAACCTGCTTTCAAATAATCCTGGGGAAACAAAAAATAAACCATAATGTGACAGAAAACACTTTAGTTCTGAAACTTATGTAGTTAGGTTTTATCAGCTTATTTGAACTCCATTATACAATGGCAACCCACTCCAGTACTCTTGCCTGGAAAATCCCATGGACGGAGGAGCCTGATAGGCTGCAGTCCATGGGGTCGCTGGGGGTCGGACACGACTGAGCGACTTCACTTTCGCGCATTGGAGAAGGAAATGGCAACCCACTCCAGTACTCTTGCCTGGAGAATCCCAGGGACGGGGGAGCCTGGTGGGCTGCCTGCCGTTTATGGGGTCGCACAGAGTCGGACACGACTGAAGCGACTTAGCAGCAGCAGCAGCATACTTGAATTAGAAATACAATGTAGGTTAATCTGAAAGTGAAACTTCAAGCGTGAAGTTAGGAAAACAAGTATCATGTATTAATGCATACATGTGGAATCAAGAAAAATGGTATAGATGATCTTATTTGAAAAGCAGAAATACAGACACAGATATAGAGAATATATTTTTTAAAAAAAGCTTTTAGCATGATGAAAACGTGTGACTGTGGTTATTCATTTGCTCATATCTAAATTTGTCAATAAACGGGATACATACCTTCGGTTGTAAATGTGTCAATTAATAAAAGGTAGATACAATCACAGCTGTGTCTGCATTTTTCTATTACCCAAACACATTCATATAATATATATACATATCTTACCGAATCTAATTCAGGGATATAATTTTTTAATGAAACTTGGTTTTTTGTCAACCTTATTTACATTATCTGCTTAAGAATCTGTGGAAGAACAACCTAAGACCACTCTGTGGTCGTTCCTACCTGTTTAGTGGCCTAAGCAGTGGGAGCTGCAGTCCAGTCCCTAGAGCGCTGCAGTCTTCAGAAGAGAACTGCTGGATGAGCACAGAGGGCACCTGCAGACCTGTCTGCAGCCTCAGGCCGAGTAGCAGTAAATGCTAGAGCAGTTCATTCACCCGAAAATTGCTCCTGGATCACAGCCTTTCAAGCAGTCTCCCGCTTTTCCGCATCTCTGTGGCGGCAGAGATCAGGCCGACCTGCTCCCCGGCGCTCACGCGAGATGATGAGGCGCTCACGCGAGATGATACCAGGCATGCGCAGAACTTCCCTCCTCCCTCTGCCATCACAGCAGACCTATCCTCTGAGCTCCCTTTTTGTTGTTCAGGGATAGAAAAGTTCACATAGTGCAGAGGAGAGTATGTGTGACACAATGATGGTAGGTGGGTTAACCCAAGACAGCTCTTAAAATCAGCCCCGATAAGTAACCACAAACCACAGGAAATCATGGCTCCCAGAAGGCTACCTGGATCGCCTTAGGGAAGGTTCCAGCAGTGAAGCAGTCAGCAATGTCGGCTGCAGAAACTTCAGTACAGTTCCGGCCGGTATTCCCGGGGGACAAAACACTTGTCATCTGCCCCATTTTCCATAGCAACAATGGCAGAAGCTGCAAGCTTCTCCTATGTCCTCTTTATTTGTATGAGGTAATTCCATCAGATTTTCTTCCATAGATGTACTGTTCTGATTGGTACTCAGTGTACCAGTGGGTTTCTGCTGCAAGCGGTTTGAGGCCATCTCCTTCATTTGTAGGACATCAAGGGATCTGGTTCCCTTAAACTTAGAGATAAATCCAGAACAGTTCTGTGTTGACCCCTCTCTGGATAGCACAGAAAAAGAGCAATGCCATTTTTAATAAATAAAGCAAAGCATTATATTAGCAAAAAAAAAAAAAATGTTCAAAGCAGTAAATGTTTTGGCAAGTATCAATTAATGCAAAAAAAAAAAAAAAAAAATAAGCCTGGTGTTCCTCTAACAAGTTAACGCTAATGACCTTGGTTTATCATGTTTACAGATTAGCAGTAATTGAACCTAACATTGTTATTTAAATGGGGGACATCAATGTGGCTTAAACAGCTAACACATTTTTCTTGTGAACATGGAACTATATCACTTCAGTCACTCAGTGGATCCAACTCTTTGTGAACATGGAAATAATTCAGTTCAGTCACTCAGAGTATCGGACTCTTTGTGACCCCATGGACTGCAGGGGTCACATGGACAGGCTTCCCTGTCCATCACCAACTTCCAGTGCTTACTAAACTCATGTCCATTAAGTTAGTGATGCCATCGAACCATCTCATCATCTGTTGTCCCCTTCTCTCGCCTTCCATCTTTCCTAGCATCAGGGTCTTTCCCAGTGAGTCAGTTCTTCACATCAGGTGGCCAAAGTATTGGAGCCTCAGCATCAGTCCCTCCAATGAATATTCAGTACTGATTTCCTTTAGGATTGACTGGTTGGATCTCCTTGCAGTCCAAGGGACTCCCAAAAGTCTTCTCCAACCCCACAGTTCAAAGGCATCAATTCTTTAGCGCTCAGCTTTCTTTATAGTCCAACTCTCACATCCATACATCAGTACTAATGTTAGTACTCTTTAGTTAGTGCTTGACTAGATGGACCTTTGTTGGCAAAATAATGTCTCTGCTTTTTAATATGCTGTCTAGGTTGGTCATAACTTTCTTCCGAGGAGTAAGCGTCTTTTAATTTCATGGCTGCAATCACCATCTGCAGTGATTTTGGAGCCCAGAAAAATAAAGTCAGCCACTGTTTCCCCATCTATTTGCCGTGAAGTGATGGGACTGGATGTCATGATCTTAATTTTCTGAATGTTGAGCTTTAAGCCAACTTTTTCACTCTCTTCTTTCACTTTCATCAGTAGTCTTTTTAGTTCTTCTTCACTTTCTGCCATAAGGGTGGTGTTATCTACTTTTGTTCTGGAACTAAAAAATGAAAATGATAATGTTGATAACATTTTCAAAATAATTTGATTTTCTCGTAAATTGAGAAGAGAAATATGTGTTTTTCATCACAGTGGTCACTCACTGTGCTCCCTAATTGGGTGGGCTGAGGAGAGAGTACTAACTAGAAAGTACTAACATTAGTACTGATGAAATTACTAATCCTTTTTAATTATCTTATATTTATTTTTCATAGTTTCTAGTCTAGGAACAAGGATACTTTGTAAAACATAATTAATAATATTGTCTGCCCAAGGGACTGAATTACCTGGTGAAAATTGTAATCTTCTTGGAATAAAAACTCATTAATGTTGAAATCAGTGGATACATGTTTTGTTCACTGCAATTCAGCTCATTTTTCCATGAGTTACACTAGATTTAAAATACTTGGCTTCATTTTTTTTTCCTCAAAAGAGAAAATTTGAAAAGACCATGTAGTTGCCAGAGAAGATCCTGGGCTCCAGCAGTAGTTGGCCAGAGTGGCAATGAGGAAAGGGAGTTAACTATCTGAGCCTCAGATTTACAGTCTAAAAAATAGACTATAATAATGTTTGCCTTGCAAGGTAGATAGCATTAAATAAAATCACATACTAAAATACTGTGGAATGCCAATATATTGTTATCCATTGTTTTAATGATATGCTTTCTATGTCTACCAAATTTCAATGGCTTATAACAAGAAATATTTTTACATGCTTATAAATCTATTTATCTACTGAAAGTTCTTTTCATCTGTGCTGTATTCAACTGACCTCAGCTGGGTCTCTTCAAGAGCATGTGGTCAGTTGGTAAGCCAAGGAGGAGCTGCTGCTGCTGCTAAGTCGCTTCAGTCGTGTCCAACTCTGTGCGACCCCATAGATGGTAGCCCACCAGGCTCCCCCGTCCCTGGGATTCTCCAGGCAAGAACACTGGAGGGGGTTGCCATTTCCTTCTCCATTGCATGAAAGTGAAAAGTGAAAGTGAAGTCGCTCAGTCATGTCTGACCCTCAGCGACCCCATGGACTGCAGCCTTCCAGGATCCTCCATCTATGGGATTTTCCAGGCAAGAGTACTGGAGTGGGGTGCCATTGCAAGGAGGAGCTACCTGGTTTCAAATGCTTTAAGCTGGGATAAACTAGCTCTCTTTCACTGGTCTCATTGTCCAGCATTCCAGCATGCTAGCTGGTACTTACTAGCATATGCTTTGATGAGGGTGATGGAGGGAAGGGTATGAGACCCTTAAGAGTAGAAATGTATGAGAGTCTTGAGCCCTATTCTTGGAACCAGCACATAGCTATTCCTGCTGCTTCCTACTGGCCAAAATAAGTGACAGGGCCAGCTCAGATCTGAGGTGTGGAGAAACTGATTCTTCTTCTTAGGAGAGTTTGTGAAGGCTATTAAAAGGGGCATTAATACAGAGGGGAAGAATTGGAAGCATATTTGCAATTAATCTACTACAACCAGGCCCAAAAGAAACAAAAAATATTCTCTATGCGTGTATGTGTGTGCTAAGTCACTTCAGTCGTGTCTGACTCTTTGTGACTCTGCACTATAGCTCATCAGGCTCCTCTTTCCGTGGGATTCTCCAGGCAAAATTACTGAAGTGGGTTCTGTGCCCCTCTCCAGGGGATCTTCCCTACCCAGGAATCTAACCTCGTCTCTTATGTCTCCTGCATTGGCAGGTGCATTCTCTACCAGTAGTGCCACATAGGAAGCCCATTCTCTATCTGTAAACACTATGTATAAATTAACTGCTAAATCCTCCATAAAAGGCAAAATTGAATAAATAATTCAGAATCCAGAGTACTGATCTTTCTAAAGTGTAAATATGATGATGAGATTTCCCTTAAACACTTTCAAAGGTTTGGCTTTATCTGATAGAGAGGGTGTTAGGTAGCTCACCCACCTCCCTTCTTATCCAGACTTATCATTTCTCCCTCTTACCAGCCACTTGTATATGTCAACCAAAAGAACTGCGAACTATTGAGAGGCAAAAGGCAGTTTATTTGGTGACTTAGAACTGCAATTTGGGGGTCACAGATTCTGGAAGAACCCAGAATAGTGTCCCATCAGAGAGAATGGGTAAGGGCTTCTATGGGGGAAAAAAAAAAAAAAGAAGTTCATGCAGGCTTACACAAGTTGTTTACCAAGACTTGGAACTGGAGGATAAATTTTTACTACACATACAATGGGTTGTGGAGCACATCTCTTCCCTAATGAGGGAAATGTGTGTTTTCTTTAGTCCAGAAAAACTCCAGTTATCAGCATTATTCTTTGGTTTTGGCAATTCAGCAACTATTCAGTGGTTGATTTGAGTGTTCAGCCAAAGTGTAATTCTGTTAGTAAATTGTTTGAGTCAGCCTCTCTCTTTATTTACCTGTGCCATCTATTCCTCTGAAGTGCTGGCATTAACAAAGTCACAGTAGGAGACTTGAGGACAAGATCTTTCCCCACCTCTTTATTATATGTGTCAATAACTTTCAATTACATTGTGATCAGCTGTGGTTGCTGGTAATTATGCTCAGTTCTGAATATCTTTCAAAGGAGTAAACATCTCTAACTCAGTTTTCCTCAAAGTGTGGTCCTAGGACCAGTAGCTTTATCATTCTCTGAGAACTTGTTAGAGATGCAAAATTTCTGGCCTCATCAGGAATTTACTGAATCAGAAATGCTGGGGCTTTGCAAAGAAATTTTGTGTTTACATAATCTTGCAGGTGACTCTCATGTTGTTATCTGTTTGAGAATCTTTGCTTTAACTCTTAATCCCTGAGTATGAAATTTAGTATGATGGAAATATATTGCTTTACATAGTTACCTAAAATTACTGACTGCCAGAGGGCTTCATAATAATTGCCCATTTCTAAGTTGGTATTTCAGAGAAGGCATTGGCACCCCACTCCAGTACTCCTGCCTGGAAAATCTCATGGACAAAGGAGCCTGGTAGGCTGCAGTCTATGGGGTCGCTAAGAGTTGGACACGACTGAGCGACTTCACTTTCACTTTTCACTTACACGCATTGGAGAAGAAAATGGCAACCCGCTCCAGTGTTCTTGCCTGGAGAATCCCAGGGACGGGGAAGCCTGGTGGGCTGCCGTTTCTGGGGTTGCACAGAGTCGGACATGACTGAAGCAACTTAGCAGCAGCAGCAGCAGCAAGTTGGTATTTAGATAATCATGTCTAGGCTTTAAAGTCTTCCTTAGGCCAATTCAAGCACATGGAACAAAATACTATTGGCTTGGTTAAAAAGTTCATTTGGGTTTTTCTGTAACATGATGTGTATATATATATATATATATATACACACACATACATACATTGCATATATACATTGTATATATAATATATATACTCTGTTAAAGTTTCCTTCATTTACTGTTATTAAAAGATTTACAAAAATACATATATATATATATATTACTGAAACCCTCATTATGCTGCCTCATCACCTTGGAATCTGACAGAATGAACAGGAGAAAATTAATTTATCTTTGCTACAACTGAAAGACATTTTTTTTCTTTTTGAATCATTACATGTTAGTTAAATAAAAATGATTGGACTGCACAGTATTCAAGGTCCACTGCAAACATTAAAAATTATTCTAAAAAAAAACCCTGCTAATTATAAATTTTAAAATGGGATAACTACGTAAAAATATGATACTAAGGATAGAGAATCAGAACATCCTAAAATTACATTGTGATATGGCTGTGAGAATAATATGTACTCATCAAAGCATACATCTACAATATAATAATAACAAACAGGATAAACAGATGAAACATACAAACTTAATAAAGAGGTAATCAATGTGGCTTCTACAAGAGCTGACTAGTTAAATGATTTATATTTTGGAAAGCATGATTTCATCTGAATTTTACACAAATAATTGGATAGAACTCATCTATATGGGGCTTCCTTGGGGGCTTGCTTGTGATGTATCTGCCTGCAACGTGGGATACCAAGGTTCAGTCCTTGGGTCAGGAAGATCCCCTGGAGGAGGGCATGGCAATCCACTCCAGTATCCTTGCCATGGACAGAGGAGCCTGGCGGGCTACAGTCCATGGGGTTTCAAAGAGTTGGACAGGACTGAGCAACTAACACACACCCATATGGTGGGGCTTCCCAAGTAGTGCTCGTGGTAAAGAACCCGCCTGTCAACACAGGAGATGCAAGAGATGCCAGTTCAATCCCTGGGTCAGGAAGATCCCCTGGACGAGGGCATGGCAACCCACTCCAGTATTCTTGCCTGGAGAATCCCATGGACAGAGGAGTCTGGCCATGGGGTCACACAGAGTCAGACATGACTGAAGCAACTTAGGCATAAACACATCTATATGGCAGATTAGTCTTATTACTTTGCTTGTTAAGTTGACCAAATAAAATCATTGTAAACTAATCAGATGCTTATTGGTGGGTAGTAAACAGTTAATCAATCTTGTAACCTTGATTTATGAATGAGAATTTTTTAATAAGTAGATGTTGAGCCCTGAGAGCACAACAGAACTGGGTCATGAGGGACTTTATACACAAATTAAGCATAATGAGAGGCTGAGAACTACTTAGCCTCTGGCATCAACTGAGAAGATAATTCATTTGGGCAGTAGTATGCCTTTAATTCTTTTATCTAAATAAATAAAAATAAAATTATTACTATTGAACATGAAGTTTTAAGATATTCTATATGACAAAATTGTACATGAAGATAAATACTTTTGTACAAACGTTTATATACCTTATATTCTTTTGGATATGCTTAAAAGAAGAGCAAAATTAATGTCATTACGTCTAGTATGCTAATTCACCTTCATAATTGAGATCCAAATGCCAAGGAGATAGTTAAAAATATATTCAGCATACAGACAAATGTAGAACTTTTGTTAATATTTCTATCTCTAGAATGTTATATTTAGAGAAAAACTCTCCAATATTTCTGTTTAATGGTATTATTTTCAATACATCTGAATTAAGAGGATAGTCTATTATATACAGCACTTCATGACAAAGAGATGGGGAAAGAATAGGAACAATGACAAATTTTATCTTTTTGGACTCCAAAATCACTGCGGATGGTGACAGCAGCCATGAATTAAAAGATGCTGCTCTTTGGAAGAAAATCCATGATAAACCTATACAGCATATTAAAAAAGCAGAGAGATCACTTTGTCAACAAAAGTCCGTATAGTCAAAGCTATGGTTTTTCTAGTAGTCATGTATAGATGTGAGTTGGACCATAAAGAAGGCTGAGTGCAGAAGAATTGATACCTTCAGACTGTGGTGCTGGAGAAGACTCTTGAGAGTCCCTTGGACTGCAAAGAGATCAAACCAGTCAGTTCTAAAGGAAATCAACCCTGAAGATTCATTGGAAGGACTGATGCTGAAGCCGCAATACTTTGACCACCTGGTGCAAAAACTGACTTATTGGAAAAGACCCTGATGCTGGGAAAGATTGAAGGCAGGAGGAGAAATGTACAACAGAGGATGAGATGGTTGGATGGCATCACTGACTCAATGGACATGAGTTTGAGCAAACTCTGGGAGATAGTGAAGGACAAGGAAGCGTGGCATGCTGCAGTCCATGGGGTCACAAAGAGTTGGACACAACTTAGCGACTGAACAACAACTACTATATTTCATCCTGAGTAACCAGGGATGTGAATATTTGTGACTTTATTTGATGTTTTAGATGGAAGTTTCTCAGACTGAGTTTAAAACCCCTCCATTGTATTTTTAGTTAATTTATTCAACAAGCACAATTCAATTTATCGTGTTCACTGAGTGTAACTCTAAGAATTAAGATAATAATAAAATGAAGGAAATAAATTAAGGGGCTGCTAGTCTAATAACCTGTTATGTAGGTCAAGAAGCAACAGTTAGAATCCTTTGTGGAACAACTGATTGGTTCAAGATGGAGAACGGAGTATGACAGTGCTGTCTGCTGCCACCCTGTTTGTTTGATCTATATGTTGAGCACAGCATGAGAAATTCTGGGCTGGATCAGCTACAAGCCAGAATCAAGATAGGCAGGAGAAACATCAACAACCTCACATATGCAGATGACACCACTCTCATGGCAAAAAGCAAAGAGAAACTAAAGAGCCTCTGGATGAGGGTGAAGGAGGAGAGTGAAAGAGCTGACTTAAGATTACATATTAAAAAAGTTAAGATCATGGCATCCAGTCCCACTACTGCATGGCAAATAGAAGGGGAAAAGGTAGAAGTAGTGACAGATTTCCTCTTCTTGGGCTCCAAAATCACTGCAGACAGTGACTACAGCCATGAAATCAGAAGACAATTCCTTCTTGGAAGGAAAGCAATGACAGACCTAGACAGTGTATTGAAAAGCAGAGACATTACCCTGCCAACAAAGGCCCATATAGTCAAGTCTATGGTCTTCCCAGTGGTCACGTACAGTTGTGAGAGCTGAACTGTTAAGAAAGCAGACTGCCAAAGAATTGATGCCTTTGAATTGTAATGCTGGAGAAGACTCCTGGAAGTCCCTTGGACAGCAAGGAGATCAAACCAATCTTAAAGGAGATCAACTCTGAATATTCACTAGAAGGACTAATGCTGAAGCTGAAGTTCTAGTATTTTGGTCATCTGATGCAAACAGATGACTCATTGGAAAAGTCCCTGATGCTGGGAAAGATCAAGAGCAAAAGGAGAAGAGGGCATCAGAGGATGAGATTGCTGGATGGCATCACCAATGCAGTGAACGTGAACTTGGGCAAACTCCGGGAGATGGTGAGGGACAGGGAGGCCTGGTGTGCTGCACTCCATGGGGTTGCAAATAACTGGGTGACTGAACAACAACAATAAAGTCTAATGAAGGACTTCTTAGGTGACTCAGTGGTAAAGAATCTGCCTGCCAATACAAGAGATACAGGTTCAACCCTTGTGTTGGGAAGACCCTGCTAGAGAAGGAAATGGCAACCCACTCCAGTATTGCTGCCTGGGAAATTCCATGGACAGAGGAGCCTGGTGGGCTATACTCCATGGGGTCACAAAAGAGTTGGAGACAACTTAGCAACTAAAGCAACAAATCTAGTGAAAGAAAGAGAAATCTGAACTGCCATAGAAGGGGCATTTAATTTGCCCCTAAATGATACAATATCCTGGGACAGCACATTGAAATAGATTTTTAAAATTCACTGTGGGTTTTCTAGAATGTTCAAGATATCAGAGGAATGACCATCCTAATACAAGTGCATAGTAATTATAGGAGTTTTCTCTTGTATATTTTCAAGAAATTCTAGGAAGACCAAGCTAGTAGAGATTTGAGGAGATTTTCAAAAATATTTATGATGTTTAGTTATTTTTTAGGCAAGGTAATAAAAGAAGCACTTTTGCTCCAAGACCCTGAATTTTGGGACACTTCTTAGGGCTGGTATCATCTTCAGTGACAAGTACTGGTTGAACACAGTCTATGAGTAGGACACCATTTCTGTCACTGGAAACCCAGGGGAAAATCCTCCACAGATTCAAATTTCAGTTTAGATGAGGGATGTGCATGCTCAGTCACTTCAGTCATGTCACTCTTTGTGACCCCATGGACTGTAGCCCAAGCTTCTCTGTCCATGGGATTTCCCAGGCAAGAATACTGGAGTGGGTTGCCATTTCCTTCTCCAGGATATCTTCCTGACCAGGGATTGAACCTGCATCTCCAGCAAGTCTCCTGCATTGCAGGTGGATTCTATACCACTGAGCCAATAGGGAAACCCTAGATGAGGGCTTAGATGAGGGAGCAGGTCCCAAATGTAGATAGCAAAAATCACAACAGTATCCATTCCAGTCTCAACTTTTCCATATTTTATTCTTTTTTTGTGTGTGTGTGTTACCAGCAGCATTGTTTTACACTGATTAAATGAATTGTGTCTTTTTAAAATTATTTTTATTGGAATATAGTTGATTTGCAATGTTTTGTTAGTTTCTCCTATATAGCAAAGTGAATTGATTACATATATATGTGTGTGGGTGTACATGTGTGTGTATCTCCACTCCGTTTTAGGTTCTTTTCCCATACAGGTAGGTCATTACAGAATATTGAGTAGAATTCTCTGTTATATTGTCATTCCTTATTAGTTATCTATTTTATGTATAGTGGTGTGTATCTGTCAATCCCAATCTCCAAATTTATCCCTTCCCCCCTTTCCCCCCTTAATAACCATAAATTTTTCCTCTAAATCTATGACTCTATTTCTGTTTTGTAACTAAGTTCATTTGCACCATTTTTGTTAAGATTCCACATAAAAGCAATTTCGTATGGTATTTGTTTCTGTCTTTGTCTTACTTCTTTCATATGACATCTTTAGGTCCATCCATATCATTGCAAATAGTATTATTTTGTTGTTATTTTATGGCTGAGTAATATTCTGTTGTATATATGTACCCCTACTTTGTCCATTCCTCTCTTCATGAACCTTTAGGTTGCTTCCATGTCCTGACTATTGTAACTTTTGCTGCAATGAATGTTGGGTGCATGTTTCTTTTCAAATTACGCTTTTCTTTGAATATATCCCCAGAAATGGGATTGATGAATAGTGCAGCTCTATTTTTAGTTTTTCAAGGAAATTCTACACAGTTTTTTTTATAGTGGCTCTACCAGTTTACATTCCCACCAACAGTGTGTGTGGGGGGGGTGGGGGGGGGCAGGGTCCCATTTTCTCCACACTGACTCCAGCATTTACTGTTAGATTTTTTATGTTGGCCATTCTGACTAGTATGAGGTGATACCTCACTGTAGTTTGATTTGCATTTCATGAAATTAAAAGACATTTACTCCTTGGAAGGAAAGTTATGACCAACCTATATAGCATATTCAAAAGCAGAGACATTACTTTGCCAACAAAGGTCCGTCTAGTCAAGGCTATGGTTTTTCCTGTGGTCATGTATGGATGTGAGAATTGGACTGTGAAGAAGGCTGAGCGCCGAAGAATTGATGTTTTTGAACTGTGGTGTTGGAGAAGACTCTTGAGAGTCCCTTGGACTGCAAGGAGATCCAACCAGTCCATTCTAAAGGAGATCAGCCCTGGGTGTTCTTTGGAAGGAATGGTGCTAAAGCTGAAACTCCAATACTTTGGCTATCTCATGTGAAGAGTTGACTCATTGGAAAACACCCTGATGCTGGGAGGTATTGGGGGCAGGAGGAGAACAGGACGACAGAGGATGAGATGGCTGGATGGCATCACTGACTCGATGGACGTGAGTTTGAGTGAACTCCGGGAGTTGGTGATGGACAGGGAGGCCTGGCGTGCTGCGATTCATGGGGTTGCAGAGTCGGACACAACTGAGGGACTGAACCGATCTGAACTGAACTGAATAATTAGTTATGTTGAGCATCTTTTCATGTGCCTCTTTTAAACTTAAGTTTGAAATCTATACTGAAATACATAGATTACTTGATATTGATGTTAAAATCTATTAAAATGACATAAATCTGTAAATAATATAAACTAGTGTCTGTGTGTGTTTGTGTGTGTTTTTGTGTGTGTGTGTTGTGTGTGTGCATGCACACACTCAATCATGTCCAACTCTTTGCAACCCCATGGACTGTAGCCCACCAAGTTCCTCTGTCCATGGGCATCTCCAGGCAAGAATACTGGAGTGGGTTGCCATTTCATTCTCCAGGATATCTTCCTAACTGATTGAACAGATTGATCCATGTCTCCTGCCTTGCATTGCATGCAGATTCTTTAGCATTGAACCATCACGGAAGCCCATAAAGTAACATAAATAACAATAAATCTGTGAAAATATCCAGAATCACATAAGCTAATCAAGCAAAGCTTTTGTAAAATTGCATTTTGCCTTCTAGGCCACAAATATATACTTGCTCAATCTTTAAATACCTAAACATGAATTATAATTAAAGATAGAATTATATTATTTTCCATATATTCACACAATGATATACTCTGACATTTAACAAATTAGTATATACTTTTCCTCATTTTATGAAATTTCATATAGCGGAACATATGCATATATACTTTGCAAAGTATTTTTCAAAAATAGAATTATACTCCATATGTTTATCTATTATTTGACTTTCTCACATAAAAATTTAGTACAGGGTAATAACTATATATATATATATATATATATATATATATAAGATTAATATATATTATTAGTTTAATTATGTTCAAAGATATATAACATTCGCGCCAAAGCGCAGGCGGCTGCGACGGGCGCGCCAAACCATGGCCGAGAGGAGCCACCCCATGTCCGAGGTCAGGGACAGAAGCCAGGAGGACCCCATGCCCGAAGGGTGGCGGCTAAGAAGAGTTATCCCACTTCCAAGGTCAGGGGCAGTGGCTGAGAGTAGAAGACTGCGACGGCGCAGGAACGGCCGAGAAAAGCTACCCCGCGTCCGAGGTCAGGGGGTGCAGCCGAGAGGAGATACCCAGCGTCCGAGGACAGGGGCCGAGACGAGAGGCGTTACCCCGCGTCCGACGTCAGTGGCGGCGGCCGGGAGGAGATATCCCATGCCGCATGCCCAAGGCCAGGGGCAGCGGGCGGGAGGAGCTACCCCACGCCCCTAAGCCCAAGGCCAAGGGCAGCGGCAGGAAGGAGCAACCCCACGACCCAGGCCAGGGGCGGTGGCTGGGAGGACCAACCCCACATCCAAGGAGCTGTGGCTGCGTGGGCGCAGGAGGGCCTAGAGGAGCTATCCCACGTTGAAGGTCAGGAAGGGTGGCTGTAAGGACATACCCCTCGTCCAAGGTAAGGAGTAATGGCTGCACTTTGCTGCAGCAGCCGTGAAGAGATACCCCATGCCCAAGGTAAGAGAAACCCAAATAAGAGGGTAGGTGTTGCAAGAGGGCATCAGAGGGCAAACACACTGAAACCATACTCACAGAAAACTAATCTAATCACACTAGGACCACAGCCTTGTCTAACTCGTGAAACTAAGCCATGCCCGTGGGGCAACCCAAGACAGGCGGGTCATGGTGGAGAGATTTGACAGAATGTGGTCCACTGGAGAAGGGAATGGCAAACCACGTTAGTATTCTTGCCTTGAGAACCCCATGAACAGTATGAAAAGGCAAAATGATAGGATACTGAAAGAGGAACTCCCCAGGACAGTAGGTGCCCCATATGCTACTGGAGATCAGTGGAGAAATAACTCCAGAAAGAATGAAGGGATGGAGCCAAAGCAAAAATAATACCCAGCTGTGGATGTGACTGGTGATAGAAGCAAGGTCTGATGCTGTAAAGAGCAATATTGCATAGGAACCTGGAATGTCAGGTCCATGTATCAAGGCAAATTGGAAGTGGTCAAACAAGAGATGGCAAGAGTGAATGTCGACATTCTAGGAATCAGCGAACTGAAATCGACTGGAATGGGTGAATTTAACTCAGATGACATTATATCTACTACTGTGGGCAGGAATCCCTCAGAAGAAATGGAGTGGCCATCATGGTCAACAAAAGAGTCCGAAATGCAGTACTTGGATGCAATCTCAAAAACGACAGAATGATCTCTGTTCGTTTCCAAGGCAAACCATTCAATATCACAGTAATCCAAGTCTATGCCCCAACCAGTAACACTGAAGAAGCTGAAGTTGAATGGTTCTATGAAGACCTACAAGACCTTTTAGAACTAACACCCAAAAAAGATGTCCTTTTCTTTATAGGGGACTGGAATGCAAAAGTAGGAAGTCAAGAAACACCTGGAGTAACAGGCAAATTTGGCCTTGTAATACGGAATGAAGCAGGGCAAAGACTAATAGAGTTTTGCCAAGAAAATGCATTGGTCATAACAAACACCCTCTTCCAACAACACAAGAGAAGACTCCATACATGGACATCACCAGATGGTCAACACCAAAATCAGATTGATTATATTCTTTGCAGCCAAAGATGGAGAAGCTCTATACAGTCAGCAAAAACAAGACCAGGAGCTGACTGTGGCTCAGACCTTATTGCCAAATTCAGACTTAAATTGAAGAAAGTGGGGAAAACCACTAGACCATTCAGGTATGACCTAAATCAAATCCCTTATGATTATACAGTGGAAGTGAGCAATAGATTTAAGGGCCTAGATCTGATAGATAGAGTGCCTGATGAACTATGGAATGAGGTTCATGACATTTTACAGGATACAGGGATCAAGACCATCCCCATGGAAAAGAAATGCAAAAAAGCAAAATGGCTGTCTGGGGAGGCATTACAAATAGCTGTGAAAAGAAGAGAAGCGAAAAGCAAAGGAGAAAAGGAAAGACATAAAGGTCTGAATGCAGAGTTCCAAAGAATAGCAAGAAGAGATAAGAAAGCCTTCTTCAGCAATCAATGCAAAGAAATAGAGGAAAACAACAGAATGGGAAAGACTAGGGATCTCTTCAAGAAAATCAGAGCTACCAAAGGAACATTTCATGCAAAGATGAGCTCGATAAAGGACAGAAATGGTATGGACCTAATAGAAGCAGAAGATATTAAGAAGAGATGGCAAGAAAACACAGAAGAACTGTACAAAAAAGACCTTCACGACCCAGATAATCATGATGGTGTGATCACTGACCTAGAGCCAGACATCCTGGAATGTGAAGTCAAGTGGGCCTTGGAGAGCATCACTACGAACAAAGCTAGCGGAGGTGATGGAATTCCAGTGGAGCTATTCCAAATCCTGAAAGATGATGCTGTGGAAGTGCTGCACTCAATATGCCAGCAAATTAGGAAAACTCAGCAGTGGCCACAGGACTGGAAGAGGTCAGTTTTCATTCCAATCCCAAGGAAAGGCAGTGCCAAAGAATGCTCAAACTACCGCACAATTGCACTCATCTCACACGCTAGTAAAGTAATGCTCAAAAGTCTCCAAGCCAGGCTTCAGCAATATGTGAACCGTGAACTTCCTGATGTTCAAGCTGGTTTTAGAAAAGGCAGAGGAACCAGAGATCAAATTGCCAACATCTGCTGGATCATGGAAAAAGCAAGAGAGTTCCAGAAAAACATCTATTTCTGCTTTATTGACTTCGCCAAAGCCTTTGACTGTGTGGATCACAATAAACTGTGGACAATTCTGAAAGAGGTGGGAATACCAGACCACCTGATCTGCCTCTTGAGAAATCTGTATGCAGGTCAGGAAGCAACAGTTAGAACTGGACATGGAACAACCGACTGGTTCCAAATAGGAAAAGGAGTTCGTCAAGGCTGTATATTGTCACCCTGTGTATTTAACTTATATGCAGAGTACATCATGAGAAACGCTGGACTGGAAGAAACACAAGCTGGAATCAAGATTGCCGGGAGAAATGTCAATAACCTCAGATATGCAGATGACACCACCCTTATGGCAGAAAGTGAAGAGGAACTCAAAAGCCTCTTGATGAAAGTGAAAGTGGAGAGTGAAAAAGTTGGCCTAAAGCTCAACATTCAGAAAACGAAGATCATGGCATCCAGTCCCACCACTTCATGGGAAATAGATGGGGAAACAGTGGAAACAGTGTCAGACTTTATTTTTCTGGGCTCCAAAATCACTGCAGATGGTGACTGCAGCCATGAAATTAAAAGACGCTTACTCCTTGGAAGGAAAGTTATGGCCAACCTAGATAGCATATTCAAAAGCAGAGACATTACTTTGCCAACAAAGGTCCGCCTAGTCAAGGCTGTGGTTTTTCCTGTGGTCATGTATGGATGTGAGAGTTGGACTGTGAAGAAGGCTGAGTGCCGAAGAATTGATGCTTTTGAACTGTGGTGTTGAAGAAGACTCTTGAGAGTCCCTTGGACTGCAAGGAGATCCAACTGGTCCATTCTTTTTTTTTTTTTTTAATTTTATTTTATTTTTAAACTTTACATAATTGTATTAGTTTTGCCAAACATCAAAATGAATCCATCACAGGTATACATGTGCTCCCCCTCCTGAACCCTCCTCCCTCCTCCCTCCCCATACCATCCCTCCAGATCGTCCCAGTGCACCAGCCCCAAGCATCCAGTATTGTGCATTGAACCTGGACTGGCATCTCGTTTCATACATGATATTTTACATGTTTCAATGCCATTCTCCCAAATCTTCCCACCCTCTCCCTCTCCCACAGAGTCCATAAGACTGTTCCATACATCAGCGTCACTTTTGCTGTCTCGTACACAGGGTTATTGTTATCATCTTTCTAAATTCCATATATATGCATTAGTATACTGTATTGGTGTTTTTCCTTCTGGCTTACTTCGCTCTGTATAATAGGCTCCAGTTTCATCCACCTCATTAGAACTGATTCAAATGTATTCTTTTTAATGGCTGAGTAATACTCCATTGTGTATAGGTACCACCGCTTTCTTATCCATTCATCTGCTGATGGACATCTAGGTTGCTTCCATGTCCTGGCTATTATAAACAGTGCTGCGATGAACATTGGGGTACACGTGTCTCTTTCCCTTCTGGTTTCCTCAGTGTGTATGCCCAGAAGTGGGATTGCTGGATCATAAGGCAGTTCTATTTCCAGTTTTTTAAGGAATCTCCACACTGTTCTCCATAGTGGCTGTACTAGTTTGCATTCCCACCAACAGTGTAAGAGGGTTCCCTTTCCTCCACATCCTCTCCAACATTTATTATTTGTAGACTTTTGGATCGCAGCCATTCTGACTGGTGTGAAATGGTACCTCATAGTGGTCTTGATTTGCATTTCTCTGATAACGAGTGATGTTGAGCATCTTTTCATGTGTTTCTTAGCCATCTGTATGTCTTCTTTGGAGAAATGTCTATTTAGTTCTTTGGCCCATTTTTTGATTGGGTCATTTATTTTTCTGGAGTTGAGCTGTAGGAGTTGCTTGTATATTTTTGAGATT
Organism: Bos grunniens; assembly: GCF_055505025.1. NCBI lineage: Eukaryota > Metazoa > Chordata > Mammalia > Artiodactyla > Bovidae > Bos > Bos grunniens. The sequence goes on from NC_141193.1 coordinate 31,420,704, forward strand.
AGTTGTTTGTCAGTTGCTCAAAGCGATCTTGAGAAAAAAGAATGGAACTGGAGGAATCAACCTACCTGACTTCAGGCTCTACTACAAAGCCACAGTTATCAAGACAGTATGGTACTGGCACAAAGACAGAAGTATAGATCAATGGAACAAAATAGAAAGCCCAGAGATAAATCCACGCACATATGGACACCTTATCTTTGACAAAGGAGGCAAGAATATACAATGGATTAAAGACAATCTCTTTAACAAGTGGTGCTGGGAAAACTGGTCAACCACTTGTAAAAGAATGAAACTAGAACACTTTCTAACACCATACACAAAAATAAACTCAAAATGGATTAAAGATCTCAACGTAAGACCAGAAACTATAAAACTCCTAGAGGAGAACATAGGCAAAACACTCTCTGACATACATAACAGCAGGATCCTCTATGACCCACCTCCCAGAATATCGGAAATAAAAGCAAAAATAAACAAATGGGACCTAATTAACCTTAAAAGCTTCTGCACATCAAAGGAAACTATCAGCAAGGTGAAAAGACAGCCTTCAGAATGGGAGAAAATGATAGCAACTGGTCCATTCTGAAGGAGATCAGCCCTGGGATTTCTTTGGAAGGAATGATGCTAAAGCTGAAACTCCAGTACTTTGGCCACCTCATGGGAAGAGTTGACTCATTGGAAAAGACTCTGATGCTGGGAGGGATTGGGGGCAAGAGGAGAAGGGGACGACAGAGGATGAGATGGCTGGATGGCATCACTGACTCGATGGACGTGAGTCTCAGTGAACTCTGGGAGTTGGTAATGGACAGGGAGGCCTGGCGTGCTGTGATTCATGGGGTCGCAAAGAGTCAGACATGACTGAGCGACTGATCTGATCTGATCTGATATATTATAATTATGTTTATATGCATTTTATACTATATATTTGTAGATTATATTGTATTATCTAATATATTATGTACTATATATATATATAATATATACATATATATTGTATACATATATATACATTTTGTGCATAGTATATAATTGTAGTATATATCCTTGTAATATATGACATTATAGAATAATTTATAATATACAATAATATATATAACTATACATATTACATAAAATATATATTTTAAAAATCTATAATATCTTACATTATATACAGTTATATATAATATTATTATAATAACTAAGAATTATAACAAATAAGTATAATAATATAATCATTGTAGTAATTATATATATAATCATTTAATGTTTATATAATCATCTCAATAATTCTATACTATTTATATAATTATAATGATTACATTGATATAATTATATAATTCTTATAACATAATTATATCTTTCTTATAATTATATCTTTCTTGTAATTTCCTTTGTATAATTGTTATCATAATTATTATAAGGATATGATTATTAAAATGATTATAATAACTAATAATTGTGTTATAAGTAATAATATATAGTTAAACATATTATAATAAGTGATAACATATAGTTAAATACAATGATAGATATATATAATATTACATAAATTATAGTATATACATATACATAAATATGCATATTATTTATATAATATGTATTTCTCTATATGATTGTTTACATTATATAATTATATATAAGATATATAATTGTTATATATAATGATAATATGATTATATGATAATATTAATGAGATTATATTATTATAATCTGTATTTCAAATATATACTTACAATATATTAAATTTATTACTTAATATATGTTAATATATTAAATCTTATGTATGATATTACAAATACAATATGAAACATTATATAATATATATCAATATATTAATATATCAATCAATACATTAATATTAATATCCATATATTGTTATTAATAGTAATATTTATATGTTAATATATTAATGTTAATAATATAATGTAATATATAATATATATTACACATAACATATAGATTTATAATATATGATGTGTTTAAATATTATATATATTATAGTATATAATGTAATATATAAAAATAAATGTTTAATATAATATTGTATATATACTACTGCATAATATATAATATAGTATATAGTATATATACTATATAATATATTATTATGGTATAATGAATAATATTAATATTTCTAAATTATATTTATAATTATAATAATAATTCACAACATATAATCAATATATTGAATATTATTTTATTTTTAATATATTTTTAGTTTATTTAATATAATTATATAATAAATATATAATAATTTCTTATTAATTGTATTGATATTCTTAATTATTTTAAATAAATAATAACAATACAATCTTAACATAGTATAAGAAATTAATATAACAAAAAAAAGAAATTAATATAACAATATGTGAATTAATATAATATATGTAGTCTAATATTATATATAATAAGTAATTATTTCTATCTAATATAATAAAATATATTTCTGTAAATATAAATACATAATATAAAATATATAATTTATTATAACTATATTCAAATAAAATAAATAAATAAATAAATATATATTAAATGAATATATAAATTTAAATAAGTATAGATATTTATATTTGTATAATATAAATATATACGTATATATTTTTATATGTATATATTTATATTCATATTTAAATATATATGTATATAGTTAATGTGGATTTATAAATTTGTTTGCACTTATATTTATTAATATAATTATCAGATCAGATCAGTACTCAGTTGTGTCCGACTCTTTGCGACCCCATGAATCGCAGCACGCCAGGCCTCCCTGTCCATCACCAACTCCTGGAGTTCACTGAGACTCACATCCATCGAGTCAGTGATGCCATCCAACCATCTCATCCTCTGTTGTCCCCTTCTCCTCCTGCCTTCAATCTTTCCCAGCATCAGGGTCTTTTCAAATGAATCAGTTCTTCACATCAGGTGGCCAAAGTATTGGAGTTCCAGCTTCAACATCAGTCCTTCCAATGAATATTCAGGACTGATTTTCTTTAGGATGAACTGGTTGGATCTCCTTGCAGTCCAAGGGACTCTCAAGAGTCTTCTCCAAAACCCACAGTTCAAAAGCATCAATTCTTCGGCACTCAGCTTTCTTTACAGTCCAGGTCTCACATCCATAATGACCACTGGAAAAACCATGGCCTTGACTAGAAGGACCTTTGTTGGCAAAGTAATGGCTCTGCTTTTTAAAATGCTGTCTAGGTTGGTCATAACTTTCCTTCCAAGAAGTAAGCGTCTTTTAATTTCATGGCTGCAGTCACCATCTGCAGTGATTTTAGAGCCCAGAAAAATAAAGTCAGCTACTGTTTCCACTGTTTCCCCATCTATTTGCCATGAAGTGATGGGACCAGATGCCATGATCTTCGTTTTCTGAATGTTGAGCTTAAAGCCAACTTTTTCACTCTCCTCTTTCACTTTCATCAGGAGATTTTTTAGTTCCTCTTCACTTTCTGCCATAAGAGTGGTGTCATCTGCATATTTGAGGTTTTTGATATTTCTCCCAGCAATCTTGATTCCAGCCTGTGCTTCCTCTAGCATATATATGTATATTCTCTGTCCATATTTTATATATATATATATACTATATAATATGTATACTATATAATATACATATCCTATATAGTATATTAAATATATACATTATTATGTTGTTTTATATACTATATTTTATTGTTATATTGCATTATATTATATAGTATATTTTATATAATTATTTTATTATTATAATTATATAATTATTAATCATATATTATAAATGTTATATAATAATATAATTTTAATTAAATTACATTATAATAAATATAATATTGAACTATAATACATTATATTGTAATGAATATATTAAATTATAATAAATTATTTTAATATAAATATTTGTTATGTATGATATATTTATTATAAATATAATAAATTCAAAAATACATAATAAATATAATTTGAAATTATATTAAAATATATAATAAATATAATTTAAAATAAATTATAATAAATATATACTATATATGGTTATGAATATTAATTATATAATTATAATATTATACTGTAAGTATATAATATATAGTATAATTGTATTATTATAATCATATAATATAGGAGAAGGCAATGGCACCCCACTCCAGTACTCTTGCCTGGAAAATCCCGTGGACGCAGGAGCGTGGTAGGCTGCAGTCCATGGGGTCGCTAAGAGTCAGACACGACTGAACGACTTCACTTTCACTCTTCACCTTCATGCATTGGAGAAGGAAATGGCAACCCACTCCAGTGTTCTTGCCTTGAGAATCCCAGGGACGGGGGAGCCTGATTGGCTGCCTTCTATGGGGTCCCACAGAGTCAGACACGACTGAAGTGACTTAGTAGTAGTAGTAGTAGTAGTAATCATATATTAGTGTTGTATTAATATATATTATATTATATTTATTATATATATAATATAACTGCTGCTGCTGCTGCTAAGTTTTTTACCACACACCTTCAGGTGTGAGGTATAAAACAATATAATATGGAATTAAGTTTATAATATGAAGTTATATTCTATTAATTTGTTATTATTATCATATTCAGAAAAATGAAACTCTTGATACTTCTTCCCGTCTTTCCAGTGTGAGCATCTCACCTAACATGGTGCTTAGAAAAAAAAAAATCTAGCCTTCCCTGAACATTTTGCTGTTGTTGTGTAATCGCTAAGTAATGTCTGACTCTTTATGACCCCATGGACTGCGGCATGCCAGGCCTCCCTGTTCTTCACTATCTCCCAGCGCTCACACTCACATCCATTGAGTTGGTGATGCCATCTAACTATCTCATGCTCTCTTATCCTCTTCTCCTCCTGCCCTCAATCTTTCTCAGCGTCAGGGTCTTTTCTAATGAGTTGGCTCTTTGCATCAGGTGGCCGAAGTATTGGAGCTTCAGCTTCAGCATCGGTCCTTCCAACAAATATTCAGGATTGATTTCCTTTAGGATTGACTGATTTGATCTTCTTGCAGTCCAAGGAACTCTCAAGAGTCTTCTCCAGCATCACAGTTTGAAAGCATCAATTCTTCAGCACTTAGTCTTTTTTATCATCCAACTCTCACATCCATACATGAATACTGGTAAAACCATAGCTTTGACTATAAGGACCTTTGTTGACAAAGTGATGTCTTTGCTTTTTAAAACACTGTCTAATGAAGTGGATAAAACTGGAGCCTATTATAAAGAGTGAAGTAAGCCAGAAAGAAAAGCACCAATACAGTATACTAACGCATATATATGGAATTTAGAAAGAAGGTAATGATAACCCTGTATGCGAGACAGCAAAAGAGACACAGATGTACTGAACAGTCTTTTGGACTCTGTGGGAGAGGGCAAGGGTGGGATGATATGGTAGAATAGCACTGCAATATGTAAAATATCATATGTGAAATGAAACACCAGTGCAGGTTTGATGCATGATACAGGGTACTTGGGGCTGGTGCACTGGGATGACCCAGAGGGGTGGGATGGGGACAGAGGTGGGAGGGGGGTTCAGGATGGGGAATACATGTACACTCATGGTAGATTCAAGTCAGTATATGGCAAAACCAATACAATTTTGTAAAGTAAAATAAATTAATTAATATTAAAAAAATAAAACACTGTCTAGTTTTGTCATACATTTTCTTCCAAGGAGAAAATGTTAAGAATGATTACATGTTTACTTCTTCATAAAATCTAGGTGTGTATTATATCTGCATTTTTTTACTAATGCCTAGGTGTATTATATATTCAGTTCAGTTCACTCAGTCATGTCCGACTCTTTGTGACCCCATGAATTGCAGCACTCCAGGCTTCCCTATCCATCACCAACTCCCGGAGTTCACTCAAACTCACGTCCATCGAGTCAGTGATGCCATCCAGCCATCTCATCCTCTGTCGTCCCCTTCTCCTCCTGCCCCCAATCCCTCCCAGCATCAGAGTCTTTTCCAAAAGTCAGCTCTTCCCATGAGGTGGCCAAAGTATTGGAGCTTCAGCTTCAGCATCAGTCCTTCCAAAGAACACCCAGGGCTGATCTCCTTTAGAATGGACTGGTTGGATCTCCTTGCAGTCCAAGGGGCTCCCAAGAGTCTTCTCCAACACCACAGTTCAAAAGCATCAATTCTTTGGCGCTCAGCTTTCTTCACAGTCCAACTCTCACATCCATACACGACCACTGGAAAAACCATAGCCTTGACTAGACGGACCTTTGTTGGCAAAGTAATGTCTCTGCTTTTTAATATGCTATCTAGGTTGGTCATAACTTTGCTTCCAAGGAGTAAGCGTCTTTTAATTTCATGGCTGCAGTCACCATCTGCAGTGATTTTGGAGCCCAAAAATGTAAAGTCTGACACTGTTTCCACTGTTTCCTCATCTATTTGCCATGAAGTGATGGGACCAGATGCCATGATCTTCGTTTTCTGAATGTTGAGATTTAAGCCAACTTTTTCACTCTCCACTTTCACTTTCATCAAGAGGCTTTTGAGTTCCTCTTCACTTTCTGCCATAAATCTGGATTCCAGCTTGTGCTTCTTCCAACCCAGCATTTCTTATGATGTACTCTGCATATAAGTTAAATAAACAGGGTGACAATATACAGCCTTGACATGCTCCTTTTCCTATTTGGAACCAACATTATATATTAGTGCTGCCTAATAAAGAATTGTACAGCAATGTGTTTGTTATTGATTACTTAGTCTTCATAGTTATTTATTTAAAGTGTGGATTTAAAGTTTAGTATTCCCTGAGAATGGGGTTCTTCTCTCATGTTAAAGCAATTTAGTGCTGAATTTAATTCATCAATTCAGCTAAGAATGGTTTACAATATATTCTAAATATCAAACAATAGTGTAGGAGGTAATATTACAAAGATATAATCTAATTCAATGAACCCAAGTTAATAATTCAGAGAAAATAAAATTTATTTTTTTAGTTTGCCAACACAGAATATTAAAAGGATTTACCTTCACTATTATTTCAAATGTCAGTGGTCAGAGGACGGTGTACCATAATCAGACTATTCTCTCCTTACCTAGCCCTTTCTGTTAAAAAATCTTTGTCTCTTTCCTGGCAAAAATTGATGTTCTAGATGCCCACTGAGAACACAGACTCACATCTATAAATGAAGTAACCACATCTTTTCTCTGTAGTCATCACCTTCTTTTTCTGCTCATTCTTCTGCTCCCCCTAGTGCTCTTTCTTTCTATTGCTTCATTTTGTGTTGTTTTGTTTTCTAGCCTCTCTATCGCTATTCTCCTAGTTTAGTTTCTTAAATCCCTTAGGAAAGAGTTGTTGTTGTTTCTCAGTCATAAGTCATGTCCAACTCTTTGCAACCCATGAACTGCAACACACCAGGCTTCCCTGTCCTTCACTATCTCCTGAAGTTTGCTCAAACTCTTGTCCATGAGTCAGAGATGCATGAAAGTGTTAGTTATTCAGTCATGTCTGACTCTTTGCAACCCCATGGACTGTAGCCCATCAGGCTCCCCTGTCCATGAAATTCTCCAGGCAAGAATACTGGAGTGGGTTGCCATTTCTTTCTCCAGGGGATCTTCCTGACCCAGGGATCAAACCAGGGTCTCCTGCATTGCAGGCATTCTTTGCCTTCTGAGCCACCATGCACTTATTTTCCATTTCCAGGAGTATTTGTGTTTTCAGCAGAAATGAGAAATCACTTCATTGCTAATGGTGAGGTAAAGGCAAATGGGAAGAAGGGAGAGAACAGTTTACTAAAGGAAATCAACACTGAATATTCGTTGGAAGGACTGAGGCTAAGTTTCAATACTTTGGCCACCTGATGTGAAGAACCAACTCATTGGAAAAAATCTTGAGCAAACTCCAGGAGGAGTTTGTGAAGAACAGGGAAGCCTGGCACGCTGCAGTCCATGGGATCACAAAGAGTCAGACATGTTTGACTGAACAAGAACAATTTAGTATTAAAGGAAGTTGTTATGGTCATGTTAGTATCCTGGGCTCCTGCACTTAGGCCACAGTTAAAACGCAAGGCCAGACTGAAACTACAGTCACTGATGCCTTTTCCTTTTTTTCCCATATTGAACTGTCTCCTAACCCACTTCACAATTCGTACCTATCCTACATTTTCCACTACATATTAACAATTAAAAGTATGAATATTTTCTGAAGTTGAAAATAGGTGTAGTCATGGATATATTTTGGATATGTAAAAAAAATTCTTTTTATAAACTGTTAGACATCTTTGTATCAGAGCTTCATGCATGCAGCCAGGCAACCAATATACCACAGTTTTAAAAAAATGCCATTAAAGATCAGAACTGTGCTATATTCTAAAAGAGACAGATAAAAAACTTAGAGAAAAACTGCTGTATAATTTTAAATAGTCTTCTCAACTAACCTAATTAGAATTCATTATATATATGTAGCATTTTCTTCTGAATAGTTTGTCAATTCTTGCAATTTGGAGGAAATACAACCTATGTTGTTTGAATCCAGATGATGTGGATTTTATTTACTTCTTTTGATTATTTGCCAAATGAGATAGCAAGGTCTCTAAAACTGCTTGTGTATCACTTTATCTGTAAAGGATTTGATTAATATATGTTGTTCAGTGTTATTTGACAGATTCAATGAGAGTTTATGGGTATATGCATTTAAACATTATTTTACTACTCATAGGGCTTTCCTGGTGGCTCAGATGGTTAAGAATCTGTAATTCAGGAGTTGTTGTTCAGTCACCCAGTCGTGGCTGACTCTTTGAGACCTACAATGCAGAAGACCTTAGTTCAATCCCTGGGTTGGAAAGATCCCCTGGAGAAGAGAATGGCTACCCACTATAGTGTTCTTGCCTGCAGAATTCTGTGTACAGAGCAGTCTTGTGGGTTACAATCCATGGTGTCACAAAGAGTCATACATGACTGAATGACTAACACTTTTACTTACTATTCATAAGTAAGACCGTCTATTCAGCAATATGTTTGAAATTCATATTCTTTCTCCATTACAAATGGACTGCTATCTACTTTTCAAAATGTCAAAGTTTTTGAAATTTTCAAAATGTTTGAGTTTAAAGCTATTTTTCCTCTTTCAAGAAATGTGTTGAAGCTTCTTAACTCAGAAACTTGTACTGTTAAATCTTTGTTATGTGGAATTATATTCCAGGACATTTTCTTTTTCCTGTGGTTAAATAACTGCCTTTGTAGGCCAGTGGGAGCAAGTTATTCATTTCACCTGGGGTAAAACATTTGTTTTGTTTATTTAAACATTTATAGAAGCAAAATCTCTGTAAACCCATACAAGAGAAGATTCAGCTCATATTCTCTAGTATATATCAAAAAGCAATTATAGTTTTTCTGAAATGAGATTATCACTGGAATATTTTATCCAAGTAAAGATTTTACATGCCTATTTATTAGAGAAAAAAATGGATATTGAGAACAAGAACCAAATACAGTTCATTAACTCAGTCATTGCCAATAGCTGTTTGGAAAAAAAAATCTTAAAGATTATATTTTTTATCAACTGCTTATAATTTTTTGGGAATAACAGATGGAAGTGGTCTAATTTTGATTGTATACATGAAGAGTTTTTGCTGTAATAATCCGGTTTCCTGTTGAGTCTCTCTTAAGCAAACTTGATATGCTGATTTGTTGACCTTGTATACATTAAAATTTGTAAGATTCTCAAAATAAACAGAAAGACTGTAGAGTTGGAAACGTGCACAGCTTATGAGGATAGTATGAAGGAGTTGAAATAGTTGGGGTGTATAAGAAATATTTCAAAGAGAAATTAAACTTTGAAGTGAATTTACAAAGAGAAGAAGTCAGCCAAATGTAGGAACTGGGAGGGGAAGTTGGAGCAGAGGCAATGGCATGAAGAAACACATACAGACATGAGAGAATGTGGAGAATTTGGGTATAACAAATAGCAGAAGATACCAGTCGTGACCTGGTAGAAGCTTAAAGATACTGGGGAACGTTGCATATCAGGCTTTAAAAAACTTAGCTTTTACTCCTCATTAGTAGTGATAGCTTTTTGAGTTTAATTGAAATTAAACATAGAAAAACTTAAAAGAGACATATGTGTCCATAAATTGCCTCTATGCAAAGTTCTGACTCTGGGCCAATGATATTGAAAGTAACAAGGGTAGAGTCTTTGCCTTGAAATCTCTGCAGTGAAATCTGAAGTCTTCTGCTACCTGGAAAACATATTCCAGAATGAACTGCCAGATGCTACTGGCAAGAAGCATGTTTCTCAGAAGAGATTAGTATTTGCTAGTTTTAGAGATTAAGCAATATATTCAGATGTCAAAATGCATCCCTTGCACATTTTTTCTCCCTGATGTTCTAATGATAGGAAAACAAAAAACAGTGAAATAGATGATCTTACTTGTCTAATTCTGAAAATCAAAAGTAGGAGAGGTAAGATATATCTCAATAATAATTACACATATATTTATGATGATAGAAAGTAAAGTGAGTATTTTATTCTAAATACTCTTCTACCTTTCCACAGCCACTATTCTTTCCCAGACTTTACCACAGTAACAAAAATAATGATAGAAAGTAAAATAAACATCTCATTCTAAATAGTCTTCTACATTTCCACAACCACTATTATTTTCTAGACTTTATCACCTCCTCCAAATCATTGTAGGAGCCTACCACATAAGTACCTCTGATTCAGTCTTCTCCGTGTGGTCTGTACTGCAGCTTAAATGGTTGTCTGTCCAAAATGCAAATGAGCCCATTTCCCCCTGTCTCAAATCACTCTTATCTCTCCAAACCTTATAGGGCTATGTTCAGTCTCTTTACCAGGTATACAAAGATCTCCACAAACCAACCCCTTACCTATCTTTGCAGACTTATCAGCAGAATGCTTTAGTCCATGAAAGTGTTATATAATACTTTATTTCTCTATTTTTTATCTTTGTATTCTAAATCTGTATTTGCATATAGAAAATGGGTTTGCAAGACAGATTCCAGACAATCTACAAAGTAAATTACAGACTAATTTTCATAAAATCCTGAAAGCAGGACAGAGAGATGGGTTCCAGAAATGTTTTTGGAAGAAAGCTTTTGGCTATAAATCAGCTCTGCTTATCACAGAGATTATGTGGAGGAAAATGTTTATTACACAGGAGAGAATTCCAAAGGAAGGAATAAAAGAAGTCACCAAGCAGCAGATGATGTTCAATTAATTCTGCTGAAGAGATAAAAAAGGGTCAATGGATTTTAAATTCACAATTTCTCATTCACAAAAAGATCTCATTCTCTCAGACTTTATTTTTCTGGGCTCCAAAATCACTACAGATGGTGACTGCAGCCATGAAATTAAAAGACACTTACTCCTTGGAAGGAAAGTTATGACCAACCTAGATAGCATATTCAAAAGCAGAGACATTACTTTGTCAACAAAGGTTCGTCTAGTCAAGGCTATGGTTTTTCCTGTGGTCATGTATGGATGTGAGAGTTGGACTGTGAAGAAGGCTGAGCGCCGAAGAATTGATGCTTTTGAACTGTGGTGTTGGAGAAGACTCTTGAGAGTCCCTTGGACTGCAAGGAGATCCAACCAGTCCATTCTGAAGGAGATCAGCCCTGAGATTTCTTTGGAAGGAATGATGCTAAAGCTGAAACTCCAGTACTTTGGCCACCTCATGCAAAGAGTTGACTCATTGGAAAAGACTCTGATGCTGGGAGGGATTGGGGGCAGGAGGAGAAGGGGATGGCAGAGGATGAGATGGCTGGATGGCATCACTGACTCGATGGACGTGAGTCTGAGTGAACTCCGGGAGTTGGTGATGGACAGGGAGGCCTGGCGTGCTGTGATTCATGGGTTCGCAAAGAGCCGGGCATGACTGAGCGACTGATCTGATCTGATCTGAAGTGAGAATCCTGAAATAATTAAATCTTCAGTATTATTTCTTCCTGGAAAATGATGGAGTTTCTTATAAAAATAGAAACAGAATTAAGGATAAAGAAACTTAATCTTTTCCTTTTTTAAAGAAATGTAAGTTTGTTACAAAACATACTGTTTCTCCTTTCATTAACATGTGGTGTTTTTAAGAACTATAATTATACACACTTTGAATATGTTGATTTATATTAGTTTGTTGCTTATCTTTGCTCAATGTGAGATTTATATTATATCATAAGTCTGGTTAAAATATATATGTCTGTGTTCTCTTGAGGGATACCATGAAAACAGAGTATTGAATGAAAACTACATTGTAGGATTTCTCTGAAGCCTGTGGGCCTCAGTGCTGGGCTATGTGCCAAAATCCTTATAGAGTTATCAAAATATTTGATATGCAGGTTAAATTGCTGGATATGCTGCAACAGAAGGGTTGAAGTGGAGCCTGGGTATCAATGTATTTTCCTCAAATTTCACAGGTAGTTTTTTCCTGTGTGGCTACATTGCTCTGAAAATTCATGATTTAAGTAAACATAGATGAAGAGATGAACACTGAAAAAATTATTTGAAAGTCATTTTCAACTTTAAAAATTTTATTAACTGAAGGAAATTTTCATCTCTGCTCTTGCCTAAAATAAGTGTATATAATTTTTTCTTATTCCTTCAATTTCTAATTGCACTCAATGCCTAAGTTACAATCAGTTTTAATAATGTTGGATGACTGTGTAGATGCTGAGTTAAGTGGATGAGTGGATGGATAGAAAATGGATGATAGGTAGAGGGTAAGTGCATAGATATGCAGTAGTATGGATGTGCAGATAATGAGTTGCAGGTATGTAAAGAATGGAAAAGGAAGGATTGATCCATGAATTGGCAAGTAGCTGAGTTGCTGAATGAAAAAAATGAGTGAAGAAGTGGATGGCTGAATTCATGGATAAAAGATGATTAAAGGAAGAAGCTACATCATGCGAAGAGCCAACTCATTGGAAAAGACCCTTATGCTGGGAAATACTAAAGGCAGGAGGCGAAGGGGACAACAGAGGATGACATGATTGGATGGTGTCACAAACTCAATGGACATGAGTTTGAGCAAACTCAGGGAGATAGTGAAGGACAGGGAAGCCTGGTGTGCTGCAGCCCGTGGGGTCACAAAGAGTCGGACATGACTGAGTAACTGAACAACAACAGAGGAAGAGGAATAGTAAAATTTCTAGAGTCTCCTTGCGTTGTCTAATCTATTAAATTTCCCAGATTAAACAGAAAAAGGAATTTAAATTTTCTCATGCCCAGTAAAACAACTTCAAATTGAAGAAGTTTATTTGTTACTTTTCAGGTGTGAATTCCAGATCATGACACAGGAGCAGCCTACGAGCTATGGAAACTGCAGGAGATAAAATTGACATGAGCAGCTGTAAGACTGCCTAGGTAAACATTTTGAACCTATTTGACAGCTCTAGTTTCAAGAATGTAACCTCTCTAACTGTAAGAAAAGAACAATGACAGATGAAGCAGTCCAGTGGAAATCAAGCAGTCTTTTCAGAAGTCCATGGGGAAGCAATACAGCTAAGAAATGGAGTTATAATTATATAGGGCAATTTTTACTGAAGCCAAAATCACAGCTCTGAACTCAAGAAGAGTATTTCAAGGGTCAGTAGAACATTTCCTTGGGTGTCAGCTTTTATTCTTGTAGGAATACATGGGTTGTGATCAGGCTTTGCAGAGAATGGGATAAACCAGATAATTTTCTTGTGAATTATATGTGGTTTAAGTTCTATCTGCAGAAACATATCTTTAGGCTATTCATCTGAAAGGCCTTGCCCAAGTTCAGAGAAATATTATATTCAGATGGTATAATGCAAAGATGTTTACTATTAAGTTCATTATGAAGCATGCAATTTAAAGTAATCATGACCGTAAACCTGTTTTTTCTACTATATCTCATCTTTTTGAAGAAACAATTTACAGATAAAAATGCACGAATTTTTAAGAGCACAGCTTTTTGATATTTGATAAATGTATACGTCTGTATAAACACTGACACAAACAGTATAGATATTTCTCTGATTTTATCACCATAGTTAGTTTTGCCTGTTCTAGAGTATTCACATGAATGAATTCATTCAGTACAAATTCTTTTGGGTTTAACTTGTTTCATCTTGCATTATGTTTTTGTGATTCATCCATTTTTTGGTGTGTTTTAGTAGGTAATTCGGAGAAGGCAATGGCAACCCACTCCAGTGCTCTTGACTGGAAAATCCCAGGGGCAGAGGAGCCTGGTGGGCTGCAGTCCATGGGGTCGCAAAGAGTCGGACACGACTGAGCGACTTCACTTTCACTTTTTACTTTCATGCATTGGAGAAGGCAAAGGCAACCCACTCCAGTGTTCTTGCCTGGAGAATCCCAGGGACAGGGGAGCCTGACTGGCTGCCGTCTATGGGGTCGCACAGAGTCGGACACAACTGAAGTGACTTAGCAGCAGCAGCAGCAGCAGCAATAGGTCATTGTTGTGGTTACTGAACTCTATAGCATAGCGTGTCACAATTTATATTTTTATTTATGTACTAACATGTTTTAGGGCTTCCCAAGTGCCTCAGATGGTAAAGCGTCTGTCTGCAATGCAGGAGACCAGGTTCAGTCCCTGGGTTGGGAAGATCCCCTGGAGAAGGAAATGGCAGCCCACTCCAGTATTCTTGCCTGGAAAATCCCATGGACCGGGGAGCCTGGTAGGTTCCCATCCATGGGGTCGCAAACAGTCGGACACGACTGAGCGACTTCACTTTCACTTTCAACGTGTTTTAGCTGTTTAATTTTGTTGTTGTTAATCCGCTAGGTCGTGTCTGACTCTTTGCAACAGCATGGACTACAGCAGACCAGGCTTCCCTGTCCTCCACCATCTCTGAGTTTCCCCAAACTCATGTCCATTGAGTCAGTGATGCCATCCAACCATCTCATCCTCTGGCGTCCCCTTCTCTTCTTGTCCTCCATCTTTCCCAGCATCAGTCTTTTCCAATGAGGCAGCTCTTCACATCAGGTGGCCAAAGAATTGGATCTTCGGCTTTAGCATCAGTCCTTCCAATGAATATTCAGGGTCGATTTCCTTTAGGATTGACTGGTTTGATCTCTCCAAGGGACTCTTTAGAGTCTTCCCCAGCACCACTGTTTGAAATCATCAATTTACAAAGTCCTTATATTGGTAAAATGTTTTATGTTTATTGAGTATATTATACTTACAGGATCTAACTTAATTCTGAAATACCAGTATTACCTATCCAGTATGTAGAATTTCATCATTATTCCCATTTATAAGTGATGGATGATTGAAAGCACCAAGAGCTAATATCACTTTCAAGTCTACATGCTCGAAAAAGAGCCAGAATCAGAACTCAGGTCCTTGTCCTCTTCCTAGAAATCTGTTTATAGAATAATAATGTCTTCATTTTGGTATTTCCTTGTGCACTCAGGAAATGTGACATATTAAATAAATATGTAGCATCACTTATTCATTAAAATATTTAATTAAATTAATGGCTTTTAAAATATATAAATCAGAATGCAGCAGTCTTAAGCCAGATTCCCTACCTCCCTCTCCCCAAGTTACATGCTGAAGAAACTCATACTAGGTCATACCCTCATCTAAATAATTCTTGGTTGCTATTGACACCACAAAACTTTTTTAACCTCAATCAGTATTTAAGTTGATTATATTTGAAAATGCAAGCAAAACATACACATCAATGTTTAAGTTGATTATGTTTGAAAATGCAAGCAAAACATACACATCATTTTGACATTCCTGCAATTCCTGCAGTATAGTAAACTATATATATATATATATATATATATATATATAGTTTCTTATTCAACAATAAATAGTGACTCCAAGAATTGAAAAGACTTTTAGTTCTGAGAAACAAGATAACTGTTTCAAATAAATTGGTAGTGCTCAAATTACAAAAAATGTTATGTATTTTAATAATAATATTATACTTATTGAGTACTAACTCAATAGCACCTGTTTTGATATCAATTTTAGCACAATATTTTAAAACCTAAAAGTTACCTCCTATGGCATGATATGTTGTATGGTGTAATGATCATATATTCACTCGATTAAATATGTATAGAGATCCTTTAATGGTCCAGGCACTGTTCTAGATGTTTAAGGTACATCTGTGAATGAAAGAGACATGATCTCTTCTTGATAAAGGTTATATTCAAGTGAGATATATAACCTTGATATATCTCCTTGATACATATCAAGGAGATAGGTAGTGATTAGTAACCAAAGAAATAAAATTTCAAAAGATGCATTTATATGGTTTATTAGAAAGATAGATGTTATTTAAAAAAAAATCAAGTAGAAGAAGGATATTTAGATTGTATGGGAAAAAGGAGATTTTGTTTTTTTCAAGTCACTAGCTATATACCTTTCTTAGTCTTCTTGAACTTCATGAAGAAAGAAAAAATTGGAATCTTATATTTAGTGTTGGTTTAAAGGTGACAATACTTTAAATTGCCTGAAATGTGGCTTTCTATAATTAGCACTATGTATATGTTTCTTGAAAAACATACTGAGTTCACAGTAGATGATTTATTATTTAAGAAAGCAAATACCAGCACTGTTGAGGCCCTTTAATGGACCAGAACCTGGTGGTCTGGAGTCAACCAATAAGAAAGTAAAGGAGAGAGAAAATGGCTGATATTCCTTGGTTTACACAGAAAGCCAATAAAGTGCCTGACATGGGGCTTGCTCTGTTCACAGAGGCCTCAGACGCCCTCTCGATGGGGTGAAGGCACAGAGCGCCTTCTCGAGAGGGTCTTAGAAGCCCGGGCAGGAAAGTGAACTCAGAGAGCCTCTACGCTCCAGGGGATCAGCCTGAAAAAGAGAGAGAGGGAGAGACAGAGACACAGAGAGAGAGAGAGAGGGAGAAAGCAAGACACAGGGACCAAAGCTCTGATGGAGCAAAGGTGTTTTATTCAACATTGGGTAGGTATTTATACTGTCTTACAAGATAGCTATTTTCAGCAGAGATAAAATCAAAACTTACAAGTTATCAAGGAAACATGAGGTCATCCATATGAAAGATAGAGGGTTGTAAATAATCACTTTTACCATATGGTTAATAAAAAGGAAGAGGGTACTTATCACCATATAGAAAAACTAACGGAGGAAATGCCTGGATTCCTCAGCCCCCCAGGACAGGCTGGCTTCTCCTTTTAATTCCTGAATATTCATGAATTAATAAGGAACAAAGAATTCCTGACAGATCCAAAACAGCACACAGGAAGCCTCCTGTTAAATGCTTCCTGACACAGCACAGGTTGATAAGTTTTCTGATCCTTCTCTGCCAGGTACCCCAAATTTCTGAGGCTCCAGATAATTTATAGAATTTTGCATTTTATCTTGATTCCTTGATCGTATATATTTTGGCTTCATTTGTAAACCCAGTGAAAAAGAAATAATTCACATTAAGCAACAAGGCAGAAGAATGTATTAAAATTTCTCAAATTATTAAAAATCAATTACACAACAATACTTTCAGAATAATGGGGAATTTGAAAACCTAATATTTGATGGTTTAATTATCTGATGACTTTGAGACAATTTTTTTGTTAAACATTTTACAAGAATTTGGGGGATAAACATCCAGTTCATCTGTTACACTTTGTCTTGATACACTCAAAAAGTGTGTCAAATGGCAGGAGGATTTGTTTCAGTAAAGAAGACCATCACATTCAACCGTATTCAACTAGATAAAAGTACCTATAGGAAATATTCACCATTGACTTAGTAATTCTGACACCTATAAAATTTTGTTATGCATTTTACCCCTAGCTCCTTAGTGGGATTGTTCATAATAAACCATTATTCTTGTTTCTGGTAGAAGAAAGTGTAGCCATTTCCCATGAAGTCAATTATGTGATGAACTATAATGGCTTCAAGAGAAGCATTTTCTGGTCTGTTCAAGGAGTGAATTCAAGCTTTCCAAGTACTTGACTAGGTTGAGTCTTCCTATTTATAAATACACAAATTGGAAAACAATTCATGGTGCTTTGAAAGAGAATACAGAACCTTTTTTTCTTAATATAGTATGTAATAGAGTATGAAGCATGAGCATCAGAGACAGTTGATTATTCATTAGTCATCTCTAGCTATTATAGTTTAAATGGTTATTAAACAGAGGCTGCTTTTATTATGATGGAGTGTTTTATCTAGGGAGAGAGATGGGCAATAAACAATAACACAGAGAGTGAGACAAATGGAAACAGTGATAAGGAAACTTGAATTATAACTGTATGTGCCAGAATACCATTGAGAATGCATAAAATATTGAAATGCTTCTGTAACACTTGGTAAATAGTCATTACCTAGGTCACCCTGAAACATTCCTTTGAATCTTCGAACTTTGCATTATCCAGAAACTCTCTCACAGGGGCATCCCAGGACCCTATTCAAGCATAAGTGAACATCAATTCTATTGCTTGGTGCCTGCTGTTGGCTAATTTGCTATGATTGCATATTATAATAATACACCTAGTTAGCACACTTTGAAGAAAAATATAATATGTTAAAAGAAATGTAATTATATGCCAAAATTATATTGGGGTGATCAGAGGTGAGTATCTTTGAGAAAATGGAATTACAGCCTGAAAACTAAAGAATGAATTGATTAGCCAGTAAATATACCTAATTGTCCCTGGAGCAGGAAATGGCAACCCACTCCAGTATTCTTGCCTGGAAAATTCCATGGACAGAAGAGCCTGGTGGGGTACAGTCCAAAGGGCTGTAAAGAGTCAGACACAACTGAGGTACTGAGCACATATACTTTCCTAGTCATAGAGTCTTTTAGGCAGAAAAAACATGGCCACTCAGTTATGTCCAACTCTTAGTGACCCCACAGACTGTAGCCAGCCAGGCTCCTCGTCCATACTGGAGCGGGTTGCTGTTTCCTTCTCCAGAGGATCTTCCTGACCCAGGGATAGAATTTGGGTCTCCTGCATTGCAGGAAGATGCTTCATCATCTGAGCCACCAGGGAAGCCCTGGCCATGCAGAGGTCCTGAGATATGAAAGAGCTTGGCACAGTCAATTGACAAAAGAAGATCTAAGTGGCTTTATTATAAATGGCTATTACGCAGAGCAAGGCATATAGCAAAATGTCAATATGGCTGTGATCTTCACATATACCAAACTTAGTTGGTCTAAAAATGCAATATAAAATTCAACTCTTTATAATTGATTGATGCACAACATGCTTGGTATTGAAGTTTTAGTATAATATATTCTGACTTGCCTATATGCCTAGTCCTAAAAGTTAGTGGAGAAGACAATAACTACTTTAAAGCAGATGGAATAGCTAAGAAATGGCCACTGCCTGGGTCAAAATATCTCTTCCAACAATAAATTCCAAGAGTAAAGGTGAAGTTCCTGGGACTTAAAATATAACATCAAAATACATTTTGGTGTGCTGCTGTGTATAAGACATACTTTTTTTTTTAACCTATGAATGCAAAAATGTGAGACATCTGTTTATTAACTGGTATGATTCTCATGAAGTATGAGATTTCATCTTATTTTGTATTATATTTGTTACTTTTTCTCCAGCTAAATAAAGAATGACACTGAATAAAGATATGGAGAAAGAAAAGAAAGATGGATAGGAGAAAATAACAGAGAAACCAAGGTAGAAGTTTTTCTTCTAAAGTCATATGTAAATTAACAGTGAGTTCAATTTAATAGGTTGTTAGTAAAAATCTTGAAATATTGAATGAAGGAGGAGAATGCACATAATGAAGAAACTATATTTGCCTATACTTATTAGTACACAAATTAGAAATTAATGGTACATATT
This sequence comes from Bos grunniens, assembly GCF_055505025.1. NCBI lineage: Eukaryota > Metazoa > Chordata > Mammalia > Artiodactyla > Bovidae > Bos > Bos grunniens. Next base: position 31,440,414 of record NC_141193.1, read on the forward strand.
TGCAATGGGATTTCACATGGGCTGTCTGGGTGAAGAACCCATAACTTACCTTACCAACTTGTTTAGAAAAGCTTTCTTCCAGGAAATAAAATGTGTCTAGAAGGAAACATAATGTTAAAGGTTTCAGTTCAGTTCAGTTGCTCAGTCGTGTCTGACTCTTTGCAACCCCGTGAACTGCAGCACTCCAGGCCTCCCTGTTCATCACCGACTCCCAGAGTCCACCCAAACCAAGGTCCAATCGAGTCGATGATGCCATCCAACCATCTCATCCTCTGTCATCCCCTTCTCCTCCTGCCCTCAATCTTTCCCATCATCAGGGTCTTTTCAAATGAGTCAGCTCCTCGCATCAGGTGGCCAAAGTATTGGGGTTTCAGCTTCAACATCAGTCCTTCCAATGAACACCCAGGACTGATCTCCTTTAGAATGGACTGGTTGGATCTCCTTGCAGTCCAAGGGACTCTCAAGAGTCTTCTCCAACAACCATAGTTCAAAAGCATCAATTCTTTGACACTCAGCTTTCTTTATAGTCCAACTCTCACATCCATACATGACCACTGGGAAAACTGTGGCCTTGACTAGAAGGACCTTTGTAGGCAAAGTAATGTCTCTGCTTTTTAATATGCTGTCTAGGTTGGTCATAACTTTCCTTCCAAGGAGTAAGCATCTTTTAATTTCATGGCTGCAATCACCATATGCAGTAATTTGAGGGCCCAGAAAAATAAAGTCAGCCACTGTTTCCACTATTTCCCCATCTATTTGCCATGAAGTGATGGGACAGGATGCCATGATCTTAGTTTTCTGAATGTTGAGCTTTAAGCCAACTTTTTCACTCTCCTCTTTCACTTTCATCAAGAGACTCTTTAGTTCTTCTTCACTTTCTGCCATAAGGGTGATTAGGTTGTATCAAAAAGAATAGCTAAGCACTGTTGCATTGCATGAGTATAACACAATTTGCTTGTCTATTAAACTGTTGATGGGCACTTGTGTTATTTTCAGTTTTTAACCAAAACAAATTTTCTATGAACATTTATGTATAGATCTTTTGCAGACATAAATCTCATTTTCTCTTAAGTAAATACCTAAAAATGAAATGACTATTTCCCAAAGTAGTTGCACCATTTTACATTCTCACCAGCAGTGTGTGTGCAAGCCTTCTGTTTCCTTCATATCCTCTCAAGCAATTAGTATAGTCAGTCTTTCTAATTTTTTCATTCTAATAGATGTGTGGTGATATTTAATTATGATTTTTAACTCACATTTCCGTGTTGACAAATGATGTTGAACATTTTTATGTGCTCTTTGCCATTCACATATCTTTTTGATGAATCATTTGCTCAAATCTTTTGTACAGTTTTTAAAAAATCAGGTTTTATATTTGATTACTGTTGACTCAACAGTTCTTAACATATTTTAGATAAAAGTAAGAAAATGTTCAGACAGGCATAAAGTTTCCCCCAGGGTTCTTAGAAAACAATGTTGGCAGAGAAGAACTTCTCAAAGTAGTGTCAATACTACGTAAAAATGAAGCAAAAAAAAAAAAAAATGTCAGGCCTAGAACAATCCATAGATTTCCCAGTCCTTGTAAAAAACCTTCATCAAAGGTACTTCTTCAAGAGAGAAAAAAAGTTTTTAATGAATAACCATAGATATTCTATTACAACTCTAAAACTGCAGCAATCAGAAAGAGATTGACCCCACAGGGTAAAATAGTCTTACAGCCAGAGGAGTATAAGGTAGATGTTAACATCACAGTGACAAACTCTATTTCACCAGTCTGCTAGGGGCCATTAGTCCTTCTAAGCCATAAAGATGAAATGTTCCTTAACAGAAACATCCAGAATAATGTTTAACCAAATATCTGGGCATTGTGGCTTACCCAAGTTGATAAATCAAATTAACCATCACAATATCTCATTAAACAAAAATTTTTATATTAACTTTTGCCATTATATAGGTGTAAAACAGACTAGTCAATAAATAATTAAGCTCTGCACTGCATTGAAGATTCATTAAATAGATATTCTACTTCCTAATTTTAGATTATTTTATTTTTATTTATTTATTTGTTTGTTTGCTTATTTATTTATTAGTTTTTTGCCACATCAGGTCTTAGTTGCAGCACACAGGTTCTTCATTGTAGAATGCGGGCTTCTCTCTGGTTGTGGTGCATGGGCTCCAGAGCATGTGGGTTCAGTAGTATCAGTGCACGGGCTTAGTTACCCCACTGCATATGGGATCCTGTTTCCCCAACCAGGGATCCAACCTATGTCGCCTGCACTGGAATACAGATTTTTAACCACTGGACCACCAGGAAAGTCCCTAGATAGTTTTTCTGACATCCCACTGGAAATGTTATCAGTGTCACGAATTCAACAAATTCCACAGTAGATGAAACAGAACTTTATTCCTAACACATTGTGCAGAAAGTTTTTGATAGCCGTCTTTTATGATGTCAGTACTCGTTTGTTGTGTTTTATAAATAATGTTCATGATGAAGGGATCCAACTGACTCAAATCTGTGGTGAAGGATTGAGGTTTTCATTTTACCATAAATGAAAATATAGACAAGGACATCAGAAGTATTGTTGAAAAGTCCCACTGTAATTCCTGAGACATGAAAAGAAACGTGCAAATGTCCGGACTTTAAGGATGATTTACCTTCTAGTAACTTTGGAACTGTGGTGCTGGAGAAGACTCTTGAGGTCCATTGGACAGCAAGGAGATCAAACAATTCAATCCTAAAGGTAATCAGTTCAGTTCAGTCACTCAGTCATGTCTGACTCTTTGTGACCCCATGGACTGAAGCATGCCAGGCTTCTCTGTCCATCACCAACTCCTGGAGCTTGCTCAAACTCATGTCCATCAAGTTGGTGATGCCATCCAACCATCTCATCCTCTGTAATCCCCTTCTCCTCCTGCCTTCAATCTTTCCCAGAGTCAGGGTCTTTACCAGTGAGTCAGCTCTTTGCATCAAGTGGCCAAAGTATTGGAGTTTCAGCTTCAGCTTCATCATCAGTCCTTCCAATGAATATTCAGGACTTATTTCCTTTAGGATTGACTGGTTTGATCTCCTTGCAGTCCAAGGGACTCTCAAGAGTCTTCTCCAATACCACTGTTCAAAAGCATCAGTTCTTCAGCACTCAGTTGCCTTTGTGGTCCAACTCTTGCATCCATACACGACTGCTGGAAAAACCATAGCTTTGACTAGATGGATCTTTGTTGGCTAAGGAAATCAACCCTGAATATTCATTTGAAGGACTGATGCCGAAGCTGAAGCTCCAATACTTTGGTAACTTGATATGAGGAGCCCACTCATTGGAAAAGACCCTGATGCTGGGAAAGGTTGAGGGTAGGAGGAGAAGGGTGTGACAGATGATAAGATGATTGGATGACATCACCAACTCAATAGACTTGAGTTTGAGCAAGCTCCGGGAGATAGTGAAGGACAGGAAAGCCTGGCGTGCTCTAGTCCATGGAGTCTCAATCCATGGAGTTGCAGCCCACTCAGTCATGACTGAGTGACTGAACAACAATTTTCTGATGCAAATGAAATGTAGTAGGAATATGATCTATGAATTATTTCTTCCTGTCTATATACTTTACTCTATTTTCCTTTAATATTAAGCTATTTACCAGTGAGTCAGTTCTTTGCATCAAGTGGCCAAATTATTGGAGTTTCAGCTTCAGCTTCAGCTTCACAATTGGATTAAATTACTTAATCCAATTTAAACCAATTTAATTAAATTACTTAATCCAATTGTGATATCTTATGTGCCACCCTGGCTAGGCTATATTACCCACTTATTCAACCAAACACTAATCTAGGTGTTATGAAGATATTTTATAAATGTGAACATACATGATAATTTGACTTCAAGTGGATTATCCTTAACTGTATGAGTGTAACTCATACTATCAGTTAAAAGTCTCTATGAGCAAAACAGATTATTTTCCTAGAAAAGAAATTCTGCCTTAAGACTGCAGCTTCAGATCCTGCCTGAGAGTTTTCAGCTTGCAGGCCTGCCCTACAGAGTTCAAACCTTTTAGCCCTCAAGATACATTTTATTTATTTTTTTTTACCATAATATACGTCATATTTTTATTTTATTTTTTATTTTTTTAAAATTTTTATTCCTTTATTTTTCATGTGTTCCCCATCCTGAACCCCGAGATGCCAGTCCAGGTTCAATGCACGATGTTGGATGCTTGGGGCTGGTGCACTGGGACGACCCAGAGGGATGGTATGGGGAGGGAGGAGGGAGGAGGGTTCAGGATACATTTTATTTATTAAGAGATCATTTTCAATAAATGAAAGGCATGAAAGTGTTCTAAAATTCTACTTCATGCAAAAAAATAAGGTTAATGAACTGCCTTTCTTCTGAGAGTTTAATTTCTTCAGCTTTCTCCCATGTACTTCATGCCAAATCATGAGGAAGTTGCATTCAATACCTGCCATGTTTCTTTTTTTTAACTTTTTATTTTATTCTGGACTATGGCTGATTAACAATGTTGTGAGAGTTTCAGGTGCACAACAGAGTGACTCAGCCATACATATATCCATTCTCTCCCAAATTACCTTCCACATTTCTTGATTCACATTCATAGCTTCTTTGAATTATGTGATAATCATAGGAAACAATATTTTCATACTTTAGGAATTCACAAAAAGGCTAAATGAATTCCTTAAGCTTTCCCAAAATATACTTCTGGATGAGAAAAAGACATGAAAATTGTTTTGGAGGCAAAGGTATAAATTACTAAGTTTTATAAAGTACCTATTCTACACTTTATGACCATCATTTTATACTCTCCACACAGACACACAGAAGTCGCTCAGTCATGTCTGACTCTTTGCAACCCCATGGATTGTAGCCCACCAGGCTCCTCGGTCCATGGTATTTTCCAGGCATGAATACTGGAGTGGGTTGCCGTTTCCTTCTCCAACTCTCCACAACACACTGTAAATATGCAATCGGGAGTTGGTGATGGACAGGGAGGCCTGGCGTGCTGCGATTCATGGGGTCGCAAAGAGTCAGACACGACTGAGCGACTGATATGATCTGATCTGATACACATGTTACATATATACATTTAAAGAGGGAACAGATTTCTAGAAGGAATTATATGGGACAGCGTTTACCAGATCTTTCTGCTGAATAATTTCTTTAAAAGTAGCTAAAAGTCAAATGCAGATTATTCAAAACATCAATAATAAATAGAAATCCATACTATCATCCCATGGACAATCTCTAAATATCTATCAGTGCTTAAAATGTTAATAGATAGCCAATAATGACTGTGGAAAGCTGAAATAGCCCATTGTATTGGTGAATTCCAATCTGAGATTATTTTTTCTCCTCACATGAGCTGGAAATATTTGTTCCTTTGAAATGAATGCAAACACACAGGCTCTTGTCATCAGAAAGGACACTAAAAACAAACCTAATCTGAAGGAACTACTTTACACATGAGTTAACTGAAATCATTCAATAAGTGGTTTAGACTTTGTAACAATTTTGACTCTGAGAAAATTAATTACTACTCAAACGACTTTTTGAGAAATTCAAAACTGACCTAAAACAATTACATTTATTCTTTTCTTTCCATTAATACTCAATACATTTGAAAATTTCTTGGAAGCTGCAAATTATCTACAGAAAAAAATGCACTCATCTTTGTATACATATAATATTCATCTTAAGTCAATGCATATACTCCCACCACTGATTTAAAAGAAAAAGAGGGGCATAAGAGGTGTCTCAAAGTCTGAAAGTAGTCATCTATAAGGTATTACAAATTAATCAATTCTAAGGTACATAACACAGAAAATTTTGTGGAAGATGAGACTGACCTATTTAAGAAATCATAGGCTACCACTGTATGTGTGAGACTGTCTTATCCAAAATCCATCCCTGAAAAAGAGAGGAACAAATTCCTCCATTACCCCACAATATACACCAATCAATCGATTATTCAATCAGCAAATCAACAGGAAAAAAACTATATTCTCTTAAAAGAAAAAAGGTAATTGATGCAAAAGATATCATAAGAAAAATTTTATTTTTCATATTTTATGTATCAAAAAGTCACATAAATACACACCTATTTTAATAAAAATAACTCCACTTACAAAAATGTGTATTATACATACTTCTTATATTTGAATAAATTCAATTTGAACTTTCTCCCAAAGGAGAAAACTTATATAAGTTTTATCTATTAAAATGGAATTCATTTTTAGTAGCACATTAACCAGATGTTATGCTAAGCTATTTCTGCATAATTTAGAAACCAAATTGGCTCCTTACACATATGTTAGTGATTCAAGGCCAATTTTCTCAATGTTAATCAGAAGATATTATCGTTGATAGCACCAGATGCTGCAACAAAAAATCCTGAGGGTCAGAGTTAATCTTGATTTTAATATTAGTGTGTGTCTGTGAGTGTTTAGGGATAGTTGACTTTCTATCTCGTCAAAAAGATGGTAAAGTAGCAAGCAGAGATCATCTGTATATGTGTGCTGTATATATCAAGAATTAGCCACAGCATACACAGTGCTGCCACAAAGAATGCATTGCTTAATAAATACTTATAAAGGAGCTGAATCATGTATAATAGCACTTCAATCCTAGAACGTTTTTTCCAGCCATTGTTAAGTACCCCCATTTGTTAGCTCATTAGCTTCATTACATAACTAATTTTAAGTATATTAAGATAGTCTGAATGGTGTTCTATATTTTTAAAAAGTCATTCCCTCTAAACTTGAGCACACACCCCTAAATATGTTCACATTTTATTAATTACACATTATATACACATACTCCTATAGTGGTCAGAACCACAAACTCAGGAGACAGACTGCTTACATTTGACCTACAGCACTGCCACTTCTTAACTTTGTGACTTTGGTTAAGCGAGTATATCAATAGGTGCCACTCTTACCCTCATCCTAAGAGATGGGTTATATTGGTACCTACTTCATAGCATCATTGTGAGGATTGAATTGCTTAATACATGTTAAGCTTACAACAATGTTGTGTGTATACTAATAATACCACTCAATAAGTGAGGACTTTATTGTTATTATTTCTATATAAAATATATATTATTGCATTATAAACAATTCCCCATATAGAAAAAATAAACAGATTATTCACATACATGTACTCTCATGCACACATATTATATATGAGTGGGTGTATATATATATACAAACATAAATACAGAAAGAAACAGGGAGGAAAGAAGAAAGAGAAGGAGGGAGAGGAGAAGGAACAGAGAGAAAGAAAGAGAAGGTATAATATTTTCTTTCCACAATCTTATGTACCTCTAGGGTGACTGCAACCAAATCTGAAGACAGTGCTCACAGTTCTAATCATTGTGTCAAAGCACATTTGTACACTGTTTTTGGCCCCAAGGTAACTGACAAGTTACATGCTTTTAATAATAATCAGAACAACCTTTTGTGTATGAAGGTTTCTTCTAGAATTTTCTGACTTTGGTTCACTTTTGCCAATTACAAACTTTTTGCAGATCCTGTCCTCACTCCTCTGCCTCTTTAATTCTTTTAATCTTGCTGCCAATACCAAAGTTCCTGATAGATGTTTTATTAGAAGTCTCCAAATCTTGAGAAAATCCCATTATTACTTGATTACAACTTGGAGAGGCCACTAGTTATAATGAACCAAGATTCCCCTGATCTGTTTTCACCTATGTTTGAAGAGTCAGATCCACTTGATCTTCTACAATGATACAGTTCCTAATTGTCTCCAAGCAGGAGAAAGTGCCATAAACTGTTCAAGTGGCTGTGGATATGCTGATACTTAGCTTTGATTGCTTTGTTCTTCCCCACCAAGTCTTGTCAATGGATAGACTGTCTGAGAATTTAGGCAGTACTAAGAAATATGTGCCTACCTCCACATACCCTCAGTCTAGCCCCAAATTACTCAATTGAAGTTTAAAAAATCATTTCAGATGTTGAATTTATACAAAAAGATCTATTATGTGTCAGATGCCATCATCTGTTAAGAATACAGTGATGACAGAAATAGTCTAGGCTTTCATCTGAGAAAGTATAGGACAGACTTGTGCTTGTATTTCAGCCTGTTCTCTGTGAGAGTGAGAGCGAATGAAATGCAGTGCATACACTGGAGAAAAAGATCTTTTAACTGTTCATCCTACTTTGTGTGCCTTGGGACAAAAGCCATTAAAATTGCAGCTTTATCCTTGTAAGAAGATCCATGAATCTGGATTATATTATTAATATCTTGCTTCCTGGAATAATTGATTTTCTTGAATTTAATTATGACCTTGGTTTCTAAGACCTTTTGTAGGGCTTATTGCTTGGCTTTGTTCCTTCTATGTTTCTGGTATGTTTTCTATCCTGGATAATGAGAATTGTAAAACAGGCTGTATTTTTACTAAACACTAGGTCTCAAGGAAGGTTGGAACTAAATTTAAAACTCAGCTACAGCAAATACCTTGAACATTATGATCTTTTTATCAGTGCAATTTTCAAGTGCCTGCCCCCCACCCCCTTGCATCTTTATCACAAAGCCCATATCGTATCTTATTATTTGTGTTTTCTCTGTACCTATTATGCTTTTATTTGTGTTAAGACTTTGTGTTTGAAGTTTTATATATAAAAGAATGGGGGTTGTATGATATTGTAATCTATAAACAGCATAAAAGTTCATAATAGGATTTTTCATTTTTTAGTTAGCTTACTTCATTTAAAACAAGTAGAAAAATAATAAAGCCCCTTGACTCTCATGAGTCTTCTGTTGGTTTAACATTCTGAAATCATGTTTTCTTAGCATCTATTTTTATGATGAATGCAAGAATTAATGCAAACAGATGACTCTTTGAGGAATAGGATTGAAACTTTCACAACGTGGGATGTTATCAACAATTCCAGTAATCACTTTGACTTATTCCTCCTGTACTGTTCTAACCCCCATAGTCCCTTAGCTAGTTTAAACCAGCTTCACTGAGGCTCCGAACAATTTAAATAATGGAAATCCTGGGAGCTGGTGTCTCCATAGCTTTAAAGACATGTTTGCTATTCCTATTGGAATCTATTATCCCTGCCAGGACACAGGCTTTCTAGATGGCTATTTTGACTCTTTTTATGATACATCATTTAAAAGAAAAACTAGAAAGTATATACATTTTTATTTATTATTTTACTTACATTCATTTTATATACTAAATATCAACTAATATTCTAAACATTTTACACACACTTTCCAATCTAATTCTCATGAAAATCATGTGAGGAGGTTTCTGCCATGATTCTCAGATTACAGAAGTGTAATCTGAGACATAGAGAGGCTAGTAAATTGCTCCTGTTACATAACCAGTAAATGGTAAGAGTCTGTTTAAATGCCAGTTCTTGTGGTCCAAGGTGCATCTTCAGCTCAGCTTCCTCTCCAGAAGGAATGAGCACCCCAGGAATCACCACATTCACAGACAGAGAAAAGGGGAAATTTGATTCTGTACAAGTAGTTTTGTACAGTCATTATGGGCAAAGATAGGAAGACTGGGTCTCAACTGTGCAGTGGGACACATGGTGTTCAGAGTTCCTATGAACTCCACAACCAGTTTCCTCATTATTAACATCTTATATTACTATGCTTTTTTATAATTAATGAACCAATATTGATATATTATTATTAGCTAAATTTCATACTTTATTCATTTTTTCTAGCTTTTTACCTTATATCCTTTTTCTATCCCAAGATCCCATCCAGGATATCTCATTACCTTTAGTCAATATGTCTTTTTAGGCTTCTTTTGTCTGTAACAGTTTCTCATATTTTCCCTTGTTTTGATGACCTAATCCAATTTGAGGAGTACTGGTGAGGTATTTTCCAAAATGCCCCTAAAATGGAATTCATCTGATATCTTCTCATTAAACTGAGGTTATCTCTGTTCAAGAGAAAGACCACAAATGCAAAATATCATTTTCATTTCATAATGTCAAGGGTATATGCTATCAGCATGATTTAACCACTGTTAATACTGAATTTAATCACATTGCTAAGATAGTGTTTCTCAGATTTATACATCATAAAGTGACTCTTTTTGTCCCCATTTCTGTTACTTTGGGGAAAGAAGTCACCATGTATAGCTGACACTTAAGTAATGAAGAATTATATTCTAACTCCTTGAAGACAGAATATCTATGTAAATTATTTTAAATTCTCTTGCACAAGAGTTTATTTATTCTTTCCCCATTAATCATTTATCTATATCACTGGAAGTTATCGGTATTTATTTTATACTTTTGGTTATAAAGCAAAATTATTTATTTTTTTGTCCAAATTGTTTTAGCTTTGGCAGTTAGGAGCTCTTTTGGTTTCAGTTGGTTCCAGTATATTTTTGACATATAACATTATTGTGAGGAGTTTATTTTGTTTTTTTGAGTACTTTCTTAATTTTTGCACTATAAGATTCTCTTGTGTATTTCCTGTCCTATTCCCAGAATCTGCCTTCTCTCCAAGGAGCTCTGGTACTCTTCTAGGGCTTACATGCAAGCGTGCTAAGTCACTTCAGTCATGTCTGACTCTTTGCAATGCTATGGACTGTAGCCCTCCAGACTCTGTCCATGGGATTCTTCAGGCAAGAATACTGGAGTGAGTTGCCATTTCCTCCTCCAGGGGATCTTCCCAACCCAGGGATGGAACCCACATCTCTTATGTCTCCTGCATTGGCAGACAGGTTCTTCCCTACTAGCACCCCATAGGAAGCCCACTCTTATTGCATTAAAAAACAATATTTAACCAGTAGGGATATTTACTGCTCTTGAGATGTCATTATTTATAGTACAACTCAGCTAACAAAAGAAATGTATGTGTTTGTAGGGACCCAGGTGTATATACATATAAATATAAGCATCTCTATATTTAACTATCTGCAAATACTTTAAAACGTGAATTCATTCTGATATCTACAACTCTAATGCATATCTACCTGGATCATTCTGGACTCATTTCCTGGAAATTCTCACACAACAAGAGGAAACCTAAATCTCACTATCATTTATCAATTAATTTCATTGTTTAATCCCAGTGTCATAATTCTTAAATCGCCCCTTTAAGAGAAAAAACTTGGCCAACTAGAGTATAGTGTCTGTGAACAGTTTCTTTTGCCTTTAGTCTTACAGACTCAGTTTATTTCCAAAAGTTACTAAAGACAGCATCTTTTTAACCCAATCTCTTCAGTGGCATTTTTCATATATTTATAATGCACTAGATTGTTTTCTTATATTCTTCATACCCTGCTGGAATTCCCAGTGTCTTAAATGATTTTTCAAACATATACATTGAGGTTCACTCTTTATACTTAAAAGTTCTCTGTGTTTTGACACTGGGCTAGTGTCATGTGTTCCCCCATTACAGTATTATGTAGAATATTTTCACCTCCTTAAAAGAAGTCCCCTCTGCTTCACTTATTCAACTCTGTCCCTCTCCCTCTGAACCCTTAGGAACCATTGATGCATTTACCCTCTCTAGTTTTGTCTTTTGTGGAATTTAATATAATTGGAATCATGCAATATACAGCCTTTTCAGACTAGTTTTTTTTTTCACATAGCATATGCATTTATGATTCATTGGTATATAAATTTATTATTTTCTAATTATGAAATAAAGTAGAATTTATAATTTTTTAATGGACCATGTTTTTGGTGTTGTATCTAAAAACTCAAAACCAGAGGGAGTTTATTCACTTTTTCCCTCCCAGTTTTATAGTTTTTATTTTTTTTAATTTTTATTTTATATTGGAGTATAGTTTTTATTTTTTATTCTAGTCTATTATCTATTTGGGGTTAATATTTGTGAAAGGTATAAAGCCTATTTCTAGGCTAAATGTTCTGCCTTTGAGTGTCCAATTGTTTCACCATCATTTGTTGCGAATATCATTCACATTCACTCTGTATTGGACTGTCTTTGCTTTTGTTTCAAAGATCAGCTGACTATTTACATGGACCTGTTCCTAGGTTCTTGATTCTGTTACATTGATTTATGTGTCCATACTTTCACCACTACACATGCTGCCTTTTTAAGGGTAGATTTATAGTACAATTTGAAATTGAATAGTAGGTATCCTGCAACTTTATTTTTCAGGCAAGTCTTTTTATGCTGATGCAGAGGTGATATATTAATAGAAAAATCGAGATGCAAGTCATCTAAGAAATATCTGCTTATATTATGTCTGCAGACCTATCACTTGCTAATGTAAATTAAGTGGCCAAGTTCAGGAGCAATAGAAAGTGAAACATATTTCACCTCTTGATAGAAAAAAATGTCCTTAATCATCCAAGAGCAATAAATATCCCTAGTGGTTAAATATTTTGTGATGAAATAGAGGGATTAAAACTTACTTTCATCAATTTACTGTATTCCACTACAGTTTTCTTACTACATTGCTTCTGCAGCTTGATTTTCTTCATAGCACTTACTGCTAGCTTTTATTATCTTTTAATATTTATATGTGATTTTCTGTATTTTGACTGTAACATAAGCTCCATGAAGAGAGGGAGTTATCTTTCTTATCTATAACTCTAGAGCACAGAGAAGTAATTTTTCTATATTAAACATAAGTGAACATTTGCTAAATAAGGGAAATAGTAAATTCATTCTGATAATATATGGTAATGTTTACAATACATATTTTTAATCAGGTTTCAATTTTGATACTAGGTGTATAAGCCATAGGCTTCTCTAGTGGTTCAGATGGTAAAGAATCTGCCTGGAGTACCAGAGACCTGGGTTCAATCCCTGGAGAAGGGAATGGGTACCCACTCCAGGATTCTTGCCTGGAGAATTCCATGAACAGAGGAGCCTGGCAAGCTTCTGTCCATTGTGTTGCAAAGACTCGGCCACCACTGAATAATGAACTCTTTTGCTTTCATAAAAACCTTGTCAGGCTGCTTCTGTTCCTGATATCTGAAAGGAAAAGTGACAATTCAAAGACAATTTAGTTGTAGACAAGAACAAAAAGATAAAAGAGAAGCATAAAATAAGAAGACAAATTAAATACTTCCCTTCTCACACGTTTCTCCTGGACTTCTCTGCAGCATCTTTTACTGGGCACAGCTGCCTCGTGGACATTCTTTTGTCGTTATTAGCTGGGACACTCTTTTGATCTTGTGTGTCTGCCCACCTATTCATTGCTTCTCACCCTACTCACTTTTCCACAGCTTGAAAATTTCACCGTACGTTCTGCTCTGATTTTCTTTATACCTTCTTTTCAGTGGCCACATTCATACACACAGGTTTTGCTATGCTTCTCATAACACAATTATTAACTTCAACCTAATAACACATTTTTATTCCTGAATTCCAGAACTTCACTTCTGACAGAAAGCTGGTTACTTGCCCCTGAAAAAAAGAAAAACAAAAATGCCTGCACCCTAAGTTTCAAGTCAAAGCTTGTCTGAATTCCACAATTCTGCCTCCTTCACACACAAGTATGCTCAGTCATTCAGTTGTGTCCAACTCTTTGCAACCCTATGGACTGTAGCCCGCCAGGCTCCTCTGTCCATGGGGATTCTCCAGGCAAAAATACTGGAGTGGGTTGCCATGCCCTCCTCCAGGGGGTCTTTTTGACCCAGGGATCAAACCTGCATCTCTTATGTCTCCTGTACTGAGAGGCAAGTTCTTTACCACTAGTGCCACCTGGGAAGACCCAAACGCCTCCTCATTTACACCAACACTACGTTGATCATTGAGCCCTGCAAGTTCCAGCACTGGAATATCTATGATGGTTGTTTCCTTCTTACCATTTGTTTTGCTTCCTCAATTAAACTCTCTCACATACACAACAAAATGATTTACTAATTGTCAAATGGCTTTCCTCACTCTCAGATCGAATATTTCTTAAGCAGTCTTAACCCCAGTTTTAGATCGAATATTTCTTAAGCAGTCTTAACCCCAGTTTTGAGACTTCGGGTTAGAAAGCGCTGAAAGCTTCCTAATCTTTACTGAGAATGTAACATATTTCTCAAACTGTAGTTTAAATCCTCTAGGATCTCCTTTCTAGTTTTTCTATGACTATCTCTAATTTAGTTGTCAGTTATGCATGTGTTAAGTTTGGCATGTGTGTACTAAGTCATCTCAGTAGTGTCTGACTCTGTGCGACCCCATAGACGGCTGCCCACCAGGCTCCCCCGTCCCTGGGATTCTCCAGGGAAGAACACTGGAGTGGGTTGCCATTTCCTTCTCCAATGCATGAAAGTGAAAAGTGAAAGTGAAGTCTCTCAGTCGTGTCCGACCCTTAGCAGGGACTGCAGCCTACCAGGCTCCTCCATCCATGCGATTTTCCAGGCAAGAGTACTGGAGTGGGGTGCCATTGCCTTCTCCGTATACGTATATCACACTTCATTAAATGGTTAAAGAGTGACCACGGAAAAGATGAAAGGGGATATGTTAATTAACGCATTTCTACCCACCTGTATTACTCAGAAAGACACTAAAGCTATGGTTTATATTTAGCTCTAATTAGAAATGCAGTACTTGGATGCAATCTCAAAAACGATAGAATGATCTCTGTTCGTTTCCAAGGCAAATCGTTCAATATCACAGTAATCCAAGTCTATGCCCCAACCAGTAACGCTGAAGAAGCTGAAATTGAACAGCTCTATGAAGACCTACAAGACCTTTTAGAAGTAACACCCAAAAAAGATGTCCTTTTCATTATAGGGGACTGGAATGCAAAAATAGGAAGTCAAGAAACACCTGGAGTAACAAGCAAATTTGGCCTTGGAATACGGAATGAAGCAGGGCAAAGACTAATAGAGTTTTGCCAAGAGAATGCACTGGTCATAGCAAACACCCACTTCCAACAACACAAGAGAAGACTCTACACGTGGACATCACCAGATGGTCAACACCAAAATCATATTGATTATATTCTTTGCAGCCAAAGATGGAGAAGCTCTGTACAGTCAGCAAAAACAAGACCAGGAGCTGACTGTGGCTCAGACCATGAACTCCTTATTACCAAATTCAGATTTAAATTGAAGAAAGTAGGGAAAACCACTAGACCATTCAGGTATGACCTAAATCAAATCCCTTATGATTATACAGTGGAAGTGAGCAATAGATTTAAGGGCCTAGATCTGATAGATAGAGTACCTGATGAACTATGGAATGAAGTTCGTGACATTGTACAGGAGAAAGGGATCAAGAGCATCCCCATGGAAAAGAAATGCAAAAAAGCAAAACGGCTGTCTGGGGAGGCCTTACAAATAGTTGTGAAAAGAAGAGAAGTGAAAAGCAAAGGAGAAAAGGAAAGATATAAGCATCTGAATGCAGAGTTCCAAAGAATAGCAAGAAGAGATAAGAAAGCCTTCCTCAGCGATCAATGCAAAGAAATAGAGGAAAACAACAGAATGGGAAAACTAGACATCTCTTCAAGAAAATTAGAGATACCAAGGAGACATTTCATGCAAAGATGGGCTCGATAAAGGACAGAAATCGTATGGACCTAACAGAAGCAGAAGGTATTAAGAAGAGGTGGCAAGAATACACAGAAGAACTGTACAAAACAGATCTTCATGACCCAGATAATCACAATGGTGTGATCACTGACCTAGAGCCAGACATCCTGGAATGTGAAGTCAAGTAGGCCTTAGAAAGCAAGACTACAAACAAAGCAAGTGGAGGTGATGGAATTCCAGTGGAGCTATTTCAAATCCTGAAAGATGATGCTGTGGAAGTGCTGCACTCAATATGCCAGCAAATTTGGAAAACTCAGCAGTGGCCACAGGACTGGAAAAGGTCAGTGTTCATTCCAATTCCAAAGAGAGGCAATGCCAAAGAATGCTCAAACTACCGCACAATTGCACTCATCTCACATGCTAGTAAAGTAATGCTCAAAATTCTCCAAGCCAGGTTTCAGCAATACGTGAACTGTGAGCTTCCTGATGTTCAAGCTGGTTTTAGAAAAGGCAGAGGAACCAGTGATCAAATTGGCAACATCTGCTGGATCATGGAAAAAGCAAGAGAGTTCCAGAAAAAGATCTATTTCTGCTTTATTGACTACTCCAAAGCCTTTGACTGGGTAGATCACAATAAACTGTGGAAAATTCTGAAAGAGATGGGAATACCAGACCACCTGACCTGCCTCTTGAGAAATCTGTATGCAGGTCAGGAAGCAACAGTTAGAACTGGACATGGAACAACAGACTGGTTCTAAATAGGAAAAGGAGTACATCAAGGCTGTATATTATCACCCTGCTTATTTAACTTATATGCAGAGTACATCATGAGAAATGCTGGACTGGAAGAAACGCAAGCTGGCATCAAGATTGCCAGGAAAAATATCAATAACCTTAGATATGGAGATGTCACCACCCTTATGGCGGAGGTGAAGAGCAACTAAAAAGCCTCTTGATGAAAGTGAAAGTGGAGAGTGAAAAAGTTGGCTTAAAGCTCAACATTCAGAAAACGAAGATCATGGCATCCAGTCCCATCACTTCATGGAAAATAGATGGGGAAACAGTGGAAACAGTGTCAGACTTTATTTTTCTGGGCTCCAAAATCACTGCAGATGGTGACTGCAGCCATGAAATTAAAAGACGTTTACTCCATAGAAGAAAAGTTATGACCAACCTAGACAGCATATTCTAAAGCAGAGACATTACTTTGCCAACAAAGGTCCGTCTAGTCAAGGCTATGGTTTTTCCTGTCATCATGTATGGATGTGAGAGTTGTACTATCAGATCAGATCAGATCAGATCAGTCGCTCAGTCGTGTCTGACTCTTTTCGACCCCATGAATCACAGCACACCAGGCCTCCCTGTCCATCACCAACTGCCGGAGTTCACTGAGACTCACGTCCATCGAATCAGTGATGCCATCCAGCCATCTCATCCTCTGTCGTCCCCTTCTCCTCTTGCCCCCAATCCCTCCCAGCATCAGAGTCTTTTCCAATGAGTCAACTCTTCCCATGAGGTGGCCAAAGTACTGGAGTTTCAGCTTTAGCATCATTCCTTCCAAAGAAATCCCAGGGCTGATCTCCTTCAGAACGGACTGGTTGGATCTCCTTGCAGTCCAAGGGACTCTCAAGAGTCTTCTCCAACACCACAGTTCAAAAGCATCAATTCTTCGGCTCTCAGCCTTCCTCACAGTCCAACTCTCACATCATACATGACCACTGGAAAAACCATAGCCTTGACTAGACGAACCTTTGTTGGCAAGGTAATGTCTCTGCTTTTTAATATGCTATCTAGGTTGGTCATAACTTTCCTTCCAAGGAGTAAGCGTCTTTTAATTTCATGGCTGCAGTCACCATCTGCAGTGATTTTGGAGCCCGGAAAAATAAAGTCTGACACTGTTTCCACTGTTTCCCCATCTATTTCCCATGAAGTGATGGGACCGGATGCCATGATCTTCATTTTCTGAATGTTGAGCTTTAAGCCAACTTTTTCACTCTCCACTTTCACTTTCATCAAGAGGCTTTTGAGTTCCTCTTCACTTTCTGCCATAAGAGTGGTGTTATCTGCATATCTGAGGCTATTGCTATTTCTCGCAGCAATCTTGATTCCAGCTTGTGTTTCTTCCAGTCCAGCGTTTCTCATGATGTACTCTGCATATAAGTTAAATAAGCAGGGTGACAATATACAGCCTTGACGTACTCC
The DNA here is from genome assembly GCF_055505025.1 of Bos grunniens. Lineage (NCBI taxonomy): Eukaryota > Metazoa > Chordata > Mammalia > Artiodactyla > Bovidae > Bos > Bos grunniens. The sequence continues at coordinate 31,458,061 of NC_141193.1, forward strand.
TTTTCCTATTTGGAACCAGTCTATTGTTCCATGTCCAGTTCTAACTGTTGCTTCCTGACCTGCATACAAATTTCTCAAGAGGCAGATGAGGTGGTCTTGTCTTCCCATCTCTTTCAGAATTTTCCACAGTTTATTGTGATCCACACAGTCAAAGGCTTTGGCATAGTCAATAAAGCAGAAATAGATGTTTTTCCGAGTTGTACTATAAGGAACTATAAAGAAAGCTAAGTGCCGAAGAATTGATGCTTTTGAACTGTGGTGTTGGAGAAGACTCTTCAGAGTCCCTTGGACTGCAAGGAGATCATACCAGTCAATCCTAAAGGAAAATAGTCCTGAATATTCATTGGAAGAACTGATACTGAAGCTGAGAATCCAACACTTTGGCCACTGATGCAAAGAACTAACTCATGTGAAAAGCCCCTGATGCTAAGAAGGGTTGATGGCAAGAATAGAAGGGGACAATAGAGGATGAGATGTTTGGATGGCATTACTGGATCAATGGACATGAGTAGTTTGAGCAAGTTCCTGGAGTTGGTGAAGGACAGGGAATACTGGTGTGCTGCAGTCCATGGGGTCGCACAGAGTCGTATACAACTGAGCAACTGAACTGACTGAACTAGCCATTAAAAAATGAAAATGCCATTTCTATCAACATGAATGGACCTAGGGATTGTCATACTTAGTGAAGTCAGACCGAGAAAAAGAACTATCATATGATATTGTTTATAAGAAGAGTCTATAAAGCAATGACACAGATGAACTTATTTACAAAACAGAAATAGACTCATAGATTTAGAGGAAGAATTTATGGTTATGGTGTGTCGGGGAGGGATAGTTAGGATGTTTATGATTGATATGTACACATTGCTATATTTAGTATAGATAATCAACAAGGATATATTTTATAGCACAGGGAACCGTGCTCAATATTATGCATGCATGAGTGCTCACTCTTGTCTGACTCTTTGCAACCCCATGACTGTAGCCAGCCAGGCTCCTCTGTCCTTGGGTTTTTCCCAGCAAGGATATTGGAATGGGTTGCCATTTCCTTCTCAAGGGGATGTTCCAGACACAAGGATTGAACCCATGGCTCTGTGTCTTCTGCATTGGGTGAGTGGATTCTTTACCACTGAGCCACCTGGGAAGCCTGCTCAACATTATTTAACAGCCTGAATGGGAACAGAATTTGAAAAAGAATAGATACACACATTTGTATAACTGAATCACTTTATGTACACCTTAAATTATCACAACATTGTTACTCAATTACACTTCAATATAAAATGAAAAGTTAAAAAATAGATATTTAAATAAAACAATCTCAGTACATTTCTCTTTGATTTACTGGCTGCCTTCTATTTGCCAATCACTGCTGAAGGAAATAGAGGAAGTATGCCCAAATAAGTATCTGTATGCATGCTAAGTCACTTCAGTCATGTCCAACATTTTGTGACCCTATGGACTGCAGCTTGCCATGCTCCTCTGTCCATGAGATTCTCCAGACAGGAATACTGGGATGGGATTCCATGCCCTTCTCCAGGGGATCTTACTGACCCAGGGGTAGAACCCACATATCCTTTGGCTCCTGCACTCCAGGCAGATTCTTTGCCAGTGGGCCACCAGGGAACCCCAACAAAGTACCTGCCCGCATATAAATTATATCCTATGGGACAAAATTGCACAGTAAATACACAAATATTTTTGATAAAGCAGAGTGATAATGAGTTCTATAAAAGACATCAACTAAGAAAAAGGGAAGTCTCATAGACTGTAAAGTAGCAAGAAAGGGTGAGACAGCTATGTGAATTACAGCAGCAAGACCATTGCAGGCAGGAGAATAAGAGGCTCTGAGTTGGGAGTGAGATTACTGTGTTTGAGGAATATGGAAAAAAAGGATAATATGGTCAAGAACAGAGTGAGTAAAAGATAACATTTGAAAAATGGTTGGGATCTGATTATACAGGATTTTTTAATAATTGCATCTGATTTTAATATTATTTAATTTATTTAATTCCTAATTTTTATTTAAATTATTTTATGCCATTCAGTATTAATTGCTAAGCAGATTGGAAGGATTTATTGTTTTGGTGTGGGATATGGAGGTCAGTCAAAAGATGAGACTGCCCCAAGGAAGGGGAGCAGGTTGCAAATCCTGGCTAAATTAGATTGTATGAAGTTTACAGCACATATCATCAGATGGCGTTTGATACTGGTGAATTTCAAGGTAAACAGTGACCTAAAGAGTCAAACACTTTTACCTAACAGTATGAAATGGGCATTTTATTCTGTTATGTTGTATAATAGATGTTCAAATCCTGCTATAGGGACTGGGGTATGGCCCAGTGGTAAAGAATCCATCTGCAATGCAGGAGATGCAGGTTTGATCCCTGGGTCAGGAAGATCCCCTGGAAGAGGGCATGGAACCCACTCCAGTGTTCTTGCCTGGAGAATTCCATGGACAGAGGAGCCTGGAGGGCTACAGTCCATAAGGTCACACAGAGTCAGACAGGACTGAAACAGCTTAGCACACACATACACATAGAGATGTGGTAAGCCAAGCCTGAGTAGTGCATGCTGTTTTCAATATGAGTACAATGATATCTTTTTTCTTTAATCTATGCTTAAGATAGATCAATTAAAGCACACTATTCCTTAGAATGGGCTTCCCAGGTGGTGCTAGTGGTAAAGAACCAGCTTGGCCAACGCTGGAGACATAAGAGATTCAGGTTCAATCCTTGGGTTTGGGGGTTCCTTGGAGGAGGGCATGGCAACCCACTCTAGTATTCTTGCCTGTAGAATCCCATGGACTGAAGAGCCTGATGGGCTATAACCCATAGGGTTGCAAAGAGTCGGACATGACTGAAGCAACTTAACATGCACACAGGCACATATCTTCGGAGACAAAACTGTTTGATATGGGATGTGATAAGAGCCAAGGATGGGGAACACATGTATACCTGTCGCGGATTCATTTTGATATATGGCAAAACCAATACAATATTGTAAAGTTAAAAACTAAAATAAAATAATCCAATTTAAAAATAAATAAATAAAAATGTGGTCCTTGGACAAAAATAATCATCATTGTTCTTTGACTGATCTGACCATTTCATGTCTGCTTTTCAAAACACATCTTTGGATCCTGTCCAGGACATGCTTGACTCTGTCACAGTGACTCTACCCCCTAATATCCCACAGCAATATACAAAAAAGAGAACATGAATAAATTACTCAGTACCAGCTGACTGAGATCACTCCTGACATAGCAATTTGTGACTTTCTGGCCAGCCATAAAGGAGAAGGGAGATTGCAAAGTGATACCCACAGAAACAGTAATCTGATCTATTTAATGTTTCTTTGCCTATGAAATAACATATAACTTTCTTTCACTGCCATAAAGACAAAAAAAAAAATAAAGATCATTTGTGTATGTTAAATCATTCATTGAGAAAATCCTTTGAGTCCTTCTTTGTTTCAGAAACTGAAGTAGATGCTGATTTTACAGTGTTGAAACAGAGACAAGTTGTATTTATATCTATTAACAGAAAATACATGAATGATTATGATGTAAAAAGGTACAAGTGTTATTTGAAAATCAATCAGTTCCTATGTGTTCTTCATTCACTTTAGCATTCTCCCTAGCATGTTTCACCATGCTTCTATCCCATCTTTTTTAGATTCTTACACTGTTTTAGATAACTTGACAAGGCAACGTCAGTGAGAAGCAAAAGCACGTCTGTTCAATGTCTAATGAGTATCTAGTGACAACAACAGCTGCTTCTATCACTACAGCTGTTCTTAAGGATTTTTTAAATCACATGCCAAACCTGATTAGAAACCTAACACTAGGGACTGGGATTGATCTCTGTCATGACTTTAACCCTGAAGAAGTTGGCTGTTTAAGTGGAGAATTTGTTGTCGTTCAGTCACTCAGTTGTGCACTACTCTTTGTGACCCATGGACTGCAGTACTCCAGGCTTCTCTGTCCTTCACTGTTTCCCACAGTTTGCTCAACTCATGTCCATTGAGTCAGTGATGCCATCCAACCGTCTTATCCTCTGTCACCCCCTTCTCCTCCTGCCCTCAATCTTTCCCAGCATCAGGGTCTTCTTCAATGAGTGGGCTTTTCACATGAGGTGGCCAAGGTATTGGAGTTTCAGCTTCAGCATCAGTCCTTCCAATGAATATTCAGGATTTATTTCCTTTAGGATTGACTGGTTTGATCTCCTTGCAGTCTAAGGGACTCTCAAAAATCTCCAGCACCACAGCTAAAAAGCATAAATTCTTTGGTGCTCAGCTTTCTTTATGGTCCAACTCTCACATCCATATGTGACTACTGGAAAAATCAGAGCTTTGATTAGATGGACTTTTGTTGGCAAAGTGATGTCTCTGCTTTTTTTTTAATTAATTAATTTATTTTAATTGGAGGCTAATTACTTTACAATATTGTAGTAGTTTTTGCCATACATTGGCACGAATCAGCCATGGGTGTACATGTGTTCCCCATCCTGAACCCACCTCCCTCCCCATCCCATCCCTCAGGGTCATCCCAGTGCACCAGCCCTGAGTACCCTGTCTCATGCATTGAACCTGGACTGGTGATCTATTTCACATATGGTAAAATACTAGTTTCAATGCTAGTCTCTCAAATCATCTCACCCTTGCCTTCTCCCGCAGAGTCCAAAGACTGTTCTTTACATCTGTGTCTCTTTTGCTGTCTCGCATATAGGGTCATTGTTACCATCTTTATAAATTCCATATATATTCATTAATGTACTATATTGGTGGTTTTCTTTCTGACTTACTTCACTCTGTATAATAGACTCCAGTTTCACCCACCTCATTAGAACTGATTCAAATGCATTCTTTTTAATAGCTGAGTAATATTCCATTGTGAATATGTACCACAGCGTTCTTATCCATTCGTCTGCTGATGGGCATCTAGGTTGCTTCCATGTCTTGGCTATTGTAAACAGTGCTGTGATGAACACTGGAGTACACGTGTCTCTTTCAATTCTGGTTTCCTTGGTATGTATGCCCAGCAATGGGATTGCTGGGTCATATGGCAGTTCTATTTCCAGTTTTTTAAGGAATCTCCACACTGTTCTCCATAGTGGCTGTACTAGTTTGCATTCCCACCAACAGTTTTAATATGCTGTCTAGATTAGTCATAGATTTTCTTCCAAGGAGCAAGCATCTTTGAATTTCACGGCTGTAGTCACCATCCACAGTAGTTTTGGAGCCCAAGGAAACAGAGTCCATCACTGTTTCCATTGTTCTCCATCTATTTGCCATGAAGTGATGGGACTGGACGTCATGATCTTTGTTTTTTTGAATGTTGAGTTTTAAGCCAACTTTTTCACTCTCCTCTTTCAGCTTCATCAAGAGGCTCTTTAGTTCCTCTTCACTTTCTGCCATTAGGGTGGTGTCCTCTGGATATCTAAGATTATTGATATTTTCCCTGGCAACATTGATTCCAGCTTGAGCTTCATCCAGGCTGGCATTTGCATTATGATACTCTGCATATAAATTAAATAAGTCTTACCACACTCCTTTCCCAATTTGGAACCAGTCCATTGTTCCATTGTTCCATTGTCTGGTTTTAACTGTTGCTTCTTGACCTGCATACAGATTTATCAGGAGGAAGGTAAGGTGGTCTGGTACTCCAATGTCTTTAAAATTTTTCCACAGTTTGTTGTGATCCACACAGTGAAAAGATTTATTAAAAGATGCTAACAGAGGGTGTTTTAGAAATCTACCCCTGGTACATTTTAAGCAGGGCTACAATTTGATGCATTATTTTATCAAACAGAGAAACTAGTCCTATGGTTTCAGTGATGCAGTGTGTGCAATAATGGGGTCATTTCTTTGTCCCACATTGTGCTGGGGATTCAGGCCCAGGTCCGAGGAGCCACTTCCATCTTTTCCTTATTCCAAACCCCCAACTTCCATGCCTGAATGAGTGCTAATGAGTCATTCAAGTTGCTCCCAAACTCCTGCGTTTTCCCTTGTTCCTTTATGTCCCTCTTTATTTTGGCACTTAGGATTTCACTTACTTTCACTTGTGCTTAGATTTATATTTGGTTATATTCTATCAGCATTTTGAAATATTTTTAATAGTGGGAGCTGGGCAGTAGAGAAGATCTTAAAGGATTGTCTGCCCTAGTTCATCCTGCCTTACTCAAAACTTATTCGTGTGAAATTCTGAGTTATGGACTTTCACATGTAAAACTCTAACCATCATGTCAGATTTACAGCTGTTTGAAAGGAGCAAATCATTGTTCAATGTGAAGATTCTTAGCATATTATTAATTTTTCATGTAAAAATGAGTGAATGCTAATAATTGCTATAATTTACTACCATCACATCATATTAATTCCTGTCTTCCAGGAAGACTCCAAGGAAGTTGGAGTTAATAAGTATTAGAGTTTGATCAGAGATAACAAAATTCTACTACATAGGAAAACTGAGTGGCGTTTAGGATAATCCAAATAAAATGTATACATTGCTGAGGGAAGCATACTTAATAAGGTAGGTTGTTTTGGACAGAAAGTTAGCAGGTTTTTATTTGTTTATCTGAATCTTTCTTATCTCAAAATGTTATAATTATCACCTAATTAGTATGTTTCTCATTAGCAAATGATTAATTTCTCCACACTGATTATTCATTCAAAAAAGGCTTTCCTAATGACAACTATAGTTTAGAAACTAGGTATTCACACAATTAATCGTGAGACTGTTATGGTACAAAACTAGACAAGGCAACTATTCTCTTCACTGTTGTTGTTCAGTCACCCAGTCATGTCTGACTCTTCATTAGGGATTTAAAAACAAGTAGAGAAAACTTATAAATTCTTGTATAATTTTAAAGAAAGAATAATAACTTTAGAATAGAGAATATCAAATGAAACTTGCATAAATGATGGTCACATAGGCAACACTGAGGAGGTAAAATTTTACCTGAGACCTGAAGCCTGAGAAGGAGGTGGGGAAGAGTTGATGGCAAATAGGCAATTGGATACAAGCCTCCTGGACTCAGAGGAAGTTGGGTAGGACATATACGTTTGTTTCTGTGTAAAGATGGGTAGTGGAGATTTTAGGTATGGATGAGATGGCTCAGAAAGCAGGAGTGTAGACCAAGAAGGTACAATGGTCCAGGGCAGAGTTTTCAAAATCTGCTGCATTTAAAAGCCAAGAAGATGAGCCAAAGGACTAAGAAGACCAGAAGAGTGAGTCCTAGAAACCTTAGATTTAGGATTTGAAATTTTTCTTTCAAAAGTAACATATTGGAAGCTGAGTGTAGATTAACTTGAGATTAAAATCCCTTGTGGGCACAATCTAAGGGGAGCCTCACACTTTCAAGGTTTTGCTTCCAGGAACTGTCCCTGCATCTTCCCAAGTCCTACAAGTTATAAGACTTCTTAGAAGAATTGGAACCTCTTAGATATCTTGGAAGAATTAGGACTTCTTTGAAGAGAGTGTATATTTGCTTATCCATTACCTTTGTTCATTTCTTTTAAACTCATATTTTCATTTTCATTCCAATTGCTGCAGGATGAGATCTGGTCTTGCTTATCAATCATTTAGTCTAGTTCCACAACGCCTGACTTCTCTTTCTCCTGATCTCTTCTCTCTCTCCAGTCCCCTTGGAAGCTCTTCTGGCTTCTGCGGTCTAAGTCACAAATCTGTGTTACATTATTTCTCAATCAGAAACTACCAGCCATTCCTCAGCAACTACAAGATCGTCTAAATATGACTCATTACAACCTGCCTCTAATCCACCCTCCTAGTTAATAATTCCTTACCTTCAGTCCCCTTTATAGTTTTCCCCATTCACACCATATAAGTTACTAACATTCAAGCTTAAGGACCTTAATTATTTTATTCTCTCAATTTGACCATCCAAAACAGAGTGAATTAATTTCTGTAAGACATTGACTTGCAGAGCAAGTTTATTATAAATCTATTTTCATATAAAGTGTTCTTCCTCAATCACCAAATTTAATTGTCCAGGAACTGCTACTGTGCCATCTTAATAGCCTGAGGGAGATTCTCCATGAGTTTTAATTTATGCAGTCTACATTTATTTTAATGTTTATGAACTAACCTTTATAGGTTAAAATTGAATTTCTATTGCATGAACGTTCCTTAGTACTTATGTTCGTTTGTTCACTGACTCTCTCAAAAAATGTCCACTACCTTTGTATTTTACATATTACATCACAGAAAATAGGTTTTATCCCTTTAAAAGCCTAATAATTTTAATAGTTAAATATGAATTAAAATAATTATTTGCTGGAAACTACAGTGCGGAAAGTACTAGTCTAATTACTTTTCATGAGTAAACTCATCTAATAGTTATTAAATTATATGTTTTATTATTATCCTCATTTTACAAATGAGAGCACTGAAGCACAGAGAAAAAGTACCTCGAGAAACATTATTAAGAGCAACTAAATATTGAATCTTGGATTCCAATTCAGGTTATCTGTTTCTAAATTCTGGGAATGATGTACTAGTCCTCAAACATGACTTACTCATCTATATTAGGAAAGATAGAAATAATTTTTTGAGAGAGAGAGAAATAGTTCTTCCTTTATTGTCTTTTTAAAAAGGACTCAGATGAATTTTGGAGAAGGCAATGGCACCCCACTCCAGTACTCTTGCCTGGAAAATCCCATGGATGGAGGAGCCTGGTAGGCTGCAGTCCATGGGGTCGCTAGGAGTCGGACTGAGCAACTTCACTTTCACTTTTCACTTTCATGTATTGGAGAAGGAAATGGCAACCCACTTCAGTGTTCTTGCCTGGAGAATCCCAGGGATGGGGGAGCCTGGTGGGCTGCCATGTCTGGGGTCGAACAGAGTCAGACACAACTGAAGCGAGTTAGCACCAGCAGCAGCAGATGAATTTTGCATTAAATTATATACAATGTAGGGTTGGACTGTGAAGAAAGCTGAGTGCTGAAGAATTGATGCTTTTGAACTGTGGTGTTGGAGAAGACTCTTGAGAGAACCTTGGACTGCAAGGAGATCCAAACAATCTATTCTAAAGGAGCTCAGTCCTGGGTATTCTTTGGAAGGATTGATGCTAAAGCTGAAACTCCAGTACTTTGGCTACCTCATGCGAAGAGTTGACTCATTGGAAAAGACCCTGATGCTGGGAGTGATTGGGGGCAGGAGGAGAAGTGGACGACAGAGGATGAGATGGCTGGATGGCATCACTGACTCGATGGATGTGAGTCTGAGTGAACTCCAGGAGTTGGTGATGGACAGGGAGGCCTGGTGTGCTGCAATTAATGGGGTCGCAAAGAGTCGGACACGACTGAGTGACTGAACTGAACTGAACTGACTGAGGGGGCTTTAAAATTATGATACAGAAATACTGTTGTTGTTCAGTCACTAAGTTGTGTCTGACTCTTTGCGACCCCATGCACTGCAGCACACCAGGCTTTCCTGTCTTTCACCATCTCCTGGAGTTTTCTCAAACTCATGTCCATTGAGTCAGTGGTGCCTATCCAACCATCTCATCCTCTGTCACCCTCTTCTCCTCTTGCCCTCAATCTTTCCCAGCATCAGGGTCTCTTCCAATGAGTTGCCAGTTCATATCAGGTGGCCAAACTATTGGAACTTCATCTTCAGCATCAGGCCTTCCAATGAATATTCAAGGTTGATTTCCTTTAGGATTGATTGGTTTAATCTCCTTGCTGTCCAAGAGACTCTCAAAAGTCTTCTCCGGCACCACAGTTCAAAAGCATCAATTCTTTGGTGCTCAGCCTTCTTTATGGTCCAACTCTCACATCCATACATGACTACTGGAAAAACCATAGCTTTGGTTTTACAGACCTTTGTCAGCAGGGTGATAGTTCTGTGTTTTAATACACTGTCTAGGTTTGTCATTACTATTTTTCTAAGGAGCAAGCGTCTTTTAAAAATTTGTGGCTGCACTCACTGTCTGCAGTGATTTTGGAGCCCCCCAAAATGAAATCTGACACTGTTTCCACATTTTCCCTATCTGTTTGTCATGAAGTGATGAGGCCGGATGCCATGATCTTAGTTTTCTGAATGTTGAGTTTTAAGCCAGCTTTTTTACTCTCCTCTTTCACCTTCATCAAGAGGCTCTTTAGTCCCTCTTCACTTTCTGGCAATAAAGCGGTATCATCTGTATATCTGATGTATATCTAAAGCGGTATATCTGAAGTTATTGATATTTCTCCCAGCAATCTTGATTCCAGCTTGTGGAATTCCAGCTTGTGGAATCTGTATCCAGCCCGGCATTTCACATGATGTACCCTGCATATAGGTTAAATAAACAGGGTGACAATATACAGCCTTGAAGTTCTCCTTTCCCAGTTTGGAACCAGTCTGTTGTTCCATGTCTGGTTCTAGCTGTTGCCTCTTGTCTTGTATACAGGTTTCTTAGAAAGGAGGTAGTGTGACCTAGTAACCTCAGTCATTAAGAATATTCCACAGTTGTGTTGTGATCTAAAGAAATGTTACATTAAGAAATATAATATGTCTTAAATTGGTATAGCGACTATTAACTAGCAATTACTATAGTTAATACATGATAAATTCTCCTTTCCTTCAAATTTAAAGTAATGAAGTTTTAACTGGAAATATATATGCCTTTTAGTACCTAGCAGAGTGCTCACTAACAGCTTTCAATAAATGCTTATTGAAATGTAACTTTTAAAAATGCATAAATCTATAAAGTTTTGCCTTCACATAATCTCCAGAATCAATAAAAAAAATTTTGCTACCTAATAATCCTTCATTATAAGTACCATTTTAATTTAAATTAGTTATTTATTTGTAGGGAGTGTATATAATTCCAAACAATCAGTATTCCTCTTCCTCACCTTCTTGTTCTTATTCCAGTGTAAGTCAAATAGAGTCCTGAGACAGTAACATCAAATGGCATATTTTTTGGAGTTCAGCACAAAAAGACATTTTGTGATTTTTATAATTTTTCATAAATTCCATTACTAATTAAACTCAGAATCAGTGTGACCAATTTTACTTGAACTATCTCTTTGTGCCTGATCATAGCCAGCCCTTCTGATGTGTGGTATTACACAGTCTCAAATCTTAAATCTTTAACTATAGAAAAGCATATTAAAACTTGTATTTTTAGGATTATAATTATAATACTTTATATTCTGCTAGTACCTTTCATCTAAGGACTTCAAAAAGGCATAGAAGTGTTAATTAAACTTTTGTATGATTTTATTTCCTTTTAGATATATATGAAATGAGATCACAGTATCATTGGATATTACTAGATGTTAGAGTCACTCACATGATTTTAAAGAAAATGCTACTTTTTGGCTATTTTTTCCTTTTCTTAAGTTTGAGTATATAGAAAAGACCTATGATTAACCACTGCAGTACCTTTAAAAAAAAAAAAAAACACCTCATCTTCTTAGATTAAAACTTGTCAAAAGGAAGAGCTATATCTTCAGAAAGTAGGAAAAAAAGAGTATTTCAATCATAAATGCTTTAGTCAGAGTTAATGCAATGTTTTTTTAGTCATTCCTGATATGAACCTCCTTTTTTATACCTCTGTCTTCACTCACACTATGGACCTTTTAAGGACAATTCAATATATCTTAAGTTTAATATATCACTCATATGTGCTTAATAATATTTATTACAAGAAACATTTTTTATTTTCTAGATCATTAGTAATTTAGTATTCAATATGGACAATAGACCGGAGAAGGCGATGGCACCCCACTCCAGTACTCTTGCCTGGAAAATCCCATGGATGGCGGAGCCTGGTAGGCTGAGTCCCTGGGGTCGCTAAGAGGCGGATATGATTGAGCGACTTCACTTTCACTTTTCACTGTCATGCACTGGAGAAGGCAATGGCAACCCACTCCATGTTCTTGCCTGGAGAATCCCAGGGACGGGGGAGCCTGGTGGGCTGCCGTCTATGGGGTCACACAGAGTTGGAGACAACTGAAGCAACTTAGCAGCAGCAGCAGCAGCATGGACAATACACACGAGTTCCCATTCCAGACAATGCCTAACCTGAGCAGCTGGATCTCTTTCAATGGCCCTTCCCATAGAGGAGTGTTTACAAAGATAAAAGAGACACTATTTTTGCCCTGAAAAAGCTGACAGTTTTTTCAGTGAGAACTCCTGAGATGAATCAATTAACATATCACAGTTTCAGTAATTGCATTCGTCTTTGTGTTCCTCATCACAAGAGGAGTCAGCTTGGGCTGCCCATAGTTTGGTTGGCTTTCTGGAAATTCCATTTCATTTATTGATCTTGGAAGATTTAAATAAAAGTGCCTTGTGGAGCTAATAATTTCATGGTACTCACCCTGTGATTTGCTTACCCTAGTTAGTGGTCTTTGTCAATATCTGGAGACAGTGTTCCTTGCCAGAAGACCTACAAACCTTGTAGGTTGATATAGTAAGCAAGTTTATGAAAAAATATTTCAATGTCCGTGCTGGACAATGGCCTTCACCAACACTTTTATTTGGTGAAAGCTCTACTTATACCATAATCATTTTCTAATCCTTGAATTCCTGGTTGACAATATGCATTGCACCCAATTTGAGTAAGCGAGTAGGTGAGTTTTGACAAAGATTGGCAGCTGTATAAATCTGTTGCATCCACAAATTCAACCAATCATGAGTCCCATGATACCATAGTATTTATTATTGAGAAAATCCACATATAAGTGGATTCATGCCTTTCAAACTCCTAGTGTTCAAGGATCAACTGTATATCTTATCTCTTTTGGTCCTGCATGTAGCAAGGAAACTGGAACTTACAAGATCACAAACAGATGATCTGAGTGACTAAACAAATGTAGCAAAGTGGAAAAGCAGCAGAATGAGTGATTAAAGAATGTAGACAAATAAACACTTTGAATCTTGATCTCTGTTACAGAGTTTTGAGTTAATTAAGTGAAAGTTTGCATTAAAGGGCTTATAAGCATATTTGGAACATGATAAATATTTAATGTATATTATTCATATGATGAAATTGGGAGCTCTGAGTTAGAACTAATTTTTCAGCTTTGCCTTTCCAACCAACACATGTCATTATTTGAAATTCACAGCTCTCTTCGCTGTCTCACATATTTTCTCCTTAATGAGGTTGCTGCTGCTGCTGCTGCTGCTATGTACTTCCTTATAAGGTTAGGTACTTCCTTAGAAGAAGGTTAGGTACTTCCTTAGAAGAAGGTTAGGTACTTCCTTAGAAGGAGGAGATGGGAACAATAGAGGATGAGATGGTTAGGTGGCATCACCGACTAGATGGACAAGAGATTGAGCAAGCTCCAGGAGTTGGTGATGGACAGGGAAGCCTGGCATGCTGCAGTCCATAGGGTCACAAAGGGTTGGACACAACTGAGCAACTGGGATGACTGACTTACTTATAAAGAATTTCAGATATCATTTATAACGTTTCACTTAATTGGTAGAAAAATGTGTACTAAACAAAAAATAGGTAAAATTAGAGTAAAATAACTTGTGTAAGTTGCATACTTTGCAGTCTACTGAAGAACATGGAAAATAGCAAAGGTATCATTTTTTTTTTTCAGAAATTTGGATTTGACAAGCACCTCACTATAGATTCTAGTTTGATCAGTTTATAAAACATTTAAGGTAAACTTTTAGAATATTTAACATGTTTTCCAAGGCAGATTTAAATACCTGGCTTTGGGTTTTTCAGCAAAAATGCAAGTAAAACCCTGAGACACATTACTAATGGAACATTTAAATATATAGCTTAGATTTGAGTCCTAGGATATATTCAAAGTTCAGGGACTGAGTGTCTAAAATGTTTCTAAATTACTGGAATAGGTAGTTCAAATCCTCTGGCCTACACCTTCCCAGAGAAAGGTACAAATCTCTATTCAGACAAACTTATTTGCAGAAGTCAGTCTTCAAATAATAGTTGCTCCTATGTATTATTTAATAGCTGCTGGGCATTTAATGCTCATTTTCTCCATTTGTAACAAAAGCCCTACATTGAGGTTATTATTGCCCCCATTTGGCAGATGAGGAAAACAAGACTCTGAGAAGTCATATAGTTTGAGTCGGGTACCATTGCTTTTAACTGCTAAGTGAAAGTCAGAATTTATTTTTTTCTGACATCAAAACTTGTTCTACTTCCCCAGGGTCATTGACATCTCATTCTAGTAATAAACTATCAAAAGCAGTATAAGTTCTTTTCAGAATTAGCCATACCATTTTAAAAAAAGAACAGTTTTGAAGATCATGCTCATTTTTTGCACTCTTTAAAGTCATTCTTTAAACAAAATACTTTAAAATTTAAGAAAATTAACTTTTATCTTTTTTTTGTCATGCTGTGGAGAAGATGTGAGAATAGAGAAGTGGTATACAATTATTTTATCTCATTGTTTGAATTCATTTGTGGCTTTTATCCCAATTTATTGAGGCATAACTAACAAAATCATAAGATAGTTTAAGTGTCCAGTATGATGATTTGATATATGTAGATGTTGTGAAAGAATTCCCACCATCTAGTGAATTAACACATCCATCACTCACATATACTTACCTTTTTTTCCCCTCTGATGAAACAGTTAAGTTCTACTCTTTTGGAAAAATTCAATTGTATAATAAAGTATTGTGAACTGTTGTAGTCACTATATTTTACACATTTTTTAAAGTTAAATGGATGTGATAATTCTAGTGCTCTTAAAAAGTCAGGCATACCAGTTGCTTAATGGGCAGCTTTAATTGGAAAGTTACGGTGTCACTTCTTCACAGCTGCCCCATTCTGTGCAGCAGCATTAAGACAGCCCTCTTAATCCTCAATATGGTTAACAAGGGCCTGCATCTCAGCATGAAAAATAAAATTTTAGATAAACTGACAAAGTCACTTTATGTTTTTTGCAGATTTCCTTTCTCAAAGTTCTCATTACAACCTTTCAGGTCTGTTTTTCTCAGAGATAGCATAGGCTGTGTACTTTGCTTCTCATATTCCCAGAAACACTGCACTTAACTGCAGGCATGGTGGGACTACATTTGAGAAATTTAGAGAAAGACCCTAAGGGTAATGATTCACTTGGTGGAAATGAATTGTGTATCTGGAATGATTCACGTTACTAGCTTGGAGTACAAACACAACTAACTCATTTTTATTTATTCAGTTTATTGCTGGAGCACCCACCTGCCCCCAGTGACAGGAAGTTCCCTTATTTCCCAGAGTCTCCCCCAACCATCCTACTTGGGCAGGAACACTACAGACTTAGTTCAAAGATCGATCCTGCTGTAAGGAGCCAAGAAGAGTGAGAAAACTGGAAAGCGTGACCACTCCACTAATGCTGTCGTTTGGTTCTCTGCCATGTGAGGTTACAGGTGGTTCTGCACATTCTGAGGGCAGGACATTTGTTCATGTTTGCTACAATACTCTTACTGATTCAGCTCATTTCTTCCCATCATCCCAGCAGCATCCCTCTGAGCTCTGAGGGCGCTTCTTTTTTAGATCACACTCACATCATGCTCAGCCTATTAATGAATAAAGAGTTAAAGGCTAGACCAGTGGCCAGCAAAATTCAGTTTATTGGGGAGTAACAGAGGAATTCTTTGCCATAAGAGCCATCAGGGAAGCTTCCCTGGTAGCTCAGCTGGTAAAGAATCAACCTGCAATGCAGGAGACCTAGTTCAATTCTTGGATTGGGAAGATCCCCTGGAGAGGGGATAAGCTACCCACTCCAGTATTCTTCAGCTTCCCCGGTGGTTCAGACAGTAAAGAATCATCCTGCAATATGGGAGACCTGAGTTCAATCCCTGTGTTGGGAAGATCCCCTGGAGGAGAGCATGGCAACCCACTCCAGTTGGACAGAGGAGCCTGGTGGGCCACAGTCCATGGGGTTACAAGGCGCTGGACATGACTGAGCAACTAAACACAGTACATGCTCAGCCTTTTCCCACTAATGCTTAGCACAGTGCCAGGTGGGCTGCTCTGGAGAAGCACCCAGCCCCAAGCTTCCTGAGGTGCAGGAGTAAGTCTTCCCTACCCAGAGATCCTGGTTCATTTCTCCTACATGGGGCCACCTCAGCACATCCCAACAAGGGATCTCCCCAACTCACATAAATGAGAAGGGCCACTGTTGCTAAGCAACAAACACATTTGACATACATACAACTACACCTACACACAACTTTCACTGGCAAGGACTACCTGTTTGCCTTAGATTATCATAATTTGGAGGGTGTTTAGAATCCTCTACAATGAAGCAATATACATTATTAATTTTTCATAAAGAAAAGTCTCCTCCAAGGCTATGGCTATTGAGTGAACCCAAGTAATCACCATTTAGGGCTTGAATACTCATAGCAGGGAAGAGTTAAACAGCCATTTACATCTCCTTCAGAGTCTGATAATTTTACCCAGCATTAGAATTTTTTTTTTTATTTGTAGCACATGTAACTGCAAAGGATTAATATCCAAAATATATGAAGGATGACAATGGTCAAAAAAGAAATAGTGTAGAAGAAAAATGGGCATTTCACACAAAGGAAATCTAAATGGCTAGTAAGTTTTATTAGTAATCTTGGAAATGCACATGAAAACTCTGAGATTCATTTCACATCCACCAAAGGGGTTAAAAAATAGAAACTGGACAAGACCAAGTGCTGACAGGATGTGGGGGAATGGAGATGCTGGTGGGAGAGTAAGGTGTTTCAACTCCTTGTGAAGGAAGTGGCACTCACCCACCAGCCCACACACACCCCTCTTCAAATAGCCCCACTTGTCAGTGGGTCTGTGAGTTGTAGTGCATTCTTTCCACGGCCATCTGCAGGGGACAGGCTAGGCTTTTCCTGGACTTGCCAGTGCAAGCAGTCTGTTGCCCTGAAGAAGGCCCTGTGCCACCAACACCAGTGAATCTCAAAAATCTTCCCAGCCCCACGCACTGGTGGTGGGAGCACTGCGAAAAGTTAGTGCTTCCTCAACCATAATGGGTATGTAATGGTCGGCAGACTGATGTTGGTCCAATAAGCCTGCCCATTGGCAGTCATGGCCCTGGTCCTCCTGCCCAGCCTGAATGAGGCCAACCTGTGAAACAGCACTGGTGACTTTAGACGTGCTGGGACTTCCTGCTGGCTCTCACAGACCACTTGCTGTGGGGCCCCAGCTGCCACGTTGTAAGGGCACCCGAGTTGTCCCATGGGGAGCAGAGGCCCTACCTTTGGCCATACCACATTAAATGTTCAGGCAAGCCTTGCCCAGATCTTACTACAGCCTTAGGAAGGACTAACGGAGAAGGCGATGGCACCCCACTCCAGTACTCTTGCCTGGAAAATCCCATGGACGGAGGAGCCTGGTAGGTTGCAGTCCATAGGGTAGTGAAGAGTTGGACACGACTGAGCGACTTCACTTTCACTTTTCACTTTCATGCATTGGAGAAGGAAATGGCAACCCATTCCAGTGTTCTTGCCTGGAGAATCCCAGGGATGGCGGAGCCTGGCAGGCTGCCATCTATGGGGTCGCACAGAGTCGGACACGACTGAAGCGACTTAGCAGCAGCAGCAGCAGCAGGAAGGACTTAAGGTGGGCCCATCCAGCAAAGCTGTTCCCTGACCCTCAGAAACAGTGTGAGATCATAAATGTCTACTCTTTTTAGTTAGTATCTATGATTTCGAGTGATTTGTTATGTAGCTATTTGTTGTTCAGTCTCTCAGTCATGTCCATGGTACCATAGCACCATAATTCTACATTAAAAAAAATGTTGAATTACACCTACCAATTTGAAAAGATATTGGAAATAGAATTTAAGAAAGGAGCAACATAAAATGTATATCAGCTCCGTTCAGTCACTCAGTTGTATCCAACTCTTTGCGACCCCCTGGACGGAAGCACACCAGGCTTCCCTGTCCATCATCAACTCCCAGAGCTTGCTCAAACTCATGTCTGTCAAGTCGGTGATGCCATCCAACCCTGTCCCCTTCTCCTCCTGTCTTCAATCTTTCCCAGCATCAGGGTCTTTTCTAACAAGTCAGCTCTTTGCATCGGGTAGCTAAAGTATTGGAGCTTCAGCATCCCCAGTGAATATTCAGGATTGATTTCCTGAATATATATAGCTACAGATAATTGAAAAACTTTGTTAAATGCAGAGTCACTAACAATCCACCTCCAAAGGCCTAAAATGCTGCGCTTTAACAAGGCCCAGGTGATACCAGTGGGCAGACCTGTGGGTGGTCCAGGAGGAGGAGGAGGAGGAGTTGGCTCCACCCTCACTACCAGGACAGGCAGCAACACAAAACCGTTTGGCATCTGCAGCCTCCGAGTTGCAGGAGGAGTCAGAGCAGCCAGGCTGTGAGGATGGGTGAGGGCAGCCCAGTAAAGGAGCGGTGACCACTCATGAGGACCAAACCTAACAGGGGAAAGGTGCACAGTGGACTTCTGGAGGAGCTGTCAGTCCCGAGCCGCCCCGTGAGTTCTGTTTCCATTTAATTCAGAGTTTGCTCAGGGGTCTCTGGAAGGGCCTGTGAATTTTGGTTCCATTTAATTCAGAGTTGCTCAATAGGCTCTGGAAGGTTCTGTGACTTCTGGTTCCACTTAATTCTCCATGTCAGCTTATATTCTGGACATATTTATTTTTCTCCCAGTCTGTTAAAAGCTAGGTCGATTACCTTAAATGCACAGTGTTTTCAGAAGAAAATACAATGAATAAACAAGCTAATGAAAACAATTATATGTATTTCATGTATATATTAAATTAGCAAATATTTTGAAACGGACCATCCAACCTGGGGAGGTTACGACTCCTCTCTGAGCTGGGTTAGGTATCCCTCTTTTGGTTCCTGTGTAAACTTGTACCACTGAGCAGCCTTTTTCTTTGAGGTCAATAGACCTCTTTGGTTCCCAGCAAACCAAATTATCCTGAACAAGTTAAACCAAGGGAGTTTACTGACCAAACATCAGGATTTTATAGTGCCAGGGAAAGGACAGGAGAGACAAGCTTGGGAATGGACTGGAACAAAGGCTGTTCCAGAAACCTGGAAGGCAAGGAAAGGAAAAGAAACAAAAAAGTCTTGTAGCTGGAGAATCAGGGCAATGCCTTACTGGAATGAATGTACTCAACCCTTTGTAGATGTTCTATAATTTGTTCAATACTCAAATTCCAGATAGGGAGTGTTCAATTAACTCGTCTTGATATACCTGCCCCCAAACTAAGTAGGGCATATATTATGCCATATATTCATAGGATGCCTGTGTATTTGCTTACCTCCTGCTGGGAGGGATTGGGGGCAGAAGGGGACGACAGAGGATGAGATGGCTGGATGGCATCACTGACTCGATGGACGTGAGTCTGAGTGAACTCCGGGAGTTGGTGATGGACAGGGAGGCCTGGCGTGCTGCGATTCATGGGGTCGCAAAGAGTCGGACACAACTGAGCGACTGAACTGAACACTGTTTATCTCATGAGAATGCAGTAAACCTCTTGAAAGGTATCAGTGACTGTTAGGAAGGAAGAAGGGAAATAAAAAGAAATATTAATTGGTTTGTATGTTCTTTGAGGACCAGTTTTTAAATTTCAAGTTCCTACCATAATGTTGTCACATAGTTGCTGGCAATTAGATGTTTTTGGACTCATACTTTTGTAATAAATTAAATTGCCACATTTTAGTAAATTGCCACATTTTGACCTTATTCTGCTACCCATTCCATGCTTCTGTCTCTTCTTCTCCCTGTGCTAATAAATGATGAAAAGGAAAAAACACATTATACAAATATGTACTTGGAGGGTTTAATAGATGCAAGTTTCAACAGATGCAGTGGGAAATAACGCAAGATGTCTTCTCAGCAGGAGTTAATAGCCTAGCCTGAAAGATAGGAAGGTGCCTTGGATCAATTGACATGATTTAGAATAGAGGCTCATGGCACACAAACTGACGCTATCAACTCTGATCATCAAAATCTAAAAAGAGCCTAACACTTCAACCACTGAATAATTTTACATTTTTTTGACAAATTTAATCAATAAAGTATTGCGCAGAAACGTAAAATATAAATGTATAACCCACAATGCAACATGAAAACCATGTATAATTTATATACATGAAAAATAGAATATAAAAAGTACAGGCACTGTAATTTTAACTGTAAAATATGCCCACATAAAGATATGAGCAAGGAATTTGAGAACCTGGAGAAATAAAAAATAATGCTAAAATAAATTTTATTTTTTATTTCGTTTGATTCAGTAATTATACTAGTATAAAATAAATACAACTTTAAGTTGGGCTGCTTAATCAATTTGCAATTATTTCAACAAAAATAAAGCATGCTAAAATTGCTCTGTTGCCTGTTGATATGACTGACTTCTGTTCCCTAACTTAGCCTATTTGTAGCTAAGGTTTTGTCGTGAAGGTCAGGAGAGATTTGTTTTTCTGTTATTGTTTGCTTCTGCCTCTTCAATGGCACCCCACTCCAGTACTCTTGCCTGGAAAATCCCATGGACCGAGGGCCTGGTAGGCTGCAGACCATGGGGTCGCTAAGAGTTGGACACGACTGAGCGACTTCATTTTCACTTTTCACTTTCCACTTTCATGCATTGGAGAAGGAAATGGCAACCCACTCCAGTGTTCTTGCCTGGAGAATCCCAGGGACGGGGGAGCCTGGTGCGCTGCGGTCTATGAGGTCTCACCAAGTCAGACATGACTGAAGCAACTTAGCAGCAGCAGCTTCAGTTCTCAATAGCTTTATATCCTACAGAGAGGTTTTCAGCCATGGGGTGGGGAGGGGTGTATTGAATGTGAAATAAATACTAGTTCGAATAAATGCTTCTTCGAGGATTTTTCATGCTCTGGCTTTTTACTGCTTCCATCTTTTGTGAGAGTTGTAAATGCTTTAAACGCTTTGTATTTAAACTGAATACTCTTTCCTTTCATCTCTATTTCCGCTGAATTTTCCAAACTATGAAGGTTCCAAAATTTTTTTTTTAAGAGAAGTATCCTTTTGTCACATGACCACTTTTAATACCTTAGTTCAGACCTTTGATATCTCCTCAGGATCTTAAGTAGCCCTTTAACTGGATTTGCCCCGCGGACATCTTTTCCATTCACCTACTTCTCATTAACGGCAGCTGCATCATCTTGGCAGGAACGTAATGACGGTGTGCACACGTGTGTGCGTGCACAGGTGCGCATGGTCAAGTTGCTGCAGTGTTGACGTGAAATATTTAATAGTAAACACACTCTTGGCCAAATACTGGAATCTCCTTCCTCTCAAGTATTATCTTCCCTCTATTATCTACTCCTCTATTAGTAGTAGCCAAATTGTTTGACATACTGTTTCTTGATTGTGATTATAAACCCCGACCTCCCTGTCTTCACTTACATTGTTTTATTTATGCTGTCTCATTGCTGCTATAATCTGTCAAATTTCTTCCTATCGTTCAAAGTCTATCTCAAATAATATCCTTCCAAGATACTTTTTCTTACAATCCCAGAGAGATTTGCTCTCAACCTTTTTGTTCAGCACACAACTCTGCTTGTTCCTCTTTTACAGTATTTAATTTGCTTGGTGTTGGAATCATTTATGTAAGTGAAATCAGATATCATCTCTCTGAAGACAAGGACGACCCATTTCTCCTCAAGGATCCACCATCTGCATCTATGTCAGTCTGCTGACCTGTGTGTTAACTAAGATCAACTCCAAAGTTTGATGTGAAGCTTGATTGGCTTAATTGTTTTCCCGTTTAGAGGTAGAGCAGGTAAAGAACACAAACATGCAGAAGGAAGACAAAAAACAGAGGAGGGAAAAGGGAATAGCAGTGTATCTATTAGTATTCCATAACTAAGTGAATAAGTATAAAGTAAGTATACTTATCAGGTAAGTATAAAGAAAAAGGGATACCTAATTTATTTAGTGCTCAGAGCCAAAGAGGTAAGGTTAGCATATTAACGACTACTTTAGTGAAATGGGTGTCTTATTTGTGGGGGTGTCATAGGACACCCTACCTGCCACTACTTTCCCCCTCAATCCTGAGGTCTCTAACGATTTGTCTTCCTTTTCCCACATGTCAGAGCTCTCCTTTCATGGCATCTTACATTGTAGTCAAAGAGTACAGTTGAATTTATGAAAATAGGTCTTCATCCTATTTTCATAAATACAACTTTAATTGTAATTTAATTACCTCTAAATAGTCTCTTTTTGCTTTAGGTTGAAATAAACTGGAGAACAAGACAATATAGATCATTGCACTCCCTTCTAGTACCTATCAAAATACTTTTCACAGCAAATGTTTAGTATTTATCAAATGAAATTACATATACTTAAAGCTAGAGGGAATGTATATCTCAAGTATAATAAATTGCATACAAACTTGAGAAAATAGATAGTGTAGATTGCCCAGAGTCACTTGATTAGTCAGTAGAGGATTGGTATTAAGACCCCATGTACTCCTTCCCAGTTTGTTATTGTTGCCATCAACTGGCCTCATATTTATTGCTTTGATTCAGAATTTTATTTCCTTTCTGTAATTTCTTAATTTGTTTTTTCTCTTTTATTCCAGTGTCTGAGGATTTCTCAATAGCTAACCAGTACAAAAGTGTCCCTTGTAATGAATGTAACAAATGCTGGTAACATCACAGATAAATTCTTCCAACATACAAGTTTCCAAATATCTTAGAACATAATTGCAATTTTTCTCCTTTGTACTATCTTAGAAAAATAAATGCTTAATTTCAGTGTCTATCCTCATCTATCTCTTAATAGGCAGGGGATTTGGATTTTGTTCTGTCATAGTTAGCTCCATTTGCTATAGTTTTTGTTTGCCAATTGTGCATTTGCTTTTGATTTGCTATATTCTCTAAGGGTTTTTACAGGAACAAAGTCTTCAGAGACTCAATTTAATAAGCCTGTCTTGCAATACAGAACAACAGGAAGCATAGGTTCAAATTCAACCAAGACTTGTCAGTTAATCATTGCAGAGGCTAGATCCCTCTATTGGCTTTATTTACATTCACTTCTTTTTAATTCCAGAAAATAAATCACTGTAAGAAAAATAAGAGATGCCATGCCCTGTTTAAGCCATTTCAAGCAAATAAGCTGCTAGCCTCAGTTATAGGGATCCTTGGCACATATCCTTTTTAATACATATTTGATTCAACAAAAATAAATTTCCAGATGGGATACTTGCATTGAAACCAAAGATGTACATATAAAATAGTTTTTAAATTTCCAAATGGTAGATCAGAGGTCTAGTCTGATCTGAGAGCTACTTTTACTCAATTTGATGACACCAAAAATAGCAAAATTAATATAAATATTACTCCTTGCACCCTCATGGGACCCATGCACTTATTGTTAACATATAGACATTTTGGTTGAAAGAAAGGAAGGCTGAGAAAAGAACAGGAAGGGAGCAAGCTAATCTTAAGCTTACCTACTTTGGGCAATGTATGTTATGAGAAGACATCATATATTGTATTCACTCTAATCTTTGAGCAACCCTTTAAAATAAACATTATTTTATCTACTTTACAGAAAAAGACTCAGAACAGCTGTCAGATAAAGATAATTTCCCAAGTTCAGACAGCCAATAAGTCGTACAGAAATCTGAATCTGGGATATGCAAACTCTTTTTCAGCTATATCGTGACTTTCAGAAATAGGCCAGGAATTAACTCACATTTGTTTTGTACCTTCTATGCATTCCCCAAATATGTGCTGCACCTAATATCTTTGATCCCTTGTCAACATTTTAAGAATAAGTATCACTATACTCATTTTTACAAAAAGGAAAGAAACCAGTAGAGATTGTCTGTATTTCCCCAATACCCCAATCCATAAACAAGGAATAGTTTGTGATAATGTTTTCTACACTCCAAAACATAAAAAGAACCTGAAGGAATGAGAAAATAAGGAGAAAAAACATTGACTTTTCCATGAATCATTTTCTTGTTTCTTTCTTAATCTAAAGCTTGCTAAGTTATTTTGATATTGGATATTTCTTGTGTTTTCAGTATTCAAATGTAGAAGATGGTAGCTGGATTTTTTTTTTTTTTTAGTTTGTTTTAATGTCAAATTTTGTAGTTAGTAATCTCAATGTTTGTTATTGGTGCTTAATTTCACTATCCTAGGCAATACAATGCTAAAGGTGAAACCCCAATACTTGGTCACCTGATGCGAAGAACTGACTCATTTGAAAAGACCCTAATGCTGGGAAAGATTGAAGACAGGAGGAAAAGGGGATGGCAGAGGATGAGATGGTTGGATGGCCTCACTGACTCAATAGACATGAGTTTGAGTAAACTCTGGGAGTTGGTGATGGACAGGGAAGCCTTGCATGCTGCGGTCCATGGGGTCGCGAAGAGTTGGACATAACTGAGCGACTGAATTGAACTGAGACAATACAAACTTTTAGGAATCCATAAGTATTGCTAGATTAGTATGTTTAGTATGTTATTTAACTTACTCATTACAACTAGTACTAGACACAGTTGGGACACATCAGATCAAAACCTGTTTTCTCCCTGTGGGTTAGTCACTCAGTCCTGACCTACTTTTTGCGATGCCATGGACTGTAGCCTGCAAGGCTCCTCTATCCATGTAATTGTCCAGTCAAGAATACTGGAGTCGGTTTCCATGCCCTCCTCCAAGGGATCTTCCCAACCCAGGGATTGAACCCATGTCTCCTGCATTGCAGGCAGATTTTTCACTGCTGATTATTTGGAAACATACCAGTATAACACTCCTCCCATCATAAATTGTGTGCTATTTTTCATGCAAAGAGGTAAGAAATTAGAGGGATTGCCTTACCTACATAGATTTGGTGTTATCTTGCATGACTTTGCTGCTAGATTATCACATTTTGGCAGATGGTAGATTATTGTCGGAAAGCAGAGAAATAAACAGATTATTGGATAGTATTGATGGATTTGTATGTAAGTGAGATGATGCTTAATCATTTTAATAAAGATGAATTTGTGGTTCATCCCATTTCATAATCTACAGACCCAGCTGTGTTCCTCCCTCAGTCTTTTGTGTAATTAAATGGGCAAACCGCATATTGAAGCAGCTGAATTTGTGCATAATTTTCTGATGAAACAGCATATTTTATTACCTAATTTCTAAAGGCAGATACTTTTTCTAATCAGGCTGAATTTTTAACTAATCAAGATAAGTATTTTGAAGATCTGTGCCTGTTTTTTCACTGTATTCTCATTTAATTCTTAAGCTCACCATTTTCATTTCTTGTTTCCTTTAATTAGAAAGTAGTTTCTCCATAAATTTAATCAATTACCCACTGTATCTGGATACATATATATCTATTGCGTTCCTTGGTATTATACACACAAGAATGTTTAAGTGGGAGACAAATTTAGACTTAGTTACTTTGAAGTCATGTGATTATGTTCCATGGTGGAGAAGCAGAGGAAATAGCAGGATAGAAAGCATGCTTATAACCTTTTAACTCCAAAGAATTTATTAGCCTTGGGGATTTGTCCTTTAAACTGATCATTAAAAGACAGTCATTAGCCATGGGACCACATTAGAAAGAGCTGAGCAAAGTTTTGGAAAATGTGAACCTTCAGGGTATCATAGGAGAAGAACAAACTGAGTTTATTGCATTTAGTGCACCTTATGGGGACTGAGCAATGGTGTTCTTGGATAAAAAGTTCTAAATGTAGACAAACTGAATTATGAAGTCATGTTATCCTATAGTAAAATGGGAGGTCATAATTTTGGTCAAAAAGTTATTACTTTTTGTCTTGTTTTGATTTAATTTTGTGTATTACATAACCGGATAAAATCTCTGGTTTAGAAAAATGTCTTTACAGGCTGACTATGGCTAGATAGCATATTAAAAAGCAGAGATATTACTTTGTCAGCAAAGGTCTGTCTAGTCAAGGCTATGGTTTTTCCAGTGGTCATGTATGGATGTGAGAGCTGGACTGTGAAGAAAGCTGAGCACCGAAGAATTGATGCTTTTGAACTGTGGTGTTGGAGAAGTCTTGCAAGTCCCTTGGACTGTAAGGCGATCCAATCAGTCCATCCTAAAGGAGACCAGTCCTGGGTGTTCATTGGAAGGACTGATGCTAAAGCTGAAACTCCAATACTTTGGCCACCTCATGTGAAGAGTTGACTCATTGGAAAAGACTCTGATGCTGGCAGGGGTTGGGGGCAGGAGGAGAATGGGATGACAGAAATTGACATGGCTGGATGGCATCACCAACTCAATGCACATGAGTTTGGGTGAACTCCAGGAGTTGGTAATGAACAGGGAGTCCTGGTGTGTTAAGATTCATGGGGTTGCAAAAAGTCAGGCACGACTGAGAGACTGAACTGACTGGACTGGATGGATAGATTAAAGAGAGGGTTTAATGTAACAGTTTGGGAGTGAAATGCTGGGAGCTAACCTAAGACTTTCAAAAGTGAGAGGAGAAGCAGAATCTAAAATAAACATTGGCTGACAGCACATTAATATCTAATCTTCCCCAATCTCAACCCACGGAGAAGGCAATGGCATCCCACTCCAGTACTCTTGCCTGGAAAATCCCATGGACGGAGGACCCTGGTGGACTGCAGTCCATGAGGTCGCTAAGAGTCAGACACGACTGAGCGACCTCACTTTCACTTTTCACTTTCATGCATTGGAGAAGGAAATGGCAACCCACTCCAGTGTTCTTGCCTGGAGAATCCTAGGGACGGGGGAGCCTGGTGGTCTGCCATCTATGGGGTCGCACAGAGTTGGACTGAAGTGACTTAGCAGCAGCAGCAGCAATCTCAACCCATCCTCAAATCATTAGAACTCTCTAGAAGATTCAAGCTGCATTTGTGAAGCTGCCCCCAAAACCTGTAGCATGACTGAAGGTCATCCAATTTGGAGGCAGCCAAAGAGAACTCCAGACTTCCCTGGTGGTGGCTCAGTGGTAAAGAACCACCCGCCAGTGCGGGAGACTAGGATTTGATCCCTGGATCAGGAAAACCCCCTGGAGGAGGGCCTGGCAACCCACTCCAGTATTCTTGCCTGGGAAATCCCATGGACAGAGGAGACTGGTGGGCTACAGCCATGGAGTCACAAAGCCAGATACGACTCAGTGACTAAACAACAACAGCAGCAAGAGAGAACTCCAGAGAACAGAGCACAATGCGTATAGGGAGGGCTTGCTAACACACCCGCAGGACCTGAGAGATGAGTGACATTATAATTAAAATGACTTTATACCAATGAACTTGGTCTCATCTATCCAGAGCCAGAGAATAGATGCAGTAGCTCAGGGTATTAAAATTAGTTTCATAAAATTGTTTACAGCTTTGCCCACTGAAGGACAGCCTTCTGTAATTGCCAACAACGTTCATGTTCTACCTTTAAGAGAAAGCTTTCATTTTAGAGTAATGTGATAGCAAATCTGTAGGCACAAATTAAACTGAATAAATTATTTTGGGGGTTGTTTTTCTTTCTCCCTGTTTTTTGCTCAGAGGGTTTAATGGGAAAACATAAAATAGACTGTCTCCTGTCTTGTGATAAATGAACATTAAAATGATAAGAGTACATGATACATTCCTTTTCCTAATCTTTTGTAGTGTATAAAAGTTGGTGGGGGAGAAAATTGGAGGAAAACATAGGTTGGAGAATACATGAAGCTTCATGTATACATATTTGGGCTTCCCTGGTAGCTCAGTGCTGAAGAATCCACTTGCCAAGGTAGGAGACCCAGATCTGATCCCTGGGTTGGGAAGATCCCCTGGAGAGGGAATTGGCAACCCATTCCAGTTTTCTTGGCTGGGAAATCCCATGGACAGAGGAGTCTGGTGGGCTACAGACCATGGGTTTGCAAGAGAGTCAGACATGACTTAGTGACTAAACAACAACACATGAAAAGAAAGAGGTTTTACTTGGAAAAGGAATTTTGTATTTTTATTCATTTAGTTATAAAACAGAACTTAAAATGAGTTCAGTAACTGAACCCTGAAACTATAACTCCAATAATTTGAGTATTCAGTGAACTCAAACTCTGACAAATTTAGTCAAGTTTCGTTTTGTTAATGGGGAAAGGAGAGCTGCCTTGACAAGTCCATGCCATTTCCAGACTGAATCTGCTCATGATAGAGGAAGGGGGAAAAAAGTCTAAAAATGTGGAGTGTCAGAAATCCTTCAGTGAGCCTGAATAATTTCCAGTGACTGAGTTTTTGAGCAATAAATTATGTAATTACCTCTATAGATTCCTGTTTGGGGCTATACGTAATCCCAACATAGAAAAAGAACTATGAAAATTCATGTGCATTTAGGCACATTTCTGAAGTGATATTTACAATGCAATGAAATGGAATAGCTATTAATAATAGTAAAAAAGCTGCTTCTTAGCCTGTAAATATATTTATGGATTTTCCTGCTCTAGCCATCTGTTTATTCCCCATTTCAACTAATCCCATCACTATTGCTTATGCTCTCTCCTCTCCCAACAAGTCTGCAGTTTTCGTTTTCTGTGTTGTCTTTGTCTTGTTTTGGTATTAGGGTTATGGTGGCCTCATAGAGTGAGTTTGGAAGTGTTCCTTCCTCTGTAATTTTTTGAAAGAATTTTAGAAGGATAGGCATTAGCTCTTCTCTAAATATTCGATAGAATTCTCCTGTGAAGCCATCTGTGAAGCCATAAAAAAAAAAAGATTTTTTTTTTTTTTATCACAGCTTCAATTTCAGTGCTTGTAATTGGGTTGTTCATAATTTCTATTTCTTCCTGGTTCAGTCTTGGAAGATTGAACTTTTCTAAGAATCTGTCCATTTCTTCCAGGTTATCGATTTTATTGCCATACAGGTGTTCATAATAGTCTTTTATAATCCTTTGTATTTCTGCATTGTCTATTGTAAACTTTACTTTTTCATTTCTAATTTTGTTGATTTGATTCTTCTCTCTTTTTTTCTTGATGAGTCTGGCTAGAAGTTTGTCAATTTTGCTTATCTTCTCAAAGAATCAGCTTTTACTTTTATTAATCTTTACTAATGCTTTTTTCATTTCTTTTGCATTTATTTCTGCTTGGATCATTATGATTTCTTTCCTTCTACTAATTTTGGGTTTTTTTGGTCTTATTCCAGTGGTTTTAGGTGTAAAGTTAGGTTTTATGTTCAATGTCTTTCTTGTTTCTTTAGGTAGGATTGTATTGCTATAAATTTCCCTCTTAAAACTGCTTTTGCTGCATCCCTTAGGTTTTGAGTTGTGTTTTCATTATCATTTGTTTCTAGAAATTTTTATTTCCCTTTTGATTTCTTCAGTAACCTGTTGGTTATTTAGAAACATGTTGTTTAATCTGCATGTGTTTCTGTTTCTTACAGTTTTTTTTTTTCTTGTAATTGATATCTATTCTCATAGTCTTGTGGTTGGAAAAGATATTTGATATGATTTCAATTTTCTTAAATTTACTGAGGTTTGATTTGTGACCCAAGATGTGGTCTATCCTGGAGAATGTCCCATGTGCACTTGAGAAGAAGGTGTGTTCTGCTGCATTTGGGTGGAATGTCCTGAAGATATCAATGAGATCCATCTCATCTAATGTATCATTTAAGACTTGTGTTTCCTTATTAATTTTCCGTTTTGATCATCTGTCCATTGGTGTGAGTGGGGTATTAAAAGTCTCCTATTATTGTGTTGCTGTCAATTTCTCCTTTTATGTCTGTTAGTGTTTGTCTTATATATTGAGGTGCTCCTATGCTGGATGCAAAGATATTTACAATTGTTATGTCTTCCTCTTGGACTGATCCCTTGATCATTATGTACTGTCCTTCCTTATCTCTTGTAATCTTCTTTATTTTAAAGTCTATTTTTTTCTGATATGAGGATTGCTATTCCAGCTTTCTTTTGCTTCCCATTTGCATGGAATATATTTTTCCATCCTCTCACTTTCAGTCTATATGTGTCTTGAGGTCTGAAGTGGGTTTCTTGTAGACAGCATATATACGGGTCTTGTTTTTGTATTCATTCAGCCAGTCTGTGTCTTTTGGCTGGAGCATTTAATCCATTTACATTCAAAGTAATTATTGATATATAATTATTATTTTCTTAATTGTTTGGGGTTGATTTTATAGCTCTTTTTTCTTCTATTTCTTGACTGTATAAGTCCCTTTAACATTTGTTGTAAAGCTGGTTTGGAGGTCCTGAATTCTCTTAACTTTTGTTTGTCTGAAAAGCTTTTTATTTCTGCATCAAATTTGAATGAGATCCTTGCTGAGTACAGTAATCTTGATTGTAGATTTTTCCCTTTCAGTACTTTAGATATATCCTGCCATTCCCTTCTGGCAGACTTTCTCCTGAAATCAACTGTTAAGCATATGGTGTTTCCCTTGTATGTTACTTGTTCCTTCTCCCTTGCTACTTTTAATATTCTTTCTTTGTGTTTAGTCTTTGTTAGTTTGATTAGTATATGTCTTGGTGTGTTTCTCCTTGGGTTTCTCCTGTATGGGACTCTTCGCACCTCTTGGATTTGATTGACTATTTCCTTTTCCGTGTTGGGGACTTGCAGGGACTCTGGCAGCATCAAGTGTGCAGGGACACAGACTGGCTCTACCACAGGAGTTATGGCCCTATCAGTGTCTTTTTTGAGCCTCTTATAGCTGGCAATCAGAAGGCTTCTTTGGTCAGTCTTTCTCCGTAGCTCTGCCCATTCAGGCACTTACAGGGCTCCCTTGCCTGGGGTTCTTCTCTCTCTCAGTGCTTCAGACACATAGAGGGGCCCCCCTGGATGGGGTTCTACTCTGTAGTTCAGCACATCACTCACTTAAAGGAGCAGCACCCTGGGTGGGGTCCTGCTCTGTAGTTCAGTGTGTCAGGCATTTGATGGGCCAGCCCCTCTGATATTCATCTGCCGATGCTGGTGTGTGGGGGAGGGAGGCTTTGGTGAAGGCTCCACCCCCTACCTGTGACTCAGCAGTATCTCCTTGCTTCCATGGCTGCCCAGCTTTCCTCCACAGGCATTTCCCACCACAGTCTCCTCCCTCACACCCCCTCAATCCATCTCTCCACAGTCAGCAGCAGTCCTCACCCTGGGACTGCTCCACAATCCCTAAACTCCAGCTCCCAGCTGCTTTGCCTTCCAGGAGACTGCATCCCTGTCCAGGGTATGTATGGCTGCAGCAAGGACTTTCTGATTCTCATTCCATTTAGGCTGCTACAGATCAGCTGTTTCACTCTCATCCTTCAGTGTTTCTCCTCTGGCTCAGACAATTGCCCTGATGTGGGGATTAGACCCCTGCTTCAATTCCCCCACCCACTGAGGGCAAGTCCAGTCCTCCTAACACTCCTATTTTTCCCCCTAGTTCCTTGTCCTACTGAGTTTTGCATGGTTCTATATATTCTTTTCCGCTGGTCAGGTACTCCTGTCTGTTCTCAGCTTGTGTTCTGCAAGCACTTCTGTGTCTGAAGGTTTATTCCCGATGTATCCACGGAGAAAGATGTACTCCATGTCTACCTGCTCCTCCACCATCTTGTTCTCTCCATGTATGTAGTTTTCACCATACAAGTCCGATAAATCTGTTGTCCAACTGACAGCTAATTACTTCATTTGGGACTATATAAATGGTATTATATTTTTTAATGTTAGTGGCCACACATTTAGTGCTACTCTGAACTCTAAATACAATTTATATGAGATATATGTACATTTTATTCTCCAGACAAACTCACTTGATTCATTTTTAAATGTTTTAAGTTTGAGTTTTCTACATAGAAACTCATGCTGACTGCAATTAGGGACAGTACTGTTTCAAACTGTACCCGTTTTATTTCATTGTCTTGACTTACTGTGCTGGCTAGAACTTGCAACATTCTAGTAACTACTACTACTACTAAGTCGCTTCAGTCGTGTCCGACTCTGTGCGACCCCATAGACGGCAGCCCACCAGGCTCCACCATCCCTGGGATTCTCCAGGCAAGAACACTGGAGTGGGTTGCCATTTCCTTCTCCAATGCATGAAAGTGAAAAGTGAGAGTGAAGTCGCTCAGTCTTGTCCGACTCTTCACGGCCCCATGGACTGCAGCCCACCAGGCTCCTCTGTCCATGGGAATTTGCTCTTGCATTTCCTAATCTTGGGCTTCCCTGGTGGCTCAGAGGGTAGAGTATCTGCCTGCAATATAGGAGACCTGGGTTCAGTCTCTGGCTCAGGACCATCTCCTGGAGAAGGGAATGGCAACCCACCCTTATCAGCATCCCCCACCAGATTGGTACGTTCACCCTTGGCATTGTACATTCTATGGGTCTGGCCAGTGTATTAGGCTTGAGGGCCACTGCCAGTTCAGTATTTTTGCCTGAAAAATCCCATGGACAGAGGAGCCTGGAGGGCTACAGTCCATGGAATCACAAAGAGTCCAACACGACCAAATGACTAACACACATACACCCCTAATCTTAGGGAGAAAGCGCTCACTTTTAAGTATAATGTTACCTGTTAGAGTTCTGTGTGTGTATGTGTGTGTTCTTCATAAAGTTGAGAAGGTTTCCTTCTATTACTAATTTTATGATGGTTATTTTTTATTAAAAATTTTTAGAGCAGTTTAATGTTCACAGCAAAATTGAAAGTAAGATGTGGAGATTTCCCCATGCACCTCCTGTCCTCACATGCATAGCCTGCACCCTTATCAACATCCCCCACCAGAGTGGTATGTTCACTCTTGGCATTGTACATTCTATGGGGCTGGCCTATGTATTGGGTTTTGGGGCCACTGACAGTTCAGTTTTCTGCTATTTTGACCTAGAGTGCAGCTGAGGTTTCCATTCAAACCCTATTGACACTATTTGCAGATAAAATTGTTTCCATAGAGGAAATGCTGTTCCTTGGGTAACTTCTCAAGCCAAGTTCTATTCATACTATGACAAGACTGTTTTTTTGTTTTTTGTTTTTTTTTAAACTGTAATATAGGAAAAGGGGCAATTCTCTTTGATTTCAGCATTTGCAGTCATCTGGTTTATTTTCTGTGGTTCTTCTTCTGCCAAGGTAGGGTGAATGCTATTTTAATGTGAGCAAGGTGCAGAGAACTCCATCAAGGATTCACTTCCACTTTGTATTCCTGTAAAGTGAAAGTCCATTTCTATAATAACTACAAGGCTGATAAGATAGTTAAAGCATGATACTTGCAAGTTATAATTATTTGAGGCTTATCTCTTCCTTTCTCCCTGAGAAACATTGAACATTTCAAGAACACTATTTCACTAAGTTTTCATTAAGTCTGAGAAGCTCACACACTCAGAAACAGACAAAGATATTTTTATCAGTAAGATCAAGGTATTAGACAAGGTTTTTATTGATATCCAGTCATCAGTCATTTTCTTTAATTTTCAGATTTAATGAACAGTGTTTGATTGATCAAAGAATTTTATCATTGTAATTATCTATGTTTAAATTAATGAAGGAACCACACTGCAGCATACTCTAACGTGTCTTTTTCATAACTGGGATTTCAAGAGATGTGTTACCTGTGAATTCCTTATAGCATCCTGGGAAGTCAATACTATATTATTCCTTATAGAGGAGGAAATAATTACAAAGATGTTGTAGAAGTTGTCCATCATTACACTTGCAGTAAGATGATGAACTGGGACTCTGACCTGGTAATACGTTGCTGGACTTTGTGTGTTTAATCAATATCTCCTACTGTCTGCAAAAAAAAGTTAGAGCCCTGTCTTTACACAGCGTACATTCTGGTGGAAGAGATAGCCATTAAACAACATAGCATGCAATTAAACATCTAATTAGAAACAGTGGTAACTACTACCAAGAAAAGCATTAAGATTTTAGCACTAAGAGCTCAGAACTTGTCTGAGTTGTCTCATTTCACTGAGGAAAAGGGATTTGAGTTAAAGCTTAACTAACATTCTATGTAGATTTTCAAAACCTCCAAAGTGAAATTTTATAATTTTTCAGATACTACTTTAAAATATTTGAAAGTAATATTCTGGAATTCAAATAAAAATAATTTTGGAAATGTGATGGGTAGAGAATGAAAGCATCATTTGAGACAAATTTCTTTGCTTCTTAGTCTGTGCAAGCTAAGACTTCTAAGGTTGATTGGGTTAGTTGCTTTTTAAACTTGATTTATTCCATTAAGCATAAAACAGTCTGTCTCTGTCTTTCTCTCTCTCACTCTCTACACCATACCTCTAGAGTATGTGTGCACATCAGAAGACCAATTTACTATGGCTGGAATGGTTTCTATGTACCATAACAGCATCAAAACAAATGAAAATTATGTGGGCATGTGTTTTCCCCTTGATCTATCATAGATCAAACCTAACTGCTTAATTCCTTTGGCTACATCATCCTTCTCTATGCCATTTAGACACAGTAGTGTCTTGAGAAGAACAGGTAATGCAGTGCACATATCCCAAACAAGGCCCATTCTCCACCACACAGGAACAGTAAAGTGTGCTCCTGGTTACACAATGAGATCTCTAGATTCCATGTGTAGTATCTCTACCAAGACAGAGAAGAAAGAGCTAGAACATGTGCTCGTTTTTCTCCCTAATTCTAACTGGTCTTTAATACTATTATCATGTAAAATACAACTATTAGAAGAATGTTTCATCTGCATTATCCTAGTAACATGTTTAGCAGCTTGGTCCTGTTCAAGTTTAAAGAATAGAAGAAAACTGGAGTTCTACCTCTGTCCAGGCTCTACTCTTATCCCTCCTTAAGAGAGCACCACATCTAAGATGATAAACATCCATCCTATGAATTTCAGCTCATCTCCCCTTAGGCTATTTCAATAATAATCCCAAGCACTACAAGGATATTTGAGCAGAAACTCCCCAGAGCTCCTCAGTTCAGTTCAGTTCAGTCGCTCAGTTGTGTCTGACTCTTTGCAACCCCTTGACTCTGTAAACTAGTAACATCCATATTGCCCAGTTGTCAAGTGGTTCTATTCCTGGATAAGTCAAACAATGTAGACTCTTCATTCAGGAACCATAGGGCATGTTATTTTGAGAGTAATAGAAGTGTAGGGGAGATGTTGGTAAATGAAGGGGTGATTAATACACCAGCACACTTGTAAGATATACTCTTAATTCCTGAAATTTATGTGGATAAGGATACTTGCTTTTATGAGTTTAAATAAAATTTACTTACTGGATTTGGGTCCATCCATTGAACTATGCACATGGTTATGTTAAAGCCTGGGAGTGTTTGAAAAATTGAGTTTGAAAGAAATTTTTATTTTAAATTTTTGCTCCGGTAGTGCAGACTGTACTTTTATTCCTTCCCCTTACTTAAGTGAGAATAACTTTGCATGTCCAGGAAAGCAAATTAGGTAATCATGAATATGATGAACTCTAGACTCCTTGAAAAATGAATTTTCTAAAAATTTAACCTCCTGCTAGTAAATTGAGAGGCTCATTTGTGTTTTCAGATTAATTTGAATACACAGAGTAAGGGATTGAAGAATTGATTGCAGTTTAGGGAAATCAGAACTCTCGCTTCCTCTTGAGAGGCAGAACAGCTTTTCGATGGGCACTTAGCACATGCCTTCTGACCTCACAGTATTATTTTCTTCTTTCATTATCACTTCATCAGGAGGGTAAACATTCCAAGGGTTTTTGGTGTTTGAGTTCCTTAATAAATTTCATGCCTTTCGAGAATGCATCTGTTTAATTCTTTGAGATCTCATCTATTGGCTGAAAATCTTCAATCCCACTTGTATTTGTATTTACATAAATATATGATGCCTCCTTCCATGAGCGCATATTACTCTGTATAGTCCCATTGTGGGCATTTTCATAGCTTTGTGTTTCTATATTTGTTTGTGGTTTCTTGCATTTGGGTACATTCATGTTTGTTAGCATATACATTGAGCACATGCATGTGCCTATATATGTTGATCCCCGTCATATGCGGTAACTCATATCCATGCATGTGTCTATGTCTAATGACATCCAGCAAAATGTAAGAGTATGTGTGGAATACGTTTTGGGTTGCTTGCTGTGATTTTATTTTATTTTTTAACTGTTCATAGGATTATATACACAAGAACTCTAAAACCACAACATATTAAGATACTAAAAGCATTAGATACTATTCTTGTGTGAAGTCAGGGACCCAAGATAGTAATGCTGGCTCTTCACAGTTACCAAAGCTACTGTTTGATGTAGACATCAATACCTGCCTCATCCACAGGCTTGGTTTATGTCCATCTTCATGTCTGCTCATTTAGCCATAGTTGAACCCAGACTAAGGAGTTACATTGGAGCCATTCATGGGATGCCCAAAGAGTAGATTAATTCCAATAGGGCTGCATATACATAGAACCCTAAAGGAATTTTATATATTATCCTGTTCTATCCAAGGTGTTTTTAAATTGGATGTAAATGAAGGAAACAAATGTGTCACATGATACACAATATGCCTATTCTAGAAAAAGAATGTGCATTATTAGAGAAATCATAACTTAGCTAATATGGGGACAAATATCTCATTTGTCCCCAGTAACAATAGGTGGGATGTTCTTATGATTGGTACTAGTGTTGGCTATTTCTGAGCACGGACTATTTTTTTTAAAGTTTAAAAATTTCAATGTATTTTTGAAAAGTGTGTTTATGAGTAAAAACAGTGTTTATTTTTGTTTAAAACAATACATAAAAACTTTGCCTGTTCTCTGTGTATTGTATTTGAAATTTCAGTCAGTGATGGTCAAATATATACCAATAACTTGAAGAATAAAATGCTAATTCTTCCCTGGTGTCACCCACCAAAAGTTTCTTTGCTTTTATCTAAGACCTAGTGTATATTGTTTAGTTGTCACAGAGAATCTCCAGATTACAAGTAGGAAACCAAGTCATTTATTTCTCTCCCTCTTATTATCTGACACCTCCAGTTGTTCCCTAAGATGTGCATAAATAGTGGAAGTGAACAGTGGAACCTCAGAAGGTTGATCTATTTTGTCTTTGTCCTGGGTTTGAGGTATGTGGTGGAGGCTTTTATTAGAGGGCTGCAGAGACCTTCCTAAACATGGTTTTCTATTTGCTGTCTTGTAATAAACTGCTCAGAATTTATCCAATCTCCTTATCTATAGCTGAGAGTATTGGTTGATCAGTCGAGTCTGACTCTTGGCGATCCCATGGACTGTAGCCTCTGTTCATGGAATTCTCCAGGCAAGAATACAGGAGTGGGTTGCCATTCCCTTCTCCAGGGAGATATTCCCAACTCAGGGATCAAATCCAGGTCTCCTGCATTGCAGGCAGTTCTTTACCATCTAAACCACCAACAGTCTCAGTCATCTAATTGCTACTACCCTACATGGAAATATTCAAACATGTAGAGGGCATATGTATATATTAGAAGTGGTACTGCATAATTGTTAAAAACAAAGGCTTTGGATATGAACTTCTTGGGGATTCCAAATTCAACTATTCAAAAACTGAGTAATCATAGGAATATTTTTTATCTATTATATGCCTTGTTTTTATCATTTTAAAATTGAAAGTAATAAGAATGCCTATATAATTATAGTAGGCATCCATTTTAATATCATATATTAAAAACAAAATACCTGGATTGTAATAAGCCTTCTTTAAATGTTAGTTATTAGCATATACACAATGTATTTAACAGTTTGCATGTGTTCATGCACATGTCCATATATTAAAAATGATCATATGTACATATGTATAAAATCCTCTGAATATACACAACCTTTCATACACTGAACATGTTCAGCAAATACTGGTGTGAATGTAGAGGGCAGCCATTGTAATTTTCTCACATCTAAAAGAATATTGCTGCTTTTAATTACTTAATTAAATTAAAATTAATTAATCAAAATTAATCAAATTAATTAAAAATACACAGAATTACTCGATAGTTCTGTATTATGCTTATAGTTGGTAAGATTCCTAAGTCACAAATATTGTGATTATCCTTGTTAAAACCCTAGAAGTGTGGTATCAAGTGACTATTTATTTGCTTTGTCACATAATATTTATTTACATAATTTTCTCTGTCCTTGTTGTAAACCACTAAGTCCTATATAGTCTATGTAATTTTGTTTATTTATATTGCAAAATGGAATTTTGTTCTTTTTAAAATTATTTTTTAGATTTTTTCCTTATGTTAATAAGGAATATTGATAACCCTTAAATAAATATGTCATATATTTATTTCCCATAACTAAGAGAGATATTATTTTAATGAAAAATCTTAGTCTGTAATTGCAATGAGAAAGTTTTCCTTTTTTTAAATTAAGTGCCTATGTAGTATGTTGAAATTGTAATTTCAATTTGATGTTTCTTATACAAAGGGTACAAACGTATGCATTTCAGATCATCTCTTTGCTTCCCTAGTTTTAAAATTCTTCCAAAGATCTCAAAGCGGTAATACCTGAGCTATTTAAAACATTGATATAGCATTAATCAAAACAACCACAATTCATATTCTATGGTAGAAAGAATTCAGCTCACACTTATGCATTTTGAATTGTGATTTTCTTATGCAGGAAACTGAAACATTACCTTTTCTTTTCAATATTTTAATACTACTTCAAGCTCTAAAGCCTCTGCATGAACCTTTAATCCTCTCCCTCCTTTTTCTTTTTTTCAAAAGAGCACATGTAAATAGATTTATGTGAATGGAATTTTTCTTTTACTGAATTCTCCTTGGAATGGTTGGACTTAATAAAACTTAAAAACCTCTTAAAATAAAACAACAAAATTCTGTAAAGCAATTATCCTTCAATAAAAAAATAAATTAATTTAAAAAACTTCCTACTTCTTGAGCTACTCTAGTAGTTTCCTGTATTATCTCTTCTGCTTCCACCCCACCCCTATAAATTATTCTCTGCACAGTTCCCATGACAATTCTTTAAAACCTAAATCAGGTCATGACATTCCTCTCCTTAAGTGTTCCAGTAGCTTCCATTCTCACTGGAATGGAAATTTGATTCAAAACATATTTTAACATAAAAGATTTTTACCCTGACCTAGGAGGCTCTCCGTTCTGTCAACGTTTCTTGGCCTCATTTCATTCCATTCTACTCATGGCTTATCCTGCTCAAATCACACTGGCCTTCTTTCTGTTTCTTTGATTTGCTAGCAAACATCTGCCCCAGAACCCTTGCTTTTACTTTTCTCCCTTCCTCAATTATTTTTACTCTCAATGTTTTCTTTAAATTTTTTTTTATTAAAGTATAATTGATTTCCAATGTTGTGTTAGTTTCTTCTATACAGCAAAGTGAATCATTTATACATATTCATATATTCACTTTTAGATTCTTTTCCCATATAGGTTATAATAGAGTATTGAGTAGAGTTCCCTGTGCTGTATAGGAGGTCTTTATTTGTTATGTATTTTATATATAGTAGTATGTATTTGTGGAGAAGGCAATGGCACCCCACTCCAGTACTCTTGCCTGGAAAATCCCATGGACAGAGGAGCCTGGTAGGCTGCAGTCCATGGGCTTGCTAAGAGTTGGACATGACTGAGTGACTTCACTTTCACTTTTCAGTTTCATGCATTGGAGAAGGAAATGGCAACCCACTCCAGTGTTCTTGCCTGGAGAATCCCAGGGACGGGGGAGCCTGGTGGGCTGCCGTCTGTGGGGTTGCACAGAGTCGGACACGACTGAAGTGACTTAACAGCAGCAGCAGTATATATTTGTCAATCCCGATCTCCCAATTTATCCCTCACCCCCTCCCTGTGTCCTCTCCACCCCCTTGAAACCTTAAGTTTGTTTTCTACATCTATGACTCTCAGTGTTTATTCTTACTCCTCATGTTCATTCCAGTTTCTACTCAAATAACTCTTTATAAGAGATTTTTTTTTACAGATCTTTTCTTATCCAAAAGAGTACCACTAACCCCAGCATTTGCTTTTAGCATATGTTACACTATTATCTTATTTTTTGTCTTTATTGTAATAACATACTGACTATATACATATATATAGGAGAAGGAAATGACAACCCACTCCGGTATTCTTGTCTGGAAAATCCCATGGACAGAGGAGCCTGGTCAGCTACAGTCCATGGGATCGCAAACAGTCAGACATGACTGAGCAACTTCTCTTTTTTTCTTTCTACACACACACACCCCCACACACACACCCACACCCACCCCTAAACAAATATATATATATATATATATATATATATATAAATACATATTATATATATTATGCATGTACATGAACACATGTGCAACTCTTACATAGTAATCACCTTGCCTGACTGATTAAATTTTCAGATTGACAAAAGCATATAAAAAAAAGTTGTGTCATTTGTGAGATAACTGTTCTTGGAAAGACGTGCTTGAAAGATTGGCCACTGGCCAGCATCTGGGCACTTGTTTTTCAAGAGGGTTCCCACAATTTCTTAATTAGGTTAGAGTGGCTCTATGCTGAAACAGTTTGTGCAAACAATAAGGTTTATGCTGAACACATGCTTTCCTTCTGGGAGTCTGGAATTTTGTTACATGGTAAGCAAAAGTTTTTCATGTGAGTACCCCTTAACGTACATCCTGGCACCGAGTCTCTAATGCATTTCCCTGGTAGATACCACTACATGTATTTTCTTAGTCCATCAATGAATGAATTAAGTACATTCTGTGTGATTCCATGCGAGAGAACTCTTAGGATTCTAGGATTCTTGTACACTTGTGCTTGGTTTCCTCAGGACTTCTCCCTGCATGTACTTTTCTTTTTCGGGTTTTATGTTCTTTCACAGTAATAAACCATAGTCATAAACACAACTATATGCTATGTCCCATGATCCCTCTAGTGAACCACCAAACCCGTGGGTAGTCTTGGGGATCTATGACACAGCAACTTAATGGCATTTCCTCTTCCATTCTGAATATAAAAGCTACCAGTGGCATTATCAATGGGATAATACTGATAAACATTATAATAATAATAATCTAATATCTGTCTTACAGATAGCTAAAATGATAGCTCCTAGGAAATAGCGTCTTTTAAAATATTCAATTATTTTTTTCACTGTTTTAAGTTTGGAACTTTGAATTTTTTATGTACAGTATAAAGAGTTTTGATGTGACACAGGGTTTTGAGCATTACAGGAGTTTCTGAATGTTTTCTTGAAAGAGAATAGTGGGTACTATATGTAGGTTTGACTGTGAAAAAAAGTATCAGAAATGGAAGCATACTGCAAAAGTTAAAAGTTTACTTCCAACAAGTTTGGAGAGGAAACCTCACTGATTATAATGGTATTAATAAAATGACGAATGGCAGCTGATTGTTAAGCTGTTACACAACCTGCACTTGAGCCATTTCTTGAATATATTAGTGTAGGCCTCTGATCCTTCTGTATCTAAAAGGGAGATAAGAAAGTGCAACTAGGCAGGAACTTGCTAGAAAAGCTGCTACTTTGTACATCTTAAGCATTCTAAAGGTGACTATTATTCTAACATCAGAAAGTACTCTTGTGAAGAAACATGTCTGTGATCTGAGTTGAGATATGGGACTAAATCTTTAGTAAAGGGATAAATACTAAAGGAAAAAATGCAAATCATAGCATTTGACTTTCTTCTTCTTAAGTGTCCTATTCCTTAAGTCCAAGCTCATCATCTAGTTTCCTATCCCTCTCCTCTGCTCCAGGGGGGCTCCAGTGTCACTAGCCTTGATGTTTCTTGATTACTTCACATCACTTCTGCTTGGGGCCCCAGGACTCGGAAATCCTCCTGCCAGATAGGGTCCTCCTCCATTCATTCATGTCTCTTCTCACCCCTCCAGTGAGACTTCACTCTCTCCTGTGCTTCTCAGTCTCCTTTCCCTGTATCATTTTGTTCACAAGGCCCCCATTCTCTACCCCCTTGGACTCATGAATAGATGGCTGCAGTGTTGGAAAGGGAAAATAATGGATTTTACAGAAAACGTGGAGAATTGTATTTCCAATATATGAGTCTTTGTAAACTTATTCTCTAATTCAGACTTGTACTGGGGCTTTTTACTGCAATGTGCACTGGATCACAGAATCCTATAAAAGCTCTAAGCAATGTTTCTGAGTCAAATTGTCTCTTTTTAATTGTAAGTTCACCAGGAATTCAAAGGATTACAATAAATATGTATGAGACTAGGGAGTCCTAACAAGAAAAACATCAAAACCACCATTAAAAACAAACAAACAAACAAACAAAAAAACGAAACACTGTGACCAGAATTCTATAATCATTGACATCTGCAATTGGTTGCCTCTTTATTTTATGTCTTAAAAACTGTGTTATGACTTTTAATATATTACCTTACAGAATTCTTATAAT
Organism: Bos grunniens; assembly: GCF_055505025.1. Taxonomy (NCBI): domain Eukaryota; kingdom Metazoa; phylum Chordata; class Mammalia; order Artiodactyla; family Bovidae; genus Bos; species Bos grunniens. The sequence goes on from NC_141193.1 coordinate 31,500,248, forward strand.
AATTTTATTTCCCTTTAGGGAGCCTATGACTCAGTACCTCATCTAACCCAGTGTCATGGTTAGTGACACAAGTAAGATACAATCCCAGATCTCTAAGTCCAGTCTTAATGTTCTGCCTCTCCACTCATTACTATATGCCAGTCTAAATACCCTTTATGTGATTTACAAGTAGCATAACTACAGATGTGACATGGCTGGATGTTTTCTCACTGATAAAGACCTGTTTATTGTAGCAGAATGCTATTTCTAGAAACTATACCAACTCAGCAGAGATGATACTCTTCTGCATAAAATTTATGCAAGTCACAGTGTGTGGCTAAAGTTAATGCAAGCTATATTTTGTTCGTAGGATATAATAACCTTAATTTCATTGAACTTGGTTTGATGGGGCAAATGATGCTCAATCCACGATTACCATTCCCTGTTGATCTGAGATCTGACAACGTCTTAATAATCTCCCTGTCTCTCTCTAAAGAGATTATAAGTCATGCAAATGCAAAGATCATTTAAACTGACATTGTATCACGATGAGCTTCATAGCAGGGGAGAACCCAAGATTTATTTTGTTGTTTGAGACTAGTTGTTTCACTTTTCAACACTAATCTAGCAGAAGAAGCATTTTCTATCTTTTTAATTTTATTTCTGTCTTGAGATGACTTCATGAGCAATATTGGAAATATAATTTGTCTTCCAAGATAACAGTATATTTCTTGAAAGTGACTCCAGTTTAGGGAGGACAATTGAGACACTATCTAATTGACATCCTGTCTTTGCATATGTTCAACACTGCCCTGTGAGAGTAGAGAGACTGCTAGTTCTAGTAACAAGGGGATTGGTATTATCTGATTTAGTTGTTAATGAAAAAATGTTAAACATAGCATATTTTTTACATATAACTTTCCTTGGGTGTTTTTAATATTATTATCCTTTGTTGTTACTCCTAAATGAATAGGAATGTTGCAAGCTTAATATGTCATCTTTCTCCATGAGTTTATATTTGGCACTTTGCCTAAGTATTCCTTGATCGTATACCTGTATTGGAAAGCAGATATTTAAAATAAATCATTGAGTAATAGTCTCAAGTGTTACAAAAGAGACAAATTTAATAATCATTCTCCACCTCTAGAGTGACAAAGTTGCATTCAATTTTGAGATGTTTTCTATTTCATAAACTGGTCAAGGATTTTTTTAATTCATCTTTGATAGTTTTTCTTTCCCCTGTATTTTTACACCATTAAGCTTCATCAAATTAATCTTAACAAAATTTCACAATTCTGTCCTCAAATGCATTCCTACATGTTACTACCATCTGTCATTGCTTTTTCTGAACTACTGCGCCAACTTAAAACTAGCCCCTCAGTATTGCAAAATCTTTGATCCCTGACCTACACACTCTGTATTCCACAATCCTGCTGGAGATGTATTTCTGAAATAAGCTCATCAAATCTCATGTTTGCATCGTAATATATAATACAACTAATTTTAGATGAGATTTTGTTTCGTTAAAGTATAAACAGAAGCAGTTCTGTGTTTAGAAAACTCCTTTTATCTCTCCTACTTAATTTTAACCTACTCTGCTATTTTTGCCTGGAAAATCCCATGGACAAAGGAGCCTGGCAGGTTACAATTCATGCAGTCACAAAGAGTCAAACACAACTGAGTAACTGAGCACACATGAGATATTTTTATTATCTTTCTAAATAGGATCAGTATTTGTTTTAATACAAAGGATATATTTTAAGTTATTCAGTATGGGATAATTCTGATACATCATAAAATGGAAGAATGCACAACAACTAAGCTGTATGGCTTCCTGGAGCACATTTTAAGCATCCCTGTAACTTCAGTCATTGTATTTACTGCAACAGTTAGCTATTGCAAAACAACCAAGCAGAAAAATCTCAGTGGCATGTGACAAGTGTACATTCCCTGTGTGTTTGTGGATAAGTGGATGAGTTCTATGCTTCAAGTATCAGGTTCCACTGAGTTTACATCCTTACTTTGCTTAAGCACCGATCCACATCATATGGATTCATTTTGAGGCCCAAGCTCAAAGTTAGTTAGTTCAGTTGCTCAGTCGTGTCCGACTCTTTGCGACCCCATGAACTGCAGCAGGCCAGGCCTACCTGTCCAGCACCAACTCCCAGAGTTCACTCAAACCCATGTCCATTGAGTTGGTGATGCCCTTCAGCCATCTCATCCTCTTTCGTCCCCTTCCCCTCCTGCCCCCAATCCCTCCCAGCATCAGAGTCTTTTCCAATGAGTCAACTCTTCGCATGAGGTGGCCAAAGTCCTGGAGTTTCAGCTTTAGCATCAGTCCTTCCAATGAACACCCAGGACTCATCTGCTTTAGGACGGACTGTTTGGATCTCCTTGCAGTCCAAGGGACTCTCAAGAGTCTTCTCCAACACCACAGTTCAAAAGCACCTGTTCTTCAGCACTCAACTTTCTTTATAGTCCAACTCTCACATCCATACATAACTACTGGAAAAACCATAGCTTTAACTACACAAACCTTCATTGGCAAAGTAATGTCTCTGCTTTTGAATATGCTGTCTAGGTTGGTCATGTATTTCCTTTCAAGGAGAAAGCCTCTTTTACTTTCATGGCTGCAGTCACCATCTGCAGTGACTTTGGAGTCCAAAAAAATAGTCTTTCACTATTTCCATTGCTTCCCCATCTATTTGCCATGAAGTGATGGGGCCAGATGCCATGATCTGTTTTATGAATGTTGAGTTTTATGCCAAGTTTTTCACTCTCCTCTTTCACTTTCATCAAGAGGCTCTTTAGTTTTGCCTTCACTTTTTGCCATAAGGATGGTGTCATCTGCCTATCTGAGATTTTGCTATTCCTCCAGGCAATCTTAATTCCAGTTTGTGCTTCATCCAGCCCAGCATTTTGCATGATGTACTCTGAATGTAAGTTAAATAAGCAGAGTGACAATATACAGCCTTGACATACTCCTTTCCTGATTTGGAACCAGTCTGTTGTTCCATGTCCAATTCTAACTGTTGCTTCTTGACCCGCATACAGATTTCTCAGGAGGTAGGTCAGGTGGTCTGGTATTCCCATCTCTTGAAGAATTTTCCACAGTTTGTTGTGATCCACACAGTCAAAGGCTTCAGTGTAGTCAATAAAGCAGAAGTAGATGTAAGCAATTGTGAGGCCATATTACTTAGAATACTTATTAAATCTGTATAAAGTTTGTTTGGCTATATCTTTATTATAACATATATCAGAAACACAGTAGTATATTATATATTAACACACACAGAATAGTAGACATAACACTTACACAGACTTCAAATATAATTAGCATATTAATATGTAGTGTTTTAAAATGATTAATGCATAGAAAGTGTGTGTAAAGTACAAGGCGACAGTCATGACCCTGCAGTGATGTGGAAAAAGTTCAAAGATGAATTAAAGTACACTTTATAGTGTAAATGGGCATCTGTGCTGTTTCTCTTTGCTTTGTACCGTGATTCTTGGAGCTGATTCAACTAAAGCAAGAAGCCAAACTGGAAATGGAGTTGTCCTGTACCTCCTAGGTTAAAGTGCTGCATTGAGTGAAAAATGGAGAGCTGATATCAGTTTTGGACAGGTAGGGTAAATTAAACGTGCACTTTTTATATCTGTCTACTTCATAATTCAGTTTTAAAATGTTTATACAAAAACTATTTTTAAAATGTAATTATATCTTTGTTTACCTTTTTAATATACTACTTGATAGTGTACAGATGTTATATCGCTTGATATTATACAGTTAGAATATTTGATAAAAGTAACTTAGTAGAGATAAATATTTTTAAAGTTCTACTTTGGAAAGTCATATTTATTTGAGGATATTTCCCTCCAATACATTTTCCTCTTCAGTAAATGGTTTTTAAAATCCTGTGAAGTGATAGTATCCATTGAAGAAAACACAATTGAAAGGGGCACACCAGCAGGAAAATCTGTTGCACCTAGTAATACACAAGATGACAAGCTCAGTTGTTCTCATGTCCTAAAAGATTTTCCAAAAAAAATGTTTTCCCTAGGTGCAATACATCTAGAATGACTGCTTCTCTCTCTTGAGGTATATTTTTTGCTTCAAAAGTCTTAAGTCAGTTCACAGAAAGGTGAGAATTATTTCACATTAGAAAGTCATGAAGTGATTGAATTTTACAACCAAAAGTAACCTCCTTTATATCTATTAGCCAACTTCATTGTATAAGCAGTAATGGGACAACTGGTCTATAAGTTCTTTTTTTTAATATAAATTTATTTATTTTAATTGGAGGCTAATTACTTTACAATATTGTGTTGATTTTGCCATACATCAACATAAATCCACCACGGGTATACCTGTGTTCCCTGTCCTGACCCCCCCCCCACCCAAACTTCCTCCCTGTACCATCCCTCTGGGTCATCCCAGTGCACCAGCCCCAAGCATCCTGTATCATGCATCAAACCTGGACTGGCGATTTGTTTTATATATGATATTATACATGTTTCAATGCCATTCTCCCAAATCATTCCATCTTCTCCCTCTCCCACAGAGTCCAAAAGACTGTTCTATACATCTGTGTCTCTTTTGCTGTCTCGCATACAGGGTTATCGTTACCCTCTTTCTAAATTCCATATATATGCATTAGTATACTGTATTGGTGTTTTTCTTTCTGGCTTACTTCACTCTGTATAATAGGCTCCAGTTTCATCCACCTCATTAGAATTGATTCAAATGTATTCTTTTTAATGGCTGAGTAATACTCCATTGTGTATATGTACCACCGCTTTCTTATCCATTCATCTGCTGATGGGCATCTAGGTTGCTTCCATGTCCTGGCTATTATAAACAGTGCTGCGATGAACATTGGGGTACATGTGTCTCTTTCAATTCTGGTTTCCTCAGTGTATATGCCCAGTAGTGGGATTGCTGGGTCATAAGGCAGTTCTATTTCCAGTTTTTTAAGGAATCTCCACACTGTTCTCCATAGTGGCTGTACTAGTTTGCATTCCCACAAACAGTGTAAGAGGGTTCCCTTTTCTCCACACCCTCTCAAGCATTTATTGCTTGTAGACTTTTGGATAGCAGACATTCTGACTGGTGTGAAATGGTACCTCATAGTGGTTTTGATTTGCATTTCTCTGATAATGAGTGATGTTGAGCATCTTTTCATGTGTTTGTTAGCCATCTGTATGTCTTCTTTGGAGAAATGTCTGTTTAGTTCTTTGGCCCATTTTTTGATTGGGTCATTTATTTTTCTGGAATTGAGCTGTAGGAGTTGCTTGTATATTTTTGAGATTAGTTGTTTGTCAGTTGCTTCATTTACTATTATTTTCTCCCATTCTGAAGGCTGTCTTTTCACCTTGCTTATAGTTTCCTTTGTTGTGCAGAAACTTGTAATTTTACTTAGGTCCCATTTGTTTATTTCAAATATGAGTGTGATAGCATGGGTGGAAGGTTGGAAAGAGAACTCTATGGAAGTTAAGATAAATTGTTTTTGTTTACCCCCTCAATTAATTTATACACTGTTAAGTGATAACACTGTCAATGAAGCACTTCCAAAGTCCTAGGGAATTTTCTGGAGCTTTACAGACAGATCCCACCATGATTGACAGTGTTTTGATATTAATAGGTGATAGATGTGATATTAGCCCCCATTCCTTGAATTTGTTTTTTGAATAACCTTCCTGGGCCCTTCCTGGGTTGTGATGTTAAGTTCCAAAAACCCTTCTGGCACCCACTGTACAAGCAAGAGTTCAAGTCTGCTGTCATACTTTAGAGCTAAAGTAGCTCTTTGTTTCACTTTTATCTGTAGAAAAATTGATAGTATGAATCTGAAGATCTTTTTAAAAAGAAACATAATTGCTTGATAAAGTAAAGTTTAGGCTGTAAAGACACATTTTGCGTGTTTTTGTTTTTGTTTTAAATAGACTCCCTCATCAAAACCAGTCTGTGGCTAATGCAAGCCTCTTGCATGTAACTTTCCCTTTGATCTCTTCCATTTCCAACAAGCTATCTATTTGTTTTCACTGAGTGCATCCCCCTGTGCTGTCTGCTGGAATCTACTCACATGGTCTGGTCAAAGCTATGATTATTATCTGAAGACATCTCTCAGGTTAGCCAAGGCAGGATTTCTGGGAACTCACTAAGACACTGGAATTCAGTTCTGGTCAGAGAGGTAATGAATGTAGTTGACTTCAGGCCATTCACAGCACAGTTGTTTGATTCTTTCATGTTGAACCCAATCCAAAGGCTATAAAAATGAGAGAACCTTGTGACCTTGCCAGAAGTAAGGTTACTTACAGTTTCTCTGATCTGGAAAAGATTATAGTTAATACCATGATTTGGGGAAGCCATTACTCCTCCTTATATAGTTTATCTTTTCTGACTAGCTGCCTACTTGATCTCTGGGTCTATCTGTGTCTGCTTTTATACACACACACACACACACACACACACACACACACACATTTTATATATATATAATTTTCTATCTCTATCATGCCCCTTGTAAGTGAATTTGCCTTTTCTTTTTAATTTAAAGCTACTTTAGTGCCAAAGTTTTCATCCAAGAGGTAATGTAACTTTTACAGATGTAATATGAATTGTCATTGGGTCACTGAGTCATTGTCAATTTAAAGAGTATGATTTCAATGTCTGATTAAAATGTCATGTAACGGAAAGTGATTATATAAATAAAAATTTCATCTACAGCAAAGATTAAAATCTACAGCAAAGATTAAAATCACTTCTTTCTGGTAAATTTCAATGTAGGTGTAGATTAAACAGAGGCTAAGGGGGAAAAAATTGTAAGAAAGGAAGAGAATGTTCAGGGGAATGTTACGGGTATATGTAGCAGTCACATTCCTGGCAGAAAACAGATGGCACACTCAAAGGTTTTAACTGAAGAGGACTTAATGAAGAGTTATTTACTGTAACTAAGGTATCTAACAGGCAATATGTAGTCCCCAGAGCCTGGGAACATCAATAAGTTGTTACCACGTGTATACAGAGAGAAACAAGAGGAAAGAAGAGGTAATGGGGGGTTAATGAATCCCAGAGAGAGCTTACAGGCATGAGAAAGGGTACCCCATAGGACATTGTCCCTTAGATGTTAGTAAAATCATGCCTGTGTTCTTGCTAAAAATGTTCCTACCTTGGTGAATAAACCTCCACATCCACTGACTGCAGAGTAATAGGTATAGGAAACACATTTTTTCCTAAAAGTGAGCTATCAGGTAAAATACTGAAATAGGCCACATTCCCCTCTACCTTTTGGTTTCTTGACCCTTTTATAGGGAAAAGAACACCAAACAGAGGCTGCTAGTTTAATATTTAGATCACATCCTATGGGACACCACCTAAAATTCTAGGATTTTTCCGTCCCCTTACTAAAAGTAATGATATATGCTGTTTTGCCATTTGATAAAGTCAGCTTCTCTAAGTGATGTGGCATGTAGCAAGATCAGTTTTTTCGGTGTCTGAACCTAGTATCATATTTCACGGTACAATGAATTCCTAAATCAAACCAATATTTAATGGAACATACATGTGTATGATGTATCATGTGACTGTACCCATGAAATTAAAAGATGCTTGCTCCTTGGAAGAAAAACTATGACCAACCTAGACAGCATATTAAAAAGCAGAGACATTACTTTACCAAAAAGGTCTGTTTAGTCAAAGCTATGGTTTTTTCAGTGGTCATGTATGAATGTGAGAGTTGGACTATAAAGAAAGCTGAGCACTGAAGAATTGATGCTTTTGAACTGTGGTGTTGGAGAAGACTCTTGAGAGTCTCTTGGACTTCAAGGAGATCCAACCAGTCAATCCTAAAGGAAATCAGTCCTGAATATTCATTGGAAGGATCGATGCTGAAGCTGAAACTCCAACATTTGGCCACCTGATGTGAGGAACTGACTCATTTGAAAAGACCCTGATTCTGGGAAAGATTGAAAGCAGGAGAAAGGGATGACAGAGGATGAGATGGTTGGATGGCATCACTGACATGAGGGACATGAGTTTGAGTAAACTCTGGGAGTTGGTGATGGACAGGGAGGCCTGGTATGCTGCAGTCCATGGGGTCACAAAGAGTCACACATGCCTGAGCGACTGAACTGATATGTATGAATATGCATTTTATAAGTCCAAAAATTGTATTGCTGGTGAATGCTTTTGTGTAGGCAAGAACAAAATTTTATCTAGAATAAACGTCTATTTTTTTGAGGCAACTTTGCTGTCATTTTCCTTCTCATATGTAATGTAATCAACCTACATCTTGGTCATGGGTTGGTCTCCTGGAGTAATAGAACCATAGCAGTAGCTCAGCACTGCTCAGCACTGACATTAGCATTTGGGGCACTCAGAAGTGGTAACATCAGGGCAGTCTTGGTGAAATTACAAAGTTGTTGTTTTGTGCATTAATACACACCATTCTTGCCACCACTTTGTACCTGGAATCATTGAGTAAACCCAGGATTCTGGGAAAGAGACAAAACAACTTCAAAAGAATGGGTTATCTTTTTCTTTGATTACAAAGAAATTGAAGGATGACAGTAAGTATTTGTGTTAGATACAGGTATCTTCATGTTTCTGATTGTGACAAGAGATTTAACCTTACATTCTATTCCAAGACTTTTAAACTCTTTCCAATCTCTGTAACCATCTAGGCAACCTATGACACACTGTGTCTTAATAAGTATTAATCTATACTTTTGCCCATCTCTAACACTGGAGGAGACAACAGATGTACTGCCTGTAGTTTCGCTAACTGGGAGAATTTTTCTTTACCAATGTCTTTCAGAAAATCCCTAAGAGAGGCTAAAATGCAGGGCCATCTTTTCCCAGTTGGATGTTAACACATGACATTTACCCATCTGCAAATCAGGCCAGAGTTTTTCTTCTTTATCAATGGATCATAGGGTATTTCCTATGAAGCCACTGGATTATACTGAGGGAGAGATAACCAATTAGCAGGAATTGTGCAGGAGAGTCTCAGTCAGCTTTTCATTCAATTTCCTTACATCTGCAACACAATTTTTGTTGTTGCTCAGTCGCTAAGTGGTGTCCGACTCTTGTGACCCCATGGACTGCAGCATGCCAGGCTTCCCTGTCCTTCACTATCTCCCAGGGTTTGCTCAAACTCATGTTCATTGAGTTGATGATGCCATCCAACCATCTCATTCTCTGTTTGCCTCTTCTCCTCCTTCCCTCAATCTTTCCCAGCATCAGGGTCTTTTCCAATGAGCGGGCTCTTCACATCAGGTCTCCAAAGTACTGGAGTTTCAGCTTCAGCATCAGTCCTTCCAATGAATATTCAGGGTTGATTTAGGATTGACTCGATTGATCTTCTGTCCAAGGAACTCTCAAGAGTCTTCTCCAACACCACAGTTTGAAATCATCAATTCTTCGGTGCTCAGCCTTCTTTATGGTCCAACTCTCACATACGTACGTGACTACTGACTGGAAAAATCCTAGCTTTGACTATACAGACCTTTGTTGGCAAAATTATGTCTCCATTTTTTAATACACTCTCTAGGTTGGTCATAGCTTATCTTCCAAGGAGCAAAGGTCTTTTAATTTCATGGCTGCAGTCACCATCTGCAGTGATTTTGGAGCCCAAGAAAATAAAGTCTCTCAACTGTTTCCATTTCTTCCCCATCTGTTTGCCATGAAGTTATGGGACCAGATGCCATGATCTTAGTTTTTTGAATGTTGAGTTTTAAGCTGGGTTTTTTCACTCTCTTTTTCACCTTCATCAAGAGTTCCTCTTTACTTTCTACTTTAGAGTGCCATTAATCCTTGTTTTATTTTTATATTTTTTCTGTCATAACAAACTGCAACTGTACACATCCCATTTTTCATCTGCTAAATCAGGCAACTCAGTTTGTGAAATCCATCTCAGTTTCCACAGTCACTTAGTGTCCCACAAGTCACTGATAGGTCTTTACAAGGACTGAGAAGCAATCTGACACAAAAAGACAGCGTTGCCTTACTTCAAAATCCTAGGCAAGTCCACTCTGATTCTTTTACTCAGATGTTTCAAAGGCTTCATATACCTTTCCTAACTGCCAGGGATGCCTCAGCTATCACTGTATCCTAACATCTAGGTGGCTTGCCAGCTAGCATTATATAACTTTCTCTTTTTTTGAGCCCCATGCAAGACTGTCAGCCTTATGATTTCTCTGGTAAATGAATTGGGACATAGTTTCAGAACATGATATCTGGATCAGAGTGTAAGTGAGCAGAGCTAGCTGTGGAAAATAAAAATACAGATCCCCAGTATCTCTCTCCTCTCTTCCTATGATCAATGAACTGTTACTACAAATAACTTGGTTTAACTAAAATCAGTGTGAGCGTACAAGCTAGAGGTGAAATTCTTTCAAAGTGGGGAGAATACTACATTAGCTTCCCTGGTAGCTCAGATGGTAAAGAATCCACCTGCAATGCAGGAGGTCTGGGTTCAATTCCCTCAGCTGGGAAGATTCCCTGGAGAAGGGAATGGTAACCCACTCCAGTATTTTTGCCTGGAGAATTGCATGGACAGAGGAGCCTTGTGAGCTATAGTCTATGTCGCAAAGAGCCAGACTCAACTGAGTGACTCACACACACATGGTGTTCATGTTGCTTTTTCATCTTCATATGTGCAACATACAGCAAGTGAATAGAACATACCTTTACAGTGTTGCTGAAAAAATAATTGAAAAATATTAGTGGAATATTGACTCTGTGTTTATATTTCAGCATGATCTAGTTAGGGGCTGAGATCCAAACCTAGCTTTTCAGCACAGGTAAAAGTTGGAAAACAAGAGTTCTCAATATAAGAATTGGGGTCGGAGAAAAAGAATAATGATTGTAAATAAAGTTATTGAAGAATTAAAGAATTAGAATATTCTTATTTCCTGTTTTGTGATAAAAATTACTTGCTGTTATTCTACTCTTTTTTTCTAATCAATACAGAGAAATCTTTTCACTATGAAGTACAAACTAATTTTGGAGTTAAAGTACATTAACCTGGCTTATACCATTACAACTATACCAGTTGTTTACTAACAAAATCCATTTTCATTTGTTGTACCCATTTAATTTGGTACCAGTTCTTTTCTTTTTTTTTTTCTTGTCAATTATTTATTTTTTTTTCTTTTTTTTTAAATTTTATTTTATTTTTAAACTTTACATAATTGTATTAGTTTTGCCAAACATCAAAATGAATCCACCACAGGTATACATGTGTTCCCCAGTACCAGTTCTTTTCTACTTGTTAAATATTTGAATACCATCCCTGTGCATAAGTATTGGAGAAGGCAATGGCACTCCACTCCAGTACTCTTGCCTGGAAAATTCCATGGACAGAGGAGCCTGGTAGGCGCAGTCCATGGGGTCGCTAGGAGTCGGACACGACTGAGAGACTTCACTTTCGCTTTTCACTTTCATGCATTGGAGAAGGAAATGGCAACCCACTCCAGTGTTCTTGCCTGGAGAATCCCAGGGACAGGGGAGCCTGGTGGGCTGCTGTCTCTGGGGTCACACAGAGTCGGACACGACTGAAGTGACTTAGCAGCAGTAGCAGCAGTGCATAAGTATAATAATACCTGACATTCTCAATTCTCTTTTATGGATAACCTTGCAGAAGTTTCCCTATGCAGTTGTATAATAAATTCTTACACTATCTCCACCTCTTTATACAATTATTAAGAGAAGGATGGGTTAGTTAACAATCTCCTCTCTCTTTCTCACATGATACCAAAGCCTGTTGTCACATAGGTTAGGTTTTTGTTAAAGCAACATTCCCTTTTTGTTACTGATAGCTGTATCAGGTATGATTCTGTACAGCAGTCCACACAAACTCCTTGACTTTAAAGCAACAATTTATCCTAGTTATCACAGTTGTATGCCTGCTAAGATGTTCGCTAACACAGGTGGGGCTTGCCCGAATGACTCTGTCTCTGGCTGCATTTTTAGCTGTAAGTTTCATTCAGATATGCTCAGGATGAATTTATTCTGGATCCAGATTGAAGGGGGCATTGCTAACCAGAGGAAAATTTACTTTTTCATGGATACAGGAGAGTTGCAGAAAATAAGTTCCACCCCAAAAGCATACGTTAAGCCTCTGCTGGTCTCACATCTGCTAACATCTCATTGCCGACACAAGATATATGACCAACCCAACTGGTAAAATAATTTTTCCATGGAGTAGGGGAGGGAGAGTGAATATGTTGAAGAATAATCTACCAAAACCCCCAAGTCTAGATAGATAGATTTTTCTGTCTATAAAAGCAGTTAGAAATTTTGTATACCTGTGGTGGATTCATTTCTATATTTGGCAAAACCAATACAATATTGTAAAGTTTAAAAATAAAATAAAATTTTTTAAAAATAAATTAAAAAAAAGAAATTTCATTACTTTCTATAACATACTGGGAAATATAGCTTTCACCCTCTCCACAGTAACTTCATACTAGAGTTCATCAGTCGATTTCATTGTTTTCTAAGCTGCCAACATTAGTTCTGTCTTACACAGATGTTAGCTTTGTTCCCCACCAGATCAGAATTCACTTCAGAGATTTAGGATTTCTTTGCTTCAATTTTATTTGCTAAGGCTTTCAGAAGAAAATATCTACTGCTGTACCTTTCATCTATATTTCCTGGATTTTTGTTAAACTCCAGCTTTCTCTCTTATTGTTTTTCCAAACAGAAACTTAAGCATCTCTTTTATAATCTGAGTATATGGTGAAGTGCATTATATTTCCTATTTATAAATATCATTTATTAGCTAACTTTGAGGCTAATTTCCCAGTATCTAACCATAGAAATGGCTGCCCTAGTGGCTCAGACAGTAAAGAATCAGCCTGTAATATGGAAGACCTGGGCTCAGTCCCTGGGTTGAAAAGATCCCCTGGAGAAGGGCACGGCAACCCACTCCAGTATTCTTGCCTGGAGAATCCCGTGGACAGAGGAGCCTGGCTGGCTACAGTCCATGGGGCAGAAAGAGTCGGACATGACTGAGCGACTAGGCACAGCACAGCCGCCTCTGTCTAAGTTAGCTCCGTGGTGACAGAGACTGTGACTCATCATTTGCCACTATATGCCGTGTCTGGCCGTGTCTGCCATGTAGTAGACCATCACTGGGCTTCCCAGGTGGTGCTAGTGGTGAAGGATTTGCCTGTGAATGCAGAAAACATTCCTGCTAATACCAGAAACAGGTTCCATAATTCATAATGCAAGAGACTCAGCTTCCATCCCTGGGTTGGGAAGATCCCCTGGAATAGGAAATGGCAAACTGCTCCAGTATTCTTGCCTGGAGAATTCCATGGCCAGAGAAGACTGGCAGGCTAACAGTCCAAGTGGTTGTGAAGAGTCAGACACAGTTCAGCACGCACAGCAAATAATCATTAAATACATATTTAGTAAATGAGTGACCTCATGCTTAAAATATTCCAGTCAGCAATGGAAATTATATTTACAATGTACTTCTTGTGTGCCAGGTATTTTTCATTCTATTTACTTTATGTTTTTATTATTTTACTTTGTATAATTTATAGTGCTGATGCATGTATATATTTATATTACATATTGTTTAAATAAATTAAAATTTTGATAAACTAATTTAAAAACTGATAAAAATGACTTTGTTAAAGTCACAGCCCTTGCAAGTAGCAGAACTATGTAGGCATGATTATTTCAAGTTTTATAACACTTATAACCTAAGGGAGAAATATCAGTAACCTCAGATATGTAGATGACACCACCCTTATGGCAGAAAGTGAAGAGGAACTAAAAAGTCTCTTGATGAAAGTGAAAGAGGAGAGTGAAAAAGTTGGCTTAACACTCAACATTCAGAAAACGAAGATCATGGCATCTGGTCCCATCACTTCATGGGAAATAGATGGGGAAACAGTGGAAACAATGTCAGACTTTATTTTTTGGGCTCCAAAATCACTGCAGATGGTGATTGAAGCCATGAAATTAAGAGACACTCCTTGGAAGGAAAGTTATGACCAACCTAGATAGCATATTCAAAAGCAGAGACATTACTTTGCCAACAAAGGTTCGTCTAGTCAAGGCTATGGTTTTTCCAGTGGTCATATATGAATGTGAGAGTTGGACTGTGAAGAAGGCTGAGCACCGAAGAATTGATGCTTTTGAACTGTGGTGTTGGAGAAGATGCTTAAGAGTCCCTTGGACTGCAAGGAGATCCAACCAGTCCATTCTAAAGGAGATCAGTCCTGGGTGCTCTTTGGAAGGAATGGTGCTAAAGCTGAAACTCCAGTACTTTGGCCACCTCATGCGAAGAGTTGACTCATTGGAAAAGACTCTGATGCTGGGAGGGATTGAGGGCAGGAGGATAAGGGGATGACAGAGGATGAGATGGCTGGATGGCATCACCAACTCACTGGATGTGAGTTTGAATGAACTCCGGGAGTTGGTGATGGACAGGGAGGCCTGGTGTGCTGCAATTCATGGGGTCGCAAAGAGTCAGACATGACTGAGCGACTGAACTGAAGGCTTCTTATCTGCTTAGGTTGACTTTTCTTCCAGCATACTCTGTATGTAGTATAACTTCAGTTTGAGAAGGAAAATTTCTTTAAAATATTCTTTCATTGCACTAGAAAAATGAATTGAAGTTTCAAAAAGGGACCTTGGAGCTAATGGCCTATATTATTTAGTGAATTGAGATCATGTCAGAATGATGGCCTCTTATACTGTAATTCTACACAGAGTAGCCTGAAATTATCAGTGTGAAGGCTTAAAAAATGGGAAATGTTCTATTAGGGCATGTATGACTATAAACTTCAATATAGATTTGTACTGATGCAAAGGCATGTAATGATTTAATACTGCACTGTATGTTAAAAACTATAGGCAGGCTAATTTAGTATAGAATAGCAATCACTGTTTAGGATTAATATTTTGTAACCACTTGTATTTAAAATCCAGCTTGAACTGGAATTTGGAGAAAAAAAGATATTCTGTGAAAACTCTTGAATTTTAGCCAGTGATTGGCACAATTAATGAGCAGGCTTCCTGTCTGAATAACTCTTCATGCTCAATGGACCAACCCAACTCGAATCTTAACAAACACAGCGCTCCAAAGAAGAGTGATAATGATGATTTGCTCTTTAAAATGTTCGGATTATTTATATGCTTGTTTTGGTTTGCAGTAGTGCAGTAGTAGAGCTGTCTTGTGTAACATAAACTCCTCAATTCACTAACAGAAACTCCCAAGGAGATTACTTTGAGTTCATAAAGAGGGAATAGACACAATGTGAAAGAAAGCATGTTGGAGGTATTGAGGATTACCTGTATTTGACTGTCCATAGAGCTGAAGATTAGAAGAATCTGGTTGGAGTTTCAAGACTGAATTAAGTTTCAGCCAGGCAACAGCATATCTCAGAAGCCCTGTGAGTGAGTCCATCAAAAGGGCATAACTTTGCCCAGACAACTTGAGTGGACCAAAATTTTATTTCATACCCTATATATGAGCAAAATGAGGAGAAGATATTACCCCCAGGAGTGAATGTCCTTAACTGTTTAAGACCTAAAGTAATGCTTTAATAATTAAAGCAATAGCAGTATATAGTATTACTCAATTTTTATGCCCATGAACTGTACTAAGAGATTTACAGATCTCATTTAATTCCTAAAATAACCCTATTTTTTTTTTTACCAATTATATTTTATATGTAAGACTATGTTAAGTGAGACTGAATACTTTCACGAGGTTATAGGTACCAAATAGGTTTTTCCTTTCCATTAGAATAGCAATTTTCTGTTTCATTCTATAGAAATTATCAAATGAGATAATCCTACAGAATTGAGTTTTAATTATCTCAAAACTATCCATTTGAATGTTCAGAAACTATGACTCAGACAGAGATCCTAATGTGGTAATGTTAAATTTTTAAGATGTTTTTGAAAAAGCAATTGTTAAAGTTGTTAAATACAGACATTATTAAAAATTAAATTATATTAACTTAGACTTAAATATGTTATATTAATAACAAAGGTAATACATAACTGAAATTCATAATTTCCCAATTATATTCTTCTAGGTTTAGTATAACCTATACTCTTGAGATGGGGTTCTCAAGGCAAGAATACTGAAGTGGTTTGCCATTCCCTTCTCCAGTGGACCACATTCTGTCAGACCTCTCCACCATGACCTGCCCATCTTGGGTTGCCCCACGGGCATGGCTTAGTTTCATTGAGTTAGACAAGGCTGTGGTCCTAGTGTGATTAGATTGACTAGTTTTCTGTGAGTATGGTTTCAGTGTGTTTGCCCTCTGATGCCCTCTTGCAACACCTACCATCTTACTTGGGTGACTCATTGGAAAAGACTCTGATGCTGGGAGGGATTGGGGGCAAGAGGAGAAGGGGACGACAGAGGATGAGATGGGTGGATGGCATCACTGACTCGATGGACATGAGTCTCAGTGAACTCCGGGAGTTGGTGATGGACAGGGAGGCCTGGCGTGCTGTAATTCATGGGGTCGCAAGGAGTTGGACATGACTGAGTGACTGATCTGATCTGATCTGGAGTGATCTGATACTCTTGAGATGATTTAAATCTGTTGTATATTCTGGTGAAAATAGAGGTCTTTTCACTTTGTCAAAGGCTTAGTGATGTTGGTAGGCTGAAATAGGCCATAGTAGAAATTTACCAATTTATAAAACAAAAATTGGCAAATGCTACAAATCAAGGATTGCTTCATTGTCTTGCTGACTATTTAGAATGATGGGGGAAATTAAATGTGCATCATATTTTTAGCCATTACATTGAAAATAGAAAACAAAAACAATTTGGGGACATAGTCTTCTGGCATTCAAAAATTACATGTAATTCAGTGAAGAAGTCATTTACAGCTGTGGTGAATGAATAAAATCTTGACATAAGTTTTTCCTGTTTTACTTTGGATTTATACATGATTATAACTGAAAACAGTAAATATTCAAGTCAGAACTGCATTTTATTTTGTATTTTAATCGCAACTATATGTTGACTATAGTACAGAAGTTAGGAAAAAAACAACAGATATAGGAAAATTAGCTAAATACATTTATAATAAAAATATTATAAAATTTATAATTATTTGTAAATTGTTTCTGTTAGGGCAGTTTGTAATTTCCTTGGTTCTGTCTCGTCACAGCAAAAATTTGAAGGAACGGACGGACCAGTGTTACAGCCCTGTGTAGTTTCCCCGGATGGACCAGTGTTACAACTCCGTGTTACAGCTCAGTTTTATTTAGAAAGTAAAGGAAAATACATCCTTGAGGTGTGAGGGCAGGCCAACCCAAAAGACACAAAGAAGAGAAGCCCCCAGTCCAATTTTGGCTCCCCTTTTTATATGTGTTTTTCTCCTTCCCCTGAACCTGCCGTATGTAAATTGAGCTAGCCAGGAGGGCTATTTGTTTTACCTGAAGTCCTCACTCCTGTCCTCAGACCTTCCTTTGTTCTATTTTCTCAGGCTTTTCCCTTTTTTGTCTTTTACCCACCACCATTCCGGACTCCTTTTTCCCATTCTAACTACCTAACATTTCCACCTTGTTTTCCTCTATGTTGGCTTTATTCTCAGCTAGCCTCTGCTAGATTATGACAAATTTGTCCACCAGACCTAAGCTAAAATTCTTGTTGTTGTGTTAGTCACTCAGTCGTGTCTGACTCTTTGCGACCCCGTGGACTGTAGCCCACCAGGCTCCTCCGTCCATGGGATTCTCCAGGCAAGAATACTGGAGTGGGTTGCCATTTCCTTCTCCAGGGGATCTTTCCAACCCAGGGATTGAACCCAGGTCTCCCACATTGCAGGCAGATGCTTTAACCTCTGAGCCACCAGGGAAGCCCCCTCTAAAACCTCAGTGGGAGGAGGATTTGTCTTCAATTTGTGAGCAAAAGTCTTAGGGTTGAATCTGTTGGCTCGTCTGGGTCATAATCAATCACTGAAAATGTGATTGTTACTATGGAGCTCAGATTAGGCAGATCTGGGCTATCTTCAGCATGCTCTAGACTGTAGGATGGGTTTCAGTATCATTATAGCCATAGTAATTGAGTATTGGAATGTGTTAGTTTCCTCAGAAGAATGCTGTATAGGATACAAGTGTTTGTCCACAATACATGCATTCATTTGGAAACTCAAGGTGTAGAATATGAAAGTAATTTACCTTATATCACAAAGTAAATTACTAGAAGAATAGGCATAACTCCTTATACCCAGGATCATCAATCTTTCTATTGCCCAAAACTGTCTTGAGTACTGAGTTTTAAATTTAAGCCTGATATCATAACAAATATTTACTCTTTGAAAAGTATATTGCTGCATGTTCAATGTTAAAAATTTCCACAATTTAATGAAAATACTCTCCATAAATCTTACTAATTTTAAAGACAGTTTCAAAACTACTGACTAAGATGAATTTATATATGTGCTGTGTACTCAGTTGTGTCTGACTTGCAACCCCATGGGCTGTAGGCCTGCCAGGCTCCTCTATCCATGGAATTTTCCAGACAGGAATGCTGAAGTCGGTTGCTATTTCCTACTCCAGGGATCTTCCTGACCCAGAGATCATACCCACATCTCTTGCATCTCCTACGTTGGCAGGTGGATTCTTTACCAGTACACCACCTGAGAAGACCTTCAAATTTATGTATATGAGAGTCCCTTGGATAGCAAAGAAGTCAAACCAATCAATCCTAAAGTAAATCAACCCTGAATATTCATTGGGAAGACTGGTGCTGAAGCTCCAATACTTTGGCCAACTTATTTGAAGAGCTAGCTCATTGGTAAAGTCTCTGATGCTGACAAAAATTGAGGTCAGGAGGAGAAGGGGGTGCCAGAGAATTAGATGGTTGGATAACATCACCAACTCAATGGACATTAGTTTCAGCAAACTCTGAGAGATAGGGAAGGACAGGGAAGCCTGATGTGCTGCAGTCCTTGGGGTCGCAAAGAGTCAGACATGACTTTGCAACTGAACAAGAACAAAAATATATATGTATTTGTAGTTTTGAGTAAAATATGAACTACATCTCTATAACCATAGTCATTCATCATATTAAAATCATCCTGTCCAAAGAAAACATCTCTACTTAATATATATAACTTATTTGGTCATAAAAGATAAACTAAGACAGTTCAATTACATGTGATTTCTGTTTGCAAAATGTTTTCCAGATATGAATGATTAAGTCTGTTCCTTAATCGCTATAGTATTAAAACAAAAACAGACACATAAATGAACAAAAACTTTGAGGTGACCTCGCCTATGTATATGTTATTGCTGCTGCTAAGTCACTCCAGTCGTGTCCGAGTCTGTGCGACCCCGTAGATGGCAGCCCACCAGGCTCCCCAGTCCCTGGGATTCTCCAGGCAAGAACACTGGAGTGGGTTGCCATTTCCTTCTCCAATGCATGAAAGTGAAAAGCGAAAGTCAAGTCGCTCAGTTGTGTCTGACCCTCACCAACCCCATGGACTGCAGCCTTCCAGGCTCCTCCATATATTATTGCAGAAACCTTAAAAATCAATATAAAGAAAAAGTGCCCATTACTAAAATAAAATAATAAATTACCAACATTTCCAAAAATTATTAAAATAAAATAGGAGGCCCTAGCAAGAATTTAAAACTTGTATAGTGGAAAGGCATATAATTATCTTGAAGGAAGAAGTTAAATATTCTCCCTTTGTGAATTTTCCCTAATTTAATCAATAAATTCAGTACAGTATAAATGCAATACCAATAAGATAATTTTATAGGTTGAAAAGTTATATATTAAAATGTTTTGAAAAATTGGAAAAAATTCAGAAAAGCAATATTTTAGAAAAATAAGCATTGAAAAAAGAGCAAGCTGATAAAACTATTAAAATATTTTAGTGTCTGTAAAGCTGTCTCTCAAAAGAGAAATTCCAGACATCTAATGTTATGTATATGCTAGTAATCGTAACAAAACAGAAAAGTAGATTTAATTATATTAAAATTGATAGATATTTTGGGAAAATAATTTATATCTATAATTTATGTAACTTATCAAAAGATGCTCTAGATAGAAAAAGAACTGAATTTTTTTTTTCTATATCAAAGATTCTATGCTATAGTAAGTCTTCTCAAGCTACTGAAAATGTCCTACTGAATATACACCCTAATTAATGATCTAGAGAAGAGATTTCTTGGTAAAAAGTAAGACTGGGAACCATGAGCGACCATTTCACTTCTCAGAGCTCCACATTATTTAGTAACATGTTCCAGACATGAAAAATTCAGAGGAAGAATCATGTTTAACTTTGTTTAGTCCAAATATATTTGATTATACAACATATTTCCAATAATACTGACAAAATAAAATCATCTTATTTTGAAGCAAGTGTTTAGGGAGACAACACTCTGAGAAATATAAATTATAGTTGTTGGAGTACTTCCTAAAAATATAAATCTTTAGAAATTTAGAAAAGAGATTTGTATGTTTGACCATAAGCATTGATTTTATTTCTTTTTTTTCCCCTTCTTTCTTTTTATTTTATTATATTTTTTAACTTTACAATATTGTATTGCTTTTGCCATATATCGAAATGAATCCACCACAGGTATACATGTGATTTTATTTCTAAGTAGTGTAAGTGCTTTACAATAAAATTAAGTACATGAAACTTGTGACCAGAATTTCTTGTTCACTAGATATTCTCAGCACATAGTTCAGTGAGTAGTTACTTCATATCTGATAATTTCTGAAAAATAATTAAAGAGTCATAGAATAAGGAAGTTTATTCATTTTCATAGTATAAGATCAACAACATTTGAAATAGATAAATGGACAAGAGGCATAAAGAAACAATTCATATGAGAAATAATATGTATACATCTATGTTTGACCACACTAGAAATGACTCTGTTAGGAATTTTTAAAATTACATTATTAAAAATGAGTCATAGTTTATATATTAATTTAGGGAAAACACAAAATAATTACTGTTTAACAATGGTGAAATTAATGTACAAGTGATTCATTCAGATATTCCATGTTTTGCAAATTATATCATTCTTTAAGAAAACAATATGGCAATAAACAATGTTAATAAAGCCAGTGAAATATGTGTGCATATATATTGATTCCATAAAGATACTCTTGAGTGTTTTTTAAGTAAATATTCATAGAAAGAAAAAGGTATGTTCTTAAAAGATGCTTATAATGAATCACATTTTATGTTTTACTTTATCTCTTCTTTTATTCCATCATGTAGTTGGAATAAGCATTCTTTTGATTTTCTATTGAAAAGTAATTCTAGGGATGAAATGGCAACCCACTCCAGTATTCTTGTCTGGAGAATTCCAAGGACAGAGGAGCCTGGCAGGCTACAGTCCATGGGGTTGCAAAGAGTCTGCCATGACTGAGTGACTGAAACTGGAATCTACATGGTTAGAATAAGTCTCTCCATCACAGATAATCCTCTTCTCTCTCTCCACAAAAAAAAAAAAAAAAATCTAGGGTGGAGGGTGGGGGAGTAGCAGGACTTAAAGCAGGCTTGTTTATAATAGTATTCTATCCTTGTGGTCCCAGTTACTGGTTTGAGGATTGGAGCGTGGCCTTACCTAAGCCAATGAAATGCATACCTAACATTTGGTAGTGTTGGGAAATAAATGGTCTTTCTCACTGTTAGAATTATAAGCTATCAGAGTATTCAAAGCTGGACTTGCTTGCATCCATCTTTTATGGTCACTTGGAATAAACTGACCACAGAATGAAACCAATACCAAGAGGAGAGCAGAAGCAAGAAAGTTCTCAAAATCAGTTGAGATCCTGGACTAGTGATAACTGAAATTTGGGTCTCACTGCCCTCTTTGCACTTCTTGTTTCTTCAAAGGCTGACCTGCCAGTAGTGTGCATGGCATAATAAACCACTTGATAATTTTAATCAACCAATCCTCTGTTTGACAGAATTGTTTTAAACAATAATTACACAACACCCAGTTAGTATTATTTCCTTAACTCATTGAAAGTGAAAGTGAAGTCACTCAGTCGTGTCCGACTCTTTGCCACCCCATGGGCTGTAGCCTACCAGGTTCTACCATCCATGGGATTTTCCAGGCAAGAATACTGGAGTGGGGTGCCATTTCCTTCTCCAGGAGATCTTCCCGACCCAGAGATTGAACCCGGGTCTCCTGCATTGTAGGCAGACACTTTACCATCTGAGCCACCAATCTCCATAATTAAGAAAAATAATTTTCAGTTTTAAAGGTACTGCTTACTTTTAGTTAAATTGTTTTCATATGAACTAAAATTTATATTTTTTCCATATTTTAAACTTTTTACATAGCTGATTAACAATGTTGTGATAGTTTCAGATGAACTGTGAAGGGACTCAGTCATACATATACATGTATCCATGCTCCCCCAAACACCCCTCCTGTCCAGGCTGGCATATAACATGGAGCAGAGTTCCACATGCTATGCAGTGGGTTCTTGTTGGTTGTCCATTTTAAATATAGCAGTGTGTACATGTCCATCCCAAACAAAATACCAATTTAAACTATTTTCCTTGTTTTAAATTCTAAACAAAAATTTAAAACCCAAAAACTCCTATAGAATTTCAGAATTTCAGTAACTGCAGATTTTCCATTATAATCTCTCTGATACCAATGTTTAACTTTCTGCATACAGAAATGTAAGCAGATGTAAGCAGAAATGTAATGCCACAGAGTGTGGAGGCATATTTGCATCTGAAACAAGGCTAGATGAATTTAAAGCATTGTACACTCTCCACAGGAATCAGAAAATCTGAGTCTGTATGTGTCTGTCAACAGGGAGTTATCTAAATTAATTTGCATATAGGCTAAGATGTTTATTTCAAGATAAATGAAGAAAATAAGTCCTAATTCAATCTTACATATATGAAAATCAATGGTAATCATAGAAGATACTTAGAATTTATAACAATTTTTTTCAGGGAGGAATAATTTTTTTTTTTTTTTTTATCACAGACATCATTTAGGTTTCCATTGCATGGTTTAGAAGTAGAGTGATTTTAGATATCTTTGTGAGGTTTAAAACTTTTTATTTAAAAAATGTTTTAATATAAATTTATTTATTTTAATTGGAAGCTAATTATTTTACAATATTGTATTGGTTTTGCCATACATTGACATGAATCTGCCACAGGTACACATGTGTTCCCAATCCCATCTCTCTGGGTCAACCCAGCGCACCAGCCCTGAGAACCCTGCATCATGCATCGAACCTGGATTAGCGATTCATTTCACATATGATAATATACATGTTTCAATGCCATTCTTCCAAACCATCCCACCTTTGCCCTCTCCCACAGAATCCAAAAGACTGTTCTATACATCTGTGTCTCTTTGCTGTCTCGCATACAGGGTT
Source organism: Bos grunniens (assembly GCF_055505025.1). Classification (NCBI taxonomy): domain Eukaryota; kingdom Metazoa; phylum Chordata; class Mammalia; order Artiodactyla; family Bovidae; genus Bos; species Bos grunniens. The sequence goes on from NC_141193.1 coordinate 31,523,599, forward strand.
ATCGTTACCCTCTTTCTAAATTCCATATATATGCGTTAGTATTCTGTATTGGTGTTTTTCTTTCTGGCTTACTTCACTCCATATAATAGGCTCCAGTTTTGTCCACCTCATTAGAACTGATTCCAATGTATTCTTTTTAATGGCTGAGTAATACTCCATTGTGTATATGTACCACCGCTTTCTTATCCATTCGTCTGCTGATGGACATCTAGGTTGCTTCCATGTCCTGGCTATTATAAACAGTGCTGCGATGAACATTGGGGTACACGTGTCTCTTTCAATTCTGGTTTCCTCGGTGTATATGCCCAGTAGTGGGATTGCTGAGTCATAAAGCAGTTCTATTTCCAGTTTTTAAAGGAATCTCCACACTGTTCTCCATAGTGGCTGTACTAGTTTGAATTCCCACCAACAGTATAAAAGGGTTTCGTTTTCCCCACACTCTCTCAAGCATTTATTGCTTGTAGACTTTTGGATAGCAGCCATTCTGACTGGTGTGAAATGGTACCTCATTGTGGTTTTGATTTGCATTTCTCTGATAATGAGTGATGTTGAGCATCTTTTCATATGTTTATTAGCCATCTGTATGTCTTCTTTGGAGAAATGTCTGTTTAGTTCTTTGGCCCATTTTTTGATTGGGTCGTTTATTTTTCTGGAATTGAGCTGCAGGAGTTGCTTGTATATTTTTGAGATTAGTTCTTTGTCAGTTGCTTCATTTGCTATTATTTTCTCCCACTCTGAAGGCTGTCTTTTCATCTTGCTTATAGTTTCCTTTGTTGTGCAAAAGCTTTTAATTTTAATTAGGTCCCATTTGTTTATTTTTGCTTCTATTTCCAATATTCTGGGAGGTGGGTCATAGAGGATCCTGCTGTTATTTATGTTGGAGAGTGTTTTGCCTAAGTTTTCCTCTAGGAGTTGTATAGTTTCTGGTCTTACGTTTAGATCTTTAATCCATTCTGAGTTTATTTTTGTGTATGGTGTTAGAAAGTGTTCTAGTTTCATTGTTTACAAGTGGTTGACCAGTTTTGCCAGTACCACTTGTTAAAGAGATTGTCTTTTCTCCAGTGTATATTCTTGCCTCTTTTGTCGAAGATAAGGTGTCCATAGGTGCATGCATTTATCTCTGGGCTTTCTATTTTGTTCCAATGATCTATATTTCTGTCTTTGTGCCAGTACCATACTGTCTTGATGACTGTGACTTTGTAGTAGAGCCTGAAGTCAGGTAGGTTGATTCCTCCAGTTCCATTCTTCTTTCTCAAGATTGCTTTGGCTATTTGAGGTTTTTTGTATTTCCATACAAATTGTGAAATTATTTGTTCTAGTTCTGTGAAAAATACCATTGGTAGCTTGATAGAATTGTATTGAATCTATAGATTGCTTTGGGTAGTACACTCGTTTTCATCATACTGATTCTTCCAATCCATGAACGTGGTATATTTCTTCAACTATTTGTGTCCTCTTTTATTTCTTTCACCAGTGTTTTATAGTTTTCTATATATAGACCTTTTGTTTCTTTAGGTAGATATATTCCTAAGTATTTTATTCTTTTCATTGCAATGGTGAATGGAATTGTTTCCTTAATTTCTCTTTCTGTTTTCTCAGTGTATAGGAATGCAAGGGATTTCTGTGTGTTCATTGTATATCCTGCAACTTTACTATATTCACTGATTAGCTCTAGCAATTTTCTGGAGGAGTCTTTAGGGTTTTATATGTATAGGATCATGTCATCTTCAAACAGTGAGAGTTTTACTTCTTTTCCAATCTGGATTCCTTTTATTTCTTTTTCTGCTCTGATTGCTGTGGCCAAAACTTCCAAAACTATGTTGAATAGTAGTGGTGAGAGTGGGCACCCTTGTCTTATTCCTGACTTTAGGGGAAATGCTTTCAATTTTTCACCATTGAGGATAATGTTTGCTGAGGCTTTGTTATATATAGTTTTATTATGTTGAGGTGTGTTCCTCCTATTCCTGCTTTCTGGAGGGTTTTTTAAATCATAAATGGATGTTGCATTTTGTCAAAGGCTTTCTCTGCATCTATTGAGATAATCATATGGTTTTTATCTTTCAATTTGTTAATGTGGTGTATTACATTGATTGATTTGCAGATATTGAAGAATCCTTGCATCCCTGGGGTAAAGCCCACTTGGTCATGGTGTATGATCTTTTTAATATGTTGTTGGATTCTGATTGCTAGAATTTTGTTAAGGATTTTTGCATCTATGTTCATCAATGATATTGGCCTGTAGTTTTCTTTTTTGTGGCATCTTTCTCAGGTTTTGGTGTTAGGGTGATGGTGGCCTCATAGAATGAGTTTGGAAGTTTACCTTCCTCTGCAATTTTCTGGAACAGTTTGAGTAGGATAGGTGTTAGCTCTTCTCTAAATCTTTGGTAGAATTCAGCTGTGAAGCCGTCTGGTCCTGGGCTTTTGTTTGCTGGAATATTTCTGATTACAGTTTCAATTTCCATGCTTGTGATGGGTCTGTTAAGATTTTCCATTTCTTTCTGGTTCAGCTTTGGAAAGTTGTACTTTTCTAAGAATTTGTGCATTTCTTCCAAGTTGTCCATTTTATTGGCATATAGTTGCTTATATTAGTCTCTTGTGATCCTTTGTATTCCTGTGTTTTCTGTTATGATCTCTCCATTTTCATTTCTAATTTTATTGATTTGATTTTTCTCCCTTTGTTTCTTGATGAGTCTGGCTAATGATTTGTCAATTTTATTTATCCTCTCAAAGAACCAGCTTTTGGCTTTGTTGATTTTTGCTATGGTCTCTTTTGTTTCTTTTGCATTTATTTCTGCCCTAATTTTTAAGATTTCTTTCCTTCTACTAACCCTGGGGTTCTTCATTTCTTTTCAGGTTGCTTTAGGTGTAGAGTTAGGTTATTTATTTGACTTTTTTCTTGTTTCTTAAGGTAAGCCTGTGTTGCTATGAACCTTCCCCTTAGCACTGCTTTTACAGTGTCCCATAGGTTTTGGGTTGTTGTGTTTTCATTTTCATTCGTTTCTATGCATATTTTGATTTCTTTTTTTATTTCTTCTGTGATTTATTGGTTATTCAGCAGCGTACTGTTCAGCCTCCATATGTTGGAATTTTTAATAGTTTTTCTCCTATAATTGACATCTAATCTTACTGCATTGTGGTCAGAAAAGATGCTTGGAATGATTTCAAAATTTTTTTAATTTACCAAGGCTAGATTTATGGCCCAGGATGTGATCTATCCTGGAGAAGGTTCCATGTGCACTTGAGAAAAAGGTGAAATTCGTTGTTTTGCAGTGAAATGTCCTATAGGTATCAATTAGGTCTAACTGGTCTATTGTATCATGTAAAGTTTGTGTTTCCTTGTTAATTTTCTATTTAGTTTATCTATTCATAGGTGTGAGTGGGTTATTAAAGTCTCCCACTATTATTGTGTTATTGTTAATTTCCCCTTTCATCCTTGTTAGCATTTGTCTTACATATTGTGGTGCTCCTATGTTGGGTGCATATATATTTATGATCGTTATATCTTCTTCTTGGATTGATCCTTTGATCATTATGTAATGTCCTTCTTTGTCTCTTTCACAGCCTTTGTTTTAAAGTCTATTTTATCTGATATGAGTATTGCTACTCCTGCTTTCTTTTGGTCTCTATTTGTGTGGAATACCTTTTCCAGCCCTTCTCTTTCAGTCTGTACGGGTCCCTTGTTTCAAGGTGGGTTTCTTGCAGACAACATATAGAGGGGTCTTGTTTTTGTATCCATTCAGCCAGTCTTTGTCTTTTGGTTGGGGCATTCAACCCATTAATATTTAAGGTAATTATTGATAAGTATAATCCCATTGCCATTTACTTTATTGTTTGGGGTTCGAGTTTATACACTTTTTATGTTTCCTGTCTAGAGAATATCCTTTAGCATTTGTTGAAGAGCTGGTTTGGTGGTCCTGAATTCTCTCAGCCTTTGCTTGTCTGTAAGGCTTTTGATTTCTCCTTCATATTTGAATGAGATCCTTGCTGGGTACAGTAATCTGAGCTGTAGGTTATTTTCTTTCATCACTTTAAGTATATCTTGCCGTTCCCTTCTGGCCTGAAGAGTTTTTATTGAAAGATCAGCTGTTATCCTTATGGGAATCCCCTTGTGTGTTATTTGTTGTTTTTCCCTTGCTGCTTTTAATATTTGTTCTTTGTGTTTGATCTTTGTTAATTTGATTAATATGTGTCTTGGGGTATTTCATCTTGGGTTTATCCTGTTTGGAACTCTCTGGTTTTCTTGGGACTTGGATGATTGTTTCCTTCCCCATTTTAGGGAAGTTCTCAACTATTTCTCCTCAAGTATTTTTTTCATGGTCTTTCTTTTTGTTGTCTTCTTCTGGGACTCCTATGATTCGAATGTTGGGGCATTTAACATTGTCCCAGAGGTCTCTGAGATTGTCCTCATTTATTTTAATTATTTTTTTTCTTTTTTCCTCTCTGTTTCATTTATTTCTACCATTCAATTTTCTACCTCACTTATCCTATCTTCTGCCTCCGTTATTCTACTGTTGGTTCCCTCCAGAGTGTTTTTGATCTCATTTATTGCATTATTCATTATATATTGACTTTTTATTTATTCTAGGTCCTTGTTAAACATTTCTTGCATCTTCTAGATCCTTGTCTCCAGGCTATTTATCTGTAACTCCATTTTGTTTTCAAGATTTTGGATCATTTTCACTATTATTATTCAGAATTCTTTATCAGATAGATTCCCCATCTCTTCCTCTTTGGTTTGGTTTGGTGGGCATTTATCCTGTTCCTTTACCTGCTGGGTATTTCTCTGCCTTTTCATCTTGTTTGTATTGCTGTGTGTGGGGTGGCCTTTCTGTATTCTGGCAGTTGGTGGTTCCTCGTTATTGTAGAGGTTCCTCGCTGTGGATGGGGTTGGACGGGTGGCATGTCAAGGTTTCCTGGTTAGGGAAGCTTGTGTTGGTGTTCTGGTGGGTGGAGCTGGATTTCTTCCTTCTCCTTTTGAAGACAGTAGGCTGCCTTTCTGGGTGCCTGATGTCCTCTGGCAGCATTCAGAAGTTGTTTTGTGGAACTTGCTCAGCGTTCAAATGTTCTTTTGATGAATTTGTTGGGAGAAAGTGGTCTCCCTGTCCTATTCCTCTGCCATCTTAGGACCGCCCCTAAAACTTCTTTTTAGATAGTACATCCATTAATTACCTAAACCAGGCAGACAATTCCTTCTGTGTTTCCCTAGGTATACCATTGGTGCCTGTCACATGTTCACACTCAAAATATCATTTGAATGTACAAATGAAATGGAACTCAGAGGAGCAATTTGAGGGAGGTTTATACACCTAGAGTTCTGATTTGGCAATTTGAGAACTGCAATAAATATTTAAATGCAGAAGTCAAAGAGGCTGTTAGATACAATACTTCAGAGCTCAGGAAGAATTCCTGGATAGAAATAGGGGTTAGAAATTCATCAATTTATACATCTTATTAAAAGTTTGACATTCAATGAGATTACAAATATAAAAGAGTACTGGATACTGAGCACTGGAGCAAGCAGACATTTGGAGGTCTCTGGAGAAGATAAAACTGAGATGAAGCAGAGAATGATAGAGGAATAATACTAGATGGATATGGTTTCAAGGGAACTCCAGAAGACAAAACTTTACAAAAAAGAAGGGAGATGAAATCATATCAAATGCTGTTGGAAAACTGAGTGTGAAGAGAATAAAGGTTATCCCCTGACTTTTATATAATTGACAATATAATTGTCATCAGAGACCTTTTATAAGTTAGGGGGAACAAGTTGAGGAAAGAATGGATTGTGCAGTAGAGATAGCAAGGTTAAGCTAATATTTTGAGATGTGAGATAATTCAGGAAATAGGCAATGAATGTGAGGTTGAGGAATAAGTTTTTTAAATGTTTGTCATGAAGACATATTTATGTCCAGTGAAAACAGTAGCTTTACAAAAGCCAAATAGCCAAGACGTGGAAGAAACGAAATTGTCCATTGCAGATGAATGGATAAAGAAGAAAATGTAGTGTGTGTGTATACACACACACAAACACACCCTGGAATATTTCTCAGTCATAAAAAAGGAATGCAGAAATGACCATTGCAGCAACATGGATGCACCTAGAGATTATCCTACTAAGTGAGGTCAGATGGACAAAGACAAATATATCACTTATATGTAGAATCTAAAAAATGATACAAATGAACTTATTTACAAAACAAAAGTAGACTCATAAACTTAAACAAATTTATAGTTACCAAAGGGGAAAAGCGGGGAGGGATAAATTCAGAGCTTGGGATAAATGCAGAGTTTGAGATTAACAGATTCTACTATGTGTAAAATAGATAAACAAGGACCTACTTATAGCACAGGGAACTATATTCATTATCTTGTAAGGAAAAAGAGAAAGAAAATGATAGAATAAACACAGAAAATTAATGATACAGATAAAGGAGATAATAGTTAGAGGCTAAGAAGGCAATGGCAACCCACTCCAGTACTCTTGCCTGGCAAATCCATGGACAGAGGAGCCTGGTAGGCTGCAGTCCACGGGGTCTCTAAGAGTCAGACACGAATGAGCGACTTCCCTTTCACTTTTCACTTTCATATATTGGAGAAGGAGATGCAATGCACTCCAATGTTCTTGCCTTAAGAATCCCAGAGACAGGGAAGACTGGTGGGCTGCCGTCTCTGGGGTCCCACAGAGTCGGACATGACTGAAGTGACTTAGCAGCAGCAGCAACAGCAGCAGCAGCAGCAGCAACAGTTTGTTATAAAACAAAGGACAATTCGGTGCTCTCCTGAAGGACAAAAGGAGGGACAGAAAGGAAGTTTAGGATAAATTAAATTATCGTGAATAAGTTAAATGGAATGATCAGTTCACTTCAGTCACTCAGTCTTGTCTGACTCTTTGTGACCCCATGATGCGCAGCATGCCAGGCCTCCCTGTCCATCACCAACCACTGGAGTTTACCCAAACTCACGCCCATTGAGTCGGTGATGCCATCCAACCATCTCATCCTCTGCCGTCCCTTTCTCCTCCTGCCCTCAATCTTTCCCAGCATCAGGGTCTTTTCAAATGTCAGGTCTTCGCATCAGGTGGCCAAAGTATTGGAGTTTCAGCTTCAACACCAGTCCTTCCAATGAACACCCAGGACTGATCTCCTTTAGGATGGACTGGTTGGATCTCCTTGCAGTCCAAGGGACTCTCAAGAGTCTTCTCCAACACCACAGTTAAAAAGCATCAATTTTTCGGTGCTCAGCTTTCTTTATATTCCAACTCTCACATCCATACATGACCACTGGAAAAACCATAGCCTTGACTAGACGAACCTTTGTTGGCAAAGTAATGTCTCTGCTTTTTAATATGCTGTCTAGGTTGGTCATAACTTTCCTTCCAAGGAGTAAGCATCTTTAAATTTCATGGTTGCAATCACCATCTGCAGTGATTTTGGAGCCCCCCAAAATAAAGTCTGACACTGTTTCCACTGTTTCCCCATCTATTTGCCATGAAGTGATGGGACCAGATGCCATGATCTTAGTTTTCTGAATGTTGAGCTTTAAGCCAACTTTTCCACTCTCCACTCTCCTCTTTCACTTTCATCAAGAGGCTGTTTAGCTCCTCTTCACTTTCTGCCATAAGGGTGGTGTCATCTGCATATCTGAGGTTATTGATATTTCTCCTGGCAATCTTGATTCCAGCTTGTGCTTTCTCCAGCCCAACGTTTCTCATGATGTACTCTGCATATAATTTAAATAAGCCAGGTGACAATATACAGCCTTAACATACTCCTTTTCCTATTTGGAACCAGTCTGTTGTTCCGTGTCCAGTTCTAACTGTTGCTTCCTGACCTGCATACAGGTTTCTCAAGAGGCAGGTCAGGTGGTCTGCTATTCCTATCTCTTTCTGAATTATCCACAGTTTATTGTGATCCACATGGAATGATATGTTATTAAATCATGATAGGGAATCTATACTACAAATAGAAACAGAATGGCACAACATGTATTTAAAACTATGTGAAACTTAGATGAATAAAGAATTTAAGGGAATATAGAATATTTCATTCACTATGGAAATTAATTTATGTGATAATATTTTTATGCAGCATTTTAATCATGTTACTCTTTGTCAGTTTTTCTGCAGAGAACTTTTGACAAGCTATTCAAAGATAAATTATTGTAGGCATAATAAAATTGATTAAATAGTTTAGTAAGATTAAAGTGAAATTTAATATTTCTCAATGTGACAGGCACATAAAACAGTGAATTTCATAGCAGGAAAGGACAGAGAACTCATCAGAAATACTTACAATAAAAATGAAAGAATACTTCATATTCAATTTTCATTTAAACCATTTCCTTATATGCAATTTGTTTCTAAATCTAGAAAGTAAATGTCAAATAACTATAATGCTAATTTCAAATTTCACTGTTGCTTTTTTTTTTCTCTATTATAGATGTTTTCCAGTTTCTACTATCTCATTTGATTTATAGTAACATAAAGTCACATTGTTAGCATACCTATTTTATTTTAATTATGCTACAACTCTTACAGGTTTAATTCATCTTGCACAGGTGGTTCAATTTCAAGAAAATAGCTTATTTCTTTGAATGGTTTGGTCTTACATAAAGTATATTTTGCTCTTCAGCATAAGAGGGATTCTAGTTCTGAGAAGGTAGAAGCAGAATATCCCCTGACATATAATAAAGAAAGGATGTTGCAGCTATCAAGCCTTTAGCCACTGCAGTCACCATGACTGTGCTCCCTGAGGGAATTTGATATGGAGAAAAACAGAATACTGGCCTTAGAGAGTTAAGGTTCATACCAAAGGAATGATTTCAATGAGCCCAGGCTCTTGCTATCTTCCCACACATAGAAAAGAGCTAAATTCATTAACTTGAGGTGTTTGTTTGTCCTTTAATTAGCAGAAATCATTTGATCTTCAATGTTTGTGCAAAGCTCCTATATATCCTGGCTCTACCCTTAGCTCTTCAGAACAGTCCCTCTGAGCTGTCTGGGAGCCTGTGTGCTGGGTTTGAGCCCTTGGTATGTCCGCTGAAGAAAACATAATTCTCAACTTTAAGAATTTTGTTTCAGTCAGAAAGTGAGATCAATGTTATTTAAAATGAATATACAACTTTATTTTTGTAAAAAATAAATATATATAATAAAATAACAGTCTTACCTAGGTGGATTCTGGGCTTCCCAGGTGGTGCTAGTGGTAAAAAAATCCACCTGCCAATATAGGTGACCAAGAGATGCAGGTTCGATTCCTGGGTCAGGAAGATCCTCTGGAGTAGGAAATGGCAACCCACTCCAGCATTCTTGCCTGGAAAATCCCATGGACAGGCCATCCCAGCAGGCTATAGTCCACAGGGTTGCAGAGTCAGACACGACTGAACACAGAAATGCTAGGTGGATTCTACCATTGATTTCCTAATCCAGAGAATCTGGAAAAACCTTTGCCTTTCCTTCAGAGACACACCCAGTGGAACAGAAAATCTTATATAGTCTATAATTTCTCATCTGTTTATGACTTCTCTTTCTTTCATTATCAGTGTTGTTTCTTATGAGTAATACTGAAGCAGGATTTGGGCTTATTTGCCTGTAATCTGCTACTGCTTCTATCTACCTCTTTCAAATCTAGATTAAAATATATATTTTTAAATTTAATATTCACAAGAGATTCTGGATGCAGATAAGATTTTCCTCCCAACTCTATTGAGAAACAATTGACAAATTGCATATATGCAAAATGTATGACATGATTTCTTATAAGCATATACACTGTGGAATGATTACCAAAATCAAGATAATTAACACAGCCATCATATCACATAATTAACTTTGTGTGTATGTGATAAAACCACTTAAGATCTACTCTCAGAAACGTTCAAGTATACGATAATAACTATAGTCACCATGTTTTACATTAGAGCTTCAGAATTTAATCTTGTAACTCAGAGTTTGGTCTGTATTTCCCCATTTCTTCCTCATCTCAGCCTCTGACATCCACCATTTTATTTTGCTTCAATTGAATCAGCGTTTTTTATGATTTCACATAAAGTTTATAGCCATATAAGAAGTGGAATATTTCCTGTCATATCAGTAAACAAGCACGTCATAGTCATCAGTGACTGCAGCCCTCCGGTGTGAGCTAGTAAGCCCTGAGGGACCACAGGAAAGAAAAGTCAACCTGCCATGCAGCAGCCATCAGACTGTAGTCACTCCCCCATGGTGAGCCCCAAGGAAGCTCAGGATGTTAAAAACGCAAGCTATTGGCCCAAGAAAGCTGAGATGCATATCAAAGGAATGATTCCAACAAGCCCAGAGTCTTGGATCTTCCCATACATAGGAAAGCACTAAATTCCTTAACTTGGGTAATATGGTTTTCTCTAATTAACAATAGTCTTTTGATGTTCAGTCTACCTGTACTTGGCTGCAAAGCTTCTATACAGTCTGGCTCCTCCCCTTTCTTTTCCATAACAGTTCTTTCAGGGTCACTTGATATGCTGTCTCCTGGGCTTGAAGTCCTAAAAATTCTCACTGAATAAAACATAACTCTCAACTTTTAGGTTGGAAATATTTAAGTCAACATATATAATAAACCTAGTTTTTATAACCTCATTGCTCTGTAGGGCTTGAAGGAGGGATGTTATATACTTAATATGAGTTGAGATTTCAGAAGACCTGTCCTTGTTTCTTTATGTGTTTTTTGTTTTTGTATTTTGTTTGTCGTTTTGCATGCTGAAGGGAAAGTATTAGCAGCAAAACTGAAATCCAATTCCTACTTTTCCAGTGAAAGTTCAACCATGAAAGTATAAAAGAAAAAAATGAGAGGAAAGAAGGCAGGGAGGTGAGTGGAATGAAGGAAGGAGAAGAGGGGGGAATGGAGATGATTACTAAATATAATGACAAACCTATTAGCAGACACACTGATGGCAGTTACTAGTGGGAAAATACATAGGTATAGAATGTTTTAAAGGTTGAATCTGTTATATATGGGATTGAGTTTGATAAATAAACATGGGTTATATAGAATTGTATGCTATACATCCCTATAAAATGTCATATTATATACTTATTAGAGTATAAAATGGAGATGTAGCATCTCCAGAGTTGCTTCATTCTTTGTAAGTAATGCTCTGTTTGCAACATTGAGAGAGATCTGTGACAAAAACAGGAGTTAGAGAATATTATTATGTGGACAGGAAAGATCTAAGATAGATCTTACTGCTTTTCCTGGGGCTCCAAATTACTTATCTCATTAAATTTACTAGTGAAGTTTGACACTGGCTGACACTGGCTTCCCAGGTACCACATCTTTAGTGGTAAAGATGGTGGTGGTTTAGTCGCTCAGTTGTATCCAGCTCTTTGCAACCCCGTGGACTATAGCCCACCAGGCTCCACTGTCCATGGGATTCTCCAGGCAAGAATACTGAAGTGGGTCACCATTTCCTTCTCCAGGGGATCTTCCTGACCCAGGAATCGAACCTGTGTCTCTGAGTTGCAGGTGGATTCTTTACTGACCAAGCTACAAGGGAAGCCATAGGGGGAAAGAACCTGCCTGCCAAAGCTGGAGACATAAGAGAGTGGGTTGGGATGCGGGATGATCCTTGTAACAAAAATATGGGATAGAGAATATTCTTATGGTGACAGAAAAGATCTAAGATTGATCTTACTATTTTTCCTGGGGCTCAGAATTACTTATTAAATTTACTAGTGAAGTTTGACAATGGGTAACATATCTGAATTGTATATATTTAATTGGGCAATTTGAGTTATCTTTCAATCACAGATAATAAAATATGAAGCATATTTTATTTCAGTTGGTGTGCTGCTTTCTTAACTCTTCTCCAAACTATCACCAGTAAGTAGCCATCTTGATAATTTTAAAAGATAATAAATAGGAAGTGGCTATATTGAATTACATTGTATTTTATCATTAGAATATGAATGAAAGTGATCAGAAATTGTAAATAGTCTCAGGCCTCTAATACTACAGTTACTATTAGGGAAATCAAGACTATTTTTCTTAAAAAAAAAAAAAAAAGTTGAATGTAACCAAGTTTTAGTTGCCATGTGTCAGTTTGATATAACTACAAGTACTAAAAACATCTTTGCTATTGAATCCCTGAAATGGTAGCATTTATGTAATTACCATGTAGGAAGGAAGGGTTCAGAAACCACAGTCTCCTTGTGGTAAATGTTTTGAAGATATGATTAGAAAACAAGCACATCACATTTGCTTGGACTGAAAGTTAATTTAGGGTACCTTTCAGAGATGTGATTCTGATCCCTAGGTTGGGAAGATCCCCTGGAGGAGGAAATGGCAACCCACTCCAGTATTCTTGCCAAGAGAATCCCATGGATACAGACCAAGGATGACAGTCAAGGAGATAAAGGCCGCCCCTCTCTAAGACAAACCTTGTTGCAAAGTCTGGCCTGTAGAAAAAATTAATTTACATATGTTAAATCTGAAATCCTTCCTTGTTTCACATATTCTGTTCAATGTATTTTAGATGAAAATAAATGCATATTTATGTGAAGGTGTAAGAAAGTAGGGAATTTTGAAAAGTATGATCAACTGGAGATTGTCTACCCTTGACTAAAGGTATCTAGAGGTGTCAAGTAATTTATTTATATTTTTATTTTCTATTATAATTTATTATGGATATTGAATATAGCTCCCTGTGGTATACAATAAGACTGTGTTATTTACCTTTCTATATATAACAGTTTACAAGTGCTGATTCCAAACTCCCAACCATCCCTCCCTGTCTTGTTGGCCCAAATCTTGACTTTCTCTGCCCACTGAAGCTGAATAAAAAATACAGAGATAAAGTTTGGAGACATAGAAAGGTGGCTTTAATTCTCAGCTGGCTGAGAGGTTGAGACTCATGCTTCAGGAACTGTGCCCCACCTCCATGAGCAGTCTAGGGGCTTAAAAAAGATGAGGGCTCATAGTCAGGAGTCAGTGATGAGGAGCAAAGGTGTTAGGATTTTGATTTCTTTCTCTCACATTGTTTCCAAGACAGTCATCAGTTCAGTCACTCAGTTGTGCCCAACTATTTATGACCCCATGGACTGCAGTACACCAGGCTTCCCTGCCCATCACCAACTCCCGGAGCTTACTCAAACTCATGTCTGTCGCATCAGTGATGCCATCCAACCATCTCGTCCTCTGTTGTCCCCTTCTCCTCCTGCCTTCAATCTTTCCCAGCATCAGGGTTTTTCCAGTGGGTCAGTTTTTTTGTATCAGGAGGGCCAAAGTATTGGAGTTTCAGCTTCAGCATCAGCCCTTCCAATGATTATTCAAGACTGATTTCCTTTAGAATTGACTGGTTTGATCTCTTTGCTGTCCAAGGGACTTTCAAGAGTCTTCTCCAACACCACAGTTTAAAAGCATCAATCCTTCAGTACTCAGCTTTCTTTATTGTCCAACTCTCAAACCATATATGACTACTGGAAAAACCATAGCTTTGACTAGATTTATCTTTTTTGACAAGATAGTCATAGGCTGGCATCAGTAACCCAGTAACTGAGTCTGGCAGTTCAATGGCTCTGCAGCCTTCTTTCTGACATGTAAAAAAAGAACTGTAGGGGAAGAGTGTTGTAAGGGTAAACACTAGATATAGGATGTATTTAGTATAGAGTCAAAGTAAAATAGGTGTGAAGTGTAGCTCCTGCAGAGTTAGGGGGCAGAAAAGCAAACTTAATTACAGATATGCAGAGATAGGCACAATTAAAGTAAAAACAAAAACAGAAAAAGAAAGAAAAAAACTAGGAATATTTGGGCCTGCTCACTCTTCTCTTTATCTTTTTTGTTCTCAAGAAAGGGAAAGAAAAAAAAACTCATTCCTCTTCTTTTTTTTTTCTTCCTTGTCACTGCAACACCCTGCCCCTCTTTCCTCTTGGCAACCACAAGTTTGTTCTCTATGTCTGTGAATATGTTTCTATTTCATAGACAAGTTCATTTGTGTTATATTTTAAATTTCAGATATGTAATATCATATGGTATTTGTCTTTTCTTTCTGGCTTACTTCACTTAGTATGGTAATCCCTGATTCTATCCACATTGCTGCAAATGGCATTATTTCATTCTTGTTGATGGCTGAATAGTATTCCACTGAGTGTGTGTGTATGTATGTATGAATGTATGTATATATACCACATCTTCTTTATTCATTCATTTGTTGATGTGCATTTAGGTGTTTCCATGTCTTGGTTATTGTGAATAGAGCTGCTGTGAACATAAGAGTGCATGTATCTTTTCTAATTAGAGTTTTGTCCAGATACATGTACAGGAGTGGAATTGCTGGATCAAATGGCAACTCTTAGAATTTTGAGGAGCCTCTATGAATTCTGAGAGCCACTATGGAGAGGTTTACCAATTTACATTTCCATCAATGACTTAGGAGGTTCCCTTTTCTCCACACCCTCTCCAGCATTTGTGATTTGTAAACTTTTTGATTATGGGCATTCTGACTGGTGTAAGGTGATTCCTCATTGTAGTATTGATTTTAGAGTAGACATATAGGAGAGTCTGTGTTAGTGGTCTGCCTGGTGGTTACAACCTCAGCTCTTCCAGTTGCTAAGTTTCTATATACTGTATTTGTGCCTATGTCACTGATTTTATTTTACCTATTTTATGATGTAATCTAAATAATTGAATGTTATATATGCATTACTTAAATTTAGGCCTTGCTCACATTAAGTTCCCAATAAATGTTAAATACTGTCTTTCTTCATATTTTTTTCCTCTTTCCTCTCACCTGATGAGATTGAAAAAGACCCTGATGATGGGAAAGATTTAAGGCAAGAGGAGAAGGGGATGACAGGATGTGATGACTGGATGGCATCACTGACTCAATGGACGTGAGTTTGAGCAGACTCCAGGAAATGGTGCAAGACAGGGAAGCCTGGCATGCTACAGTCCATGAGGTGATAAAGAGTTGGATACGACTGAGTGACCAAACAACAAACTTCCCTAAGCTCTTGTTACTAAATCAGATATTAAGAGATTACTTTCCACTTAATGTGTAGCTTTTAAGAAAGAAATTTTAGTATTGTAACTGAACAAATTATTTATATATATACTATATATTAAACACACAAGCACATATTCCAAGTAAGAGACTGAAAATTCACCAATAGAATCATCATTTCTTTTAATAGCACAAATGGGGAATTGATTAATGAATCTTTTTAACATATGTTATAGTTTTTAAATTACTAGAATTTTTAATCACTGTAGCACTTTATTTTTTTTTTTACTAGTAAATGCAATAAATACATGGAAATACATTTTTTTAATCAGTGGAACATATTAGAGATATTCTCTTGGGGCAATAACTTTCTAATTTTTCACTTTTTCTTCCCTTAGAACTGAAAAACAACAAGGTGTTTAATTTTATTAAAAGTAATTTTATATCAATAAAGATCTGAGCCATTAAATTATGCATATACTAATTAAAATGATATCCAATTAGTGAAATAAAAATCATGGCAATTTAAGAATTTTTAAAACCGTTTCTGTCCTGAATTATGAAATTATGCATATTTTTTCAAAACTTTGTCTCATTTGAAATAGTTTAAAATATTTTCATTGACTTTTTTTGATACATCAATTTTTAATTGTTGTTGTTCAGTCACCGTCCAACTCTGTGACCTCATGGACTGTAGCACACCAGGATCCTCTGTCTTCCACTATCTCCTGAAATAATTCAAATTCATGTCCATTAAGCAGTGCGACTATGTAATCATCCCAATCCTCAACCATCCCCTTTACCTTTGGCCTTCAATTTCTCCCAGCATCAGTTTTCAATGAGTCAGTTCTTTGCATCAGGAGGCCAAAGTATTCAAGTTTCACCTTCAGCATTAGTCCTTTCAATGAATAGTCAGTACTGATTTCCTTTAGGAGTGACTGATTTGATCTCCTTGTAGTCCAAGGACTCTGAAGAGTCTCCTCCAACACCACAATTCTAAAGCATCAATTCTTCGGTGCTCAGACTTCTTTATGGTCCAACCTTTACATCCCTACATGACTACTGGAAAAACCATAGCTTGGACTACATGGACATTTGTTGGCAAAGTGACTCCTCTGCTTTTTAATATGCTGTCTAGGTTTGTCATAGTTTTCCTTCCAAGGAGCAAGTGTCTTTTATTTCATGGCTACAGTCACTGTCCGCAGTGATTTTGGGGCCCAAGAAAATAAAATCTGTCACTCCTACTTCTCCCTATTTGCAGTGAAATGATTGGACTGGATGCCATGATCTTAGTTTTTTGAATATTGTTGCAAGCTAATTTTTCCACTCTTCTTTCAGCCTCATCAAAGGGCTCTTTTATCCCTCTTCACTTTCTGCCATTAGAGTGGTATCATCTGCATATCTGATGTTGTTGATATTTTCCCCAGCAACCTTGATTTCAGCTTGTGATTCACCCAGCCTGGCATTTTGCATGATGTACTCTGCATATAATTTAAATAAGCAGGGTGACAATATACAGCTTTGTCATACTCCTGACTTTCTTTTGTTACACCAATTTGTAACTATCCCAGGCAATTTAAGTTCTCTATTTAAAATTATCTAAAAATCTAACCCAATCCCAACTGTAACAATTAAATGAAATATTTCTTAATTACTACATTCGTCAAGAAGAAATTATTTCTGTAGGCCACGATGGAACATTTAATTATAAATGTAGCCATTGCATCAAATGATATCTACTTTTGAGCTTCTAGTCAAAGCATCTAAATGACTTATTCTCATGTAATTTTGCTTCTTTTAATTGGAAATTCTTTTGTTAAAGAATGCTTTGTATTAGATTCTAAAATTCATTTTCTTCTGTTTTGATTAGCAAAAACCTAAGTCACAGTTTCCAGGTTTTTGTTAAATATGTAATTGTGTATATTTTACTTAAATGCCAATTTTAATTTTAAAATCTTAAAAAAGGCTAGCCCAAAGAAAATGTAAATTATCTGAAATTAATCTCAGTTTGTAGACTTATGTTTAGGCAATAGAAACATAAAATTTGCTGTATGGATAAGGCATTTCTAGGTAAGTATTTAGTATTTTGGGGCTTCCCAGGTGTCTCAGTGGTGAAGAATCCATGTGCCAATACAGGAAACTTGGGTTTAACCCTCAGAAGGGAAGATTCCCTGGAGAAGGAAATGACAACGTGCTCCAGTATTCTTGCCTGGGAAATTCCATGGATAGAGGAGCCTGGTGGGCTACAGTCCATGGGGTTGCAAGTGCTGGACATGACTTAGTGACTAAACAACAACAAAATAGTTAGTGTTTTACTGTCTAGTGTTGGGGTCCTTTAATGGACCGGGACCTGGTGATCCAGAGGCGACGACAGTAAGAAAGTGAAGGAGAGAAAGAGGCTGATACTCCCAGGTTTACGCAGAAAACCAATAAAGTCCTTGACACAGGACTTGCGTCCCTCACAAAGGCACCGGGTACCCTCTCAAGGGGGTGAAGATACAGAGTGCCTTCTCAAGAGAGTCGTAGAAGCCCCGGCAGGAGTCAGTGAGCAAGACAGGTCTCTGCACTCCAGGGAATCAGCTGAAGAGAGAGAGAAAGAGAGAGAGAAAGACACTGAGACCCAAGTTCTGATGGAGCGAAGGTGCTTTAATGATTTTTCTATGAGTATATATAGGCTGTAGTACAAGAAGTTTCTTATGTCAATGATAAAGATCAGAAAACCAAATGTACAGTAACCGTTACCAAGGGAACAAGGGATGATGATGGTCACAAGGTCAGGAGACAATCCATATCTCAAGAAAGGGGATCGAGACTAAGCAGTTTTGTCCTAAAGAGATTGTTTACTAAAGGAGATTCAACCCTGTCTCACACAATGACCCCAGTTCCTGGGAGGAGCGTGCTGTTCCGCTTAAAAAGAAACAAAGGACTTGTGAGAAGCAGCAAGTAGGAATCCTCCTGTTAAACATTCCCTGACAGTCTAGAAGAGTAAAATTGTCGTCAAAATATCACCAGGAGTTTTACAGATTTTAATAAGCTACTATAAGAATTCCTTTGCAGAGTGAAAGAGCTGCTGCTGCTGCTGCTGCTGCTAAGTCGCTTCAGTCGTGTCCGACTCTGTCCGACCCCATAGATGGCAGCCCACCAGGCTCCCCCATCCCTGGGATTCTCCAGGCAAGAACACTGGAGTGGGTTGCCATTTCCTTCTCCAATGCATGAAAGTGAAAAGTGGAAGTGAAGTCGCGCAGTAGTATACGACTCTTCGCGACCCCATGGACTGCAGCCTACTAGCCTCCTCCGTCCATGGGATTTTCCAAGCAAGAGTACTGGAGTGGGGTGCCATTGCCTTCTCCGAGTGAAAGAGCTAAGAATTGTCAAATGACTTTCAAAAATAAAATTAAAAGGGAAATATTTTTCAATGAAACAACAATTATGTCTATACTGTCAGCCCATTTATATTTGTATCTAATTCTAGTAGTTCAGTCAGTAAAGAATCTGTCTGCAGTGCAGGAGATCCGGGTGTGAAGGAAATGGCAACCCGCTCCAATATCCTTGCCTGGAAAATCCCATGGATAGAAGAGCCTGGTGGGCTGCAGTCATGGGGTTGCAAAGAGTTGGGCACGATTGAACGACTAACACTTTCACTTTCTATATCTAATAGTTCATAATTATGTATTTCAAAGAAACAGATGCAAAATGAAAATGCTTCTCTCAGGCCAAAAACCTTCCTGTCATTTTTACTTTACACTCATTCATTTTATGATTCAAAATAAAATGCTTTCTCTCCCTTTAAAATATACATTATTTCAACCCACTCCAGTATTCTTGCTGGGAAAATCCCATAGACAGAGGAACCTGGCAGGCTAAAGTCCACAGAATCACAGAGACAGGACTAAGCAACTGAACACACACATACACACAAATTGTAAATAACCAATATCAATACAAGTGATTTTTTAAAAAAATATGGACCATTTCTTTAAAAAAGGGGAACACATGTATACCTGTGGCGGATTCATTTTGATATTTGGCAAAACTAATATAATTATGTAAAGTTTAAAAATAAAATAAAATTAAAAAATTAAAAAAATAAATAAAAACTCTTTATTGAATTTGTTGCAATATTTCTTCTGTTTTATATTTTATGTGAGTCATGTGAGATCTTAGCTTCCTGACCACTTGCATTGGAAGGCAAAGTCTTAACTACTGGACCGCTAAAGTCGCCAGTGCAAGTGATTTTAATCTTATATGTGCAAATTAATCCTCTATGATAGAAGGAACAATTGACCCCTCATTTTGGTAGGCAAAATAATGCTCTCCACAAAATGTCCATTTCTAATCCTTGTAACCTGGGAATATATTAGTTTACATGGCCAAAAGGGTTTTGCAGATGTGATAAGTTAATGATCTTGAGAAGAGGAGGATTTATTCAGATAGAATATTATTCAGAAGGATTCAATCTAATCACAAGAATCTTTTAACCAATAGGGTCAGTGTTAGAGAAGGAGATGTGACAATGGAAGCTGAGGTTGGAGTGATGCATGCTCACTACGTCGGGTGGTCCGAGGGGGCAGGGACCCTAAGAGGTCCGTTCTTGTGACCTCACCCAACGGTAAAGGAAGAGGTTACGTACTTTTACTTTTCACTTTCACTTCAGCGAGTCAGCACAGACTGAGGATCGCTGCGGTACCTGACGTCGGATAGTCCGAGGAGACAGGTACCCTAAGTGGTCCGTTCTCGTGACCTCACTCAACGGTAACGGAAGAGGTCTTTTACGGTCGCGGTGTCAGTTTAAGTCCGTCAGAACGGAATCTCAGGTGTAAGAATCACGACCTGGAACTATGTTCGGTTATCATCCGTCGAAGTGAAAAGTACAACAGGGAGCAACTTTGAGTAATGTCACTTATAGTACTTCTAGTTTCAGAGACACTTTTCATCATCAGTTCGAATTCTGTTAATCTAAAGAGTAGGGGATCGGTCCATTAGTCAAGTTCTACTTGTAGAATTACACAAGTCTAGTTTTCACAGTCTGAGTCCTGAGCTAAACTTACAACCTGACCGGGTATCCTTTTACCTCAGATACAAAGAACCGACGGTAGAATTATGATACACCTCGGAACTTGTTTCGGTTCTTTACTCTCGTCTCTGTACCTCTTTTTAATTCAAGACCACTGTTGTAAACTCGGGGACCTAGTTCGAGAAGGACATTAACCGTATGGGAGACCGAAAAAGTTAGTACACTTAGATGTTTAAGGGGGAAAGAGGAATTTGGTGTAATTCCATAAAAAGCCCCTGAAGAAAGGTTTTAACACAGTTAAAGATGTGTACGTAATTGAGAAAGTTAGGAGTGTTTAAGGGGTATTCCAATTATTATAATAGTGTAAAGTATCTACTCCTGAGGTTTCGAGTTTTTCTAATTATTGAACGGGTTCCAGTATACTGCACAGGTGGACTGAAGTCACTTGAGTAGGAATTTGAGGGTGTAATACGTCCCCGTAACCTCTCACAACTTACCTTCCATCGTGACACTAAACTTCAACCTTTTCGTCTGGAATGTCCGATTATCACTCCTCGAAGTTCTACCGTCCTTTTTGTGAAACCTAAAGAGGAGATAAGGGACGTCACCGATCGAGGTAGACACGTGTGTGTACGGCCGCAAGTCATACTTGAAGAACGAATATCTCACTTCACCGGTTCCTCTCTTACTTTAGGGACGTCAGACCCTTCTGTTCTCTGAATCTAATCGTTAGAGGAGGGTATACTTCCCCATAGAACACTTACTGTTTCTGTTACTCGGATATACTGGGGACCGACCTCTTGTTCCTATGTATACAGACATAAAGTCTCTGTACTTGTTTCCAAGTTGTAGTTTGTCTTGAACGACGAGAGTCTTTCGAACTCCGTTTCGACACGTTGTGACGTCTGATTAAAAGACTTTTATAATTTTTTTATTTCGATACTAGACGGATGGGATAAACTATAAACGAATTGAAGGTTTTCGAGAAAGTGTAAAGTGACGTGTACAGAAAGGAAGATAACCTTTACTGGGAAGTTGAGAAACAAACAAATTGTTTGAGAATGTGTTAAAGGTTCTAAATTGAGATTACGGTGGAGGAGACCCTTCGGGAGTGATTGAACAATGAGTTCGTCCAAGTTAAGGACGAAGGAGGTGGAGGAGTGCCACAGAACACATGTATAGACGACAGGGGGTGGTGCGTAACAAAGTACTTCTTCTTACAAAATAAAGAGGAACATAAGGATCGTGGTACGGACCGTGAGAGAGCTCCACTAGAACGTTTAGGACGGTTCTTTCGGGAAAGAGTTAGAGAAACGTACTGAGAATAAAGATAAACAGGAAATCCTCAGACGAATCTGTAATGGAGGACCCTTCGGAATGAGTCGAGGACTCTCAACCCAATGCTACGAAGAGGATATATCAGGGGTAGCGTGGGACAAGTATACATTCCCAATCTCTGCCCATAGTTACAGACTAACGGACTCACACTTAGGGTCGAGACGGTAAAGTGTCGTCCAAGAATTGGAGGGACACGGAGTCAATGGGTAGACATTTTATGCTTATCCTTTTTTTTATTATAGAAGATCTCAACAAGTCCATTTTACGATACTGATCACGGTCGTTTCTTTATTATTATTATTAATTAAATTGATAATATGATCTACAATTGATACTAATAGTAACAAGTAAGTAAATGATTTATAAACAATTTCGTGAACATAGAGTCCGGACCTGTATATTGACAGTCAAGTTAAGGACAAGAGTATTAGTCTTATAATCCATTTAATTACTTACTTAGTTTATGTTATATATAATCAATAAACACTTTAATTTGACTATGTATAAAGTTAGTAATAATCGACACAACGGGACTCCTAGAGACGGAAACCCGGTTACCGTAAGGAAGGATATGTTTTTACAGGGTCACTTCAGACTCTTTTCACTCACACAAGACTCGAAGTTTAATCTTAAAAAAACTTTCGTTTTATATCTAATTCAGACTTTCGGTCTAAAACGACTCGACCTCTTCCTCACTTCATTCAGTCTTTCTCTTTTTGTTTATAGTATATAATTTCGTATATATACCTTAGATCTTTTTACCATGTTTATATGGATAAACGTCCTGTCTTTATCTCTAAGTCTACATTTCTTACCTGGACACTTGTACCCTCCCTCCCTCCCCACCCGACTTAACCCTCTAATCCTAACCGTATATATGTGATAGTACACACTTTATCTACCGATCACCCTTCACGATATTTCACACCCCTTGAGCCAAGCCACGATGTACTACTGGATTTACCCACCCTGTCCTCCTTCCCTCCGAGTTCTCCTTCCTCTACATACGCATGTATATCGACTAAGTAAGACAACACGTCGTCTTTCATTGTGTGCAACATTTCGTTAACATGAGGTTATTATAATATTTAATTTTTTTTTAATGTGTGAACTTTCATCCAGAGGGTCGGGGATTAACTAAACGGAGGTCACCTACGTGTATCTCGTCTCCCTTTGACAGAAATGGTTCGGGTCAAGTTTGACGTTTGAGTACTTATTTCGTTCACTAACAACCAAATTTGGAGATTCTAACCCCCATCAAGAATGTTTTGTTATCTAAGAATCTCGTACATTAAGTGGACAAGAACCGAGTAAGTAACAGTCTCGACTTCAAAAATGACTAAAAACGATAGTTCTCGTTCCGAACCTTTGGACTCGTATTTCAGACGTTAGTTAGGGATGACACCTTACTTGTGTCCTAGACTATGTCTCTTCCAAGGACCACGGGTCCTTCCTCTTTCAGGAAGATCACGTCCTTGATCGAACAGGTCACAGAGACTACCAGACTCTGAACTCGTCTCGACGACGAAAACAGATCGTTCCTCCCCTTCTCGTACCTCTTCCTTTTGTCTCTCGGGGTCTCTCCTCTCTCGAACTCTTCCTACCAGTTTAGAGTCTCCTTTGTCTAGGAACATGTACCGACGTCATCTTGGTGTTTATAACTCTCCACTGATGCACCCTCTGTGACAAGCTCCGTGTATCCTTAGTTATCCCTTACTTTGTCTGTTTCTAAGGATAGAGGTGTCTCAAGTGGAAGATCATTAGTCATATCTCTACTATAAATTTCGATACTGCACGTTGTTTGTTAGATTTACTTATTTAGTATATCAGGTAAGTCAAGTCAAGTCAACGAGTCAGCACAGGCTGAGAAACGTTGGGGTACTTGACGTCGTGCGGTCCGGAGGGACAGGTAGTGGTTGAAGACCTCAGGTGGGTTTGGGTACAGGTAACACAGCCACTACGGTAGGTTGGTAGAGTAGGAGACAGCAGGGGAAGAGGAGGACGGGAATTAGAAAGGGTCCTAGTCCCAGAAAAGTTTACTCAGTCGAGAGGCGTAGTCCACCGGTTTCATGACCTCAAAGTCGAAGTTGTAGTCAGGGAGGTTACTTGTGGGTCCTGACTAGAGGGGATCCTACCTGACCAACCTAGAGGGACTTTAGGTTCCTTGGGAGTTCTCAGAAGAGGTTGTGGTGTCAAGTTTTAGTAGTTAAGAAGCCGTGAGTCGAAAGAAATATCAGGTTGAGAGTGTAGGTATGTACTGATGATCTTTTTGGTATCTGAACTGATCTACCTGAAAACAACCGTTTCATTACAGAGACGAAAAATTATATGACAGATCCAACCAGTATTGAAGGGAAGGTTCCTCGTTCACAGAAAATTAAAGTACCGACGTTAGTGGTAGACGTCACTAAAACCTCGGGTCTTTTTATTTCAGTCGGTGACAAAGGTGACAAGGGGGTAGATAAACGGTACTTCACTACTCTGACCTACGGCACTAATCTGTCACTACTAATGGTTCCCTTTTTTATTTCACCTTTTTCCCTTCTGTGATCCCTCTCGTACAAACCAAACGGTCAAACCCTCCCTTTAATAATGACCTTCCTATCGTTCACTAACGTCTGGATTTCCTCTACTCGTTCACTTTCATTTCCAACGAGTCAACACAGGCTGAGAAACACTAGGGTACCTGATATGTCAGACACCTTAAGAGGTCCGTTTTTACGACCTTTCCCATCGGTAACAAGGGAAGAGGTCCCCTAGAAGGGATGGGTCCTTAGCTTGACCCCATAGGACATAACGTCCACCTAAGAAATGGTCGACTCGATGGTCCTTTCTGACTCACTCCGGAAACACATTTATACCCCTACATCTACCTTTGTCGTTCATGATTCCGGTACTCTTTTCGTACAGACACACCAGTCCCTCGTCGCTTCTCCTATCTCTCCGTTTGTATCTCCCCACTCCGACGACGTCACCCTCTTAGAGATTCCGACATCTTGTTTGGTGACACTTTGTATTACCGATGTTGTTGTTAGTAGAAAAACAAATGTACTCGTCCTGAACCACCCCTGTTGAACAGAGGTAAGGGGGCACCACAACCGACCTCTCTTAGTCACTTCCCGACTCCGTAGGTGAAACTTCTTCCGAGTGAGTGTATAGACCGTTCATCCACGACCGACAGTCGACTCTCGAGTCCTCCCCGATGACCGACCTCAGAAGTCAAAGAGAGGTACACCGTGCAAGATGTCAGAGGATCCGAGGGAGTCGGTACCACCGGCCTAGGTAACTTAATTTATGTGAGTTTTCCGTCACTTACCTTCGACGACGTACATTGGAATACGGATCGTCAGTGTCTTCGGTCTAGTTATCGTTCTCTGTCTCGAGGGACCGGAGATTTATTTTTGTCGTAGTTTCTTAAACTTCTCGTCCAAAATTTTGACGGTGTCTCCCCCTCGTTTCTTTCTTTACTCCAATCTCTTCCGTTAGACTAGTACGTCCTGGAAATTCGACAGCATTACCTAAACCGAGTGAGAGCCTTTCCTTACTCCTTGACACCCTCCTAAAACTATTTCCGTACTGGGCTAAACTACTTACAAATCGTCCTAGCGGGACCGACGATTTAATTCTTGTCTGATTTTCATCCGTTCCGTTTGGTCAATCAGTCCTAGGTCCGTTCTCTATTATCACCGAAAATGGTCCCATTGTCGGTGTGTCTCCTATTCTTGACCTGTCTTGTACTTATGTAAAACTTCCGTCTCATTTGTCTTAGAGAACTACCTAATTTATGTGTTATATTCTCTTTGTCTACTTAACTCCTACTGTGACTTAAAAACAGGACTCGGTAACCTTCTTACCTCAACGGTAATAAACTACACTACTGATTCCTTTTCGTCTAAACCATCGATTCTCTCCCTTGAACGAAAAAACTGAATAATTCGATCTGTAGGTTCATTTCTACGACTCATCCCTCCCTCTAGATACTCGGACCTCAAGAACCCCGTTCCCTATCCGTCCCCTTCGGTCCCTACCTCTATATTTAATCTCTCCATAATCGTATCTCTAATATAAATTTTGATACTCTAACTTACTCTGGTGGTCGTTTCACTCACACCTACCCTTTTTTCTTCCCGGGTTCTTGGCTCAGTACCCTATCGGGTTACCATGTTCTAGAACTAGTTCCCCTTACTTTTCCTCGGTCGTTTCCTCCGACTCTTCCACGTCGTTTATTTTGTTTTCGGTATTTCCTATGACACAATCTATTCTCTTTCCCACAGTAATAATATGCACCATATAATATATGTTATTTTATTTTATACTATAATATATATTATAATATTACATGTTATTATGATTAAAATTTTCTACTAAAACTAGAGATGAATAAGAGGAGGAGGGGTTGGGGGTAGAGATGGGGTTCCTTATTCCGTTAGTCGATGTTTCAAAAGTCTTTGTCTACTAAATGGTAAATGAGTAAAATTTGTATTAATTTTATTATGTACAAATAATTTTTTGAGTCTGTAATCTTTGTTTATATTTTTTCTTTTACTCTCAGTATGTAATAGGGAGGTAGATCTCTATTGGTGGGAGTTATAAATCCACACACATGAAGATGAGTACGTAACATACTTTTACCCTAGTGTGGTATAAACATCAAAATATTGAATTTTTTTTAACTTAATGTATCGTACCCGTCAAGTGACGATTAATTGTAAAAATGTGTAGTTGAATTAATGACGAATTCTAAAACCAAACAGATACATGATTAATAAGTAGGTTAGGGACATTCTCTTTTAAATTTAACAAAGATAAAAAATGACAATCTTCGCTGTCGTCTTAATTATGATAAAATCAATATCGAAACACGTTTCGGGACTATCAAATAAGGGATACTTATTTTAGGATGTTAACCCAGCTAATATGAGATCGACCCAGTTTCCTATACGTTTTAAACTTCCGAAAAGTATGGATAACAATACGACAGGAAGTCTTTATAGAATGGTCACATCAGAGGAGGGTCACCCTATACTAGTACAAGTAAAGGGGTATAGTACAGAGAATGATAATCGTGATTTCTCAGAAACGGAACTTACTGAACACCTCTACAGAAGACTGGGAAATAAAGACAAAGGTTCCACTCTTACTCTGACGAAGGTAAACTGAAAAAGAGAATGAATTCCCTTGACAGACTGGAGACCGTTCTTCCAAAACCGGTGGTAAAAAGTTAGGGGTCTTCCGCGCCTGTGTATTGTCGTGTCCCTCCGGTTTTTCGGGACCTCACCCTCGGTAGACGGAACAAGAACCCTCAATGAGTGTCGGGCCCGAGTTCCGTGGAGTAGACTGAAGGAAGGTCGAGAATTAAAGAAGCTGGGAAACAGAAGGACAAAGTGTCTTCTGAGAACGGCCGAGTAGGAGGTATAGACACCTGTCCTTCAAGTTAGGTTTCAGTTCGTATAAACCTGTGTTAAGACGGAGTAATAGGAAGGAACGTTCACATGTAGGAAAAAAAATTTAAAAATAAAATAATAATAAATAAAATAAAAAATTGAAATGTTATAACATAACCAAAACGATACGTAGTTTTACTTAGGCGGTGTCCATATGTTCACATGTAGGAATTACTTTTAAACTCAAGATAGAAACGGAAACAAGTCCAACTATCTCTAGAAAGTTAAGTTGAGCCTATTATAAATAACTTACTGATTTAGGAAACTCTGTGCCATCCGTAATGTCTTTTGGTACAGGTAAGGAGGGGTCACTATTCCAGAAAAAGAAAGGAAAGAGACATCATTTGAGGACAAGTGGGTGTCTGCAAAGGAGGAACCAGAGGATAGATCATCTAAGGTCTACAGCATCGACAGCAGTAGTGTGACGGTGGTTCCGTCGCACTAAGTGACCGATGAGGGTTCCGAATAATAAACTGATACTCTAGTGTCGTTTACTCTCGGGGACTATTGTGTCACTCTCCAAGTAAGAAACTGTTAGGGTCAATATCTTCTACGTAACAAGACTGGTGTCCGAGTGAAAGTTTTGTTACCATACACCACCCCTTTTTTTTTTTCTGATCCTTGTTACCGATTGTGGACTTGTTTACTCCACTAAACCCCCTTGAAAGACCGAATGCATCGTAAACGTCACCGAGGTTTTCAACCCAGTTCAACAGAAAAAAACAAACAAACAAACAAACAAAAACGATTTTCGAGCAAACTCTGAGAGTGTTTGCCCTTATGTTACTCAAATTTACCTTTCCCTTTTGTAAAACCGAAAAACTCGTCTAAAAATCGGGAAGTCACCCCTGTTTTTGGACTCAGAATTATGACGTTACCTTTGACTCAGACAACGAATTACGTCATAGTCCTACGTCAAACACCCTTTTATTGGACATAAAAATATACGACAAATAGGTGTGTCTGTACGCATACTCTTGTGCGACTGTGTACGTGTCTATGTACGAGTTTATTGCGGTGTCATAAAAATTGTCCTTGTATACCTCTATCTATATCTTTACATCTATATATCTTTATCTCTATGTGTGTGTATATACCCATATGTACACCTATAACTACATATGTATGTGTGTGTGTGTATATATGTACAAACACCGCAAAGAACTTTGTACTTAATGTAAATGTTTTCAACGTAGGAAAACAGGATCTTTCTCTTCGAACGTACCTCACATCTCTAAACGTTTGGTGGGAGAGAGGAGGAATAGACTTCGTGTTCGGTCACTAACAGTAATCGTGGCGCGTCTCCACAGACACGGTTTCCCACTGTCTTATCCCTTCATTAGGGGTCACAGTCGTCGACCCGCGCTAGGACGTCGCTTCATACGGGAGGCACGGACGGTCCGGACAGAGAGAGACAAGCCCTTTCACCTTAGGTTACTATTTACAGTTATGTGAATACAACGGTGTACCTTCACTCGACATCGACAGACCTCGTGTTTGTCTTCGCCGTCTAGAGTTCTACACCCACGGTCTACCGTGAATCCTCGACCCGCGTCCCCCACCGACAACCCCCTCCAAAATAATCGACTCTGTTCACCGGACCGTGGTGACCCACGGTGGAACGAGGGAGACCCCCAAGGGAGATCTTACGTAATAGGTTAAACGAAAAGTTATGGGTAATTTGTGTGTTGGAGGAGGGAGAAATTACCTGAACCCATCACAAACCTCCCCATAAACGATTCTCATGGTGGTTTTCGACGTCTCCCTTCCTCTCTTCGTATCCTCTCTTCGAAACAGTCTCTCTTTGACGGGGTGTTTGTTCCGTTCTCCCCAAAAACAAAAATAACTCACTACTGTAAAGAAAGTGTCACAGTAGTCCGAATTCGCCGTTCACTCTACAATGGACACAGTTAAAGGGTGAATGACTTGCGACATGAAACCCTTTCACAAACCACCCACGGCCTCGTGCTCAGAGTGAAAGACAAGAGAGACCCCACCTCCAAACCCCTCTTTACGGTAATGGTGTAATGTTGGAATATAAACGTCAAAAACTAAGACGTCAACTAATTTGTGAAAGTGTACATGAGTCTAGAGGAGGATCGACGTGACGACAGTAGAGCTAAGATGACTACGTCTTTACCTCTGGGACTCTCCACCAGTGGGATTTTCAATCAGTGTGTCATCCTCGGGGGTGGTACTTCATATAGGTCCGGACTCGGGAGGGGTAGTAGGCGACGAGTGACTACGGATGACAGACTCAGACGAGTCGACAATATTGTCATAAAACGTCCGACTCCCCCGAATACCCGTCGTCTATAAATAAATAAAGTCAAGACCTTAGGTCTTCAGGTTCTAGTCTCGTGGTCGGACCAACTCACTCCCGGGAGAAGGTCCAATTTTTGAAGAGTGACACAGGAGTGTCTCACCTTCCCCGGTCCCTCGAGAGACCCTAGAGAAAATATTCTCGTGATTGGGGTAGGTGCTCCCGGGGTGAGAAGACTGGTTTCTGGGGTGAAGGACTATATAGTGTGGTCTCCAATCCTAAAGTTGTATGCTTAAAACTCTCCGTGTTTGTAAGTCTGGATGATACACGGTACACGAAATGTGTATAGTAAAACTGGAAAAGTTGTTCAGATACCTTATCCGTAATGACAGTGTATGTCTACTATTTTAACTCCGAATCTCCTCTGTTTAAGGAATCACAGTGTATTAACAATGCATCGATTCGATCCTGAACTTGAGTACAGACGGAACTAGGGGTTTGGATATGGAAAGATGAGATTATTCATGTGTGGATTGTCAATTACTCGTGAATGATAAAAGGTCCGTGACAAGAACCACAGAATATACATAATTAAGTAAATTAGAAGTATTGTTCTTATATTCCATCCACAACGATTGTACGGGTAAAAGGTCTACCTCTTTAACTCCATACCTTTACAATCCACTAAACAATGTCAGACATCGAGTCGACCATTTCTAAGGTCGACATTACGTTCTCTGGGGTTAAGTTAGGGACTCAAGCCTTCTACGGGATCTCCTCCTGTACCGTTGGGTGAGATCGTAAGAACGGACCTCTTAGGGGTACCTGTCTCCTCGGACCTTCCGATGTCAGGTACCCCAGAGTTCCTCACTCCCTGATTCGTATCGTGTCGTGTGTCGACGTCCCCCGAGGGGTTCACCGTGATCGTCATTTCTTGGGTGGACAGCTACGTCCTCTGTATTCTCTACGTCCAAGTTAGGGAACCAGTCCTTCTAGGGGACCTCCTCCTTTACCGTTGGGTGAGGTCATAAGAAGGGACCTGTCTCCTCGGACCGACCGATACCGGGTATTCCAGTGTTTCTCAGTCTGTGCTGACTGAGTTGGATCGTACGAGTGTGTGCGTGTCGACCTCTACCCCCCTTGGTCCCAAACTTAAGTGTATACCAAATTGAGGTCCAAAGTGTAAAAACTAGTAATGAAACGTGATGAAGTCGTGATTCGGTCGAACGCCTGAAGTCCCGTCATCTACATCAAATTCTTCCGGAAATCTAAAGAAATATTGAAAACCTTGGTAGGGTGTGAGAGAGGTCTCAGTTGTGCTCGAGGAGACAATCAATGTCTTGATGGGAGGTGCCAGACGAAACTTAGTCTTGACTGATCTCAGAACGATGACTTTTATATTTACGACTGATCGTCGGAGTCGTAGATGAACCCTTGAAAAACCTTTACAGCTCAGAGTCGCGGTCTCGATGACTTGGTCTTAGACACGGTAATCGTTTAGGGACCCACTGAACCCATGAGAACTTCAAAATCGTCAGCATCGTCCTTGATCTCGGAACTTCCCACATCCAGATTTAGAGTTGGTGTACGACTCTCAAGGTCCTTCGAAATTTTTCCTGGCTCCGGACTTAGGGTGAGGGTCTCTAAGACTAAATGAACGTCGGACTTGTAGGTCTTAAAAATTTCGAGAGATCTACTAAGATTTCACGTCGACTCCAACTCTTGGGGACGACACCCCTACGGACTGGTACGAGACATCCAGGAGTCCCAAGTGGGTGTAGGGGTGTTGGTCTGTAGACGTAGACGGGGACACAAACATCATCCACCCCACAATATCTTTCGTAGTTTTCGGACAAGTCGGACATCAATTAACATTAATAGTAGAAGGAATCTCGTCATTAACATTATTTCAGTTGTAGTAAGTCTGATCTTAATGGACCTTTCAAGAGAAAGTAGGGTGGGATTACTATAAAGTAGGCAAAAAAAAATTTCAGTATACACTTTGTTCGGATGAGAGTTCCTTCGAAGTCTACACTATGATTGATGGGACTGGGAAGTCCCATCTAGACAGTAACAATTCGGGTTCACATATGTAGGGTTGACGGGTCTCCTCGTTCTAGACACACCGTTTCGTGGGTTGTCACTTCTTCACGACTTGAAACTTTGTCTACGGGTAGCACAGGAACTCCGTACTGAAACAGGTACTTGGACTCATACTTTATCTCGGTACCCAAACATCTTCATCTTATGTTCGGTGTCCAAACATCTTATTGTGACATCTTCGATCGATAGATCCCGTCCTGTAAACAAGTGTGATCTTTCATTCAGAGTTCTCCAGTCCCTGAGAAAATGTGAGACACTATAGAAGTCACTGGTCATGAACTACGTGTCATCCCCGAAACATTCGGGGATGAACGATTGTGGGATAAACAACTTACTTGTTGTTCTTCTCTGCTGTCAGTTGTTACGGTGAATGGCTTACGAGAGACAAAAGGTCTGTGAAGTGTTTGTAATAAAGGAAATCAGGATACTGTTAGAATTCTCTGTCTAAAAACAAGTAAACGAACGAAAATTGACAAGTCACTTCAATTTATTAAGTAGGTAACCAACAACGAAAAATAATTCACCGTTTTGGACCTAAGTAAGTAAGTTAAGTATAAATAACTTACAGCCTGTGATAAGATCCATAAATTCGGTGTAGTCACTTGTTTTGTCTTTTCTAAGGAATGTAAATATTTAAGTTTCCTCTCCCCGTATGTCATTTATTGTATTATTTATTTATTTAATAGATTATACAAACAAAAACAACAAATCAGCAAGTCAACATAGCCTAAGAACGTTACGGTACCATCGGATGGTCTGAGGAGACAGGTACCCTAAAGGGTCCGTCCTTATGACCTCACTCAACGGTAAAGGAAGAGGTCCCCTAGAAGGGTTGAGTCTCTAGTTTGGGTATAGAGGACACAGAGGACGCAACGTCCCCCTAAGAAATGGTGACTCGGTGTTCCCCTCGGACATAGATTACACAATCCCCTACAATTTACGAGACCTTTTTTTATTTATGTTACTAGTCCACAACAATATCTCCATGAAACATCTATAACAATTATAGGTATTGGTTGACTGAAATTTATTTCCACTAGTGTGAATTATTGTGTCACTTTCACTCTCAGTGAGTCAGTACAGGTTGAGAAACGCTGAGGTACTTGATATGTCAGGTACCTTAAGAGGTCCGGTCTTATGATCTTACCCACCTGACAGGGAAGAGACCCCCTAGAAAGACTGAATCCCTAACTTAGGTCAGAGGACGTGACGTCCACCTAAGTAATGGTCGACTCGGTATCCCCTTCGGGACTATTGTGTCACCCGGAGTGGGTTAGTCAGCTTCCGGAATTCTCGTTTTTGACTCCAAAGGTCTCTGCTTTTTTAAACCGGAGTTCTGACATCGAAATGGAGGATGTTCTCAAAGGTCGGACGAACGGATGGGTTGTTTAAAACCTGAGTTCTGTTCTATCGTTGTACTCGAGGACGAACCTAAAGGTCAGGTAACCGGTGTACTTAAAACCTATACGGTCGAGGAATTTTATTTTCCTCCTGGTACTGACTATCTCTGAAACCATGACTTTCGTCCTACGACGATATTATTTACGGAGTTTTACACCTTTACAAAACTTTAACCTATCGTCATCGTCGACCTTCTTAAAATTCCATACACTATCTTTAATAGAACTCTTCTAACAACCATCTTCATCTGTAATTTAGTCAAAACTACTTCTGAGCCTTTCTTCACTCGTCTAGACATCTCTTTCGAGAACAGAATCTCTTATGTATATAACAGTCCTTATCTTACAGTGATGTCTGTACTTACAATTTCCACAAAGACCACTCTAGAGTTACCTTTACTCCCAATACAATAACTTATAACCTCCTTTTTACAAGGAACGATATTTCACCGTCTTTTGAACCGAATTAACGTCTATGGGGTTCCCTGAAACCCAGTCGTATAATAAAATTACATTTTATCTAACGGACGTTGGGGTCCAGACACCCTAAACACATTGACTACGAAAACAGGGGTATTAATTATTAAGTACTTGTCTCATCTCTGTCCTCCATTTCACCCCATCACCAATTTGTGACACTACCAATTATAATACACAGTTGAACCGACCCAGTGTCCAACGGGTTTATAAACCAGTTTGCAATAAGACCCACACAGACACTCCTACAAAAATCTATTCTAATGACAAACTTAACCATCTGACTCATTTTGTCTAACGAGAGGGATTCCACTCACCCGGAGTAAGTTAGTCGACTTTCGGACGTATCTTGTCTTTTCGACTGAGAAGGCACTCATTCTCTCTCAAGAACAGACGGACAGAAACCTACCTTGTAGTCGAAAAAAGGACGGAAACCTGAGTTTGACTTCGTGACCGAGAAGGTCCCAGAGTTCGGACGGTCGGAAACTTACCTTGATGTGGTAACCGAGAGAACCAAGAGTCTGAGTTTGACCTTAATTTGTACCAAGAAGATCCAGAAGTCGGAAACTGAGGGACGTCTGGACCCCTGAACGGATGGACGTATTAACTCACTCAGTAAAAGATTATTATTTAGAGGAATTCTGTGTATGTGTGTGCGTGTGCGTGTGTGTGTGTGTTTGTGTGTGTGTACGTGTGGAGGATAAACCAAGACAAAGAGACCTCTTGAGACTGACCATGTTCGTACAAATGAATTACCAATTCGAACTCAGGTGTGGGGTCGAAGTAGTGAATAAATGGGTTCCTCTGAACCTGATCCATAATTGGAGAGATTTGAAGTCAAAGGAGTTGGTATTTTATTCCGGTGACTGTCTTAGAGTTACTGTTCATACACTTCACTGACGTTCTGTTAGGAACATTTTGTAATATGGACTGGAATTAGTACACGAGATATTCATAAATTTTAAAAATGATCCCAATTATTCCATATAGTCCTTCTCAAAACCTCTACATTTTAAGTTATGACACAGAAAGTAATAAGTCGACACAGTGGAACTCATGTAACAAACAGACCCGGAGACAAAAGGGAAGACATTTTTACAGTTATTTGGCCTTGTCCCGAGTAATTTCACACCGGGTGACGCATGACTGGTAGGTACTTGGACAACAGCCAGTTACAACACCTTAGGTCTCTTTGTCACTCACACGTAGTAAATCTCTGAAAGTATCGTTAAACTGACTCATTAAGGTACAGAAATCTTAGATTATTATTTTCAAACCCAAACATAAAATATAAATATACAGAGACGGAAAAATAAAGTAATAAGAATATTAAATTAAAGTAACGTAAAAGTTTACGTAGTTAGGTGTTGTCTAATTTCCCCCTTTTTTTTGTGGTGTGAGATCAAGAAGTCGTGTCTATCAAACTCTTGAGAAAATCTAGTCACGAAGAAGTTAAAGTTACATGTGCCTCCAATGGACGACGAGGACGACGACGACGATTCAGCGAAGTCATCACAGGCTGAGACACGCTGGGGTATCTGTCGTCGGGTGGTCCGAGGGGGCAGGGACCCTAAGAGGTCCGTTCTTGTGACCTCACCCAACGGTAAAGGAAGAGGTCCCTAATGGACTCTTGGACAACTTACACGTCCAACCTAGGTCGTCCAGACCCTCCACCCCTACCTCTAAGACGTAAAGACTGTTCGAGGACCCTCTACGACTAAACGATCAGGTATCCAGTGAGACTCACCGTTCGAGATCTATTGAGGATAATGGTGTCTGACTAATTAATTACGGGATGAAAAAATGTTTTACCTTAATGTCTTTGTACTCTTTTAATTCCACTGGAGACTCCAGAAGATTTGGACAATAAAGAAACCCTGAAAATGCATAGAACAATTCAAAAAATTTCCCAAAATTATACCATTAAGTTCCTACCAGTTGTACGACAAAAGACAAAAATAGATCTTTGTAGTTCCAATTCTATTATGATGGACCTAGTGATTCAGAAGACGTGACCTTAATATCCTTATGCAAAAATATATCAAACTAAACCCGGTCGCTACAAAATCTCTCTGTTTGACAAGTCTCGTCCATTCGGTAGTGAGGTTAGTCCCGTAGACAGAAAACCTTCCGCCCCCAGAGCGTATCGGTAGTTTCCCCGGAGAAACGATTTGAGAGTTGTGTCGATCGCCTACGGGAATTTCTCCTCTGATATTCCTGGGTCTCCATTCACATCTACTTTCCACCGGTTACTTCATGGAATTTACAGATATACACCCTCGACCTCTCCTTCCCCCACCAGTCAGAGAAGACGTTCAAAATTAATACCTAAACGTTAATTTTTCCTACACTTGATCAGACGATTGTACTCTCTCGTCCTTCTCCCCTCTGTCACCATGACCTCGGACTCTGTACCTTCTCTCCCCTGACTGTCCTCGATGTAGGTGTCATGGCCCCGGTGACGACGGTCTTAGTCTCGTCCGTCCCCTCCCGCTCGTTCTCTTCTGTGTGGGGACCGGAGAGAAGACGGAAGGTCAGAGACATGACCACGGAGGATAACCGGTTTGGTTCGACGTCGGTCTGCACTGAGACTCAAATCCGTAAACGTCTGGAATCGGAGGTCCTCGTGTCTCCTTCTGCCCCTTACACCTGTTACCTATGTCTCTCCGTGTCCCTCTTATTTGTCGTGTCTGGGGTACAAGACATTGGACTGACGTCTCTAGAACCCGAAGAGTGTTTTAAAGGGTGGGCACACTTGTAACCTTTGGTGTAAATACGTGATGCGACTCGACCCTGGTTTACTATGTCCCGTATAACACACTGTCTCCTCAGTAATCTGAACTCAACCAAGTTAAGTTCCATGGAAAGATCAACCTCACCGAAATTCACTACAGTGTTCCTCTACTAACCCACTTCTGTACCCTCGAAATTAATAATGGAGTTTGACTCACACGGGGGTTGACCAGAGTAAGGAGGAGTGATCGGGGTTAAGTAAGAAGGAAGACATAAGTCCCAGAGTTCCCCTACACCCCTCAGTGAAAAATCTACAGTTTTATTGATCCTTTACGATGACCTCGAATCCCCTAACCCGGTTTCTACAATTGTTAAAATTTACGTGTTCCCTTACGGTGTGTATTTCTTAGAAGGACAGGTTCTACGGTGATCGTGGAGATAATTCTTTGTGATATACTATATACCGTCTTTGGTAGTGTTATGACATTTCATTAATAGGAGGTTAAATTTTTTTTTTTTTCTTTTCTTTACGATATGCTTACAGTAGTAACCTATAAGTTAACGGACTCTTTCTTTGGACTTTCAGAAGGTTCTAGGGAATAGGAGAGAAGACGGGAGTGGGTTGATTCGACGGTGATTCAAAATAATTAATATGGAGGATTTCTGAAGAGTTTATCTGTAGGAAGAGAAGTAAGGGAGACAGGATATAACCGGGGGTGTCAGAAGGAGAATCCGACGGTCGACGAAGACGTGTCTTCTACGGTGATTTACCTAAAATTGAGGGAGTTGACAAAAGAGAAGGAATCAGTCTCACTCGTGAATTTTTACGTACAGACTAGTCCGAGTCAAGTCAAGTCAAGTCAGGGAGTCAGCACAGGCTGAGAAACGGTGGGGTACTTAGCGTCGTGTGGTCCGGAGGGACAGGTAGTGGTTGAGGGCCTCAAGTGAGTCTGGGTGCAGGTAGTTCAGTCACTACGGTAAGTCGGTAGAGTAGGAGACAGTAGGGGAAGAGGAGGACGGGGGTTAGGGAGGGTCGTAGTCTCAGAAAAGGTTACTCAGTTGAGAAGCGTACTCCACCGGTTCATGACTTCAAAGTCGAAATCGTAGTCAGGAAGGTTTCTTTAGGGTCCCGACTAGAGGAAATCTTACCTGACGAACCTAGAGGAACGTCAGGTTCCCTGAGAGTTCTCAGAGGAGGTTGTGGTGTCAAGTTTTCGTAGTTAAGAAGCCGTGAGTCGGAAGAAGTGTCAGGTTGAGAGTGTAGGTATGTACTGGTGACCTTTTTGGTATCGGAACTGATCTACCTGGAAACAACCGTTTCATTACAGAGACGAAAACTTATACGATGAGGACAAAAATTTGGGAGTAAACGAGGGGCGGTAGAAGACCCACTTTTAGTTTGTGTCTAGTGGAACGGAGTGGAAGACCGGAGTAGCAGATGGTAAGACGG
Source organism: Bos grunniens (assembly GCF_055505025.1). Classification (NCBI taxonomy): domain Eukaryota; kingdom Metazoa; phylum Chordata; class Mammalia; order Artiodactyla; family Bovidae; genus Bos; species Bos grunniens. The sequence goes on from NC_141193.1 coordinate 31,560,791, forward strand.
TACTGTTGTAAACAGGGTCGAAAAAACTTGGTAGCAACTATTGAAGACTGGTAAAACAAAAATTACCTAAAATAACTTCATATCAACTAAATGTCACAACAGAATCAAGGGCCACATGTCGTTTCACTAAGTCAATATGTATGTGTATCGTCAAACGTAGACGATTAGAGTTTGAGGGTTAGGTAAGGAGGAGGTCGGGAGGGAAAACCATTGGTGTTTAGTCAAGAGATGTAGACACTCAGACAAGGACAAAACACTTATTCAAGTACATAAAGTATAAAATCGTTATAGTATACCATAAAAAGAAAGAGAAAGAATAAATGAAGTGAATCATACTAGTAGACATCCAAGTAGGTACAAGACCGTTTACCGTAATAAAGTAAGAAAAATTCCCGACTCATTATAAGGTTACGTATATGTATGGTGGAGAAGACAGTATAGGTAAGTAGACAATCGTCTGTAGATCCAACGAAGGTACAGAACTGATAACATTTATCACGACGACACTTGTAATTCCATGTACGTAGAAAAGTTTATTATCAAGACAGACCTATGACGGGTCCTCGCCATAACGACCTAGTTTATCATTAATATAAATATCAAAAACTCCTTAGACGTATGGTCAAAAGGTATGACCGACGTGGTTAAATATAAGGGTAGTTGTCACCTCCTCCTAAGGGAAAAGAGATATGGGAGAGGTCGTAAACAATAAACAGTTAAAAATTTACTGACGGTAAGACTGACCACACTCCACTATGGAGTAGTAAAACTAAACGTAAAGAGATTATTTATCACTACGACCCGTATAAAAATACACGGACAACCGGTAGACACACGGAGACTGACAAAAACTTAAACATATAAGACAAGAGATACGGTCTTCATACGGAGAAAGGGAAGGAACTTACCAACTAAGTATTAAGACCTGGATCGGTTTCACGTTAAAGGAGACCCTTCTGAAAGAACCGACGGCTAGGGTGTTTGTCGACCTGACCGGGAAGTAATGTGGAGGTACGGTGACCTTAGTGTATTAAGGTAGTGTAGTACGGTTATGACGATACGAAGTACGGGAGGTAGGGGATATCTGACGAACGTACACCCGTATTACGTAAAGTAAAGAAATAGAAACACAGGACGTGTTAGGAACTAGGTGTCAGTGAGCTAGTTACGAAGAACGTAGACGTCTTTGATCGGTTCCGGTGTACCGGGTGTGCACTGGTTTGACCAGAGGTAGTCTGGAAGTCGGAGGTCGTGTGAGGGGAGAGTGAGTACCTTGAATCTTTCATCCTGCAGTCAATGACCCGACTACGTAATTAAGACGTTATTACCTTATAAACACTTTGACCCTTTTATCTCTCATCTCAAGTGACTCGAAAGTTTTTCCAGATAACTCGTGAATGACACAGGTCCTTGTCTCTTTTCTTTATGAAACTACCTTCCACGTTCTCTAGCTTTCCAACCTAAAAAGTGTCGACACCGTCTACCTTATAGTGGTCCCTTAGGATCTCAGTTTACCCCCGGTGAAATTCTGGTCTGCGAGTCAACCCTTCACCGGACTGGAGTCCTTAAATCATTCAACTCATTCCAATCTGACAATCGGTGGTGGTCTTTATCGGGGTCCTTGAGGACGTGTCGGTCGCATGGTAAGAGGAAGAAGACAGTGAGACATCCCTTACCTCTGTTCGACGGTTTCCTTTTTACAGATCTTCTGTCTCGGTTCAAAGGAGGGTGGAGCCAGTAGACGGTCTTTTTTTTTCGACCGCAAGGTCCTCCTTTAGAACATAATCTTGAGTAACAAATAGTTGTCCTGGTGGACCGTGTAGAAGTCGATGACCAAAGACAATTTTCACCCTTTACCTCGTTTTATTTATCGTCGAACAGTAAAGTTTGTGGACTTACCCTTCCCTCCCCTCTCCCCCCCTTCAGTCGTTCTATCCCCGGGTCTCCAGTAGTTTTTTTGGTTCTGGGTCTCAGAACTATCGGGGACTCAACACCTTTGACGTAGGAGGCAGGTACCGGGACACCCTGAGGAAGTTCCCCTTTGTCCGTCCTTCGTCCTCGGGTCTTCGGTTCTAAGTCCCTTATGAGACTAGACGTTTGTGGTCCTCCGGAAGGACGGAGACGGACCTACCGGTTTTCACTGGAATCGCAGAATTTTTCGGTAGAGTCCCAAAACTGTCCACGGTCTTTTCTCATCCTATTACTGTTAGGTCAATCTCGTACTTCGGGTCAGGACCATTACTTAACCGGAACCTCTATGTCTCCCTACAAAACCTCTGTCGCTGGTTGTACACCTTTATATGTTTAGTTCTCAATTACTCTCGGTCGGTCTAGGCGTTTTAGATGGGGACAAAATTGTACGTAAAACTAAAGGAGTGAGTTCAAAATGATCCTGTTACCCTGTGTGTTATTTTACCTAAAGTCACCTGTTTTATTTGAAAATCAATGACTTATACAACGAAAACCTTTCAAACACAAATATCCTAAAAAAAAGATTTTTTTATTACTAGAGTCCAGTCAAACCAATGAGTTGAGACCTGTTTCTCGTTCCATAAAGTTGAAAACACGTTCTATTACAATCCCTTTTATCACGAGAAATGATTTTGAAATTTCAGTAATTGTAATTTTTAGAAAGTTTTAATTAAATACGGAAGAGTAAACAAGACCTTCTAGGTCTCTAACCTTGAGTGTAGACTACGACCCCAAATCGAATCGGATCGGTAACCTTAGGTGATGATGTCCGAAGAGAGACACGAAGGGAGAGTTTTATCCAAGTTGAGGGTTCTCAGGATTCGACTAGTGGCATTTCGGAAAAGAATCCCAGACTCTTTTCTTTTGTGAGAATTATCTTTTAATTTTCTCCCTCCAATCAATAATCAATTTACTCACGACTCGACATAGAAATTTCAGCACCCCCCTTTACTCCCGGGTCGTGACAGCCTGTCCTAAAGTACCACCACAGTCATTCATCGTTCTTTTGTGTATCTCGGAATTCGTAAGAATTCGTCTTCGAGTTAATTTTTCTGTTGGAAACCTTGTCCGATACACCTTTCGGTTCTCTAAACCTAAGACGGTCACGTCCTTCCTTCCCTAAGGTTTCTATTTCCCGTAGGTAGCGTTTGTAGAACAATGGTTCAGGGTCCTCGAGAGGTAGTCCTTTACTTATCGGTACACGACGAAGTGTCTCTGTCTCTCTCTCCTCTCTCTTCCTTACAGACATTCTATTGGTGATCGTACTCGGAGATCTTAGGTCCACAAAACCAAAGGTTTTAGAAGTCCCTTTCAGATACAGGGAGTCTACGATTTACGTAATTTTCCGACTCTTGGATTGCAAAGGTGACGGGAAACATAATGTTAGGAAAGGAGGTGGAAAGATAAATTTTGATTTAAACCAAAGTAAGAAACCAGGTCTGAGACGGTACCACTGGCAAGGACTACACGTTCATTCTTTTAAATTAACGACCCCTTTACGTCTAAAATCCAATTTTCAGTACCTCAACTGACAAAGAACCGTAATTACTGAGATAAACTCGTCCCAACCATTATACCCAACTCCTTACGGACCACCAATCATACTGATTTAAGACCGAGAGTGTACACTGGAAGTGGGACTACAGTCTGTCCCTCAGTCTGATTGAGTGCACAGATCTAGACACAATTCTCGTCGACCCACAGCATGACCCCTCCACTTTCACACCTATCGCCTTACTGTGACAAATGAGTCTGGTGTATTACTCTGGCGTCGTTACCACTACCACTTCCGAAGTAAACTTTTGTCCTCCAAATACAGACTCTGTTTCGTGTCACGCTTATCTCGATGTTCAGAGAGGACATGTCGGACGGCCTATGTCCACGGACGAGACCCCAGACGGAGGACCCAAACTTAGGGTACATAATCGACACACCGGGACCGTTCAATGAACCGGTAAAAACAGAACCAAGAATTGTTGACGTTTCACCTTTCTTTAATCTCAGATGGAAAATCCCAATTAAATCCTAATTCACTCAAGTTCGTACGTTCACTCATACCAAGTATGAGTCGCACTTCCAGTAGTTGTCTATCGGTCTCGAAATGGTATTTGTGGATTGTAATGTGTAAGGGATCCGACTTAGTAGTGTGGACGAAGATTCCATCGACAACACGGTGAAAGGTCGACACACTGGAACCCGTTCAATGAACTGGAAAGACACAATCTGAACAAGAAGACATTTTAAACTATCCTAACAATACTCCCAATTTACTCAATTATAAACACTTTACGAATCTTGTCATACGTGACTTGTGTAATTTATTTGTTCTGACACGAACTTTGTAGATTCTCAACTTATACACAATCGATATTGAAATTTGTACAAGTGGAAGTTCCTCTTGAACTAAGACAAGACTCGAGAATTGATCTTATTCTTTAGCACTTCAGTCGATCCCTCGTTGTCGCTCTCTTTCACGGGTACTCACGTACGACCTCTCTCCCACGTCTCTTACTCTTTTATAGAGAAACTTCTAATAGGTGATGAGATGTATTATTAGGGGAAGAGTCACACCATCTTCTTATTTTAAATCCGGGTTCCGTTATAGTTAATTATAATGAATATCGGTACAGAAGTAGTACTAATTTGTTAATTAAAAAGATCGTGGTAACATTTCTTAGTCCCTGAGTACCACATCTTAATGACCTGAAAACTGATACTACCACCGCAAAGACATTACAAAGTAGAAGAAACTAGGAATTTTACAAAGGGAAAAATAATCCAAAATTACCTCAAGGACGACGACTAGTCCTTCGTAAATTACACTTCAACGGAGCCTGTTTTAACTCAGTGACTTCGTATAGAAGACTTTATGTTTCAATTAAAAAATTTTCTACTTCTTTGGGAACCGGATCTGGTTTTCATCTTACCGTCATCTGTAACGGGAGAAAAGAAACTGAAGTGGGGTTCTACACCTTCCGACGCTCAGTCCCTTTATATTGGGTTTTCCTCTCCCTTCCACCACTATCACAAGATAACCATTCGTCGGGTTCGGAAAGTAAGGTCCTAAGGTAACAACCCAAACCAGAAGAGTGAAATATTACGAGATTTTCACACGGTCCAAGTTAAAAGGGGGAGGACCACACCAGTTTGTCCATGTAGAGTTCCCGAAGGTCCGTCGGGAGTAGTTGGTGTCGTGACCTCCGTCCTTCCAGGACTTCGGAACTGAGACGTCTCGTGACACGACACTAGGTAATCGTTACATAAAAGGTCCGTCTTTACTACTACCGTCTAAATACCCATGTGTAAAATAAAGCTGAAAGGACGGGATTAAGGAGACAAATTAACTCTCCGTCCTAACGTCTCTACAAGGTCGGTCCTCTAGACCCCATATAAAGAGTTTGAGAGACTCGGCTTAGGAGTAAAAATTTTCCCTCTTTTACTGTCATTGTTGTTATTGTTTTAATTAATTATGTACGGTTCAGACAAAGATTCTCGAAATGTATATAATTGAGTCAGGAGTGTTGAATATTTAATTCCGATAGCAACAGGGAAAAACGTCTACTTTACTCTGAGTCTTATTACCGGGGTCGATCTGACCGTAGTCGAGAGGGGAAGGTCCTTATACCGGAGAAAGCACACGTGTACTTTCGTGAGTCGTGTACAATGGGGGAGACGAAAATGAAGGCCCAAAATCCCCGAAGACCTTTCGTGTCCTTGGATATTTCCTTTGTTTGTCCTTTACCCAATCACCTAAGACGGCGTCGAAAGTCAACAGTATAAAGTAAACTAAGAGTACAGTGAAACTTTTCTCTATAATTGTGAATCTACTTTAGGTGTCCGTTTAGAGAAGTTCGGTGTAAAGGACCGATATATTGGAGTCTGCTAAATGTTTCGTGAATAAACAGTAATAGTAACAACTACGAGTGTTGACATAATATCCGTCTCCAGAACCAAAAATGACCCCTTGAAACAGAAAAACAAAAATTCTTAAGTAAGTAAATAAATAAATCCTTTATGTATAGAATTAAGTTTATTAAGAGAATACTTTGTACAATGATCAGTAGAACCTCAGGGTCTGAGTATCTACCTGAGTAATAATTGTCCGTCGTAAACCCTAGGTTGGTCACAGATCACGAACATCGGGCCCTGACAGAAACACTGGTTTGGTACGTAAAATTACTCTGTTTTCTTTTGTGAACGAAGTACTGGTTGGAAGTACTTTACCAGAACCAGTAACAGTGAACTATTTACCCTCAATGTTTGACTAATAGAAGGTACACACGGAGAAATAAGTGTACCCCTGGAAGCAGAGTAATCCCTGGAAACGTAAAATGATCTTCTACCGTGTCGGTTGTACTCCTGAGAAAGATGGTAAGATATGTAAACTAAGAAGTTCGAGTCACCAAGAGTTTCTCATAGACACGACCTAGTGTCGTAATCGTCGTGAACCCTTGAACGATCTATACTTGTAAGAAGACGGGGAGGGTCCGGATGACTTAGTCTTTAAGACCCCTCCCTTAGGTCCTCGGACACAACACTCGGGAGGTGTGTTAAGACTGTGTGTACGTTCAAACTCCTGGTGACATGATAAACTTGGAGATTATTCTTCTTTTCACCGTTCCGCAACTCTTTTTACAGACGACACTTTCCAAACTGTCTACATATACGTGTTCTATCTCGTCTGAACAAGTCACGATAAAATTTCTGAAAAGTTTTTGAATTCTTTATTGTAAGATTCTTTTTCGGGGAGATTAACTGACAAACCCCTCTGTAAAAACTGGTGATTTCAGTTCGTCTCTGTGGTAGGTACAGGTGAATCACCTGTTCTTTTTAAGAATATAACCCAACTATTGCAACCTCAAAATCCTCCGGTAACTTATTTAAAAGGGAGGACTCAAACCTTGGTTAACTGTTTTACTTTCTCTCCAATCTCTTGTCAGAATACCTGAGATACCCTCTCCCTCTCCCACCCTTCTAAACCCTCTTACCGTAACTTTGTACATTTTGTAGTACATACTTTGCTCTACGGTCAGGTCCAAGCTACGTGCTATGACCTGCGAACCCCGATCACGTGACCCTGCTGGGTCTCCCTACCATACTCCTCCCTCCTCCCTCCTCCCAAGTCCCACCCCTTGTGTACATATGGACACCTCCTAAGTAAAACTATAAACCGTTTTGATTATGTTAATACATTTCAAATTTTTATTTTATTTTAATTTTTTTTTTTCTCGTCTAGTCCTTGACGGGATCGTCAGGTCACCAATTCTGAGGTACGATAGTGACGTCTTCCGTACCAAGTTAGGGGCCACCGTCTTGACCCTAGGGTGTACGGTGTACCACCCCGGTTTTTACTTTTTTTCTCTCCTCTAGTTTGAAGTAATAATCATTTCTAACCCCACCTCTTATAATACACAAGACCTAAAAAAAGGGGAGACTATTCGGTGGGATTTAGTATTTTACTAATACGGAATTTTACTATGGTTAGTAAATAAACGAATGTTTATTTGCCCTTGAACGATCAGAGTACCTCCACTCACAGTGTACCAGGGAGTGCACCAACGCCAGTTTACCACCACCCCTCGTCTTTGTAAGTGACGGTACAGATCGTGGACCCGACCTTTCGGAGGTTGTCGACACCGATCTCGTGACAGAGAGGGAGGGCACCGTATACGAGAGAGGTATACCACTGGAGCCCCGAGGACTTGAAGAAAACGCCACTGATTTCTCAGGGTTTTACTAACAAGGTCTCTTTGATTGTCTTCGGTACGTCGTAAAAAAGAAATTTGTGGGAGTCTTCAGTCCGAAGTGGTGTAAACAGAATAAGATAACTAATTCGTTTCAGGAATCGATCCAAGTTTTCCCTTCACGTATCTCTGAGATGGAGGTCTACCCTTTTTACGGTTTCTTAAACGTCTATACAAAATTTTGGTGGTGTCACACGTGGTGCACCTAGAGATTGTGGAAAGGGGAGGTAAGATTCAACACAAGACTAGGGAACGTCCTTGTTTCTGACGGTGTTCCTCGAAGGTTTTACGGAAAGACCTCCGTCTGGGTCGACGTGACCTCTCGTGCGAGTCAAAGTAAAAATTTAAGTGGTCAGTCAATTCAACGACGACATAACCCTTGTCCCCAAACCTCTCCGGTCCACACAACGTGACCTTCTTATAAAGGTATCCTTATATACTCCGGACTTTTGTCCCTAATTAATGGGTAAATTATCCGTTGACCTCACCTACCTTACGAAAAGTAAAAATTCGAAAATTCATCAATTCTTAAAACTATGGATTTACAACAAACAATGTCTTATTGAATTATAGTGACCGTTAAGGGGTTTCCCTTAGACCTGTAAAACAAAATTTATATACAGGTAACATAAATACGTGAACACATACACAGATATATAAATGACTTAATGAATAAAGGAGAAGGGAAGTCCGACGGAAAGTTTTTTTTAATTCAAAATGACTCTCTATCCGAAGGGACCACCGAGTCTGTCATTTTTGGACGGACGTTACGTCCTCTGGACCCAAGCTAGGGACCCAGTCCTTCTAATGGACCTCTTCTGTTACCGTTTGGTAAGGTCACAAAAACGAACCTCTTAAGGTACCTGTCTCCACGGACCACCCGATGTTTGGTTCCCCAGTGTTTCTCAATCTGTACTGACTCACTTAAACTGAGTGACTCTCTATTAAGTGTACGGTGTGAAAGTACAGAAAAATCCAAACTAAACGTAAAGGGATTACCGATTATTAGTTAGACTAATTTCGCAGACGGACGTTACGCCCTCTGGACCCAAGCTAGGGACCCAGTCCTTCTAAGGGGACCCCTTCCTTTACCGTTGGATGAGGTCATGGAACGGACCTCTTAGGGTACCTGCCTCCTCGGACCACCCGATGTCAGGTGCCCCACGGTTTCTCAACCTGTGCTGACTCGATGAAGTGAAAGTGAAAGTACTGATTATTAGTTAGACTAAAGGCACAACTGGTAGACCACTACAGGTACGCATCTCAGACGAGAACACAACAGCCTTCTCCCACAAACGATACTGGTCACGCAAGAGAACCGTTTTGAGATAATCGGAAACGGGACGAAGTAAGGCATAAGGTTCCGGTTTAAACGGACAATGGGGTCCACAAAGAACTGAAGGATGAAAACGCAAGGTCAGGGGATCTTTGTGTTCGACCTTAGTTCTAACGGCCCTCTTTATAGTTATTGGAGTATATACGTCTACTGTGGTGGGAATACCGTCTTTCACTTCTCCTTGATTTTTCGGAGAACTACTTTCACTTTCACCTCTCACTTTTTCAACCGGATTTCAAGTTGTAAGTCTTTTGCTTCTAGTACCGTAGGCCAAGGTAGTGAAGTACCCTTTATCTACCCCGTTGTCACCTTTGTCACAGTCTGAAATAAAAAGACCCGAGGTTTTAGTGACGTCTACCACTGACGTCGGTACTTTAATTTTCTGTGAATGAGGAACCTTCCTTTCAATACTGGTTGGATCTGTCGTATAAGTTTTCGTCTCTGTAATGAAACGGTTGTTTCCAGGCAGATCAGTTCCGATACCAAAAAGGACACCAGTACATACCTACACTCTCAACCTGACACTTCTTCCGACTCGTGGTTTCTTAACTACGAAAACTTGACACCACAACCTCTTCTGAGAACTCTCAGGGAACCTGACGTTCCTCTAGGTTGGTCAGGTAAGACTTCCTCTAGTCGGGACCCTAAAGAAACCTTCCTTACTACGATTTCGACTTTGAGGTCATGAAACCGGTGGAGTACGCTTCTCAACTGAGTAATCTTTTCTGAGACTACGACCCTCCCTAACCCCCGTCCTCCTCTTCCCCTACTGCCTCCTACTCTACCGACCTACCGTAGTGACTGAGCTACCTGCACTCAGACTCACTTGAGGCCCTCAACCACTACCTGTCCCTCAGGACCACACGACGCTAAGTACCCCAGCGTTTCTCAGTCTGTGCTGACTCGCTGACTAGACTAGACTATTACTTTTCCTGTAGAAAAAACCTACAATCAAGATTTTCCAGAACATTCAGAAGTATCTTGGTAAGTTGGAGTCGAAGAAGTCTCAATGACCAACCCCGTATCCGAACTTAATGGCACTATGACTTACCAAACGGAACCTTTGTTTGTCTCTAGTAAGACAGTAAAAAATCTAACGTAGGTTCATGACGTAAAGTCTGAGAAAAAAACTGGTACTACCGATGAGGTAAAGAAGATTCCCTAAGGACGGGTGTAATCATCTATCTACCTCTTCGACATCTTCATCATCTATCTACCTCTATCATCATCTATCTACCTCTTCGACATCTTCATCATCTATCTTCATCATCTTGTACCTCTTCGAGATATGTCAGTCGTTTTTGTTCTGACCCTCGACTGACACCAAGTCTATTACTTGAGGAATAACGGTTCAAGTCTGAATTTAACTTCTTTCATCCCTTTTGGTGATCTGGTAAGTCCGTACTGGATTTAGTTTAGGGAATACTAATATGTCACCTTCACTCTTTATCTAAATTCTCTGATCTAGACTATCTATCTCACGGACTACTTGATACCTGTCTCCAAGTACTGTAACATGTCCTCTGTCCCTAGTTCTGGTAGGGGTACCCTTTCTTTACGTTTTTTCATTTTACATACAGACCCCTCCGGAATGTTTATCGACACTTTTCTTCTCTTCACTTTTCGTTTCCTCTTTTCCTTTCTATATTCGTAGACTTACGTCTCAAGGTTTCTTATCGTTCTTCTCTATTCTTTCGGAAGGAGTCGTTGGTCACGTTTCTTTATCTCCTTTTGTTGTCTTACCCCTTCTGATCTCTAGAGAATCCCTCTTCCGTTACCGTGGGGTGAGGTCATGAGAACGGACCTTTTAGGGTACCTGTCTCCTCGGACCATCCGACGTCAGGTACCCCAACGATTCTCAGCCTGTGCTGACTCGCTGAAGTGAAAGTGAAAAGTGAAAGTACGTAACCTCTTCCTTTACCGTTGGGTGAGGTTACAAGAACGGACCTCTTAGGGTCCCTGCTCCCTCGGACGACCCTGTACTGACTTCGCTGAATAGCCATCGTCGTCGTCTCTAGAGAATTTCTTTTAATCTCTATGGTTCCCTTGTAAAGTACGTTTCTACCCGTGTTATTTCCTGTCTTTACCTAGATTCTCTTGGTCTGCTGTAATTCTTCTCCACCGTTCTTATGTGTCTTCTTGACATGTTTTTTCTAGAAGTACTGTGTCTATTAGTGCTACCACACTAGTGAGTAGATCTCGGTCTGTAGGACCTTACACTTCAGTTCACCCGGAATCTTTCGTGGTGATACTTGTTTCGATCACCTCCACTACCTTAAGGTCAACTCGATAAGGTTTAGGACTTTCTACTACGACACTTTCACGACGTGAGTTATACGGTCGTTTAAACCTTTTGAGTCGTCACCGGTGTCCTGGTCTTTTTCAGTCAAGGTTAGGGTTTCTTTCCGTTAGGGTTTCTTTCCGTTACGGTTTCTTACGAGTTTGATGGTGTGTTAACGTGAGTAGAGTGTGTGATCATTTCATTACGAGTTTTAAGAGGTTCGGTCCGAAGTCGTTATACACTTGGCACTTGAAGGTCTACAAGTTCGACCAAAATCTTTTCCGTCTCCTTGGTCTCTAGTTTAACGGTTGTAGGCGACCTAGTACCTTTTTCGTTCTCTCAAGGTCTTTTTGTAGATAAAGACGAAATAACTGATACGGTTTCGGAAACTGACACCTAGTGTTATTTGACACCTTTTAAGACTTTCTCTACCCTTATGGTCTGGAGGACTGGACGGAGAACTCTTTGGATATACGTCCAGTCCTTCGTTGTCAATCTAGACCTGTACCTTGTTGTCTGACCAAGGTTTATCCTTTTCCTTATGCAGTTCCGACATATAACAGTGAGACGAATAAATTGAAGATACGTCTCATGTAGTACTCTTTACGACCCGATCTTCTTCGTGTTCGACCTTAGTTCTAAAGGTCCTCTTTATAGTTATTGGAGTCTATACGTTTACTGTGGTGGGAATTCCGTCTTTCACTTCTCCTTGATTTTTCGGAGAACTACTTTCATTTTCTCCTCTCACTTTTTCAACCGAATTTCGAGTTGTAAGTCTTTTGCTTCTAGTACCGTAGACCAGGGTAGCGAAGTACCCTTTATCTACCCTTTTGTCACCTTTGTCACAGTCTGAAATAAAACCCCCCGAGGTTTTAGTGACGTCTACCACTAACGTCGGTACTTTAATTTTCTCTGAATGAGGAACCTTCCTTTCAATACTGGTTGAATCTATCGTATAAGTTTTCGTCTCTGTAATGAAACAGTTGTTTCCAGGCAGATCAGTTCCGATACCAAAAAGGTCACCAGTACATACCTACACTCTTAACCTGACACTTCTTTCGACTCGTGGTTTCTTAACTACGGAAACTTGACACCAAAACCTCTTCTGAGAACTCTCAGGGAACCTGACGTTCCTCTAGGTTGGTCAGGTAAGACTTCCTCTAGTCGGGACCCTAAAGAAACTTTCCTTACTACGATTTCGACTTTGAGGTCATGAAACCGGTGAAGTACGCTTCTCAACTGAGTAACCTTTTATGAGACTACGACCCTTCCTAACCCCCGTCCTCCTCTTCCCCTGCTGTCTCCTACTTTACCGACCTACCGTAGTGACTGAGTTACCATACTCAAACTCACTTGAGGTCCTCAACCACTACCTGTCCTCCGGACGGTACGACGCTAAGTACCCCAACGTTTCTCAGCCTGTGCTGACTCCCTGACTTGACTTGACTTCTCTTGACTTACTGATTATTACAATTTGTTGAAGTAAACGAATAACCGGTAAACAGATAGAATAAACCTCTTTACAAATAAGTCAAGTAAAAGATTAAAAATTTAATCCGATAGAAAAATAATGACTCGATATACTCGAGAAATATATATTTATATAGAAGAAGTAGTCTGTAAACTAAATGTTTATAAAGAAGGGGTCAGAAAAGTGACAGAATTATTACAGGAAACTTCGTGTTTTTAAAATTGAAACTACTTCACATTAAATAGATAAAAAGGAAAACAAAAAGTCCGAAAGTTACAGTGTAGATATTCAGGTAAGGGTTTAGACTCCAGTATTTCTAAATAGAGTTAAAGAAGAAGATTCTCAAAATGTCTAGAGAATATAAATCCAGAAACGAAGTAAAACTTAATTAAAAAATATACTACACTCCATTCACAAGTTGAAGTATATGTAGTAAAACATATACTACACTCCAATTCACAATTTGAAGTTAGAAAACGTACACCTATAGGTCAAAAGGGTCGTGTCAAGTAACTTTTCTAATAAGAAAAGGGTAACCTATCTGGGTACCTCCAGATCTCGTCTCTGGACACCGTCAGACGTCTTGAATGTTTGGGATTTTCGTCCGAACAGTAGGAAACTCGTCCCTTAAAGTCAAAGACTCGTGAACCTAACACTAGATCTTCACCCTTTCTTATGTCCGACACTTACTTGTGTGGAGTAACCGGGACACCTGAGGAACAGAACACCTTTAACTATACAGATAGTCTCCCGGTCGACCCAAAGGTTTTCTCGTCCTAGGGTACCTCCTACAGAGATTCACCAGGACACTGTGAGGTGACGTATTATCAGAGTTCAGGGTAGGACATCGGGTGACTTAACATGGGTTTGAGGAGTTGAGGTATGTGATCCGGATGGTGTTGGACTAAAGTAGGACAAAAGGGTAGGGAAGAGTAAAGAGGTACTTAAGTCGAGGAAGATTTGGAGGTCCTTCTTAATTAAAGAAAGAGCACGAAACTACCGGGAGTCGTAATGAGAATTTGTATGAAGGTAATTTCACACAATATTGTGATGTAATAACAATAAACGAACGTATAGACAGAAGGGATATTGGATCATTCGAGGAACTCTACTTAAACACCAGACGTATCCTCGTGAGAAAAAAGTTCATTGTATTGTCATGGGGGAAGGGACCACCGAGTCACCATTTCTTAAGTGGACGTTACGTTCTCTATGATCAAGTTAGGGACTCAGTCCTTCTAGGAGACCTCTTCTTTTACCGTTGGGTGACGTCATAAGAACGGACCTCTTAGGGTACCTGTCTCCTCGGACCACCCGATGTCAATACTCCAAGTTTCTCAGGTTGTATTGACTCGTTGATTTGGTAGTGGTCGTGGGTGAAACAGAATCCTTTGACAAGAGGGAGAGATGGGAACGTCTGGGGAGACAACATTATACTCTAAATTTACCATCGTCTACAGACCTGAGTAGTTTGACATGTATAATTTATACACGTCAAGAGACATATACTTAATATGAAATTATATAAAAAAAACCGTCAATAAAAATAAAAAAAAATAAAAAAAAAGAATGTACTATAAAATGTACAAAGTTACGGTAAGAGGGTTTAGAAGGGTGGGAGAGGGAGAGGGTGTCTCAGATTCTAACGACTGGAACGGGGACATCGGTGTCACAGACTGTCGTATACTGGATACGACCTGGTTAGTTCAATAAAGGATCCTGTAAAAATATACGTTGACACAACTTTTCAAAAAAAAGGAGAACCCACCTTTTTTTCTCTCTTCCATATTGGACCTCAAGAACCAACAATACCACAGTCAAAGTACCCTTTAACGGTTTTGTCTTTAGTTCGACTCTATTCGCTACCCTTCTTTGTAGACTTTTCGTGAGTTCAGAGATCAAGCACAGTAGGACCAGTAAAGACACCAAACTTATACACTCAGTTACTTGAGGGGAAAAAACGGAGTCGATTAACTTCAAACCAAAGACATTAAAAGTTGGGTTTTTCAAGTCAATTCAAAAAGGAGGTCCCACCTCCGGTCCCAAACAAGTAAAAAACATAGGACTTCAGATCGTTTCTGGGACCGTGTCTTATCCGTGAGTTCTGTAAATAAATAACGAAATTTCGTTTCGTGTTTAACCGACTTAATTAATTAAAAGACTCTTGACACGACCAGTCAGATTTTACTTTTCTTTGGTAGGTTACAATGAATCCATATAACCCTCTTGTTTTCGAACTACCGACATATTAATTTACACCCCCCTTTTGTCTCATTTTTCATTTTGTTAGGGTCTTTTTCTTATTTAGACGACGGTTGAACCGTTTCACTTGATGTCGTTCGATCTTTATAAGCAAAGGGAATAGAGAAGAGGTTATCAAAAGTTTCATTTTGAAGGAAAACATTTTATATTTTGAAGGAAAGTATTTCATAATATGAACATTAAAACGATTACTTTCTACCTTTCGTCTTCCAAATTGAGGGGAGTGACCCGGAACGACATAAAATGGTAGGATCAAACCCGAAGTCCTCCGTCCCCTTCTCCCACTTCATTTTCACCTCTTGACCCTACTGGAAAAGCTTGAGTGTTCATGTTAACGAATAAGGGTTCGTTTTTACCCGTGAAGTGACATGGGAGGAAGTCCGTAAGTCATTTTCCTTCAGACCAATATTTTCGCTGTCTTTTTACGTTGGTGTAGAAGTGGATTGTCCAGACCGACCAAATCCTGGGGTACAAAACGTTTGAATTTACCAACATGGTTATTATTCCAGCACTTCTCAGGTGGGTAACACTTTTGGACCCCAGCCAATAAGGGCTTCGACCTACCTTGGAAAATCCATTAGACCAGGCTGAGATCAGATCACAGACCAGTAGAGGTAAGATCGGAAATTAATTAAAGGTCAAGGAAGAAGTCGGGTGAAGAACTCTGGGTCCAGAGGTCTATCGGGTAGGGTAGAGACTTGACAATCTTTTTAGAAGTAACTCCACCGACTTTAGATAAAAGTCTTTGAAGGACAGTAACTGAGTTTATTGAAACGAATTCAAAAACCTTTTATTAGATCAGGGAGAAGGTTTAATTAGGGAGGAGGTCTATGAACTCCACTCATAGAAACCCGTGTGGTAATCTATAACAATCCGTTCTGTAGGGTCCCAGGAAGTCCTTAGGGAGTATCCTGAGGTCCCGAAATTAGAGACCCGTCCGTGCCCGTCGTTAATGTTTCCTGAACGTCGGTCAATCCCGGTCCCGCGTCAGGAACAAGAAGTCCGTGGAACACGGGCACTGCACACGTAACAAATGGATGTGACTAAAGTCCAAATAGTGACGATTCTCTTTCTATATTGGAGAGATTTGACATGAAATGAACATTTTACCTTTGTTATTATGGATATAATGCCCACAGAACTTCTAATACACTCGATAGTGTAAGATCTTACCAATCATGTTATGGACCTTATGTGTTTGATGTGATAACAACAAGTCAAGTCAAGTCAAGTCAGCGAGTCAGCACAGGTTGATAAAAGTTGGGGTACTTAGCGTCGTGCGGTCCGGAGGGACAGGTAGTGGTTGAGGGTCTCAAGTGAGTCTGAGTGCAGGTAGGTCAGTCACTTAGGTAGGTCGGTAGAGTAGAAGACAGCAGGGGAAGAGGAGGACGAGGGTTAGGGAGGGTCGTAGTCTCAGAAAAGGTTACTCGGTTGAGAAGTGTAGTCCACCGGTTTCATGACCAAAGTCGAAATCGTAGTAAGGAAGGTTTCTTTAGGGTCCCGACTAGAGGAAGTCTTACCTGACCAACCTAGAGGAACGTCAGGTTCCCTGAGAGTTCTCAGAAGAGGTTGTGGTGTCAAGTTTTCGTAGTTAAGAAGTCGTGAGTCGGAAGAAGTGTCAGGTTGAGAGTGTAGGTATGTACTGGTGACCTTTTTGGTATCGGAACTGATCTACCTGGAAACAACCGTTTCATTACAGAGACGAAAACTTATACGATAGATCCAACCAGTATTGAAAGGAAGGTTCCTCATTCACAGAAAATTAAAGTACCGACGTCAGTGGTAGACGTCACTAAAACCTCGGGGTTTTATATTTCAGACTGTGACAAAGGTGACAAAAGGGTAGATAAAGGGTACTTCACTACCCTGGTCTACGGTACTAGAAGCAAAAGACTTACAACTCGAAATTCGGTTGAAAAAGTGAGAGGTGAAAGTGAAAGTAGTTCTCCGAAAACTCAAGGAGAAGTGAAAGACGGTATTCCCACCACAGTAGACGTATAGACTCCGATAACTATAAAGAGGGCCGTTAGAACTAAGGTCGAACACGAAGAAGATCGGGTCGTAAAGAGTACTACATGAGACGTATCTTCAATTTATTCGTCCCACTGTTATATGTCGGAACTACATGAGGAAAAGGATAAACCTTGGTCAGACAACAAGGTACAGGTCAAGATTGACAACGAAGGACTAGACGTATGTTTAAAGAGTTCTCCGTCCAGTCCACCAGACCATAAGGGTAGAGAACTTCTTGAAAGGTGTCAAATAACACTAGGTGTGTCAGTTTCCGAAACCGTATCAGTTCTTTCGTCTTTATCTACAAAAAGACCTTGAGAGAACGAAAAAGGTACTAGGTCGTCTACAACCGTTAAACTAGAGACCAAGGAGACGGAAAAGATTTTGGTCGAACTTGTAGACCTTCAAGTACCAAGTACATAACGACTTCGGACCGAACCTCTTAAAACTCGTAATGAAATGATCGCACACTCTACTCACGTTAACACACCATCAAACTCGTAAGAAACTGTAACGGAAAGAAACCCTAACCTTACTTTTGACTGGAAAAGGTCAGGACACCGGTGACGACTCAAAAGGTTAAACGACCGTATAACTCACGTCGTGAAAGTGTCGTAGTAGAAAGTCCTAAACTTTGTCGAGGTGACCCTAAGGTAGTGGAAGTGATCGAAACAAGTATCACTACGAAAGATTCCGGGTGAACTGAAGTGTAAGGTCCTACAGACCGAGATCCAGTCACTAGTGTGGTAGCACTAATAGAACCAGCACTTCTAGAAAAAACATGTCAAGAAGACACATAAGAACGGTGGAGAAGAATTATAGAAGACGAAGAGAATCCAGGTATGGTAAAGACAGGAAAGAGTTCGGGTAGAAACGTACTTTACAAGGGAACCATAGAGATTAAAAGAACTTCTCTAGAGATCAGAAAGGGTAAGACAATAAAAGGAGATAAAGAAACGTAACTAACGACTCCTTCCGAAAGAATAGAGAAGAACGATAAGAAACCTTGAGACGTAAGTCTACGAATATAGAAAGGAAAAGAGGAAACGAAAAGTGAAGAGAAGAAAAGTGTCGATACACATTCCGGAGGGGTCTGTCGGTAAAACGAAAAAACGTAAAGAAAAGGTACCCCTACTAGAACTAGGGACAGAGGACATGTTGCAGTCCTTGGAGGCAGGTATCAGGTAGTCCATGAGATAGATAGTCTAGATCCGGGAATTTAGATAAAGAGTGAAGGTGATATATTAGTATTTCCTAAACTAAATCCAGTATGGACTTACCAGATCACCAAAAGGAATGAAAGAAGTTAAATTCGGTCTTAAACCATTATTCCTCAAGTACTAGACTCGGTGTCAGTCGAGGACCAGAACAAACACAACTGACATATCTCGAAGAGGTAGAAACCGACGTTTCTTATATTAGTTAGACTAAAGCCACAACTGGTAGACCACTACAGGTACACATCTCAGAAGAGAACACAACAACCTTCTCCCACAAACGATACTGGTCACGTAAGAGAATCGTTTTGAGATAATCGGAAACGGGACGAAGTAAGGTATAAGGTTTCGGTTTAAACGGACAATGAGGTCCACTAAGAACTGAAGGATGAAAACGTAAGGTCAGGGGATATTACTTTTTCTGTAGAAAAAACCCACAATCAAGATTTTCCAGAACATCCAGAAGTATTTTGGTAAGTTCAAGTCGAAGAAGTCACAATGACCAACCCCGTATCTGAACCTAATGACACTATGACTTACCAAACGGAACCTTTGCTTGTCTCTAGTAAGACAGCAAAAACTCTAACGTAGGTTCATGACGTAAAGCCTGAGAAAACAACTGGTACTACTGATGAGGTAAAGAAGACTCCCGAAAGACGGACGTCATCATCTATATTACCAGTAGACTTAATTTAAGTGGGTAAGGTCAGGTAAACTCAAGCGACTAAGGATCTTACAGCTGTAAGTGAGAACGGTAGAGAACAAACTGGTGAAGGTTAAACGGAACTAAGTACCTGGACTGTAAGGTCCAAGGATACGTTATAACGAGAAATGTCGTAACCTGGAACGAAGATAGTGGTCAGTGTAGGTGTTGACCCATAACAAAAACGAAACCGAGGTAGGGAAGTAAGAAAG